>NC_138072.1:23688436-25165143 GCF_964194185.1 Rhinolophus hipposideros | reverse complement strand
TTGGCTGCGTGAGTGTGATCTACTTCTGGTCTGTCTGTTCCATTCCATTGATCTGTCTGTCTGTCTGTGTGCCATCTTGTCGTGACTTACTGTAGCTTCAGTGTTAGTTTGAAATCAGATAGTACGTGTCCTCTAGCTTTGTTCGACTTTTCAAGGATTTTTCTGGTTAATGTAGCCCTGTGCATTTTCTTTTACATTTTAGAATAAGCTTGTCAATTTCTACAAATGACCCTCATGAGATTTTGATTGGAATTGGATCGAATCAATAGATCAATTTGAGAAAATGGAAATCATAACCACATGTGGTTTCCCAATGTATGAATATGTAGTATATCTTTGTAATTATTTAAATCTTCTTTAATTTCTCTCTGAAGTTTTAAAAATGGTTTTCTGTGTCTTGCACTGCTTCTTTCAATTTATCCTGAAATGTTTTGAGTTTTAAAATATCTTACTTAAAAAAAATTCCTCTTCCACTTGTTTGCAGCTGATATTAGAATACACTTGATTTTTTTAAAATTAGATTGTTGAGATGGTTGCACAACTCAGTAAATTTGCTATTTTTTTTTTAAAAAGATTTTATTGGGGAAGGGGAACAGGACTTTATTGGGGAACAGTGTGTACTTCCAGGACTTTTTTTCCAAGTCAAGTTGTTGTCATTTCAATCTTAGTTGTGGAGGGTGCCGTTCAGCTTCAAGTTGTTGTCCTTTCAGTCTTAGTTGTGGAGGGCGTAGCTCAGCTCCAGGTATAGTTACTGTGGCCAATTGCAAGGGGCACAGTCCACCATCCTTTGCAGGAGTCAAACCAGCAACCTTGTGGTTGAAAGGACGAGCTCCAACCAACTGACCCATCCGGGAGCTCAGCGGCAGCTCAGCTCTAGGTGCCGTGTTCAATCTTTAGTTGCAGGGGGTGCTGCCCACCATCCCTTGCGGGACTCGAGGAATCTAACTGGCAACCTTGTGGTTGAGAGGACGCGCTCCAACCAACTGAGCCATCCAGGAAGCAGCTCAGCTCAAGGTGCCGTGTTCAATCTTAGTTGCAGGGGGCAGAGCCCACCATCCCTTGCAGGACTCGAGGGGTTGAACCGGCAACCTTGTGGTTGAGAGCCCACTGGCCCATGTGGGAATCGAACCAGCAGCTTTCGGAGTTAGGAGCACGGAGCTCCAACCGCCTGAGCCACCGGGCCGGCCCTACACTTGACTTTTGTGTGTTGATTTTGTATCCTGCGACTTTGCTAAATGCAGTGTGATATACATTTTGCTCATTGCTTATAGACGTTCATGTTTATTCTTGCAGCACTTGTGACAGGTCTTAGCACCATCATATTTTCTAAGAGGTTGTCCCTGAAATTAGGTACAACAATTTTCTTTGCTCAAGGTTATGCGCTTTGAGGAATGGAGGGGACTAGGATTTGAATTTAGGTCTAGTCTGACTCCCAGGCCCAGCTCCTTTTCACCCTGCAACAACATTTCACGTCTGTGACATCTAGATATTTGAATGCGCTGATACCATGTGGCTTCCCAGGGTTTCACTGGGACATTTTTGTGTCATCAGGTTTCACAAAGACGTGAATTGGCCAATGGAACCCTTAAAACAGACAGACCCAGGAGTAAGGTGATAAAGAGACTGGTGTTTTTTACAGCTTAAGGACAGTCACTGTTTTTCCAGCTCCCTCCGCAGACAACTGTGAACACAGGTGGATATAACCGCAAAATTCAGCCCACTTGGCCCACACTATCCGTGTACGTTAGCTGCCGCCAAAGCTTCTTTCCCTTCCTCTCTCCCACCATGTGCTGCAGGAAACCATTTCTGTATGGCCAAGGAGCTCACAGAAGAGATCAGATCATTAACATTCGAGCGGGAAGGGCTGGAGGGACTCCTGAACAAGCTGGTGGCGCTGAGTTCCAGGAATGTCAAAAAGCTGAGAAGTGTTAATGAAGATTACAACAGGCTGAGAAGGGAACTGGACCACGGGAAAGCGGCCTACGGTAAGAAGGCACGATGCGGCCTGCGGAAATATTTACGACACTTGTGTAGTGTGTAGTGTGACTGGGCAGGACTCAGCACTTGTGTGTAGTGTGATGGGCAGGACGTAAATATCGGAAATGTTTACGATACTTGTGTAGTGTGTAGTGTGACTGTGCCTGTGGAAGTCACTGTGAAGGCGACCTGGAGCACACAGCCCTTTTCCTGCAGGAGCTTTTTGGCAGGAGCCTTGGCAAATGGGGTAGAATTACTTGTCAACTTTTGTTTTGCGATCACATGTGACATCTTTTCTTTTTCTCTCTTCTTCCTCCTCCTCTCACTGGACTTGCTAATTAATGGCCTGTGATCATTTAGAACAATCTCTCCCTTGGCACAGGCCTTGAGAATTTTTTCTGTGACAGTTCTCTTTCTTTTGTTCCTTGGCTCCAGTGATGAAAGCAGGCTGACAGAAAACTGAGGAAACACCAGGAAGTGGCTGTTCTCTGCGCAAACTTTTCTGAGAGCTCCTCTCCCCAGGAGGAATGATACAGAAGATACCAGGGCTGCCTTAGCCAGAGTAGCTGCATGTAGGAGGAGTTCAAGTATTCTATTTTTAAAATTTATTTTATTTTTTATTATTAGTTTCAGGTGTACAAAACAATGTAATAGACATTTATGCCCCTCACAAAGTGATAACCTCCGTCCCCCAATCTGCTACCCCTCTGACATTGTATACAGCTCTTACAGTTCCACTGACTCTGTTCCTTATGCTGTGCTCCATTTCTTGTGACCATATACATATTAGTTGATGTTCATTATTATTCAGCTTCAGCTTCAGGTGTACAGTGCAGTGATCAGGCATCTACATCATCCCTGAGGTGGTCTCCCTAATGAGACAAGTGTCCATCAGATACCCTACAAAATCTTTACAACATTATTGATTATATTCCCCAAACTGTCTTTCGTATCCCCGTGGCAATCTTGTAATTAAAGTTCTTATGTTCTTTTTCCATTTCCGTTTTGAAGAGTAACTGAGGTCACCTTGAGGTTTGCTCTCTGAAGACGCCAGTTCAGTCCCAATTGATAAAGTGAAAACTTATTTCTTAAAAAAAATGTACAGAGTTTATGATGATTCAGTTTCTAACATGCAGAATGAAATCATAAGAAGCAAATTCAGATTAAAGATACGAAGATGCTGGAACCTGTTTCTTTCCCAGTAAAATGAGAAGAATAGTATCCATATCATAGACCGATTAAATGATATACATCAAATGAAGTCACTTATAAAGATCCCGAGATATGTGCGTGTGTACACGTGTGTGTGCTCATGTGTGTGCATGTGTGCTGTTGCATTTCCCCTAGGACCTAGAAGTTGCTGAAGGGCAGAGGTCATACATAACATATCATGGTCCCTGCATAAATGTTGTTTACTAGGACTGTATTTACAAAGTATGCTTATTTAAAAAGAAATAAGAAAAAATGGAGGGTTGTTAGGTAGCTACGATTGAAGTAGGACTATTTGAAAACACTCCACAAATTAAAGTAAATGAAGGTTAGTACTTAAAACCAAATAAAGAAATATGCAATCAGCTAGCAGAAATTAGGCATCTCATTTCACTATGAATAAATTCTGTTTTAAAGTATTACTAAATTGTGTAGAGAGTTGTTTGAATTGTAGATGGGGTGTTCACTTGCTTTTGGGTCTTCTTAGCAATGGACACCCCTAAGTTGACTCAGCCACTCAGAGCTGCCTTTTTATTCACTTTTTCCCAAAGACTTGTTTTTGCCAAATGTGAACTAGATACTGTACATTTGAACCTTAACATATGACTGTAATGCTGAGGAACGACAGCACACTGCTCCACGATGTAACACTGTGGTTTATCAAGTCACGTTGTGTATTTTAAGTGAATTTTTGCTGCAGACTTCTAAAATGTATAAACAATAAAAACTGTGAAATTTCTCACTTATCAACATACAGTTTTTGGCCCCAAATGGGGACTCGACGATATCTAAGCATAAAGCACATGTGAACAAATTTGGACAAATTTAGTAAAGCAGCATTTTCATTGGAGCAGTTGAGCTCTTGAAAACCATTACTATCTCCTTTTAAAAAAAAGAGCTGTTCAGTAGTTTTTAAACCTCGTCATTATCCCTTCACTAAGTATTTGGAAAATGATGAATAAAACATAAACAAATGGAATGAGAGATTGTTACCGAGGATGGGGCAACACTGCAGATGGCTCATTAATGTTGGGAGCGCGCTCTTTGTGTTCCACCCGTGGATTTTGCTGGATCAGCTACCCTTTCCCGATGCTTTAGCCTGAAGCTAATTTTTAACCAATCTGAGATGACTTGGCTGTGGGTGAACCAAATTAATCTTGGGTTGGTGAGAGTGTGGGAGACACATAAATACATAAATAATGAATTACGTAGTAAGTTCAAGCTTTTCTCTACTGGAGTAATAAAACTAGGTCAAAGTCCATACGCTGTTATTTGTTGGGTTTGTGAGTTAAAAATTCAGAGGGAGCTCCATGCTCAAGTTTAAATGTAGAGCGAATACAAAAGAATAGTGTGCATTTGCATGTATGTAGCATGAGCTGACTCTTTTTGACCTTAGACAAAACATTTAAAAATAAGACTATTTTAAGAAAGGAGCAATATATAGTGATCTTAAAAAACAGGTTGGATTTCCAGCAGAGGTTGCAAAATGCGTCTTTCGGAGATAAAGGCAGATCAGGGCTGGATGAGCAACTCCAGGATGGTCAAGACCCAGACTCTTCTGTCGGGTCCATCCGCGCCCCTCAGCATGTGACATTTGTCCCAGGATGGCCGACCCACTCACACGTCTGTCCAAGTGCAGACAGGTTCTGGTCCATAGCAGAAAGCGAGCTTCGCAGTCAGGGTTTTACACTAACTCCGATACAAGGGAAGCAGTCTTACTGACAGGAAGTGGACAGAATGACTCATCACACATGACTTTGCTGGTCCCTGACGCCTTGTGTCTCTGGTTACACTGTAAGTCCACTGAGGTCAAAGAAGCGTCCTTGTTTCATTTGTGTCACTGCAGTATCCAGCAGATATCTTTAAAAACAGTAAATATACCATAAGCATTTGTTCCTGTGTTTCCCCCCAAATAAGACCTAGCCGGACCATCAGCTCTAATGCGTCTTTTGGAGAAGAGAATTAATATAAGAGCCAGTCTTATTTTACTATAAGACCTGGCATGATATGATATGATATGATATGATATAATATAATATAATATACTAGGTCTTATATTAATTTTATCTCCAAAAGACGCATTAGAGCTGATGGTCTGGCTAGGTCTTATTTTCGGGGAAACACGGTCGTTGACTGGGGCCTGATGTTAAAATGAAACAGGGGTCCTTTCTTCCTTTATTTTCAATTACAGACCCAGCTATTGAATCTTCTTTTTAAGAACTCATTTCCCAATCTAATGAGAGCTGTGATAAGTTTGGTAGTCTTTCAGGGAAGATGCTCTAGTTTTCTGAGGCGGGTGTTCAGATTGGGGTATCAGCAGACAGAGCAGAGTAATGAAAAGGGACTGAACTATGCCAGCGTCCTTTCAGGCAAAGGGACACAGAAATTGTCACAGGCTCTGATGACTTCTGTCACAGTGACATGTGCTCTCTTATGAGGAGGTGGGGAGCTGCTGCTTTTGCCGCCACTCCCCCGTCCCCCGCTGTACTTAAGACTCCAGGAGAACCCGGCTGGGTCCTGAACAATTTTAAGTGCAGTCAAATAGAATAAAGAGCTAAATCTATCTCTCAGCCTCTCAGCGCTTAGGGAGATTAATGATAAACTTTTAATTATTGTGGATTTCATTGGTTTTTTTAAGGGAGGGTGGGATGAAAAAACGTCAGTAACTCTTTTATAGTTTGTTACATCTGCTTTTCAGCAAAAAGGCAGCCCTGAGGTTTACGTTACGTTTTCCATCCCTTTTTGGTAATCCATATTGTACTTTATTAATATTGTCGATTTCGCACTGTAACTCAGATAAAGGAAGCAGACGTCAAGGGGAGAGACTTAATCACAGAATAATCAGGACTAGAATTTTAAATAGGACATTATTAGTATGTTAATGAATTTTCCCCTTTCTGCCAGCTGCCTGAGTGGAAAAATACTGCAGATGTAGCTCAAAAACCCTGCTGGGTCTGTGGTCCAGTGAGCTATTGGGAACCCATGTAGAAGATTTTCAAAATATGCAAAGGGATTCTCAGTGCAAATATCAAATGGTAGGAGTTTGTTTTTTCTGGGAGTGACCAGCAGGCTGTGTCCAGTTTAAACTCACTTGTCTTCAGTGAGTGAGGAGAAAGTGGAAGTCAGATGGGGCCTGTTCAGGGCTGATGAAGTTGGACTGGAGTCAGGTTTTGAATTATGGCTTAGAGGTAGTCCCTACCTTTCGCTTTGGATTGGAAAGGCCACATGTCCACAGGGATACTCCCTGCTTGGATTTTTGGACTTCCTTATAGTTTTTGAGCTTGAACTAGCTGATAAAGGGAAGCATGATGTCCTTTAGTGAGCAATCAGTGTCTTTAACTCTGAATTCTTTTAGAGTCACCTCACACTTACTAAGCAAAGGGTTTCAGTTCAGAGATCCCGTGCTTTACAAGTTCTGCATATCTAGGTAATAAATCCGTCTCCACATTTATCAGATATATTTAGAAGAAATTTTCTAGAAAAATTAGAAGAATAAAATCTTTTATTTTTTCTGGTGGGGAGATAAAATGGAGAACTGGAAAAATATATTTCAAAAAAGATATAAACAACAAAATTAACAAATAAAAGTAAAATTTAAAAGTTGCGACAGAAGGAAGTGCTACTGACAAGTGTTAATTATTTTGGTTGAGAATATGCTGTGATAATGAGCTTCCTAGCAGCCAAAGCAGAAAAGACAGTTGAAGCATCGTCCACCTCCCTGGAAAGCAAACTTACAGCACAAAGTTTTCAAGGATGTGGAGTGGGGTCAAGTTCTTTTTTTTTTTAAATTTTTTTATTGGGGAATATTAGAGAACGGTATGTTTTTTCCAGGATGTCAAATCATTGTTTTTCAATCTCATTGTGGAGGGCGCAGCTCACTGGCCCGTGTGGGACTCAAACCGGAGACCTTGGTGTTATGAGCACTGCGCTCTGACCACTGAGCCAAGCGGTCACCCAGCGTCAAGTTCTTAAAGGCAATTTTTTGAGAGTCCAATGGAAAGTCTCGACGAACATATTTATAACAAATGCAAACGTGATTTTCATATGGCTGTTACCAGCCGTCTCTGGGAAAAGAATTAGGGTTCATGAATAGACTGGGAAAGTGTATATGAATTTCAGATCCCATGGGTTTGTACATTTTTTCTACCAAAAGATCCAGTTTTTCAGCCGGTTCTTAAAGGAGTCACTCTGACTCTTAAAGGAGTTTCCCAAGTTCAAGGAGCAATATGTTAATGACCAACTGTGGAAGTGAGTTAGTAAGGGCTTGAGCAAATGAAGCTGAACTATGGAACCTGCCAGTGACCTGACATGATTCGAAGATGAGCTGTAGAGCCTTAAGGAGTGGAGGAGACCACATTCTGTAGTCTTACCAATGTTACTTCCTTCCTCCGAGCTGTGGCTGAGACCTGCATAGTGGACAACTTAGCTTTCTTTGGTCCAGATGGTGACAAGGCTCTAAATAACCGAGGACCAGGCTGTTTGCCTTGGAACCAGAAGAGTGTTACCGGGTCTGTGTGTGGAGGGACTTGGATTCTATGTGACATGCGAAGTCTGACAATTAAGTTCGCACTCTTGTTGCGACGATGTTGCTACCCTTTTTTGATATCAGAGGGATTATTCATTATGAATCTGTACCAGCTGGACAAACAGTTTACTAAGTTTACTATTTGGAAGTGCTGGAAAGGCTGCGTGAGAAAGTTAGACGACCTGAACTTTTCACCAACAATTCATGGCTCTTGCATCACGACAATGCACCAGCTCACACGGCACTGTCTGTGAGGGAGTTTTTAGCCAGGAAACAAATAACTGTATTGGAACACCCTCCCCACTCACCTGATCTGGCCCCCAGTGACTTCTTTCTTTACCCGAAGATAAAGGAAATATTGAACGAAAGACATTTTGATGACATTCAGGACATCAGGGGTAATACGATGACAGCTCTGATGGCCATTCCAGAAAAAGAGTTCCAACAGTGCTTTGAAGGGTGGACGAGGCGCTGGCATCGGTGCATAGCTTCCCAAGGGGAGTGCTTCAAAGGTGACCATAGTGATATTCAGCAATGAGGTATGTAGCACTTTTTCTAAGATGAGTTCACGACCTTAATTGTCTGACTTTGTGTGTGTGTGTGTGTGTGTACATATATAATGAACTTTTGGAGGAAAACAACTTTTTTAAAATAAAAAAAATATTTTGTCAGGATTTTCCCTGGGCTGAGCTTTCACATCTCTAATCACTCATCTTTGATTCACTTATTAATTATTATACCAGGATCCCCGTTAAATACAAATTTGCATGTTTAATTTCTCTCCATGGTTTTTGTTCTTCCAAGCTGTAACCTTGCCTCACTATTAGTATGGTTATTCCTCTTCAGCGACTTTTGCCTGTGAATTTCTAAACTTGAAATTTGCAATTAATTTCTTTCCTCTTTTATTAAGTAATGATGACAGTTCTTTTGGGAGGTGTCTCCACAGCAGCGTAAAAGGCCTCTGTTGGATGTAGGTGGCCTCCGTTTAACTTCAGTTCTGTTGTTTGCTCATGTTGCAAACGTGCCAGGTATACAGACTTCCCAGTGTGAGGTTTGATGAATGAACGGTCTTTACAAATCACGGAAGTGTCTCCCTCCTGGATGACACAGCGGAACCAAATCTCTCAGTTTCGTTTTCGTCCACCCATCCATCATTTCAGAAGGCTTTTATTGAGCACTTCCAATCTGTGAGGCAGCCTGCGAGGACTTCCTGGTCATGAAGCCCCATGATTCTATCCAACTTTGTTCATTTTTTTCTTGTTCTCGACTATTTTTGACCTCTTTCTCCTCTTTTTATCCTTGCCACTGTTTGGAAATCCTTGCTGGTGTGCCTTCCTTCTCCATCGGTCTCTGTTTGCTTTCTGTTCGCCCTTAATGATACTCAGTCACACATCCTGAGGTGGAAATCCCAAGAAGATTTACTGGATTTCAGACGGAGTTGCAATGGACAGTTTTTTTGACATGCTAATTGGTTTGGAGCAGGAACTTGATTCTGTGTGACAGGGTGGGCACCTGTGACCCGGAAGTGTCTCACAGATGTTCTGCTTTATGGCTCATTCTCCGCAATTAGTCCTTCTACATTTCATTTGGACTCTGGGCTTTTGAGGACATTGCTGCATGCGTACACACGCACACACACACACACGCAAACACACACACGCACACACGCACACAGTCTCATGCACTCCCTCCTCAAGATTAAGCGAAGCACTCTGTGTGTGATTCCTGTGGGAGCCCACGGGACGTGGTGTGGGTGAGGGGATGGCTTGTCGTGTGGACTGTACGTACCATGCATGGCAGAGTGTTTCCCACCTGGCAGTGGCTTTGTGCAACTCTTCCTCCCACCCCCATTTTTAAGTGTCCCTGGGTGGGGGATAGTATCCTCAGCTAACAACTTCAGCATTAGGTTAGGATTTGTAAATTGATTGTTATGATTATGATTATCGGAACTTAACTGGAATTAATAAAACTTAATGCTTTTAATCATATTATCTTTTATGTGGACCCTGAGAGGTTTAAAAATGAGTTATTTAAAGATTTGTCCTTCCTTTGCTCTTTACTGTATAGGTTCAGCGTGTATTTATTGGACCGCGTGCTGTGTCACAGATTAGCTGTAGCTGTCATGGGTTTAACATGTTCTTTCCCCTGTATGTTGTCACTTTCTCTGCAGTGACAGATGTTGATTACTTCCCTCTTTATTCTTAAGCCCTCACTCCGGGCCAGGCACCGAGCTAAGGCTGGACATGCATGTGGTCCTCTGGACATGGTGTGGTCAGCCCCAGCATCGTCTCCATTTCACAGATGAAAATGCCGAGGTTTAGACAGAATCTGCGTCTTGTCCTAAGTCACACGGACTCGCGGGGTTGGGGCCAGGATTTGAATCCTTTTTTTCTGGAATTGGTTTATGTTCTTGTGAACTTGACTCCTAGCACGATCACGAAACAGAAGTCTACTAAAAATCACCTCTTGCCAATGTTGAGTGCCCTGAAAGAGAGTTTTTACTCATTTTTGAAATTTCTTAGTACACGCTCTGTGTTTGATGCCTGGAATGATGATTCACTGTCTGTACTTTTGCTGCATCAGGTGGGTCACTTAACTCGATAGGAGGTTCTGTAGTCATCAGCCTTATGAGAATCACATACTTTTTATTAAAACCCAAATCCTTTATTGTTGAAGGGAGACTAAGAGGGACTTCATAGCACAGCAAATGAGAAAAAAGTTCAGCTATGGCAGTTGAATTGGATTATATTTGTTTACTTCAAACAACGTTTTGAATTTTTTTCTAAGAACTGTTGATAATTTTGCTTCCTGTTCTAAAATGCTTAAATGTCAATGTTTTCCTTTGCATTCCTGTAAGTACAGGCATTAGTAAATAGATGATACACTCTCCAGAATTTCTCTGTTTGCCTTTAAAAATTTGCTAACATGTCATCCTATTGATTTCAATAAATTCAACTTGCAAAATGTAATGGCCATCTTTCTAAACTTCTTGTGAGTGAGTTTTTGAACTTTCACTAAAACAACATTAAAAATATTCTGTAATCCAGGGCTTTGAAGAATTAAGACTGATTTTTTTTTCTGAGTCCAATTTTGTGAAGCTTTGCAGAATTCAATTTTCTTTTTTTGATCCTAACTATGACATCATTTATTCTGTCACAGTTTTTCAGTGATTAATTTTGTAAGAAATATTTTGTTTTCCTCTTTGGCATGGCCATGAATTATGGCTTCCTGCCATTTTGACCATGTACTTCCTTTTCTTTGAAGCTGCCATATGTTTAGCGACCCAAGAGAGACACTACTTATTTGAGAGGTCATCATTTGTTGCTAATTTGATTTTTCAGGTTTTCTTAGCTCTTGGAGAGGAGAGAGGGTGTGGTGGTAAACGTTTTCCTGCCTGATGCTTTGCTGTCCCAGTGTTTGCTGCCCTGGGCCCATTGTACTTTTGTGTTTCTGGATGGCCACCCTGCTTCACCCACTGTTTTTCCAGATTTCTGTGTTATTGGGGAGGGATGGATAACTGTAGCAATGGACAATCCTGAGCCAGTGCACTGCAACTTAACATTTATTGCCTGGCAGAAACTGTCAGAAGTTGCTTAAAGACCTGCTGACTTGACTTCATCAAAAATGTATAAATGAGACATGCTTGTATTTGCATGCTCACATAGTTGTACAATGTAATTTTATTTTTCTTTTGACAACATGCTTTCTAAAGTCTTTATAACTCATTGACATCTGATTGCATACTTTGCTTTCAGATTTATTTCATTATAACCAAACTTTTTGATTCTCTTTTCATTTGCCCTGATGATGTTAAATTTCTAGTTATTTTAGCCTATTTTGAGCATCTCTCTTTCCGCATGTGTTACGACTGCTTTACATTCCATGTATCCCTAAATATTGCATTATCCTTCCCTCGGAAAGAACCCAATTATATTATGATTTCAGGGTCTACTTAATGAAAGGAAGCCTGACCTTGCTCAGACAATGTGACCGAAATCTTGAGCTTGTTTTTAATTCTGTGTCTGACCCAGCATTTGACTTTGGTCCCTGTGTCCCAATTGTATTGGTAAAACAGATAAATTAGAATTTGGCAAATGTCTCTTTGCCCTTCACCCAACCCCATTTTTTTTTTTTCATAGACTGAGGAGCAGTGGGGGAATACCAAACTCCATGTCTGCTGTGAGAAAGTTACCAAACACTGCCTGTGTCAACCTTTGGAGGCAAAGTCATTTCCCCTTTAGATTACACAGGAATCCCCTGAAGTTGAAGCTTATAAAATTTCTAGAGTTACTCTAGTAGATTTGTTTTCAATTTTTAATTTATTCAATGAAGAAGAGCATATGCTTCATCACAAGAATAAAACAGATTTTAAAACTGAACAAAAGATGTCCACCAGACAAGTTCTGTGACAGAGCTCCTGGTTTCATTTTTAGTGTTGCCCTCAGCGTCTGGAGTCTGTGCAGATTTCTAGACACTTGTCCTCAGAGTGTGGACACAGCAGTACCTTCTCTCTCTGCCCTCAGACTTATAGGATGATAATGAAAACATTGTATCACTCAGTTCTCACAACTGCACATTGAGATCAGTTTATCATCCCCATTTTATAGATGCTGAAACAGGCTCAGTGAGCTAGAAAGTTGTAGATGGGAAGTGAAGAGTCAGAGTGTACATTGGTATTTAATTCATGCCTCGTTTTTAGTGAGGTTGAACTTGCTACATTTTATGCCTTTGTGGTTTTTTTCCTTGTGTATAGCCCATGTCCTTTTTCCCACTTTTTTTGGGGGGGTAGGAATTTGATGGCTTCCTTATTTTTATGTAATATGGTTATTATCATTTTCCCCTATTTGTGTGTGTGTGTGTGTGGGGGGGGGGTTGGTGGTGGTGGTGGTAGTGAAATTAATCCATTGTCATGATTCATAGTGGACCACTAAAAGAAATCTTTATACTGAATGATACCATGTTGAAATAACAGAATGAATTTGGAAAAGTCTTAAGGCCTTAAGGCATAAATGATTTAACAAACAACAGCAGACACAGGTCTTTCAAGTGAAGACAGTCTATTTCCACTCCATGCACCAATGCTCTTTGGGCCTGGCCTTGCAAACTAATGTGACACACAGGGGACTGCTGGAGTTGGGATGCTCATGGACCACTTGCACATTTTACCGTCCCTCTTGGAAGGTGTTCATTTACGTTTCCACAATGACTAAGATGCAGAAGCTGCGAGGGGCGTGCAGTTCACACCCATTGCCTTTCTTTTTCTGCACGTTTAATACTTCATGGCCCTTTAAAAAAATCCCATTTTCTTAAATAAAGTTATTAGAAAAACAGCTCCTGCCCATAGGAATGTTTTTCTGCCAAAACATGTTGCTGTTTCCCAGATTGGCAGAGGGTGTCTGTGCGTGGTATGGGGCCGCCGAAGCTGCAGTGTGAGGGAGAGAGAGAAACAACAGGGTGGAAAAAGGGTGTCCCTGTCCTGGAGGAATGCCAGATGGGACAGCCTTTTAAACTGTCACCAGCTTTTCCTGGAGAAGGTTGGTTTTGTAGCAGCTCCCTCCCCTTCTCCACAGACAATAGCAGCTTTGGGTATGAACTCGAAGATCGCCTTCCACTGATGATGAGTCATCATAAGAAATTATGGTTTGGGCTTCATGAAGGCATGTCCGCTCCTGCGGCAGCTGTTGGGTGTCAGATTTTCCCACCACTCGACCATGTCTTCCCACAGACTCTTGCTGCTCCCCATCAGCTTCCACGTTCTTTTCTGCCCCTTTCCTCTGCCTTTGGAACTTCCCATACCCTCACCCCCCGTGTGCCTACTGCCCGCTTTCCTTCTCAGCTTCACCCCACTGCTCACTCTGACCCTTTGAACGTCCCACGGTCTCCCTGGGCTCCGATGAGGTATGGGAAGACTCCCCCTCTTCTCCCCAGGAGTGGCTCCCCGTGAGCGCAGGGTCAGGATGCCCTCTGGCCGCAGACCGTCCCTGCCCCGGGCTCTCCTGTGTGTACATTCTGTGTCCTCCTTGCAGCCACACTTACAGGCGAAGTCTTTTCATGCTTGCCCTGCCTGGAGCTTGACTTGATACTGTGAAGGTGATCGTATGCCCCCTTTAATGGCCCATGATTATTCATTCCATTTTGCCATGTTTAACTGAATGTTTAGTAGCATCTATGAAGAAGCTTGAAGACTATAAATAACTGTTCTTTGGTACTGAAAGGGTTTTACACAATATGAAATTTAGAGCACATTTTTCTCAGAAGCCTTGGCATTAATATTCATCATGAGCCCCAAAGTAGAAGCCATTATATTTTAGCATAATGAAGTTTACCATATGTTTCAAAGTCACTTGCAATTGTGCTTCTCATGATGACAATTAGAAAGGTCATCTTGCCTTGCCAGGCTCTGTTACACATATAAACCAGCCAATGGCTGTCAGTATGAAATGTAATAGGGTGCACGTACAAGGGGAAGACGTGATTCTCCCTTTCCCAAAACGAAGCTGTTTGCATCTGCTTCCCAAACACGGAACATGCCTGTTGTTTGGCCAAGATGAAATATGGACATAGAAATGGAAACTTCTAAAGCAAACCCTCCTCTGTGTTCTCAGTGATTAAATTCCATCAGGTTATTTTTCCTTCCATGACGCATGATATGATGGGGTCCCTAAAACATTGGACAGAGAAATTTGACATCAAGACATTGGTTGGTTTGTGATCTTGTTTCTGCCATACTTAAGAAAAATTTGATAATGTGCATTAAGGTATGGGAACAGAATTGTATGTAATTCTCCATATATGGACTGTGATGAAAGGATGAGGAAAAAGTGAGGAGGTGGCCATGAATCTGGGTGATGGGGCTTCTTACGGCCCTTGTAGGGGGTAAAATCTGCATTAGAACCAGCAGGTTATTCTGGGGAACCTGAAATGTGCCATTGGAGGAGAGGCCACGGGATTCCAGAGGAAAATGTTCTTAGTCTGGCTTGGGAATAGTAAATCAAGTTGCCAGAGTTGAAATTTTAATATATTTCTATGTATGAATACCCCTTCATTTTCTTCCTTTCTTTTCTTTTCTTTGTTTCCCAAAATGTTTGTTCTCAATTATGAGAGGCTAAAACTTCTGTATTCAAGCCTTTCGAATTTATAAACATTTATCAATCTATAGGAAAGAGAGATAAGACAGTCTTGGATTCATCAGGGCACACACGTGGTCTCCATAGTTTTCAAGTTCCTGACTTGGGAAAATACCGGAGAAGATTCTGTGGCCCATGAAACATCTGATTGTTGCCATTGGATGCTATTGAATGCCCCGACTTAAAAAAGTAATCTGTAATTTAACATATATTCGTGGAATGCAGGCACTGCTACAGCTGCCTCTCCCAGACCCTCATTGGGTGTGAGCTGCGTGCTGGTACTGTGTCCCCATCCGGGGGGTCAGCTATGACAGAGCCAAAGAATTAGTCCATATCCCTCAAGGTGCTTTCTGGGCTAATAAATTGATTTTTGTTATTTTTACAATTAAAAATAATCTTTCTTAATTGTGGGGCATAGAAAGAGAGGAATAAAACATTTGAACAGCCCTGCTCTACAAATGGAGACAAAAATGCCCACCATGCTTATGGAAACCGGACGGAGAGCAGCTGTAGCCTGAATGTGAACTGGCTTCTTTCTTCCACCTCTTTTCTCCTTTGGCCTAAAGCTGTTCACGTTGTGAGTGTCCCTCCTGTCATCTTGTATTATATTGTTTCCCAAGTTCTGTTGGATGCTGATAGGGATGGGCACGTGAGCCCATTGTAAGAGTTAGGGTGCGTTTGTGTAAGGTGCTTTTCAGATGACGAGTTTTTCCTCAGTATAGAATGCGCTTATAGGGATGTATCTTGAAGGACTATTAGCGTATACTAATGTTCCGTGCAGCAGCGGTTCTTGCAGGACCTGCCCGGTCTCATTCAGGGCCTTGGCCAGCACTTGACACCACCAGTGGGTGTTGAGCACCTACCAGGGGCCAGGCGCGGGGGGACGGAAGGACGAAAAGGTCGGATGCTGACCTCGAGAATCACCGGTGAGGGGGGCGGACGTACACAGCAAACAGGACACCCTGTGGGGAGGGGTGAAATAAAGAAACACGGGGGTGTGTTAGACTGAGCCGGGAGTGTCCTGGGGAAGGCAGAGCAGGAGCTGAGGCCGATGGGAGGTGACGGTGGAGACACGGTGGGGCCATTGGCCAGAGGACAGCACAGACTCTGGGCAGCAGGCCACATTGGGGCAAGAAGGGACCAGGGATCGAGCCCCGGGCCTGCCACTTAAAAGAATCTCTCTGAGCAACGGTTTCCTCCCCTGAAGCAGAGAAATATGGCGATGACATAAATGGGCCTCCAAGGGCTGTGCGAGGATGAAATGAAATAATCCACCTGGCAGACTGGTTAGCACCCAGAATCATAACGAGGACACAGTCAATCTGACTTAACATAATTTTTGGTCTGGCTAGATGGAAGCATCCAAGATGGACAATGATGGGAGATGAAGCTGAAGAAGTGGGGAAGAGCCAGACCACCAGGTACCTTTTTGCCATGCTGGCGTCTTCAAGATTTTTCAGTGGTGGTGGTCAGTCATTAAAGAAACTTACCATATTTTGCTGTATATAATGCTCATCCACATTTTTGGCCCAAAATTTCAGGGAAAAACAATCTTTCGTTTTAATTTTTTAATTCAAAATTTTGTTTATATGTATGTACTTTTTTTGTATTATAAAGGAATTTTAGCATTTTTTTAACATATTATGGCACAAAAGATTTTATGTAATAAATAATTACAAAACACAAGAAATGTTATGCACTGGTAACAAATTTACAATATTTATGCATCCGAGGAGGCCAAGAACTCTTTGTCATTGCAAGCTGGTTGTAAGGGGAACAAAACCGATGATCGTATTCCAGGGAATTATTTTGCATACGATATCGTTACTGATTTCCCCAGTTATACTTTTAACTCATATGCATAAATAAAAAAAGAATTAAAAACATTTATATAGATACAGAATTAGTACTATCCAGGTATAATAATGCTCATCCTTATTTTTCCCTCACAAATTTGGGCAAAGAAATGTGCATTACATACGGCAAAATGCGGTAACTTCTATGACCTTGGCTGCCCCATGGACAGTCTTATAAAGTAGATTACGTACAGTCTTATAGAAATGTGTCATCTTAAAAAAAATAATTCACACCTGTTATGGCTGAGATGGGAATAACTGGCAATGCCAAGTGTGGCGAGAATGGGGACAATTAGATTTCCCAGCGTTGTTGGTAGGATGGAGACTGGCCAAGCCATTCTGGAAGACAGTTTGGCAATTCCTTATACAGGCAAATGTTGCGCTTGCCATGTGACCCAGCAGTTCCATAGTATTTATCCTATGGAAATAAATAGTTGTGTCCGCACAAAAATGTGTAACACATGTTTATAGCGGCGTCGTTCATAATTACCCATAACTGGAAAAGCCCGGTGTCCTTCAGGCTGGTGCCTGCACGGGCTCCCTGGGGGGTGGGGCAGCTGGGAAGAGACTGTATATTTCTTTTTAGCCAGTTGACTTTGTAGTTCTTGTGTGACATTCAGGTGGAGACTTTCAAGGGACAGCTGGTCAGGAAGCTGCGCAAGGATTGCTGGGCTGACATGTGGTGCTGGGCTGTTACCAGCATGTGGATGATCGTTAAAGCGGTGGGGAGAGATGACAGTGCACGGGGAAAGCAAGTGCAGAGCAAACACAGCGTAAGGGAGGAGTCTAAAGGTCACTTGCATGGAGGGGACAGGCCTAGGAAAGGGAGCCACAAAGCAACTGAGAGATTGTGGTCAGAGAAGATGGAGGACAGGCAGGAGTAGACACCCCAGGGGCTGTGGGTGCCCAGGCTTTTGTTCCTTGGGTCCCCATTTCCTGCAGTCCCGTGAACTTGACCCTGGCGATCAACCCTGTGGCTGCCCCGTGGCACGTGGACCAGCATGAGCGACTGTAAACACTCGCTGGCCGCAGCGTTTGTGCAAGTGTTGGAGATGCGACCTGCGCAGGACCCATCAGAGCCCCTTGGTGTGACCAGGACCTGGGCCCACCCCAGTGACCTCATTAACCTTAATGGCCTTTCCAAAGACCTGTATCCACATACAGTTGTATTCTGAGGTCCCGGAGGTCAGGACGTCAGCGTGTGAATTTTAGGGTTACACAGTTAGAGCCATAAGAGGTTACTTAATGCTACACTTTATAGTACGAGAATTTAAAATCAGATAATTGTGCAGTTCTCTCCAGGAAGCATCACGCACAGGAAATAGCCCAGATCTTTAGTGTGGCCCTGTGGCCCGGCCTTCCCCCGTTAGACTGCACCTCACTGTTTCCCTCTTCTCCCATCACAAGCCTGGAACCTTCCTTGTACCGCACACGCCTGCGTGTCCCAGGCTGGTCTGCACCCCCAGGGTTTGTCCCTCACCCTGAGATGGTCCCCCTCAGTTTTACAGTCTATCCTTTTGCCATTTGCGTCTCAGGTTAAGTCCTGCCCCAGGACACCCCCCACCCCCCCACCCCGCGCCCCGAGCGCCTGGCTGGAGTGGCCCCCCAGCGACACTGGGTCTCGGGGCCTGTTTCAGCTCTTGGCAGAGCACTTAACTGCCGCTGGCTTTAGGGCCTTGTTTTCCTCGTCAACAGCGTGTTCCGAGCACAGAATCTGTCCCAGCAGAAAATATTGCTCAGATATTTGCTGAGTGAATGAATAAAGTCAGATGAGTTAGGAAAAATCTAAGACAGCTGGGAGAATCTGGAAGTTCCTGAAGTCCAAGGCTCTTTGTCACATGGGACCGTCTAGGGAGGCAGCTTGCCAGGGGTCCCAGCCCTGCGGGAGACAGCACTGGGGCTGGCCGGACTCAGGCGATTGGCTTTCTGTGACCGCCATTATTTTAACCAACAGATGCCATTTTACACAGGTGTGACTTGGAGCCGTGTACAAATGCCCTATTTCTCAAACCCTGTCCCTTTCATGTTGTGCCTGGTGTCTTGGATCATTGGGGGCAGCATTGACTTGCAGCCACTAGACAGTTTTCTGTGCTGCAGGGAACATGTTTTCCGATCCTGCACTGTCTCCATGGAGCAGGCTTCCTGTAAGTGTCTGCAGAGGGAACCAGGAACAAATGAGCAAATATTTAAATGACAAGAGCTGACAGTCCTCTGAAGGTAGCCTGGGGCAGTGCTTCTCCCACGGTAATGTGTAGACCTCTGAATCACCTGCTGGTTGTGACTCAGATGGGCTTTGGGACCTCATCCCTGACAGTCTGCATTTCCAAAGGCGTTGCTGCTGCAGCTTCTGGCACCTCCCGTTGCAGAGCAGGGCTCTGGTGTATGTGCTGGGTGGTCCGCCTGCAGGGTCAGAAAGAATCCTGGGGGTTGGCTGGCCATCCAAAGGCCTGCGGTTCATAGCTTAGTTCGTCTGAAAATGACACATGCAACTTTTGACAGGGGACTTAACCTCTCATGACGTTTAGTTACCACTTCTCTGGAGCCTCGGTCTAGATATCAGCAGGTATTACTAGGATATTGTTATTAAATCATATTTTAAACGGTTTGTTAAAATCAGATATTAATCACATATTAATATCAGATATTATGAAATGATATCAACAATTAATATTGTCGAGCACGTTCTGCTTACATATCCTTGATATACGTTACATCTACTTCTGCTGGGGTCACTGTCCCCATTTTCCAGAAGAGGAGACTGATGCTCAGAGAGGTTCAACAACATGCCGAAGATGCCTAGTCAGCAACCGGCTGGGCTGCCCTCGGTGTGTACATGCGCACGTGGGTGCATGTGTGTGCACACATGTATGATGTCAACGTATGTAGCTAACTGAGCCTGCAGATACTCTTTTGATCCCTAATATAATTTTACCTCTACCCACCATGGCCCACTGATCTCTTCAGGTATGATCATCATATTCTCATGGACACGTGTGCAGTTTTCTCCTGCAGGCTGTAGGCTGGGTCTTATTTTCCATCTTATTCCCCATGGCACTCCATCATCGTTTTTTTGCTGTGGTTTGAACTGAATAGAATTTGGGAAGGATGGGGCAGGCTCTATAACCTGAAAGGCCTGCCCCAGCGCATGTTATAACATTAGGAAGTCACCAAATCTTGGGCTGCTCAAAGTTTCTCTATCTTGATTAATTTTGATTGACTCTTTCTGTGAAAGAGTAAATGCCTGTGGGAGGGCCAGGCCCCATGTGGCGCTCGCTGTGGCAGTTGGTGAGAGCAGAATGGCTGGCTCTGTGCAGTGTGTGCTCCCTGCAGGGCCATGGGAGGTGGGAGGAGCCCGGGGCTTACCGCCAGGTGCTGGAAGGCAGTGGAGACCTTCCTTGCTGCTGGGTTTATTCTGACCCCACTGGTGTCGCCGATGGCTAAATCAGAGGACTGACAGAGGCATCAGATATGATCCTGTGACAGACAGCCCTTCGGGAGTCAGGAACGATGCCAAAGTTTGCCATCAATTAAACCTGCTCCCTTTGGAAAGACTTGCCTGTCTTTGAAATTCATGTCTTCGACAAGTTCGGGCCTGAGTTGTTTAAAATTCTAGTAGACCATACGTTTCGTCTCACATGTCTTTGGGGTGATGAAAACCTTCCAAGGTTATACAGTGCACAAAATAGAACTTGGGCTTTCATCCTGGCCAGGAATATTCTGAAATAACTTTGTGGACAGTGACAGGTAGAGATGGACAGTCAACAGTAGAGATATTGGTACTGTATGAATGAAAGGTACATTGTCACTCTATTACAAATGCACTAAAAAAGAAAGAAAAGAGAAAAAAGAAAAAAGCTTTCTCTGTCCTTTATGAAGTTGCAAAAGACTGATATATTGGATTTTAAATCTGGTTAAGAGTAGGAGAACTTGTTTAAAGGGAGCATGTTTGGTTTATTTTTTATTTTGAATTGTTCTGATATCCTTTCCTTTTGGGAAGATTTGAGGCCCTGGCTTTTTGCTCAGTTTCAGTTCGTCATCAGTAGGATTGGGAACCACAAATGGCTCATTGTTTCGATTTTAGATTTCCTTGGGCTGTCACTGTCACCGAGTCATCTCAGACATCTTTCCAAGAAAACCAACACTGGTGGCGTGTGAAGGTCACGGCAAGGGCAGGGAGGCTGTCCCTGAGGACGTGTCTGTGAGGTCTGTGTGTCTGTCCCCTGACTTTCCAAGGGGCTCTGCCTACTATCTGGTAAGACTTCCGAGAGCCCCTTTGTCATTTCAGTGCATACATTTAGTAGTCGTTACCATAAATAGTCTCGTCTGTCTCTGGCACTTTGCCTTACGAGAGCCTCTGAGTTTATTTCTGAGCTGTGTTTTTCTGAGATGACTTTAAGTGCATAGGAATCCACTAGTACACAGGCGGCTCTCTGCCTTGAGATCCACACGTCTTCTGAGTGGCTGAGTCACTTCTTTTCCTCAACTCTACGTCCTTGAGGAACTGAACTCACAGAGCTGGGAAGAAACATGCTGCAAAACCTGTTCTGAAACGCAGTCAGACCTGAACAACGGGCAGCCCGGCGCCGTGCCTCTAGCAGCCAAACCCAGACCCGGGAGACAGTCACCGTGTTCTAAATGGGCGGAAACATGACCATCTTATCCCTCCATGGGAGCCACTGACCTGAAAGACCAGCACCGTGAGGTCCACTTTGCAGGTTTTGAAGGACATGGGAAGAGGGAGAGCATGGGAGCAGGACAGCCGAGGAGCAGGTGGCCTTCAGGCAGGTGGGCAGGGCATGCCGTCCTTCAGATGGTCATGTGAGGAGAGCGGAGTCCCCAGTCTTCTGAGCACCCATTTGCAAAAGGCTGAGAATATGAAATCGGGACACTGTTTGTGAAGAGGTAGGAACCAAGTGTTAAGCTGGGAAAAGACTGGTTAAGGGCATTTGGGGAGGAAAGACGAAAAGATCTCCAGGACCCAAAGTCGAAAGGGTACCTAGCAGGAGATCCCTCCCTCTGAGGGTGTGGCCCACCCAGAACCTTCTGCTGCTATTGGTGTGGAAGCAGCAGCAGTCTGATGGACCGATGGCTGTCAATCTGTTTACAGTGATGTAAACTGAGGCTCAGAAAATTTCAAGAATTTGCCGAAGATCTTAAAGCAAATAAATGCTAGAACCTCCAAACGCTTGACTGGCAAAAACAAATAAAAAAAAAATTCAAATTATTTTACCTTTCTTGTATAATAGACTGGGGCTATCTTATTTCACAATATCTGAAGGTTACATCTGAGATTGATCAGTTATTCAGCTGTTCTGGTTCTTTATTTCTGAAGTTTATTTATGTTAGGTTTTGGATTTGGACGGCCCTGAAAAGCTAATGGAGTCCACTCCTTTGCGTCAGTAAATGGGGAGAACTTCACAGAGAGACGCAAAGGGTATGAGGATTTGCAGCTGTTATGTGCACTTTCCTTACACACATTAGCTCTAACCAGAAAGGACAGCCAGTGTCATTATTAATTTTTCTGATATTTTGTCAAGCATTCAGACCCGGACATTTGGGGAAATGACGCGCTCTGGGTTGTGTTTAAGTCAGGCGCAGGGTTGGCAAGAATGGCTACTCTTCTGACCCCTCAGACTTCCGAGTTTACGCAGCACGATTTGTTTTCCAGTTTTGTTCTCTTCTGTGACTAATCTGACCATAGCCCATCATCTTGGTAATCATGGAGACATAGTGTCCCACGTGGGATGAAGTCAAGAGCAGAGCTGTAGAGAATGCGTTTGCCAGACTATCGATGATGACGAGTAGGAAGGTATTTGGGACTTTTTTTTTTTTAATGTGAAAGGGAAATAGAATTGTAACTAAGTTTAAATTTCTCTACTGTGCAAATCACATCTTACATGACAAGGGATTATGTCAGGTGGTTTTGGATTTGGGCCCGATGTTTGACCTTACAGCAACTCTCAAAGATTAGATGACAGTTCGGTGGAGAATGCCCTCTGCATTTGATTTTTAAAGAGAACCAAGTTAACGCCACTCTTTTCTGCTTTTACCAGTAATACTGTTAGGGGTGCGTGAAGCTGCGCCAGACATCTGTGCTGACATTTGCCTTCAGCGTTCTTTCTCAGTATTTAGATTTCTTTAATAAAAGACTACTGTCCTTGGAAAAAGGACCGGTTCAAAAATGTTTGCCAGAGACAACATAATCAAACACCGAGTACTCCTGGATTGGGGAGAAGAGGAACTAGGCACGAGCTTCTTGTTCTCAAGGTGGGCGGTGAGGGGCCTGGCCACACAGAGCCGGTGGGCAGAGAGTGGGCTACGCTTGGGCTCTGGACTTGACCCGGAGCCAGAGTGCAGTAGCTGCCCTGCAAAATGTCACAAAACCAGGTCTTATATTTAAATACTGCCTTTGTTTAAATGAGCTCAAGTCACTTCACTCGTGGTGATAAAACGTTCCCCATTTGATACAAGTGATTAAACTTAATCAAAACAAACAATCTTTCCTCCAAAACTTGAAATTCCACTTCTCCTTTTGCTCTCTCTTCATAAAGCAGCACTCTTGTAGTCACAATGTAAAACTGAGGCCGCATGGGCTGGGGACAGGAACGCAACTGAGATCTCCGTATCTTTAAGTCCAAACTCCGTGTGCCCTGTTTCCTAAGTATGATTTATTTTGCTAACCACAAGGTTATTTTGTAGATGATTGTATCCAAAGGAAGTGCCCCTTTTCCTTATTTATTTATTTATTTATTTATTTATGTATTATTTCTTTTCAGTTGATACATTTCAGTCCCCAAAAGTAAGCCTCCAATTTGGAACTTTGTTCAAAGTCTGAAAAACCCTTTCTTCACTGGATGTGTTCGCATGAATATTCTGGAAAAGATTCTCAGTGCTAGGTCAGCCATTAGAATGGTATAATATCCAAATCAAACAGCCACCCTGCTGTTTAAATTCAAATCCCAAAATCGCCCCAAGAAGGGGAGTGTTGTGAAACTTGGCTGCCACTCTCACAATTGCCTGGCTATTGTAATTACAGCTTTGTTTTCCGCGAAGCTGCATGTCGGAGGCTGGCAGAACATAAATTCCTAGACATGCTCGTCAAACTGTGTGACTTGGGTAGGAGGTGGGTTACCCAATTTGGATGGTGACCTTTATGGGGTTTTAACTGGATTGCATGTTTATGCATCTCAGTGGACTGACACGTAACGAGTCCTGTGACATGTGGGGTGTCACAGGGCAGGGCAGACGCTGTGCAGTGAAGAGGCAGGAAGACGGTGGCAGGTCGACATTCCCTTTCTCCCTCTGCGTCCCCCTCTATTTCTCAGGGTTACAGATCAAAATGTGGAAGATAATGCAAAAGCTGCTTCAAAATCAAAGTTGTTCAGACCACTGTGATGTTTGAGTTATTTCAGTAGTGAACTACTTCTGTGTTCTTTTAGCTCCTGCCAGCCGGCTAGTTCCCATGCACAGACGCTGCCACGTTCCAGCTCCCGGTTAGTTCCTGTGCTCAGGGCAGGAGCTCTGACCGAACACCCGCCACAGAGGCTGGGGTGCTCCTGTTGACACGCCGGCCGGGAGCTTGCGAACCCCACGGGAGCGCTGCAGGAAACGTTCCCAGTTGCCTCTGGGGGGAACCGCACACAGGATGTTCCCTTCACACATCGTCCTCTCGGAGTTCCATTCATTGCCTAGAAACTCCAGCATCACTCAGCTTTTCAAGCACAAATCTGCCTCAGAAATGAAAGTGTTACTGTTTCACAGTTTTCAGTCATTTATTGAACAAATAAAACCGTTGTGCTAGACTCAGAGCCTGTTTAGTGTGGGAAACCTCTGATCTACTTAATTGATTTAAAAATGTTATCTTTGATTACCTGGATTATTGTCACTGAATCCACTTCTGGGAAAGGGGAACTCCAGGTGTCAAGTGTCCTGATCATGACCTGGGTTTTGTCCCAGGTCTCTCATTCAGCACTCTGAGCCTTAGCTTCCTTACTGCCCCAGGAAGGGTTTCTGCCGGGTGTTCTGCAGGGACCTTGGCAGTCGCTTTGTGACTCCGTGAATTCATGACTAACATAGGCGAACAGTAACTGAGAGTCAGTAGGGGGAGTCTGGAAGTTCGGGGGCCTGTTCACCGCCCTCTGGAATCGGCCCAGCCCAGATAGAGCCGGCAGCAGGCGTGCCACTCTGGGAACGCACGCCACACGGCCTGGAGGTCGCTGACGCGTTCAGGAATGCTGTGGTCCTGGTGGCATTTTCCGTACCCTCTCTCAAAAGTGTGTGTGCCCTTAGTGCCCTGCCCTGCTGCCCCCACATGGAGTCACACTTGTCCTGTGGCTCAGCCATCTGCCCAGGACATACCCGGGGGTTCCACCCCAGGGAGCTCCTGTGCTCAAGGCTGCACTAGACCAGCCTGCAGAACTTCAATTAACTGCGTGTGTCAGTTCAGTGGTTTCAACAAAAAAAGGAAAGTAAAACAGATTTTACAAACTCAATCAGTAGTTCAGTTGTCCCATATAATAGAGCCTCACTGGCTTTCCTGATGGCTCTAGTCCAAGGGGCACCTGGGACTCAGCTGTTTTCCAGAGCTCTCCAGGCAACCCCAGTGTTTAGTCAGTGGATAATTCATTTATAGCTGACCACCAGACTTCGGATGGATAAAACCCTTTCATCTCCTTTGCACTTGTTTTGAATAGAAGATGTTGGGAGGAGGGCTGACTACTGTTTTGAACACACGAGGTCTGACAGTTAAGTTCGTGAACTAGCCACCGTGTGCTTACATTGGCAGCACTGTACCAACAGCTCGGTAAGGTCTCATAACCTTGGTATATCAGCGTCTCACAACTGTGTTTGTGTCGACGTGTGTTGGTGTCTTGCTGAATGGTGTTCATTATTCTTGTGGTGTGTTTTTGTGTGCTGTCATGAGAATGTCTGAGCTTGAATTAGAGCAATGAACAAACATTAAATTTCTTGTTAAGCTTGGCAAGAGTGGAAGTGAAATCAGGGACACGTTAGTCCAAGTTTATGGGGATAATGCCATGAAGAAAATGGCAGTTTATAATTGGATTAAATGTTTTCCTGAGGGGAGAGAATGCACCACTTATAAAGAGAGGTCAGGGTGGCCAGTAACAAACAGAACTGACAAAAACATTCCAAAAATTTGTGGAAATCAAGTAAACATTGATAGAGAAAATAGGAAAATCTTGGCATGAGAAAGGTGTGTGCAAAAATGGTCCCGAAGGAGCTCCCTGATGAATAAAAGCAAAGGAGAGTCGAAGTTTGCCAAGACGTTTTGGAGAGGCAAGATGATGTTTTGGGCCATGTTATCACTGGTGATGAAACATGGGTGTACCAATATGACCCTGAAACAAAGCATCAAAGTGCACAATGGAAGTCAGCCAATTCTTCACGACCAGAAAAGTCCCATCAGTCCAAATTGAGTCCAAACGATGTTGCTAACTTCTTTTGATATCAGAGGGATTATTCATTATGAATTTGTACCAACTGGAGAAACAGTTCACCAAGTTTACTATTTGGAAGTGCTGAAAAGGCTGCGTGAAAAAGTTAGATGGAAACGACCTGAACTTTTCACCAACAATTCATGTTCATGGCTCTTGCATCACGACAATGCACCAGCTCACACGGCACTGTCAGTGAGGGGATTTTTAGCCAGTAAACAAATAACTGTATTGGAACACCCTCCCTACTCACCTGATCTGGCCCCCAGTGACTTCTTTTTTTACCCAGAGATAAAGGAAATACTGAAAGGAAGACATTTTGATTCAGGACATCAAGGGTAATACGATGACAGCTCTGATGGCCATTCCAGAAAAAGAGTTCCAAAATTGCTTTGAAGGATGGACTAGATGCTGGCGTTGGTGCATAGCTTCCCAAAGGGAGCACTTCAAAGGTGACCATAGTGATATTCAGCAGTAAGGTGTGTAGCACTTTTTCTAGGATGAGTTCGCGAACTTAATTGTCAGACCTCGTAAGTCGTGTGCTGCGCTCGCCTCTGTGACCCTCCTTCCATGATGGTCCTGTCTTCATTCTTGTCTGTCACCATCTTAGATGACTTTGTTGTTGTTTGAGTGAGGTTATAATTTGGTTGGTTCCTGTAGTTTCTCTTTTTCTGTTTCTAGAAGATGTTGTATAGGTCAGGTTGGCTCCTGGTGTCTGGCTTCCCTGGGCAGTGCGGTGGGCCTTACCTTCCTCTCACTCTTCTACCTTGTTGGTATTTTAGTATTTCCTGGTTTCTTGGGATGTTCTTGTGTTGGGTTTCTGGGGAAAGAAGAATTGTCAGCAACAGAGATAGGATGTAAGTCAGTGATGAGCAGTGGGTGACCTTGACAATGGTACTGACCAGGCAGTGGTTTTTAGGAAGAGCTTTCAAAATCCAGAAGATACTTCCTATTTTAGAGCACATTCTATAACTCTCGATCCAGCGGCCTGGGGAATGGTGCCTGAGCTCACGGCCTCATTGATAGACGATGTGTCTTTACCTGGGACATTTTGGAAACCAGCATTCTTCTGAGGATTCACTGGATTTCAGTCTTCTGTTTCCTGTACAGTTTTTTTCCTCCAAGATATTGGCACCATGTGCCATGTCTAGCCAACATTTTCACTTGCTTCTCCGTCAATTTTCTGAGTCTTTCTCCCCTGCTGTATTTCTTTTGTTTATCTCTATTTTATGCCTACTTCAAAAGTTTTTGCTGTTGCATCAAAGTGTCTTGTGACTCGTTCTGAAAACTGATTTCTATGTAGCTCTTATTTCTCTTTTGCATTCTGCTTGAGTTTCTTTTTCCTTCTTAAGAAAATAAGAAGCTCCATCAGATGTGAGGTGCCCTGAGCACCAGAGAATCAGGAAGCCGGGCTCTCCCACCAATGAACTTAGTAAAAGACTGAGATCCTGACAGGCAAGGGCTGAGATGCCTGGGGCTCCTTTCTCCTTCCTTCCACCTGTTGCCTCAACAGTAAGTAGCATGGCAGTCAGAATGCACGTGGGCTTGCGTGGCCAGGAGGCTGCCTGCTGTTAGAGCCTGTAAGCCTTGGTGATGAGGGAAGCTGAGTTCCATGCCTTGCCTGGGTTTTCGGTAGACGTCGTATGTCTGTACCACAGAAATTTGGAAATCAAGGGTGAAATGTACTGGTATCTATAAGAAATTGTCAAAAACAGTGACAGGAAAGATTGTTCAAGAACCCAAAAGTGTAAGTGTTACGTTAACCAACACAGTACCATGTTTCCCTGAAAATAAGACCTAGCCGGACCATCAGCTGTAACGCGTCTTTTGGAGCAAAAATTAATGTAAGAAAAAAATTAATGTAAGTCTTATTTTACTATAATATAAGACAGGGTCATTAATATAATATGATATGATATGATATAATATAATATAATATAATATAATATAATATAATATAATATAATACCGGGTCTTATATTAATTTTTGCTCCAAAAGACTCATTAGAGCTGACTGTCCAGCTGGGTCTTATTTTCAGGGAAACACAGTAGTGTCTTTTACTTCCAGACTATTTCATGTTTACAGACTAAATTAACTTAAAATAGTTTAGAGTTTTGTTACAAAGTAATATATAATGTTTCTAAAAGTTAAAGGAATCTGGTATCTGATTGGTTTTCTAGTTTATGAAAAACTGATAGTACTCTAAGCCAAAGACACATTACATGCAGCATAATAACATATCAGAAAAGAAATTTTGTGGGTACTGTTCCTGTGTGTGTGTGCGTGCGTGTGTGTGTGAGTGGGTGTTTCTGTCAGTGAGTGTGTGTGAGTGTGTATGTGTGTGTGAGTGTGTCTGTGAGTGTGTGTATGTGTGAGTGTGTGTGTGTGAGGGGGTATGTGTGTGTGAGTGTGTATGTGTGTGTGAATGTGTGTCTGAGTGTGTCTATGTGTGAGTGGGTGTATGTGTGAGTGTGTGTGTGTGAGGGGGTATGTGTGTGTGAGTGTGTTTGTGTGTGTGTGTGTCTGAGTGTGTCTATGTGTGAGTGTGTGTGAGTGTGTGTGTGTGAGTGTGTGTGTCTGAGTGTGTCTATGTGTGAGTGGGTGTATGTGTGAGTGTGTGTGTGTGAGGGGGTATGTGTGTGTGAGTGTGTATGTGTGTGTGAGTGTGTGTGTCTGAGTGTCTATGTGTGAGTGGGTGTATGTGTGAGTGTGTGTGTGTGAGGGGGTATGTGTGTGTGAGTGTGTATGTGTGTGTGTGTGTCTGAGTGTGTCTATGTGTGAGTGTGTGTGAGTGGGTGTGTGGGAGTGTGTGTGTGCGTGTGTGTATATGTGGTGTGAGTGAGTGAGTGTGTGAGTGTGCGTGTGTGTGTATGTGATGTGTGTGTGTGTGTGTGAGTCAGTGAGTGTGTGTGTGTGTGCGTGTGTGTGTGAGATGAGAGAAGTCGGGGCATCTTTGGAACCTCCTCACAGCTAAGCAGATATGAAAAGTATACATTCTCAGAAAAAACATTAAAGAAAAAAGGGCTGTTTTCTTCCTGTCCTCGCTCCAAGTCACACCGCCTTCGCCCACGATGGCAGAGCATATTCGTTTCTGTCTCCGACTTATCACTGCCAGGAATTTTATGTTCCTCATTTTTACCTTTGTGTGTACTTACAAAAAGTGAAATTTGGCTTGAGTGAGACTCATTTCTCTACCTCCTATCTCTCCTCAGTTCATTCCTTGAATTGGGCCAATTCTTTCTCATCATAGTTTCCTGCCACGTGCCGTAGACAGTGGTGTCACCTGTGCCTGGTGGAAAGCAGTGAGATCAAAGTCTGGCTCCCGTGCCCGGCAGTCCATAGGATGCCAGATGACTCTGGCAGAATTCCCGATGGCATTCTTGGACCAAGCATCTAAGAATGGTTCTGTATCTCGGTAACTTTTTTAAAAGGGCATTTTCCTTCGAATGATATTAATTAAAACAGTCTTTTTCTTGCTTTCTGTATCTTAAGAAAGTCTTCCCCCTTATTTTCTTCTGTTCCTATAAAATAGACACATGCAAGTCCTAAACAGAACGCAGCAACAGGGGTTTCATCCGGGCCTTGGGGTGGGGGGCGTGTGAGTGGAAATCCTTCAGGGGGAGACTGGCCGTCTGTCTAACCAGGGCCCAGGTCCCATGATGAGGTTGTCCTTCAAGCAGAGTTTCTCACACTTTTGGGTTCTTTAAGTGCCTCTCCTTCATTGTTTTAGACAAGTTGTTGTTTTGGAAGCTTCTTTCTCAGAAAGGACATAGCTACTGAATTTTTCTCAGAGCCTAATTATTACTTACTCCTTTGGGTTTATTTTTCTCCTGGTTTCACGACAATAGCCACTGTATGTGCTGTAATGTTTACCTGCCTTTTAACTGTTTTACATTTTGGTAGGTCTTTAAGGATGATACAGCCACTCAAAATCAAGTTCACATCACAAGATGTGCCAAAGATGACAGTAGCTTGTGTTATTTTTCCATTTTCATGCTCTTGTATTACATGCATTGTTTACAAAGTGAATATTCTTTTCTCATATTTTAACATGTCTAATTGTGCGCTGCACTGCATCCATTCTCTGTGAATACACTGCTTCTTTAAGAGTCTGAATGAGATATATTGTCTCATATATATATGAGACATATATATGAACCTGAACGTTTGTTCACCCATCTGTTGACCTAGGAAACTTCATACAACACTGACTAGAACCAGTGTTGTGCTGGTAAATGTTAATAATCAGCTGTCCAAGAAAAAAAAAAAGCACTGATTTGCAATGTCTGCCCATTTCCGTTGTGTAAATGCTCCCATAATGGCTGATTTCAGTGGTTTAAAAAGTAACTTAAAAATTCTTGAAAATTTATCAGTTGGCTCTCTCACCAGGTGGTATGAGCAGGCTACAAAATGCCACACTGACAATGTTATAATTAAAAGTTATAAAAAGCTTTATTATAACAGTGATTTCATTTCTGATTTGCAAAATACTCCATTAATGTAAGTAGTTGTGTATGTGAGGAGTCAGACTCAAAGACCTAAGGGGCTGGAAACAGCCCTGACAGCTTTCAGCAGAACAGAGATGGACTTCTGCCTTTGAGCTCAGCATTCTCAGTGCTCTCGTCACTCATGACAGCTGCTTCCCTTTGTGAGGATTCCGTAAGTGGTGTCGTATGTGAACTCTAGAGATGTGTACTGAAGACATGACTAATTAGTTTTTAATTTTTTTAGTGGATTATTCATTTTTAGTTACTTGAGAATATCCTTCAAGAGTAATAACTTGCTTATAACAAAGCTTGATGAATATTTTCCTTTGATCGTTGGGCACCATTTTTGTTTTCAAATATAGTGTTTGGGGTATGATTGTTTTATAATATTTTAGTCCTTAATGACAGTGTTTAGGGAACCTGTAGTTAATGTTGTAGAAGTAGAACCAAAACTTCTTGATTCATCTTCTCTTTAGCGGATTTAATAAATGTCCCTGAGTCACTTCAAGTGACCAAGGATACGTTTGGACATCCTTGTAATATTTGGAAAAACATTGAGTTTGGCAATATTTTTATATTAATGTGATCATTTCAAGATGTTGCAATGTGGGACTATGATTGGCAGCCACTGCCATTTATTGGAGACATCTTGTGTGCCAGGCACTATTGGGATTACTTTATAAATATTATTTTGTTGGCTTCTCAGCTTGAAGGTAGACAAATGTTTCAGTAAACATTCGTTTGCTGAAACTGAGGCTTGTGTAGGTAAGACCTGCCCACACTCACTTAGCAAATACGTGACACAGCTAGTATCTGAACTGACTCCAAGGGACTCATATGGTTTTCATAGGATGAAGTTGGTCACCCTATTTGATAAAGGACAATAAATGACAAATATGTCTTCATTAGCTAGTAAAGAAGCACCACATAGAACACGAACAAAGTTCGTAATGATGTCCCCTCTGGGCTTGCAGCCTCATTGCCACAAAAATATTGAACTAATAAGAATTCAGTAATGACTGACACAGTTTCATAAAACATTCTTTTAACGAAAGTGTAGTTTCATGTCCGATTCAGATAAATTTGAGCCATTACATTTAATAAGACAGTATTTTTTTTAGACCCTTTGTGTAGATTAAACTCATAAACCTGTCAAGAGACAGAGCAGAACTTCTTTCCAATTCCAGACTCTTTAGACTAGCTCATCTGTTTCTGTGTCCTGAAATCTTTAAGAAAGTAGGGTAATGACTCCCTTGTTTCTACTCTCCGTAGGAACAGAAAGATACTGCTGCCAGTGTCTAGTCTCTTCCCAGCCCCCGAGGCACGATGGGAAAGGGAAAGGACTGCTGTAGATCAGGAGTCCATGGGAGGAATCTCAGAATCAAAATGGTATTCGGGCCTTCCTTTTCTTGCGGAAATCATCACACTCCTGAGGAGAAAAATGCCCTGTTCCATGGGGGAATGCTGTCTGAATGCCTGTCCACACAGAAGGGTTGCAGTGGCTGACACCATAGACATTTTTAAATGAAGAAATTTTCAAACATCCTTTTGCAGCACAGAGCCAGCTAGCAATATATGATGAATATCTGTTTAAACATAGTTTTCACTATACAAAATTAACAATGGAAAACATATACAACTCATCATACTTATAAAAATAATACTAATTATTTTTCATTAATCTCATTTCTGAGGGGAAATTTTCAGAGGAAAATAGGAAGAAATTTTAGAAGTTTTAAATCCCCCCCTCCCCCCATGTTAGGCTTTCATATGTCTAGTCTGGATTTTAAGAAAGTCTTGGTCTTCCACTTACATGGCTTACGAGTTGCCTCTATTTTCTACATATTGTTACTGTCATCAGAAAACCTGAGGAGCTGTGACATCATTTTTCAGTACTGGACTGCATGAGCAAGTGTTTAAAAAGAAGGGGTGGGTGGTAGGAAGAGTCTCTTAAACAAAAATCTTGTACATTGCTCTCCAACTTTGTTTTGGTATATGAGGCCCTATGTTCAGTCTTTTATTCTGTGTTTGCAGATTATTCCACAAAGAGAAGGTAGAAGTTTTAAACATTGGTGCATAATATTGCATCCTTAGTACAACTGAATCTTTTTTGGAAGTTTTTTGATTACGTAGCTGTGCATTAGTATTCTATACCATGGGCATGGTATACTCAATGCTAGCTTTTGGCTCAGATCACAGAACGATGAGTGGAAGCCTTCAGAGGTCACCTAGCGAGTCCATTGTATCGTAGAGCAAGCTGAGGCCCAGCAAAGTCATGCTACTTGCCAAAGTCCTACAGCTAGAGAGTAGGTAAGCTGTGACGAGGTCCTGGTCTTCCCATCTCTATTCTAGAGCTCTTTTTATGCAAACCTGCTGATGTGGGGAATCTGATAATTATCACATGCCGACATTTCATATTTGAAGTCCACACATCTTTGTCTGCCTTGGAAGACTTTTCCTTAATGGCCACTCTTCATGTTTGCCCAAGACCACCAGATACATTGACCAATAACTGTGTTTACACCTGTTTGTTTATATGTCAGCACTGGTGCTGTTAGGAATCAAAAGGGGGTTAAGATTTCCCAGAGGTTTGCCCAAGAGAGGAGGTTATGTTGCCTCATTAAGTCTTGTTGTGTTATGAGTCTTAATTCAAGATAAAATTATCTTTAGCTCAATAACATAAACATTAGGTTGAGATTCAAAAGTGTACAACTAAACAATCTACAGATTGGCATATATTTCCTTGGCAATATAGGCCATACCCATTAAACAATAACCACTCAGGCCCCTATCCCCAGCCTCTGGTACCCCATATAAATGGAAACATTTGGGCGTTTGTGACACAGTACCTTCTTTAAAAGCAAAATGAACAGAAGCTTTCATTGGAGAACTTAGCTCCATAGCCAGCATGTCTCTTCACCCACAGGCCCTCTGGCACCTTGATCACTAGAGGCAGGTGCTATCTCAGAAGACGAGGAGGGGTGGGAATCTAGTACTCTGGAAACAGCTTTACATGTGTTAGATTTTCATTTTTGTGTGTGTGGTCATGTTAGGCTTCTTGAACACATGGGAGGCTTCTAGGTAGACTGTAATCCACATCATCCTGTTCTCCCAGGCTTGGAATATAGATTTCATCATCTTGACACCATCCTGATCAAAATGGACGGGGCTTCCCCAGCCATCTGACTGATATTTGAGTGGTGCTAGGATTTGACGCTTCGGCGTCCATCTGCCCCCAGCGGCCCAGCCCCAGAGGGCCACAGACTGCCCCTCGGAGCCAAAGGAGCACTTCCTCAGGGACGTTTTGCTGGAGGCCAAGAACCTGGATCTCGTAGAGGCAGGAGAACTGAAATCTCATCGCAGCTCTGCCATTGAATGGCTGGGGGACTGCGGGCGGGTCACAGGGCTCCTTCAGACTGGAGGTTTCTCACCTGGAATATGAAGAGGTTAAATTTAATGATCTCTGAGGTCACATCCAGCACAGATGTAACAATTCTCTGATTTTAATGTCAACAATAACAATAATGACCAACAGCTAACATTTGTCACAAAGTTCCAGGCACCTTCAAAGTCCTTTGCAGTTACTGTTACTGCCACCTTAGGAGATATGTGCTGGGCATAGAGAAGTTAGTAACTGGCCCGAGAACAGCCTGCCAGCCAGAGAGCTGGGACTTAAACCCAATGAGTTTGACTCCGGAGCCCAAATTGTAGCTACTACTAAAGTGAGAGAGCATTAAAAAGAAATGATGTCACAGTAAAAACGGAAAACCAAAGAGCATGTCTTCTACTCGCTAGCCATCGTATTTTGTATGGATTCTTGCTCTAATTTTGATGAAAGGTAATTAATCGGTAATTAAAATAATAGGACTGCTAAGCCAGGGAAGGGATAAGGGAATGGCATCATTGTGGTTCTTTGGACACAAGAGGGCGCCCTGGCAAAGCTTACTGCCTGCACATGCTCTGCCTTAGGAGGGCGCGACTTCCTGGGATGAACTTCAGAGGGAAACATGGTCTTTCTAAGGCTTCATTTATCAACACGGATCAACCAATCTTTAATCTTATAAAATCCAAAATAAAAATAACAGCTAAGTCAGCCCAGTCACTCCCCTCCTTGATAACGTCACCCATCTCTAAGGCCTACCTTCAAATTTCTGGCTCTGTGGTACATCATGGGGGGCACGTGCCTTCTTAAAACCAACCTTGCTGTAATGCTTCAGATAGCTGACTTCTTAGCAGTACATAGAATGAAGCACGATAATGAGGAATATTTTATTTAAATCCACTTCTTTATCTTTCGTTGCTTATCCACGTGGTGGTTAGCTACCACACTGCCATTCCATGTGATTGGAAATGAGACAGATTGAAAGAAAGTAACTGTTAATATTTGACTGATATACCGACTTTGCATCAGATGAGAACAGGCAGCACAGAAGAGCTGGGCTGCTTCGGGTAAGCCTCCCTGCGGCTACATGCCGGAGGCAGTAAAGAGCAGGTTGGAACTGTGTTTAAGAACAGATAATAATAGAGGGACTAGCAGAGTACCCAGGAGAAGCCGGAGCGCCTGTTGCAGCCATCAGAGAGTCCCCGTCAGGTGTATACATGCTTTTAATTAGTCAGGCTGCTGGTCACCCCTCCTGAGCATGCCGGGCGGGAGGGATTCATTCTGAAGTCCTGAGAAAGGGTGTGGCTCAGCACACAGCCCGCAGCCCAGATGTTGGTGCCGAGTTTCCCATCAGTCAGCAGTTCTCGTCTCCTGCTGTGTTGATACGTGGAAACAGATCTTCCCGTACACTTCTGTTTGTTTAGGAAAAAAATTTAAGTCTTTGCAAATGATTATAAATGGATGAACTGGAAACCCTGGTTGGGAAACAATCAGAGCTCTGTGTTTGGCTTAACACAGGGACACAGTCCTTTTAATGCGCTAAGGCTTGAATCGTTTGTTTGCTTATGGCCATCTCTAGAAAGTGAGCAAAACTCTTGAAACCTCACTATGGGGAAGGGAGAGAAAGTGTCCCCTATCCCTTTCACAGGTCTCCGCCAGAATTCCATTTGTTTTGCCATCAGTGTGTTGTGGTACTCAGTGAACTTTAAAGCTCCTGCTTAGCTGGCTGGGGACAAGTGAAAAAACATCAGAGGACACTCATGTCTGGAGGAGTAAGTCATGTGGCTGGAGTCAAGGTTAGGCAGGGAGACCTGGCCCCAAACACTGGACTCTTTTCTCTGCAGGGCCCACTATTCTGCCTCCCTTCCTCTCATTTTTACCTGTTTTTCCTGTCTGACCTTTTCCACTTCTTCCTTATTCCTCTTCCCCCTTCGTCCTTTTTCTTCTTTTATTTTCTCTTTCATCCTTCCCTCTGTTCCTTCTCAGGGACGCTGTGGTCCCATTGGGCGGTACCGAGCGCCCAGGCTGAAACTGCTGGGCACCCCAGCTCCTGGCCAAGCATCCTCAGAGCCACTAGCAGCTTAATGGAGCTTTAGGTTTTTTTGTTCTCTTTGCGAGAGAGGTGAGCAAGACAACCTGATTGATGTGATACGTGCAGATGGTACTGTCTGGGCAGATCAATCCCGATGTCTCAAAAATGAGAATTTTGCTCTGGTTCTCCATCATCTATTCAGTTATGTGACATTTGATTCCCGTTAACATCGGCTTTCTTTCATTCTTTAAAAAAATCCCCATCTTAGTAAAGAAAAAAAGTATGTTTCATACTGGTTTTAGTCGTAAGGTTATTTCTCTGCATTTGCTTGAAAACTCTTTCTCTTTACTCCGAGCTTCTTTTCTTGATCTAACTCTTTGAAAGAGCCTGACAGTCTGACTCTGGTCTGCTGGTCCCCGCCTGTCACCTTGAGGCCCTGCTCTTGAGGTCCCTGACAGACTCACAGCCTGATATGTTGGCTGAAAACAGGGCAACAGAGATTCTTCATCTTTAAAGTGTCTACATAGATTGGAAAACGTCTTTCTAGGACTGAAGTCGCAACTATTTCCTAGGCTTACATTTATTTTCCATTTCTTTGCCCACGACTGTTTGACATTTTGCTGTTGTTTGCATACTATTTGCCTTTGTGTCCCCTTTTCCATCTGTTCTTAAAAAAAAAACAAAAAAAACAAAACAACAAAACAACTCCACTGAGTTTTATTTTAAACCAATCCAGATGACAGGAGCACAGTCTTCACGATGCTTTGGAAACTAGTGGGGAAAAAATTCTCGTTAACTTACTGACCTACTCAGTTCATCTTCAACATACAATCTATTGTAGGGGATCATTGCAGAGTCCAAGATAAGAGCATTTTTCGGAGGCAAGTTCCTTTTTCCCCAGATAAGCCATTGGTTATGAAGTTGTTTTTGACATGTGCTTTTCGTTTTAATACTTCCTTTTACATGCTAAAATAATCTCCTGTTGCATGTCATTTTCCAACACCACATATAAAGATGTCTTCCAGGCATCCCCTCACGAGTCCAGCTTATTTCACACAGAGATGGTTGTGAAAGAAAGTTGTGAGAGGACCCTGACACCCTTCATGTGGAAGGGACTTTACACCCAGGGTCGAATCCCGTAAGTGTCCTCTCTGAGTCATGTACGGACAAGATCTCCTGCCATAAATGACCACTTTAAGGAGCTCCGATGAGGAAGAGCTCATTACCTGAAATCCAGTTATCATGAAAGATTTGGGATGAGACAGGGGGAAGAGAGAGGGGCGAGGCTGATCAGTTGTGGTTACTGGTTGTAAGTTCAAAGCCAAGAACAGGTAAGCAATCTATGTGTACAGAATTCCATTCTATGTGAACAGCCGCCACAGACCAGAAGCAAAGCTGCATGTAGCCTTATGAGCAGGCAAAGGACTGGTGTCACAGCACTGTCTGTGATGTCCCTTGTCCAGTGTCCTTGCTGGGTCCCTCTCCAGTACCCTGTAGCGTTGGGTCTTATACGACACTTCACTATTGGCTTGAAAACTAGAGTGAATACTCATACATTTTAATGGAGCACTCACGTAAGGAACTGAATTGAAAGGGTTTAAAATGATAAGGATAGGTTTTACCAATGATAAAGCATGTTGGGAAACCATTGAGAAAAATTCAAATAATACATTTCAAGCTACCAAGGAAAATGGGTCCTCTGTCGCGATCAGAGGTTGTCTCTGCATGGGAGATGAACTCCCAGGACAAAAAGTCGAGGAGGTTCTGTGGGGAAAGGGCAGTTGAAATGCTGAAATGCTCATTTCTGCAAGTGGAATAGGGTATCTTAAATAATCTTAAACTGTGATGCTCAAGTGCATGCCTGGCCAAAACTTATTAGCAAATTCACGTCCACTGGTTTTGTCTCTCTTACTGAAAACCTTTTTTTCTCTCGTAGCCCTCTAATTAAAAACAATGAAACACAATTTATCCCTGTAGTAACCACCTGCATTATTAAGAATATCATAGTTTTAAGTGAGAAGCCAGTGAAGGCACACAAACTTCATCAGAATCTGGAATGCAGACATCCTAAACCCTGAAGGTCCACTCACACCTTTGTCTGGATGTGCCCCTGGGAGACTAGCTCTCTCTTACTTCATTTTGCCCTTGCACTTGTCTAATACATGGATATAAACACCAGTAGAGGAATCAGTCTGCGCTGGCTGGTGGCAAGCTGAGTTTCTATTATGGCTGCTACACTTACAGCTGTAATATTCGGAGGAGCCAACCAAGGGTGCTGTTAGGATAAGGAGAGGGGCTGCCACAGCTGAGCCTTTGGGAGGTGAGCCACCAGCCAGCCACCAGCCAGCCACGGGCCGTGGTGACTGAGGGCCACTGGGCATTGAGTGCCAGCCATCGTGGGACTTCTTGTATGGAGCCTGGGCGCTCTGGCTGAGTTTCTGCTGCCGTGCTGACAGCCAGCTGTCACCAAGGCTGCAGCTTTGACCTTGTGAGCAGAACTGACCACTCCAGGGGTCACTTCCCTGGTCTTGCTCACTGTTTTCTCACTTGTAAGTGAGCAGAACAGCTGAGATGGTCTGTTAACTGCCCTCTAGCTCGTCTGGGTCTGTCAATATCTAAACTAAACATACCCGTTCAATGTGAGTAAACTGTTGTCATTCTGGATTGCAAAGGGGAAGACTCCACGGCCGTCCCCTCTCTCCTCTTTGGCAATAGCCACTGCCGCTTGGCTTTGCTTGTTTCCTTCCTTCTACCTTTCTCTGAATGTCCATTTGCAGAAGTTAGAGAGTTGATGATTCCCCACTATAGTCTGGTCTTGGAAGTAGGACCACAAATAAATAGAACCAAAGGATGAAAAGGAATAAATAGAGCACAGGCGGCATGTGAACGGCTAGGTCTCATTGGCTAATAGGACAATTCTGCAGCCATTAGCTACGTCTCCCAGGCATCTCCTGCACTGGTTCCCAGTTGGAAATGATGTGGAATGTGGGCTGAAGAAGGCCTGAGAGCCTGGCCTGTGGTGGGGAACCCTGGCAGGCCTTCTCCCACCTCACACTTCTTTTGGCACCTTAAGTTCCTAACTAGATGTAACGACAGTGGCAGCCCCTGGGTGTCCTCGTCATGAAGAACGACCATGCTATTAGCAGAAACCACAGAAGCCACCGTCTGGGTTTTGAAGCTTCGTGTCTGAACATCCCCACTGATTTCAGCATTCCAGAATCCAGAATTCTGTACAGCCGGTCAGCCTCTAGGGGGCTTGTGGTTTTTGGGGGCCCGAGCAGGCTTGTTGCTGAAAACAAACCAGAGGTACACAGGTCGCATGGTGAGCCCCTGATTCTCTTCTGCCTGATGCTGCCTCAGGAACCTATGTGTGGACTTGTTTTGTCGGTCCCACTTCCCTTTGATTCTTCCCTTGTTAATGGTTCTAGTGTGAAGCCTTGGGGCTTTGGGGTGTGTCCAGGGTGCCCAGAGCGTAGGAGAGATGGTTTCCTCTGGATGGAGAGCTAGTCCAAGTGGAGCCATAGAACCAGTGCTGATATCATACCCAGCTAAAGGGCCACCCTGGAGGGAGCCGGGACGGGGGTTCCAGGATCAAGGGACAAGGCAGCCATCACCAGGAGATCGCCCCCACAGTAATGAACTAAAAAATGAGAAGAGGAACTTTTAGTTTAATATGAGGGTGTCCTTTTTCATCAAAAGGTCTGGAACCCTCTCTATTGAGGGGGGTGGCTAGGATGAGTCTGACTGCAGAGCCACAGCCTGTATAGCCAGGAGGATTAATTGGATGGTCCCAGATGTCTCTTTTATTTATAACATTCCTGATCTAGGTTATGGACCAGCTTATATTATGGCCCTGAGCGCTAAGACCATCATGTTCTGCTTAGTGAATCATCGTGCATTTAATGGCTAATTTCCACATATGATGAGACAATAACTTATCTCCGTTACTATTGAAAGAAAAGTCAACATACAGGCACCCGAAGTTTTGCATTTTTACATTTACAGTTTTGCGACCAGTAGAGGGAAAACTGTACGTATTACTGTATTTTCACTGCGTAGAGGCTGTGGGCTCCCTGTTCCAGTCCTGCCTCTGGCTCTTAGTAGCTGGGTTACTTGGAGCACGGTACCTGAGCGCTCCGAGCTTTTGCTCCCTCATTTGGTGGTGTTTGATGGATGTTAGGTAGTGTTATTTCAGGTGTGCTCCACTCGGCTGTGGGAAGCGGCTGTCCACCAGCACTGGTGAAAGCAAACGTACATGTTCAGATCCATTTCTTTTTCCTTATGGAACTTTGTGTGGCTGAGTTTACATTTAAACAAAAGCACAATGAAAGAGTAGGGATGAATGACGGATCTGTATGGATCAGCTTTTTTCGACTGTGCAAATGAAAGAAAATCAGTAGTGACTTAATAGCTAATTTCAAAGATGTGAAAAGAGTGTGTGGAAAATGGAAATTCAGGGGTATCTTCATTTCTATGTGCTGAGGGAAAGATGAGGATAAAGGAACTCAGATTTCAGCAGAAAGGAATTAGACATTGAGAAGGAAGGCTCGGAACTTCGGAGGGTCGTCTTTTGAGATGTCTGATGCAAGGAAATGACAGTGGAGTCTTCTCATGGCCCCCTCTTCCGCCCGTAAGTACCGATTGAGCAGATAAGACAGGGCAGGTGCTGGGCTTGCTGCCACAGACCCAGTGACACTCAGGCACACACGCATTCTGCCTGTGTAACCCTTAAGTTCAGTGGGGGACACAGACATGAATCAAAGACACAAACACAAAATTGTAAACTGGGACGAGTGCCAGGGAGGAGAGTGCAGGAGTGTAAAATGGGCACCTGACCGTCTGGGCCCAGGGGCCATGGGAAGCTCTTGCCGAGGAAGTGGGCTTGAGTTGAGATCTGAAGGATGAGTAGAAAATAACAGATGAAGGGAGAGGACCGACCAGCCTGGGGCCAGCAGAATGAGCAGCCTGTGCAAGGACCCCAGGGCCAGTGGGCGTTGGTGGCTTCACAGGACGGAGAGAAGACCAGTGAGACACACTGGAGCCCAGAGCGGGGGCGACAGCGGGGAGCAGGCACCGAACGACCAAGGTTCCTGGTCTTTATGTAAAGAGCAGTGGAAAGTCATCAGTGTTGTTTGCTTTTTACCTTTTTTTTTCCCCCACTCCATATAACATGCTATCTTATAACACCATTTGGGCTCCTGTCACAATGTAACAAACCGGGTGGCTTGTAAACAGCAGACATTTATCTCTCACAGTCCTGAAGGCTGGGGTCCGAGATTGGGGTGCCAGCATGGTGGGATTGCGCTGAGGGCCCTTCCTGATTGCAGACTGAGACTTCTTGTATCGTTACCTAGGGAGAGCAGTGAGCCGCGAATGCTCTGTCAACTCTTAAAAGTGCTAATTCTATAGCCCCCGTGACCTCATCGGATCCTAATCACCTCCCACAGGCCTCCACCTCTAACACCATCGCCCTGGGGGACAGATTCAACATACGCATTTGGGGCAGACACCAACATTTAGTCCATAGCTCATGTCTACAGAAAAGCGCCCGTATGATTCAGTTTATGCATTTTCACACCGAACACATCGTGTGACCAGCACCCAGGTCGATAAACAGAATAGCGTGGACACCCAGAAACCCCCGTGTCCCTTCCCAGCATGCTCCCAAGGTAACCCCTTTCCTACCTCGTCACACCATAGGTTAGTTTTGACCAATCTTGAACTTCACGTAAACGGAGTCCTGCCATTGTATGCTTTGTTCGCCTTCTTCACGCAATGATATGAGACTCATCCACTTGCTGCTTGTAGCAACAGTTTACTGTGTGATCAGAACCTAACTTAGCAGTCCTCCTGCTGCTGGGCATTTGGGCAGTTTCCCGTGTTTGGCTGTTTGGTGATTCTGTTTCACCTTGCTGTTGGGTGTTTTCCTAACAGTGGGATTTCGGGGACCCATGCAATGCGTCCTAAGTGGATCCTGCCAAGCAGCTTTCTAACGTGGTCGTTCTGATTTGCATCCCCACCAGCGGTGTGTGAGAATTCACAGACGTTCTGCAGACGTGAAGTGATGAGACCCGTGCTTCTCGCAGACCACGAGGGCGGCTGGAGGAGAATGGACTAAAGGGCAGCCGTGCTTGTTCTGGGGGGCCAGGCGAGCGGCACATGGGAGGGGGTGGCTGGGAGGGAGAGACGTACCGCCATTCAGGCGGGGAAAGATGACGGTCCCAGGGCGGTGTCGGGTGAGGGAGCAGGGAGACTGACTGGTGAGATGGCGGTGTTAGTGTGAACTCTGCTGGGGAACCAGAGTAGAGGTGTGGGTCATCGTTCTGGTTTTGGACACGTTGATTTGAGGTACATCCAAGTGGGAATCTAGGAGGCAATTAGATCTGGAAGCCAGGACTCAGGAGAGATCGAGGGGACCTGTCACACTGGGTCATCATGGCAGCAGGGTGAGGAGGGCCACCTGGGGTGAGAGTAGTAAGAAGACACAAAGGTCCAAGTCACTTCTGCAGTTTCTTAGTTTGAGAGCAGCTTTGCAAGTGAAACTTTTGAACACTTAAAATTTTTTTCTCAGTTTTATTTCAAGTTGAAGATCATTAGGCCATTGTTCATTTACTGGGGTCGGGATGCTAGCACACGAGGTGGGCAGGGGCGGAGCGGGGGGTACGTTTGTATTTGCTGTAGGACACCACAGAGGCCGTCGGTGGCCTTTCTCTGGCACGGAGATGTGTTCGTCTCCTGTGTTAGTTTCCTGGGGTGGCCTTAACAAAAGACCACGAACTGGGGTTCTTCAACAGCAGACATTATTGTCTCACACCTTCTGGAGCCAGGAGTCAATCAGGAGTTGAAGAGAACAAGAGGTGAAGGTGTGGGCAGGGCTGGCGCCATCTGAGCCTGTCTCCTTGCGTGTGAATGGCCGTCTTCTCCTCATGTCCTCACGTGGTCTCTCCTCGAAAGGACCCCAGTCAGACAGCATCAGAGCCCAATCTAGTGACCTCACTTAACCAGAGACCCTGTCTCCTTGTAAGGCCGCATTCTGAAGTTCTGGGGGGTAAGGACTCTCACATATCTTTCTAGGGGGACACGACATGCCCTATGACACCCCTTCAGCCAAGGTCCTGCTCCAGGCCGTAGCTTACCTGTCCCTCATCGCACACCTACATGGTCAGGGAACTCTAATTTGTACCCACTTTGTGTGTCATCCTGGCAGCCCAGCTAGTCAGTTAAAATTTTCAAAGTCAGTGAAAATTTTCATGTCCTATGAGGCCCCAAGACAATGAGAAATATTGAAGCAAAACTCTGACGATAATAATCACCCTCATTTATTTGTACCAGTTTCTTTAACATACATCCTTGCAAATTCACCTTTAACCTTCACAACAGTTCTGTGACATAGGTGTTGTTTTCTAGCTTGTTGACTCGATGAACAACCTGGGCCTCAGGACATGCCCAGGTCACACACTTGGCTGCAGAAACTCAGCGTCTGCACCCAGCCAGGCCCCTGGGCCGGCCGCTCTCCCTCCGGCCGCAGGCTCAGGCCACCCTGGGCACAGCGGGACTTTTCTCTCCAATTTCACAAATTCAGTTTAGCCGGACAGAGCCAGTGTGGGTGCAGTGAGTTTTAGTCGTTACCTTGCAGGTGAATGTACTGTTCTTCCCGGCTGTCTGCTAGTATGTAGCAGCCCCGATTGATTGGCAGGGCTTGTAGTCAGGAGCCCTACAGCTGGGGAATGAGATAATGTCTAAATACTCCCAGAGCCATGAGAAACGACCAGATAAAGAAGCTTCTTTCATTCAGGGTGGCACAGGGTGATACTTCTGTCATCGTAAACTAAGTGGTCTCCAGAATCCCCCAAAATCCTGTCTCATTTGTTCATGGAAAAGAGAGAAATAGACTCAGCCAGAATTCAGTGTGTGTATCTTTCAGAGAAAATGTGTTTGATTTTTCCATTCTACATCTCAGAGCAGTTTATTTCCCACTGTTCTCATTAATCTGTTTGTCTCACTTTCTCCTTACACAGATCCTTCTGGCATCGCTGAATAAACAAAACATATTAAATAGGAAATGTAATTCTGTTCTGTCTCATGACAGCACCTGTGCATTGTAATTTGTATGTTATTTGTCATCTACACAATGAGGTGGCTTTACATTCCTGGGTGAGAAAGGCTCAATCACTCTTCCTCATCAGATTTGCACCACGACACTGAATGGGTGGTGTCCTTGATAAGTTAGGCCCATGAATTAGCTGGAGAAAAAGGTTCCTCAGCCAGGTGTGAATGTGGAATGGCCTAACACGTATGGATAACCCATGTACTTGTCACTGTGCCTAATGATGGGCTTACAGAGGTGCTTATCACACACAGGATACAGGGCCCAGTAGCTGGTTGTTTGTGTGAGACACGCAGGAGAAGATGGAATGGGGTGAGAGGGAGGAAGGGGGGCGAGAGGGACAGGGGGACAGAGAGGAAATAGACACAAGCGATACTGAGGAATCAGAACAGAGCAGCAGATGTAAGATGGGCTCCTGCAGGACGGTGTGGGCAGAAAGGGACACACACAGAAGGATGACACATTGGGTTGTTGAGATTAAGAAGAACCAACAAATGCTCCCAAGAGAAAACGATGGTCACTGTGAGTCCTCAGTAACCACATGTTCATTCCTCCCACAGTATTTATTAGCTGTCTGCTGGCAGGTACCAGACGCTGTATAGGTACAGGCAATAGAGCTAGGAACACAAAAGGCACCCCACCCCACCCCCCCCACGCCTTGGGAGAAAACATCACGTGGTTGCTGGGCAGCCAGGCGGGGCAGGAGACAGCATGGCCATCACACAGGGCTTTGTAGTGAGGTTGGGGTGAGTGTGGTGGGGTGGGTCAGATGAGAGGCATGCAAGGGCCAGGGCCAGACTCCAGATGAGGACTCTGCTTGCCAAGCCAAGGAACTTGAACTTTTTCTAAAGTCTGCAAAGAGCCACTGCTAGTTTCGGTGGAGGTCACATGGTCGGACTTAGCTGTGTGTAGGGTAGAGGGGGCAAGGCTGCAGGCAGGGCGCCCACTCAGGACACAGAGGCCTAGAGGACTGAGGGAGCCCCACCTAAGGAGGGGGAAAGGCGTGTGTGGACACTAATGGACTGGGAAAGAAGAGTCACGAGGCTCTGATGGTGGAGCTGTGGGAGGGGGAGGGGAGGGGCGAGGCTGTGGGTGACTCCCCCTTCCTACTTAGTGACGTGCCATGGACGGAGGGCTAGAGGACAGGGGTCAGGTCTCGGGGAAGTGTGACGAGCTCAGCTTTGGCCACTTTGCTTGTGAACTCGGGAATTCTGCAGACTTACCTGAGAGGACGTGGAAATAAGAGGGTCTTCTCACTGCGGAGGAAGAAGCCCCAAGCAGGGGCCCCGGCTGTGTCTGTGGAGCTCGCTTCCTAAGTGTGTGCATGAGCACACTGCCTGCTTACGGTGCACGAGCGGCTCCCTCTTCACTGCCACCCCCCCCCCCCCCCCACACACACACTGTAAGGAAAGCAAAGCAATGTGCACGTGTGCTGAAAGCCAGTGCTTGGAGAGCTGGAGCTCGAACCCAGTGACTCTGGATCTAATGCTTGTCCGTGAAGACCCACCGGGTCGGGCTGTGGCTGCCGGAGCCCCAGGACGGAATGGCTGCTGACACCAACTCCCGCCCCCTCATAATACAACTTCAGGGTGCCAACTGCAGAGGGTCAGCCAAATGAGTGGTGACACCTGGTGGCCTAGCATGTCAGGGTCTGAGGGACTCTTGTCTAGGGAGGGTGGCAGGGGGAGGCAGTTTAGGACTGAATATCCTCTGAAGTGGGGGAGGGGGCTATGTCTGGCCTCTCAGTGATAGTTTCCCTGGGCCTGACGTCTCTGCTCTGTGAAATACCCTCAAGTATGAGAGAACCTGTCTTTCTAGGGCCTTTTGTGTCTGACACAAACGCTGTTCCTGTTTGATAATGTATGTTATGCTCACATAACAAATATGGTGACAGGAAAATCGGACTGTAATCTTGGCTGTGTCTTTGTGTGACCCAGTCTTACAGCAGGAGTCAGGGCGGGATGGGGCAAATGTGTAAAGGACAGGAGAATTTGACTGCCGGGGCCCGTGAAGGGATGTCCTCGTGTCCTCACCCCCCTCTGCCCGGCCCGGCCCGGCCCGTGGCAGGCCAGCTCATCTTCATGAGACACAGAGAATCACAGGCCCTTCCACTGATGCCTGGTTAGCAAACCAACACTTTGACACCAGCTGGCTGTAACAGGCATTTTTAATAAAACTTACCTCCGAGTTAAAATAAAAATGCTGCCTCAGAGGTTTTGTCCTGAAACATATGAAGAACTGACAGGTGGGATCTTTCATGCAAAACGTCTGCTGGGGCTGAAGGAAAATATCTGATAAGGTTCTTTGCCCATGGGGAAGGATTAATTGGATTTTCTCTTTTGCCCCCTCACGTCTAACCTGCTGTTATTATGACAGGACCACAGAAGTTTTAAAAGCTGACTCACAGTTTATATTTTTAGCATTTTTGAACTACTGAGGGGAGAAGTCCAGAAGGAAGTTCCTGCCACACTCCTGTGATATTTATTGTCTGTCTGAAAACATGAGGCCCGATTTTCAAGCCTGAGTTAGCCTGTCCAAACCAACCCAGTGGAAAGCGAAGCCTCCACTGAGGATGAGGGGGTGAGTTCTGGGCTCCCCTCTTTCCAGAGCTGAAAACAGTGCCTTCCCAAAGCTGCTGCGTGCAGATACTCGGGGATTATGCATGTGGTCTGTTCTGTCACTTTCTGGATCTTTCTTGAACAAGAAAGTCTATGCGTCAGTCCTGTGGATATACACTTTATGAAATGAGCCTCTAAGGAATTTTCTCTCATGGTGTCTTTGGTGGCAGCGGAAAGGGAGGAGGACGGCAAGGAGAGCGCAAGGAAAGAACTGAGGGAACTTGAGCTGAAAGCAAGAAACTGCGATGCGGGATCACAGTCTTACTCAGCTGCCACGGTCCCTTACAGTAACAAGGGAGAACCTCACGGTGATTTTACTTCTTCAGCAATATCGGCAAAGGCCCATCTTTATGCTTTGCATGCTGTGTGTCTTCAAAACCCTTGGGTAGTTTCTGTGGATTAGAAGTTCCAGGTGAGGTTGGTCATTAAGGAAAAAATATTCATGAAGGAAAGGCATGTCTGAGGTTTTAAACAAAGGACACAAATGTGAGGACAACCCAATGTCCTCTTCCCCTTCCTTTCCTGGGGCGTTAAATATCGTCGCTGAGTCGGTCCAGTGTGCGTGCTTATTTCCAGGCATGTGCCTTGTGCAATACAAATAGTGTGACTTTCTCAAGCTTTTGGCAATTTCTTCCCCTTAGCTAAAACTTCCAAAATGATTAAAAATACCCGGTGCTCGGCTCCCAACGCCAGTAAAACAGGATCAAGACATCGGATGTGCTTTGCAAACAAGCAAAGCAGAACAGCCCTCTCTGCTTCCGAATATAATTTTATTCTAAATATGAGTTATTGTTCTGCTTTCCCTAATATCAGACAGCTGGTTCCTTCTTGAAGCAACTTAAAGGCAGATGGGCCAGCCACATCTTCAAGTGTTGGCTTCTTATGTGGCTGCCATTCTCCCGTTTCTTTAAGTGCCCATCTTCTTCACATGCCAACCCCGTTTCTCCCTGGCACCGACCTGTTATCTGGGGTTGACTTTTTCTTTTCCATTTGGTGACGGAAAGATGAACGTACAAGGTGCCAGACTGGATTACTATGTCCACTGGCAGATGGAGTCACTCCACTCCTGCGAAGTTCCCTTTATGGGACAGCTGAGCACTGGCCCCTTCTGTAGATGGAGGTGCGGTCCTCCTCTTACAGCTGCCCTATTAGCCTTGTACCGTGAAAATAGGACCTAGCTGTACCATCAGCTCTAATGGGTCTTTTGGAGCAAAAATCAATATAAGACCTGGTCTTATTCTACTATAATATAAGACCAGGTCTTAATGTAATGTAATGTAATATAACGTAATGTAATGTAATAATACTGTGTATAATATAATATAATATAATATAATACTGGATCTTATATTAATTTTTGTTCCAAAAGATGCATTAGAGCTGATTGTCCAGCTAGGTCTTATTTTCTGGGAAACACGGTGTGTTATGAGTTATACCATTAAGTGTGTGGAACCCGGTAGTTATTACCTGGCCATTAGTCCAGTTTTTCTGTACTCTGCTACAAATACCTGTTTCTGTTATTTAAAACATAGGATTATTTGTAAATAACCACTCTAGCAGAAATAAACATAACTGAATTTACTTAACATTTGAATTAATTGTGGATAGCAAATTGACATGAGAAAGTAGGGAAAATAAAGCAGGGTTGACAACTCTGTTCCATTCTAATTTCAGGACTCTTTACATGTAAAGGCAAACTACTCCTTGCTTTATGATTGGATTCTTTCTTTTATGAATAAGTGAGTTAACAAAATACTCCACAGCTGTGAAAATGAATGGACTATAGTTACACATATCAACATGGGTAAAGAAATGTACATAATCTCAGTGAGAAAAGCAAGTTCCAGAAGAAGGCACGCAGTACAAGACCAATCACTTAGTGAGAAATATACAAAACAACATTCTGCATGTTCTGAGGATGCGTGCACGAGAAGGGAAAGTGTAAATCCTGTGCGGGAATGACAGACACCTACCGATCGCCGCCTCTGGGGCCGGTAGTGAAGCTCGACTCAAACTGGGAGCTTCAACAGCTTCATTGAAATTTTCTTTTGTAAAGTGGATGACAGGCCCATGGTGTTTGTTTCACAGTCTTCACTCTGGCTCATTTGCAGTACTGCGTAACACATTTAAAGAAAAGAAGAAAAGCTGTGGCAGCCAGTGGATGTGGCAATGACAAGGGACAGGAGTGGCTTTATGAGTCAAGAAGAACAATCGCTGAGTATCTAGAAGGCACAGCCCGAGCTCTCCGGCAGACGGGGATGTGGCCAGGGATGGGGGAGGCGTGGGTGCTGCAGCAGGCAAGTCAGAGAGGACAACTGCTGGTGGAGGAAGGACGTGGGAGCTGCCGGAAAGCCCCTCTGTCCTGGGAGGTGAGGACCTACACAGAGGCAGCTTGCCTGCACCCAGGAGTCGTGGAGAAGTGTCGTCCCCAGTGCCCCAGCCTCCTGAGCTGTGGGCACCCCACCCTGAGGCCCACAGTCTTTCTTCTTTCATGGTCCAGCTGTGTGATGAGTTTGCTTTAGGAAACAGAATTGCAGTTACGACCAGCTTGCTGTAGCCTCACGTCCGTGTGGGATCCTGAACAGCTCCTCTTCCTGATGTGAGAAGTGCCTTAGCTCTGGCTCTCGGGGCCCCAGGCCCACGTGCCTGGTGTCCTGGGCACTCTCCCTGCAGAAGGGGGCAGTGTCTGATGGCAGGGCCTGTGGACTTTAGTAAATAGAGGTGGTTAGGCTCCAGCCAGAAAGCACTCAGAGTTCCGGGCTTGCCTCTTGTGGCCGGTTACCTCTCCCAGCCTTGGTGTCCTCATGTGGAGTAATGTGGGCACATGGGCAGGACAAGCCCCTCGTGTATGGAACGTAGGATACATGAGGCGGAAGCCTGGGCACCACTGAGAGTATTGTGAATGCAGAGGGACAGGTCAAGTTGCCAGGAAGGCAGAGCGATGAGGAACCGGAGCCAGAGAGCAGAGCGCCTCATCTGCAGGCCAAGTGTGGCAGGCCATCAAAACTCACTGCTCACTGAGGGCGCAAGGCAGCCTATTTGCTGAAGGAACGATGAGTTTTCCCTTTGGGTAAGGCGAATTTCACCCTGTTTCTGGAATCGTAGGGAGCACGTCTCTGGTGTGGAGTTGAGAGGACGGAGGAGGGGCTGGGCTGGCACAGCACGAGCAACACCTGAAATACGGGGTCCCAGGGCCACGCATGCACGTGCTTCATTCTGTGCAGTGCTCCCTTGTTTTCCTCCCTCTTTCTTCCCACCCACCACCCTCAGTGCCCCCTTGTGGAGCACAGAGGGGCGAGAGTAGAAGACGTGACACGCACCGATGATGAGGAACCAAAGCGTCTCAGAAGAGCAGTGTTACTTATCGCGCCTCATCCCTCATTCAGGTTGTGCTCAAAAGACTGAAATTGCTTAATACTGAAGGGAGCTGTGGTTTGCGTCGTATTTATCGTTCTAGTACTTTTTGGTTTCTGCAACTGTTGTTATGACAAATTATTTCTTCTAGATTCCAGAAATTGCTTAGGGAGTGTTTTTCTCTTTGATTTGCAAAAAATCTGATTACCTCTCATGGATTTTTCAAGGTGTGCCATAAGTGGTGTGGTGGCTTGTCGATTGTATTGAGCTATCATGTAAGCTGTGCGTATTTTAACTCTGTGAGTGATCTGTGCCTGAGTGAAGGTGCTGATCAGGTACGAGCAAAAAGCATAGTGACTGCTGAAATGCCGGGATGGAACTTTCTTTTTCAGTAAAGTCCCTAAGAAATCATGTACTGAGCACGCACAAAATATTGTCTACACAGCGTTCATCAAATCCACCTTCACAGCAAAAATAAAAGCCAAAGAGAGAAAGCACATCAGTTGTGTTTTTCTTTAAGTTTTTAAAGAATATTACAGAGTACTTGGAGTTCCTTTAAAAATAATGCTATATATGATTCTACTTTTGTGAGGTCCCTAGAGTTGTCAGATTCATAGAGACAGAACGTAGAACGATCGGTGCAGGGGCTGGGGATAGGCGGTGGGGAGTTGTTGTTTAACGGGGACAGAGTTCAGTGTGAGATGATAAAAAAAAGGTCTGGAGATGGATGGTGGGGATGGTTTCACAACAGGAATATACTTAATGCTACTGAACTGTGCACTTAAAAGTGGACAAAATGGTAAATTTTGTTATGTTTATTTTACCACAATAAATAAAAGATTTAAAAAATGACACTATATCTTCATAATTTTAGACAAATCTCCTATTTACTGGTAATCCCACCCGAGAATGTAGTCTCTCTCCATACTGAATGCATTTTGTATCTTTTCCGTTGGGTGCTATGTTCAGCTTTTTAATTTTTTAATAGCAAAGCTAAGCTTACATTTCCCTCCCATGACAAAGAGTGAGGATAAGTGCTGTTTAGCTGGCTCCCCATCTGTCTGTCAGTACCCCGAATTCCGAAGCCTGAAGCCTTTTGGAAACCGAAGGGTGGCAATGCTCAGTGTCCTCGATAGAGGTCGGAATGACACTCTCAGGTACAGCTTCTGCTGAGAGCTATTCCTTCAGGAGATGCAGGTTTGGTGGTGTTTCAGAAATTTCTGGAAAAGAAATATACCAAGTGCTATGCTTTTTCAATTTTAGTTTATGCTTTTTGCTGTTCCCCCATCTTCAGTAAATGGTGAGATTTCATTTATCTGCCTGCTGTCCTTATAGAAAGTGGGCTCAGTCCTTCTGGTTTTGTGGGGGAGAACTTTCAGGTGAACTGGGGTTGTGGAAGTGGCCTGGGGCACGCATGACCACGGGAAGAGCAGCGCTGAAGAATCTGGATTTGGATCTCAGCGTCGTGGTTTCCTCACCTCTCTGAGCACCCCTTCCCGTAGGATTAACGGGAGGGATTAAAAGAACTTGTCCTAATGCAGCAAGGTAGTGTCCCTCACGGACTCATTCAGTCAGTGTCATACCTGACACTTATCATCAAATAAGTCTCCTCCACTGGGAATTCAATGCTGCCCATCATTCACTTTAACAATGTAGTAGGTTTCTGAGCACTGACTTGTGGGGTGCCATGCCTTTTGTCAGGTTCTGTGGGTGATTGAGAAATGGTCCCATCCTTCTGGCCTCACTGACTGGGGAGGGATCGAGAACCATGTGTGACCAGGCTCCTGAGTCCGCAGGGCTGGCGCCACACCAGGAATTTAGTGGGGGTAGAAGGGGAGACGGTGGATTTTGCCTGGCAGAGTTTTGCAAGATTCCAGAGAGGAAGGGACACTGGAGATAAATCTTGAAAGAGGAGTGGAATTTCATTCATCAGAGGCTCTGGGGCAGGCACTTGCCACAGAGGGAGGGCACTTTGCAGCCATACCTTGGTGAACCGGCGCGGGCAGCCTTCTGCCAGCGTAACAGGAGGTCTTGAATTAATAGTCAACCCTGGTAGAGTTTCTTTGTCACTGTGTCATTTCTTTGAAATGAATGGAGTTTTTTAATCTTTTATCTGATTTTTCTCCTCTCTGGGTCGCAGTGGCAGTTTATTTTATTTTCCTCTGATAAATTGCCTGTTCCAGGTAGTTGTTATCATTTATGGAATAAGCCAAAAGGCTCCTTTCTCATATATAGCACTGACTAAATTGTCTTTTTCCTTTTCCGCTTTCTGTGACAGCCTTCAGCCTATGGGTAACATCTGAAACACTTCTCGGCAGTGATGTTTTTCAGTCTTTTATTGTAGAGTCTGCCGCCGTGGGCCGCTGTCAGGGCTTGCAGGCAGAGCTCCTGGGCTGGTTTTGAGCTGGTCGCCATGTGCTGGTCTAAGAACCAGCCCCAGCTGCACTGTACACTCTGTTTACGTCACACCCAGCTCCGGGGGACGGATAGAGCTTCATTTGTCACTTGCTTTTTTATGACTAGTTTAAGGCAGGGATGTTTCAGTTTTGTGTTTTTCCCCCTAAAATCAGAGAAAATCTACTTTTAAGTGGTAAACCACCAAAGCAGGCTTTTAGAGGCTCATTCCTGGAAAATATTTCTTGACTCTCATTACTTTGTGAGAAGTAGGACGCATGATTGCTTCTCTCAAGGAACTTAGACTAGAGTCATGGAGAAATGTACATGCACATTAGATAAAATAGTGAGATCTAATCAAGTGCATTAAAGCTTTGTGAAGTGAACACGAGTGTCAGCAGAGACAAGGTTGAATACAGCCTCAAGTTAGGTCAGTCATGATGTTGACCTCCAGAAAATGTTAAATAATGGCAATAAAAAGATTGTTTATTAGTGATAATCCAACCATGTACTTGTCTACATACTTAGGATCTAAAAAATATATATAATATACTAATTTTAGAAAGAAAGAATTGCATATTCTCTGCCAGAAAGGTAGGATAGTTTGACCAAAGATTTTCCTTTGTTCAAAATAATTGTCACTGTTATTTAAGTGATCACACTATTTAACATGAGATACAGGTAGTAAGGCTTTGTTATTTTGAAGAAATGAAAGATTGTCTGTTTCTTCTGCTTATACTTTGAATAAACTTCTGTTAAGTTTAATATTACTTATCTAAAGTATGATTATTCACAAATATTAGGAAGAATTTTATAGTTTTACTGAAACTTACATCGAATTCAAAATTAGGTTTGTACAAAATGCAAATATTTAATAATACACGAATGTATTCTAGTAAAGATGGAATAAATATAGAACTAATCCAGAAAGTTCTCTGACCCTGCATTCGATGAAAACAGATGACCACTTGGCAGGAATTGGCAGGAGAGATTCAAGCATCACAGATCTGGTGAACAAAGATGTTTTTTTTTTTTTTTTTTTTTACTCAAAGGTAATTTTTATTAAAATACTAGCCTTTTTAATGTCTTTTTTTTATAGTTTTATTTTATTTTATTTTATTTTATTTTTACATCCCTCACACCGTGAACCCCCCTCCCCCCATCCACCACCACCCCGACCTCACACCGAGCCATCACATTATACACATAAAATTATAGTTGGCATTCATTAATGTCCAGTCTCTGGTGTACAATGCCATGACTAGGCATCCACAGCATCCCTGAGGTGGTCTCCCAAACAGGACACATGTCCATCGGACACCCAACAAAATCCCCAAACACCATTGAATAAGTTCCCCAAAGTAATTCTCAAAAAACCCTGAGGCCATCCTGTGGTCACCAGCCGCCCCCCAATTCCTTCACCCTTCCCCCCATCCCTAACCCCCTCCCCCCCGCCCATCTAACAACTCTCGGTTTTTTGTGTCCCCAAAACTGTTTCTGATTAGTTCATACACATATTCTTTTCTTTAGATTCCGCATATAAGTGAGATCATATGGTACTTATCTTTCTCTTTCTGACTTATTTCACTTAACATAATGTTCTCTAGATCCATCCATGTTGTTGCAAATGATAAGATTTCTTTTTTCTTTATGGCTGCGTAGTACTCCATTGTATATATGTACCACAGCTTCTTAATCCAGTCATTGACCGATGGGCATTTCGGTTGTTTCCATATCTTGGCTATTGTGTAAAGTGCTGCAATAAACATAGGAGTGCATACAGATTTTTGAATTGGAGTTTTGGATTTCTCCGGGTAGATGCCTAGGAGTGGAATTACTGGATCATAGGGTAGTTCTATCTTCAGATTCCTGAGATACCTCCATACTGTTTTCCATAGTGGCTGCACTAATCTGCAATCCCACCAACAGTGCACTAGCGTTCCCTTTTCTCCACATCCCCGCCAGCATTTGTTGTTTGTTGATTTATTGATGATAGCCATTTTGACTGGGGTGAGGTGGTATCTCATTGTGGTTTTTATTTGCATTTCTCTGATGGTTAGTGAGGTTGAGCATTTCTTCATGTCTTCTTGCCTTCTGTATGTCCTTTTTAGAAAAATGTCTCCTCAAGTCCTCTGCCCATTTTTTAATTGGGTTGTTTGTTTTTTTGGAGTTGAGTTGAGTAAGTTTTTTATAGATTTGTGATATTAATCCCTTATCAGATATATCATTGGCAAATATCTTTTCCCATTCAGCAGGATCCCTTTTTGTTTTATTGATGGTTTCCTTTGCTGTGAAAAAACTTTTTAGTTTGATGTAATCCCACATGTTTATTTTTTCTCTTACTTCCCTCGCGCGAGGGGATATATCAGTGAAAATCTTACTCCGGGTAATGTCCATGAAGTTTCTTCCTATATTTTCTTCAAGATATTTTATGGTTTCAGATCTTATATTTAAGTCTTTAAGCCATTTTGAATTTATTTTTGTATATGGTGTAAGGAGGTGGTCCAGCTTCATTTTCTTGCATGTGTCTCTCCAGGTTTCCCAACAGCACTTATTGAACAGACTGTCTTTACCCCATCGTACATTCTTGCTTCCATTGTCGTAGATTAGATGGGCATATAGGCATGGATTCACTTCTGGGCTCTCTATTCTGTTCCATTGATCTATGTGTCTATTTTTATGCCAGTACCATGCTGTTTTGATTACTGTAGCCTTGTAGTATAGTTTGAAATCAGGTATCGTTATAACTCCCACTAACAAAGATGTTCTTTAAGCTACTGCCCGCGTTTCAGATCTTATACATATGTGAAGTCAGATACTACATTTAGTTCCACTACAATTGTGGTTTTTTCAAACTCCACAGCTTCTTTTCATTTTTAATGATTTTTATTAAAATATAGCTAACATACACTACATTAGTTTCAGGGCTACACCATAGTTATTCAACATTTATGTACCTAAAGAAGTGATCACCATGGTAAGTCCAGCAACCATCTGACACTGTACCATGCCATCATAATATTATTGACTATATTCCCTCTGCTGTACATTACATCCTCATGACTTATTTGTTTTATACCTGGAAATTTGGACTTCTTATTCCCTTTCACCTCTTCCCCCCCTTTTTTAATTTTTCAATTACAGTTGATATTCAATATTATTTTGTATTAACTTTATATGAACTTTAAGTGTACAGCATAGTGGTTAGACATTCATATAATTTAAGAAGTGATCCCCTGACTAGTCTAGTACCCACCTGGCACTACACATAGTTATTACCATATCATTGACTATATTCCTTATGCTTTACTTTAATCCCCATGACTATTTTGTTACTACCAGTTTGTACTTTTTAATCCCTTCGCCTTTTCCACCTGGCCCCCCAAACTCCTGCCATCTATTACCCCAACAAGTCTAGTACCCGTATGACACCACGCATAATTATTATAATATTATTGACTGTATTTCTTATGCTATACCCTATATCCCCATGATTACTGTGTATCAGTCAATTTGTATTTCTTAATCTGTTTCCCTTTTTCACTTATCCCCAACCCCCTTTTCATCTGCCAACCATCAAAATGTTCTCTGTATCTATGAGATTGTTTCTGTTTTGTTTGTTTATTTTGTTCTTTAGATTCCACATATAAGCAAAATCACACCGCATCTGTCTTTCTCTGTCTGACACTCCACTCAGCACAACACCCTCCAGGTCCATCCATGCTGCTGCAGATGGCAAGAAACCTTTGCCTTCCCTGGCTGAGCAATTTTTCATTGTACATATGTACCACCTTCTCTTTATCCATTCTTCCATCGATGGACACCCAGGCTGCCTCCACATATTGGCTATTGTAAATAATGCTGCAATGAACATATGGGTGCACATGTCCCCTCAAAGTAGCATTTTTCAGTTTCTTCAGATAAATTTCCAGAAGTGGGATTACTGGGTCCTTCTTTGTCTCTTGTTATAGCATTTGTTTTAAAGTTTATTCTGTCTGGTATAAGTATTGCTACCCCAGCTTTTTCTGTTGTTCTTTTTTTATCTCCATTTTAATGAAATATCTTTTCCATCCCTTTACATTCCGTCTGTGTGTCCAAGAAAGAGTGCAATGTGGGTGGGTGTCGAGAGCGCCTGGAAGGGCAGTTGCCACATTTTCAGTCTCTTCCTGAAAGTCAAGGGGACATTAACCATTTGGTAGGGCCCTATGTCCCTGTGTGGTACTCGTGAGACTAGTGGGGAACAAAGTCACAGCACACAGGTTGAGATAGAGTGAGTAACACAGCTTTATTTGGGAGCCAATGTCCCTCCAGAGGCCAATGTTCGGGTAAGCACAGAAGGTTATACAGAATAGGATAGAATTTAATAATGAACCAAGTCCCAGAGTCAATAGAGATGGAGAAGGTCCCTGGTCTGGGAGAGATGACTGGGTCCACGCTGGGTCTGAGGCGAACTGGTCTTACAAGGAAGAACTACGGACAGTCCCTGAGTATCACGGCTTGCACCTCGCAGAGGACTCTGTCAGATAGTGTCTCATCCAGAGCCTTGTGGAGGGTCTTAACCGGAGTGCCCAGTCACACCGCTCACAGCATTGCTCTGGACTTCTGCTTTTATTCTCTTTTCCTTGGACTTGTTTACTTCCTGGTGATAACCAGATGTTGTTTGCCAGGAATTTTTTACATCTTAGATGATAACCAGAACTTGCTTTGGTCACAGTGTTCATCGCTCAATTTTGTTTTGCTCAGTTTCACACAAAAATATGTATTTTTCCTTTACTCTTATCAGTTTTAAACATATGTGGCCATAGTCCTGTCCCTACTAGTAAACAACTTGTTTTGCAAACCTCAATCCAACATCTATAATGCATTTTATATGCTCTATACTGTGGGTCTGGATGCTCTTGGAGAAAGTATCTCCTGAATTGGAGTTGGGCAGGGTCCCAGTTAGTCGGCAGGGTGGAGCCATGGAACTCACCAGGCCAATCAGATTCAGATTTGGCCGTAAGTGTAGGCGGCGGGTTTAGCACAGGAAAGATGGTGCCAGCCTATGGGCTGCATGGAAAGAGGATCCCACACAGAGGAAGGCACACAACTCAGTCCATCCTCCATGTGTCTCTGACATCCCGGAATTACTCTCCATCCACTGGAGTCCAGGGTGAGTGTCTATGAGCAAGTGAGTCTGTGCACGATCCCTTTAAGAGGATGTCTGGGTTTCCCTCCACCTTCTTTCCCACCCAGATAGTCAGAATCCTTTCTGCTTTTCACAGCCAGATGTCGTGGGGGTCTCCTCTTCCAAGCACCAATACTCTCGGCTGGGGAGGTTGGTGTGGGGCTGGGCTCTCTCACTCCTCTGGGGGGAACCTCTGAGGCTGAGACATCCGTCCCAGTTCTCAACCACCACAGGGAGGTTTGGGGCCAGCCCATTCAGTGTCTCCGCCTCTCCTACCAGTCTCAACGTGGCTTATTCCTTATATCCTTAGTTATAGGACTCCTGTTCAACCAGACTTTAGATGGTTCTCCAGGTTGACAGTTCTATAATTTAGTTGTAATTTTAATTTGTTCATGGAAGTAAGTAGGCACAGTGTTTATTTACTCGGCTGTCCTGGATCTTCCTGAATAAAGATTTTTTTTTTTTTAACTGAATTACAAAGAAAGCAAAGAGGAGAAAAACCTGAATTTTTACTTCTTTACTGTGGAAAGGTTTGGAGTAAATAATACATTGTAAAACAAAACTAGCATAATTTGAGAATTGTTGTTCAAAGTCTCCAATTAGAGTTGGAAATAGTTTCTGAGCATTCTACATCAATAAATAGCTACCGTGTTTCTCTGAAAATAAGATCTAGCTGGACCATCGCTCTAATGCGTCTTTTGGAGCAAAAATTAATATAAGACTCTTATATTAATTTTTGCTCCAAAAGACGCATTAGAGATGATGGTCCAGTTAGGTTTTATTTTTGGGAAAACACGGTAGTCTAGATATAGAAGGACCAGGTGGCAAATCTTACCAGAAAATTCTTGTAACACTGGCTAAGCGAGGTAGGTTTGCCTAATCACTCAGCCACAGACGGCTTGTGTATCCTGAGGATTTCAGACTAGTTTCCAAGGAGTCAGGAAACGGACAGAATTCTACCTCAGCTGCCTGCCTGAAGCTGGTGGGTGTGGTAGAATCACAGATTGGGGCCTTCGGAGGTTCTGACCCCATGGCTGTGGGGCAGGGCTTGAAAATGTGCATTTCTAAGAAATTCCCAGGAGATGCTCATGCCGCTGGTCTGGGGACCACATTTTGAGACTCACTGCTTTCAGGCAAGTATGGCCCATGACCTACTTCTAGGTCCCTTGCAGTGGTCCCTTGACATGCCCCCCCCCACAGTTACAGTTAACATTCAATATTATTTCATATTAGTTTCAGGTATACAGCATAGGAGTTAGACATTGATATAACATATGAAGTGATCACCCCAATAAATCTAGTACCCACCTGACACTATAAATAGTTATTATAACATTATTAACTATATTCCCTATGGTGTACTTTACATCCCCATGACTATTTTGTAACTACCAATTTGTACTTCCTAATCCCTTCACCTTTTCACCCAGCCCCCCAACCTTCCTACCATCTGGTAAACCATCAGTTTGTTCTCTGTATCTTTGAGTTTATTTCTGTTTTGTTTGTTTGTTTATTTTGTTCTTTAGATTCCACATGTAAGTGAGATCAGATGGTATTTGTCTTTCTTTGTCTGACTTATTTCACTCAGCATAATACCCTTTAGGTCCATCTACGTTGTCGCAAATGCAAAGTCCCTTGACTTGTATAAATCAATACTGAGGTAACTTTGAGAAGAACAACTGTGTAGAGGACCTCGGTCTATCACTTGGTCTTGGTCCTTCCTTTTGTAACTCGATGTGGCATAAGTTTTACCCGATAAAATGCTGCATCTGGTTTTGGATGGTCTGATTAATTTTGAGGATGAAATTACTCTTACAGCAATAGTATACTCAGAGCTTTGCTCCTTTCCCTATCAAAGCCTGAGGTTTGATTTCTTTATACATACATTTTAATACTCATCATCATTAGTGCTGAAATTAGAGATTAAAAGTTGCAATCACACCAGCGTGTTTTTAGTATCTAAGCATGAACATTTGAGTATTGTTTTCGATTGAGTTTGTCATATGTTTCAGTAACTTACAATACAACAGAAAAGTACTTTTTATACATATCGTAGCAAATAGGTTGTCCACAGTGACCAACTATAGAGATTTCCCATTCTATGCTGTGTTGTTTGCCTACTCTCTCCCTGCTTCCCTAATAGACACAACATACCATATAAGACTAAATTTGTTTTTGTGATTTATACAGAAATGTGTAAGTTGAATTTAGCGTATCTGGGATAGAGATGCTGTTTCCAGAGTAAAAGTTTCTGAGGCTGGGCAATGAAAATAAAAGGATGTTGTTTACTACAGCACTCACTTAGATGCAACCTGAATCATCCAGCCTGTGTCTAGGATTTAAATTTCTCTTGCCCTCTGCTGCCTTTAACGCCTGTTTTCAGCAGCAACTATACTAATTTGATCTTCTTCCTCCTGGCCCTGCAACAGGAGATGGCTATTGGCAACTAACCCTGATGTTCCCAGAACTCCTAGCTCACATTGTTTTTCCACAGACAGGACACTTTCCCTATTCAGGAAAAATATCATCACTAGTCCATGGGAAATGAATCTTATCTCCAGCACTAGTGGGTACAGTCAGGTAGCTGAGAGAAGGGTACAAATCATATTTTAACTGGCCTAAGTTCCTCAATAATGGACGACCTTTCATGTGGGCCCTTCAGAAACAAGACCAAGGGAATTACTTGGAGACATTCATTTGCTAAGTGACGTGTCCGAGGTCACCTGGTAATGCAACCAGGTAGGGAATTATGGCTTTGTGACCCATTCTTTTCCTTATAAAGCCACTACTTTTTGTTATTTTCTTAGGAACGGAATCAATGGCTTGTTCATAAAGTTTCTGCAAAAGTGGAAAAAATTGTGCATGCCAGACAATTTTATTTTGTGCATTTTAAAAGAGTTCTGCTATGTTATTCCTGGCTTCTTGGAGTGAGAGGTGGAGGGCAGAGAGTTTGGACTAGGAAGCTGGTCCTTTTCTAATGCTTATAGTAAATCCATGATGCTATTCAGAGCAGTTCTAGTTTCATTTATCAAAGTGTGTAAGGTGCAGAATTTAAAAAATAGATATGTTCTCTTAGATGCAGGCAGCACAGTGTACTCCAGCTCACTAACAAAGATTTCTTGGAGAATATTAGTTAGCTACAAAATTTCTGTGAGGTCCAGAGAACCAAACGTGCTTCACAGCCAGAAGTAACCCAGAGAAATACTTGACCTCCCATCGCAGCTGGGGCAGGTGAACCTCAGAGCTTGGCATGGGATGGAGAGTATCATGGCCAGGCAGCTTTGGAAACACCTGACAGCTCTGGCCATGGTGCTGGGAAAGCCTGGGCGGCTGCCATCATGGTCTCACGTGGGTGTGGGCAGGGTGGAGGTCACCCCGCAGAAAACCAGTGGTGAGGGGATGTGAAAAATGTAGTCTTCACTTGAACTCTCTGCTGTCGGGGAAAATGGGTTTCAGGGAAGCTGGGGTGTCGTGAGTGAACCAGCTGGCAGTAACTGCCACAGGTAGCGCTCCCATGTTACAACTTGCAGTGGTTTGTGTTAGGTCAGGCAGTGAACCCATCTCCGTGCAAATGGCTGCACTGTCTTCAAACTGGCTATCAGGTTAAAATGAACTTCAGAATTTAGCGAGAGTATATGTGAATAATTAGTAGATGGAAAAGTGCTATGTACATGGTATTTTTCACAATCGAGTACATTTAAATGGAACAAACTCTACTTCGCCAATTTTAATTTCTCATCATCTCCTTAAAATTTGCTCAAAGATGGCAACATGATGGTACATGACAGGTATGGGCTGTGCAGACAGTTAGATCCAGGTTCATATTTCAGTGTTGCTACTTCCTAACTCCCTGATGTTGGCCAAGTAACCACCTCTCACTGCGTTTCACTGTAGAGAATGCTGGTGCCAGGGGTGTGTGAGCCTTCAGCCCTCAGAGCTCTGTACACCTTGGATAGCACCAGGTTGGTACGGCACACAACAGGCACTGACAAATTGTATTTCTTCCGACCCAAATGCAATCATGCCATCATCTTCTGATTCTTCTTTCTTGTTCACCTGCACATTTTTTTCCCATGCTGTATCATGTATTTCATCATGCAGTGTATTGCTTTAATATTGTTCTTAGTTATTCCATGTTTATTTTGTCTCTCAGTTATATTGGAGAAGATAGGGTGTGGATTGTGTTGTCTTTGCCTTATATCTTATTCCTGAATTCTGTTTCCTTCCTCAGCACTTGAATGAGGTGTGATTGCCTAGATCAGGGCTACAGGGTGTGGCTGTGCAGTGAACTAGAGCCCCATATATCCTGGGATGCTGGTCATACTGAATATTTAGTACCCCTGTCATAGAGATTGTAGTTATTAATCACATTGCTTTTATTATGTCCCTTAGGTCTCATCCTAATAAAATCAGTATGTTTTGGACATTTTTCAACAAAAAACAAGTGAAGTGTTTATATAGGTCTATACAAATTAGAAAGAAGGGCACCTCTTTCTCATTTGTGTAAATATACGATGTAAGAACCATATAGCCTAGCAGTGGCCCTGGAAAAATTAATCATATCAGTGGATGACAGGATAGTTTTGAAAGTTGTTCACTTATTCATACAGTAGTTTTTATGGTAGTGCTTTCTGTGTGCTAGGAACTATGCCAGGCAGTTGGAGATACAATGGTGATAAATTATAGACAACTATTATGTTAGTCTGCTAGGGCTGCCCTAACAAATTACCCCTAAGAGAAATTCATTCTCTCCCAGTTCTGGAGGCTGGAAGTCTCAAGGCAGGTCAGCATGGCCGGGCTCCCTCTGAAGGCTCCAGGGGAAACTCTTCAGAAATAATTTTATGGATTACCAGTCACTTGGTTCTGCAGGCCAGACTTCCTTTAACATTGTATTTTCCTCAAAAACTCATTGGAGCTCTTCTTCCTCTTTCTTTTCCCTTTCCTTCCTTGTTCTTCTTGGACAGTATAGTACTAAAGACATTAGATAAGGTAGAGCCAGCAGGCCGCCATGATGGGAAAGGTGCAGTGTCCCTTTGGTGGGTTCCTTGGACACTCTGTGTGTCACTGTTGAAGGTGGACTTACAAATAGGGGAACGGGGAGAAGTGGAAGGAACCTTGTGGTGTTGGAGCAAAACCAGAGGTCTGGTTGTGGACGCCAAGTTTCCGGTATGTGTAGATAGATACCGAAATTCCAAGGTCAGGGTGTGTGTCCATGTGCCTTCAGATGCGTGCCTTCTGGCTCTGCCACTGAGCGAGCTCGACAACAGTGACATACCCAGAACCCAGTTCTTGGCTTCTAAATACTACGTTATAGCCAGGGCTCTTTGGAGTCATTGCTGAGTACAGCAGGGGAAGTACAACACATTGGGACCGGAAAGCAAGGGAGTGTTCGAAAAATGGTGGGACAAGGAGCCAGAATCCAGACTGCATGGGCTCTCACTGGCCGAACTGGGCATAATTGGAGCATCAAAATAAATGAAGATGACGGCAGTGGATTACAACCCGAGAATAAAATGGAAACGAGTGAGTCCAGGTATATACAAAGAAATACGCTGACAGTTTTATGAGGAATGGGATATTTATATAGTTGCAATTATATTTCCTCTGAATACTAATTAAATACAAAGATGAAAAGAGTAGCATTAAGTGGAGAATCAGGCCGACCCCATTTAATCAACTGATCAAAGTTCACATCAGTAATGCCCAGATCGAAACCCTGTACCACCTGGCAGGAAGCAGTGAGAACATGACACAAATCTGTGATATTCCTACCAAAAAACGCAAACCTGAATCTAATCATGAGGAAACACCAAACTCAAACAGACATTCTACAAAAATCACTGGCCTGTAATCTTCAGAAGTATCAAGGTCAAGAAAGTCAAGGGAAGACTAAAGAAACTTTGCATATGAAGGCGACTAAAGAGACTGATTCTATGCAGCCTGTGATTCTGCGGGGTGGGGGATCCTTTGTTGTAATAGACACTATTGGGACGTTTGGCAAAATCTCACCGAAGCCTGTGAATTAGAGGCGGTAACCTATCAGTGTAGTTTGCTGATTTGGGTGGCTGTCTTCTGGATATGTAGCTTATGTTCTTAACTGTCAGAAATATTCTTGTGTTCAGGAATGAAGGGGCCAGACTTTCTTTGAAAGAGTCAACGCCCTTCAAATGGTTCAGGGAGAAAATGGTTTTCATACAATACAACTTTTCTGAAACTCTTGATCGTTTAGAATGAATTAATGGAAGGCATGAATTTTGATCCGGGAATCCGTGAAGGAGTCAGGACCCAGGTTCAGTGCCCAGTGATTTGGCCTATTCTTCGGGTTGCCACCATTACCACTGCGGGGTCCTCTCCGGTGTGTGAGTGGTGAGATCTCAGAGTCCCAGGTCCTGGTTCTTCCTGCAAGTGGGATGTGCGCTGAGTTCACGATGAATACTGCCCTCACAGGCGACAGTGCAGCGCTGCGTGAAAACAAGGACGAAAGCAGACAGAACAAGGCAAAAGGGACACTGGCCGGCAGGACAGCCCTGGCAGAGACCTGGGGTGCAGCGATGCTTCTGGAAGCTTCGTGATGGATGGATGGAGTGGGGTCGCTAAGGCTGCCGGGGTTGGACCACGCCTCAACATTGTTTTCCCACCATGCTTTTTGGCAGATATTGTGGTCACGTTTAGGAACTATATTTGCCTCTCTGAAGGCAAAACATGAGCTGCATATGTCATGGGGAAGAAAAAAGGAAGCACAAATAGAGAGAAAAATGAAAGGGCCTCTGTTTATATCCTTCTTCACTCAGGCCCGTGAGTGAATGACTGCATTCAACCATTTTGTTGGGGTGGAGTGTTTTAAGCTGAAGGATCTCGTCTTTTACTTCTGTGCTTTGTCTATCCCCCTGGGCGATAGCTGTAATCCCATTTTTGCCAGGAAGCCTGTCCCCTTGGCTGGTAGGGCACCAGTTTTATCTCTTGCTAAGGCTGTCATTGTTATGGCTAATGCTTATTAATGCTTCACTTTGGGGCGGAGAAGAAATTGGCCTTTTCAGCCACGACAGCCTTCAAATCATGGGACTTTCTGTCAATGTGTGCTTCAGGTTTCGGACAGGGGGTCCCCCACAGAAGGGCTGCATTTCCTTTCTTCGTTTTCTGCGGGGCCGGGCCAGGACCAGGGTGATGCATGTGGACCTCTAGGACACGGAATTTAAGGAAGCAGCACTTTCATGGGTGTGTGACCGTAGAGTCAGCACCTGAGGGTGGTGCCTTTTAAATGTGTCGTGTGCCCCAAACTTGCTTCACCCTGGCCCTGGCCCTGCAGCTGGGCCTGCAGGCATCTAAGTTTGTGTGTCAAGAAGGAACCAGCACATGCCAGGGCTGTGAACTTTACCCACCATGCTCCCCAATGTCACAACTTCTTTTGACGAGTTGCCTTTCCAGGGAGTAGGAGGTGATAGTTTCCTCACCTTTTTTGCCATCACACAACACTTTAATACCAGATTTGCAAAGCTCCATCTTCCCCACTTGGCCAATTTCTCTTTTTGGTTCTATTTCTTATAACATCCTACTTCCAGGTAACAAATTCGTTAGGGATTTCATGCAGCAATAAGTGACAGGAGCCTCTGCACAGGGGCTCCAATGAATGTGAGGATTTATTTTCTCTTGTCAAAAGAAGCCTGGTGCAGGCAGCCCAGGACTGGCACGGTGACCTTATAAGACTTGGGATCCTTCTCTCTTTCCCTTCAGCCATCCTAGCATTGCTTGACAACATGGCTGCCCCTGCTCCAGCATTGCATCTGTGTTCCAAGCAGAGAGAAGACAATAGGCAAGAGGTGCGTCCAGTGGAATCTACTTCTCTAGCAAGTAGCTTTCTCATAAGCCAACCAGGAACTCATGCTTCTACCCCACTAATCTCTATGTGTTCTCCAGCAACCTTGTCTGCAAGAGAAGCTGACACCTGGTTGTTATTATTTTTGTTTTGTTTTGGTTTTAGTTTATTTAATTTCAGCCAAGCACATTGCCATTCCCAGCAAGAGTTTGGTTATGTGGGGAGAATAGCTATTGGGTAGGTAACTGGTAGTCTTGTCACAGCTCTGCTTGGCTGTTTTGGCAAACATGCCACACCATGTGACAGGGAAAATGGCCACTGAGGTGGCCTTTGGCAACCTCCAACCTGTATCCCTTGTCTTATCATGCCCACCACTGAAAGGAAGCTGCTTTCTTTCAGTTCCTGGATGTCAATCTCGGGGAGGACTCTGGTTCCTCTTGGGTGATGGCTATCCCTGTGATGACAGGGGAGGTGACCAAGGCCCGTTTTCTCCACCTACCACAGGGGGAGGAGTGGCTTCCTGAGGATGGGACAGTGACAGATGAAAACAAGTTTCTTCAGGTACACTCCATTTTTATTCTAAATTTTGAAAGTAGTGATCAGTATATATTGGCAAAGACCAAAGGAGAGGCTTTTCGGGTGGAAGCAAAGGCCATGAGAATTGTGTGTGCGCTGGTGGTGTCGGGGCCTGGCCGGGCTGCAGAAGACCTGCCATGAAGGATGAAACAGTAGGGCACCAAGGTCGGTAGGTGAAAAACATTTATGTTCCCTCCAGTAAGGTTATTTAGATTCCTCTGCCTTAAGAGGCAACGTGTCACACTGACAAAACACTCACCTCAAGCCTCTCTCCTAGCCTACTTGCTTTTGACATTTTATTAGTTAGCATTAGGTTTGGCTGCTACAGAAAATCCCAAATAATCATCACTTATAGGTGTTTAAAGCAGTCATCTCCCCTCCCCCCCGTCTTATATAAAAGCACGGTAGTCAGTCCAGAGCTGGTGCTTCATGATTTCTGGGACCCCAGCTGCTGCTATCTTGCTTCGTCACATGTAGCTTCAGCCTTGCGGCCTGTAGAGAATTGACAATGTAGGCAGCAGATAGAGGGAGGGACGAGCGTAAGGGAGCACATGCATGTTGTCCTTTAAGGAAGGTTCCGGAAGCTGCCCAATGGCACTTCCACTTATGGCCCTTTGTCCGGGTCCTAGTCCCATGGCCACATCTAGTGGCAAGGGAGGCCAAGAAATGTGTTCCAGGAAGGCTGTCCTGTGGATGGGGAGGAGGATGGAGGGTGGGGGCACTTAGCAGTATCTGCCCAGGCACGGTCCTCTCTCAGCAGCCCCACCTGAATGTCACCGCAGGGACTCCCAAGCCCGGGATCCCAGCGGGGTGAATCTGGACTGGCCCCTTCCAGCAGCCCTCGGGCATTTCCTGCGGGGTGGATTGCACCAGTGAAATGCCTCGGGGTGGAGGACTTCATGGTGGCTTTTACAGGGTTATAAAGAATAGCTCTTCTCCATGAAATAATTTAGAATCTCGGCAGAGATCGGAAGTATCACTAATTTTCAGCTGAGCTAGAAAAGTGTAGTCGTTACATAAATGGAAGTTCCCTAAGTGATTTCTCCAAGAGGGCATCGTAGCAGCAAACCAAGGAAACAGTTTCTTAGCATTCTGAGTTCTTTGATCTCATTTCTCGGCCCTTTTCCCTGGAAGTATTTGAAATGCGCAGCCTGCCTCTGTGACCTAAAGAAGCTCATTTCATCCAATCTGAGGGCTGTGAGTTCATGCTACGTTTTTCTTTCCTGTGGATACCCGCAGTCTTAGCGTGTGTCTGGAAAAGTTGCCAGACCTGTATTTAATCCATTGCTCTTGTTAACAACGCAAATACTGTGGACAATGAATTCAGCTTGGCTCTATTGATTGAACGCTGTCACACAGGTTGGTCACTGGGTACACGTCCCCGGTAAGTGCTAGGACTGGTGGGCAAGCTTTTGTGTCCCTGCTCTGTCAAGAGTAATACATCCTACTGACTGGTCACAGGATTTCTTTTTGTATTGGTTCCTTTCTCCGTGAGTAGTTGGGTCATCCACACCTGCTTTTGGGTGTGACGTAGAAATTAGAGGAGCTATCATAATATTATCATAATGTTAAGATGCAAATCCTTTGTCATTAAATTGCTAAAAACAAAGATTTTAAAAACCTCCCAGATTCGGAAATATTAGGGCTCACATGATCCTTCTCCATCATGAAGCCACCTCTCTAATGTGCTTGATAAACGATCAGCCGTCTTTTTCCAGCTTCGCTGGACAATTCTCTTTGTTGCAAGGTTTCTGTTCTACTGAGATGAAAGCACATTTGAGCAAGAGTCTGTTTCATTCTCAGTGAACTCAATACATCTCGCTTTTCATAGGGAAATTACAGGGATGTGTTACTGCCTTGTGCCTTGGGTAATAAGAATCACAGTGATCTCTGTCACATTTGGGGAGGTTTTAGAGTTTCCAAGGTACTTGATGTAGAGTTGTGGGTTCCGTGTAGGATAATGTACAAGTAAGAATCACGTAAGCAGCCATTTTTATAGTGAGGTAAACTGCAGCTAAGAGCCTGGTTCACGTTCCTGAGGAGGTTCCACAGGAAGAGGGAGGACCAGGAAGGGGCATGTCCTGTTCTTCGCCTGGGTTGTAGGCTCTCTCCTCCAGCGGGCTGCAGGCTGGAGGACCCAGGGATGGGGCAGGAGTGCGGTGGGCGAGGGCGGCTGGGACCACAGTGACTGACCCTGGAGATGAGAGGAGTGGGCAGTGGGTCTATCAAAAAGAGACTATTTACTTTCCACACACAGACTGTAATTGAACCTCTCCTTGATGACTTTGGGTTTATATTGTGTATACTAATTATTAATCAAGCATATTCTGTGACTGTATGTATTACCACACTTCAGTTTTTAGACTGTTTTCATACTCGACGTGAAGATCAGGAAAGGCAGTGTGATGACCTTCACTTGATGACTGAAAAAGCTGAGATTTGTGTTTATACTCAACACAGCAAAAGTTAGAGTTGGAACTGGAACATCCGACTCTGCGTTCGTGAGTTTGTGCGCACAGTTGTGTCCTCAGGGTCTGTGCAGTGCTGCGTGGCCTGGGACTGCTGTGTTTTGACGTCTTCCCGTCGTCGTTTTCCTTTCTCCCCCATCCAAGCTATGAGCTCTTTGAGCTAGCTGTGTTCCTGTCTGTTCCAGCCCTTTCTTGTGTTAGGACCAGGATGATGTAGGACTTGGTATGTAGTAGTGCGATAGACCCTGAGCTGAACCCTGACCACCTTGGTTCCTGAGTAACTGCTGAGACTTAGCTCCCAGTTCTGGGTTGGGTCCCAGGTACGTGGAGCTTGTTGATGGCTCTATTCCAGTTTGGTGTGGTCACAGCCCTCACCGTGCTTCTGGGCATGCATGTGCTTGTTACATGTGCATTTGGGACCGACTGGGAAAGAACTAGTGTTGTCCTGGAATTCAGCATTTGTAAAATCTGAGGATGGTTTTAGAGTTTGCATTTCATGTATAGTTATCCTTTAGGACCCTCAATTGGGAGAAATGGATCTCTTTCACTCCTAAGTTTCCTTGACATTTTTAATGGCTCTTTGAATGCTCAGCAGGGAGGAGGAGACATCTGGGGACGGAAGGAAAGAGACAGACAGCGAGAAAGAAACAAACTAAAAATTCCACATGCCGGAGGCTGGTGCCCCACCGCCGCCGCCGGAAACCCCAGAAGCAGTTGTCCTACCGTGACCTAATGTTGGTTATAGATTTCCTTTCTTATTTATGTTTTCTATATTCCATTCTCTATGTAGAGTTGTTTCCTAATATAACTTTCCACACAATTTTAAAGAACTGGTAATTTTCCACTCCTAAGTGGTTAACTTGTCCAACATCTATTTTCCTGTAGATCTACCCTTTTAGCTGAACAAAACATCTGTGTTGATGGATGAATCTTGATGGTGTTCAAGAAGCAGGAAATACCATTTTTTCTCTCCTCACGATTGATTTTCTTGATGGATCACGAGTATAATTTATACACAGCTCAGTGGCACTAATCTTGTTTTGTTGTTGTTCTTAAGACAGCTTTCACAATAAGCTGCTACTTTGTCTGTGAGTCTTCATTCAGCATTAATAAAACGCCATCCATTCGTGTTCTCATCAAAAATAGTGACAAATGTGCGTAAGGCTTCACTGTGCTTGTTTTCAAATTCTTGGTGGATTTCCTTTTCTTTTTAAGTTTAAAAGGTTTAGCAAGTCAATTTAAGGTCACATGCGGATAGCTAAGCCTCTCCCTCAGGCTTTCCAGTTGGGTGTTTTTGTCACAGTGGCCTAAGTGCGCGTCATTCTGGCTACTGCATGGAACTTTGTTGTGGGGATTTGGGTTAAATTCACCCTTCACTAATCCCCTAATTTTGTTTTGTTTGTTTGTTTTGTTTTTGTGGTGAAAGTGCCTCTCCAAGCATATTGCTGCTGGGACTGGACAGAAAGACCTTCTGATAAAGTCTTATCTTTGTGGAACGAGTCAGAATGAGTCAACAGGGCATCTGTTTCGGGTGATTTCTAATAACTATTGCGGTCTTTCTCACAAACAGAGGCTTACAATACAAAGACTATGGAAAATGACTAAAATAATTTTCAGGTGGGTCTTAATGCAAATAAGGTTTGTGTCCTTTTGTTTTCCTGTGGGAAGCTATTGTTTGCACTCAGTGGCTGAAGTGAAATTTCCAGGCCCCAGGCCAGGCTTCCCTGCGTGGGAGTGGAGGAGGAGGGAGGGGGACACGACTGACATCTGGGCCAGACCATGGGTGTTGTTAGGAGCTGTCCTGTGTGTTGTGCGTTGTTTAGGAGTATCTCTGGCTTCTACCTGTTAGATTCCACTAACACCCGCCTCCCAGTCCTGAGAATCAAAAATGTCTCCAGACTTTGCCAAATGTCCCTTGGGGATAAGGTTGCCAGAGTTAGGAAACAAAACACAGGACACCTAATTAAATTTGAATTTTAGATAAACTAAATATTTTTTTATTATGGCTAAGTATGCATAACATAAAATCTACCATTTTAGCCATTTTGACATACACGGTTCAGAGGTATTAAGTACATTCACACTGCTGTACAGCCTTCATCATTATCGTGTCCGGAACTTTCTCATCCTCACAAACTGATCCTCTGTCCCCATTAAACACCCACCCCTGTCTCTTTCCCCTCCCCCAGCCCCTGGTAACCACCATTCTATTCTCTGTCTCTATGAATTTGCCTACTGTAGGTACCTCATCTTAGTGGAATCACACAGCATTTGTCCTTGTGTGACTGGCTTTTTTCCCTCAGCATCATGTCCTCAGGTCTCCCCCATGTAGTAGCCTGTGTCAGAATGTCCTTCCTTTGTAAGGCTGAGTAATGTTTCATTGTGTGTTTTGCTTATCCATCCATCCCTCCCTCAGTGGACACTTGGGTTGTTTCCACCTTTTGGTTATTGTGAACAGTGCTGCTACGGTGTGAGCATGGGTGATTGTGAATGACATTTTAGTATAAGTATGTCCCATGCAAGTTTGGATTATACTTATATTAAAGATTATTCATTACTGATCTGGCATTCAGATGAACTGGGCACCCTGTCTTTCATTCAATCTGGCAGTCCTTCCCTTCTGAGATCCAGGGCCCTCGGGCTGCTCTCATCCCCTGCGTCCCCGCTCGGGCTGCGGGGACAGTAGTCACCCCTGGACTGTCACACAACTTGCAGGTAAAAGCCTGGACATTTCAACCCCCCAGCATAGCCAAGCCCACAGAGAACAATGTGGCACCCACTGTAATTTGGGGAAGGTGATGGAGGTAGTAACCTGTCCTCCTGATTTGCTTCTCACCCAATTTATTCTGGTAAATTAATGTTTATTAAGGTGCTTGTAGAAAAAAAAATGTTATGATTGGCATCTTCAAAAAGTCAGCTTAAAGATACAACTGGCTCCATTTCAAATGATTTCTCTCCTTTTACTTTTTTCTACCATCCAGATTAATAGCTTATTTGTATCTGATTGAGGTCAGCCACGGGTGGCCGTCTAGAACTTTGCGTCTGAGTCACAGGGACTTGTCTGTGACTCTGCCTGGGACTCTTGTCTGTGACAAGTGGTGGCTCTGCCACCCATGTCAGGGGTCACCTGCCCTCAGCCTCAGTTTCCTCACCTGTGATAAAGGTGCACATATGCCTTCCTCAGTGCAGTCACCATGAGAGGGAAAGGAAATAACGAAGGTCCAGCTCCCGCTCTGGGGCCAGCCTGCACAGAGCAGTTCTCAGCTGGACTCACCTGCGAGCTGGAGTGAGGCAGCGGTGGCGCAAAGGTCACGGCCATGACCGATGTTAGTTGTTTACTGTGTTCTCTGTACAAGCCTGGGGTCTTCACACGTATTCTTGCACCCAGTCTCACAGCGAGCCCCTGAGGCTCGTGCCATTATAATTCCCGTTCACAGTGATAAACGTGAGGTACACCGTTTAGTTTACCCAAAAGTGAGTCTAGTGAGGGGAGAGCTGGCATTGGCGTAGGGGCGTCATGATTGCAGGGTGCACGGCCGTCCTCACCACTCAGCCACAGGCTGCCTGTGCGATGGTGCTTCTGAAAAGAACACAGCGTGCAGAGATGACAGCTGGGGGAGCACTGAGGCAGGCGGTGACATGTGCCCAGCCAGCCATGTCAGCCAGGACAACCCTGGGCGTTCCTGCCTTCTGGGTTCCAGGAGAGATGCCCCACAGCCCGAAGCCGCCCCAGGGAGGGCACCTGTCCAGAACTCCCTTTGTACTTCCAACCAGCTCAGAAAATCCAACTTGCAAAATATCACCCGAGTGGCACCCAGGACTCAAGCAACCATCCCTCAACTCGAGAAAATGCCATCTTTATTTTTTACAAAGCCCAAATGGTTTTAATTTACCTATACTGACTCAAATAAGAAATCAGTCAGTTACTACTCACTCTCCTACAAGGGAGTATGACCTTGGACTTGGGCCCTGCTCTCCCAAGGACACCTTCCTTCCAGTTCTCCTGCTCACAAGAGGTCCTAAGGTGTAGGCAGCTTAAAGTTTGAATTGAAAATTTGGCTGCCTCCTTTTTTTTTTTTTTGCAATTTGGCCTTGGTTACTGACTGCTGCAAATGGCCAGTACCTCACCTGGAATGGTTTCCTTGCTGGAAAACCACACCAACACACATCCCTTCAGACTCACCTGGGGACTGCGCTCTCAGGCTGCTTCTCAGGCTTTGTTTCCCGCTGGGGCGGGTTTTCAGGGTTACATCATGGAGGTCGCACCTCTCTGTGGCTTTCAGGATTCTTCTATTACGATTTTATATTGGGTGTCAGATGGTGAAAACCTGAGCTCCCTGAGACTAGAAACAAGAATTCTGCTCTGAATGGCTCACCTTCCGGCCAGCATATTTGTCCCCGAGAAGGCCAGTGGGAGCCTGGTTTCTGAAGTTATAAAACTGAGCATACATTTGCATTCATTAGGTGGGTCCTGCCATATCCTTAACATGTTGTCTGTATTATGGGCCTGGTGGTCGCTTATTCCAATGTCTCATTTTTTCCCCTGAAAGCTGCATAACAATGTAATCACGGACTTTTCCCCCAATGAGTGAGGGCAACGGTCAACCCCAAAGGAGAGGAAAGGGAGTTGGAGGGCGCCCCACCCAAGCTGTGCACCCGTCCTGGGAGGATGACAGCCCCCACATGGCCCTGGGCCCTTCTCGCAGAGCACACAGCGGCATTCACAAGGAGCCTGCGTGCTTGTTCTCTGGCTAGAGCCGGGAAGGAAAGGAGCCTTCCTGTCAGAGAAGGCGCATCTGAGCACCACAGTTACGGCGCAGAAACATTTTTCCTGGAAAAAGCTGTCAGAACATGTGAAGTGTTCCGCACAGTGTGTGAAGGGTGTGAATGAGTCCGCGTAGGTGAACTTGGGATAATGTGGTCATGTTACTAATCCGAGGGAAGACAGGAAGGGAGTCCTTCTCCTTAGGGATGTACGGGGGAGTGGTCAGGGCCCAGCGCAGGAGGGAAGTGGCTACTCTGTTGATACGACAGAAGGACATTTGCAAAAGGGTTTTTTAATGATTCCTTTGCTCCGATTATTGGCCCGGCACCAGTGAGCCCAGCATTTGTCTCACAGACAAGGTCGGGTTGGATGGCATCGTATATGGTGAGGTTACTCTGGCACTGTGAGCTTCATCGTTAGGGTGTCACAGAGGGACTTTTGAACTCTTCAGAAATGTGACCTCCTCCCTGCGTGCTCCCTGTAGAATCAGAATGGTCACTGTTAAGAGCATGCGGACCCTAGATCCTGGCTCACTGTGTGTGTGACCTGAGCCAAGGCACGGACTGCTCTGGCCTCAGTGTCTCCATCTGGAAAATGGTGATAACAGAATGGCCAACTCCATGGTGATGTTGTGTGCCTGGGATCCTTTGGGTCTACTAGGCAGCCTGACGCTGGCTGCTTCTGTCACAGAGGTCCCTCGAACCGCAGCGGACTGGCTGCTGTCAGGGGTACTGCAGGGAACTGCAGGAGTCATGGAGGTGGGGACAGGGTGGCCTCAGATGTGCCCTCTGCCAGGGAGATGACACATGCAGAGTGCCTCCTATTATACCTGTAAGGGGGTAAACTGTGTCCCCCCAGGAGTATTTTCAAGTTGTAACCCTTGGTCCCTGGGCATGGGAACTTATGTGGAAACAGGGTCTTGGTGATGTAATTAATTTAAGGATCTTGAGATCACCCCGGATTGAGGATGGGCCCTGGATCCAATGACTGGTGACCTTTTCAGAGAAAGGAGAAGAAGATTTGAGGCACAGAGACACTCAAAGGGGAGCACCATATGAAGACGGGGGCACGTGCAAGCTGAGGGGCACCAAGGTTACATGAATAACCTCGCCATATACAGTGCCACCCCAACCTGACCTTGTCCTGACCCGCCACTGGAAGCCAGGAGAGTGGCTGGAACGGTGGTCCCTCAGGGCCCCCACAGGGTGCCTGCCCTGCCACACCAGGCTTTTGGCCTTGTTAGAACTCTGAGACAATAAATGCCTCTGGTTTTGAGCCACACAGTGTGTGGTGCAGAAACCCGTAATAAGCACTCAGTGAACACTGGCTCTTACGACATCCGTGACAGTGGCTAGCAGCGCAAGGCCGTGCTCCTGCAGGGAGTCATTCCGCTTCCAAAAACATTCCCAACCCTTGGCGATCACTGTCACCTAACTTATTGACAGTGAAACTCTTCCACGGGCCCGGTGTGGACAGACTTAGAACAGGCTGCTTCTGTGGGAATGAGCATCTTAATACCCTTTGGATTGGTAACACGTCTCTGCAATCCAAAACCATGTCAAAAGTGGGTTTGTGTCAAACGCACCAAACCAGTGTGTTACCTTCCTGTAGTACAGGATGCATTATAAAATTCGGGAGAGCGGAATTCTGAATGCCAGACCAGGTATTACAGCATCAGTGTGACAGGCTCTGACTGGGGCCTGCATTAGCCATTCGTTCCTTCTCCTGGTGGCTTGTGTGCTCATGACACAGGACAGCTGGCTCTGGACGTGTAGCCGTTATTACTCACAACTTTTATAACCTTGGTGCTTGGTCTCAGGCTCTCATATCTGTACTGGCCCAGTTTCAGTGGCTGCCTTTGAGACTGAATGTTAAGAGATCAGGCCGAATGGAGAGAATGATGACACTTGTACCTGCAATAGGAGAGGGTCCCAGGGGAACAAGAGAGGGAGCTCCTTACATTGAAGGTGGTGGAAGACATTTGTCCTCCACTGAAATCTAAAGATGGAAAGCTGAGGTGAGGAGAGGGTTGAAATGAGAATTAATTCCCATGCTCCCTTCGTGACCTCTTTAAAGGAGGCCAACTTCGAGGAACAAGGCTTTCCCAGGGGATGAAACATCGTCTCCATCACTGGATGTGCTTTTCTCAGAAGTCCTTTGGTTTCCTGGAAGTTTTCCTTCAAATTCCAGAGAGTACAACAATGGTGTTTAAGCACCATGCTTTTCAGTGTGACATTAATGGTGAATGATTTTGCTGCTGTGGCTTTAGTAACCTAACCCCATAGCCTTTGGGTGATAGCCTGTGGATTGTCCCTCTGACTAGCTGTTCTCCAGCTACTAAGGAGAGTCCGCTTTCCTTTGAGACACAGAGGATGAGAAGGCTCGGCATTCTCATTCACTGTCTGGACCTCTGCCCTGCTGGAATAGGGCCCCATGATCTCCATTTATAGCCCTTTGGTGCGGTAAGTCCCAGACTAATCGTGATGCAGAGCTCGAGGCATGTGTGTGGACGCTTCTGGCCACACAGTCATCAGGCTGTTTCTGCTGCCGAAAGGGCCACATAACCAGATGCTTCCATTTCCCCAAGATCAAGGTTCTACTCAGGGTAGTTGAGGCAGTTGGAACATTGTCATGTTCTGGATATCAGATCCCCTCTTGGTGATGTGTCCAGTGCCCCAAGAATCAGGGAACCTGTGTCACTCTTGCTGTGTCACTATGCTACGTCTGTTGCTCTGCCTCTTTGTGGAGCCTGGCTTCCTGGAAACCCCCCACCCACCTGCTGGCATTGACAACATTCCCTGCTCCCAGGTTACTCTCCCCTGGACTCCACTCATGGGTCACCAAACACTTAGAATGCGAAGGAGCTAAGCGGTGGAGAGGACATACAAGTCAAGAGTAGCCTGATAAAATGTGATGAGAGGTACATGTGGATTTCTCCGGGAACAGAGAGAAGGAGCAAGCAGCCCATTGTTTTCAATGCCAGACCCCTTGGGTAATGGGCTTGCTGAGCAGACTGGTTCCTCCCAACACCTATAGCTGGTTGGTCTCCCATCTCATTGAAATTTGAGGGTATAGTCCCAGGTCCTGCCCCTTCCAGGCCCATGTTGGGACCTGCCTTGCCTGCTTGACCCAGGCACTCGCTGTCCTAGTTCCTTCCTGAGTCTGTGTCCAAGCCTCCCCCTGCATGGAGCACGTCCTCTTGTGGAGGGAACTTTGCCTGGGAGCAGAGGGATTTTGTCACGCCTCTGACATTCCGTTCTTGTGCTTATTCGGCTAAGTCAGGGAAAGCACCTATTGAGTGAAAGGCTCTGAAAGACGTAGGATGGTGTACATGTAAGACTTGATCTCTGCTCCCAGGCATTAAAGTGGAGAGCCGAGGCACGTGCAGAGGTCGGCGTGATATGGTTATAAAGCTTCTCGAGATACAGGTAAAGGTGCCGTTGAAGGACAGTGGCCTTTGGACAGGACCCTTTGGTTGTTTTCTGCATCTGTGTCCTCAGTGAGCAACGCTGTGCCCTCCTGTGTTTGCAACGTGTTAACTCCTCCCAGAGCCAACCCCGAGGAACGTTATTGTTCTCTTCATCCTTCCTCCCCCACGCCACACAAAATATGGAAATCCTGTCCCCAAGTGGTCTTGATCACAATACACAATCTCACAGCCGAAAGAAAGTATTTTTAACCCTGAGACTTCGAAAATCGCTTCAATCATTCACGCTGCCGTCTATTAGTCTGCCGCCCTGTTGTTATTGTTCCCAGACTTAATGAGCCCTCCCGGCACCGCTGTGATGCCGGCAGAGCTCGCCCTCCACTTCAAGCACAGACGGGCCCGCGCTCCACGTGTGCACGTCACAGCCTTTCTTGGCGGACGCTAAGCGGAGGTGCTGAGGACCAGCAGCCTGCGTTCTGCACATGCTGCTTCAGCCCATCTGGGTTGTAGGCTCAGTGTGGCTCGAGTTGTCCAGGGACAGAAAAGGGATGGAAAAGCCAGATGGGAAGAAAGAGACAATGGAAGGGGGAGCCTGGCTTTCTCCTAAAACCCGCAGTGCTCATGACCTTAGGCAGAGCAGTGTGCACGCCGTATAGCCACCTCTGCCCTGACGCATTTGTGTCGCGTGCAGATCTACGGAAGGTGCCTTAAGGACTTGCTCATGACATGGTGACCAGGACAGGGTTTGGTCATCTTCTGAAAAGATGGCATTCCACCATTCTTTTTCTTTTGAATGAGAGCTACTTCTGATTTCCCCTTCTCTTGTCATTTTTATGTGGCACTTAGGGATAGCAGGGGGCACTCTTGCTCAAACCTGGCTGTCAATATGGTACCAGGAGTCTGGGTGACAGGGGAGCCCATGGGGCCAGCTGCAGGCCTTGGAATCAAGCCCCAAGTGAGAGCTTGCCCAGAAATTTCTGGGACCTGTTACAAGCCAAGGATTATGACATAAATCAGTCTGTCACTATCAACATCATTGGAAAAAAATTGTTTTAAATTTATTTTTCAATTGCAGTTGCATGACATACGTATTACATTATATACAGGTGTACAACAGTGATTAGAGTTTCAGGAAACAAATTGACAAAGTTTTCCTAATATTATTTTTCTTTGGCTTTTGAATTGTAAGGACCTCAGAGATCATATAATTTAACCCTTCCGACTTGCAGATAGGAGATGCCAGGCCAGAGAAGTTCAGTGGTGGCTTAGGTCGCCATTTGAGTTCTCTGGGGAACCCCTGTTCCCCTGGGGACGTTCCTGTCCCTGCCCCAGTGTTCTTTTATCTCTAACGTATTCTGAGTTTATGGGTGCCAGGCATTGCTGTAAGGGATTTGCACGTGTCGAACACATTTAATCTTCATCATGACACTGTGAGATTGCTGTCATTATTTTGATACACTTTTAGACAAAGAGTCTGAGTCACAGAGAGGTTCAGTCTGTCCCTCATAGTTCACAGCCAGAAAATGACAGCTAGGATTTCAGCCAGACCGAGGGTCTCCAGAGCAGCGCTCTGAGCCACTAGCTCACGTGGCCTGCTCAGCCTTCAATAGGTTTTGGGAACTGGTCTGATGTCCTAACCACCATGTATAACAGCATATTCCAAGGGGAAAATGTCTTCTAAGGTATTGAAAGAGAAGGGACCCATCAGCCCAGATGGGCACCGAGGGGACACGGGAACTCCAGGCTGTTGCTCGCCGCAGCTCTTTGGCAGAAGGAAAACAGAATGATGTCATACATAGTGCTGACAGCTTGAGAACTGGACGTGGGTGATTGTAAGCCTGACGCAAGTCTAGTTTCAGGGGTTCACTGGTGAGAAGAGGCCTGGTTTCTACTCTTATCATCTTCTGCATCATCTGATGAACTCATGCGAGGCAAGGTGCTTCCCCTAGGTCATTGTGCTTTTGGTCTCCTCTGCATACTGACCATCCCAGACCAGGCTGTGCCTCAGACACTTTGGCCAAGTCGTGGGAGGGACCCCAAGAGGGTGAGGTGGCACTTGGTTGCCCAGAGTGGAGCCAGGCCACCCCACCCGCTTTCAGGTGTCCTGCTTTCCCGGTGGACCCACACGTAACAGAAACTGGGACCAGCCAGCACTGAGTAGGATGCTGAGAGCCGGTTAGGGAGCCATGTGGACCTCACGCAGAGCAGTATGCGGGCCACACAGTGCTCTCTGCCCTGATGCATTTGTGTCGCATGCAGATCTACAGAAGGTGCCTTAGGAACTTGCTCATGACATAGTGACCAGGACAGGGTTTGCTTACAAACCTATAACTTGACCCAGCAGTTCCTGGCAGAGTCAATAAATATTTGTTGATTCAGTGAATGAGAGTGAGTGAACGAAAAAACCATAGTCTGCTAAGTGAATGAACGAACCATAGTCTGCTAAGAAGTGTTTCCAGAGCAACAGGATGTCTGTGCTGTTCTGACACACAGTGACCTTATCACCCATCGAGGGACTGTTCTGCTGTGTAGCCTAGTTCCAGCGTGACCTGTGAGGAGCCAGACTATTTGTGCCATGTGGTTATTGCTCAGCACTGACACCTGGTGGCAGTCTCCTGAATTGCAAGCACAGTGCTTAAGAAATCGGTGTCGGTCATGCCCGGTATTCCTTGAGAATGGTGCCCTTAGAGTTGTGCAGAGTGGTAGCCTTACCTGGGAAGTGGCGACCTTACAAAAGAACCTGCTGAATGACCATGAGCCTCTTGTCTTCTCTTAAGGCTGCATAATGAGGACCATCTGATTAAACAGTAAGATACTTGGAGGAAATGCCATTACTTAAAAATTCTTGGAAACTACAGATCCATATTAAGACAAATGTTTGCCCCACATTTAGTATTATGACTATACAATGACAGAAGTAATTAGCTAGGGTGCTATTAATAGCTGCTCTGTGTTAATTATTTCTGATTCTCACCGTAACCTCACACATAGGAATCATTTTCCTCATTTTCCATGTTTGAAAGTGGATCTGGGATTTGGTACATGCCTACGTTCATGGCACGGGCTGGAGTGCGTGCCAAAATGGGACAAGGAAGGATAGTATTGAAGACACTTCTGACACCTTAACACCGCAGGATGAGCCAGTCTGTTCTCCATGCTTTATGGGGAGCGCTAAGCTGAGCCTCAGGGGACCACGGCAGGTCCTGTGTGTTTCATATGCAAGTGCCATTGACCAGGGGAAGCCAAGTCACTTGGGAACAGTGTTGGGTGGGTCCCCTTCACTTTTTTTAACACAGATTTTTTTCAACAATCTCATGAATACAAAGGAAATAAATTTACAAAGAGGGGTGGAGGGGAATACTAAATTTTATTAAAGTCGTTCTCAAGATTCAGATCCTGAATTTTCCAAAGCAGGAAAGTTTAGACTGAAGGTTGGGGATGTCTCATACACACACATATTGTGCTTCTCACGCGATACAGGATTGCCCAACAATAGCCAATTTCACGGAACACAATCAGTGAGGAAAGCCAGGAAAACACCCCAAACAGCTTGCATCCCTATAGAAACCTGGTATGAACTGGGTAGCCATATAGAGCCAATTACCTTATAGAGGGGTTCGGTTCTAAAGGTAAAGCTAAGGCAAAAATTAAGCACATTTAAAATGGCCCTTGAGAATCTCTCAGGTTGCCCATAAAATAAAGTACACAAGGGTATATGTAAATATATATGGGTCTTTTGGCTAATTTGAGTCTGTCTCATTGTATGGTGCCCAACACTTAATGGAATATGCACTCAAAATAATTGCCCCAGTATTTTCACTGCATAAAACAGTCATTGAGCACATCCAGTTGATGTGTGGAAGTTGAGGGATCACCTTGAATTTGGCTCCACTTCCACACACTGCCTGTGTTCTCCCAGCATCCAGCCCCACCTAGTACCGAATCTTAGTTCTTCAACCCCTCACAGTGGCGACTTTTCTCTCCCCAGCTGAGAAGGACTGAGGCGGGCATGTCACCGAGGAAAGAGCACTGGGTTCTGTCCAGGAGTCCAGTGACATGTTTCTGGGTACTGTGTGGCTTCAGGCAACTGTGCGGGCTAGATATTGCCCTCTGCACTGCCTCCACCCACACTAGGAAAACAGTGGGCTGACAGCATTGCCTTCTTCATTTTGAGTGGGTTTTTTAATGTTTGAATCGATGGAAGGTAGATGGCAAGAAGACTTGCATAATGAGATGGTACAGGTGAGAGAAGCTGACCAATCACCTCCGAGAACTGGCAGCTGTGTCCGTCGTCCTGGAGGCCGAGGCCATGCCCCATCATGTCTCTGGCCTCGACACCTGTAATAAAGAAAGAACCAATAGACGTTTCGCCCACATTATTTCCTGATATTTAAACAAAATGAACGCATTCCCAATCCTTTAAAACAAATTTCCTGTTAAAACGTTAATGGGATTCTGAGGTGGTAATGAGGCCTTTCCAATATTATCTGTGAAATCAAAAATGAGACTTAGGCTTCCTAGTTTTCCTTTTGGTCAAAGGGGTCACCATCCAAGTCATATATTTATAATATGGTCCTATGGTAAGGAGAAATGGCTCACTTTGTGTTAAAAAAATAGATACCACGACCTTCACCCATGTAAGAAAAAGAGGTAAGAATTGCATTTTGCAGTCTCTCAGGCTCTGTCTCCTATCAGACCTGCGTCCCATTTTATTACAGGGTTGAAACAGGTAGATAGGACTTGCTGGAAAAAGCACATTTTATGATCTTGTCAGAAGAAATGGTTTCACTGGGATCATTTTAAGCAAATAATTTTATACCTGCTTCCTCCTAAATATCGAGGACATTAACTTATGAACCATTTTAGTGTGAAGTCGAATGCATTTTAAATACTTAAAACAAATACCAGGAGATTGTGGGGATTGGAGAATAGCTTTTCATTGGCATTTAGCACTTGCTTATCTGGGCCTCAATCTCAGCAGATTTAGTTCAAACGGGTCCTTCTCTGCTTCTTCCATGTGTGTAACTTGCATTTTGTTCCAGGAGACAGAGAATGTGCATGTGGGGTGAAAGTCAAGCCAATTATTTCAAACCCAGGCTCATGTCTATTTGACTGACAAGGTCCTGGCCCCCAGCCAGTGTGGCAGTGTCGGCCCCTCCACACAGCTCTGCTGGCAGTCCTGGGTGGAAATGGGTGGACTGCAGGATGTCCCAGCTGCGATTGGCAGGCACTCAGGAGGTCACTGAGGGCAGGAAAGGCTTTTGGACTGAAGGGGAACCTGGTTCCAACAGGGTGGGGCTGCTGGGAGGAGCTGGGGAAGCACAGCAACCTTGTAAAAACAGTGTGAAAGGGGAATTTCTGAGTGTGTGTGTGTGTGTGTGTGTGTGCACACTGTGTGTGAAAGCCTTGGAGATCACTAGCAGTCCTTTCTATTGCAAAATGCAGGCAATATTTGCAGCCCTTCTGGTGGCACACAGTCCTGTTGACCACTTGGGAATGCTCTGGTTTTCGTTTGCCTGCCTTTCTGGGGGTGCTGCTACTTCTCTGACCACTCCATCTCTATTAGCTTGGCCATGCCTCCTTCTCTGCCCAAATTCCTACGGCTTTCTTCCTTACATTCAGTGCCAAGCACCCTTCCTCCCTTCACTTCTGCGCCTTGCGTGGAGTTCCTCGCCCACACACTGCTTGTTGTCGGCCGGTATTTCAGATCTCAGCTTAGTTGTGGCCTCCCGGGACGTCCTCATCTCGGGACGCGCCTGCCTTTGTGCTCCTTGGCTGTCTGTATCGGCTTCCTTCCTCCTCTCTCGGTGTGTGGACAGACCTCACCTGGGCGATTTCCTCGCCGAGTCACACGGTCTGCAGCGCTGTCCATTTCAGCACCGAGCGCTCTGGCTGGCACCTACCGGCAGCAGGGGCTCAGTCAGTACCCGCCGAGCAAGTCAACTGGTGTCCGAGCACCGAGAGCCAGGCGGGGCGATCTCACCAGCAAGAGGGGCACTTGTTCGGCCAGCATTTATTTGCAGGCGCAATTATGTGTGTAAGTGCATTCTCACTGTTCTGCCTTAGGACCCAATTTTTGAAAATTAGATTTTAAATGTCCCAACCTCCGCACTTGGATCTGACGCTTCTAGACGTTCAGCGCATAATTTAAAATGAAAGGCATAGAAAATTGGACTCATTTAGTTTACTCTACTTGAAATCCATGTTTGGCTACTTTCAAATTCTCATGGATCTTGTGCTCTTTAGGGTGTGATTGGGAGGGAGGGAGAGAAGCAAGGAAGGAGGGGGGAAGTGAGGGAGGGGGACTCTTGCAAGCTGGGGGGAGATGCTACATGTTATTGCACTTTGTTTTCATAATTCAGTTTCCACATTAACATTACTGCAAATACTGTTTCCAAGTCCAGGACTGAAAATGAGATTCAGCCTCCACATTTGCTGCATTCTACTTTCAACCGCAATGAGGGGCGGTGGCCTGCTTGCCCCCCAGAGCGGGGAGTTTCAACATTCTTTCTTCTGCTTCCAGCCAATATGTTCCCCTGTCTCCACCAAGCCTGCTGTAGACGGCAGGTGGGGATAGATTAAGACACGGGCATTAGCAGGGGTGCAGGCGCCCCCTGACTTACAAACACTCTGTCACAGGCACCGTGTACACTGGTGGGCAGGGAGGCTCCTCTCCACCCCCAGTCCCAAATCCCTGCTCCCAGGTTAGGAGTTGGTACAAAACCTTCTCATGTCACCTATATGCCCACGTTGAACTGCTCTGCACACTGGGGAGTGAGTTGGAGGGTTCCCTGCAGCCGGGAGGTGCTGGGTGAAGTGGGGCGAATAAGGCTCTAGGGACCTCTATGTCTCTGACCATGGTGTCAGTCAGCCCTCACACTTCCCCAGGGTCACCAAAGCGCCCACCGCCTGTGCTCAGGGCCAGCGCGTTTCCCCACATGCCATTCTCTGCTTTATGAAGCAATAGTGAGACAGCAGCAAGACCAGCAAAGCTAAATCAGACATATGTCATAGAGCTAAAAGCAACCCACTGCAGGGCGAGGTCCTCCTGAAGCTCGAATTTGAATGGGAGAGACAGAAAAATGAAATCGGAAAAGACAGCAGCAACCACAGGCACCGTGTTTCCCTGAAAATAAGACCGGGTCTTATATTAATTTTTGCTCCAAAAGATGCATTAGGGCTTATGTTCAGGGAACATTATCATAAAAAATCATGCTAGGGCTTATTTTCCAGTTAGGTCTTATTTTCAGGGAAACATGTTAGAAGAACCCACAAATAAGATGCTTTATGGCCTGTGGAGAAAACATCCAGGATCGGGGGTGGCAAGCAGCCAGACAGTAGGGGGAGCGGCCTCTAAGGAGAGAACATTGTGGAGGGGCCCCGGTGGTGGTGGCCACGTGAGGCCAGACCCGGGTGAGGGGACGAGTGGATAAGATGTGGATGGGGAGACCAGTGAGGGCCGCCACGCAGCACCTGCAGCTTTGTGGAGAGGTCAGCACTTTCTCCCAGGGCAAAGGGAAGCCAGCGCAGGGTGTCAACCAGGGTTTTGGGGGCTCTCTCGAAAGGGAGTGCAGAGGTGGGGAGGTGTGGCGCCTCCCCTTGGGCGCCCCGCTGACTGGCTCTGGAGAAGACAGCAACAATGGCTTCCATCAGTCTTCAGCCTTGCCCACCTCCAGCTCTGCATGTGGGACTAGAACCTGCAGTGGCAGCCAGGCTGGAGCCCTCGAGGTGCAGCCAGGGGCCACACTCTGGGGAGGGGGCAACTCACTGGCCAGCCACGCCTCCTGCCCTGAAGCTCCTCCCATCAGGATGCCTCCCCAGTGTCCTGACACGCTGTTCCCGGGCTGTGAAAGGCCCAGGATGATGCTCCCTGTCAGCTGTTTTGATACGGCTGAAACCCAGCTCTCTCATCGTGTCCTGTTCCTAGCTGATAAGGCTCGTTTCTTTTGTTCCCTTTTCCATCATGGAATTAACTGAATGTCGGTGAGAGTGCAGGCATCACTCATGCAGGTGGGGCTGAGGCAGAGGTGCAGGAGAGGACTGCCATTGAAAAGATAGTTGTTACTCAGTCCCAAGAGGAGGGGACATGCTCTGCCACGGGGGCCACCAGGGAAGCCTCAGTGTTGGTCATGAGGCACAGGAAGCGAGGGGAAATGTGAGCGTGAGGCATGATTGTGCTTTCTGTGGAAGGAACAGGGGAGGCCGGGCCAGCAGGCTGAGGACTGGCTCGTATGAAGTACTTCAGGGCTCTGGGGCACAGGGCTGCCCCTGGTTGTCTGGGACCTGCCCTGGGGGGCTAAAGTGGGGGGAGAGTGGCCCAGAGTGTGTGGACCATAGCGGAGGTGGTGGGGTGTGGTTTTGGGTTGGCTGGTTGGCATATGGAAGGTGTGCTCTCAGGTGAGTTGGCTGGCCCTGGAAGGGGCAGTCCCTCCCAAGTCAGCAAGGCCCAGATGTCAAAACATCAGAAAATAAAAATATGATTAACACACTGACAAGTATAACTTCTTTACTGCTAGAAAACGAGGTATAAATTTAGGATTCTTGGATCGCTTGGATTCTATGCCAGGAAGTGGAGGTGGGGGGGCCAGGGAGCAGGCCATGGCCCCCAGCTTGCCCCCCCGGGGCCGCCTCTCTTTTTTTCCATGTCTGTCGTCTCTCCTGGTAAGCACCTCACATACACGTATGTGGACACCCCCGCTTGCCTGTCCAAGCTCTGTCCACCTCTGTGGTGAGACTGGAATGCACTGCCCAGCCCCCCTTCTGGAAGGAGGCACTGCTTCCTCTGGAGGCTGCAGGAAGACGTCAGCCTTTTGGGGGACTGTCAGGGCTCAAGGAAACAGCCTTGCCCAAGGTCACGTCTGGGGCCAGCACCCAGTCAGTGCAGGGGCACAAAAGCTTGGTTCCTTGTTACAGCTCTACAGGGCTGCCGGGCTCCAGGATCCCAGTGGGCTGGGCTGAGGCATTTGTGGGGTGCATAGTGCAGCTCCCCCAGTGCTGCCCCTGCCCCGTACTCCCACAGGCTCTAAGCTGAAGAGCACTCCCTGAGGACCGCCCCGCTGCTAACTCAAGCACCCTTCCACACAGCGCTGCAGACAGCCACCCTGGGCCCCCTCTGGTCAGGGGTACACATGCCAGCAGTGCTGTGCACCTGAGGACGCCAAGCTGGGAAGAGGCTTCTCTGAGGTTAAGAAGTGGGCCCAGGGACATTTGGGGGGAATTCCAGTGTCCTGGGTCCCAAAAGCATGAACTGGAATGGGGGAGCAGGCGCGGGAAGGGCATGTCCCTCGGTCTTGTGGACCCTGTGGCAGGCGCAGTCTGCGGGACCCACAAGGGGGGCGCTCCAGTGCGAGGCCTGGAGCCAGGGCACCTCCTCCCAGGTCTGAGCGTAATCCTGCATGGAAGCATTTCAGAGGACGGGTCACTTCGGGCAGGGGCAAGAGGCTTCCTCAGGCCGTTTTCCGGCAAGGTTTTAGATTGCATGTTTCTTTCTCACCTGGCATGTGTTTCTCCTGATGAAGCGGCGACAATTCATATTTTTCCTGGTAATTTTTAAAATGTATTTGTCTTGTCACCTATGCATCACCTGCGTGTTGAGGGAAAGTCCAGGTACATTGGTTTGACATTACAAGATGTGCTTTGTCACGTGTGGCCCAGCCGTGGGGCCACGTGGGGGTGATGGCTCGTGCCTGGGCGTGGGCACTCTGTGTGTCGGGGGATGCCACCAGTGGTGGAAGGAATCTTACCATCAACTGAAACCCCTATTTTTGTGAAATTGTCCCCAAATGGAAAATTGCTCCTATGTTCCTCGATGTGGCCAATTCTGCCTTTTCCCCCACTTCTTGAGAAAATAAGTCAATGAGAAAACGCCGTAGAACCTTCCCAAAGTGCGTGTAGAATATGTATCGTTCATGTTGCATTTCACCATGACTTCGATGTTCAATTCACAGATATTTTGTCTTCTTGGGGATGTCTTGTTGATATGCCTGCATTCTCTTGCTTGTTTGGGCTCGTGAGCGCAGTAGGGACTCTCAGGAGCCCCTGGGAGGTTAGCTGGATCCTCTGGGTGAGGGTGCTGCTCTCGTGCCTGGGAGGAAGGCAACGTGTCCTGGTGGGAAGAGGCACACCCTCATCAGAGCCTTGAATAGGACCCAACTCCAGGTCCTTTCCCTATGCGCCTCAGTCTGGGACAGACACATCATTCTGAGTGGTGACCCCTCTCTGGCCCTTATCCAGAAAAAGGTAAAAGCCAGTTCCCTTTAGACGTTGTCAGAGCCCGTAAGAGATTTGAAAGTCTGTGTAGTCCACATATAAGCACTGTGTGGGTGCTCGCCAAACGGCCCCAGGAGCAGTGGTGAGAGACGTTGGTGGCTCTGCGATGCTGGTGGCATGTTGATCACTTATTGCTTAAAGATGGGAGTTGTGAAATCTTCTCTCTTCATTTCACTCCTATGATACCTCTCCCTCTCCTTTTCCTTACTGTTGGCTTTGCTTGTAACAGAAACTAAAATATACCCTTGTATGCATTTCCTTCTCAGCTCGTGGGCCTCTTCTCCAGGGAGCCCACATGGCCCCTCTCTCTACCTCAGGCCGGGCTGCATTTGTGCCTTTTCTCCACCCTCCACTAATCCGTTCTTTGATGACCTCAGTTACTTGTCATCCTGATAATCTGTTCTGATTTCTGTCTTCTCATCCGGTTGTCAATTCCTTAGGAATATAAACCCTATCTTCTTCATGATGGCTTCCCCACTGGCTGGCACAGCACCAGGCCTGGAGCTGGTGTCACATGATGTAGTGGGCACCCAGGCATGCTCTCTGAAGCCAGCACTGTGCTGGGCTCTCATGGTCAGAGGAGATAGAATTCATGTTCTGAGCAGAGAGGATAAGCCATACCCAACATGAAGGTCTGAAAGGCTGTAGGAGCCCAGAAGAGGAGAGAGCAGCCTGGGGACGGGCTGCAGGGCAAGAAGGGCCTCGGGGCCCAGAGCACATCTTGGACAGAATGCAGAGGAGGGTGTCCCAGGCAGAGGGGCCAGAAAGAGCAAAAGCGTGAGTCTCAGGTTTCTTGAAAAGACATTGTATTGACCCCGGTCACGACTCCGGAGGCAGGAGACACTGGGCTGGGACTTGGCAGCTGTCAGGGCTCTCCTTCCCTCTTCCCAGTTGATCTCTGTCAGCTTCATCCTCAAGCCATAACTGGCCAGTGGCCACGCCAGTTGCCCACCCTCGCTTTCCAGTGTTGACGCTGGAGAGCCGAGGTCCTGTTCAGTAAATGCAGATTTGAGGACTCAAGGGCAAGCAGCCTGATTGGTTCATGGCCATGACCCCTGATCTGGGGCAGACTCGGCCAACATGGTGAGCGCTGGGCACGCTGGCAAGGGGCAGGGCAGAGCAGGGAGAGGAGGATCAGCGCCCCGAAAGGGAAGGGTGTTGGTGGGTGACCCCTCTGCTGGAGGTGCGATGGCCGTGGGACTGGTCAGCACAGCCATCGGTGAGGCTAAAATCTTTCTCTCCCCTCCTTAGCGCCACGTTGGGTGCAAGGAGCAGGCCTTCTTGGGCTGGCTGCCTAGTTACTTCGTAGGCTGCAGAGGGCTGTAGGGGGTGCACCTCCTCTGTGAAAGCGCCACGTAGCTGGGGATCAGAGGAGCTTAAAATGGTGGCGGTTCCTTGCCCTGGAGCCCACTTTGAGTTTTCCTGCCCACATTCCAGGATCTCTCTTCCAAGGCAGTAGCTCAGACAGACATCAGACCTGGCATGTTTTTATGTCAAATGGATTCCAGCTTCAAACCTTAACAGTTACATATGTAAAGCCCTGTATTAGAAGAAGTATATTCTTTCCTTCTGTGAAATATAGAATTCCTTCGGTCAAATTCATAAATCATGTTTCATCATAATTGGGCAGCAGTATTGAGTATTTGAGAAAACTAGGCTTTGGCATAAAACTGAACTGGGTCTGAATTTTTTATTTACTCCTTGAATTAACTTCCCTCAGCCGCAGCCTCCTTTTCCTCAAAAGGGATTTAGAGAGTTGTCGTGAGCATTAAATACCATAATGCACACATATGTGAGCACCCATTGTGAGCTCACTTTCCTTAGCTTAAGATCAAGTGTGGATTTGGGCTCTTTCTTTAAAACAAATTGCTTACAAAAATACTATTCCACTTTAAAAACAAAATTCCAAATTCTACTCCTGTCCTATCAAAAAGTATGAAGAGAAGTAAATAGTGTGTGTGTAAATGTATACATGTGTATGTGTGTACACGTGTGCATATGTGTATGTGTGTGCATGTATACGTGTGTATGTGTGCATGTGTATATGTGTGTGAGTGCATGTGTACGTGTATACGTGTGTATGTGTGTGCGTGTGTATATGTTTGTGAGTGTGCATGTGTCCGTGTGTGCTTGCATGTTGGAGGGAAATAAGGTGAATGAGAGTGTATGCACACTCCCAGGCAAGACAGAGACATTTCCAGCAATTTTTAAACTACTGTAAATGAATCTCCAGGTCACAACTCTTTCAATGACGTGTGCTAGAAAGCAAGGAAGCAAACCTAGGCTCCCCACTGTCGACCGGGAACGATGGGAGAGGTAGCCTGGCTTTTCACTTTGTGGAAATGTTTGGCTGGCTGGGACACGGGAGTCGGGGGCTGCGGGGAGCTATGGAGTGAGGCTGCAGAGCCTATAGTTAGCTTTTTGCTGACCTCCTTTCCATACCGTGTGCGCCTGGTTTATCTTTTTGTCATTGAATAGTGCTGATTTGTTCAGCTGTGTGCATCAAGGGCATGGGGAGATTGCATGTGGGAGCAGGTCTGAACCGGGAAAGTGAGAATTACTGTATCAGATGACACCTAATTAACCGGTGACAAGACAGCAGGTGAAATTGAAACTTGGGCTTTATCTGTGACGTAGCTTGAGCACTCACTAGATATTAAACATTTTTAAGCCTGCCAGAGCTTCTCTATTCACTTCTCCTTCCTTTCCTCCCGCTCACTAGCTCTCCCCATCTTTGCAGTTGTGCTTTCTACTGACTTGAGTGTCGTGACTCACAAGTCCCTGAGATACACTCTGGGTTCAAGGACAACAGAGCAGAGCTCTCGGAGCCAGGCCAGCTGCAGCCACACACCATCACACAGGACAGAATGGGGAAACAGAAGTGTAAACATAGGTGGAATAATTCGTTTTGCTTTCTTCATGGATGCGGGAGTCGTTCGCTGATGCGGCAGTTCTGTGGAAGCTTCCCGACCGTCTGCCCTTTGGTTGCCTCTGAAGGTGCTGTGGCAGCATTCCCACTCACGTCGCCCAGAGGAGAAAATCTGCACAAAGGAGTCGATCTCTACAGCACCTCCCAGGGTGGCGGGGATAGTGGTGACGGACCTCAGAGCCTGTGCTTTTGGACCGGCCCGTTTTCTGTCGTTACCCCATCTTCCTCGGGTTGGGGTCATTGAGTAATCTTAGTGTAAGCGTAGGGAAAAAGGATTCAGAAATTATTGGGCAGGGAAAATGATAGGACATAGTGCTGGACATTCTTATTTTATGTCCAACTGCTGACTTGGTTTAGCCATGCCTCCGCTGGCTCCCGCCTGCAGGCAAATGCTTTAAGTCGCCACTTAGGCCACTTCCTTGGGGAGTGTCCTCTAACTGCCTCCAGCCGGGCTGAATCTCTCCCCACGATGCCCCCAGATGATGGCTGCTTTAAGTTTCTGCCACCACACTGGCCTGCTGGCTTTTGTTAGCCATTCGTTCCTGTGGCTGCCTGTTTTCTCCAGGCTACAGGCAGCATCCTGTTCATCTCTGCGGCCCCAGTGCCTGGTGCACAACCAGGCACGTGGTTGGCATTTAAGAAACATTAGATGGGTCTAAGAATGGGAGTCAGATATAACCCCTGAAAGAAGTCTGGCCTTGGTCACCGTTCATTAATTCCGCAGGACCCACAGCTAGTCATATTTCTTCTCTCTACAAATCTTTTATCAACATAAGAGGAAAAGAGAGAATTAATACCAACACTTGAACGATATCCCCCGATGGGAAGTGAATCCCTTGCTAATTCAGTGACGGTGTATTTCTTGGGTTCTGACCCTGGAGGACTTATGCTGACTCGTCTAATGGCTGGAAAGGACTGTGTCCTCTTGAATTCAGGAACCCGTTCTAGAGAGGTCTATCTAGAGGACTGCCACACATAGCGGTAGCAGAAAAATGCTGGAAATAAGCAAATCTATAGATGCAAATACAAATGTGTTTGTAAAACCATATGAATTTGACATCTTATTGGGAGGAGTGAACCAATATGAACATTAACGTCAGTAAATTGTTAATCATTTTCTCATTGCAACCTATTCTGAAATCACTTGGCCTTACCCTTTAATTATAGATGTATCATATATACTGGGGGTGCCAAAAAATGTACACAAGTGGACACTTTGGTCAATGTTGCTCAAGCAGTAGTTCACCGTAATCAGAAGTGTCTGGACGCTGATGGGAACCACTGTGAACACCTCTTGGAATTGCAGAAGTCAAACGTGACTTGTATTCATCTTTTGTTACCGGTTTATATTGAGTAGTACAATTTAATATACAGTTTTCCTTTCTTAAAATGTGTATACAGTTTTTGGCACTGTATTTATTACACAATGGTCATTTGTTTTATGCTGATATGTTACTACGGTGCTTCCCTACAGTTTTCATTTGTCGATGGCTCTTCTTTACAATTGCCAGTGCTCTTTGTAATCCTAAGTTTTTACAACCCAGTCTGTGATCTCTCCTGAACTTTCTGTGCCTTGGAACACCTCCTCCATTTCGTTGGTGGCTGAAATTTCATATGCATTTATTCAGTGTGCATTTCCTGAGCTCCTACTATATTATTTAAAATTGAAGTCATGAGTTCTGTAACAGTGGGTCCTGGGACCACCCCTCACTCACTGTGTGACTTCGCTGCCCCTATGTTTTCCCAGCTGTAAAATGGGGATAATAATAGAGCTGCTTCAGAAGTACTATTGTTAGTTGGTGTTTAGTACAGTATCTGACACATAGGACGGGCTCGATAAAATGTTAGCTAAATTGATGTCATTCTTGATATCATGTATTTCCACACATTAGATTTCCAGGGTGACAGTCAAGATCTCTTTGGTACCAGCTGGGGCTCATGGCTGTTATTTCCATCTTGCCATTCGATGTAAAATGTGACTTGTGTAGCATTTCATATGATGGATCCTGCCAGCTTTCAAGGGCCTACGCAATCTTATTCCATCCCACCTACCCTGTTTCCCCAAAAATCAGACCTAGCTGGACAATCAGCTCTAATGCATCTTTTGGAGCAAAAATTACTATAAGACCTGATATTATATAAGACCCGGTTTTATAGTAATTTTTGCTCCAAAAGATGCATTAGAGCTGATTGTCCAGGTAGGTCTTATTTTCGGGGAAACACGGTATCAAGACAATCTAACTGCAAGTCGATTTTTCTGTGGTGTTCACTTCCCTGGGTCCTACTTATGTCTTCATATATAGTTTAATCACCCAAATAAACAGAAATTCTGTCATTAACTCAACAGAAGAATAATAACTTTAGATGCTCAAAAATTTCTCGGAATTCTAAAATTTTTCTTTTGTCTTTCACATCTTCCTTCCAGAAAATTTTACTTATGAGAGTTAATCTTGCCTAAATCGATCCTTAAATAACGACCTTTGAAATCTGATGACTTGTATTTGTAAAACAAGGTCAGGCCCCTCTTGGTACTTATTTTAGAAAATTTCAACAAAATGGCTACTGTTCGGCAACATTCATGATGGGTGCTAAACTGGTGAAGTCCCTCTGGCTTCCTGCTTCAAACCTACGCTCAGGCTGTCCTGGCCTCTGGGTGCTGTCCTGGTTTCAGGGTGCTGTCCTTATCAGGGGGAGCATGATGGGCTGCAGTTTCAGAGTCACTGCTCCATTCAGTCTGACGCCAGGTCGGCCTGGCTGTCTCTCCTTTCCTGTACCAATTTTCTGACAAATATTGTTGTCCTGTTATTATGCCAACAAAAGACACAAGGTAGCAAAACCTATTAGACCTACTTCCACTTCACCTTCCCCTGCCTTCCTTGAGTACGCCGAAAATGGTATTGCTGGGTAGATTGGTCATTTTTTAATTTCATCAGACTCATAGGGACATTTTTGAATTATCGATTAGGATGAAGATTTATGGAAAATGTTGCTATGTGCTCCAGCGAGAAATCAATGTTAGATTCTGTCACTCGCCCCATCACATATATGTTGACCATTTGAAATAGGGTCCTGGAGAGTCCGCCAAGCAGACACTCTGGACCGAGAAGCAGGAAGCATGGCTTTTGCTTTCAAGAATGTTAATGAGCCCTTCATCATCAATTACATCTGAGAAAAAGGCTGAAATAAAAGAACGATAAATGCCACAACAGCAATAGTAATAGTAATGATACAAATGGCAACAGCTGATGGAGGTCTGTCTGCTGCCACCCGCTCCTCTGGGGCTTCACTCCCGTCTCTGCCGGCGCTCACCTGGAGAGGAAGCCCTGTGCATTCCTCAGAGGAGGATACAGAGGGTATCTGAAATTGCCCCAAATGCACCAAACCCTTTTTTATTAGTCAAGTGCCTCTGTGATCCGTTGAGCCATAATAACCACCTATTCCTTCAACGTGCGGTGATCATGAGACACTGTTTATCTCTAGTGGCAGCTGATCTCATGGCTTTGGAGGCTGAGCAATGGATCTACTTAGTGGCCGGATCCCATGTGCATTTGTCTTTCAACAAAGGGTTTGCAATCCCCTGCTGCACTGGTGAGGTTCCTGTGCTTCATCCATTGTAAGATGGGAGCTGTTCCCTTTTGTTCGCTCTCCCTCACTCTCCAACAAAGCTCTTGGCTGCCAGGTGGGAAGGGAGCGAGGCCCAGAGCACCGGGGTCCATGCCAGACCCCGAGGAGCACAGCTCCTGCTTCTGCATTGACACTGGGGGCTCAGGCCCTTTCCACACGTCACTCCAGGCAGACACCTCAGTGGGTCCGAGTGTTTCCCAAGTATGGAACGCTGGCATTATCAGTGTTGGCGATCCTTCGGTGTTTGGCTTTTAGTTGCGCAGTTCTGGGTTGTGTTCAGTCTTTGGCTACAGTTTCATCAACTTTGGATTTCTGTTTCGCAGAAACCGGTGTGAAGGAGAATGCTTCGAGGTACACGGAGTTGCTGGAGGACAAGCTGCGCAGGTACGGGCAGTAATCCTTTTGTTCCAGGCACGTGTGGGTTCTGTGTCGTCACAGAATTTAGAGAAAGCAAGCAGGCCAGCTGATTTTATAATAAATTCACACAACAAAACTCACCAAAGGAGACCTTTGATTCTTGGAAGAAGAAGGTATCATACAAACATCTCCTAGCCCTATTCTCGTCTTATAAAAAGTGAATGGATTAAAATGTTTGAAAGTGTCTGGGGCCAACTGCAGGTAGTTTTTGTGTTCCGTAAGAAGAAGAGTCTCGGGGTGGCCGGTTAGCTTAGTTGGATAGAGTGTGGTGCTAGTAACACCAAGGTTGCTGGTTCCATCCCTACATAGTCCACTGTGAGCTGTGCCCTCCTTAAAAAAAAAAAAAAAAAAAAGAATCTTCTTTGGTTTGTTAAACTCAGACTTCATGCCTTGGTCTGGTTTTCTTTTCTTTTTATGTCTAGAGGGGGTCTTATGGATTTTGACCCAGCTCATACCAATTTTGGAACAATATAAAAATGTACATTTAGGCTCTGTTTTGAATCCTGAATCAAAACCAGCGTGAAAATTCCTGGTTGCTTTTTTGTGTGTGTTAACCCAATTAGGAATTCAGATTTGAGAAATGTTAGGGACGCTGCAGCCTGTCAAGATGTTTCTGGTTTTTGTGGATTTGTACTCATGAAAATAAACGCCTGCCCCTAGGATCTGTTTCTAATTAAGGAAACAAGTCTGAGCATGTCAGATGTGCTGGCTCCCTGGGAGTCGTCGAGCTTTATGGAGACTGTTTTGCTACTATTTTGGAAATTGTTAAATAACTCTTTAAATAGGCTATGCCTCAGACCTTTGTCTGCTAAGATAATGGCGTTGGCGCACGTGCTGCTTCTCCTTCAGAGATGTTAGGAGGGTTGCCTTGCTAAATCCTGCAAACAGGGTACCCGGGATTCATTCTAACGCTGGGAGAGCGGGTTCTTTCAGCCACTGGCTGATAATTTGCCTGCCTCAGTGCCCCACACAGGGAGGGAACTATGACGAAGGTGGTCAGTGGAGGGTTTGGGGTAAGGGAGGTATGAGGCAGGAGGCGTCCTCTAAGGAAAGGCTTCTCCTTAGAAAGCAGGGTACTCACCTGGGGCAGGGGCAGTGCCCTGCATCCGCCTCCTCCCCTCCCAGGTGCTCCAAGGCAGGTTTCGGCATGTCCCCCTTGAGCTTACCTCCAGCTACCGTTTTTTGGCCATAAGGACCATGCACGCCTCCGTTCTTCCGTTCCCGGTACCCTGCTTGCAGAGCTCAGCAAGGCAGCCCTCCTAACATCTCTGAAGGAGAAGCAGTACGTGCGCCAACAGCGTTATCTTAGCAGGCTGAAGTTCTAAGAGCAAGGGTATGACCACCTACCTACCTTCAGGTAGCAGTCACCTTCAGTTTCTTTTGCTGGCAGACGGAAGGCAGGGTACCTACTTCGGGTCGGTGCGTGGATTTTATTAAACATGGTGCTTAGAGCATGCACGTAGTGGGTATCAGCGAGTGTTTGGTCCTGTGGCCTCCTGCTTCTTCTGGTGGTCACTGTCCTTGCCATCAGAGCTGATGGAGCGGTCACACCCAGAACTCATCCTCTTCCCTCCCAGCCCACTTCTTCTGCTCTGTGTCCAGCCCAAGACACGGCCATCAGCCACCTGGTCTGTCACCCTCCCACCTGCTGCTGGCACAGGACCACAGACTCATGCTCATCCTTTGTCCTCACCTCTCCCTGACAGTTGGTTACTGAGTCCTGCCAACGTGGCCTCTCGAGCGTCCTCACGCCCACCTGCTCCCACCAGGCTCATGTGGATCTGTCTTCTCTCACTGAGTGTCCGGAATAGCTGCTGTTGATGTTTTTCTGTCTCCAGTGTTGTCCTTTCTACAGGTGGTCTGGAGTGGCCATCTTAAAATGCAGACCTGGTTTGCATATCCCCATTGTCCTAAGGGTGAAGCCTGAGAGTCTCACTGTGGCTCCTGGCATGCTCCCATGTGGCCTCTGTGTGTCCTTGAGTATTATCTGTCACCACCCATCACCGCCGGGCTCTGGGCCTTCTGAGTCTCTTGTTTCCCAGGCCTCTGTGTTTTGTTCTGGAGAGAAACTAATGTAGGAGGGGAAATGGTCAGGAGATACATTATCCCAGGAAGCTGTTAGGTTGAACCATAGGAAATCAGTGATATTAGGCCATTCTGGATCTAGGAAAACGGCCGTTTCATATGGTCCAACCCGCTGTTGAGGGCTTTGGAGTGATCTGCAGGAGTGTCAGATGTGTGGCCTGAGCCTGACCAGTCTGCTTCGCTGAGCCACGCCGGCATGTGCTCACTCTCACCTCCGCCTGTGCATGGGCTCTGGTGGGCCTTCATCTGTCCAAGTCTTTTTCGTCCTTTACGTTCGGATGTCTCCTCTTTGAAGCCTTCCATGACTCCCCAGGAGTGAGTGATGTGTTTACACTGAGTTATTCTCCTCACGTTCAAGTGCTTGATGTCAGGTACTGGAGATGCCATCTGTCTTGTCTTATCCTCAGTGATTCAACAGTGCTAAACAGTGTTGGGTGCCCAACAAATGCTTGTTGAACGAATGGCTGCGTAAATTAATGAATGAAGGCAACTTACAGACACCCCAGTCTCATCTTCTGTCAGCTCCCGCCTCTCTTCCTGCCTTTCTGGCCACGTGGATGTCCGACTCACATACATACAGTACTGAGGGGCCTTCCACAGTCTCTGACCAGGATGGTGGCTGGTCCGTCCTATGGCCTTCTTCCTCAGGGCTCTTTCCATTGCTATTTCAAGCTGTCAGATGCCTGGCCCTGATTTGTTTGGGCCAGTATGGCAGAATCAATAGAATAGAGAAGGGGAAAAAGCAGCCAGGGCCTGTCGCTGTCCCCTCTTCCCCCTTCCCTCCCGACCTCCAGCAGGAGGTAGAGCAGCAGCAGAGGGGCCGGAACTCGTGCGCCTTGAGGTACACGTAGGAGGTTTTGCTGCCTCAGTGCAGTAGGCCGGACTGGATGCTATGGAGAGTGTGGTAATCGTCAGGGTGTCCCTCCTGTGACAGACCCGCCCTCCCACCAGGCCTGAGGAGTGATGCCTGCATGATCTTATCACAGTTACCGTTCTTTCCCAGAGAACCAACATCTAAAAATACACCTGGTATGGTTTGCACAATATTCACTCTTGGTACAGTGTTTCTGCCTCCTCCTGTTTCCTTTTCGGCACCCACAGTGGGAGTCCCTGACACACTTTGTTGCCATGTCTTCTGTCTGATTCTATGAGACTCTGAGCATTCCTAGGACGGGCTCCATGCCCCACTTGCTTCGTATTCTAAGTGGCTGGCATGCTGTTTGGCATGTGGTACACATTCAATAACATTATATTTAATGCAAGAATGAAGGGAAAAATAGCAATTGTATCTTGAAACTGTATTCTGAACTATTAGATTCAAAAAGTGAAGGCAGGGGTGGCCGGATAGCTCAGTTGGTTAGAGCGTGAGCTCTGAACAACAAGGTTGTCAGTTCGATTCCCACATGGGCCAGTGAACTGTGCCCTCCACAACTAGATTGAAGGCAACCAGCTGCTGCTGAGCTTCCAGAGGGGCGGTCAGATGGCTCAGTTGGTTTAGAGCGTGAGCTCTCAACAAGTTCAAAAACGGTGACTGGACTTGGAGCTGCGCCCTCCACAATTAGAGTGAAGGACAACAACTTGGAGCTGACTGGCCCTGGAGAAACACACTGTTCCCCAATATTCCCCAATAAAATTTGTTTAAAAAAAAAAAGTGAAGGCAGCTTAAGAAGATATAGTGCCATTTGTCTTGCCATAAAATCTTAGTGATATGTAAGAATAGAAAAAACATCTACTCTTAAAGAGCTTTCCCTACTTATTCTTACTCGTTCAGGCTTATTGTTTTCAGAGCCAATGGTTGGGAGTGATACTTTGGCCTAGCTCATTTTCCCTTATGGCTGAACCTTGCTTTAATGTCTATTTTCTCAATTATTATGCACTCTCTGTTAGCTATCTTTCTCAAAGACTCAAAAGGAATGTTCAAACATCTCATGGAGGGGGTACCTGTTTTATTGATTATATGTGGTGTCTCACATCTCTAACCATTGCACAGGAGAAGCTCAGTGTTGTCCAGTGGCTAGCTCGTGTGTCTGGCTCTTGGGCACCAAGCCCTCACCCTATAGTGGTGGTTCCCTTTAAACTTAGGGGGCCTCTTGTGTGCATGGCCAATGGGAAAATTCCCTTCTTTCTTGCATTGCTCAGTTCTAGCCCTTCTCCCCCACACCCAAAGTTGAATATAAAAGCTTTGCTGCAAATTATGGGTGCAGTTTAGTGGATTCTAGGTTATTTTTATTTCTTTGTCCTCGTCCATGTTTCTTAAGTGTTGTGTGTGTATGTGTGTGTGTGTGTGTGTGTGTGTGCGCGCGCGCATATAATACTTTTATAATCAGAAAAGAAAACAGAAAAATCATTAAAACTTGTTTTGAATATGGAAGTAGTTAGAGAGCTTCTCAAGGCCCTTCTTAGTTTTAGAAGGACCTATCAAGAACTCATTGGTTTTATCTGAAATTTACTTTGAGATACAGACACTGGCATATTTTTCTAAAGGTGATTTGGTTCTTTTTCAAAAAAATTAGTGTTTAGCTTCTAATTATGTTGAAATTTCCGTGTGGACAGTCTGATGTGAAATGGTAGCAGGGAGAATGCACTGTGCAGAAGAACCCCGGAGGTAGCCAGCAGGGAGGGGAAAGTCACGTGGCTTCTGCCTGGGCCTTGGTTACCTTCTCAGCTTGTCTATCTGGATAGCTCTGCCTTCTCTCCAGAGGTTGGCGAGACCTGGGAGTCGGGCAGCTTGCTGGAGTTGGAGAGTATCATTCGGCAAAATTGCACTGACCTTCTGTGTAAGCAGTATAGCGTTAGACATGAAGGATGTAGAGAAGGCTGAGGACGTGTCCTACGGGCAAGGCTGTACAGTGGGGAAGAGCTCTGTGCACAGAACAGTGCCCGTTCTGTGACATGCCAACGTGTGCCCTCACCCAGTACTAATGAAGATGGGAATTAAGGCTGGAGAAGGGGTTGCTAAAGCTCTTGTTCCCAAAGCAGCTGCACACCAGATGGCCCACAAGGTGTGTGGGAAGAACATTCTAGAATTTGTATTTTACTTTTTCATTTCACTCATTTAAATTTTGTCTTTGAAAATGTTCTATATGTATATATGAGTTAGTAATACACATATACAATTCAGGAAACACACATTAGAGTGTGTGTTCATTTCCTTACTGATGAGTACACACAGAATAACATAATATCAGATAGTGCTGAAGATAGTAGTCATTTGCTGATTTTCTAATACTAAGTCAGGCGTCACACCGGGCACATGACCCCCCCCCCCATCCAGTAGCCGTCTTTGTCTTCACATCCACAGAGGAAAAAAAGTTAATTTTGTAACAGAAGAGTCAGCACTCAGACTACACAAAGGAGAAGTAAGAGGCAGACATGGAGGCTGAAAGGAAAGGCTGACAAAAGGCAGAGGAGACGAAATTTACAACGTGGTAGCTACTGGTGACTTCGGGCAAGAAGTCATGAGGCTCATTCGGTTGTGTGGCCCTTCACAGGCACGCAGCTGAAAGCCCGAGTCTCCTTAAGCTCAGAGTCCATTTGGAACTTGACGGAGCAATGCTGGGTTCCGTGGCAGGCATGGTGGCTATTCTCCTGCTTCCTAACAGAGATCTCACAGATGCTCTCCATTCCAGGTCATGCAAGGTCATTTCCAAGTTCCTGGGCACCTGGAACAATCCATTTTCAACCCACAGTGAACTTATTTCAAAAGCAGTCGAGGGAAATGAATGTAAGAAGTGGCAGCCAGTAGATAAGCAGCTGGTTGCCGTGAAAACGCCTATCCCCCCTCCGTACAAAGAAAAGGAATGTAGATGCATGTGGACACCGCCATTTGTTTGTTCGTACTTTTACTTTATTGTCCTGTGGCTGACATATGCCTTCCTCCTCCCCTCCTGACATGGAATCAGACATGTCCCTGCTCTCCCAGACCGCACTCTTCACGAGGAGCTCAGTGCCTTTCTCACTGCCTCTTTGTGGCCTTCACCCTTTCTGGTGTGGCCTTTGCGTCTCAGGAAGAGATTCTCAGCTTCTTTCTTCCCCCTCCCTGGTTCCGATGACTCTCCCATGTCCATTACCATCCCCGGCTGGGAGCTATTTGCTATTTGTCTCCCCTCTCCCCCACCTCCTCTCTCTCCCCCCCCACCCCCCGACCCCCCCACTCCCTTTCCCACCCTCCCCTCCCCTCTCCTCTCCTTTCTCCCCTCCCCTCACTACCCCTCCCCTCCTCTTCTCTCTGTGTCTCTGTCTCTGTCTCTCTCTCTCTCTCTCTCTCTCTCTCTCGCCCTCCTCCTTAGCAGAGGAGACGATTAGGATGCAGGTACTGGGAAAGGTCTCACCCCTTTGCATCGCTGCCTGACTCTGGTCTCCCCACTGAGTTGAATTCTACCCTTCACATTCCATTGAAAGCCCTTGGCCCACAGTGGTTTCTCCTTCTTCTGGCTCAGATCTTGTCTCCTGTCTACCTCTCCCTTGCCCCTTGATCCTCCTGCCCTGGGACATGAGTTTTCTTTTTATCTGTCTGTGTTCTGCCTTCTCACCTCATTTGTCTGCTCAAGGCTCAGTCCTCACACACATGAAATGCATGTGACGCCCTCGCATTGGTTGATAGAGCCATTTGTAGCAAGCCCACCTTTTCATTCTAAAATCAGAGAAATTGATCCTGCACATCATACCCATGAAAGCCTTAATGAAAATACCCGTTGTTAGATCTGCCCATTTTTGAATATTGAAGCAATTTCCAGGAGAAACAATGATCTAAAATACCTTATGATTTTGAAATTCAAAGTGTTAAGAAAATGTAAAGCACCAGTTGTACAAAGTTCTACGTAGACATTAACTTAATACGTAATTATTCATTGTTCACAGTTAATTTTTAACCTTATTTCATCTCAAACCAGAAAACCCTTAAATATACTTAAAACAATAATACTTAAATACATAAAGAATATATACATACAAAAATAATACATAAAATATAAGAAGATGGCATGATTTTTTCAAAAGTAGAAAAAAGGAAGGAAAAATAAGAGTAGGAAAAATATTGGTGACATTTATATGGGACTTGGACTCACACCATAGAATTTACTATTCTAGACACTGAATTAAGGATGACTTATATGAATATAAAACTAAGTCACATTTTAAAAAGTATATGTAAATGATTTAGTTTATAATAAACATTGTAGATCTACATTTGCCTTAAATTCACTGCAAACTCTAGGAATGAATTTTTACTCAGAACTTTTTCCCTGAAATGTTTGGTTATGGAGGATTTAGTTTCCAGAACACTCAGATCAATTTAAAAAGCTACATGCAGGTTTTCAGAAAGAGGAAACAGAACTCCTGCTTCTAAAACCCCAATGCCCCAATTAGGCGAGAGAAGAGGCCGCCGCCGCCCCACTCCCATCTGGCCTCCCCTGGCCCACGGAGCTGGGGCTCTTCCCTTCTGAGCAGCTGCGCCCCCAATGCAGGAACTAACGTGAAGGGTCTCCGTGCTCCTGACGTGCCACAATTAAGAAAACCATCAACCCAGACAAGCAAGCGACCTCTTTCCTGATGACTGTGGAGAACATGAGACATTTCAATGTAAAGTGCAGGCTCCGGAATAAGGTTGTCTAGATTTGCATGCAGCCACTTCCAAGCTGTGAGCTGTCACAGGTTAATACATCTTTATAAGGCTCAGTTTTCTTTTATTAAAATGGGCCAATAATAGTGTGAGATAAAGAATGTTTCTCGTATACAATAAGGCTTAATAAATGCTATTATAACCTTACTAGGAGCTATGGCGCCATGAAAATTATGAAAAAAAAAAAAAACTACATTAAAAAAACAACAATAGAAAAAAAAACCTTATTTTCTAATTCCAGAGAGAATCCCTTCTCTTCCTGACAAAAATTATGGGGAGAGGAGAGATGTTTGCTTGTGGCTAATGGCCTCCATTAAGGGTCTGCAGACCTTGTTGATTGTCTAAACACTTGGCTTTTCCTGCTGCCTGCCCCTTGGCCAGCTGTTAGCACCCCGCAGAGGGTGGAAAGGGAAAGAAATGAGGTAATTGGCTTCGTGTTAATGGCTGTGATGAAGGTTGAGTGCCTCCCACGGTTTTCTAGAATCAAATGGCCAGGTTCCTAGAGCTAAATTCTGGCTGTAGAACTGATCTGGCTGGCTTTGGAGTTGTTAGAATTGAGAAAGACCCTGGGCTCCAGAGCTTGGGCGCTGGGAAGAATTGATCATCCGTGATTCATGGAGCACCAAGGCCCCTCATCTGGACCTTCTGTGGAACTCCGAACAAAATCACTTCAGTCTGAGAGAACGTTTTGGGGGGGAAATTAACTCCATTACACTTGCTTCTCTCCCTTTGAGAAAGCCAAAATGTTGCCCTAGACCAGGGGTTTCCAAACTTTTTTCAACGTTTTTCACCAAGGGCTATATGCGGTAAAATACACAAACAGCCGGGCCACTCACTCGAGGTGAAGTATGTATTGCCTCACCTGGTTTATTTAAGTAAACTGAATATATTTTTGGAATTTGCTGCGGGCCAATTAAAAATGGATTTTGGGCTGCAGTTGGCCCACGGGCCTCAGTTTGGACACTCCTGCCTTAGAGAGAAGGGAGGCAGATGGAAAGAAGAGAATTAGACTGAGTAGGGGCTTCCAGGAGGGAGAGGTCTGCTTCCAATACCAAGTTCAACGGAAGATTCTGGTAGCACAGCAATGTGGTCCAAGGAGAGGACAGAGTTTTGATTGCAGGGTCAGAAAGAAAAGTTCTCTACATGTGAGGAGGAGGTCTCAGTCACCTGTCATCATTTTCTTTGTCATTAATATGCAGCACTTCATTGGACGTGGTACTGTTTTGAAAAGATAGCCTGAAAAAGAAAAAAGGTGACTGTGATTTTGGTTAGCAGAATAGAAAATAGATGGGGGATTGGTGATCCCTGCAAACAGAAGGCTGTGGCCGCAGACGCCACTGTGGTTTGTGCAGTTCAACCCAAAGTTTGTCTGAGATATGAACACTCTGCCCACTGAGAACAATTCAGAAATTAACCAGCAGCATTTAGGGAGGCCTGAGTCCTGGCAGAATGCCCAGTGACTCTCTTTATTGTTTCTTTTAGGCGGTGGTGATCACTGTGTGAGACTGAACCAAGGAGGGCAGGGGCAGAGGTGACGCCCGCTGTGCCAGCAGCCTGGGTGCCCTGCTGTCCCCTGGATTGTGCGTGTTGCAAGGTGTCCGTCACATTTCTAAAAAGGGAGTGTTAATTAATCAATAGGGAATGTCCAAACGAAGATGATTTTTACATACTCCAGAGAAACCATTACAGCGTGAGTGTTTTTGATGCATTTTGGGAGGGTCTTGAAAAATCTCAGTCAATTAAATTTGCTGTATCAGTGGAAACCCCAGTAGGTAGATATCCAATTTGTCATTAATTAAAATGAGAAGACTTTTAATGATTGAAGGAAGTGTTGTGAAGATGGTATGACAGTTTAATTTGCTAATACAGTGTGAACCTGTGAGTTTTAGATGCAGGATTAATATGGGTAAAACTCCTGTAGCGTGCGCCCTTATTTAAGATTCTGCCCGATGTCCTTATCTCATGGAAAGTGACACGACAGTGCTACAGCAGCCTTGGTGCGAGTAGACCAGACAAACTAACCCCCACAGCAGTGTCCTGATTCATTTTGCTCCTTTTGGCCTCCTTACCGCTCCACAGCCCCAGATGCCCTGAATCACAGGACAGCTGTGGGAACCTCAGTTACACAGCCGCTGCGAGCTGCACACACTCTCTTGTGGGCTGTACCCTTTGGGTTGGAGTCCGCCCCAGGGTGGGTTCTAATTCCCTTATCACAACTGCCTCAGGCGGAAAACAGGCTTTCTCTTTCTGTTGTTGCTGATGTAAAGATGACATTTTCTTGAGCTGGGAGAATTTTATGTGATTGTATTATATGCTGAGCCCCAAAAGATAATTCTGTAGCTCTCATTCATTACAAAATGAGGGCCTTCTTTTAAAAAAAAAAAGTTACCAAAATAAATCATGAAATTATTTTGTGGACTGAGGAGGAGACGAGACAAGATGATGACTTGTGACAATTCCACGAAGCGGTCTGACCGCTTGCTTTCCTCTTGCTCTGCGAATGGGAAAACGAGCAACCCCCCACCCCGCTTAGGAGCTGTGGTTTTGCAGTAGCTGGTCCCTCTGGGGTGACACCATCCCACTTTGCAAGTGAGCTCAAGCCTGTCTGTTAGTGGACACTCTGTCTCTAGAATTTTCTTGATTTAGTGTTACTCTGTGGAACTTACTATTGTTTGGATGACAGTGTTTGTCAACTCCTGTACTTACAGAGTGGAAATTGCTCTCAGGTGCCAATGTGCTGGATGTGTGGCTTATTGGAGTATGAAGTGGGGCGGTGTTTTTGTTGCTTGTCATGCTCTCCCACTGGCCAGGGGAAGGGACCCACCTCAACTGTGCTTCGTCTGGTTCTGTAAGCGACTGAATCTATTCAACTACAAGGGTTTAGTCAAATGTAACTGCTCGACTGTAGAATGGATTTGGTCCCATTTTTGTTTTCCAGGTTGGTTGTCAGCATTTAGACCCCAGATAGCAGCTGTGACAACGGGAGCTTGGCTTCTCGTCTTAAGTTACTTTAGTCTGGGGAAGAGGGAGGAGTCTTCTCTCAGGACCAGTGTGACAATGTCCAGAGGTTCAAACCCTGAGAAATGAACTGGTGAAGGTGAATTGACTAGAGCCTGTGGCTTCCTCTCCACGTCTGACTTAATAACAGTCACCCTATTTCATGACATGAGGATTTGGGAGGTGGATACTGTTTGAACCCAAGAGTAAGAAATGAATGAAACTGACTACAACGTTCAGGAGAAAACAAAGGAGCTGCTCCAGGGAGCAGTGGCCACATGACACCTGTAGGGCCCATGGGTTCTAGTGCCAATGTGACACCTGTGACCCCAGGCTCTGGTCCCCTTCTCACGTGCCCTCGGCACCCTCAGCAACCTGCCCTCTCACGCTTAGTTGATGGATCCCGGTCAACTGTAGTTTCAGGGATTGTGAGACTAACCAGGTCAACATCTTGTTCTTCCAGGGAAGAACAAACAAGCGTTTGAGAGATGGCCACACCTGTATTCAGAGGCAGCAGTTCTGGACAGAGGGGTTGATGGTCCAGGAGGAACGGTGCAGGGGTTGCTTTCCCAATGACCGTCAGTCAAATCCCTGGCACGGGGCACTGCGGATCTCGTGTCCACCGTGGGGCAGCATCTTCGAGGATGTGTTACAATCATCATTAACAGCCCCCAACACCTCAGTCCATCTTTCTTGCCACGTGAAGTCCTGGGTTCAGATCTGTGATAACTGCAGAGACACGCACCTTCCCAGCCCTGCAGCCGCCCTCCCCTCGCCCAGGGCAATGGAGACTGGCAGATTCCTGTGGGAAGCCAGGCACCCATTTTAAAAATAATAGTTGTATGAATAGCAATAACAACGAGACACTCTAGACAGGATTCAGTGCTTTCGGGCGCAAGAGGTCAAAAGCCAGCAGAGCCAGCTGTTCAGTCATTGGAAGGCAAGTTACAGAGTGGGGCAACCCCCTCACCCCTGGCCCAAACATGACCTTTCTCAGAAGCTGTGGCTGCTCTGCGGGTCTGAGTGAGTAGTGACTCTCTCACAGCTGTAGATGTTTATGTCTGCAGTGTGGTGTTTTTTGCACCTGTTCTCCTCACGCTGCCATCTTCAGCACTCACAGACCAAGCAGGGTCAGGTGGCATGACAGCTGAAAGACCCGTGATTCGGGGTGTGGATGGCAGGATCCCAGGCCCCGCATTTGTGGGTGCTGGGCTGGCCTCCTTGCTCTCAGGTGGCCCAAGCCAGCCTGTCTGTACAGGCAGCCTCTGCATGGCCTCAGAGTTTGATTGACCAGCAACATAATGTGACACTCAAACCATGACAGCCACGTCACATAAACGCGACAACTTTATAAATCACCATTACTGGTCATTTTTTTATTGGGTCATTTTGTATAGGTCTTTTTTCTTAAGTCATGAAAATAAATACTATTGCCATGTTTAGGTCTTCAAAAAATGAGAAAAATGAGCCTAATGAAACCTGGCAGCAGGTATGGCTTTACCAACCTTCTCCGATGCATGAGAATTTTAAGGGAGAAATTTGTAGCTGCCATTGAGTGGCTGCTTCTGTCTCCTTAGCTTCGATAATATGGAGCCCGAGATGGGCCTAGCGGTAATCAGATGGATTTATACTCATAGCCACACTTGTTTGGTTACCCAGTGATTTTTCTGCCAACTCGTGTAGTCTTGTTTAGCATTATAATAAAATGAACCTATCACACCAATATATGTAGTTTCTTCAATAAATTCAAAAGTCTATAAAGTAAATTGAAAAATATTTTAGCCTTTGCTCATTAGTGTACTTATTAAGTGTCTAAATAACCCTCCTTGGTTCACTGCAAGTTCTCCTAAGCTCTGTGACTTCTGAGGGAGCAGACAAGGCCAGGCTGCAGGGGACACTGCGTCTCCTTGTCTCCAGTGTTTCTGGAGCAAATGTCCTAACAGTTCTGGTAGATGGTGTTTAATGGGCCAGCCAGTCCCACCTCCTGCTGCATGTTCCACTCCAAGGCCCTAAATGAACAGGAGACCTCACATTGTGTGAGGAAAGGTGGGGGGAGGTTTAAAAAACACTGATTAGTTTACCGCCTCTGGGCGTCAGCCTTGACCCCATGAGGGGGTCGGTTAGCAGAAAACGGAGTTTCTCTGAAGAGGAGCTGGGCTCAGAGGAGTTACTGCAAATTTGTTCATGAAAGAGCTGGTCTGACCTTCTTGCAGCTGCTTCAGAGGAAGATGTGACATTGGGACAGGAAGAGGAAGGTGTCCCTTCAGTTTGCGTGGGATAATAAGACTTCTATCGTTAGTTCCATGTTGAAGAATAAACCATGTTGAACAATAAACCATGTTGAACAATAAACCAGGAGACTCATCGTGGGTGAATATTTGGAAGTGGAGAGCAATTATTTCCCAGGAGAGGCATTTTCGTCACAGCACCCCACACCCTACACTCCACCCCCCACCCTTGGTCCAAGCTGCTCTTAATCTCAGGAGACCATCAAAATAAAACAATAATAAAAAAAAGAGCTTTTAAAAACAGAATCGTAGTGATCTAAACTAACTCAAAATATTTATGTCGCAAATACATTTTAGAGAGAATTGGGGTAACCATGATCAAGACTGATTTGTTGGGAAGCTGGAAATCACTTGAAATGGATTATTTCACTTAAGCATCTGACAATCCTATGAGATGCAGGCTTTCTTGTGAACTCAAATATGGAAAGCCCCTGCGGCTCAGAGGACCCGGCCCCTCATCCACGGGAGTGCAGTGTGGGTGCGAGCTGGACTCACCCTCCCTCAGAGACCCTGTTCTCCCAGACTAACGTTGGCCAACGTTCTGGAGCTGGGTTTGGGACATATGTATGAAACACAAAAACTGTATCTTAAAAATGGACTTTTAAATTTCAATTCCCTTAGTAAGACTTAAAAAAAAACAACACCTAGTTACTATAGAAATTTTCAAAATACAAAACCAGAGAAATTGTAATGAACCCCCATGTACACATTGCACAAATTCAACAGTTTTCATACATGGCCAATCTGATTTCAGCGGGACTCCCCATCCACTTTCCCACTGTATGAGTTACCTATTGCTGCTGAAACAATGGACCACAAACTTAAAAGCTCGAAACAACACAAATGTATTGTCTTCCAGTCTGGAGTTCAGATGTCCAGTCAGTGCCACTGGGCCAAAGTCAGGGTGTCGGCAGGGCCGGTTCCCTCTGGAGGCTCTGCAGGGAGTGTCTGCTTCATTGCCCTTTCCAGCTGCTGCTGGCCTCCTGCATTCCTTGGCTCGTGGCCCCTTTCTCCATCTTCCAAGCACAGCACTCCAACTCTGCTTCTGTCATCACGTCACCTTCTCCTCTGATTCTGACCCTCTGCCTCCCTCTTATAAGGACCATTGTGATTGCATCATGTGACTGCACCACGTAATCCAGGGCGACCTCCCCAGCTCAGAAAACCCCTATGCTATATAAGGTAACATTCACAGGTTCTACAGTTGGGACCTAAGGGAATCCCATGTGCTTCAGGAGCAGGTGCTGGAGAAGCCAGAGTGCTGTGATGGGCGCAGGTCTGAAGAAGACAAGCTTTCCAGGAGCCTGCCCACAGCACCCTGGAACCGGGAAGACCCCCTCTCCCATCAGTATCTCTCCAGTTCCCTCTGCTGATGGAATTTAATACTGTGCCGGGGCCAAGGAAAAACATTTAAAGGGCCCAGCGAGGTTTTTGCAGAGCAGACCATGAAGGATAAATTTGGAGCTGACAGGCAATCAGCTCATAACTGTGTATGGAGGTAGTCAGATCCCAGAGGGCCTTGCAGTGGTGGTGACAGTAGAATAATTGCCACTGGCATCTGTCATGTACAGGCATTGCTCTTCGTGCTTTACTTTAGCACATGTTATCTTCACAATCCAGTGAGGTAGATACTACCATTACCCCCACTTCACAGATGAGGTAACTGAGGCACAGAGAGGTTAAATCACTTGTCCACAGTCACATGCTAGTGAGGGTTGAGCCAGGCTCAAACGGGAGCAGTCAAATTCCAAATCTGCCAGCCACACTCTGTGGTGTCATTACCGGTCGTTGAACAGACAGATAAATGTATCAGGAAAGGTAACTCTACTGAAAAGAGCTTTGCAGTCAACCTTTCCATGATTAAACCAGCCAGCTCTTTTGAAATATTTTTATAAATTTAGACATTTTAATTACTTTAAAAATAATGAACAAATATACCAGGAAACATAAGTTGGAATGGATCATGTGAGGAAACGGAAGAAGTTGGATGATCAAAGTGATTAAAATGCTAGACAATAATAATACCCTGAGTATCGTTTGATGACTTTGGGGCTCTTTTAGCTTCACAAAAACAGAGACAATTGCTATGGGTATCAGGGGATGCCACTCAGATCTTGGGAACATGTTCCTTTTCACTGGTGAGTGGGGCGCGGGACAAAGAGCATGGACACTGTGGATGGGTCTGTGAGCTACTCTGTGTGGAGCAGGTACCGAACACCAGGTGCCGTGCTGGGCTTTGTGGGTCGAAGAGGAGGAAGGCGCCTCGCTGTCCCTTAAAGAACTCTCCATCTCATGACTGAGACATGGCTTCTTTACGAGGTGTGATCAAAAGGTATGGTGAATGCTGCTGCCCAGTGCCATCCAACGGAAAGGCAGGGATCTTCAATACGGGAAGTGGTGCATCGAACCTTAGTAGCAGTGTGTGACAGGTTTCAACTTGTTCGGTGCAGTCAGTCGGGTGTGAGCTACGGTTGAGAGAAGGTGTGTTTTAAAGTGTGCCCTAAATCATCCTCCATCATGACAGTGCTCCAGGTCACACATCGCTTCTGGTACAGCAATTCTGTCACATAAAAGCATTACTGTGTGTCCTCATCCACCTTATTCACCGGATCTGGTACCATGCAACTTCTGGCTCTTCCCCAAAGTCAAAATGTACAGAAAACATTTTCAATTGACTAAGGACATCAAGGCAGACACAACAGTGCAACTAAAGACACTCACAAAAGAGGACTTCCAGAACTGCTTCAGAAAGAGGCAAGAATGATGGGATTAGTGTGTTCAAACCGAGGGGGAGTATTTTGAGGGGGATTCATGGCAATGTGTCTTTGACTGTAATAATTTTTTTTATTTAAACTTTCACTGTATTTTTTGGTCACACCTCACATGTATCTAAGGGAAGGTGATCAGGGGCAAGCAGTTCTACCTGAGGAGGAGATCAAGAGTAGGTAACACTTGAGCTGGATGATGAGACAGCTGGAGGAAGGAAGACTTTGTAGGTCCAAGGCCAGTCCAAGCAAAGGCCAGTGGTGAGAAGGACCTGGACTAGTAGGAATTAGAGGAAAAAGGGCAACACCGGTCTGAGAATATAGGCTCTGGGCTCCAATTATCTAATCCTGGCCTCTGCTACACTTTCTAGTTTTGTGACTTTGGGCACATGATGGAATCTCTGCAAAACTCGGTTTTCCTGTCTCTTAAAGGAGATAAAATAGTAACCTTCTCAGGGGGCTACTGTGCCGATTAAAGGAGTACGGTACGTAAACATGTTTTCACCAGTCATGGCACATGCTCAGTAAAGGTCTGCTGCCATTATTTCTATCATTGTTATTGTTATTATTGAAAAAGGCTGAAGATTAGAGTCCTGGGAGGAATAATAAGGATTAGCTATAAAGAATGTCATGACATACGAGCATGTGTGTGTATATGTGCCTGTATAAATGTGTGTGCGTGTGTGTGTGTGTGTGTGTGTGTGTGTGTGTGTGTGTACTGCATTTTGAAATAGTTTCAGTTGAAACCTTTGTTTTTGTAACAAGCAGCCTGGGGAAATGTTCAGTTTTGCACATTGTAATGAATGCCTGTTTTGTCTGTTACCATTTACAATGACTGTTGTTTCTGTCATCTCAAGAGAAATCTTCCTGTATTTGCACAGAAATAAGCAAGACCTCCCACAGAAAATGCTCAGGTAAAGGCAGCTTTCAGGGTCTCGTGTCGTGTGTCTGAGACCAGTCAGGTGAGTGCCTCGGGGTTTTGTTTGGGTATAGAATACGAAGTTGTGTTTCCGGGTGAAGCAGACCACAGGCTTCCCATAACATGAGTGAAAATCTGGCACCGTCAGGTCATGGGTTTTGTCATGGGCGTCGGATTCACTGTGAGTTCCACCAACTGGCTAGCGAGGTAACTGAGCAAACCCCAGAGTCTCCTGAGCCTGTGTCCTGAACTGTCAAGCTGAGATGGTCACGGTAACATACTCACCTCATGGTGAAATTGTACAAGAGGATGAAGCAATAGGTGAGAAATGCCTAGAATCCTGCCAGGCACAGAGAGGGGCACAGACCAGTCTCCTGGCCGGGTACCTTCGGATCCCGCCCTCCACCTCCCAGCCTTGGCCTCTGTGCATCTCCAGAAGCAAACGGCCAGCTTCCGGTGAAGCCGCTGCGTGGTGACGACCTCGAGGCCGGCAGACGCTGGGGAGTCGGTGGTGAGGTCGGCAGGCAGGGGCGCTGGTCCGACTGCCACATAAAGTCATTCACTCCTCTCCACCAGCACGCTGGCGGGGCTTTCTCCTCTTTTATGACAAATGTTCTTCCGAGCGGCAGCAGTGTTTTCCTCAGGGGCTGGAGAAATTGATGGTGTTGTTTTCTTTAGAATGAGCCAAAACATCCCTTTATTCTCGGACATTGTAAATCCAGCTCCCTCCAGGTTAGATAATGCATGTTCAGTATCAGTAGGAAAGAAACAGAGAAGTAAATATTTGCTACAAAATGTCTTGCTGATGTCTCGAAAATTAGTTAATTTCCTGCATGTGACAAGTCAGTTCCCTGTGACATCTGCCTCCGGTTTAGAGGCAAAGGGAAAACAAGCCCCATAGCACAGAGCCTGTCACGGGGGTATCCAGGGGAGATAATGTGGTCCTAGTGGGGCAGCTCTGAATACTGATAAGCATGTGACAGGCCACGTTAAAAGTTTGTGTCGCATTCAAATGACTGGCTGAGAGATGAAAGGAAAACAAAAATTAATCCCCCTCTTGGGGACTCCTGCACATAGATACACAGAGTGGTTGGTGGCGGCTCAGGGTCTGTCTTCTTTCCCCCCCCATTAATAATCATAATCAAATATCCATTATTGGTTTTCAGCACCAGTGTAATTGCTTTCCCTTCCTGTTTCTGAGCTGGTCTACTGGCGAGAAAGGGCAGTTGTAGAATCGCTCTTTCTGCGGAAACTTGGAGAAGTCGGTTGTGCCCTGCAGATATTGGTGTCACCCGGTTTGCTCTCCAGTGGAGTGAAAGGAGGAAATCATTGTACCGCACTATTTTTAGACTTCGATTTGGATCTCAGCCTTTAAGATACTTTGTGTACTGGGGCTAGAGCTGTGGAGGCAGGATTCAGTTGTGAGACACGCCACTGTCTCCTGCCCCTGAGAGACGTCCCCTTTCAGGACCAGATCTCAGCATGGTTCGGCCTCATTGCCTCCCTCCGTGGCTAAAAGCCCAGCCAGGCCCAGAGGGCTAAGCACGCTGTGTGGACAGTGTGTGCCATTGTCCCCAGGTCTTCTGTTTGCCTGTGAAGATTTAATCTGATCTTTCATACGCATGAATATTCAGCACCACATAAATTCTCTGTAAACAGAGTGAGCTCACTCGACTATTCTTGCTTTTCGAGCCAGTTTCCCAGAGGGGGGTATAGATGAAAGCCAGAATGAGGAAAACCTTCTTTGCTGGATTTCCTTCTGCACACACAAGAAGAGCCCAGACACCTGAGACTGCGGGTTATCTTTTTCACAGCAGTGATGGGAGGCAGCCCTTCAAGGCTCTTGGATTAGTAATGAGCTGTGCCGAACTCCTAAGGGATCTTAGAAGTGCCAATAATACCTGCCTGAGCTTGTCTTGTGTCCTGTGTATCCTTGTCACATGTACTAAAATTCAGATCCGTTTGTGTTACACCCAATCCCGTGGGTGCATGCGACTTGGCAATGCAGACGCTGTTGGTTTTCGGCCAGGACTTGGTCCTTTCTACGCCAAGTGTGGACTGGGGACTGGTAGTGTTGACATCAGAGCAGAGTCTCAAGCCCCACCCTGGCTTAGGAACCAGGACTGCACTTTCCCAAGATCCCCAAAGGATTCGTATGCACATTAATCATGTTTTCTTTTTTTAAATTACAAGCCTTTTTAGAATCTCATGAAATCCATGGACCGTTTCCCATAAAAAGATCCCTACATGAGACTTTGCATTTATTTCAATAAGTGCAGATCCCCGGACTTCAGTAAGACCCTTCTCATGGCACGCTGAGGGCATGCCTGGTGGAGCCCCCCAGTGCTGGGGCGCCCGCCTTGCTGGCATGGCTTATTCCTAAGCAGCTTTTAATATTCACTCTAGAACATTAAAAGTTTTGGGGACCTTTCTGTATTTTTTTCTGCCAACAGCCAGATACAGGTGTCTACTTCACTGCACCGAGTCCTTAGCTCTTTGGTCGGTTCGTTTGTCAGATGACGTAGTTCGGCTGTGAGCTCTTTGGCAGGTCTGTCTTCCATCCACTTTCTTGGCATTTATTAGTGAGCTGTCTCTGGAAAGCCGCATGTTCTGAGAGGTAGCAAGAGTAATGTATTTCACCTATGGGTCTGGCTGGCTCCTTTTCTGTTGCAGTTGAGCTACTGGAATCTACCCAGGAGATAAGCTGAGAGGTGATTTGCGAGGAGCACACGTTCTCTGTCATCTTGCCCCTGTTTTCCCTTAAAATTCCTGGGCTGCCTTGGGTGTGGGCACGTGTTTCCACTTACCCTGGAGCTCGTGGGACGAAATGTAGCTCGTGTACTTCTGAGGAGCTCTGACAAGAAGCCCCTCCCCGGATGTCCACCTTACAGTGATCAAAATGGGGCCTCATAGACTGTGGTGGAGACTGCAGAGCGGGGACATTTAGCACCCAAGCTAAGAACTGTGCCAATTTTGCCCAAATGGCAAAAGCAAAAAAAGAAAGGGGAGACATTTACGAATTTTAAATTATATTGTTGTTGTAAGTAAAGGATGCATGTCTTCCTCAGAAGAAAAGAAAGAAATACAACAGAAAGGGGTGGACTACAGAGCAAAAGTCCCTTGTCTTGTCCCCCACCACAAGGAAACAGTTGCACGTCATGCTTCACTCATGCATGGGCCTGGGTGGGAATACGTGCCTGTTCTTTGGTTATTTTTTAAAATTTTAAATGAGATCATCATAGAATACTGTTTGTTCTGTGCTTTACCTATCTTTAACCTTAATTTAAATGTATTTTTTGACCTTCATTTTTCTTGGAGTTTTTTCCATCTTGAGAGCTATCTTAGCCTTTCGTTGTAAATGGATGCATGGTTAGTAACAGGAAATTTGGCTGATTCCAGTTTGCTCCCTTTGGTTGTTTCCAGTTGTTTGTCATGGTGCAATTACTGTTCTTTTTCACGTATCTCTTTTTTCCTTGTCTGAATATATCTGCAGGGTAAATGCTTAGACATGGAAGAGCTAGCTCAAAGAGCATGCACATTTTAAATTTTGACAAATAATGCTAAATTTCTTTCCTAACGAAAGGTATTGATTTATCCACCACTCCTAAAACAGTGAACTATGTACCTTTTAGACTTTCATTCCCAGTTTGCACTTCTTTACCTTGAATGTGGCTGATCATCTTTTCATGTTGTCACGCGGGGTGGTCTGTGGGGTCTCAGCTCCCGCTCCCCACATAAGAACACAGGATGTGGTGAGGCCAAAAAGGAACATCCACAGAGCCATAGGTAGGGGAGACATACCACTATAGTCTCAATGGAGGCTGGATTCACACGACGTGCGACCTGCTGTCCACTTTTCTGCCAACTGACCGACGATTCTCCTCGACTCGACTCCCCAGTGTAGCCACAGCAGTTATATTAGTGGCCAATGGCTCAATGGTTACAGCTGACGGCCAACTAGCCACAGCTGATGGCCATCTACTACCCGAGCCAGCACCTTTCCACGTGAGGCCGAGAGCCTGGAAACTGCTCTGTGGGGCTCTGTCCCCACACATGTGTTTATTGATGGGCATTTCTTCTTCTGCCCATCCTGCCTATCTTCTCTTGGGATATTTGCTGTTTTTCTTATTGATTTCCAAAACTGTTTGCAGGTTAAGGAATTTGACTCATGGACTATACTGCATGTTAGAAATACTTTTTTTCCTAATAGGCAGTTTTTTGACTTTTATTTATAGCACGTTTGCCGTGTGGAAGTTAAAATTTACACATATCCAGATTTATCACTTTTTTTTCCTTTTTAACATGCAGGTTTTGTGTTTTGCTTAGAAAGGTTTTCCCCACTTTAAATTGTAGTCAAGGAATTGATATTTTCCATTTAGTCATTGGAGAGCTCAGAAGCCAATACACTGACAGAGGTGAGTGCATGGTGAGATGTAAATTTCAAATGTAGTCGATACCCTGGGGTCACTTCCCTGAAAGGCTTGTCCCCATTAACGTTTATTAGGATGCATATTTTTACACTTAAATATTTTATTTGCTTCAAATGGGAGGAGTCCTTTAAATATAACTTCCCTGATTCAGTTTCTTAAATACTTACTGAGGACCTTGCAGGAGTATAATCTTCAGAGGATTAAGAAAATGAGTATGAAATGTTTTCAAGCCTCATTAAGTACATATAGAAGAAGAAGGTATGTGAACCCCAAACTCAGACATTAGGCAGAATGTAATAACTGTCTCAAGAGTCCTACAAAATGCCATGTGGGGTTAGAGAGAGGAGTCATACATGGTGTGAGGATCAGGGACAAGTTCTGTATTAAAGGGACACATGAGGTCGTCCTTGAGGAACTGGTCAACTTTTCATGGGTGGGGATTTTAGCGAAGCAGAGGCACAGCAGTAGTCCTCTGTCACTAGAAGTTGTGCGTCTGTGCTGAGAAGACTGAGCAGCCACTTCGCTGGCATCTGGGAACACACAGGACAGCGATGGGGGCGAGGTCCAGAGGTCAACTTGGAAAAAGCCATGAAGGCCTTTGCTTTCCATTGGTCAAGCTCTGGGAGCCACTCACATTTTTGAAGCAATAATAGATGGGAAGAGTGAAAATTTGAAGGCAGAAAGGCCCACCATTAACTGCAGTTTTCCAGGGGTAAAGAAATAAAATGTTTAATTTTGCGTAGCAGTTGAAAAGGGAAAAAAACAGGCATGAACAATATTCTCAATTATAATCTACCGTTGGATATGGGGATTAAGGGAAAGAGAGATGTTAAAAGTGACCGTGATTTTTGGCCTTCATTCAGTTTACTCTCTTCACGTGCGTGGAAGGCCCTAGTAAGTGTGGCACAGTGCTAGGCTCTGGGGATAGAGCAGAGAGCACGACAGACAAGGTTCCCGCTCTCCAGGGGTTGAATAACGGGGCGAGGACACTGAACAAACCAGCATGAGGCGGGAATGAAGAAACCGTGAATATCGAATAGAGAAATTAAGAAGAGGGGCTGGTTTGACGGGGATCCCTGATGACGTGATTTTATGTCTGAAAACTTCAATCGCTGTTCCAGATAATTATCTAGTTATTTCTGGTAGCATTCTCTGTCCTTCTTCACTTGGGTGTTCCCCACTGAGTGATGCAGGGGGTGAAAAAGGTAGTTGGTTACTTAGAATTTTAAATAGGCTGCAAAGCTGGGAAGAACTTCCAGAATTGGTGATGATTGGCTTACCCGCATGTCAGGCAGGGGACCCTGCTCGCTGTGCCATTTGTCATGCGGGGCGTCCAGCGGGGTCTCTGGTCCCGCTCCCCACATAAGAACACAGGACACGGTAAGGCCAAAAAGGAACACCCACGGAGCCATAGGCAGGGGAGTCAAACCAATATATTTTCGCTGGCGGCTGGGCTGGAGACACAGGAAGCAGGATCTACATAATCTGCAATCCGCCGTCCTAACAGCAGTCCGCGCTTGCCAGCCCACCCACCATCTTCTTGCTAGCCCCCATTTTCTGCTAGCGTAGCCACAGCAGTTATATTAGTGGCCAATGGCTTACGGGTTACAGCTGACGGCCAACTAGCCACAGCTGATGGCCATCTGATCACAGTTGATGGCCATTTACTACCCGAGCCAGCAACTTTCTATGTGAGGCCGAGAGCCTGGAAACTGCTTTTTGGGGCTTTGTCCCCACACCGCAATAGACAAGGGAAGCAGAGCGGGCTTCTGATCAGATTAGATCTTGGATTTCTGAGGAGGTCCCATTTGTCTCATCTGTAAAATGGAGGTCTGTCCCAGCACAATCATTGTACTTTTCTCACAGTTTTGTGGGTCATATCTCTGGGAGGGCTTGGCCAAGCAGTTCTTGCTTGGGGCTGCGGTCATGAGATTAAGGTTGCAGTCATGTCGGCTAAGCTGGTGGGGTGGGCAAAATTGGTCACTCACATGGCTGGCAGCTGGTAGTGGCCGTCAGCTGAGCTCACAGCTGGTGCCATCGACCAGGTGACTTGACGTCTCTCCAGCAGGATGAGCTCAAGATAGACTTCTTGCTTGGCAGATGGCTTCCCTCGGAGCAGCTGGTGGAAGCTGCATGGCTTATGTGACCTGGCCTTGGAAGTTATGTGTTATTACTCCTTCCATGACCCACTGGTTATGAGAAAGTCACCAAGGCCAGCCCAGATTCAATAGAAGAGGGCTGAGACTCCATCTATCGATGGGGGGAACGTCAAAGAATTTGAATTTATGTTTTAGAACTGCTCCAATGAAGCATGCATCTGCTTCATAGGGTTGTTTTGGGGATTGACAACTCTTAGGACTACTCCTGACCAATAACTGTTAATGATGGTGATGGTGGTGGTGGTGATTGGGGTGGTGATTGGGATGGGGAAGATGAGGATGAGGATGGAGAGCAGGGGAAGAGGAGCACGGGGAGGGGAGCTATTTTTATCATCTCTGGCAGGTTTCATCTTGGGTGGCCTTGTCGCTGGTCTCACCTGTGCTGCATAATAGGGTCAGAAACGAATATGGCCCATATGCACACTTAAGCCTGGTTTTCATTTTATTAGTGCCTCCTACTGTTTAAGATTTGAGGAGTTATGTACTTTTTATACTGCTGCTCTTTTATACCTTGTATTTATCCTTTTGTATCTTTCTTTTTATGACCCACCCACAGAGACAGACATAAGAAATGTTATATTACAAATGTAGAAACTTAAATTGAGATAAATCACAGCACAGACTCGAGTAATATTGTTTTGTTCAATGTTGTTTCATTGTAACGCTGATGAGTTGCTGTAGGAACTTAACCTTTGTTTGTATCAATCAGCCTGTGGGAACACTGGTGTCATTATATGTCATTTCGCTTAAAGTCAGGCCCTATTGACAATGTTAAGTAAGGGCTTACTGTGTTTTCAAAAATCACCACACTTTATAGCAGAATCACAGTTGCCTGATTTGGGTTGAGTCAGCTCTGTGTTCAGCCACAATTAAAAGAGATACCAACTCTGGCTTAAATAACAGTAGGATGGGCACCTGGGTTGGTTGATTCATCAGCTCAGACTTGTCATCAAAAACCCAGATTCTTTCTCTTTTTAGTAATTTCCATGCATAATGCATCACCTTTGTCTGTAGGCTGGCTCCATTAGGGTCACAAAATAAATGCTGTAGTTTCTTTGTTCATTGCTATTGGGAGAGAGATTAAAAACAACTCCCCACCTACCACCACCCCACAATGGACACAACACAAGGTCTGATTGAGTTTAGTTCGGCATCTGGGATTGCCAACCTGGACTACAAAGGCTTGTCCAGTGAAATGTCATAGGTCAAGTGCTTTCATCCAATCACCTACCTGAGGACCGAGGGAGGGGTTACCATCCAGTATGTTCCAAAGAGAGAGAGGGTAGGTAGGTTATCTGAATACTACCTGAGTTCTCTGAGGAAACACAAAAGCGAAGGGGCTGTTGGCTCAGCAAACAACAGTGTCCGCTACAATTTCCTAGACAAACACTCTTCCTTACACTACATTTGCTCTCATCATAGTATCAGGTGGCATTTGAGGAAAGAGTCTAAAATGTCCAAAAGTCTGTTCAGTGGAGAACTGTGTGAATTTTTCTTTCCTGGAAAAGAGAGGACAAAGAAATATAATTTAAATATTTCTAATATCAACAATTTTTTTTGAGTTGGAGATTAAGTCATTGTTGCCCAAGTAATGAAATGATTTTAGAAACATGAGGACTATTAGTATTTAAGCAATTGGAAGTTGAAAGTTTAGTACTATTGAACATTCATATACTGGTTTGATATTTTCCTCCCTTATGGTTCTGTAAAAAAAACCTGGCTATATTCCAAGTTTCTAAATAATAAGGTAAAATATTAATGCCCTTTAAGTAAAAGTATTAATAAGTCAGGAAAGAGTTTGGTGATGAGAGCTGAAATTATAGTGTCAGTCTTTCCATCCCTAAAGTGGCTGGAAGCTTACCTCCAAACTTCCTGCCTACCCTCCGTCCTGCCATCATTCCCCATAACTAATACACGTGGCTTCATTCCATGATGATTCGAGCCACAGTCAGATGGTCTCTTAGACCTCACTTTGCTCCCATCCGGGAGGGGGGACAGAAGTGATGAATCTCAGTTCTCTATTCCAGGACTTTCTGCCAGACACCGAAATTGTGTCTTCATATTGCCTCATTACTGGCTGTGAAAAGATCACCAGTCAGTCATTTAAGGGATTCTCACTAACGACCTCATTACTCAAAACTTTGAAATTGACTGCTGCTCTCTTTAGGACAAACAGACTCAATAAGGTTTCTAAAAATCTGTAGCTTGATGAAATAGTCTGTGAACCTTGATGAAGCATTGCAGTTCCACATCTATGTGATTTCCTTCCGGTTCGGCATGCGTCTCTAACTTTGGCTTCCAAACTTTGACATGTGCATTTTAAGAGATATTTCAGGATAAATCCCACTTTCACTCAAAGAATACACATACTATATTTTGTCAAATGGCAAATGGACATGAAATTAGAGTATTCAGATCACTATAGTAGAAAATTGTTTGCAGAAGCAGCAAACTCTTTTCCCTTGGGAAACTTATGAGAGCTGGGCTGCTGACTCCTACCCTTGAAGCCAGTCCTGCAGACACCATTAGAAGCCAGAGAGATGCTGATGGGTCTGTCAAGTTAATAATAAAAAATGGCTGAGAACACCCCCCCCCCCAGGTAACTGAATGTGATTTGGTCTCCACGTGGGAAGAAACAGATAATAAAGTGGAGGAGGGGTTTCCAGGCATGGCCCTTTCTTCCTCCCACCTTGTCTGGGAAGGCCAGTGTCCGCCGTGTTACTTCTGGGAACAGACAAGCACCTGCTGGCCAGTGTGTCAGGGGAGACAAGACTGGAAAAGAGAGCACTCCCATGGGTGTCCCACAGACAGCCTGGACCCTGAGCACTCATTCCCGTAGCCTCCCTGTTCCCTGAGAGGTAAGTAATTATCACCTAGGGGTCCCTGTGTTTCTGTAAGTACAGATGCTCTCCTCCCTGAGATGGTGCCCCACCTACACCTATGCAGATGGGCACAAGTTGGGTCACTGGCATTATCCCCTCTCCAAAGCCCCATCATCAGCCAAAGTAACTAATATGTCTAAGAAAGTATGAACTCATATGCAAAAGAAATGAGACTTCTCAGGAGGACAGCTTCTATACGAGAACAACAGCAAACTGAAGGGCTTCTGCATGATGATACATAATTAGTGAGTTAGGCACAAGGTGTTCAATAAACATCAGAGATTCCCCAACGATAAGGGAGGATACAGAAGACACGAAGTAAAACATGAAGTCATAAAGTAACCCAAGTGGAAGTTCAGAGAACGCAAAATGTAAAAATGAAAAAGTCTCAGTAAATGAGTTTCACAGACAGATGGGTTTGGCTGCAGAACCAATTAGTGAACTAGAAGGTCATGTCAAAAAAACTCTGAGGACATCAGGAAGAGACGGAGAGATGGAAAACTTAAAAGATAACTGGAATGATATAAAATAGAGTTATTTGATCAAAGTTGATGTGAAAAGAATCCCAGAAGGAAAGAGAACAATTAGAGAGGAGAGAAAGGAAGTAATTGAGAGACTAATGACTGAAAATTGCCCAGAAAAAGGAAAAGACATAAGACCTTATACAGACAGGCTTAATAGGGTACAAAACAGGATAGATAAAGGATGGGGGGCTCAATAGGTTGTAATTAAGATTTATAGATAACAAAGATGAAAAGAAAATATTAAGAGCAGATCAGCTATAAAAGGATAAGAATCAGACTGATCTCAGACTTTTTGATGACAACATAGAATGCAAGTCCATGAAACAGTATTTTCAAAGTGTAGAAACCAAAATATTAAGCTAAACCATTAGTTAGTATTTGAGTGTGTAATAAAGATGTTCTTAGACCTCTGAGCTCTTAAGGCTTACTGTACATATCTTCTTTGAAATATTCTTAAAGGAAGTATTTCAACCAGATGAAAAGTAAAGTCCAGGAGGATGGGTTGAGTTATGTGAGAAAGTATCTGGAAAACAAACAAACAAAAAAAGACTTTAGTAAAATTTACTGTTGATGAAATAGAGAACTTACAAAAAGCAAACAAACAAACAAACAAACAAAAAAAACCAATTTATCTTAGTAAAAATCCAGAACTAAAATATAGTCTCAAAATATATACAAATATATCACCTGGGAGGCAGGATGGGGGTAGAATAAGAGGGACGTGAGTATTTGATAAGGTGCAGCCCAGGTAAACACCTTCCTCTCCTGGATCTAATGAGAGTCCCTCAGACATCAGGTGAGCCTGGTACCACCAGCAAAAAGGTAACCTTCTAACAACAAGCACCCAGCTGGGTGCTCCCCTCCCTGGCTGGCCTGAGACTCCTCTCCTATCTCAGAGATACCCAGTGGCCTGGCCTGGGGAAAAGCTTTGCCCCTCAGGCAGTCCAGCTAGGACCACAGCGAGCCCTCAAGCCCTTGTGGGAACAAATATATCAAACAAGCAACAAACAAACAAAACATCCCCCACACCAAACAAACTCACTGCAAAAGCTTTTAAAATTAAAATGCCATTGAAAGCATAGTCCATAAAAGTAGTACAGGACCTGTGTGATAAACCTAAACAGGGTTATTGCCTTCTAAAATAAAACATTTGAATAAGACTCAGAATCTTCCAACATAATAGCCAAAATATCCACGATATAATTAAGAATTATTTATCATAATAAAAACCAAGGAAATCACAGCTTGACTGAGAAAAAACAACCAACACCAATGTAGAGATTAATCAGATGTAGGAATCATGTGTGTCTGATGGTGGAGTAATGGTGTATGGCCACCAAAACAAGAAGGTATTTTCAACAAAGCAGGCAACTCTATAGAACATAACAGAATTTATTATAGGGTAATTTACTTATGGGAAAATTGGGTTGGAGTGGAAGAAATGACCCAGCAGTCTGCACAGGTTATTCTCTGCTAACAGACCCTTGTTACAATACTTTTTAAAAATAGTGTAACTCAGGTGAAATAGTGTAACTAATGACTGACAAGACAGAGACAAAGAATGTAGTAGCACCAGGGGCTATATCTCCTGTGATAGACGATTGTTTATAATCAGTACTATCACCAGCTTGATATTTATCTGCATTGTCATGCCATTCCAGGTGTTACTAACAAAAATATTTATGTCTACATTTTAACAAACACAGATGCTAGAAAGCTTTGATATACTTACTAAGGAGGACACTGAGGTTGGTCAAATGTCACAACATAAGACTTAAAAATGAAATAAAATCCAGGACACAGAGATGGTGTTGGTTTTGTTCACATCTACGTCTATACAATATGACAAGAATTTTAAAGCAGCCATCATAAAATGCTTCAATAAGCAAATACAAATTCAGTTGAAACAAATGAAAAAATAGAAAATGTCAGCAAAGATATAGAAGGTATTTTTAAAAACCAAGTGGAAATTGTAGAACTAAAAATGCAAAAACAAAAATAAAAATCTCACTAGAAAGACTCAGTAGTAGAGTGAGGATGACAGAAGATAAAATCATAAACTTGAGAACAGATCACTGGAATTTACCTGATCTGAACAAGAGAAAATAGATTGAAATGAACACAGCCTTAGAAACCAGTGGGATAATAACAAAATATCCAATACTTGAACCCAAGAAGGAGAGTGACTAGGACTGAAAGATTATTTGAAGAAATAATGGCTAAGAACTTTCAACTTTTGGTGAAAGATACAAACCTACAGATTTCAGAAGCTTATCAAATCCCCAACACAAAAAAAAATTAAAACAATCCACACTAAAACATGAGAATACAATTTCTGAAAACTTAGAAGACAGAGAAAAAAACCTTGAAAGCACCCAGAGAGAAATGATGCATTACCTGTAGGGGAATATCAACTTGAATAACAGTGGATTTCTCATCTGAAACTATGAAAGCCAGAAAGAAGTGGCACATTTTTCAAGTGATGAAAGAAGACAATTAATTTGGAATTGTATATCCAGCAAAACTATCCTTCAAGAATGAAGGGAAAATAAAGAAATTCTCAGATGAGAAAACTAAATGTATTTGTTGATGGTAGATTAAAGGTTAGCTAAAGGAAGTTCTTGAAACAGAAAGGAAATTATACAAGAAAGAATCTTGGAGTTTAAGGTGAGAAGACAGAACAATGGAAAGAGCAGAAATGCAGTAGACTATCCCTTTCCTCGTGAGTTTTATAAAACATATTTGGTGATAGAAACAAAAATTATAACACCAGTGGATACTCAAAACAATGATATTTCGAAGTGGGGAAGGTAAAGAGAGCTAAATGAAAGTAAGGTTTACACATGTACTTGAAGCAGTAAAATGTTGTTGCCAGAAGACTAATAAGTCACATACGTATATCATAATACACAGAGCAACTACTATGAAAACTATTCAAAGAGATACAATCCAAAACATTATAAGTAAATTAAGATGGAATCCTAAAAAAATAGGTCCTCACAAAGGTGTCAAGTAATTTTTGACAAAGATATAAAAGTAATTCAACAGAGGAAGGATACAGTTTTTAACAAATGGTACAGGAGTGGTTGGACATCCAAAGGCAAAAAAAAAAATTAATCTCAACCTAAATCTCACTCTTTACATAAAAATTAGATGAATCATGGACTTAAATGTCTATGATTTGGAATATAGAATGTCTATGAATGGAACATAGACTAAAAACAGTTTAGGAAGAAAAATAGGAGTACGTCTAGGGCTAGAAAAGATTTCTAAGACTTGACACTAAAAGTATGATTCATTGAAAGGAACCATTGATAAATTGGACTTCATTAAAGTAAAAAAATTTTGCTCTGCAAAATACCATGTGAGGAGGGTAAAGATACCTACTGGGAGAAAATATTTGCAAACTACATATCCAACAAAGGACCAGTGTCTAGAATACATGAAAATTTCTCCAAACTAAATGGTTAAAAAAAAATCAATACAACTAGAAAATAGGACAGACATGAACAGATATCTCATTGAGGAGATATACAGATGACAAATAAGCACTTGAAAAGATATTCAACATCATTATAAATGAGGGAAATGCAACCTAAAACCACAATGAGCTATCACTACACAACTACTAGAATGGCTGAAAAAATTTGTAATAGTAGCAAGTATTAGTGAGGGTGCGAAGAAACTAGGTCACTCATGCTTTGCAGTTGGGAATGTAAAATGGTCTCGTTGCTCAGGAAAAGAGTTTGGTAGTTTCTCACAAAACAAAATATGCAATGACTATATAACCTAGTTATTGCATTCTTGGACATTTCAGAGAATTAAAATTCAATTTCATGTAACAACCTGGACACAGATGTTCATAGCAGCTTTATTTATAATACTTCCAAACTGGGAACATCACAGATGTCCTTCACTGGGTGACTGGTTAAACAAACTGTGGTCCAAACATAGCCTGGAATACCAGTCAGCAATAAAATGGAACAAGCAATAGGTACCTGAATCTCCAAGAAACTATGCTGAATGAAAAATCCAATCCTAAGTAGTGCATACTTTATGATTCCATTTATATAACATTTTTGAAATAACAAAATTTCCGAAATGGAGAACAGTTTAATGGTTTCCAGCAGCCAGGTGTGGGGGCAAGGGTGGATAGTTAGGTGGGTGTGGTTATAAAGATGGTCCTAGGTATCCTTGAGGAGATGGAGTTGTTCTGTATCTTGAATGTGGTGGTGGATACATGAACTTACACAAGTGATAAAATTATGTAGAAACACACACAAACACACACACACACACACACACACACACACACAAATGAGAGGAAATCTGAATAGGATCAGTGGATTGTATCAATGTCAGATGCCTGGTTTGTGATATCATAGTACATTTTTTCAAAATGTTACCATTGCGGAAAACTGGGTTTTCTCTCATAATTGTATGTGAATTTAATAGAAAGAAGAAGGAAGTTAAGATAAAAGAGATAAAGACATAAACCTCTTGAACAAGTAAAAATCTTGGTTGTAATGAATCAGAAAAATAGCAACAATTGCACAAAACTTACAGTAATTGTGAATACATGAGTTAAAACTACCAATGCCAAAGATAAAATCCCAGAAAGAATTTTAATAAAATTTAGCAAATATTTTGTACTGGATTCATTAAAAAAAAAAATCATGTAAAAATGTTGAAAATAAAGGGTGGTAACAAAATAATCAAGGAAAAATTGAATGAAAAGAATGTTGGACCAATAATTATAATATCAGACAAAATAGATTTTAAGGTTAAAACATCATACCAACAAAGAAGATCATCATACTGAAAAGAAGCAGTAGAAAATTTAATGATTGGAACATATGAGTCTAACATTATAATATAAAATACATAAAACAAGCAATAGAACTGTGGGAGGAAATAGATAAATCAAGGATTATAGTTGCAAATTTAAGACTCATTTCAGAAACTGGTAGATGAAGCAGACAAAGAAAAGCAAATATATAAAAATGTTAATAACATAATATTCTCTAACTTTAGACTCAATGAGAACACTGATTCATTTTGGACACATATGGAACACTTACAAAGAGCAATCGAGTACTGGGTGATAGAGGAAGTCTCAATTAGTTTTATAAAGTATGATCTCAACTGTTATGCAATAAAATTAGATATTAGTTTAAAAACTGAAAAAAACTTCTATGTAGAAATTGAAAAACTTGCTACTAAATAGCACGTGTGTTAAAGAGGTAATCATGAGGAAACACAATGAAAGCACTAAAATGTAAAATTTGTGGGACAATAATGTTGTAAATTCTGGAAATAAATCTGGTTTCATTATAGACAAATATTAAAAATTGGTAAGTTTGATGGTAGGTACACAAAATGGGTAAGTTAAATTATTTTCCATATTTTTCGGTATATTTAAAGTATTTAATAATTTAAAAACTTAAACATAACTTATAATAAATAAACAAAAATATTAGACATGATTAAAATATTACTCAGACAAAAATTTAGAGCTTTAAATACACGTATTAGAAAATTAAAATAGCAAGAGAAGAAAATAAATGAGTTAACAGAAGAAGCTAATAAAAAGATAATAAATCTGAAGTAATGAGAAAAAAAGGAAACCTAAAGATAAGATCAGAAATGAAGGAAACAAAGGAAAAAAATGATTATCAAAGATTAACAAAGCAAATCTTTGAAAAGATTAATAAGTTAGCAAACTTCTGATAAGACTGAACAAGATTAATCAGAAAAGGAGTAAATAAATAAAATAGAGTGCAATAGAAATTATTATTGCTGTTTATTTGTTTTACATCAAAACTCAGTATGTAAAGGAGAAATGTCTATGGACACAGGTGATTTAAAATTTTTTTTACATTATTAACAAACATTACAATATGTATGTAGCTCACGAAATAATGGACTGATTTCTATAAAGGATATAAAATGTTAAATTGGACATAAGAAGAAATAGAAAATGGAATAGACTGTAAAAATTAAAGATATTGAAGTAGCAATTAAATGTTTCCTTCAACAAAAGCCTTAGGGAAAGGATAGGGAACCCACTAAAGGAATAAACAGGCAATGGATTTGAAGAGAGAAGGAGCAGAAGAGCATCTGAGTGGCTGGGCCCAATCCTAGTAGAGAACCGACAGTGAGGGGTGGGCCACCAGGAGGAAGCTGGGGAATGCAGTCCAGTGTTCCTGTGTCTTCTCGTGTGTACCAGACCCTGCTCACTAGAATTTATCTGGAACCCCAGATTCATTACCTGCAGGGCTTTCACTGCTATTCACGGACGGGTGCAAAGTGGCTTGAAATGTGAATCATCTGACGTGCGCCTTCCCAGCTGAAGTGGAACAAGGCAGCGCTCTGCCTCTGTTTCAGCCCTCATCCTGTAAATAAGTGTCCTTTCTGCTCTCTAGTTAGTGCTATGGTTGTCACACTTTTTTGTGCATTGTTTTGGGGTGATTTCACTGTTTAAAATGGCCCCCAAGTGTAGCTGCAGTGCTGTCTGGCTCTCCTAAGTGCCAGGAGCCTGCAATGCACCTTGTGGAGAAAACGGTGTGTTAGAGACGCTTTGTTCAGGCATGGGGTATATATAAAGTGTTAACTTGGACTCGAGAAGAAATAGGAGATGGAGTAGACTATAAAAATTAAAGATACTGAAGTGGCCATGGGCTCAGTGTTAATGAACTGACAATATATATTAAATAAGGTTTCTTTAAACAGAAACACACATAAAACAAGGCTATTTATTGATTGGTTGATGAAAATGTTGTGACCAGAGCCTCGCGGGAACCCTGGATTCCCCTGGGACCACTTGTTCAGTATTCACTAATTTGTGTTCATGGTGACTTTATAGAAGAGAACTACTGTGAAGAATGAGAATTGACTGTACATGTCATGCATTTCATCAAATACGTACCTCGGAGTCGCATTGCTGGGTCCTATGATTGACATATTTTTGACATTAGTCCACTGTTGAAGAGATTTCAGAGACATTCCTGTACACTCCCACCAGTGGCGTATGCCAGTGGAAATAGCGTCATATCTTTTCCAACATGTGCAATCCATCACACTGTGTTTTAATACGCTGTTTGCGGATGGCGGATAGTTGAGCTTCTTTTCATAAGTTACCTATTGGCCATTTGGATGCCCTCTTTTGTAAACTGTTCAAGTCTTTGCCCTTTTTAAAAACTGGGTTGTCTGTCGCTCTTTTATTGATTTATTTCTGTTTATATTCTGGAATTAGACCTTTGTTGGTTACATGGATTACAAACATCTCCCACTTTGTGACTTACCATTCCATTCTCGCAATGGTGTTTTTTTGATGAATGTAAGTTGTTAATATTAATGAAGCCAAATTTAACATTTGTTTTCTTTATAGTTTAGTACTTTTTATGTCCTGTTTAAGGACCTTTGCTTACTACAAAGTCATAAAGATGTTATCCTATATTATCTTCTAGATGTTTTCCTGTTTTATCTTTCACATTTTTATCTACAATCCACTTGAAATTGATGTTTGTAGGGTGTGAGCCAGTATTCATGATTTGATTGTTTTTTTCTTACAGTGATATCCAATTGGCACAGTACATGACTGCCTGTTCCCCACTCCAGTTTATCTCTAATAATGCCTTTGTAACATATGATTCCCATCCTTTTACTTGCAACCTATTTGCATCTTTGCATTTAATGTATGTCCCTTGTAAGCAACATATAATTGGATTTTGATGTTTGTGTTCTAGTCTAAAATCTTTGCCTTTTAAATACAGTATTTATCTATTTAATATTTAATATCATTCTTAATATATTTTGGGATAAATATTTCAATTTTACCATTTTCCCCATCTGTACCATGTTATTCCTGTCTTCTTTCCTTAAAGCAATGTTTAAGTATTCTTAATTTTTAAAATGTTCTCCCATATTAGTTTTCAGTTTTATATTCTTTTAACTTCTGTTTTTTGACTAGCATAAATGGTTCAGTAGGAATCCTTGACTATGTAAAATCTAATCTAACTAAGCACTTTTACTACTTTCTGGACCTGTGACTGTCTTTATTTCTTCCTTCCATTTGTGCTGGTTGTCATGTATTTTAATTCTCTCTATATTTTAGACTACAAAAGAAATTACGATTGCTGTTTCTTTTTTAACATCAATATTCACTTAGATTTACCCACATATTTACTCTTCCCATTGTTTTTCATTCCTTTATGCTTGTGCTACTGCCAGCTGGGATCATTTCCTCTATTATGGATGTGCTGCCAAGGAATTCTTTTAGTTTTTATTTATCTGGAAACATCTTTATTTTATTTTTACTTTGGAAGGAAATTGAAAATGATTGTATAATTTATAGATTGACAGTGATTTTCTTTCAGCATTTTTAAGATGTTTTATTGTCTCCTGGCTCCCACCATTTCTGTCACCCATATTATTGTTCCTTTGAAGTAAATGTCTGTTTTCCTCTGGTTGCTTTTCAAAGGTTTTTTCTGTGGTGTTCAGCAGTTTCACTCTGATGGACCTAGGTGTGTTTTTATTCTTTGATTTTTCCTGTTTTGAGATTATAGTGCTTCCTGAATGTGTGGTTTGATCTCCCTTGTTAATATTTGAAAATTCTTAGCTAATATCTCTTCTAATATTGCTTTTGTCTCATTCTTTCTTTTTTCTTCTGAATTCATCATTTATAGACACAGGCTTTAAAATAATGATGATTAATATTTCCAAGAAGATAGAGGATATGATGGACAATTTCAGCAGATAACTGAAATATGTAAAATAAAATCAAATAAAAATTATGGAATGGAAAAATAAAGTAAAATTTAGAATACAATTGGTAAATTGAACAGTAGATTAGATATAATAGAGGGAAGGATTATTAAATGGAAGAAAGGTGTATAGAAAATATCCAACCTGAAGCTGAATAGATGGATGAAAAAAACATATTTCCATTTAAAATCACAGATTTTTGGCTTTCCATTAAAAAAATCAAAATTTTGTGAACATTGAGTCTACCTTACTCATTGTGTTAGTTGGCCTGAGCGATGATAGGCTCCCTGTAAAGGGATATGTCTTTCTGAGTAGCTGGAGTCCATGCCCCTCTATTGCTTTCTGCCACTGAGGCCAAATACCCGTTGTTATGGTTAATATCACCTCTGCCCTGCTTCAGTCATTTACATTACTCAGGGCCATAGGGGGAGGCAGAGTCTAAGCAGATGGAGGCACATGAAAAAGTACTTAGCCAGGGCGAGTGAGGCAGGGCTGGGGATTCAGAGAAAGTCAGAAGGGCTGGAGCACAGACCTGAGCAGGGACTGCTTTGTGTCGGGCCGCTGAGTCTGGGAAAATGCACAGCTCTTGGATGTCTCTGCAGACCAAGCAGCTAAGAAGGACCAATACTTACCTTACTGCTTCTTGGTGGTGTACAAATTTGGCCCCTCTGAATCTTCTGGTCTTCATAATCCATCCGTCTGTAAAATGAAGTTGACAACTGTAAGATGACTAGCAAACATTAAGCCAGGTAGACAAGCTGTTCACTTGGTATGATGGAACCTCGCTGAATTGATTTTTATGCCTTTGTTTCCCCTCTATCTTAGCTGCAAGTGTCCATTGCTTGGAAAAGTGTGGGAAGCTGACTTGGAAGCTTGTCGGTTGCTTATCCAGAGCCTGCAGCTCCAGGAGGCGAGGGGCAGCAGGTCTGCAGAAGAGGAGAGGCAGACAGATGACTTCGGGGAAGCTGCTTGTACAGTCTCTCCGGTCGTCTCCCCCTGGCCCCACTCTGAAGACGAGAGGAAGACCCCTCTGCAGGCGTTCGAAGAGTGGAAGGCTCATCTGGATCCCTCTCCTCACTGCGCTGGCAGCGAACAGGTGAGATCTGTCCATCCCGTAGCCTCAGCAGGGGCCACCCTCCCAGTGACGGCAGACAATACTGGGAGGGCTTCCCTCTCAACCATATAAACTTTTAAAAGTTTTCATAGCTTTTGAATATGATTAGAAAATCATGTAGAATTTCTGTAGAAGTTTAAAATATAGAAGAGCAAAATGAAAACCTTTTGGCATATTTAGTTCTATTTTTATTCTAATTTAATGGCTATAGTTAGATTATACAGTCTAATATATAATTACTATATATATAATACAAGGTCAGACACTTAAGTTCGTGAACTCATCCTAGAAAAAGTGCTCCATGCCTCACTGCTGAATATCACCACGGTCACCTTCCAAGTCCTCCCCTTGGGAAGCTATGCACCGATGTCAGTGCGTAGTCCACCCTTCAAAGCAATTTTGGAACTCTTTTTCTGGAATGGCCATCAGAGCTGTCATCATATTACCCTTGATGTCCTGAATGTCATCAAAATGTCTTCCTTTCAATATTTCCTTTATCTTTGGGTGAAGAAAGAAGTCATTGGGGGCCAGATCAGGTGAGTAAGGAGGGTGTTCCAATACAGTTATTTGTCTACTGGCTAAAAACTCCCTCACAGACAGTGCCCTGTGAGCTGGTGCATTGTCGTGATGCAAGAGCCATTGATTGTTGGTGAAAAGTTCAGGTAATTTTCATCTAACTTTTTCACGCAGCTTTTTCAGTACTTCCAAATAGTCAACTTGGTTAACTGTTTGTCCAGTTGGTATAATTCATAATGAATAATCCCTCTGATATCAAAAAAGTTTAGCAACATCGTTGCAACAAGTTCGCAAACATAATTGTCAGACCTCGTATGTTATAGCTACTGTATGTACTATATATGTCATATATTTCTATATTTAGAATCTATATTTCATATCATTTATTAGAATCTAAAATTCAAATATACGTATATATCCCATTAATTGTTTTTGGCAAAACAAGATTATAATGAATGTTTTTCATCTGCTATTTTCATCAACCCCCCCCAATAGTTACTTGACTTATGAAATATATATATATATATATATATAATTAAAATGTGGATTTATTTAACACTTTACCCCAAGGCTAACCTAGATTAACAGAGAAAACCTCCCCTCCCCTTCTCTTCCCTCTCCCCCTCTCTCCTTCCCTTCTTTCCTCTCCCCTCCACTCCCCTCCCCTCCCCTGTCTTCCCTTCTTCTCCCTTCCCCTTTCCTCGTCTCCCTGGTCATCTCTCCTTTCCCTCCCACACCTGTCACTCATTTTACTTTCTAACCCTAACACTATTCCCTTTAATGAAAGGGCTCTAGGAATTCTTTTTTCAACTTCAGTGCCATGGCAGGAGGCCTTGGAGCTCTTTTTTCTGGCCAGGTTCCCAGGGGTTCTGAATATTAAAAGGAAACAAAAGTGTGGTAAAGCTGGAGGAACGTGTCACTTCACGTTTATGCCTCACATTTGACATTAGATGTGCCCACTCTCTGGGTCTTTGCCATAACTCATGTGGGGAGAATGTCGCCCACACGTCCCCCACCTGGGCCAGCCTCTGTGGCCTGTCTGCAGGGCCATGTCTTTACAGAGCAGTCACTTGATGACAACGTATGTTCACTGCCTCTGGATTGCTTGGAAAATTGATGTATTTGAATTGAATAACCTCATGAAAAAGCAGGCTGTTGTCACTCTCTAGGGTCCCACCGGCCTCATCGTATTAGGCTCTAAATTGAGCCACAGATGATCTCAGCTCCTTTGTTAGTCAAGACTTTGCAGGTGGCAGCCTCCCCGAAAGCCTGGCTTCTGGTGCCCTTGGTAGAGTTGCTGAAAGCTTGCTTCCTGTGGCAGCTGGCCAGCTGGAAAGAATATTCTGGTGTGGAGGGAAGTGCCCTGTAGGCAAGAGGATGAGACCTGGGTGGGAGAAACTATGGGCCCCGGGGCTGAGGCTTCTGAGGTGGGCCTGGCTCTCTAGAGTGGGAGCAGGGGCTCAGTGCCAGGGCAAGCAGGAGCCAAGCCAGATATGGGGTGGGGTCCGCTGGGATGCTGCCGCCTCTGGAGGTCAGGACTGGTTCAGCAGTTGTGGCCCTGTGGAAGGAATCTCCTTCCTCTCTACCTCTCTCCCTCTCTCCCAACCTTCCTTCCATCCTTCCTCCCTTGCTCTCTCCCTCCTTTCTTCCTTCTTTCCACCCTTCCTTCCACCCTTCTTTCCTCTCTCCCTCCCTTCCTCCCACTGTTCTTTCCTTCCTTCCTTCCTTCCTTCCTTCCTTCCCTCCTTCCTTCCTTCCTTCCTTCCTTCCTTCCTTCCTTCCTTCCTTCCTTCCTTCCTTCTTTCCTTCCTTCCTTCCTTCCTTCCTTCCTTCCTTCCTTCCTTCCTTCCTTCCTTCTTTCCTTCCTTCCTTCCTTCCTTCTTTCCTTCCTTCCCTCCTTCCTTCCTTCCTTCCTTCCCTCCTTCCTTCCCTCCTTCCTTCCCTCCTTCCTTCCTTCCTTCCTTGCTTCCCTCCTTCCTTCCCTCCTTCCTTCCTTCCTTCCTTCCTTCCTCTCTCTCATCCTTCCTTCCCATGTGTCTCTCCAGGCTCTCTGGCGGATGACTTTCCCAGTTACAGGCGGATTATTCTTCCTCCATGAGATTTTACACCTGCCAATGTGGCTGTAGGAAAACAGAGCTAAGTTTGCCTGAACGCAGGAAATTCAGAGTCAAGGAGAATAAAGACTGGTGCCTTGTTGTAGAGTGACACTTCAGGTTCGTGGTGAGGAGGAGGCCCCAGCATCTGCTTCTCTGAGCCCCCCGAGCTCCACTCACCCTCTGAAATAGTGAGGATTTCCTGTAGTTTTCATTGCTTTTTTGGGGGGTAGGGAGAGCAGAGGGAACTTGAAAGTTTTTGCTAGCTTTCAGTGCCATCTTCCTATCCTTGCCATGCCCGGGCCCAGTGCTGTCCCCACATTGCTTCTCAGGGTTTACACTCCCCTTGGAGGGTGGGCGTCCTTTGATGTGAGTGGCAGGAATGTTAAGATGGTAGATGTTTTCTGGAAATGGCAAAATTATGGGACGGAAAACCAATCAGCTGTTGCCAGGCAGGCATTGGGTTGGGAGAAGGGATGCTTCCCAGAGAGCAATGAAGGAATTTGGGGGTTTGTGTGTGATGGATCTGTCTGTATCTTGACTGTGGTGGTAGTTACAGGACTGTATGCGTATGTCTAAATCTATAACTTTACACCAAAAAGAGTGAAATTTACTGTATAGAACTTCAAAAGTGACTAAAATCATTAAAATAACATCCACCTATTTAAAAGCAATGCTGGAGATGTTTGAATCAGTTACACTTGGCTCAGGACTGTCAGAAGACAGTAAAAAATGATGAAAGGAGCCTGAGGCTTCCAGGCCAAAAGCAGACTGTATTTTCTTACCTGCTAAAAAGTATCCGAAACAGGAACTTAGGAGAAGGAAAACTATCTCCTTAGGTTGTTGGGAAGATTTAGGTAAAATAATGCATCGAAAAATGACACAGCATACGGGCTTAAAAACGTATTTTGTGTGTGCCTAGCACTCCTTCTGGCAGCCACAATACCACCTCTAAGAAATTTTTAAGATGATATATCTTGCTTCCAGGATCAAGAAGCAGAGTCAGCAATGAATCATGAGAGACATCTAAGAAAATTAAGGTTTGATAAAGGAAACACCTTGTTTGTGTTTGGATGGAGGATTTTAGACCACTGAAGGCACAGAGAGACCACCACCAAGGGTCTGGTTGGAAAGGTGATTTTGTTTTCCTGCCTGGCTTTGCCAGAGAGTTGATGAAGTCCAGGTACTTGTGTTTATCTTGTGGGGAAAGTGTCTATTTGCTTTGCAGCTCTGAGTTGGTTTAGCTTTGGAACACCCTGCTGGGTCTGGCCATCCCACACTGGCGTCTCTATGGAAGCATAATGCCCCAAGGCAGTCAATTTCTTTTTAACCCAAATCTCCCATGAAAAATCACTCACTTCTTATGGAGTTCCGCAGGGAGATGGATTGCCAAAGCCTTCAGTGTGCTTATCGGGCCCACATGGTTTCTCCCATTTTGCCTGTGCTGTGTTAGAAGTGCTTTGTCACTAATCAAAGCTTTCCCTGTGATTGCACCTTTTCCTCATTTTACAGTGGGGCCCACAGTCATTTGCCTTGGGCTTGGTTGTGGAGCAGGTCAGCCACCGGACCAAGGGCCAGGAGTAGTGTGCGCCCCACGGCTGGGAGAGCCCCGGGCTTTGTCAGTTTCCTTGCGACTCTCCTGCGAGCCTTTCCTTGGGCTCTGGAAGCAATCAGCCCTGGTTTAGAGACATTACAAAAATCTCTTGGGAGCCAGACAGGAGCTGGGGATGCAGTGAGCCAGCTTCCTCCCCTGTGAGGTTGCTCTTTCTTTTTTCTTTTCTTTCGTTTATTTTCTTTTATTAAGATTATGGACAATGGCATTTATTCAGTATTCATGTGGTCAAGATAATATAGTATTAATATTTGAAATCTGAAGACATGAAACAAATCAGAGGTTAGTTGTGCCACCAACATCATGAATTTTAAATTGAGTAAATAGTAGTGAGCTGTGACCAAAAAAAATGTAACTGTCAGACAAATTAGTAGTCACAGTATAGCCAACGAGGATATGAAAGTCAGTTTGGGGAATATAATCAATGATGCTGTAAAGATTATGTAGGGGGTTAGATGGACACTTGTCTCATTAGGGAGACCACTTCAGGGACAGTGTAGATGTCTGACCACTGCGTTGCACACCTGAAGCTGAAGCTGAATATTATGGAATGTCAACTATAATTATATAGTCACGGGATGTGGCGTACAGCATAGGAAATAGAGCCAGTAGAATTGTAACAGCTGTATGATGTCAGAGGTTGCTCTCTCCTGTTCGTGTTCTGGCCACAATACCTGCAGAATTCTTTCTTTCCTGTCTGCAGCCTGTCCTGCTGGGCTGCTTTCTGTTTTAACTACGAAGCCAAAGCCAGCTCCTCTCCCGCCAGTTCCTGGACAGCAGCACTCTGCCCGACTTCTCGCCCCAGCGGCTTCCTTTCTGAGCCAGTAGCTGCCACCGAAGAGGCTAAAAGAGGAGTCCGAAGGGCCAGCCGCTTTGAGCCATCACATGTAGTGTGAGTGGCCAGCATGTAAAGATCTCTGTGATGAAAAGAAGTGGCAGCAGGACACCAGGCAGTGTGGCTTGCTTTATTCTATCACATAGGTCTCCACAGATTGTCGCAGACATCTCCCAATTCCGTTTTATTCAATTTCATGTGAAAAGAAAGCTGGAAAAAAGGCATCTGTGGTGAAGACCTGTGTCCTCACTGTCTTGCACTGATTTCTAATTCTAGAAACACCTATGCTGGTCAGAAGGCAGGTGCAGACGTGATTCTGTTTCTTCTCTGTCACTTCCTGGCTCACCTGAGCTCTCAAAGGGCCAGTCGCCTCACCAGTGAAACGGGGTAAAAGAAAAAGAGCAGGTCCTGAAACTATGCCTTGCTGACTTTTCCCACCTGGAGTTTGTGAGACAACACAGGAAATGCCTACTTACCTGTCAGCTGCTTTCATCTGGTGCCATTGAAGAGAAAGCCCTGAGCTGGGGCGTGAAGAGCTGGGCCTTTGTGTTCACAACAGTTTAGGATTCTGGATTCCAAACCCAGTGGTCTCACCCAAGAGTAGAGCAGTGGCGGCCGTCAGGGTGCACTCAGGGTCGGTAATTGGTTGATTAATTAAAAAGCCAAAGACTCATAAAAAATGACACATGTTCATTTGAAGCTTTTTTTTAACTGAAAACACATATTTATTTATTAATCATTCGCTAGAGTCCCAAGGCTTTCTGTTTGCATAGGTCAGCTGACACTTTTCACAGGGCCCTCTGCATATATCTCTGCCATAACGCCATGTCCAGGTTCTAACTGCATTCTTTAAAGTGGGCTGGAAACTTAAAAGGGCACTTGCAAAGCTATCCTCCTTTTCTTCCTCTCTCTCTGAAATATTGAGTTTTTCCAAGGTTTTCAACTGTTTTTTCCATATGTTGAAAACATGGAGATAAGAACTCTCTTTTCACACTAATATTTCACTGCTTTACATTTATTTAAATTATGTCACTAGAATTTTCAGTACAACTGGCATAAGTAGGTTTAGGAACTCACACACTCACCCCAGAAGAACAAAAGGGCTTACCAGGCTCTGCCCTGGCCTTGACTTCGCCTTGGTCCAGGAGGGGCATCTCCTGTCCTCAGCTGGCTCCTGCTGGTTCTCTCAGTTAATTAACGTCACCTTGTCAGGCTCCCTCACCTGCCCAAGGAAAGGAAGTGGGCTCCTCTGACCTGCCTGCTTCCCCTGCTTTTGGAACATTCTGGAACAACTTTCTGGGCTCTCAGGGTTTACCTGTGGCAGTTCTTACACTAATTAGAAATAATTCTGAGGAAAACAACCTTGGGCTCTGGGGGACGCCTTCATCTTGGCACTTTATTGTCATTCACTGCACACTGAGGGGTGGACAGAGGATGGCCACGGCCGGGGTGCGAGCTCTGATTCCTCACTCGTGGCAGAGGAGCCTTACCCGGCGCATGCACAGTGGTTTCCTTCGCACAGCTGAGAGAGTTTTAACGCAGGGCTTCACACTTCTGGAAAATGAACTGACACTGCCCCCTTGCCATACCTAGGCTGCATCTGATCTCCTCGCCTCTTGGGGCCCGGGCAGGTAAGTGAGGACCTTCCTGTCCCCCACCAGCTGGTTGTCAGAACTTCCCCCCCCCCCCCCAGTGGCTGAGGCAGGGGGCCTGGACTGGGGTTCTGTGAAACTCCTGCGGGAGTGTAAAGCAGGCCCCGCCCACCCAGGGCTACACCCTGGATCAGGTATTTAAAAACAGCAATTCTGGTAGTCTCATAGTTTACAAAAAACGTTTAGAAATTCAAAATCTTTTTAAATCTAAAATGAGCAGAGATGAAAGTTGGCGTTTGATTCTTTTCTCCTAGGTCCTCTTTACTCTGCAGAGTTCAGTGTTTCTCAGCAGCAGGCAGCTTACAAAGTACGTTCCCCTTAAATGGAGCCCCCAACTGCATTCTGTTTTCATTTTCTTATACAAAAGGGTCTTACGGTTTGATGTCACTCTCCCCTGACTGTGAACCCTTGTGTTAAACAGAAATTATTTAGTTACACGCTGATGCTATGAATATCATTTACAAATAGATCTTTCCTCAGAAGGTTCTAACACAGTTTGGCCTCATTCAGCTCTGATATTCATTCAAATGAAGTATGCTAAAAGGAAAACAGACCAAATTCTCTTAAATAATCATGTAATATAAAATATAGCTGGAAACCACAGGCCAATCAACATATGACTTATCAGGCAGTTTCTTCTTTTATCAATTGTTTTTCATCGGTTCTGTTCATTGGTTCTATTTAGAACTTGTCAGAACCCCTGTGACAAGCATGCAGATACTGGAAGACAATTCATGGCTCTCTCTGACCTAAAGACACCTAAATAGTTCACATGCTTCCCTTACCACTTATGACATCTGGATGCTTTTAAAAGAAATACCACTTACTCAGGATGTAGCCCTGTAATTTGGATGAATACTTGCATTATATGGAGTAATAATGATGTACCTTTAGTGTCTTAATTTGTGCATCCGCTTTTGGCGTTTACACAATGACTGCAGAATTCAGTGTTTACGTGGAAAGATGAATACTTATAAAATCTATTTCAAATAGATGTGAAAGATATTCTTTGTGGTATGGACAAGGATTTGTCTGAGGTAAATATTCTTTATGTGGATAATAAAAAAAAAAAAAAAAAGAAAAGAAAACCATTCCTGGAATGTATTTGCCAAGCAAATACTTTGGAAAACAGCCCAAAGGAACATATTTAAGGCTGTGATTTTAATACCGAGCTAAGTAAATGCTTTAATGCATCAGCCAAGCTCACGGATGGTGGTAATCACATCTGGTTTACCTCAAGCTATGGGAGAGGGAAGGAAACTTAACAACAGAACAAACATCATGGGGCTCAAGTCTCATTTTTGGCTTCTAAGTCCTGTAGGTATGTGTGCAGTGCGGGGTTTAAATTTTTCTCTTTTTTTCTTTTTTATTGGGGAATATTGGGGAACAGTGTGTTTCTCCAGGGCCCATCAGCTCCAAGTCATTGTTCTTCAGTCTAGTTGTGGAGGGCGCAGCTCACTGGCCCATGTGGGAATCGAACCGGTAACCCTGTTTTCAGAGCTCGCGCTCCAACCAACTGAGCCATCCGGCCGCCCTAAAATTTTCTTTTTAAACTTAAATAGTGCTATGGCTCAGCAATCAATAAATGCAGATAGCTTGATAACCACAAGGGAAGACTGCTCTGTCACCTGTCCTTTCTTTGTTGTGTAGCCTGTGACTTTCACGGGCCACATTAAATATTTTTCTAGATAGGCAGCTATGGCAGATGCCTTATCACATGGCCAAGGAACAGAGGGATGCGACCAAGACAAATCAGAGTAGGGCATCCGAGATGGGGCTCCTGTCCCCACTCCTCCCGGCACCCCCAGTCCTGGCAAGGGTGGAAGCAACTGACGACTTCCAGCATGGCACCCGGCACAGTGCATTTGCTTGTGAAGAGCAGACCTAACAGGTGCTGCTTGATTCTCTCACATTAATTTTCAAGTCATGCCAACACTTCCTCAGTTAGGAAGTTTTTCTTGTGTTACTACCTGATACCGTTTCAGACATCAGACTGCCTCTTTTTTTAGAACTCCTTTTGACAGCATTTTAAAAAACATTTAACATTCTTGATTCCAAGCTATAGGCAGTATCTGCCTAACGAGCAATTCAACCTAAACAGTTTCCTATTCCAAATGCAGTTTCTATTCAGAATAAAGATAATTAATATGATTTTCTCATCACACTAGATATAGCCTGATGAGATATTGTTACCAGAACTTGCTCTGATCAAAACAGTTATTTCCTACTCTCTGAATATGAGCTCTAGTTTTAACACTTTAAATGTTGATATTTCCCAAATTCCATAGGGAGGACTTATCTATGGGAACCAATACTAAGTAAAAAGCCATTGGGGATGCTGGCCATGGACTGTGTGGCTTTTCCACCAGCGTGTGAGGTTTAGGGATCTGCTCAGGCCAGCAACTAAATGCGTGTTTGGATCTGAGCATAAACTTCTATAGATAAATGTTTGTAGAAAGTCTTTTTAATGGGAAAGTTCTGCCCAACAAAGGGAATCCCGTTTCTGTTTTAAATCACGAGTCTGGTGAGCAGGACAGAAATTTGACATTAGCTCTAATTCAACCCAGCTGGAAATTCCTGCCCAGACATTCACATCTACAGGTCTTGATCATGAGGTGAGTTAAGCAAATTATATTTGAGATGCCGCCAGCCGAGCTGGTGCTACTGTCATGCTGCGTGGAGGGGCAGTCGGGGAGACGCAGGGCTCTTTCTGAGGCCAATAAAAGGCATGTTTGTGTGGAAGCTGTGGCCGGCGCACGGCAGGGGAATCACCCCAGGCGAGGCCATTGGCTGCATCAAGGGACAGGGGCTATTCAGCGAGGTCTTCGCAGGGCCTCCTTGGGTAATGCCGTCTGAGAAACAGGGCAGCTTCCTTGAGACCTGGTGAGAAAGAGGTCTCCAATGGTTGTTTGAACAATTATGGAGCGCCTCTTCAGAGCTACGCAGAGCATTAGTCACAGGCCACAGGGGTGGCAGGACACCATGCTGCTTCCGTCTTGTGTGGAGACAGGCAGTGGGGGGACAGTGGTCAGGTGAGGCAGGGGACACAGGGCCCAAAGGTTCCTGGAAGACGTTGGATGTGCAGGGTTTGGAAGCCAGAGGGTACTGGGCAGAGAGGGGAAAGGCCCAGGGAGGCCACTGTGCACTTGCTGAAGCTTCCTTCACTCGGACACATGTGGAGAATAGCTCCTCCCGGGGCTATGTGGTGGCATGGAGGGAGGGAAAGAAAAGCCATAACTGTAACTGCGGAAAAGACTGCCTGATGGGACAAATTACTGGAGAGTTTCCAACGACACTTTGAACAGCTTGTACTTGATCAGTTCAGAATTGCAAATCCTACCAAACTCCACTGCAGCTAGCAATCCCAGCGACTGTAGTGGGTGACATTTTAATGATCAAGTATCAGTCAGGCAGTCATGCAGCATTTTTTCTTTTTTCCCCTTTTTTGTCACATTTAATTTAATAATACAAATGGAAGCAAACGTTATGGATTTCATGCTGAGAAGCCCAATGCCTGAATTGCTACGGGACACGGTTCAGACAACGTTCACTGGGTCCCCGCCAAGGCAACGGGGACATGAGAGAGCAAGGCTCCGTGTTCTTATTCATGATGCAGAAACTCGTTGCCCTCTCGTGGGACTCACCTTTCCTGGGCTCCCAGCCTACATGTCAGGGACATGTGGACCAAAGAAGGTCCCAGCTCACCTTTACGTCCCAGGTTGTCTGCTTGAAGTCATTGCCACCTCCAGTCGGGTCCGTATCCGAGTCCTAGAGGGCCCCTCCCCCACCAAGATGAAGCTGAGCCCTCCAGGAAACACAGCCGGTTTTGCAGCATCCCAAGGGGGGAAGGGAAGAGTGATGCATCTTCAGGCTCTGTGTCACCCCTTGGTAGCCCCTCACTCCCACCCTGGGCCAGCCCAACCAAAACCCCTGTCTGTGTGCCCACCGGATCCAGAGGAAAGAACTGGCCAGATGGGGGAGGCTCTTCCTGTGTGTGTAAAAGGAGGAGCTGAACTAAATGGTTCCCAAGACCCTGCCAGTCCCCGTCCTCTCTGCTTCTAGGTATTGAGATCCTCAGGGATGGCCGTGTGACGTTCTTAGTAGTCCTGACTGAGGTGACCCTTTGTAAATGCTCACATTTGATGTCCTGGGAAGCAAGGTGGTGTTAAAACAGGGCCTCCACTTACCACTCAGCTAATCCCCAGCTGGGGCCCCTGCACAGTACACCTCACTTCCAGTTCACTATTTTGGCTTAACCAAAAATGCCAGTACTTCCAAGGCTTTTACTGAACGACAGCTGTGAAAGGAGCTTCCTTTCTTTACAGACGAATGAGGGAACAAAACCTCTTTAATAGTTCCTATTTCCTTTACTTGTTTTTTCCTTTCCTCCAAGTCTTGGAGTAAGAAAACACATCAAATTAGAACTTGAAGCAGAGTAGGCAGCAGAGCCCCTGCTCTCCTGCCAGGGGGTCTCTGCCAAGTACAGAGACCTTGGCCTGAAAGAACACACTTGAGAAAGGGCTCCTGTGGGTAAGGAGTTTGGGCAGGGCTGCGGGGCGGCCTGCCTCTGCCCCACAGTGTGTGGGTGCTGGCTAGGTGATGGGACGTGGAGACTGGACTCATTTGAAGGCTCGGTCCCTTCCATGTCTGGCTGGTGGCTGGGGCTCTCAGCCGCACACCCTCACATGACCGTCCACACGGCTTGTGCTTCCTCAAGTCCTGGAGGCCAGGGTCCAGGGCAAGTGATCTGAGAAGAAACCTTACCTGTTGTGATCCGGCTGTGGCAGTCAGGAATGTCACCTTTGTGTGTTCTATTCGTTGAAGGATCTTCAAAGGCCCACCTCCGTTCAAGGCCGAGGAGTAATAAACTGTCTCTTGATGAGAGAGGCCAGCTTCCAAAAGGCCGCCCCTACCCTCTGCTGGCACAGCATGGAGGGTACCTGGCACAGCATGGAGGTGGGCGAGGAGCTTCCACCTGCCTCTCAAGTTTAGGGTTAACAGGCAGGACCTCTGCAGCTTTGTCAGCTGCCACCCACGACTCTGGTCCCACCCGGCTCTCTGTGGACACAGAGGATTCCTTTGCACAGAGCAGAATTTTTCATCAGATCAGGTGTCTCTGCTCAGTTTAGATTATAAACTGATTCTGTTCCCAGGATTTGAAGTGAGAGCCTTATAGTAAAGCCATATAAGCCCCCTCAAGTAATGCCCCCCACCTCCACCCTCCCTCACACTCAGGATACTCGTTCAGGACCAGAATCTGTGAGGCCAACAGACAGAGTTTGTGCTGGAGAAATGACCCCTGAGAAGGCCCATCAGGCCTTGTCTCTGGTCATGAAGCTTGAGCTCTCTGAGTTTGTTTCCATAACTGCGTTATGTCTTTTTTATCTTTAATATTGTTTTTTTAAATATTCAGGTGTATTTTTTCCATAGTTTTTCATTATGGTTTGAATTACTGTTCTTGGCAACTTTTTAAATTATATTTTAGAGGTGTGGAAAATACAGCAAAGTATAGAGAAGAAAATAGAAATTTGCTCTAATACTGCCCCTCAAAATAATTGTTACTATTTTAACACTTTGCCTATTTGAGTATTTCCTCATCATTAAATATTCTTGTATTAAAAATGGTTTTAATGGCTAAATACAAATTGATATACCAGAACGTATTTTAACCATCCCCTTTGTTGTACATTTATTTCTTCTTTCCCATACTTTTAATACAATGACTTTTACATTAATAAAAAGTATTTTTATTTAGTGCATATGATAAACATTTTTTTCATACTTAAAGCCTTAATAAAAATATTTAAACTTTAATATATACATTTTCTTGTTGAGAGATTCCAGGAAGTGGAATTATTAGCTCATAGGATATAAACAATTTAAAGTTTTTGCTACATGGTCTGAACTTGCTTTCCCCAATTCGCACAATCTGAACATAATTTTAATAAAAAATAGGCAGGTATTATATGTTTGGGGAAAAATGTAAAGCCACATTTTAAATGATTTAATTCAGGTTTGATTTAGATTTGTTTTAGCCTTAAAATGAGGATCAACTCATTTGATTCCATTTAAGAGTGTTTAAATTCCTTGGTTCCACATTCTGATTCTATGTTTTTTTCTCTCTTTAAGTTTATTCTCAGTTGTATATATTTTCCCACTAACACTATTTTTCTCCTTCGTGCATGACTTGTGGCTTCACCACTGTCAATCATTTTTCTCCAGATGTTCTTTTTCTTAGTGTCTCATTTATTTCACGCACGATTGGGGCGTTACTCACTGCCCATTGTCTCAGCCTCCATGTGATTTGTCTACTCTGTAATTCTGCATCTTTGGATGATAATCTTATTACTTTTAGGATTAGTAAAATATATATGTGTGTGTGATTTTTATATACTTGCTGTCTTCTCATCATCACTGCTGTGGCCAATTATGAGCAAATCTTCATGCGTGCTTTGCATGCCTTCTTGTTTAATTGTGTCCATCTGTCCTCAAATTTGTATGTTGTTGTCACTACATTCCTTTGCTTTTGTATATACATTTTCTTGCAGTATGTTAGAGTGCTCCAATATTTACAATAGCAATTTATAGTTCCCATTAGCACTGTTTTATTCTAATGTGGTTGGTCATTTGGGATATAAACTTTAAAGCATTCTGGAGTTACTATGGTGAATGTTAAATTACATATCTGGATTTAATGGTTATTCATGGACTCCTTATAATATTATAGAACTCATGATCCCTATGGACTTTTGAACAGTAAATATCACCACACCTGGGCTTTTTTTGGCTCATAATTATAGCTTTTGCAGAAACTCTGTAGAGTAATTTGAATAGATAACTTAATTGTTTCCCTTATGCAAAATTCTTTTTAGTATACCTTCTAAGACTCACTATTACGTGGGAAAATGTTACTTTTACATTTGGTTACGTTTTAATTCTGAGCTCATTTTTTGCTGCTTATTTATTTATTTATTTAATTTTATTTTAATTGAGTTATAATTGACATATAACATTGTGTAAGTTTAAGGTGTACATGTTGATCCGAGACATTCATACATTGAAACATGATTCCTACTGTGGCGTTAGCTAACGGCTCTATCATGTCTTACCCTTGAGGTCCTGGGATGAATGAAGAGCCCTTGGCTCTGCCCATGGGAAATTTATACTCACTTGGGTTGTGAGAACGTCACACAGATCAGAGCTGCTGCACTCTGAGGTGGAAACGTTGTTTGGGGCCTTGAAGGAAAGGTTGGGTTTCAGAGAAGAATGGAGGACAGGGCACGAGCAAGAAGAATAGTTTGACAGTGGAAAGGCAGTGGGGTGAGTCCAGTTGGCAAAGGTTAGGTCGCATTTAAGAGAGTTGAGGGAACACAAGTAGTGCCAGGTGTGGAAGGGCAGAGCTTAGACTGCTGTGGTGGCTTTGTGCAGGAAACTGACATAAAGGAGGCACTTTGTGGGTAATGTTGAGGATATAAGTCAGAAGGGGAAACATTGGAGGACGGCGTTTCAAGACTTAAATGTTCATTCATGGAACTGAGGAATGCCGTGTGCCTGCCATGTGTTTACCATGTGCCAGGGCTCTGACCCATCATCCCTGCTCTTAGGGGGCTGGACATTTATCATGCCGCCTCTTAGGGGGCTTACATTCCATTGAAGGAGACAGGAAATGAACATCTGCATATATAGCAGCCATATGTATAATACACACCTTGTGGCATTTAAAGTTTCCTGAACATTCTAGCTTTCAGGGGCTGTGACCAGTGTGCAGACAAATGTTCCGTGCACCATTACATCCCTGGACCCTTTCAGGAATCTCTCTTTGCTCTTATGGCTCAGCCTGGTGGCTCCTGTGACTCTCCCCAGTGCCCCTTTGGTTACAATTCCTATTACATTGTCAGTCTGCCTGTGGATGCAGCTGGAAGACTCAGGCTTCCCCCAGGATAAATCCTCTTGAGGAGCTGACATACTGGAAATAGCATTTGAAATGAGCAGATACGGGAGGTAACCAGTGGAGCCTGACGACACAGCTGCTCTTCTGGTGATAACTAGCGATCGGTTCCTGTCTCCTCAAGAATGACCTCCAGGTTCTGTCGCGCTTCTGCTGGGCTGCAGAAGCTGTGAGAACATGCCTCCGGGTGACTTACCTATGTGTTCACGGCCCTGAAAAGTCTATAGCTTACAGCAACCTTCTTCTTTTTCCTGGATAGGAATCTTACATGCTTTCTGCAGAACTTGGAGAAAAATGTGACGCCATAGGCAAGAAGTTGTTATACTTGGAAGATCAACTTCACACCGCGATCCGCAGTCATGATGACGACCTCATCCATATCCTTTTCGTCGTGCACATTAAGCACCAGCTAGGTTATTTGGTAAAAGCAAGTCTTAAAAAGATACACAATTGCCCCATGCCTCAGCAGACGGAAGCAGACAGATATTGCTGTTATTACAGATCAGCACACCTCAGATCTCAGATTATCCAATGTCTTCTCTCTAGTTTTTGGTAAGGCAACATTTTTGGTTATGAAAGCTGACCACTAAAAATTAGCCATGCAGTTCAGACATGCAACCATGAGACCAAAGCAGAATCCAGTTTTCACGGAGTGGGAAGCTGGGTGTGCAGGACTCAGTGTCCTAGGGGCTTTCTCAATACCAAAAAACCCAAATGCATGCGTGCTTTTCTTTACCACATAGTTCTGCCATGTAACAGGCAGAAGAGTGTCACAACTCACAGGACTTCGGGTTATTTCTTTGCACTTTCTTTTTGCACAAGAGTCAATATACCTGGTATCACATACATACAAATAACTTCATCAAAACTGGCTGCCGGTGAGCAACATGGCGCGAGAGTTTACTAGCACCGCATGTCATGCACCTGTGTGGAGCACTGTGACCCCTAGTGATCTGTGGGGATGGTCAGTTTGTCACTGCTTTGTTCCTTTGAGGGCAGATGGGTGGGTGCACAGGGATATGCAGCCCCATCCTATATCTTTTCATTTATTTAATCACAAGTCAACACTTCTTCAGCACAAACACTTTCCGTTCATCATCCTTTCTATTCTGCAGTATGATGTTTGTTACATGGACTGGTGGGAATTGCAGTTATTTTGGTCTTTGCTTCTCATTGCTGTCTTTTCAGAATTCCAGTTCTTATCATACTTTATCTTGAGTGTGTGTGTGTGTAGCCTTAAGCGGTCAGGCATTAATCTTAATCACAAGTATTCAGATCCACATTTAATGATGGAGTCGACACTGTTTCCTTCCTTCTTATAACCTTAAATTTGACCTTGCTTATTAAACTTAGCAGGAAATTTCTTCGACATAATCAGCTATTATGTTCACATTGTTCAAGGTAGATTTTTAAAAGTAGACATTCTGTTCCTCAAACTTCCTGCCACTTAAAAAAACTGGTCTTTAATCTATTATCAGGAGGTTGGCCAAAGAAACAGTGGAATGTTTGGTTTGCATTTTTGTTTATTCCACGTTCATGGATCACACAGATTTGAGCACTTATAAGGGGACACAGCTCCTAGGAAATGGGCGAATGACTGTATGTGGGTGGTCCCTTTGGGGCAGCGCCCTGCAGACCACCCGTGGCCCAAGCCCAGCGGGTGGGGGCTTTCCTCAGTGGGACGTCCCTCAGGCTCCATGTGGAGTCTGTTGGCCATTCTGAGACCTGCAGTCAGGACTTGTGGTGGTCTCTTGTTTAGAAATTTTCTAGAAGGTCATTTTGATTTCAGGGCATTGGGTTTTCTCTTTAATAAGGTTGGTGGCATGGAGGAAGCTGAGATGGAACAGAGCTGTGTGTAAACAAGAACCTCTCAGTTTTCCCACGGCAGTTCAAGCCATTTTCAGTGGCAGCAGGACCACAAACAACTGATAAGCCTCTATGGTTTTCATGGGCACGAAGTGAGGCTGTATTCAGAAAGTATGTTTAACATAGTTTTTCTCTGGGGTAAGTGCTTGTTTTTAGGTAGAAAACTGTTCTCCAAGGCCATTTGCCTCACCATTCTCAGTGTGTGTCACAAGCTCAAAGCACATCCCATAAGAGGTTTCAACTTAGTCCCTGAACTATTTTATAATAAATGTTTGAAGGAATCACTCAGTAACCACACAATGACTTATATGAAAAACCATTTAATTCTATTAAAACTGCTATAGGGGCCGGCCCAGTGGCTCAGGCGGTTACAGCTCCGTGCTCCTAACTCTGAAGGCTGCCGGTTCGATTCCCACATGGGCCAGTGGGCTCTGAACCACAAGGTTGCTGGTTCAATTCCTCGAGTCCCACAAGGGATGGTGGACAGCACCCTTGCAACTAAAATTGAACACGGCACCTTAAACGGAGCTGCCGCTGAGCTCTCGGATGGCTCAGTTGGTTGGAGCGCATCCTCTCAACCACAAGGTTGCTGGTTCTACTCCTGCAAGGGATGGTGGGCTGCGCCCCCTGCAACCAGCAATGGCAACTGGACCTGGAGCTGAGCTGCGCCCTCCACAACTAAGACTGAAAGGACAACAACTTGAAGCTGAATGGCACCCTCCACAACTAAGATTGAAAGGAAAACAACTTGACTTGGAAAAAAAAAACTGCTATACATAGATCGGGATTATTATCCCTACTGGATAGCTGAGAAAACTGAGGCTTCTAGAAATTACGTAGCTGGTTCGAGGTCATTTCTAACCAATGGCAGAATCTTCCAGCCACAAGCCCCGTGGTCCTACTTGACCAGCAGGCGGCAGCTATGCCTGTAAATAAAAGGACAGGCCCTTCTGTGGAACATACAGTTACTATACACATTTTTAGCTATAGTAAGAGTTTTGATTGAAGTCATGTTTTTTTGAGAATTTTGTTGATCCTTGCTGAGATAGGTGGGGACACACTGGGGACATGTCAAACCAGGGTTGAGAAGTGCTGGTTTAGGTACTGAAGTCAGCCCCTCTCCCCCGCAAATAAAATCTACAGCACGATATGGATTTGAACTCAGATTCTTCCCTGAGGCCCAGGCTTTGTTCCGTGTCACTGATTGAGAGTAAATACAAGGAAAGTGACTTTGAACTCATACAAAGCAGCACTTAGATTTGAATGGAGCGCCATGCACTGAGATAGAAAGATGTTTACAAGACGGCAGAGGCAGCCCTTGTTTCAAATTAGAACTTATCTGGGGATCCAGAGAGGCTGCTGCAATCCTGTAGCCAAACTCTGACTGGATTGTTTCCATTCTTGATCAAAGATACAAAGCTGAGTGCGGCTGAAAGAAACGGCTTGCTGTCAACAAGAAAGAACTGTGCGGTGGGGGTAATATTTTTGTTTGGTTCCATTAAGCACTCTGCCAGAGGCCACTGTGCATGTGATGTGGAGTGAACGTGATGAATGTGAGTCCACAGCAGACGTCTGTGTCCAGAAGATTCTAGCCTTGGATGCAAGAGGCTGATTGTTGGTGTGGAAGGCACAGGATCTGCCACACAAACCATATGTGTGGGGAAGCCTGATTGGTGTGGCACCCAGGAGGGTGGCCAGGGGTCAGCTCTGGGTTTGAGTCTCTACGCAGACCCTCTGGGTACCCTGACTTCATGTGGGGGCTACAGGCAGCCTACTAGGAGTCTCCTGCTTTCACGAAGAAGACACTGGATTGACAGATCTGAGGGGGCTAACAGGCCATGTCTCTTCATCATCCTGACAGGTTCACTAAATTACACGTAGCATGACCAAATAACAACACAAACCTGTCAGCGGCAAATGTCTGCAACATGTCTGCAACACTGATTGAAAGAGCTAGTGTCGCCCAGGTGACTCATGCCTGGAGTCTGAGGACAGGACAGGAGAGGGGCCTTCATTGTCAGTCAGGACGGATTTCCAGGAGCATTTGTCTGAGTCTCTAGCACAATTTCACAGTCATTTTGGGTCCTAATTGGCAGTTATGTTTTGAAAAACATTTTGCGTGTAATGGTTCCTCTGTGTTCAAAACTCTTTAACTGAAACTATGCAGTTTAGGTGGATTATTAAACAGGGGGTTGTCTCACTTTTTTCACCTTCAACTTCAACAACACACTTTCAAAGGAGAGAAGTTTGCTTGGGATTGGGACACTGGGGCATCTTTCAAAGCCCTCCCGGCGGTTCTGCCTGCCTCTGAGTCACAGATGAGATGGGAACAGACGGATTCCATTTGGTCCTTTACAGCCATGTCCGGGAAGCCCTCATGGGATTCTGTTCTCTCTGCTTGTGTGGAAGGCGTGGAGCTCGATGGCAGGCCAGCACTGTGAATGCATCAGATGTCACACCCCCTTAAGAGGCCTGTCTGGTTCAACTTTCAAGTGTGTAGCTTGAACCTACAAAAGTAACAGGAGTTTGGGGATAATTGCTCCCTCTCCCTGGGGATGTTCTCCATTTCTGGAGCTAAAGAGCTAGAAGAGGGACCATGACGATCACGGAGCCCCAATCGCGAATTTCATAGATAAAACTGATAACCCGAAGAGGCTGTTATTCATGGCGTCGTGATGCAGGTCTGGTGGCCACAGCTCTTCCCTTCAGCTCCCACCACAGGGAGTGGGATGGGCAGAGGAAGAGTTGGAGACCACAGTGAGGGAGAGGGAGTGGACACAGTGGGGTACTGGCACCAGGTGGGCACCACAGAGAGTGCCCGGGACAAGCACCAAGTCCACGAAGCAAGTCACGTGTGGGCAGCGCTTGTCTCTGTGCCCTTGAGCAGCTGTGCTCCTCACCGTTGGCTTTCCACGAAGGTACATTTCCCAGGCCTGCAGGCCGTAGTGGCTGTAGGGGAATCACTGTCGTTATGAAGGACGATCTGGCCAGTGAGAAGCGTTTCAAGGCTGTACTGATATGTCTCTTTGGACCAAACTAGGTCGGATGAATGGAAGGCTCAGCTACTAAAATGATCACTCGGAAACTCTAGTGCCACATTCAGTTGGTTTTATATATGAACAAAAGACCCCTTTGAAAGAATTTGAGGACCTTTGCAAATGGCTACCCTAAATGACAATCCTGTCTCACCACTATATTCCTGGACGACATCTGTGAGACGTGTCTTACCCCTCTACTAATTATAAACACGGTTTGCAGAATTTTACTATCAAGAAGTTATGCACTTGCTTAATATGTGTGTAGTCCATCCCAAGGTGGTAAAGAATGGTCTTGGGTTCCAAACATGTTTTAAAGATGTTGGCATGTCAACCCTTGTGTCATTATTGTAACTAGTGTGCCAAGTTTCTTCGATGCCACCGCTACCTGGTGGCATATCTGTTACGGGGACAGGAAACTTAGCTACAGATGTTTCTATGGCACAGGCATCCTAAGAAGCAGTCAGCTCTTGTGAGATCTATTCTCACACTCAGGTGCACTGAGCACCTCCATCATTTACACCTAAAATTTCAATACAGAGTTTTACTTTATTTGCTCAGCCCTTTGACAAAAATCAAGCTCAAATATGTCCATGGGCTTCAACTAGGAGCTCATCGGACTAGGAATTAAAGAATCTAATTCCAGTCCTACTCTACTACTTAGTAGCCTTAAGATCTTTGTTAGATCTTAATGAAATGGGAGAAACAGTGAGAAAATGTTGTGAAAATATTTTTAAAGTATATTTTTCAATCTAACCTCTAAGTACCTTTCTGCAGCCTGGATCTCTCCCCAACTTCAGACTCATGCCTGCTTCCTGTGTGGCCAAGTGGCAAGTGGCATCTCCACTTGGCTGATAAGTAGGCTTTTCCAGTTTGACACATCCAAAATCAAATTCCTCCCCACACTCAGCAAACCCCAACACATTCCCAGTCTTCTTCTCGATACCTTGCAAGTCTATTTTTCCAGTTCATGGCTTAGATAAAAGAAATCTGAGAGTCATTCTCACTGCCTTTTCCTTCTTTCACATTCCACATGCAGTTCATCACCAAATGCTGTTGGTTCTACCTTCAAAATATCCAGAATCTGACCACCTCTCATCACCTCCGCTGCCACTGACGGGGTCCAAACTAGGATCTTTTCTTGTCTGAATTATTTCTGTCATCTCCATGTTTCTGCTCTGCCCCCCAGTAATCTATTAACAATGAAGGCAGCCAGTGTCGTGTCATTCCCCTGCTCCAAGTCCCCTCCCACACACACACAATTCCCATCTCACAGTCCATATACGCGGCCCTCACGTGTGAGGGAGTGTGTGTGTGTGTGTGTGTGTGTGTGTGTGTGTGTTGCTCTACTCACTGGCACTTAAGCAACGTGACAGCAGTGACTTTGTTCACTCCTTCACTTCCAGGTCATTTCTTAGCACACAGTAGGAGCTCAGGAAATATTTGAATACTTGAATGAGTGAAGAAAAGAATGAGGATCTCTATGCCTTCATCTCCCCAACTGCTTAATGGTGAAATGTGGTTCACGTGGTTTCTTTTATAAACACATCTGTTTAAATATGAAAGTGTGCATGTCCATTGTGAATATTACAGAAGTATGAAAGAAAAGGCTATATCTCCTTCCCAGTGCAAATACCTAGAAATTCACCACTCTGTCTTTCTAGCTAGAAATAGCTCATCTCTCTCTCTCTCTCTTTTCAAAATTTTCAAAATTTTGAAAATTAGATTTCAAAATCTCCTTATACAAATTGTTCTGCAACTTGCTCCCCCCGCCCCCACTCCACATTTTATCCTGGATTCTCCTCCATTTCACTACATTCAAATGTTTTGGAACTCACATGTAGTAAGAAATCATACAATCAGGTTGGTTAGAGAGAGTTTATGTTGTAAATAAAAACATGATTTTAGTCATTTCGATGATGATAGGCTCATTATAGAAGGTTCCAGGATTCCTGATGTCTAGCGCAGCTTGAGCAAAAGGTGTTTGCGACCTCTGCTATCTTGTAAATTATCCTTAAATCTCGTGCTCCCTCACAAAAGGCACTACACGCTCACAAGAGAAAAATATTTCTTTGAACCCTAGCCCTGTGAAGAAAGTATAGGATCTGCATCTTATAAGTGAGACAGTTAAAGCGGTAAGTGATTTGCCAGCTTCCCGGAGCTCAGAGCCTGTCTTCTGACACCTCTGTATGTCAGTGGACCTGCTGTGTGAGGGGCTGTGTTACTTTAGTTGTATAACTTACGCTCTTCCTTTTGTCGCATTTCTCTCACTCTCTTTTTACAAACTTGTACAGTGTATTCTGCAAGAGCCAGAAATTTGATGAGTTCTTTAAGAAGCATCTCATTTTGGTTTGGTTTCTCTCTGTCCGACCCTTTGTCACCATTTAATATATTACAAATAGGGGTGTGTAGTGCCAGGCTGAATAGCAAAGGTAATTCTATCTGAGGAGTTTGTTAGGATTCATAAAGTACTTGAGCTCTGTGCCTACGCTTTGTAAATGCAGCCTAACTTTGTGATTGAACTTCAGCTTGGTGTTCAGTCTGGGACCACTTACACTTTTGCTTACAGAAAGTCCTATGTTTTTTTTTTTTGTTTTTTTTTTTTGCTTTTGCTTGTATAAAGCGGTATGTGTTTTCACAAAAGATTACCAGGGCTGTCCAGAGAAATGGAGGAAAAAGAAGTCTTTAAAAAGTATATCGGATTCTTTCTTCCTCGCACGCCCTCAGCCCCACCCTCATTCCCCTCAAGTTCAAGTGCAAGGAATGAACCATCATAGTAAATGTATATAAATTACACAAATGATGGAGTCTGGTGAAGCTTTAAGGATGAAAAGCTGCCAAAAGCTTTTTGGGGTGGTTCAGCATTTTCGCTTAAGAGAAGTTTATTTGCATAATTCCCAGGCTCCTCTGGAGTTCCTTATTGAGGAAAAAAGAGAAAGCTTTGCACGTCATAACCTAAGGTTGCCTTTTTCTCTTGACACTGCATTGACATTGTCCTTACACAAAATAACATTATACAGTATCTGAGTGGTGAGCCCTCTGCAACTACCTTCTGTTTTCTTCCTATCTGGTCGAGTAACATGCAAGTGGTCTGATCTGCTGTGAAATTTAATGGTATTTAAGTGGTGTCGACATAGTTCTGTTTCCCCTTCGTTCCTGTTGGACGACGTGAAATTAGTTTGCTTGTTAAATTAAAAGAATTCAGCCCACCTCTCATCCTTTGTTTATCTTAGAGTTTCTGACTATAGGTACAAAAGGAAAGAGAAGGGGGACTGAGGGGTAGATAGAAAAACCACCGTCAGTTAAATGTTCCCCAGCTTAAACACCAAGTAGAGCCCATTTCTTAAGAGAATAACAGCTGATTTATACCGTATAATTCTCTGTGAGAAACAGCTTTACTGGTGAGGAAACTAAGCACCCAACAGTTGAAGGAAAACAAAGAAACCCTGAAAAGGCATGCTCCCTGCACTCTGCCAAATCTCAAGTACGAATAGCTCTTTTTTACAAGAACTAGGGAATTTAATAACACGTGGCAGCAAACTAGCATCTACAGGGATTTAGAAGTCATTGTTTCATGAGAAAACTGAGGTTCTAAGGGATTTGCACCAGTGACAAGGCTGGTGATGACCAGCAGGGACCGTAACTCGTGATTCGTGTGAACCTACGGTGGCCCCAAGTCCGGGGTTTCTCGAGGAGGCCCTGATTCCCAGCCTTCTGGCCTTTGCACTGGCAGAGCTCTTGGCTGTGACAGTTGCCCCGCCCCAGCTTGGGACTTAGCAGGAATTACTGCTGCATGGACCCTAATCATGGAGAATCCCAGCTGGCCATCTGTCTTAGTCTCAGAGCTGATTCTTCCTTTCCCTTTTTGAAACTGCACTTGTGGTAGTTAATAACCCCAGGCCTTGTAGAAATTGCAATCTTTCTTAAAAGAAGTGTAAAATTTGTATTAATATTTAATTCCTACAATTTGGAAGAACTTGAGGCTGCAATGAGATAGCAGTGCCCATCTGCTTCTGGCAGTCTCACGCGCCTTACGAGGTCCCCGGGGGCTGCCGTCACCTTCCCCTATGCCCCTTAACAACGTGCGCACAGTCTCTCAAGAGAGAGCTCCAGATGGTGAAGGAAACTCTGCAGGCCATGATCCTGCAGCTCCAGCCAGCGAAGGAGGCGGGAGAAGGAGAGGCGGTGGCTTCCTGTGTGACAGCTGGTGTCCGGGAAGCAGAGACCTGAGGCGTGACAGGATGGGGGAAGGAGGGTGAGTGAGCACATCATCTATAAGGTGCTCAGGGGGCCGCGCTCACTGCACTGCACAAACAATGTGCCTGAATCATCATGGAGATGGAGCATCGAGGTCTCCCAGCAGAAAGGTGGTCCATGGTCGCTCTCCTGAGGCTGAGCTGGGGGGAAGGGGGCACAGATTGGCACATGGAGGGGGAGGGATCAGTGAATTTCCTTCTAAATGTCAGTCGGAGGCCCCTTTACTGTGTTATTACTGGGAGCATCATGCACAGGACTTGGAAATCTTTTCATCTTAGCCCCCACTAGACAGAAGTTGGGGTGAATTCTGCTAAAAAATGTCTCTTCCGGTGTCATCTCCCTTTTTTCTGCAATTAAAATATCTTCTGATTTAAGGACGTATAAAAAGGAAACCAAATATATTTCCCACCACACCTGTTACACTTTCCTACAGGCAAATAATATAAGGGAGCTAATTAACCTCAGAATATGGAATTAGCAGGTTTTCACCTTAATTCTGGGATTCACTAGAATCTCAGAAGAATTAACATGAAAAAAATGACAAAAGATTTTTTTTAAGATAACAGCCTCTCAGTGACGTGTAGCCTTTCTCTTTTTCTACTGTGGCAATACCGATCTCCTGATGCTCCATCAGGACATTCCAAATTCTCCAACAACAAGAGCAGGAAGGGAGCAGGAGATGTGAATGGATCAGGAGGCATGTATAAACTTTGGAGCCACTCCTGTTTTCCTCCTGAATCAGTTTCCCTCACTGACCGTCAGGCCGTGGCCATGGGAACCTTCAGTGCAGTAGTACTAAGTATGACAGCGTGGTATTCAGTGAGACAGTGCAGTACTCAATAAGGCAGTACAGTACTCAGTTAGGTAATATGGTACTCAGTCAGGCCGTGTGGTACTCAGTAAGGCTGTGCTTTATTACTCAATAATGTGGGGCGCTGCAGGCCTCTTCCTGTGGAGGCAGCTGTAAAACAGGCTAAGTTCCATCAGGCAGCACCCCGCAAGCGCATGGCAGAAGGCAGCCTCTGAGAGATGTTCCACACACACTCAGTGGTCCTGTCTCCTATGCCACCATTTCCACTTGTAGAGCCACAGTGCCCATTAGCATTAGTGTGTGCATAAGTGTAAGCATTAATTACACTTAATGCTTACACTAATAGCATTAGTGTAAGCATTAGCTTACAATAAAGAACCCCACTTGATTTTGTCTAACCCCAAACTTCCCAAGTTTAACGGATCATGGATTCTTTTTCATTTGAATCCTATTAATACCCCCCACTCTAGTGCTGTGCAGCAGTGCCTTCTCTGGGAAGCGGTGGTCCACGCACTGATTTACACCATTTATATATGTGTCTGAGACCAAAACTCAGACTTTTGCAGAGTGTTGAGCTTAATCACTACTGGCCACAGTTTGGTAAGTTTAATTGATTAATTGTTCTTTGTGTACTTCTGTTTTCATTTGATACTTACAGGAATTGTAATGCTCCTGCCTTCATGAGGATCTGTGGACACGAGACAATTTCTGTCATTTTTGGAAGTTGTGCTGTCATTTCTGGAAGTCGTACTGTCATTTTCAGAAGTCATGCTGTCATTTCTGGAAGTTGTGTTGTCATTTCCGGAAGGCGGCTGGTGCTTTGCTAAACCTTCCGTGGTGGGCAGCACGTCTGTCCTCGGTGAAGGAGATGCCCTTGGAGCCCATCGGTTGGCCAGGGTCCAGGAAACAAAGCAAAAGCTCAACATGCGAATTTGTTGATTGTGTTTCCTACAGTTTTTTCTTGAGCATTTAAAAAATATTCTACACATTTTAATAAGTGAAATTGATTTGTTCCAAGAATTCTTGATTTTCCAATGATGGGCCAAATTCCTGAGTTGTTTATAATTACATCTAAAAATGATGTACCAGTCACATGACACTTGAAATCCTTGAATTGATTCCAGTGAAACAAAACTCTGGGAGAGTCAGGATTCACCATATTGCCAGTGACTAATCCTTATTTTGACATGCCTTGTTAAAAAGTCCCCAGACATGACATCTTGACAGTCACTAACTCAAGTGTTTTGCATTACTTAGAAACCATCATGATCTATTTGAAAATTTTGGAGGCTAATGACCACTCTATGCATGTCCCAAATAAGGGTTCTCCAGTACTCCCAGTGGGCAGTGCATTCTTTTCCTTGAGACGCTGACCACATTCAAGTATTGGGGCAGGTGAGTGATGCTTTAATCCTTTGCTGCAACTCATCTCTCATCTATGCTGGTCTCAGTCAGCTGGAAGCCAGCTAACTGCCTGGATGTTTCCTGTGGCCACAGAGCCTTCTCAAGACAAGGCCCCTCTCTTCAGCCACTGTGACCCTGGAAGATCCAGGATCATGTATTCCAACCCAGTTTTTGTCATGGCAACATAAAAGGAAATTAGTGCTCGAATTTAAAAGCAACAAGAAAACAATAATAAGAACTGAGAGTGATGACCTAGAGTCTGATTTCACTGTGACATGATGAGAGAAAAAAGATTATATCCCACTGCCCACCAGCTGAAATGATGGCATTCCATCAGCTGCCCATTTATCTCCCACCAGCCTAAATTAGGGCTTGTTCTCAGTCAGAACAGCCCTATTTCCTTCCAACTTCCTGAAATTTCAAGATCAAAATGACCCTTTTCCAAGCCACTAGTAGGTAAGACTGGAAACGTTTCTTCCTCTGCAGTGAGGCTGGTTTCCCCACCCCGGGAACGTTCAGTGGCTCACCGGTATGCACCGGGACTGTCCTAAGACCTTACAATCATTGTCTCCTTTAATTCCCATGTCAGCCACAGGAGGTAGATGTGTCCATGATGAAACTGAGCCTTAGGAGACCAGTGAGATTTCCCCAGGACACAGAGCTGGTCGGTGGGGGAGTGAGAGTAACAGAGACATGTAGGCCGCTCTGAACTGCTGCTCTTCCTAAAGCGCCTTCCGAGTCTTTCTGGAACTGTGAGCAGGGAACTTGTTTGTTCACTTAAGAATTCATGGTCACCTTGGGAGCCCTGCCTGGAGAGTCAGAGAAACTGAGCCCGGGAACCACGGCTTCCCACCCCCCAGCGGGGGCTCCACTTCTCTACAGATGAGAAGTCTAGGCTCACACAGGAGTCAGCAAAACTACCCACCCACCACCGTCCCAACCAACCATTCAATCCCCATCCACTGCAAAAGCCATGCCAGGAACAACCACGTATTGACTGACACTGGACACATTTTCTTGAAAATCCCCATCCAATTGGTATTTTTCAGAAAGCGTTTGAGAAAGCAACGTGCACTCATTAGTCAATGCCTTCTTGTATAAGCGATTTAATACTTTTATTTTTAATATCCTCACCTGACCTAATCTTTTTTGTCATGTAATTTATTGCTTCATGAAGTTGACTTTTTGTTACATGCAATTAAAACTAATATCCAAGTCATGGTGCACCTTTAACTTTTTTTTGTCCTCTGGAATGTGGATGACAGAAGAAAATTTATCAAGTTTATTCATGTCATCTTTTTGTTACAGGATGATTAATTGTACAGTTACTTACATCACACAAAACATTTCTAATAAAGCAATGCTTTAAAATGATGTATGTGTTTACTTTCAGATATTAACTAATCAGAAAACAATGGAATTTTCTATTCAAGGTTATGAAATCTAAGGACGACCAATCATGAAGAACCAACTAGGCTTTGAGCCATAACCAGTCAGTCATTTCCTTGCTTTCCATCCATTTTTTCTCTATAAAAGTCTCTCTCCAGCTCCTATCAGGAATGATCCTAACTATTTCTGGTTTGACACTGCCCCATTTGAATTGATTTTTGCTCAAATAAATAAACTCTTAAAATGTTTTATATGCCTCAGTTTGCTTTTTAAAAGTACCATTGTTTGTAAGAGCAAAAATGGGAAACAACCTAAATTTTCATCAATAGTAAACTGTTTAAATAAATAAGGTACAGCCACACTATGGAAAGCTTTGAAGTTGTTAAAAAACTTTCCATATGCATGTGCTTGAATCTGTAGAGCTGTGACTGGACAGGGACCCAGGAGACTAAGGGAAAAGGGATGCCACAGAGACTTATTTTTCCCAGTACTCTTAAAAATTTTGTACTAAGTGCTAATATTTACTTATTCAAAAAATAAAATGAATTAATTTCTTTAAGAAAAAAACGTAATCAAGGAGATTAGCTTTGGGTCCTCCGGGAAAGCAGGGCACAGAGGTTTCCTTGATCCTGATGGTGCCCCATTAGCACCCACTATGTGCCCAGCAGGGTGCCAGGTACATACGGTGCTGGACAACTATGGCTTGCTATGATCTAATGGTTTGAAGGAACGTAATTACCATTTTAGTGTAGTTATTATTTTAAGAACAAGAGATAAATTTTGTTTTCACATTTTCTTGAACAACTATGTCTGGTGGTTTAGTATGCAAAATTCTGCTTTGTCTGGGATCCCAGTTCTCCTCCTACTTACGGAGTTCGGAGTTCGGTAAAGCCTCCTTCCTTTGAAGTCTAACCAAAGAGACCCCTGGGTTGGCTGTATGGGCAGAGTGGGGAGTGAGGAAAAGGAGTCATATCTGTCCACCATTGTCCCTTAGGTGCTACTTATGCAATCGGTGTTTTATTCAATTAAGTAGGCTTTTGAATGTCCATATCACACACATTTTCACACTGTAGACAGGAAGTTGTGACAGATGGCAGTATAAAGGGCAATTTGGGAAACAGTTTTACCTCCCCTCATTATTCCTAGAACACGAAAGAATTTATTGGCAATACCACTCCCTTTTCCAAGTGTTTGGAAAGTGCCTGTTTGAAACAAAGCTCCTCTCCATCACACAGATATGATTGCTTCCCATTGTCTATTCATTTACTTAAGAAACATTTATTGAACTCCTACTATAAAATTGTTCTTCCTATAAATGGACGAATTTATGGGTACAGAGGTAAAAAACTTAGTAAAAATCATCTGGCAGATAATGAAAACGCTGAGCTCTCTTGGTTTTAAATTTACATGATAAATTCTTAGACTATATTCACATGCTCATATACACACAGACACATGCAGAAACACACACGGACACAAAAGAGCAGTTCAGCTAATGCTGACCAATAGTTATTTATTATTTTGTATTTCCTACATGATTTTTATGTGTAAGAATGACATTTAAAAGACACTTTAAAAAGACTCATGTATAACCCACTATTTTCATTTTCCCACTCTTTGGTCATACAGAAACATAAACTGTAGCCAGCATGTTTTTTTATTCTGCTAGTTATGTTTAATATTGTGGTATTATATTTTCCATTTTGTGACATAATCATTATAATCATTGTGTTTATTGCTGCATAATATTCTATCAGCTGATTTAGCATAACTTAGAGATTCCTCTATAATTTGGCATTAAATCTGTCCAATATTGTGCTGTTATAGATAAAGCTACAATGACATCTCTATGCATACAGCTTTTTCTTTCCTTTGAATGATGTCTCTAGGAGGAATTCCCAGGAGTGAGGCAGAAGGTATGGCAGATTGCACAGATGAAATTGCATTCCTCCACTGGGGGAGTTCCTCTCCAGGTATCGATTGGTCTCACTGATTCTGTGGTGTTCCCCTCGTCATGAACGTATGCACAGGAACTACAGTGGACAAATCATGGCTGAACAATTGCTACAGTTACCATGAGAATGGCGCCTCTGCTACCACGTCTCACTGCTGCCCATCAGCAGTGCTCTGGTTGGTCTATGCCCACGCCGTTTTTGTCTCCAGATAAAAAGTGTGGGGTCATGCAAGAATCCAGGGCTTAAAGACCAAAGCTCTGGACCGACTTTGTTTTCCCCTTGCCAGCTGTGTGACTTCAGGCTGATGACTTGTCTTCTTTGTCCTTCAACACCTGCAAAATGAGGTTGACAATAATAAAGCCTACCTTTCAGGATTGTGGAAAAACTCAAAGGAGTCAATGTGTACAGAAGAATAAAAAAAATAAAGCAGCAGATACAGGCATCTGAAAATGAGGACCGTGTTATAAGAGTATAGGGAGTGAACAGAATCATTGTAAAGGGGAGTATAACCCTGTCAAGACCACTGTGCCACCCCCAAGAGAATAACTCCTGGGACGCATTTGGCAATTCAGGTTGTTGCTGCTGTTGTTAGTAAAACAAAAAAAAAGTGTTTGCAATTTGTGGCTTAGTCCACCCTCTTCTCCCTACTTCCCTGGTGGTCTCAGGCATTCAGGAGAATATGAAAGGTGGAATTAGAAAGTGCTTTAGATAACTTCCATTTAATCCACTCAGCCGGCATAGCTGAGAAGTAAATACTCATAAACACCCAAGGGTTTTCTAACACATCCTCCCCAACATGCAGAATTGCACAGCAATCTGAGCTTGGCTTGGGAGGACCATCATGGCCAAAGCGCCCTCTCCACAGCCTGTCCCACACCCATTTCACACCGTTAGCCTCTAAGCAAGCGGGAATGCAGATTTCAGACCCCTGTGGGCTATCCCAGCTTTTGGTTTCCTTACCAAAGGTGCTTTTAACATTTTTTAAATTGAAATATATTTGACATACATTATGTAGATTTAAGGTGTGCATGTTAATTTGATGCGTTTATAGCATGCAATATGATCGCCATTGCAGCGATAAGTAGCACTTCTATCACGTGACATACAACCTTTCTTTTATGGTTGGGATCATTAAGTTCTAGCCTCTTGGCAAGTTTGACGATTATGTACATCTTGTCTGTATTCACTGGACTGTGCACTAGGGCTCTAGGACTGACTTACTACTCCTTGCAGGCTTTTCCACGCCTGTCCCTGTGACTGGCCATTCTTTTACCTCCATCCAACTTCAGTGACCTATTTTCATATTTTTTACCAACACTTCCCACTTGGGACTTTTATTGTTTAGGTCTCTCTTCCTTCATTTTTTGCATTTCCTCTTTAGAGGAGAAAGCGAAAGCGGCAGTTCCCGATTACTTGAGCCCTCCAGGGTGAACGCATGGTGCTTCTAAAGCACCCTCTTCATTCCCTAACACGGACACAAGGTACTGACGTGGCATTTATTTCCATGTTCAGTGGGGGCTCCAACTGTCAGCAGGAAAGTCTCATCTGTCACAAGCACAAAGCCAGGGACACTGGGAGCTGAGACTTTGCTGCCCTGTGAGCCTTCAGTAACCCTAGCCACAGTCTTTCTTCACTAGGATGGTGGCATCTGGTGCTTTGTGCCACTTGTCACCCAGAGAGCTCCTTCTTTACAAGTAGGATGAGTAGGAACTCCTCGACAGAGGAGCAAGAGGAGAACTGGAGAGAAGTTGAAATAGACGCTGTGGACAAAGATGCTTGTGGAGGGATCAGGAGGGTGTTTGAAAAAAAACAAAGATAACAAGAAAACAATACACTCTTACCAAATATAGGAGATAATAAGAAAATAATCACGAGGCCAGAGGGAGGCAAATGACATGTTGCAACCTATGAAAAAAAGAAAAGGAAAGGAAAAAGAACTTTGTTCAACAGCACGTCCCACACAATGCACAGAGTCGTGTCTGATTTATTGCTTTTCACACAAGGACAGTCTGAAGCACAGAGGGCATGCGCCAGCTCGTGTCTTGCCAGGTAGGGTTTTGACATTTAGGGGCAGGCACAGAAAAGTGTTTCTTCTAGACTTGCGGCAATTACCAGGCAATTACCAGGAAGACAAACTTTGAGGGCACTCAGTAAAGGATTCTGGATATTTTCTGTGAGGAAGTTCCCGAGTCCTTTCATGTAACGAGACAGGTGAGCCACAGGTATGTCTCAGCTGTGAGGGAGAGTCTCAGCTCGTCTACGAAGTCACAGTGAAATTATGTATTTGGTGTATTTGGTGGTCCCGTGCCACTTTCATGTGTCTGTCTCACTGGCAAGCAGTAGGCCATGGGGCAGGCAGTGGTAGCATCAGGCCTGGTCCCTGCCCCCAGATTCCATGTGACGACCCGAGCCCAAAGGCAGGCAGGGCGCAGGCCGGTGGAAGGATTGACCTAAAGCAAACGTCTTTGGGGGCCATATTAGAGTAGCCACGTGGGAAATTAAAAGTTGGGGAAGGTGGGAGCTTACACTAAACCATTTACTCACCCACCCCACCCCACCCCATTTTCCCTTTCTTGCGCTTGTTAAACTGTTTTGTTAAATTATCTATTCATTTTTTGTAGTTGTGGCAAATCTGAAATCCTAGCCACTAAGAAGATTGCTAATCTCTTTCAACCTGCCTAATTCTTATTTTTCACTTTGTTATGAATCAAGAGAATTTAACTAACTCTACTACTTAGGATGAAGTTTTTCTTCAATCATGGAGATCTCTCTCTCCTCTAGAGGAAGTAAAGGATTTTCTTGAACTATTGCAAGACTTCCCAAATTAGAAAAAATCATTTATAAAAGCACACAGAATAAAAGATGTTTGTTATTCCCCAGATATTTCCTGGGACAGACATATGATTCCCCATGTCAACCAAACGGGTTGGGGTGAAATGTATGCTTTGGTTTTGAACGATAATGGAAAGTTGAATAGAACTGTCATCACGGACATATTTCATACGCTTGTAACAAATGGTTTATGTGCATGGAGAGGATGAAATGTCCATTGATGGCCATACAACCACCACAGAACTGTGAGACTTGACCATGGAAACATCCGTGAGGTTTTACAAGGACTCGATACTACAGGAGATTTCTGCATCACTGCAGCCTCACATCATTCGCTCTGTAACCCTGTGGTGTGGTTTCTGTTCCCACCACATTATTAAAACTCCTCTGGCGCATGAGCTACCAAATCCAACAGTGTTTTTTCTGCCCTCATTCTGCTCTACATTCTTTTTTGTTTTGTTTTCAGTTTTCTTTTTTATTATTGTTATTAGTTTCAGTTATACAAAACAATGTAATAGTTAGACATTTATACCCCTCACAAAGTGAAAACCCGTCTCCCCCAATCTATTACCCCTCTGGCATCGCATGCAGCAATTGCATTTCCACTATCTCTATTCCTTATGCTGTACTCCACTTCTTGTGAATATATATATGTGTATATATATATATATATATATATATACACATATATACATATATAAAATTATAGTTGACATTCATTATTATTCAGCTTCAGCTTCAGGTGTACAGTGCAGTGATCAAGCATCTACATCATCCCTGAGGTGGTCTCCCTAATGAGACAAGTGTCCATCAGATACCCTACAAAATCTTTACAACATTATTGATTATATTCCACAGTTTTTTGTATCTCCATGGCAATCTTGTGGTTACTGATTGTGCTTTCTAATCCCCTCACCTTCTCTCTCATCCCCATCCCCCCCCCATCTAGCAACCCTCAAGAAACTGTAGTACATTTATACAATGGAGTACTACTCGGCCATAAAGAAGAATGAAATCTTACCATTTGGAACGATATGGATGGACCTAGAGAACATTATGCTACGTGAGATAAGTCAGACAGAGAAAGACAAATACCATATGATCTTACTTATATGTGGAATCTAAAGAATAGAATAAATGAACAAACTAATTAGGAACAGTCTCAGAAATATAGAGGAAAATCTACTCTACATTCTGGTAGCAATATCCAGTGTTAAAATGAGCCTCCTCCTTGCTGAACCTCCCCTTTCCCTTGGGTTCCATGACGCTACATTCCCCAGTGGTCTTATCCTACATCAGTCTTTCTGCATGACTGTTCTTTCTTGTGCTTAAAACATAGATATCCCAAGGCTCTGTCCTCAGATCTCCTTTCTTGCTGGGCAATTTCATGTGTTCCAATAATATTAATATCATCTTGACAATGATTGCTCCCAACAGTATAAGCGTGACACTATTTATTGAGCACCCTCTATATGGTAAGTACTGGGTTATGCCCCAAATTCAAAATTGTGTATGGTCAGTACCCTCAAATAATTCCCTGGTTTTGCCCTTTATTTTGAGCTTCAGATTCTGTTGGACATTTCTATCACTACATTACAGGTATCTCAAACTCAGCTTGTCTAAAACCAGCTTCATTTTTTTTTCCTTCTAAAAATATGCCTATCATTCAGCTGTTCTTTATCCCAGTTCTTGGCACTTCCATCTTCCAAGTAGCAATGCCTGGAACCCTCACAATTACCTTCACTCCAACGGATAACAATCAATATATCGAAACTTAGCCAAGTCCAACATCAGTGAGGTGGGACGGATACTCCTCTCATTAGGGGCACATGAGTCCCATATATGGGGGCACTAAGTACAGCAAAGGGGGGGAGTAAATATTTGGAAAATATGGACAAACGTACCACAGTAGCATATGAGAAGGAAGAGAGGAGGGGGAAGGAAACAAGCCAGCCAAACTACGAACATAATAACAGCAAAACTGAAAAGTAAAATGCATTTTTCAAGAGACATTAAAAAGGAAATAGAAATAGATCAGTCCATGCATTAGATTCATGAAAAGATTAAAAGGAAAGACTCTATATAGTTAAAAGTCTGCTCAGATTAATCAACTATACGCAAATCTACAAAACTCAATAATTTATATTCTAGATTGCTCAAGGGGCAGGCTGAAATTACCCAAGAGCCACTAGAAGTAATCTTGAGAAAATTATAAAAGACTAGCACATAAAGGGAGAAAAAAAATTATTATGTTATCATTTGATTCATTTTCTTTTTATTTATTTTAGTGTTATGGATTCATTCACATAGTAGAACCATTCTTAATCTTTGTTCCCAGAAAAATATATGACATGGAATAGTTCCAAGAATACATAATAATATATTATAACCGAGTGGGACTTATTCCAGGAATGTAAGGATTGCTAAATATCTTTAACTCCATTAATGTAATTCAACATATTACTAGATCTGAGGGAAAAAAATAATATGGTCTTCTCCATAAATGCTGAAAAAGCATTTGACAAAATTCACACACATTTATGATTAAAAACTCTGAAAAAAATAGGAGTAAACACTTCCTAAACATAAAGGCATAGAGGTACCTCAGAAATCGAAGAGTCTTTATCCACCGAAATAGGGTACACAGAAATTAATAGAATCAAATAGATACCAATTAGAAGATATAATGAAAACAAAGACTTCAGTTACAATAAGAAGACATATATAAAATATTTAGGTATATTTTAAGAAGAAATATCTAAGACTTATGTGAGGAAAACTTGGAAACATTCCTGAAAGACAGGAAGATAGAATTAAACAATTGGAAAAGCATACTGTGTTCTTGGATAGAAAGACTTGACATCACTGGAACTCTGGGAGTGGGGACCAGCTCTGCCAAGTAGTGATGTGAGAGGACACATTTTTCTTTACCAAAGTCCCGTGATTTCACCTGTGCAGGTGTAAGTGTAGGGTCAGGGATAATGAATGGGAATGGTAGCTAAAAGTTATCCAGCACATATGACTATTCCAGGAGACTAAGAGAGACGATTTTTATCAGGTACTCACTGTATTGAAATCTGTCTTCTTTCCTTCCCTTAAAGTCACTTTCCTCTATCTTAACTAATCACAATTACATCCTTCTTTTATAAAAATCCCACCACCTTCTCACAGGCTTAGGAAGCTGCTGCCTTCCACCCCTTGGCAATAATGCAATCTGCTCCCAAGTTCTGCACTATTCAGTGAAGATAGTACCATGGGAGGCGAGTAGGGATGGCAAGACTTTCAGGGAAATACTTGGGCTTTGTCACTTCAAGTTCACCACTACCTCCGGATGAGGTCTCTCTCATGTGCTGTGAGGTGTACACGTCTCATTCTTCCTGTGACCCTCCAGTGGCCATCTACTGGACAAAACACACAGACTTGCATGGCAGAGTCCACAATTTAAATCCACAGTGAGGAAGGGAAGCATTTTCTGCAATGCTACGTCATCTGCAAAAGTTCTCTTGCCCACAATGGAGATGACACTCATGCAGAGGAATACCAGTTCTGCCTTGTTCAGCCTTTGCTTCCAGCCTCTGCCAATGGTCTCCTCATGCACAAGGAGCAGTGCCCACACATGCCTTTCCTAACCACAGAGCCATCTACGTTTAGTGACCAATCTTGGGTCACACAGAGGTCGGGCCAAATTTTGCAATGACCTTGAGCTGGATTAACTCTTGGCAGGATATAGTTCCCGGATTGTCTCTGTAAATGACAATAACCAGCCGAAAGATCCTTTCCTCCTGGGGCTGGCAATGAAGATAGACAGTATGGGGGGTAAGGAAGAGAGGTGACTTCTTGTCCAGGTTACGACCACCCAGTCTGAGCTGCCTAGTCCTGACGAGCTGGGTCCCTCTCTGGGGTGACAGCCTGATGCTGTGTGAGTTGTTCATGAACATTTGTTCACAACCTGAGCAGTGGACAAAGGACGTCCTCTTCCGGCTCATTTGCATGATCCTCGTGGGAAGCTTCCATCCACATATGTTCCCCTGAAACTATGTAGCTGAGCAGCTTGCCCTGGGGCTCAGTGCAGACGTATCTCAGAAGTGGAGTGCCAGGGAGGACAGAAGTGCCGTTTTCGGATGGCACCAAATTAACCTCTTGAGATCAGCATTTGCAGGGAACATGCTCCCAAGGAAGGAAAACAGATGAGTCCCTGGGGATTTTAAATAATCTAGGGCCTTGGATGGAAATGGAGGAGGTCACGGAGAAAGCCGGCAGAAGGGGCTGAAGGAAGGCAGTGGGCCAGGGACAGGAGCAGGCAGAGGGACACTTAGAATCTTGGCCAGTAGAGGTCATCTGTCCCAACCCCACACGTGATCACTCATCACCAGGAAACACAAATTATTAATATGATTTACAACTGATGGTCACAACTGATTAATTTACACCTGAAGTTCTCTGCCTTTAATGTTATAACAGTGTCTCTTATTTTTCATATATAGAGTTAGTGTTTATTTTGCACCTAATATGAGTCAGGAATTATCATATTTAATTCACAAGGTCACACTAAGGGGCTATTACGTTATTAATTCGTAAGTTACAGGCAAGGATATAAGGTTGAGTGAAGCTGAAACATAATAAACCGTATTCAAGATGACATACCTATTAGGTGGTGGACCTGACCTCTCTACCAAGGTCAATGTTGACAGCCTGAGCACTAACCCACTTCCACATTGAGGGTCTGCCCTGCCTGCTTTCCAGATTCCAAGTCCATTCTGATCTGAGCTCTTCCTTATCGGCTCAGAGATACCAGATGCTTCACAATCCTGGTGTCGGTCCTCAGGCTTTGTCCTTGTCTGTCAGTGATCTGGTGCCCAACACTTTATTCTACTGGGTCACCAGACTAGTGACCAGGAAGCTAAAGTCTGAAGAGAATGGACTTTCTGGTACTGAGGTGAATAACATTCCCTTTGCTCTATCAGTATGGCAAGCTCCCAGAAGGTCAGCTCCCCCAGAAGCAGTCCCTGAGCTAAGGATTTGAATGCAAGTGGTTTATTTGGGAGGTGACTCCAGGAAACACATGTAGGGGTGGGGAGGTGCAGGACAAAAAAGGAATCCAGTCAAGGGTCCACTGATGAGCGGGTTGTAGAGTGGGCAACTGAGACTCATCCTGCTGGCCAACTCTGGAAGAGAGAGTGGAGCTCACCTCAGAACACTCCCTTGGTGGGGCACAGAACTTAGAGACATATATCCTCCAGCTCTCATCTGCCAGAGGCGTTTGCTCTCCAGCACTCAGCACCCCCATCACGCAGACCAGGAGGAAGTGCTGAGGCAGAGATTCCCAGGTGCTTAGAGCAGGGAAGGGGGGCTCCAGGGGGTGGAGGGGCAGGCACAGCAGTGTCTGCACGAGTCCCCTTTGGCTGCCTCTCCAGACCAGGGCAGAACCACCCAACCATCACAGCCCTCCTCTCCTGAGCCTAGACAAGAATTCAGAATCCTTCTCAGAATCACTTCTCCAGGCAGTGGCTTCCCATTGATTCAAGTGGTCCCCCCAGATCACCAGCACCTAATGCTGGAGAGATCCAAATACTGTATCTACTCCTCCATGTAACCTTTAAAGACTTCCGTTTCATCGTGGATGCGGGAAGAGGTGGGTCAGATGGCCTCTAATGTCACCAGCGGTAGTTTTCTGTGTCTATGTGATCATATATGTCCACAAATGTGACTCTAGTTGCATTAGCTTTCTTGAAAGTTTTTCTACAAACTTTGGAGTCAACTAAACACTCCAAGGTCCTTTCCTTAGAGATTACTATTATTGGTTTCTTATGTTGTGTACCAGTGTATTTGATGTTCGGAACCCAATAGCATTTCCTACTGATTCCGTTTACATTTTATCATGTTAGTTTTGGGGGCCATCACTTTAGCTTTAAAAAAGCTTTTTCAGTACAGTTCCATTATCCAAGAAATGAACCGCCCTCCTTCCCTCGCCCCAGGTTTGGGAGCTGCAGATTTCATAATCTGGCTGTTTTTGCCTTCACAGAAGATGTTAGAAATGGTTAGCAGGGTGGTGCTGAGGACAAAATCCTTTACTGCAGACTCCCTTCATATGGCATGGGATTCATTACTAACAGGAGGTAGAGTCCTGCAATCTGTGGTCACTGGGGTGTCCAGGGATACTTGGGAATACTTGGGTTCAGGATGCAGTCTGGGTTCCCCGCCGCTGGAACCCAGCTAATGGGGAAGCTCACGGCAAGGAGCCTGGGCGCTTTCCCCATCAGCACAACTCATTGACCTTGGTCAAATGCTTCCAGTTCTTTTCCCCAATGCATTGTCACAGCCAGAATGGAAGTGACAGCCTGTCCCGAGTGGTACTGGCTGCAGCTGGTGTGCAGCCCTGATCAGGTGTCACTTTATGATTGCTACTGCAGTTCCGAAAGCACCTTCGTCCCCATCTCTGGTTTGGCATGTCCTTCCAGGCTTCTCCTTCAGCGTTTTCCTGTGGAAACATCTGCTCTGTGCTATTCTGACTCTCCCTCCTGAGAGCTAGCCAGCTGTCCACGGCAGGTGAGTCTTTGGGATGACACTGGGCCTGAAAGTTTTCCATGTGTATCTGTGAGTCTGTGTGTGCTTGAGTGTATTTGTGGAAGGGGATGGAGATAAAGAGGAGGGTGTAAGGTGACTCCAGCTGGGCTGGTTTGTGTGAAGCATGTTTGTGCACAGTCGGCAAATTTCCAACCAGTGCCATTTACGCCAGTCCTTGAAGGAATTATCATATATAAGTAATGTTAGCAGAGCAGCAAAGAAGGGTAGGAAAGCACCGAGTGTCTGCATTGGCTGCTCAGAATCTCTGCTTATAGTCTCTCAGTTCCATTCCCTGACCTGTCCCAGCACCAAGGCTGAGTGAGGGACATCTCTGCACCCAGGCACCCACTCTAGAATGGACATCCTCTGGCTGGCTGTCCCTCCCCTAGTGAGACAACAGTGATAGATATGACCGTGTGCTCATCCAGGAAGCCATACTGCTACACACAGTTTTGTTCTTCCTGGGGAATGCAACCTGTGCTTTGTATCCATTTATGTGCAATTCCTCCAAATTCTTTAATTCTCTCAAACCTACCTGACATGGAAGGGGACTGTCCTTTTCCTGTCCAGCGGCACGGGTTGGCAGTGCTCACTGTCACAAGTGTTTACTTTAAATATGAAGAAGGTACGAGTGGCCCTGACCAATGGCAGTGCCTGCAGCCTGCACAAGAATGCATCTGCCAGCTGGTCCCAGGCCCGGCTTGTCTCTTCTCCTGGCAGGAACTCCCCAACTTTGCACAGTGTGTTTACGAATCGAGGGCTCTCTGGCATCTCTTAATTCATTAGCAGCCCCTTCGTCAAGTCTGTAAGGCAAGGCCTTTATTATTCTCACTTTAGAGGTGATATTGTGTTTCCTGGCACCCCGGCCATGTCCAGAATACTTTTTAAACTCCTATAAATTATTAAGAAAAAGATAACCAATAAGAACTAGTCCAAAAACATCAGTGGATACTTCACAAAAGATGACACCAAACAGCTCAACATCCTTGTTCTTTGAGGAAATAGAAAATAAAACCACAAGATGTTACAACACCCCTGATTCCCACCCCCATCCTTGAATGGCTAGAAAAAGGTGGCGGGAACATCGAGTATAGAACACAGAACAATAAGGACTCTCACACTCTGTTTGGTGAGTATATCTAAGCAGATCATGTATTCTCTCCTAGATGTATACCAGCAGGAATGAATTTGTATGTACACCGAAAGGCATGCGTGACAATGTTTATAGCAGTATTATTTTTAATATACCCAAATTGCAAATAGTGGAATGAGTACTATATAGCCACGAAAATAAATAATTACTGCTATCTGCAAGAACTTGGAGGAATTTTACAAACATAATGTTGACTGAAATAAGTCATTGGCAAAATCATATGCACTATATGATTCTATGTACAGGCGTCCCCCCTTACCCACGAGGGATGTGTTCCAAGACCCCAGTGGGTGCCCGAAACCATAGACAACACCGAACCCCTTTCTTCATTTCTATGAGAAAAGTGACAGCAGCTTCTTCATCGGCAGACACTGTCTCTGTAGCCATTTTGATTATTTTTCAGTCCAAACCTGTTCGTGAATCTATGGAACCATCCCTCACTTGCAGTAAATGGCTTGGTGTCACTCATTTCAGGGGGTCCTTTGCTGCAGGCTTCGTATGGGCTCAGTGCTTTCTGACACAACACATTGATTGGAGTACATCCTCTGTTCATGTCTTACACCCACCCTTTAATGCCTTTTTCATTTTAACTAAGCATGTATCTCACACTGTGCTCATAACTTTTGCAGTTTAAGGTGTGACAGCAAAACTAGCATGAATTTTTTTTTTCTTTCTTCAGAATTTCATGGGTAGAAGCCTCGTTCTTACTGTAGTTCTTAGCACCCTGAGAATATGATTTTGTTTCTCTCCTTAAGCCGAGAACTTTCACCTTTTCACTTCAAGGAAACACTTCACAGATTCCGAATTGCCCTCATCACTGCTCTTGTGCTTTGGGGCCATCGTTAAGTAAAATAAGGGCGACTTGAACACAAGCACTGCGACAGTCCTTCTGATCACCTAGAGGGCCACTACATGATTAACAGGCGGGGACCCACTGGACAAACGAATGATACATTCCTGGCGGGACAGAGCAGAATGGCTTGAGATTTCACCACGGTACTCAGAACAATTTAAAACTTTTAAGTTGCTTATTTCTGGAATTTTCCATTTAATATTTTCAGACCACAGCTGACCACGGGTAACTGAAACCGCAGAAAGTGCAACTGTGGATTGGGGGTGGGGAGTACTGTATATAAAGTTCAAAAATAGTCACCCCTTATCTGTGCTATTAAAAGGTGGAATATAGGTTGCTGTTAAGCAGAAGTGAGTAACTGCGCACTTACAATTTGTGCACCTTTCTGCATCAATGTTTTACTTCAATTAAAATTAAAATCTTGTTTAAAAATAAGCTTTTCGTGGCATTCTCATCTTTGAATTTATGAGCAATCAGCAGAAGCTCGTAATAATCTAACAAATCAAGAGTGCTGTCTGTTTCCTTGAAGATTTTTTTCAATTGCTTCTATGCCTAGAATGTTAACCTTGAATATTAGATTATTTGATACTATTTTCTTCTAGCTTTCTATACTTTTAAATATTTATATCAAATCTTCACACTAGTGTATGGTATGGTAAGAATCTAAATTGCTTTTCCCCTAAATTACTTACTTGTTATCCCCATGAAATTTATTAACAAATAGTCTTCTTACTTTTAAAAATTCTGTATATAAAAGAGGTATATATTCTGTCCCAATAAGTTATTTGTATATCCTTGCACTAGTACACTTTAATAATAATTGCATTGTAATGTACTTATAACTTATTGTCGTCTGTCAATTTTTTAAATTTCCCCCCAGAATTGTCTCCATATCCTTTCATATTGATTGTTCTCATAAATTCAGAATTGCTTGTTTGTGATAGAATAAGAGAAGAGAACTCTAATAATATCACATAATCAGGTAAATTCATTTGGAGAAAATTGTTATTATAATACTTAATCTTCTCGTGCCCTAAATGTTTTCAACATTTGCTGATGTCAGTCACCATGATAGAAAAGGAGTCAGGAGATCTAAATTTTAGTCCTCGTTCTTCCACTAAATATTGTGTGACATTGAGACTATCATTTTACCATAGGGATATTATATTTCTCCTTTTCTGAATTGATTTTTCATAACTTTTACTCATTTTTGGAAAGAGTGCTTTTGTTGATTTATAATATCTATTTACATGTTAAGGGTATTACTTCTTTATCTCTCTTACATACTCACAAGTCATTTTCTTAATTTGTAATTTTCCCTTAAGTTTGATACATTATCATCTTGTTGTTTACCTTTATGTAGAAAGTGTTGAATTTCCTTTTTTTAGTTTTATCAGGGTTTAATTACATATAATGACATATGATTTCTAACAAATGTGTATCACAGATTCCATCAAGATAAAAGACACTCCACCATCCCCAAAGATCCCCCGTGAAGCTGCCTAGCCAATCCCCACCCCACTGGAAGCAACCACTATTCTGCTTATTCCACCATCGACTCGCTTTGCCTTTCTTAGAACATCAGATGTATAGAATCATATATATTTAATTCTCATTTTTTGTGGTATCTGTAAGCGGCTAGAGTAGGGTAGTTTTGTCTAAAAGTGTTCTTTCTGGCTAGTTTCTTCTTTTCTTAGTCCCAAGGCAAGAGAGAGCAAATTTTCTTGGGGCTCGCTCCTTTTATCTTTTCTTGTTTGGTGTTTCCACATTACTTACTTCCCCAGCACCCAGTCTGGACTATATAAGTCAAAAAGAACACCCAAGAACTCACCTCATGTTATTTTGGGGGTCCTGAGGTCTCTAGCTGATCTGTTTTCTTCTCCTCTTCATCTTTCAGTCTTCTTATGTTTATATATATATGTATAATACTCAGGTTGTTTTTCTTTTCTTTTCTTATTTTTTTGCTGGGCTTATAGGTTGACAGTTTTTTGTTTTGTTTTGTTTTTCCTTACAGTGGAAATATCTCATTCCATTGTCTTCTGACTTGTCCTATTTCTGATGAAAAGTCAATAGTAATTCTTATTGTTTCTCAAATGTGTGTAGTATGTCTTTTTTCCCTCTGGTTACTTTTAATACTTTATTTTTATCATTGGTTTTCAGCAATTTGATTATGATGTGCTTTAGCATGGATTTACTTACATTTCTCTTGTTTGAGTTTTTTGATCTTCCTGTATCTTTCATCAAAGTTGGAGAATAAGTAATCATTATGTCTTCAAATAGTTTTTCTCTCCCATGTCTCTCTCCTCTACTTCTGTACTCTAATTACACGTATTTTAACCTGATTATTATTACCCTAAAGTTTAGTGAGGCACTATTTATTTTTCCCCAGCATTTTTTTTTTTCAGTTTGTGCTTCAGTTTGGACAGTTTTCTTCACCCTGAATTTAAATTAACTCTTTTTTTCTTTGGCTGTGTCTAATCTGCTACTAGGTCTCTGAAGTGAATTTTTTAGTTTAAATATTTCATTAACTACTTCTAAAATTTCTATTTTTATAGGTCCTATTTCTCCATTGAATGTTTTTATTTCTTTCCTCATTATGTTTATATTTTCATCTAAACCCTTTAGCATATTTGTAATGGTGGTTTTTTAAATTATTTTTTTCAGTTACAGTTGACATTCAATATTATTTTGTATTATTTTCAGGTGCACAGCATAGTGGTTAGACATTTATATAATTTATGAAGTGATTAGTCTAGTAACTACCTGGCACTATACGTGGTTGTTGCAACATTACTAACTATATTCCTCATACTGTACTTTACATCCCTGTGACTATTTTGTAAGCACCAATTTGTACTTCTTAATCCCTTCACCTAATTCACCCAGCTCCCCAACCCCCCTCTCATCTGGTAACCATCAGTTTGTTCTCTGTATCTATGATTTTGTTTCTGTTTTGTTTGTTCATGTATTTTGTTCTTTAGATTCCATATGTAAGTGAAATCACATGGTATTTGTCTTTCTCAGTGTGACTTATTTCACTTTGCATAATACCCTCTATGTCCATCCATGTTGTCACAAATAGTAAGATTTCATTATTTTTATGGCTGAGTAATATTCCATTGTATGTAAGTACCACTTCTTTATTCATTAGTCTATTGATGGGTAATAGTGGTTTTAAAGTACGTATCTGTTAATTCTATCATCTCTGTGTTTCAAGATAATTTTCATTATCAGATTTTTCTCCTGATTATTTTTCACAATTGTCTGTTTTTTTCACATACATATCTGGTAGATTTTTGTTATATTCTGGGTATGATGGATGCTCTGTAATTTGGTGTCTAGATTTTGTTGTCTTCCTTAATACACTGTTAACTTTCATTCTGAAGGCTGTTTCTTTACTTGCAGATAAACTTCATCCTATTAATGAGTGTTTAAAAAGCTTTGTTAGGGTGGGTATAGATTAGTTTCTTTTCCAGGGCTAGATTAGTCGTCAATGACATGGTCTTGCTAAGATTTCTATTGAAAACTCAGAAGATTCCATAAGGTTTCTACGCTCTGGCTAAAGGTCGTGACTGTCTTCCTACTTGTGCAAACTCTGGTGTCTTCCGGGTCGATGTTCTTATTCCAGTAATTGTCCTTCTCTAGTGGTTGTTGTTTGCTAGAACTAGTGGTTTCTTGCTCCGTACATGAAAGCTTAGCATTTGGCCAAAGCTTCAGGAGTAACCTTATGCAGGTTGCTGAAGTTTATTCTTTCCACTGATACCTTCTCTTCTGTACCCTGCTCTGCAAATTTCAGCTGATTCAGTATCCCCATATTCTAATGTCTGTCTTCTCAGCTTAGTGAAGTCACTGTGCTCTGTGCGGACTTTTCTCCGTTTACTGCCATCCAGAAAAGTGCCTTCAGAGGCAAGTTGAGGTGACTGTGGGGCTCAGTTTTTCCCCTTCTACCAAACCATACACCTGTGCTTCCTGCTGTCCAGGGTCTAAAAAACAGGCATTTCATAATATTTTCATATGTTATAAATGACAGGAGAGATAGTCTCTTTATTAGTTACAATCATGTTAGAAAAATTTTACAGTGCCTACCAAAAGCTACAAAAAATATTCCTCTCCTGAACAGATAAAATATTTCTAAGAATTTTTCTTAAATAAATCATCCAAATATAGAAACAATATACAAACATCAAGATATTATTATAGCATTATCAATAACAGCAAATTAAAATTAGGAGCAACCCAAAAAACTAAAACATAAAAGTACTTACACGATAGGTTAACTAGCTTAGTGAAATATTATATGGTCTTACAAATTATGATTTCACAAGCTTTGAAATAACATGAAAAATGTTAATAATATAATATTCAACGAGGAGAGTGATACAATTTCATCTACAGATGAAAAATATCTCAAAACGTTTGCAAATTAAAGTCAGTGTGCTAGGGTGGTGGGACTTAGAAGATTTTCTCTCATTTAACTTCAAATATTTTATTAAGAGGAACAGATGTTTTCCTAAATTACTTTAAGTTGCAGAAGTTGACAAGGGGTTTAGTCATATCTGGGTTCAACACTGAAGGGATCGGGGTTCTGAAATCAAAAGGAAGAATTACAAAATTTCATTCATAGGGTAAGTCGTGGAGATTTAAGGATGGGCCATCAAAACCTAACGTGTTTACCCAAAAATAAGACCTATCCTGAAAATAAGCCGCAGTTAAGATCGTCAGCCAGATGGACGCATTTAGTACATTATGACGATGTTCAGAAGAAGATGACATGACTGTAATTGAATAAATGTAGGTTGTTGTACATGAATAAACAAGACATTCCCTGAAATATATGCCCTAATGTGTCTTGTGGAGCAAAAATTAATATAAGAGCCGGTCTTATTATCGGGGAAATACTGTGTAAGACTCGATCTTATTTTCAGGGAAACACAGTAGGAGCCTTTGAGAAAGACAAATTCCAGATGGAGCCCAGGTGTATGGCTGCATGTGATTTCGTCAGGGACTAGTCACATTCACGCACACATTTGTCGTTGTTGTGTTTATTAATTTATTTTCTTCTTATTTAGAATTCACAATGGGGAAGTAGGGAAAGGTGGAGCACATGAAAGGAAGCTACAGAGCCTTAAAGAATATGTTGAGTTAAAGCCAGCCAGGGACTAAAGGGCAGGGCAGCTGTGCCGCTCACCAAAGGTAGTGCAGCAGGGAAGCCTTTCGTAGGCCCACGTGATCCCAGAAAAGTGTTCAGTCATCCTTGACAGATAAGGACGTTCACACAGCCACGCCCACACATTGCTCTGTGATTTCCTCTCCATGGAAACACACCCTTCTGCATTATCAGTTCCTGTAGCTTTTTAGTACCCACTGGAATTATTTAAACATTCCCTACTATTGTTTCCAAACATGGTTTGGGAGAGCACTGTCTTTTAGCAAAGGTTGTAGGATTATGGGTAATGTTACAAAGTAGCAAGAAGACAATGGATCCTGGAGAAAACAGGCAAAATAATCAATGTAGGGATCAGCATGAATGCACACAAATTTTCTAGAGCATGAGTTAAGCAAGTTTGCAAGTATGTATTAATGTTGGATTGAAGTCAATCGTGCTTGCATGAAGCAGCCCATTGTCACTGTTTCAGAGGTGCCTTGTTGTCTAACTAGTTATTAAGATCAGCTCAACTCAGAATCATGGGCCACCATTTCTGTGCCAAAGTGGGATGTGGGAGGGGGGTGGGGGTACAGGGCGGAGGCTTCTCCTCCGACTGTTGGCTCTCTTACACTCTTCTCAGCAATCTTTATTCCCCACATTCCAGATTTTTGTTACTCTCAGAACATGCCAATCCTGCCTCTAATTCTCTTCTAAGCATCTGATAGTAGGATAATTCTTATTAAATGTCATATAAGTATCTTATAAGTAATGACAAGCAGAAGACTTGCATTTTTAAATAGATTTAAATAAAGTACAAAATCAATCTTTGTTCATAATAGGAAAATTGGAAAGTATGATAAGCAAAAAGAAAAAAATATGTAATTCAGTAGTAAATTTTAACATCTACCTAATTGGAAGACTCTTTCTAAAGCAAAAGCAGGATCATGCTTCTGTAACTTTCTTTTTAACACTATATCCTGAATATCTTCCTGTGGGGACAAAACCCCAAAAAGCAGTTTCCAGGCTCTCGGCCTCACATAGAAAGGTGCTGGCTCGGGTAGTAAATGGCCATCAACTGTGATCAGATGGCCAGCAGCTGTGGCTAGTTGGCTGTCAGCTGTAACCCGTAGGCCATTGGCCACTAATATAACGGCTGTGGCTATGCTAGCAGGAAAGGAATGGGGGCTAGCAAGAAGATGGTGGCTGGCAAGCGCGGACTGCTGTTAGGCAGATTATGTAGATCCTGCTTCCTGTGTCTCCAGCCCAGCCGCCAGCGAGAATATATTGGTTTGACTCCCCTATCTATGGCTCCGTGGGTGTTCCTTTTTGGCCTTACCGTGTCCTGCGTTCTTGGGCGGGGAGCGGGAGCTGAGACCCTGCACGACAAATGGTGCAGCGAGCAGGGTCCCCTGCGTGACACTTCCCATGTCAAATAACAGACATATCCGTTGTTACCATATTCAAAGCTTTCCTGGTATATTATTCAATGGACACACTGTGCTTCATACAACCAACGGCCTACGGTGGGTTATTAAACAGCCTCTTTTATCTTCTATCTGAACTACTTGATGTACAACTTTTTAACTTACCTTCTTCCTAAGTGACCTTAGAGAATGAATCACTAATGCTGGGATTTTGGACACAATGTTGGAGGGTGAGAGATGACCATTTGGGAGAGAGGTTTTTCAGTGATTTAAAGGTCCCTGCACTCTTGACATCGAAAAATAGGGACCCCAAACACTCGGTCCTCTTCCTGGGTTGTGCTCAGAGCCCCAGATTGCCCACAAAGGGGGCCTGGCCCAATGGCAGGTGTGCCCACACTGCCATCATGGCTGCAGCTCTCATCATCTCCCTGCCTTCTTCCACACGACCTGAGCACACGCTTTTGTACTTACCTTCTAACAACAGTGTGGAGATAGAGCCAAGAGTGCAGTTTCCAGGCCCTCGGCCTCACAGGGAAAGGTGCTGGCTCAGGTAGTAAATGGCCATCAACTGATTGCATGGCCATCAGCTGTGGCTAGTTGGCCGTCAGCTGTAACCAGTGAGCCATTGGCCACTAATATAACTGCCGTGGCTACGCTAGCAGCAAATGGGGGCTAGCAGGAAGATGGTGGCTGAGCTAGCAAGGGGGGATTGCAGCTAGCAAGTGAGCTTGGTTGACAGAGAGAGAAGTGGGCGGCAGGTTGCAGATAGTGTGGCTCCTGCTTCCTGTGTCTCCAACCTAGCCACCAGCGAGACTATAGTGGTATGACTCCCCTATGTATGGCTCCATGGGTGTTCCTTTTTGGCCTCACCATGTCCTATGTTCTTATGTGGGGAGTGGGACCAGAGACCCCACGTGACACCCTGCATGACAGAGAGCCACAATGGCTTTCCTAAAATGTGGCTGCACGGGTTTAAGGGGAGGGTCTTCCAGTCCTCAGAGAGGCACCGCCTCGTTGGAGTTTCTAAGAAATGCATGGAAAGGTAGGCTCTTGCCTTCTTTGTGCTGGGTCCTCCACACAGAGAAGGTGTGGGGACAGAGCCAGGAGTGCAGTTTCCAGGCCCTCGGCCTCATGTGGAAAGGTGCTGGCTCAGGTAGTATATGGCCATCACCTGTGATTGGATGGCCATCAGCTGTGGCTAGTTGGCCGTCAGCTGTAACCAGTGAGGCACTGGACACTAATATAACTGCCGTGGCTACGCTAGCAGAAAATGGGAGCTAGCAAGAAGATGGTGGTTGAGCTAGCAAGAGCGGATCGCAGCTTTCAAGAGAGACTTGTGCAGGAAGACACCTTGTTGGGATGTTTGTGGATGTTTGTTTCCTGTGTTTTCAACCCAGCCGCCAGCGAGACCATAGTGGTATGACTCCCTCTATCTATGGCTCCGTGGGTGTTCCTTTTTGGCCTCACCATATCCTGCGTTCTTATGTGGGGAGTGGGACCAGAGACCCCACAGGCCACCCCACAAGACAGAAGGGGCAGCATAACTTACCTGCCCCAGCACCAAAAAGACTAGGGATGGTGAGCTGGCTCATTAGATGTGAAATGTAAACGAATGAAGGCCCCAACAGCCAGGATCTACCTGACCTAGGCTTTCAGGAGACTGGGCTCCAGCTCTCCAAGGAGAGAGCATAGAAATAGACAGGGATGGGTTGGAGTGGGAGGCGACCTCCTAAGAAACAGGGCAGTCTCTTTTGGATGTGTTGCCCCTTTCTCTGGAGCTGTGTATCGTGGAAGGAATGAATCAGCCCATCCACCCATCCCCCATGCTGGCCCAGCACAGCAAGTTTGTGAGTAAATTCCTTACTAACCTGTGATCTGTCCCAGGTGATGTGGTGGAAGGCCTTCAATCCAGATCCTCTGACTACAGGTCTTGTCCACACCACCACCTCTAGAATGGGAATCCCAATTCTCACCGTGCAGAGCTGGTAGAGGGACTAACAGTAACAATAACTAGTACTGACCGAGAGTCATGGAGTCCCCAGCTCCAGCTGTGTACTTTACACATGTGACTGCATCAGAACACGCTATAATCCCGCGTGTCCCCAGCTGTGTATTTTTCATACTTGACCTCATCAGAACATGATATAACCCCACGAGTCCTCAGCCCCAGCTGTGTACTTGACATGTGACCTCATCAGAACACGCTATAATCCCGTGTGTCCCTAGCTCCAGCTGTGTACATATGTGACCTCATCAGAACACACTATAATCCCATGTGTCCCCAGCTCCAGCTGTGTACTTTTCATACATGACCTCATTAGAACATACTATAATTCTATGTCCAGCAGGTACTATGTCCAAGCCCTTGAACCAAGAGAGGCCATCAGACTTACAGAAAGTCACACAGCAAGTAGGAGGGGCAGCTGAAATTTTGCCTGACTCCCCAGTCCTTGCACTTGACCTTCACTCAGTGAGAGAAGGCACCTCATGCAGGGCTACATGCATAGCGGGGGCTAACAGCCCCCCTTTCTCATCTAGTGCACTCACTGTTCAAACCCAGACTTCAGGTCCTGACATTGGGGCCATACTTCGGATTGTCTGTTGACGGCAGTACTGGAGGGACAGGGCAATAGAAGAAAGAAGGCCCCTGGGACCACTGTGTTCTTCTCTCTTATCCTTATCACTTTTCCACAAACAATTGACAGTCCTCTTTGGTTAGTTTTCCAAGGGGTTAGTTTTCTATCAGTTTGAAAACACAGACCCCCACCCCCATGCCTGAATTTTTCTGTAGACGCTGGTCCTTCTCCTGCTTAGGAAACTCCAATAACTCTCTACTGGCACTTCTCTGTTTGCATTTGGAAGTTCTTTCACCGAGATGCCAGTAAAATTATCCACTCTCATCTCATTTTACCCTGCAGCACACACCCTGTCCCCTGGCAGTCCCTGTGTCACTCATTTTCGTTTCACCCCTAGACCAGTGCTGCTGGTGGAAACAAGCAGCAAGCTGTGAATGTAATTTAAAATTTTCTAACAACCACATTTAAAGAACGCAAACGAAATGAATGTAATTAACTGTAAGAATCTATTTTATTTAACCCAATATATCTAATATATTATCTTTTCAAGATATAATCATATAAGGTCATTAATGAGATATTGCACATTCGTTTTTCATAGTAAGTCTTTGAAACTTGGTATATTTTTTGCACTTTGGGTGTGTTTGAACTAGGTACAGCTCAGGAGTCCGATGGCCTATGTGGCTTGTGCGTACCGTACCATAGAGGGCAGTTCTCAGCCTCAATTCAGGCTTAGTCCCCATGTGAAAATCTGTCCCTCTCCTCCAGCTGATTTAATCCTAACCATTGCCCAAGGCCCAGCTCCAGCTGTGCTGGATGGAAGCTTCTCCGATGCCCTGAGCTCATGCTCTTCTCCCCTTGACTGCGTGAAGGTGCGCGGATTACCCGTCTACACATCCCCCTAGACGGCACCCTCTCTGCCCGTCACAGCCCACACTGCCTCCTTGCTCATGCAGCCCAGTCTCTCATCCGCACTTCTTTGAAGCTGACTCCCGCCAAGGTGCTCCTCTGGGCTTGCTGACTGCTCCCAGCGTTCCCATACCTTATCAGCCCTCCTTCTCAACAATCTCTCTTGCCTTCCCCTACATGACAACACATTCTCTTGGTTTTCTTCCTCCTATTCTGACCACTTCTTGGTATCATATGGGTCTTCTAGTCTGCCATCCTTTATGTTTGCTCCTTGGGATTCTGATGAACCCCGCCCTCTACTTCTCATTCCTGAGTTTCTGCTTGGACCATTCTGTCAGTTCTTTGTGTTTCAGCTACGATATATAAAACAGGTGTACCCCCATCCTAAGCGCCAACTTTAACTTCAGGTCAGAAAATACAATTGCACACTTGACATCTCCTTGGATTTATTAGTTCAACCCCAGTACACACATGCACACACATGCACAGAGCAAACTGTTCTTCTGTTTGTCTTCTCTGTCTGACTATATGGCACAAACATCCACACTGTTGCTTTATGCAGAGTGCAAGAGTCACCCTGATCCCTCATGGCCCATTCCTGGTCCGTCAGCTGCTCACAAATGCTGTCTCAAATCCAGCCTCTTCTCTCCATCTTGGCCCAAAGCAATATGCCCCTGGACTTTTGCCTCCTGACTGCTCCCTTTGTTTCAAGTTCAAAGCCTTGACCGACTCCTCTTAATTCAGCCCCTGAGCACCTCTCCACCTTCGTCTCCTTCCTTCTTCTTTTCTTTCAGAACACTTCAAGCCTGTGGACTTTCTGTTAACAGTGTGTTATAGCATGATTTATGATAAATGAGAATCCTCTTAATTTCAAAATAGTGGAAATTCACTGCTTCTTGGAAAACCGAAGTGCCAGCCCTCAGAACTGGCAACAGAGCCCTGGGCAGCCTCTGGTTTGTTTCACGTGCTTCTGGGAGACCCTGAGGGTGGAAATAAAACAGTGGAAGAGATTTTAAATGCATTTCCAGTATTTTAGGCAGGATTACAATTCATACTATTCCCCAAATTATATTAAGTTTTTATTTTTTTCCCCCCAAATCTCTAAAGAAGTCTCCTCCATAACCACTCTTAATTTCATTTCACCTTTTCAACCAGGATCTTCTTTCTAATTCTTAACTCTAGACCCTTCAGCTTTAGTTGAGCTTCATAAGAAGCTGAGGTTACAGGAAGCCCTGCTGACTGTCCCTCTTGGAGCCCCCGCCCACCCCCCCACACACACACATACTCCCCTGACCTATCTTCAAGCAAGCTTTGGGGTGCATGCTTAGCTGGGCAGAAACACTTCATCTGGGTGAGCACCGAGCCAAAGCTGTAAGAGTTCAGCGATGGCAGGTAACTCAGAGGCTCCTTCGTCTCCTCCTTCTGGACTAGATGGCTGGACAAGACACCCTCAGTGCTCCGTGGTTCTGCGGAGCCCATGCCTCCATTGCTCAGCTGGGCACGGAGACTCTCAGCATCACCAGCGCTCTCACCAAAGCAAGCCTTGCAGGGTCCACACTGACTCTGGGCCATCACTCGACCTATATGGGACAGCTCCCAACAGCAATAAAATAAAAGGTACAGGGATTCCTGCTGCCTCCCAGGCAGACACCAAAGGCCGCCTTGTGCAGACAAGCCGTCCCTTTTCTTCCCAGGTTAGGCAGCTCGGGGGCTGTGCTCAGTACTGATCACCTGGATCTCTGACACCAACATGCAGCCATTAAAGGTCTTATCCCACCTGTCTTTTCCCATAAAAGATAAAATAAAAGAGAATAGATGAGCCATGCATGTATGTGTGCAGGGGAGGTGGGTTACATGGATTTAATTATAATACCTCCCTCCATGTTGGGTATAAAAACATCTGACACATTCATATACATTTGCAAGGTTTTGTTTCTTAATGAATAAGAAAATGCTCCTAATTTTTCTTGGAAAACCAGGAACCTTCAGTGCCTAACAAATAATAGAGTCTTGAAAGAGTGAGCAGACCTTATAAAATAAAAAATAAAAGCCGTTCTTTCCCCCTGTTTTCTTGCTGTGACGAGCACTTCGCGCTCTCAAGCCCCTTATCTGGGTGCAGAGTCAGCGTTTGTCAGGACAGTCTGGACCCACTACCAACCTTGGCAATATTTATAAACTTTGAAGATTCTAATTTCACTTACTTAAATAATTTTCATTTACCTGAATCTTTACAGAAAACTCTGGAAATTTTTATTGTTGTATGGAACTTGGTGTAGTCTCTTTCAGCAGTATATATAACAAAGGGTTGCCTACATCAACATTTTTCAAACCACAGCTTGGAGACCGGAGGGGGATCTGCTGGTATGTCTGGGAAAATCAAATTAGCAGCCTGGATATACTCCCTCCTCTGGGCGATTCCATTTTGCTCAAAGAATGGGGGGTAGATTTTAATTTTGTGCAAACAAAACAGTTGAAAGGCATGGTAGGTGCCTCTTCAGGCAACCCCTAGTGAAGAGGTTGATGGTATAAAAGTTAGAGAAGAGAACTTGAAAAGAACCTTCATGTTTGGGGTGTGTTTGAGAGCAGGATGGCTGTGGGGTGGTGGAGGTGAGGAGACTTGGTTGGAGGGAAAGATGTTACAGTTTGAGTTTTCTTTTCTTTGACGTTTGAGACTTGCAGATTAGTGCAGATAGAATTCTAGACTTACTCTAAAAGGATTTAGAAAAATCAGTTTTTTTGGAAGAGGAAACATAAGAAGACCCTGTAAGACCTCGTGGTAAACACTTGATTAGTAAGAAGATCCAGAAAGGTCAGAAAATGTACAGTGCCCTTTTCCATTTTCCCTATCCAACCCCAAATCTGTGTCAGGAAATACCAGCGATGGAACCACAGAAGGTAGGGATTCATGTTTTGTGTTCATAAGCCAGCACCCCGCCCCCTACCATGTGACCTCCTCAGAGGTAAGTAGCAGGGTGTCACCTCCCTTTGGGTGACTGAGCTTCCTTTTTCCCAGCTGCAAAACAGTGCCCGTTCTTCCTAAGTGTGACATTGTGATGATAAATTTCCATATATCAACACAGTCAGTTGGAGTTTTATATTTCCCCACTCCAGGGTAGAAGCTTCATGCTGAAGACAAAACTTAAAAGATTATTTTGATGTCTTATTACTTCCATGATTTTTCAAAGATAACAGTTGCCCAGAAACATGCTGGTTTCCAGCTGCTCTCTTTCAGTCTCATTCACAGGCCACACTGCATTAAATATTCACGTTCGATAAAAATGGCTTCACAGCATTGTCCTGTTCATATTTTAACAAGGATAAAACACAAAGTTTGAACTGGGAGCTATATTACAATTTTGATAGCAGCGGCTCTGCCCTTGTGCGTTTACTTCCCCCATCCTTCCTTTTCTCCAGAGGAAGTTTCCTTCAAGATTTTCAGCTGGCAGATTTATTACTTGTCACGATTCAGGGATTATCTGCTGGACAGTCTTGCTCTTTTTCTGATACCAGTGACTCAAAAGAGCAGCTCCTTTGGCTTTAAGGGATACACACAGCGTGACAGTCACACCCGTACCGCGCACACACCTGCAGTGGCACAGGCGTAATTCCTGTCACTCAAGAAAAGATGCCTTTTCAGGGAGCTAATATAGAAATATCAGATTGCTGACTGTCTTTTGAGGCTAGTTTTCACCAGATGCTTTGTGGACGTGAGGGGATTAGTGGGATTCTCTAGTCCAATAAACTGTTATCTCAAAAGACTCTTTCTGATGGAGCATTACGGTGACATGCCATTGTGTTTTAATTTTAATACAAAGCACTTCTGAAAAGCTATTCTTATCACAAGGAGATAGATGAAGACCCTAATGTCAGAGATAATTTGACACCTTTATCGTCATTTTTCAATTATCTGCTTCTCCCTCTCTCCCTAGTTTTCCTCTCTCCCCACCATTTTCTCCATTCTTTCCTTTTATTCTCTTCCCCCCACCCCAGTCTCTTTCCCTCCATGTTTTCATTTGATCCTATTTCTACTTCTCTTTATAGTTCCCATTCCCTCCTGTAGCTCTATCCTCTGTCAAAGCCCTAGGCTGCCAATAAGAACCTGGCATTGTTGGATGTCACAACAAGTGGGTTCTGATATAATGGGATGCCGCCCTGTTTTCACAATCACCTTGGTTTGTACTGTAGGGCAGACATGGCATTGCAGTGGTTCTCCACCAGTTGTTATGTCTGGATATAACATAACTGTAGCAATAGCCTAGGTAAAACTCTAAGGACAGCAAAAGCAAAGCTTTATTAAGCACGTAATATTTACAAGTTTAAGAAAAAGACCTACTTATTAGGGGAACAAACTTTTAAAAAACCCTATACAAACCAGAGACAGGCTAATGACTTTATATTCTTATGTTTCAGTCAAGCAAGTCTCAGTATAACATTTTATAGCTGAGTTATAATTATTATTTTTAAAATTGTAGTAGCTCGAACTATGAAAAATTCTATAATTTAGTATTTTAACTATGTAATACGGTATTTCCCTTAAAATAGTACAAGTACAGATAGTACAGTTTTGGATTTTTACTGTGTTAGTTTGCTGCTTGGCCATCCCATCACTCAAAGGCATGAATACTGACCTCGATCCAGACAAAACGAACGACAAATGATAAATTCAATAGGAAAGAATAAAAGAAGTAGTGTCACTTTCTCCAAAGAAAAAAAAATGCATGAATGATCGAATATGATGTCTCAGTGATATTTCAATTTGACAAATATTTACTGAGAATCTCCCATGAATTTGGTCTGTGCCAGGTGCCCAGGGGAACTGGATTCAGCCTCCACTATTGAGAAATTCAAGTCTATGGAGGTGTTATGGGCTGAATTGTCCCTCAAAATTCATGTTGAACTCCTGAACCCTGGTAACCCAGAATGTGATTCTATTTGGAGATAGAGTCTTCAAGGGGTTGGTTAAATTAGGATGAGTTCTATTCTACTATGACTGTCCTTATAAGAAGAGGAGATCAGGACGCAGACACGCACAGAGGGAAGAGCGTGTGAGGACATGGGGAGAAGACGGCCGTCGACATGCCAAGGAGAGAGGCCTCAGGAGGAACCAACCCTGCCGACACCTTGATCTTGGACTTCCAGCCTTCAGAGCTATCAGACCATATATTTCTGCTGTTTAAGCCACCAAGTCTGTGGTCCTTTGTTATGGTGGCCCTAGAATACCACTAAGGTGGGATCCAGAATGAGAGGTTAGTGATGATATGAGGGTGACGATGAGCTGTTTTTTCTGGGGTTGAAGCTTTCCTGATGACGAGGGCTTTGAGATACTGGAAGTAGATGCCAAGTGTAATTATAGATTTATATTTCTGAAAATTTTAAGGAAAACACATAACAGTACACTAGGCAGGTGGCAGCTGTATGTACAGGGTCTTGTGTGATACCCGTGCCTCCTCCATGGGATTCATGGTAGCTTAGATTTGGCAGGACTTGCTACCTTTTCTAATCTGGATGATCTTTTTCTTTTCACTCCAAACAGCCCATCAAGCCATGAGATTCCACCGTTTGGCCCATCCAGCCTGTGAAAGATGGCAGGGGCCAGTCAGGCCTAGCCAGTCCTGTGTCTGCCCAGGGGCCGTGTGAGCTAGCGTAATCCTAGAGTCTGGGTCAAAGAGAAGGGCGTCTCTTACCTCAAACTGCTGTGTGGGGAACAGCAAACCACCAAATCACGTCCAAAGGGCAGTGTCCAGGCTTACAGCCAGAGACACATGGCACAAAAGGACCTTCAGAGCAAGGTGTGTGGGGGAGTGGGAAGGAAGGGAGTTGGGGAATTTATTAGCCAAGAGATTCTGAGAGTGAGGCAGGCTGAGACAACGTAATAGGAGACCAGAATGATAGAGGAAGGTTTGGAAAAATCCCTGAGGTTGGATGACCGGTCTTTTCTTGTTCTGGTGGCACGTTGTGTGAGGGAGTGGGGTTCATTCAAAGGGGCTGGGATCGAGTAGGCAGCCCCGGCCCCCTGTGTGCACTGTTCATACTCTCCTAGTAATTTCACCCAGAGTTCTGGTATGAGTTGCATTGTGTCCCCCCCAAATTTAAGTGTTGAAGTCCTAACCCCCAGTACCTCAGAATGTGACCTTGTTTGCAGATGGAAATAGTTCAGGTGAGGTCATTCTGGAGTGGAGCTTGTCCCCAATCCAACAGGAGTAGTGTTCTGATAAAAAAGGGGCATTTGGACGCAGAGGTTCATGCAAGGAGAACGTCATGTTAATATAAAGCCAGACATGAGGGTGATGTGTCTACAGCCAAGGAATGCCAAAGATTTTACTGTGAAAAGTTAAAAACATGCAGAAAGCTATAGAGAATAATGAAATGAAAACCCTGTATCCACCGTCCAACTTCATCTGCCATATTTACTTTAGGGTATTCTCTTAAGTAATAAACTATTATGATATTATAGATAGATAGATAGATAGATAGATAGATAGATAGATAGATAGATAGATAGATAGATATAGTCGAAACCCCCTCTTTACCCTTTGCAGATCCTGTGTCACATCTTTCTTCCCAGAGGTAACAAAATTTGGTATTTGCATTTTCCATGAAGTTTTTATATTATCATTATGTATAAAATTATCAAAAATAATTTGGAATGGTTTGTTTTATTCTAAACTTTATATAGATGGTGTCATACAGTATTTGATATTTTGTAACTAGATTTTTACGCTTCTCATCATCTTTTTGGAGTTACCCATGTTTACATCTTTAACCCTGCTAATCATTTTCATTGCTGAATTAGCCCTCCATTGTATGCGTGTATGATAATTTGTTTATGCAATCTATAGAGTATGGGCATTTAGATTGTCTCCAAAGTTTTTCAATTGAAAACAGTGCTGTCATAAACAGTTTTGTGCATGTCTCCTTGCATATGTGTGCAAACATTTATCTCTGTCATCTACATAGCAGTGCAACTATGGGGAAATGGGATATTCACATTTCAACTTTACTAACTTTAAGCCAATTCATGGGCCAATGGCATGGTGGATGGTCAGGATGGGACATGATAGGATAATTGATGACAAGAAAATCTGAGAAAGAGGTATGTGAATAGACCTCTCTGTCTGGTGAAAAAAATGAAGATATTGTCCCTTGTGAATGCTCATCAAGAGTGACCTCAGCAGGGAAGAATTTTAACCATCAAGAAGATAGGATGGCATATTCTGTGGATACCAGTTGGCTTCCTTCCACACTCATCCCTCTTATTGCCCAGTGGGCTCATGAGCGAAGTGATCATGGTGGTGAAGACAGAGGTGATGTGTGGCTCAGCAATAAGGACTTCCACTCGCCAAGGCTGACCTGGCTTCAGCCAGGGCTCAGTGCCCCATCTGCCAGCAGCAGAGACCAACACTGAGTCCCCATATGGCACCATTCTCTAGGGTGATCAGCCAGCTGCCTGATGGCAGGTTGGTTATGCTGAATTGCTTCCATCATGGAAGGGGCAGCATTTTGTTCTAACAGGAATAGACATTTCTTCTGGGTACACATTTGTCTTTCCTACACATAAGGCTTCTGCCACAACTGCCATCTGTGGACTTACAGAATGTCTTTTCCACCATACTGTATTCCACACAGAACTGCTTCTGATCATTGCCCCTGCTCATGGATTCCAATAGTCTTACCACCTCCCCCACCATTCTGAAGCAGTGGCTTTAACAGAATGGTGGAATGGGCTTTTGAGGACTCAGTTACAGTGTCAGCTGGATAGCAATACCTTGTAGAGCTGGGGCGAGGCTCTCCAGGAGGCTGTACGTGCTCTGAATCATTGTCCAATATAAGGTGTTATTTCTCCCATAGCCAGGATTCAGAGGTCCAGGAACCAACGAGTGGAAATTTAGGTGGCATTACTTATAATTACCACCCAGTGATCAACACTAGCAAATTATCTTTGCTTCCTGTCTCCAGGAATTTATGCTTTGCTGGCCTAGAGGTCTTAGTTCCAAAGAACTTTTTCCTTTTGTTTCTATTAGGTTTGTTCAAAGGGAGGAATGAATCCATCAAGGAGACAATAATTCCATTGATCTGGAAGGCACGACTCACCGGCTACTCTGGGCTCCTCACGTGTCTGAGTCAACAGGCAAAGAAAGGAGTTACTGTGCTGGCTGGGGCGACGGGTCCTGACTCCCAAGGGGAAACTGGACTGCTAATCCCACAACGGGGGCAGGAAGAGTTTGGAATCCAGGAGATCCCGTAGGGTGTCACTTAGTGTCACCACCTCCTGTGGTTAAGGCCAATGGAAAGAAACTACAGCAACCCGATCCAGGCAGGAGTAGCAGCGGCCCAGACCTCTCAGGAATGAAGGTTTGGGTCACCCACCACGTAAGGAGCCAGGACCAGGTGAGGCGCTTGCTGAAGACAAAAGGAATGCAGACGGGTAGTGGAAGAAGGTAGTTAAATATCAACTATGACCACATGACCAGGGACATAATATATATGTGACATATATAAATGTCTAACATACTGTTTTCTTCCCTCTCTGATTCCTTCATCCTGTAACATAAGATGTGTTAACTTCATATGATAGTATTTAACTTATGGAATATTAAGGAGAATATAAAAACCACTCAAGGACATTGCCTCCTCTTCTGGGAAAGGGGACAGTGTGTTTCCAGTTGTACACGGGACAGCTGTATCATGTGAGGCAGAATTATAACCGTGTTATTTTATTTATTTGGAGATTAAGTATGGTACTGAATGGGGAAAGGATTGACTTGTGATGGTTAATATGTGTCAACTTGATTGGGCCACAGGTGCTCCAACATTTGGTTTATATTATTCCTGGTGTGTCTGCGAGGATGATTCTAGGTGAGACTGACATTTGAATCCGTGGACTGAGTAAAGCAGGTGGTCCTCCTCAGTGTGAGTGGGCCTCTTCCAATCCCCTGAAGGCATGACTAGAACAGCAGGCTGAGTAAGAAAGAGTTCTCTCTCTCTGACTGTGTGAGCTGGGATATGGAGTTCTCCTGCCTTCAGACTAGAACTTGCACTATCAGCTCTCCTGGTATTAAGGCCTTCAGAATTGGACTGGGACTATACCATCATTCTCTTGGGCCTCCAGCCTATCAACTGCAGATTTTCTGCTTCTCAGCCTCTGTAATCACATGAGCCAATTCCTTGTTCTCTCTCTCTCTCTCCCTGTCCCTCTCTCCTCCTCCCTCCCTCCTTTCTTCCCTCCATATATAAGTATCCTATTGGTTTTGTTTCTCTGGAGAACCCAGACTAATACACTGGATATTGCCAAATTACTGTCCAAAGTAGGGTTGTACCAATTTGCAGGTCCACCGTCATGAGAATTCTTATTTTTCTACATTTTCATTGGCTTTCAGGTTTCTTCCTCTGTGAGGTATTTGTTTTGTCCTTTTTTTTTCTATTAGGTTTGTTCATTTCTTACTAGACATACATATACATATATACATCTTAAACTAATTTTATGTCTTAAATACTTTACTAATATAATTTATATGCCTTGAATTTTATGTGTGTGTATATATACATATATGTGTATATATATATGTGTGTGTGTGTTTGTGTAGGTATATGTGTAGATATCTTAAACATGAATTCTTTGCCATTTTTATGAGCTGCAGTATCTTCTTACAGACTTTGACTTATCTTTTCACTTTAATTATGAAGCTTTTTTAATATCAATAAATTTAAGCTCTGTACTGTGATCAAATATCTCATTTTTAAAATTTTATTTTAAGAAATAGTTCCATATTCAGAAGTGACAAAAATTCCCCCTATATTTTCTTCAAAAGTTTAAAGTTATGTTTCCTATTTGGTCTTTAATATATTTAGAATTCATGGTGTGAGACAGGAAATCTAAATTTATCTGAGTCCACATGGATAACCAATTGTCGTAGCACCACTTTTGAAAAACTCATTCTTTGCCTTTAAATTATAATGCCACCTTTATCTTACATCAGGTTTCAATGTGTGTTTACGTCAGTTTCTGGGTCCCCTGCTTCATGACATTTGACTATTTGTACCAAACCATGTTACTGGACTCTCATATTAATTTGGATAAATTGTCCAATGTTTCTTTAGATTATCTATGTATGTATTTTACCTGAAAATAAGGACAATGTTTTTCTCTTTCTTTTCATGTCTTACTTCCTATTTCTTTCCCCCTTCTAACTGTAGCAGTCAGACCTCCAAGGACAATGCTCAATGGAAAGGTCGATAAAGGGATGTCTGTCTCCTTGATCTCTGAAGTCCAATGGTTCTGCGCGATGTTTCTATAGGTTTCTGATAGGTCTAATTTATCACCGTCAGACAGTTCTCTCCTATTCTTAGTTTGCAAAGAATTTCTATAATGAATGAGTTTTGAATTTTATCTAACACTCTACCCCTATTCTGGAGATAATTATATTGTTTTTCTCCTTTAATCTACCTAGAAAATGGATTTTGTCTTGTTCACCATTCAATCTCCAGCACCGAATAACAATGCTGGCACCTAGTAACTATTCAATGTTTATTGGTTGAATAAATCAACAATAAAACATGATAACCTATGCTCTCGTGATTGGCAACGGAAAGACAATGTCCTTGTGTGGATGGGCAGGTGGATTATAAAGTTCATCTCCAGCCTGAGATGCACCTCCCCTCTGACCACTCACTCGTCATTCTTCATTATCCTGATGGCCTCCTTTTTCATTGTTCCCAAGTTGCTGAACCCAGAGCAGGCGAGGAACACTGCCTTTCACTTGAGTACTTAGTGCCAGACACGAAACACACACTACCATACCCTTAATTCCCTACAGTGCAGCTACAAGGACAATCAAAACTTCTACCAGTGCAAGGGCATTGTATATAACGAGTGACTTGCAGTGGAAGCCCCAACTCTCCATATGCCTTGAGCCCTCTTAGGACAGAAGACTTTCTCCTGGAATCTTGGTCTGTGCTTCTGAATGTCAGTTGCTTTGTGAAATTGATTGCACAGTTGTATGTGCACGTCTCCATATTTCTAATGTCAACATCCAATGGCAAAGGATGTCTGAAAGGATCTTCTTTCGCTGCTTTCACAATTAGCTGAAAATTATACCATAGTGAACCTTATCTTTCTCATACAATTTGTTGTTATTTTCCTGTAGTGCTGATGCCATTCTGATTCTGTCCAATATCTTTTAGCAAATGTCAACTGGGTTCTCATTTCTCTGTAAGTGCAGATCTGTTTTTTCCCCCGATCTCATTCTCAAAGCTTTTATGAACTTATCTTTATCGTTTGTGTCCTGGAATTTCATTATGATGTTTCTTGATGTGGGTCTTTTTCATTCGGAGGTTTGTGTCTCTCTTCTGCTTAAGGACTTTTCTGGTATTATTTTCTTGATAATGCATCTGTTTTCTTGATTATCTTTTGAAATTACTAGAAGTGGAGTGTAGGACCACGTCTAAATCTTTTAATTTTTTCTTTTATTTGTCCCATCTCTTGATATTTTGGGTCTACATTCTGGGAGATTACTTGACTTTATTGCCCAAACTTTGTACTGAGCTTTTCTTATTTTAGCAATCATTTTTTATTGTTGTTGTTAAGTGTTAAGCATTCTTTTTCATTCTCTGATTTCCTTTTTTTATTTTATGGGTGCAATAACTTATTGAAGTCCCAGAAGTTATATTTATTTTGAAGTTATTTTTTATTCTCTCCATTAACTCATTTCTTCCCAAATTAGGGTGTTTTTTTGTTGTTGTTTGTTTTGCTTTTTTGATCCTCTTATTGTCTAGGATTTTTTTTGATGATCTGTGGTCTTCTGGTATTTCTGTCCCTGTCAGGTGCAAAGCAAGAGAAATGCTTCCTCGCAGTGTGTGAATGTGACAGGCCTGTCATACCATGTCTGTCAATAGTGCCATAGCCTCAGGGGCCAAATGCCCAAATCCCAAAGGCTGTGCCCTTGGCTGCCAGCACTCTCGGGCTGTGCTTCCCCTGCACGGGCCTCAGAGGTGGGGATGGGGGCCACAGCGAGTCCTTCTTTCCTTTTCTTCCATCTTTGGTTAGATCTCGCAGAAGCAGACTCTGAGGCAGGGCTTGTGCTTTATAAAGGAAATGCTCCCAGGAGATGCCTGCAAGGGCCTGGGGGAACAGGGCATGGAGAGGCCAAGCATGGATGGCTTTCAGATGAGGCCCCCAGCTCCACCTGAGCCCTTGGGGAGCTTCAATGGACAAACGACCCCTCAGAATTGTCCCTCATCAAGAAATTCCCCCCTACAGTCACCATCTATGGGCTGCCCTTTGGGGACGGGTGGGGAGACAGAAAACTCCCAGGCACTTGCAGGCCTCTGAAGGGCAAGGGGGCGCCAGTGCCCAAGGAGACCCTCTGAAGTTACAGGTGCTGAGTTGGGGGCACACAGCCCTGAAGGAACCCAAGGCAATCTGGGCATTGATGGCACCATGAGTGTCTGTGCCAAGCCCCCCTGCAGCAAGCCACCCTTTAGTTGTGATGGCTGTTTTCAGGTTCTCTGAATTTTTACTTCCTCATGTGTAAGTCAGGCATAAGAATGATATTGTGAGGATTAGTTTCACTTATTTGTGCAACATAGCGAGGCAAGAAAACGATCTGATTGACTGGCCTCAGTATCCGCTTTAGGGGGCAGCATTGTTGAGAGCACTCGCTGAAAAGCCCACCTGAAGGGGAGGGTTAGAACCTGTTGGTTCCAGACCACCAGAGGGCAAAAGAAAGAGCTCTATGTGGGAAGGGGGGAACTACTTGATATTTTGCTACTAAAACGGAAATGAATAGCAAGGATGTCTCCAGCACCTTTTATTTGTAATCACCCAAACTTGGCAGCAACCGAGATGCCCTTCAGTGGGGGATGGATAAATCAACTGGTCCATCAGACGACAGAATATTATTCAGTGACAAGAAATGAGCTATCAAGCCGTGAAAAGATGCAGAGGAACCTTAAATGCATATCATTAAGTGAGAGAAGCCAATCTGAAAAGGCCACATACTGAGGATTCCAACTATATGGCCTTCTGGAAAAGGCAAAACTATGGACACAGTAGGGGAATGAGTGGTTGCCAGTGGCTGGGTGAAGGAGGCATAAATAGGCAGAACACGGGATTTTTAGGGCAGTGAAGGTACTCTGTGGCATACTATCATGGTGGATATACGTCATTATATATTTGTCAAAACAGAGAATGTACAACACCAAGAGTGAACACTAATGTAAAAGACGGACTCTGGGTGAGGATGACGTGTCCAGGTAGGTTCATCCATTGTAACAAATATTCCCTCTGGTGGGAATGCTGACGGTGGGGGAGGTTACGCCTCAGTGGAGGCAGGGGGCATATGAGTAATTTCTGTACTTTCTGCTCGGTTTTGCTGCGAACCTAAAACTGCTCTAAAAAACCATCTCTGTTGGAAGCAAGGAAGGAAGGAAAGAAGGTAAGAAGAAAAAAAGGAAGGAAGGGAGGACAGGAGGGAAGGAAGGAAGTGAATGGAGCAGAGACGGGTCGTGGGAAGTGAGGAGCACGCAAGATGGAGGGAGCCTGGATAAGAGGCAGTGCACCTGCACCGAGACGGGGTGGCCCCATGCACGGAGAACTGCTTCCTCTGAAGCACTGTTGCCATGATGTCAACCTCTCTTCCTCCCTAAACTCACTTACTTCACTCAACACCAGACTCCTGTGGGCGTGTGTCAGATAGAAGGCTCGCTTGTGCAAACTGAGCAGGGTCCAAACCCCAGCTGCGAAGGGGCCTAAGGGAGGCAGCGTGCTGGGAAACAGTGAGCAGCACAGCCAGGAGGACAAAAGCCCTGGGGAGCGGGAAGAACAGTTGAGAGGGCTTGGGGACTTTCAAGCCAGTGTCATCCAGCTCCTCAAGGGGCACGGAGGGGCCCCCGCTGACCTTTACATTGCTTAATTAGGAACACATTGTAAATCAGAAAGGCAGGCAGAAACTGCCTTCAGGATTGGGGGTTTTGCCAGTCTGGTGCCCTCCATCCTTCTTCTATGCCCAGAGGAGTGACAACAAGGGGGCCAAAGTTAAAGAAACAGGAGTGAGAAGGTTCCAAGTGAATTCAGGTCCTCACAGAAATGTCTGCTGCCTTCCTTGAGGTGGCTGGTTAGGTCAGCTGGCAGCATTCTCGGCGGCATCACCCTTTCCAGAATCTGCACCACCATGCCTGAAAAAGAACAGAAAAGTCATTGAGAAAATACCTCACTTTTGTAATCCAATCTCTTTCCTTCAAAAGTTTCAAATGATATGTATCATATTTGATCTTTAATATATCTGGAATTGCATAGTGTGAGATAAGAAGTCTAAATTTATTTTAGTCCACATGGATAACTAACTTTTACTGGAAACTTCGTTCTTCACCTGTAAATCATAATGCCACCTTTATCCTACACCATGTTTCCAAGTATGTTTAGGTCAGTTTCTGGGCCCCTACTCTGTGAATTGGATTATGCTACTTTCTATCTTTTCTTAATTAAGCTTTTGGTGGATGTTTGAGACGTGAGAGAAGGTACCAGAGAAGTGGGCAAAAAGGATTTTGGAAAGAGCACTGGAGGTGCAGAGACAAAGGTTGGGTCCTTGTCCCCTCCACTTACTGACCCTGTGACCTTGAGCAAGTCAGGCGGCCCTTCAGTGTGAACTAGAGGATAGGACAATAAGAACTTCTTCGTGGAAGTCTGGAAAGAGACATGCTGCTTAGCAGGAACTCGCAGAATAGTAAATATTCCCATAATGGAGAGACACCAGTTGTTCTACTTACACTCGGTATTATTTAGGCAGGAGAATTCCACAGGGGGCTTAAGCCTGGGACCTCGCAGTGAAGGCTTCTCTGTAGAAGAGCATTTGTCCCTTGGTCTTCTGTCCAGACTGCAGCTACAAAGCCAAGGGCGTCGTAATCATGACAGTCACGTTTACGCCCTCTGACCGCTGGTTTCTCTCATGTTATCAGCTCCTTACTTGATATTTTGCCATGACACATTCACAGTTATTCCAATGGAGCTGTGACTAAAGTGGGACCCCAGGGAAATGCAGCTGTCGGGGTACAGAGCTGCAGAGTGGAGATGGGTTAATGGCAGGTTTTTGATCTGTATTCCAAAGCCGAGGCCAATCACAATCTTTTAGTGAGCTGGTAAATTCAAAGAGCTCTTTTTTAAATTACCAGCATATAACAAGAGCGTTTTAATGGCAAGTCTCAGATATTGGGACAAAGGGCTTTATCCTTAAGTATTTATTATGTACTTATGTATATGCAAAATAGACCTAGTAACGTGAACCTAAAATAGTCTGAAGAATGTCTGCCCTGATGGACCTCATAAGCCAGTAAGGAAGATAAGATTAGATGCATGAAATAGTCATTAAATAACGTGGTACAGTAAGTTCTAATCAGCTTTGGTAGTATTTACCACAATTATTCACCACGAGGTCCATTAAGACCCTCTCTTATTATTAGCTCTCAATAATTTCTTCATCTCAGCTGGCATTTGTTAGGTACTCAAGCACCATACACTTTTCTTTGAGGCAATCAAAAACAGCAGACAACACACGTCCCGGAATGAAGACGGTAATCCTGCTGTTGGGACTATAAAATGTATACTTATGAAAACAGTAACTAAACTGTCCAAGATGGGTGTTCCATTTGGAGACAGACAGTACGTAAAGACAACCAGCATAGTAGAAAGAGCATGGTTGTATTGCTATTGCAGCAGTGTATATGTTTACTGAAGGACATTTTATGACAAGTGGTGGCCCCTATTAGAGTTTTATTTTGGTTAACGTCTTAAATACTAATGAAAAGAGAGCCAACATTTACTGAGCGCTCTTTTGTGGTTTCTTGACTGTTGTAGGGACTCCTTGGCTAGTTGGACAAGTGTGGGCGGGTGGGGAGACTCTTCCCCAAAGTTAAATATCCAGGCAGAAAAGGGTCGGCACAAATTTCTCTCTCTTGTGTGTAAAGGACTGGAAGTTATATTTTAAAGGAATGACCACTGTTGAGGCATGTGAATCAGGCATATGAATAGCAGCCCACGAGGAGCGCATTCATCTGGGACGTGGTTGGTTGAGGGTCAGTTGTCCAGGGTGTGGCTGACAGGCGTGGCTCTCCTATGGGGCGGGGGGAGGAGCACTGGGAGATCCAGTTCCTCTGAGTCTTGCCTCCAGGTATAATGTAAGGACAGCAATGCTTGAGAAATCACTTGTGGCTCTGTGTTTTCTTTCCAAGTGTTCTTTTGTTTTCGAGATCTGAAACTACAATGAAGTCCTTACTGGAAATATTTACATATCCTTCTCATATCTCTAACAAGAACTGTTAAGAGACCTCAGGGATTAGTTCCCAAGGTTAGATCCACTGTGGTCCCTTTTGAGGTTTTGGTCAACTTCAAGTTCCAACCAAACGTCCTCTTTCCAAATTAAAGATGGTTCACTGATTTCAGAAGACAGCTTTTTTGAACAGTCTAGTCCCCTGGATCATGCTTTTCTTTTAACCAGTCTGGTGTATGTCAACAATCTTTCTTTCTTGGAGGAAGCATATAAAAGTCAAAACTAATTGGGATCTCATACTTTTTATGTTTAAAGCTCACCTGGACTTCAGCTCATTCCCCTGACCCCACCAAACCTTGTCTAACAGCAAAGAAAACCGAGCCTTTGAGAGATGTTTGGACTTGCCCAGTCACACAGGTGATGGCAGACCCCAGGATTAAATTCAAGGGAGACTGACCTCTCGATGTCCTACGCATCAAGAAGCTTGCATACCACCCAGCAGCACATAGATAAACATTCAAATCAGCATGAAGTGCAAAAAATATTTTATTTTTTCCACTGTGATAACTTTGATTCTTTTATTTTTTGAGATATCACCTATCAAACTCAACGTTCTTTGAGCCATCTTGCTTTGCAGATGCATTTAGCCAACCCAGGGACAGCTGAGCTCCTACTAACACCCAGGGCTTTTGTCTCTTGGTCCATTAGAATTCCTACTGCAATCCACCGCCTCCTGTCCTCCTCCACAGCTGGGTGCCCTTTTTCCTGCCGGTCCAGCAGCTGGGCTTGACAGCAGGGGTGTGTCCCATTGTGATGTGTCCTGCAGAGGTAGGCTGGGTGGCTACCCTTCCCCCATTGCAATACTTCAAACACACTTCCTTGGGGGCAGTCTTTCCAGGCTTCAGATGTTGTCATTGAAAATGTCATGGTTGTCTGCCTGTCACTGAACTTCCCAATTAGCAGAAAAAGCATTAGGACCCCACTTTTATTGGGAAATTTGTTTGTCCTCCTAAGTTTCTTTATGGTTGTTTCCCTTTTCTCTTCCTCCTCGAATGTCACTTTGTGGGGGATGAAAGAGAGACAACTATCACAGGGAACATTAGAGACCCCGAGGAACTGGCCTTCTCAGGAGAGCTGTCGCTCTGCCCGTTGAAATGAAAACAAGGAGCCAGAAAGAGGTAAATAAAAATGTTTAAATCACTCCAAATTTTGAACACCATTTGTTTCCTTCTGCCGAGCCTACCAGAGACATGGGGGCAGTTTGATCTGGGGGTGCTGAACACTGAGACTGTCTGGGCTGCAGGATGGTCAGGCCCCAGTGTGGGGGAGAAAAGAGAACCCACCTAAAGCTTATAGGACATGAAGCAGCCAGAGAAAGAGCAGGCAAAAAGCAGCTGGAAGTTCAGCTTTCTGAGAGGATGTCTCTCTTTGAAGATCCTTTCAAGTCCAAAGCACCTGAGCTGAAATGACTCAGACACAGGCAAGGAAGTAAACATCCACGAACGCACGCATCCGGCAGAGGCCTGCACATGAGGCGCACAGCGGAGGGGGGTTTTGAGGCTTAAACTCTTCTATTTTCCCCACCTCTAACCTCAAAGCTTTGAACCACAAAAATCCATGTAAACAAACGCACTCTAGCTTCGGGTGTGGCTTCCACGCAGTCTTCTGTCGCTAGGTAAAACCCTGTGAGAGCACAGCAAACGCAGTCTAGTGATTTGCTAACAGTTGACAGAGGGTCTGGAAAGGTATTGGCTCTGTTTCTGCCCTTCAGCTGGAGGGCAGTGGGGACATGGAGCCATGTGCCTCCCCCAAGAGCTGGTCCTGCAGCGCTTGTCAAGCCAGTGGGGATGCAGTAGAGCGTGGGGTGGAGTACTAGGTCTGGTTTAGGTCCTGCCACTACCTAGATGATTTGGGCCAAGGTGCTGAACTTTTCTCAAACTCAAGTTTCCTCAAGTGTAAATGGGATAGGAAGGTGCCCACCTCCCAGGGTTAGTGTGAGGCGGTAGGGGGCTGCAGCACCCCTAAGGAGCCCCAAATGCTGGTTGCTATCTTCTGCTTTCTTCCCTCCAAATCAAAGTGCACTGACTCAGTGTCAACACGCTGACTTCACAACCCATCAATCCAGTCAAGTCAGTAGAAACGATCAGTCAAACTGCTTGCTTGACATTTAGTAGATGGAAACTGACCTTTTCCCTCTCACATTTCAACTTGTGATGTCATCTAGCTGCATATTTTCCAATCCACGATTTTGGCTGAGATTGGATGGAATAATTCATCTGAAAGCATGTTGTGGGAAGTAAGGGGGGTCAGACAGGCAGAGTGTAGAGCCACGTGTGCCAGGCATGGAGCCTGGAGAAGACGCTCAGGAGCAATGGTCCAGCTGAGTGACTCTCGGTAAGACCTTACCCTGCGCACACCTTCCTAGGCCAGAGGGTCAAGGCCTCGGAGATCAAACTGCCAATGAAGTTAGCGTGTGTCTTCCTTGTAGATATAGCTGGCGGTTCTCAGTTTCTTCTTCAGACAACCAGTCTGCACTATTTTTAGACACATCTCCGTGCAGCAGGCAAAACTGTGACGCAGACTCGGAAGGGAATTTGTGAGTTTCACAAAGCCTTTGCAGGCAGAATGCCCTCTGACCATGGGTTAGACGGGCCTACGCTCTAGACTGGTCACTGGCTGGCTAATTTATGATAAAACTGCTCTGCAAAGGAGGGCAAGATATGAAAGGACTGAATCCTTACTTAAAAGAGCCTTGCTGCCTGATAGGTCTTTGGGGTGAGAATAATTATATGACTATGAGTTATCTTCCAGCTACAGGTGTCCATGAGTATTTTTGCACAGTGTTAATTCAATGGGCTGAGCTTGAAGGCCACACATATGTTGGATTGAAATCTGGCCTGGTCTTTTGTAGCTCTATGGCTTTAAGCAAAGGGATTATTCCATTAAAACCTAGTTTCCCATCTAGTAAATGGAGGTAATGGTATCTACCAGAAACAGTTATTGGCAACTTGCTATACATCAAAATTAGTTACGGCTATCTTAGACCGTCAGAGTCAAAATGATGGACACAGGTATAAATGCTTTGTTAAGAAAACCATGATACCTTACTGTGATTTAGGAGACCTGTTAAGTATATTAGGTACACCATAGGATGCAGTCATTAAGGGTGAGAATGGGGTTTATCTATATAGATTGAAGTGGAAAACATGGTTATAATAATTGACAGAAAGAAAAGCAGGTTATAAAATAATATATTTGACATGTGACCTCTATGAGGCATTTGATTCTTGACCACTAGACGCAAGACCCTTACATACTTTGCAGTAGCCTTCCATCTTCATTCTTCTCACCTCCAACCTTTCTTGACATCACAGTTTATCAGAAGTTTCAGTATGATCACATCCTGCCCTGCTTAAATCAAATCAGGGGCTCCCATGAATGGCCTTAGCTCCCTCCTACCTTGTGCCTGCCCCTCCCACACCTCCAGGGACCTCCATGCCTGTGCCTGGAATGTCATCTCTCTTTGTCACCCTATGGATTCTAACCCATCTTTCCAATCTCAATTGATAAATTTCCTCTACGAAGTCTTCTCAAACTGATTCTTCTCTCTACCCCCATCCCTGACCTTCCATCTCCCATATCTCATTCCAAAATTGTTAGGGATTCGTTTCTCTGCGACCATATGTATCTCTCTGTAACACCTAGTTCAATGTGCTTCATTTACTGGTCTACAAAGTTGCTTCTCTCATCAAACTAGGGATTTCTAGATATCAGAGAATCTATTGCATTGCATTTACTTTTTTGTGTTTCCAGCATTTAGTATATGCTCAATAAATGTTTCTATAATGAATGAATTGATGCATAAATGAATTTTAATTGACTTCTAGAGATGAAAGAAAGTTTTGAGATCATCCATTTTATTTTCTACTCTATTTCACGTGTAAAAAAGGATAATTACAGACTCTCAAAGATTGAGACTTTCAAAGGACCATTTATTAATTTATTCAGCAGGTATTTATTGAGTCACCACTGCAGCGCCACTGTTTGAGTTGCTTAGGATACAGCAGTGAACACAACATACAATAAAACTCCGCTTTCGTGGGGCTGACATGTTAGCACAGAGACAGACAACACATATGGTAAATAAGGGACTTACAAGAGGTTACTGGTGAGTGCAGTGGGCAGATGAGAGCAGCAGTGCTGTAAGGTAGGGCAGACACTATTTTAAAGAAGGTGATCAAGGCGGGTCTCAAGGCAAAGTGACATTTGAGCAAGGGCTCAAATGCAGGAGGTATAGAAATGAGCCATGTAGATATGGGTGGGAGATGACCCCAGGAGGGGGACCAGCCAATGCCGAGTCCTACTGTGGGACGGGCCTTCGGAACAGCCAGGAGTCCCTGGGTCTGTGGCTGAGTGCGAGAGATCAGGGAGGTAAGGGGCAGGGCAGGGGAGGAGAAGGGAGAGCCTGAGGTGGGATTAGGCTGGACCTTGTAGACCGTTGTAAGGATTTTTGCTTTTACTCTGAGTGAAGTTGGGACCTTTGGAATGCCCTAGGCACAGGCAATGGCATGCCATGGTTTGAATTATGTTATAGAGCATTATGCTGGCCAGTCAGTTAAGTTTAGACACCTGGAGGGGCGGGAACAAACAGGCACCCTGGTTAGGAGGCTGCAGTCAGTAATCTAGGCGTGAGATTGTGCGTCTAGATTAGGCATAGCAGTGGGGGTGGTGAGAAGGGGTGACAGTACACATATTTATATATACACGCATAGGAATGTATCTGAATACATGTATACATGAAAATGTCTGGATGGTAGAGCCAACAGGATTTCTAACCAACTGAACGTGGAGCAAGTGAGAAAGAACACTGTGTGTTTGACGTACCAGACACCGTGTTAAGTACTCTATGTGAATTTTCTCAATTAAGTCTCCAAACACTTCAAGAGCTAGGACCAATCAGGGTCCCTTTGCTCCACCCATCATGCATTCTGTTATACGGCAGTGTTTCCTTGAACACATTTCGTTTTAACTTGCAGGCTTGGGGACAACAGATCTCTAAGCAATTTCAGCTTGGGGTAGAGTTGTAAGTGACACTGACGAACTTCCGAATTCATAAAACGGGGTTAGAAACTAATAGCTACCATTTCTTGAGGCCTCTTTTAAGCCTTCCAACAAAGATGTGGGGTGCACACTGTTTTCCCCCATTTCACTGATGAGAAAAGTAAGGATAGTCAGGTTAAGTAATTTGCCTGAAGTCCCGCAGCAGCAAGTGACCAAATGGAGAACTGGACCCAGGTCACCTGATTCTCAGCCCTCGCCTTCGGTGCCTTTTTATGAGCCCAAGGATCTTCCTGTGTCCTAGGTAGGTGGGGAATGAAGGTGGGGATTGAGATGGTGCACATGAAAGTCTATAGACATGAGGGAGGAAAGACCCCTCAAGAGAGGGAGTTCTGAGGGAATGTTTGTTGCTCGTACACTCCTGGCGTTGTTGGTATTGCTCACAGGAGGGAGAAAATGGCTGATGGATCGTCCTGCTTACAGGCTGACTGAGTTCTCTGAAGTCAATTACAATATTTTTTTTTCTGTCTTCCCATTGAGATGATCATACAAACAGCTGAGCAAACCAAGGGTCTTACCAAATTCTTTCCTACTTCTCTTTGTCTACCTTCTGTCAAGCCCTCAGAATTTTTTTCAGTCTCTCTCTTTTCTCTTCGCTGTTTGACTGGACTCAGCTCAACTCCTTCACGCACCCCACTCCCCACTCCCAGGGCACCCATCACGTTTTCAAGGAGTGCTGAAGAATGCATGTAAATAACACACTGGAATCTGAAGTAATTTTTCTATCCACCCAAAGTTGCTAGTAAAAAAAAAAAAACCCAATTCCCTTTGGCCACATACATCTGGACCCCACATGGGCTGAAAGAATGATGCCCACAGTTTGGGACTAGCAGCATGAAATGAGACTAAAGAAATAACTTGGCTCCAGGACTGAGTGAGACTCAGCATTGCCCCAACACCACCAACAGCTTGAGTAAGGGAATTGGCGGCAGCTGTGACCTCTTCCCTCGGGTGTCAGTGCGCTCCCCTCTCCCCTCCAAAGGGGGGAATGCCAATACTCTCCACCACCACCGCCAGCTGCCCCCTCACCACTGCACCTCCGTGCAGTTGGTCAGCGTGGTCACCCATATGCAGTAAATGCTGACTCTGGTCTGCTACAATCCCCAGTGGAGTCCAGTGTTGGCACCAAGACTCAGAGAACCAAACAGGAGGCCTGGAGTGGGACGAGGACATCTGGGAGCCCTGCCCAGACTATCCCCTGCCCTTTCACATCTTGGCCATCTAAGCAATTTGTAACCTCAGGTCCCAGCCATGAATCAGTCCCATGTGCTGTAGAGTACTGTGGGTAAAGAGCCAGAAACCTAGCAGGGGGGTGAGAAAGGAAAGACACTTTGTCATCAAGTCATATCAACCCTGCTTCATGAACACTGTGTCTGTGTTCATGAAGCGGGGAAATAAGCACTAATACCGTGGTGACCTAGCGATTTGTGTCAAGGAGCTTCTGAAGGGGCTGAATTCTGCACCACACCCTTCGTTGACCCAGTACAAAAAATGTCACCTACTAGAAACACTCTAGACATGTTCAGTTGTCAACAAAGAGGTGAAGATGATCAAATAAACTCAAGTGTTCTCCTGGGTCAGATGGGAGGACTGGATATTATGGAGGCAGAGGAATTGGGAGTGCCGACAGCATGACTTGCTCCTTTGTGAGTTTCTGGGGGTACATTTAGCCCAGGTGACTGTACAGATGGTAGGAAGCATCACCAGAAATTCTGGAAAGTGAATGGAGAAAGTGGACTTCACTTCTAGGGGGTGAAATCAGAGGCACTGGCCCTCTTCCCACCTTAATTTTTTGATGAAAATCAACATGATTAAAACTCAAACCCTTTCTTCTCTCAGACAGCCTGGAAGGAAAGGACCTTGAATTGCTAACAAGCGAAGGAGGCTGAACGAGGCCTACCATATGTGAACCCTTGAGTGTGATGATTATTTGCTTTCATGGGAGACCCCTCTACATTTTTCCTGGGCATTTTTTTTTTTCAGGCTGAATTTGGTTCCTGTTACCTTAAGAAAGATATCTGGAAAGCTGCTAGTTTTATATATCCTCAATCGCTAATTTAACTTACAAAGTCAGAGATTGTTTACGCCACTGAAAGCATTGGATTCTCTACTAATCCTAATTGTTGGTATAAAACTGGTAAGTGGCAATGAGGCAGGAAGCTGGGGATGGGTTGTGACATCCCAGGAGGGTATCACCCTCTCTGCCAAATATTTGGATCAACAACCAGCCATCAGCCACAGTGTGATGTAATTGTGTTGGAAGAGCTCTGCACAGATGGCCGAGATGTTTCTGTTTATAATGTAATTCTTTCCCCTCCAAATAGATATTTATTTGATATCAGACTAAGCATATTGAAATGAATAGCCTGTTTATAGTATTATTATTATTATTCTTTTCAGGACCTTTTTTTAACCCCTTTCTTTGCCCCGAGTTTCTGTTACAAGAACATGCAAAAATGCAAAGACCCAAATGTCAGCTTTAAACCTGCCATTAAACCCCACAGGCCAACCGATAGAAAGACAGAGGGCACCACAGCATTGCCAACTGTGACAAGATAATCTCAGAAACAAATCCTGCTCAAGTTCAAATTCAGTACACATGGAGATTTTAAAAATAAAGTGTGGTGGGAAGTAAAATGATCTTATTTGACCTAACTCCAAAGCAAGAGATATCTGGCCCGAATTTTAAAAATAGACAGCTGTCCAAGAATAATAATAGTGTCTTGCTGGGAAACACTTTTCATCTTGGCTTAGTCAGAAAAAATAGAATGTGGAGCTTTACCCAGCCCCACGTTGGGAGCCCTGGGTCTTCCTGGCCCCATTCCTGAAGGTGTGAATGGCCATGGGCTAACTGTGCCCAGGTGGGACTGGGGGTAGGTAGTGACACATCACAGTGATGACTGAGAGATGGATAAGGACCACGTGAACAGGTTCTGCTCCAGATCTATGTAATCTCCCAAACAGCCCTGCTCCTTCCAGCACCATGCCCTTGCTTTCAACCATGCTGTCCCTGCCAAAAAGCACTGTCCACCCATGGAGTCTGACTTTCCCCATGAAACTCAGCTCGGGGAGAGTCTTCTCTGGGACCTGTCCTTTTCCTGGTCGAATCACAACAGTCTTCCCTGTGCCTTTGCCTCTGTGTCCCAGGGCGGTATTCCTGTTGGCTCACTGTCTTGGATATTCGCCTGTGAGTTCTTTGAGAGCAGGAACATTTTCCTTACTACGTCTGTGTCCCACATGATGTCAAACTACCGTAGGCACACAGGAAGTGTTTACTGAATTGCACTGGATTAGAATGGGGTTGAATTGAATGGAGAATTAGAATCCTCTTTCCAACGGCATCCATCATGGAAATGCCAGTGAGAGGTTGACGCTAAAGTTGTTTTTCTCCCAGCCTGAGTTAGGCTGGGGAGTGAGCTGCCTCAGGCTACACCTAAAACCCCAAACTAAAGTGAACCCCTCTCCTTTCAACCAACTGACACCTCCTAGGGCCATGTACCCCAAACGAGATGTACAAGTTCAGCTACAGCCCGTGGACATTTCAAAGTCAAATCCTTGATGAATGTGACACTTAGTTTCCAGCATATGTTAAAGATTTTGACTTTTCCTTTACCATATCTTGTCAGGAGCTTGGTGAGGAATCTTAGAGATATTTTAAAAGATCTACCCACTTGGACAATGTACCCTTTTCATTCCTAAGGAGGTTTCATGAAATCAAATTGAAACAGGCCAAAGAGAAAATCTCACTCCATTTCATGCCCAACCTCTCTGGGGACTAAAGAGAAACATTATGGTTCGAGGGGCTCTGGAACAAAGTGACAGTTACACATTCAGACTATGGAGTAAGATTGACCTGGGTTCAAATCTGGATCTGCCACATTAAAGTATTTCACCTTTCGGTGTCTTTCCTTGTAAGACGGAATCATGTGGGCTAAATCACTTAGTGCTGGGCCCAGCACATAGTAAGGCTTTAATGAGCGGTAATCATTGTTATTATTATTTATTACCAGATGTTCCAGACCAAGTCGATGAGCTCCGGAAATTTCTGGTCATTTTCAGTCATCATCACTTTCTGAGTGAACTCTGTCCTTTTTAATACTTGCAGTCCATTAGTAATAAAATTTGGACTTAGCATCTTGGCTACCAAGTCATTTTTTTCCACCATCTTGAATTTGATTTTCACATTTAATAGGGAAACAATTACAGAAGACCAGTTGTTTCATAAAGAGATTAAAGATAATGTCATCATTATAGGGATCTAATTCATGCCTGCTTGGCGACAGTACTAACTCAACTCTCAATACACAGCAAAGCAGGTTCAGAGGGAGGTGAGAAGATGCTAAAATTTGAGTTCCAGTTACATGTCAAGGTCTCTCTATATAGGTCATTCTGCTTTGTGCTACACCAGTTAAAATAAACTTAGGGTAGCTCTCTGTTGATAATATGTAACAAACATGTATTTCATACCATAAGATCTAGAGAGGACATACAAGATGGAAACAATAACAAAATTCACAAAAGATTTCACCAGAAATGAAAAGGCACAAGGTTAATGCATTTACCTGGTTTTTGGATAATTATTTTGAGACACAGATTATGCTTACTCTGTGACTGTCCCAGACCTAATGGATTATGAAATAAATAGAAGACATGATAGGGCACCTGCTGTCTAAATAACTCTGTGGAACCACTGTAAGTATCAGCAAAACCCATTATATACGGGGATGCTTGATTAATGGCAAGGTTTAGCTACCATCACCATTACCAGGTTAATCACAATTATTAACTAAAGTCTCGAATCACATCAGAAAAAATATATTCCCCAAATAACCAGACAATGTCCTTATTGGCTAAATAGATAATTTGAGTACAAATATATGTACTTAACTCTTTGGGATATATATGTAAAAGTGGAATTGTGGGGTCCTATGGTAACTTGATGTTTACCTTTTGGAGAAACCACCACACTTTTGACATTAACCATCTAAATGTGTAATTATTGATTTCTCTTTTTCAGGTTGGATAGAAATGAAAGAGTAACTGATTTTAAAATGAGATATTAAGAAGAGTAAAAACCTTAAAAAATAATTTATTGAAGTAAAATTTGCATCATATAAAATTAACCACTTTAAAATGAACAACTCAGTGGCATTTTGTACATTCACAATGTTGTGTAACTCCCACCTCTATCTAGTTCCAAGACATTTCTATTACTCCAAAGTGAAACCTCTAACAGATGAGCAGCTTCTCCCCATTCCCTCCTCCCCCGAGCCCCTGGCAACCACCAATCTGCACTGGTGATTTATGTGTTGTGGAGATTCATAGCAGCACTATTCACAACAGCCAAAAAGTGGAAACAGCCCAAATGTCCATCAAGGGATGAATCAAGATTGTGGTAGATACATCCGATGGAATATTATTCAGCCACATAAAGGAACGAAGTACCTATACATACTGCAACGTGGCTGAAACCAGACACAAAAGTCATATATTGTATGATTCCATTTATAGGAAAGCTTTATCTCCTTTACTTCCCCACCTAACTAATAAAAGCTATGCGTAGGCCCGATTTGGGGTTCAGTCCTTGAGACTAGAGTCCCTTGGCCCTGCTTGCACTCTATTCTTGGCTACTGTCTTTCTTAACCCTGCACTGCCCTTCTCGCTCCCCAGGACCCTCGTCGAGTGGGACGCAACAGTAGGTTGTCTTTTCACTTTCTTAATGTCACAAACAATTTTTATTTTAATAAAGTCCAATTTACCTAGTTTTTCTTCTGTAGCTTGTGCTTTTGGTGTCAGTAAGTTACTAAGTCCTCCAACTTTGTTCTTCTTTTGAAAAATTATTTTGACTATTCCAAGCCCCTTACAAGTCCATATGAATTTGGGGATCATCTTTTCCATTTCTGTAAAAAAAACATGCAGTTGGAATTTTGGTAGTATTGCATTCACTTTGTAGATTGCTTTGGGTAAAATCAACATGTTAATAATATCGTCTTTCTTGAACACAGGATATCTTTCTATTTATTTAGATCTTAAATTTCAGCAATATTTTATAGTGGTTAGTGCATGTCTTTTACCTCCCTAGTTAAATTTATTCCTCAATATCTTATTCTTTTTGATGCTATTGAAAACAGATTTTTTTCTTAATTTCCCTTTTAGATTGTTCATTGCAGGTGCACAGAAACAGCTGATTATTGTGTATTGATGTTTCACTCTGAAACTTTGCAGAATTCATTTATTAGCTCCAGTTGCTCCTTTGTGGATTCTTTGGGAATTTCTATAAAAGGATTATGTCATCTGTAAATAGAGAAGTTTTATTTATTTCTCCCTAATTTGGATGCTTTTTCTTTATTTTATTTTTTTCTTGCCTAATTGTGCTGGCTAGAACTTGTTCCTGATCCTAGGAGGAACGTTTTCAGCTTTAACCATTGAGCATGATATTAGCTGTAAGGTTTCCATAAATGTCTTTTATCATGTGGAGAAAGTTCCCTTCTATTCCTGGTTTTCTAAGTGTTTTTATGACGAAAGGGTGTTAAATTTATGAAATGCTTTTTTCTGCAGTCACTTGAGATGATCATGTGTTGCCCCCACCCTTCATTTTACTAATGTAATATATCACAGTGATTGATTTTCTTATGTTGAGCCACACTTGCATTCCTGGGATAAACCCTACTTTATCCTGGTTAATAATCTTTTTACTATGCTGTTGGATTCCATTTGTTAGTATTTTGTTGAAAATGTTTGCATATATGTTCATAAAAGATACTAACCTGTAATTTTCTTTTTGTGTGGTATATTTATCTGGCTTTGGTATCGGATTTATTATGGCCTCAGAATGAGTTAGGAACTTTTCCCTCCTCTTACAGCTTTTGGAAGAGTTTGAAAAGGATTGCTGTTAATTCTTCTTTAAATATTTGGTAGAATTCACCAGTAAAGCAATCTGATCCTAAACTTGTCTTTGTTCGGAGATTTTTTATTATTATTACTGACTGAATCTCTTTATTTGTTATTGGTCTATTTAAATTTTTTATTGAGTCAGTTTTGATAATTTATGTGTTTCTAGGAATTTGTCATCTAGGTTATCTAATTTATTGGCGTATAATTGCTCATAATATTCACTTTAATCATTTTTATTTCTGCAAGGTCAGAAATTCTGGCCTTTGCTCTACAAAAAATAAACAATGACAAATGAAACCAGGAGAACAAAAAAAAAATTTAAACAAGAACAGAGCTCATGACAGTTGCTTGGAAAAATATGAAAAACTCAAGCAATGATGGGTAGTTAGTAATGAAGTTAGAATCCAGAGATATAGGGTCTTATTCCAGTCATTTGTTAACCAACTGGGTCACCTGGGGCACATGCCCTTGTCTGGCAAATGAATGGAATGGACTTTATCAATGGTTTTCAAACTGAGTTCCAAGAGGTTGGAAGGAATTCATGGGCAGAAAGGGGAAGTTGGATTAATTTCCAGACACCCTATGCCAATCTGAGGTGGTCCACTCTTAAATGTTTTATATATTTGAGTCCCATGTGAGACTTTATTTGACAATGTGAGTCTGCAACTTTAAAAGTTTGAAACCATTGAATAGTCACTAGTTGTTTTCAGATGGAAAAATCTTTTCTGTACTTCTACTTACTGCATAGGCTAATTTAGTAAGAGTGGGAATTATAAAACAGATTCTAGGCTGGCTCCTCTGTTTATGCCCTGAAATTTTAATAATGTTTATCATCATCTCTGTCTTTAGTTTCTTCACCTACCAAAAGGAGGTAATAATAATTCTGTGTATAATTCCTGGAGCTATAGAGCAAATAATAGAAGAAAATAGATGTCCCTTGAGAAGTTCAAAGTGTTAGGCAAAAGTAAGATATTACCAATTATTGTTAAAGCCCTTGACTATCCCAACCACAGTAAGTCTGAAATCTTGAAAAATTAGACAAAGTCTCATAGGAAACAAGGGAAACATTCTCAATTTCCAAGAATGAATCAGGATAACGTACCATATCAATCGAACGCTAGTATATGATTATCTAGCTATCTTCCTTTGCCATGTGAGCCCATTTAGGTTAAACTTTCAAGCTGGTTGAAAGCATGTCCATAGAAAAGGAAAGAAAGAAAGAAGGAAAAGCAAGAGAGAAGTCCTGATGTGGAAATGTTTGAGGCTGTCTTTGACTGCTTGGACTCTTGCCAACGTCTTGGACACACCTGGCTTGTGTCTGATCTTGACTCATTCCCCTTTATCTGAATAATCATGCCCCAGTATTTCTGATCTTGTTTTACACCTTACGACCAGACTGCTGACCTCACTACCTCACTCATCAGCTGAGTGTCTCTGCAAAACCCCCATAACCTGTGACTCTCTTCCATCATCTCCTGGTTGAGCTTTCTCTGACCTTGGCAGCAAGCTTTCTAATTGTGTTTATAATTATATAAATAGAATAACTAATTCATCCTTGTTAGCCTGTAACTTTCATAGTTTTAAAACTGGAAAACCTGTGTCTTGATAACCTCTCCAGTTTCAGGCAAACCAGGAAATTTGGTCATCCCACTTATAGAGATAAATAAAAAAAAATTAAACAAACTATTTCAAAGAGAAAGATCTCTAGCGAAAGCCTTCTAGCCTTTGTAATGAAGATCTACTTTTTAATATAAGCTCTCACATTGTATCTAACTGATGTAGATGTATGTATGCAAAAACATCAGCGTCTGATTTACCCCAAATATTATACCTGCTTCCTTGCATGACCAGGAGCTAAAATAACCAATACTACTGTTTGGGGGGTGCCCTCTCTTGGCCATGGTATACTATACCCTCACTGGTTCTCAACACACCTGTAAGCCTGCTGTGCAAAGTAAACATGTTAGAATGTTTAGTGGACTTCCTATATAATAAGTTGTAGGCACTTAAATAATTTATAGTCTATTAATTTTCTCTTGGGCTTCCCTCCCCCCCAAGAGCCTCACTGATCACTTAACCAAAACTACAAATTAAACTTAAAATTTAGATAAATTATAATCTGTTAAAAAAATTAAGACAAACATTATAATTGGTTTTTAAATGTGTATACTTTGTTTAATTCAAATGAGTTTTGAAATCTTCCACTAATGGGAAAAAAATCCAATTTAACAGTGAGAAAAATTATATAAGAGATCAGTTAAAATTTGAAAACGTTTAGACCAAAAAGCAAGCCACATATAGTTATTATTTTCCAGCATCCCTATCTTTTTTTTTCAGGGAGTGGTGAGTGAGTGATTAATAAGCAAGAGTCCCATTAAGCATTTTTTTCCTGATGAAAAGAGAGTATCCTAGGGATTGATAATAATAATTTAAAAAACTAAAGTCTTTTTTTCTTCTTCAAATTTTCCTTAATCACGGGGCTAAGAATAAAATTAAAAAGTCTCAAGGGACAATTTAAGGGCAAGGATGAAAAGTAAATCAATTTATGCAGTGGGAGCACATGAAGATACAGTGTTTCAAAGCCCAAAGTGGCCAGAATGGGTAAAGCTGTAAAACAAGGAGCTGACAGAAGCCCTCCAGAAGTCACTGTCTACAGAGCTGTATATAATTGCAAGAGATAAGTCCTGCAAATGCTAGATGTGACACAGAGAATGGAAAAATAAGCATTTTCCCCTTCAAACAGAGAGGATGGAAAAACCAAACTTTAGTGATGATTGTGGATAAAGATTTGGAGGCAGTGGCATGGGTACCAAGCATTTGTACAACTTCAAAACTTACAGGGCATTGTATCTTGACTCAAGTTTATGTGGTAAAAGGTAGTAAAATAACTTAATGCTTTGTGTCATTATTTAATAAAACTTTAGAATTTAATACACTCCTCTGCTTTTCTGTTTTACTTTTTAAAACACTTTGGAGGCCTAACAGCCTGCTTTAAATAGACATTTACTTGCAGCAATTTCATGGAGAATGAAATGGTCAGCACAATATTTTTGGAGAGAAATTTGACAGTATCTATGTAAATTTAAATTGTACATAATTTCAGACCCAGTGAACTCTAGTTCTATGAATATTCCAAGAGAAACCCTGGCATGTCTACTTGAGAGACATGTAGAAGAATTTTCACTGCCGATCAGTAGAGGATTGTCTAAATAATGTGGCAATTCATATGAAGGAATACAATATAATTATTAAAAAACTCTGAAAGTGATTATATGGATGGGTAGATATTTTAAAACTAAACAGGCTGCAGAATGCTGCTGAGAGCATAAAACCATTTATGGAGACGTTTAAAGCACAATACTTACCTTGTTCAAGGATTCATGTATATGCAACGTAAAGTATGAAAAGTGAGCTAGAAAAACATATCAAATTGATAACAATTGTTAGTTTTAGGGAAAAGAACATGTCTAGTCTGGAATAGGAGACAAAGTAATCTACAGTTTTACTTGTAAATGTCTCATTTGTTTTGCTTTTTAAAAAAAAAAAAAACAAACATAACAAATAATTGCTAATTTGGGAAGTAGGTACATATATTTCTATTTTGGTATTTTCTATACTTCGCTCAAATTTTTAAAATTAGAACACTTAGAAAGAAAGTAAACAAAAAGTAAAGGAAGGCAGAAGAAAAGTAGACAACCTGTAAAGATCTGATTTTGTAAATCTGAAGTTCAAACTAAGGAATCCATAGCAAACATCACAGGGCTGCCCAAAGTTACTTAAAAACAACTGAAGCAACAATAATAAGCCAAATACAAATTCACATAAATAATTTTGAAAATAATAATAGGAGAGGATCCAAGATGATGTAATAGATAAACTCTGTGCTTGCTTCCTCCCGTGACCACATTAAAACTGCAGCTAAATTATAGAAAAATCAACCTGGAGAGCCATCTGAAGTTGAGGTGAATGGAAGTTTTATATAAAGAAGAGGCCATGTTGAGACTGGTAGGAGGGGCGGAGACTTGAAAGGGGTTGCTGCCACACCTGCATGTGGAGATTGAGAAGCCAGAAGGATATTTCAGCTGCAGAGGTTCTCCCCCGGAGGAGCGAGGAGGTCCCAGCCCCAAACCAGGCTCCCCCCACCCCGCCCCGAAGCACTAGTGCTGGGAAGAGGAGCCCCCACAACATCTTGCTGTGAGAAACAGTGAGGATTCCAACTGTCCAAGTGGGACAGACGGTGGTGGGAAACCCAGACGTCCTCTTAAAGGGCCTGTGCACAGACTCAGTCACTTGCAGCACTCTCCTGGGGCTCTGGCAGAGGGACAGGGACTTGGGAGGAGTCAGAAACATATAGGGAGATGCTGAGGTGTGTGGCTGCAGGATGAGGACTGGAGAGACAGTCCCCATTTTCCCTGTGTGGGGTCCTACTCCTGTGCAGCCAGCAGGCAGGCACCATCTTTCCTGTGTTGAGCCCTCCCCCACATGGCCAAATCTGTAAATGGATGAAATGCTCCAATCAAACGACATAGCATGGCTGAATGGATAAGAAAACAAAACCCTTACATATGCTGCCTACAAGAAACTCACTTCAGATTGAAACACACACAGAGACTGAAAGTAAAGGAATGGAAAAAGACATTTCATGAAAATATAAACCAATTTTTAAAAAAAATCTAGGGTAGCAATACGTATACCAGACAAAATAGACTTTAAAACAAGGATATGTGTATAAGAAGAGACAAAGAAGGGCCCAATAATTCCACTTCTGGGTGTTTATCTGAAGAAACCCAAAACAGTAATTTGAAAGGACATGTGCACCCATATGTTCATTGCAGCATTGTTTACAATGGCCAAGATGTGGAGGCAGCCTGGGTATCCAACAATGGATGAACGGAAAAAGAGGAGGTGGTACATATATATACAATGGAATATTACTCAGTCATAAGAAGAACGAAATCTTGCCATTTGAAACAACGTGGGTGAACCTAGAGGGTATTAAGCTGAGTGAAATAAGTCAGACTGAGAAAGAGAAATACCATATGATCTCACTTATATGTGGAATTTAAAGAACAAAATAAACAAACAAAACAGAAACAGACTCATAGATACAGAGAACAAACGGATGGTGACCAGAATGGAAGAGGGTTAGGGATCTGGGTGGAAAAGGTAAAGGGATTAAGATTAGAAGCACAAATTGGTAGTCACAAAGTAGTCACAGGATGTGAAAGAAAGCATAGGGAATATATTCAATAATATTGTAATAACTGTGTATGGTGCCAGCTGAGTACTACACTGACTAGGGGGAAAGGGGTCACTGCCTAAATTACATAAATGTCTAACCACTACACTATACACCTGAAACTAATATAAAATAATATTGAATGCCAACTGAAACTGAAAAAAGAAAATAAATAATTTAAAAATAAAATAATAATAAAAGCTTGTTGGAATATTTTGCTTGGGAGCCCAGGACCATCACGAGCACGTTAGGTCCCAAGATTGAAACATGATTGTGCGGCAGACAGAGCCCTTCTCAGGGCTGGACACTGACATGCAGATGAGCTGGCCCTGGGTCTTCTGGGTGCCACACTCTATTGTGACCTGGTTCCCTTCTCCCAGTGTGGGCCGACTGGAGGCTAGATTTTAGCCCTAACACACTGAGACTAGACTCGGCTCTGTGGGAGCATTGCAAGGGTCCCCAGGCACACACTTAGGCTAATATTTATTCTCAAATATAGTGTATTAGTAAACTTTGAGTGACAGTAAGACCAACAGGTCAGGAGACGACTGCCATTGAAAAGATAGCTTGTTACTCACAGTTCCCAAGAAGAGGGGACACGCTCTGCCATATGGGGCCACACAGGGTCAGATAGGAGGCAGAGAGAGCTAGGGGAGCACGAGAGCACCAACCTTTATTGTGGTTTCCATGGGAAGGTACAGGTAAGGCAGGGCAAGAGGCTAGCTAGTGTGAGCGATTTCAGTGGACTCTGGGTGTGGGGGCACCCTGGTTCTCTGGTACCTGGTCCTGAAGTGATTGGGGGGAGGGAAGGCTGGCCCAGGTGTGGAAGCCCAATGAAGGAGGTGTTTTGAATATAGGTGTGGATTGGTGTTTGTGTCTGAAAAGTTTGCTCCAGGCCTGTTGTTTACTATGTCTAGGAATTGGCCGACCCTGGGAGGGGCAGTGCCACCAGGATCAGCCAAGTCCCAGAGTCAAAGCATCAGACAACAGAAAATAATATAATATTCTTCTAAGATGCAAATAAAATCCTGAAAAAAAAATCCAAGAAAAAATAATCACCATTAAGAAAGTGGGCACCTAGCATCCACACGGAGCCAGTTTCTGGGATGTGGGGACAGGGGGGTCACATCGCTTCCAGGTCAGTCACTGAAGGAGGGCATGGGCACCTGCCTGCCATGGGCGGTGAGCTCCTGGGAGGTCAAATTCTGACAGGCCCATCAAGACAGAACCTTCGTTCCTCCTTGTCCGGTGACTAGCAAGTGTCTGCAAGGAATGAAGAAGGCCCTGACTGAGCCTGCTGAGTGGTGGGACCCGCACTGAATAGAATGACTTTCCATTATCCTGGGAGAGAGGAGAGGGTGGGGAGGCAGGCGGATGACGCTGTGCCAGCGACCTAGTTAAGTCACGCTGTCCCTCGAAGGAATGTCACCGTCATTACTGTCACAGGGCTGCGTGCTGTGCTGCCAGGCTCACCTCTTTCCCTCTCGTGTGGGCTCTTCCTTCCCAAAAGTGGCTATTTTCAGCTGTCGCTATTGAGAGCGGTGTCTAATCATTGTGATTTGGTCACTAGCTGCACAGAAGCTCCACCATGTTTATTTCCCCTTTGCTGGCCTAGGAAGGAGAGCGCCTTTGTTTAGTTCTGTTGCGCCTTCATCTCCTGGTGAGCATAAATCCTAAACAAAATGTGAGCTGGAAAGAGGGAGGGGAAGCCTACCTCCAACCACAGGACGGGACACTGGAGGGTGTAAGAAAACAAACACTTCCTCCTTGCTGAGATGCAGCCGAAGTCCTCATGCTGGGAGAATTGGACAGAACATCTCAGGATAAAACTATGACAGTGAAGGACCCATAAAGTGAGACCAGAGCATTCACTTGCACGTTTGATCCCTGCCGTGGATGTCACTGCCCACTCCCAGCCCTTCTGCTCGACCTTTCAGGGGGATATTACACGTTTTCTTTGTGGATTATGTTTCCCCAAACATTGGCACTGTGAGGATAAAAACAAAACAAAACAAAACAAAACAAAACAAACAAACAAACAAAAAACCCTACCTGTTTAATTTCATTTAATTTCTTCTTTTTGTCTTAAATAATGCCTCTGTTTACTCGGGAAAATATTAACTGTTCCCAAATGGAGGCAAAGTGAGGTGGGCACAGAAGCTGGCAGGGCCTTTATAGAGAAATGTTTTCAGATTTTTTGGGTAGATACCCAGGAAATTGTCACCCCAATAAATGTAAGAAAGAAAGAAAGGAAGGAAGGAAGGAAGGAAGGAAGGAAGGAAGGAAGAAAGAAAGAAAGAAAGAAAGAAAGAAAGAAAGAAAGAAAGAAAGAAAGAAAGAAAGAAAGAAAGAAAGAAAGAAAGAAAGAAGCTGGCAGGGCCTTTCCCGTTTCCTCTTTCATCTCACTGCTGTGGCGACCAGTCAGGTGCCAGCCAGCCAGGCTGTCTACTAGTGGCTCATCCTCCAAGTTCTTGTTTTTGGCCCCTGGCTCACAGAATCCCTGACCCCTGCGTCCTGCTTTGCTCCTGCCCTGGCACTGCACGTGGCAGGGGCCACTGTCTTTGGGACGACTTTGTAAATCATCCCCAGGTGGGCAGGTCTGGGCATGCAGCCCCAGCTGTGGGAGGAGACTGGGTTTTTTGATGCCTGTTCCATTCATAGTGTTTGGCAGACTCACATCTAATCATGTCTGCTTTCTGTCTAACTCAACTTGGCCAACCTCAGAACACGTGTGGACCTTCAAAACCATTTTCTTTATAATTTCTAGATTTCTTTTCTATTCTAGTATCCAAATAAATACTTCAGTGTTTGGGGAAAAAATTTCATCCAAGGAAGTTCTTAATTTCCCTTAGGCTGTACCCTTTTTAAAACAGTTTTACTTTTTTCAAGTCTGTGAAAGAAGGGTCATCATCATCTTTTCTAAGAAAAGTTTATAACAAGGGATGAAAATGGTAACTAGAAAAAACATTAAAAAGAACAAGAAACCGTCTGTGAGGAAATGTGGTTTAATTGTGTCTTTTTTGGCTCTAGATACATTTCTGAAAAAAACTGTATGTAAACTACATGAAGTAATATCTTTAACTTAATGCTGGGAGGTTCTTTTCTATAAACATCCGCTATAAATTGGTTTTAATAGTGTAACTACTTCGACGTGTTCTGTTTTGGCAAAATGTATGTGTAGGAAAGCCTGTGGCTCTAAATATGGAGATTCGCACAGAGGGGCAGAATAAATAACTTTCGTGGTTTGTAACACGACTTGTTATGCATTTCATCCTTTTCTTCAGCAAATCATTGTCCCAGGCCTACCTGCTCAGGGCCTCAGTTGATTTGTCAGCCTAAGAGACCTTGTAAACAGTACTCTATTTCTATTCATTTATATCTAAAAAATGATTTTATTTGCTTTAAGTTTAAAAATTAAATTTCTTCGTTTCCATGACACAGTAGCCAGAATACATTTGTCATTTGTTTTCCATCTCATTTTATGCCATTTATTAGCATGGCCATGAGGTAGAGTTAGGAGTTTGAGGACAGTAAGAAAGCAAGAAGGAATCACAATTCTGGGTTCTATAACTAAGTGGGAGGGAGAGTCTTATTTTAAACAGTTTAAGTTACTCAGACAAAACCCCACAGGAATTTTGACAAAATGAGTTCCCCAAATCGAACCTGCTAAAGTCGTGCAGTAACTTTAGCCTACAGCATCTCTTTGAAGCAGGAAAGGTGCTCAAAAGTTAATTGCAGATATTTTTACTACATTTCTTAGATCTCTCTGTAAAGTTTTGTGAAAATTAAAAAAAAAAAAAACTGCACCAAAATATAATACCAGAAAAATTCCACTGTTTGATGACATCTTGAGTACTAGCAGTGCTCTGACTGGGGCACAGGGGCTGTGCCACCACGGCCTGGGGCGAAGCCGGAGTCCTTTGGTTCAGTGAGGACAGTGGTGACAGCATCCCCCACATGAAGGAATTCCCCAAAAGTCTTCATGTGGGAAAAGGGCAGAATTGAGGGCCTCCTCACCTGTAAGGGAAGGCAGGGGCTGTAGATCTGTGAGTACGTCGTATGCTTGTCTGATTTCTCCATTTTAAATCAGACTATTGCAGTATCAGAAAATTTGAAACTAAGTATTAAAATGTATTAAACAAGCGTCCACCAATAGATGAATGGGTACACAAAACATTGTATATCCATACAACGGAACATTATTCAGCCTTTAAAAAGAAAAGAAATTCTGACACAGGCTATAACATGGATGAACCTTGAGGATATCATGCTCATCATGAAATAAGTCAGTCACAAAAGGACAAATGCTGTATTGTCCCACTCATAAGAGTTCCCTAGAGGAGTCACATTCATAGAGACAGAGAGGAGAAGGTGGCTGCCAGGGGCTGGGAGAGGGAGGAATGGGAGTTAGTGGTTAATGGGCACAGAGTGTCAGTTTTACACGATGAAAAGATTTCTGCGACTGGATGGAGGTGACAATAGCACAACACTGTGAATGTACTTAAATGTACTTAATGTACTTAAATGAGAGTACTTTAAACAGAACTCTATATTTAAAAATGGTTAAGATGGTAAATTTTGTATTCTTCATAATTAACCACAATTTTAATTTTAATTTTTAATTTTAAAAATTAACTTTTAATTTAAAAAATTAAAATTTTTTTAAATTAAAAGTTCCTTAAACATAATTCTCAGTGCTAACAGAGATGATTGTCAGTGAGACTTTTTAAGGTGAAATTTCTCCAAGTGCATTTGGGTGATGTTTCGTCAATTTACAATTCACATATGAAGGACTCCTTGACTGGAAACTTACCAAGCTGCTTACGCTGCTAAGCATGAGGCTGTTTGCTGCAGCACATTGTCACAGGAAAAACCTGGAGCAACTGGAATTTCCGTTAAAATGAGGCAATTAAATAAATTATGGAGTGACGTCATAGGAATGGCAGAAGCCGGGCTCACTTTTTGAGTTCTCCTCCGGATATTATCACAAATGGGACATCTATAACCCATCAAAGGACTCTCTGCTCATCACGCAAAACAGCTAAGAGACTCGTGCAAGAATTACTTGAAGGTGGGCAAATTGGGCGAGCAGGGGAAGAGGGAAGGGAGCAGAGCAAAGACACAGCTGGCATCCGCAGCTGCAGAGATACAGGGGATTCCAGGACGGAACAAAGAACACAAAAACCAGGAGGTGGGCTCTTTCCCTGCGGATCTCTCCCGCCAAGGGGGCAGCATATCCAGCATTTGAGGCAATGACCTCAACTGATTTCTCAAGTTGGGCCCTAGGCCAGACAAAGGACACAAACTCCATACCTGGGCCCCTCCCCCTGCTCTTCGAATCCTACCCCTGCCCTTCCAGAGACTTAAACTGGCCCCTGAAGTGAGGAGTAGTGTCAGATTACAGAGGAGCCTTAGTGCTCAGGCTCTGGGAAGACTGGCAGGCAGCTCAAACCCATGGAAGAGGCTGGGAAGACTGTGATTTTTGCTGGGCTAAGAGAGAAGACTCCTCCATCCCCAGCCCCCACCCTTTCTGGCCTGCCTAGGGCAGGGCAATTACAACTGGGGAGGCACACCCAGGGATCATCAGTAAGCGGCAGAAGTAGCTTCCGGCTTTCAGCAGCTCAGAAATCTCCCACCCGCTACACACACACACACACACACACACACACACACACACACACATACACACACGGAAGAAGTGCCCTAAGACTCAGGAGAACTGGACACAGGGCTGGTGGTGCTATTCTCAGTGTGCCTATATGCAGGCAAGGGCAGAAACTGCACTGACTTTGTAAAAACTGCCAGCCAGACCCCTCAGCCCCACGCATCTAAATCTGCAGTCCCAACGTCACTCTGGGCACCAAGTGACTGGCTCTGCCTGCACAATACGCAGAGGACTCTTTGGTACAGCAGAGGACAACCTGGAGATTACTTGGTGGGCTTAAGCCAAGACTGGCGCTGCATTTTGTTTTGTTTTGTTTTGTCTTTATATCTTTGATATCTTTGCCTGTGTTGAGTGGGGGTTGTTGGTTGTTTATATAGGTAAAGGTATTTGATTTTTTCTTTGTTGTTGTGCTTGGTGATTTGCTTTGTTCTGAAACTGCCCTACCAGGGCCCAGCTTAAGCGGCACAAGAATCAACATACCCAGAGGCCAACTCCAGACCAAACCAGAGTACTACCAGGTTTGACCTACAAGTGACACACACCCAGAGGGTATTCTCTACAGGCACAAGAGCCCATAGAGGCCAAACTACATTTAAGTGGTCAACCCTCACCCAGCAGAACACCCTGCGGTGGGCAGAGCCAAGTCTCACAACTAGTCAGCCTGGGAGTTAACCCACCTACTCACAAGCAAAAAGCAATTAAAGATCTTCTTTAACAGGACAATATACACAACACAAGAGTCACCTTTGGAGCACACTCAGAGGAGAAGAACGAAGTAGTGCAAGTCACATATAAAGGACACATACTACATAAGATAACCCAGCAAGAACTAAGAACTCTAAAGGAGCTACCTAATACATTGAAGCAAACACAGAGAGTCAGCCAGAATGGGGAAACAAAGAAACATGTCCCAAATAAAAGAACAAAAGAAACCTCCAGAAGTGGAACCAAATGAAACAGAATTAACCAAACTATCAGAGACAGAGTTCAGAACACTGGTGATAAGAATGTTTAAGGAGCTTAGAGAAGACATAAAGAAGGATAGAGAAATCATAATGAACAAGCAGTTAGAACTAAAGAACACAATTACTGAAATAAAGAACTCACTTGAAGGAATTACCAGCAGGTTAGATACAGCAGAGGATCGAATCAACGACTTAGAAGACAAGTTAGCAGAGATCACCCAAACAGAAAAACAGAAAGAAAAAAGAATAAAAAACAATGAAGATGGTTTAAGAGACCTCTGGGATAACATCAAGCACAACAACATGCGCATCATAGGAATACGAGAAGGTGAAGAGAGGAAGTAAGGGATTGAGAACATATTTGAAATAATAATGTCCGAAAACTTCCCTAACCTGATGAAGGAAACCAACTTACAAGCCCAGGAAGTGCAGAGAGTTCTAACCAGGATAAACCCAAACAGGTCCACACCAAGACACATGATAGTTAAAATGGCAAAGCTTAAAGACAAAGAGAGCAAAATCCTAACAGCAGCAAGAGAAAGACAGAGGGTTACATACAAAGGGACTTCCATCAGACTATCAAATGACTTTTCTACAGAAACATTGAAGGCCAGGGGGGAGTGGCAGGAGATACTCAAAGTGATGGAACACAAAGGCCTACAACCTAGATTGCTTTATCCAGCAAGGCTATCATTTAAAGTTGATGGAGCGATAAAGAGCTTCCCAGAAAAGAATAAGCTAAAGGAATTTATTACCACCAAGCCAGCATTGCAAGAAATACTAAAAGGACTTCTGTAAATAGAAGAAAGATGAAAACAATCTAACTACAAATTTAAAACTGGCAACAACTATGTACCTATCAATAATCACTTTAAATGTAAACAGATTAAATGCTCTAATCAAGAGGCATAGGGTGGCTGAGTGGATAAGAAAGTAAGACACTTGTATATGCTGTATACAAGAGACACCTCAGATCAAAAGACACACACAGGCTGAAAGTGAAGGGTTGGAGTAAGATATATCATGCAAATGGAAATGAGAAAAAAAGCTGGAGTTGCAATACTTATATCTGACAAAATAGACTTTAAAATGAAGAACATATTAAAAGACAAAGATGGGCACTATATAATAATAAAGGGATTGATCAGACAAGAGGACATAACCCTAGTAAACATCTATGCACCCAACATAGGAGCACCTAAATATATAAAACAGATATTGACTGAAATAAAGACAGAGATCACCAGTAACACTATTATAGTAGGGGACTTCAACACACCTCTGACAACAAGGGACAGATCTTTCAGACAGAAAATCAATATGGAAATAACAGCCTTCAATGACACATTGGACCACTTGGATTTAATTGATATTTTCAGAGCATTTCATCCCAAAGCTGCAGAATACACATTCTTCTCAAGCGCACGTGGAACATTTTCCAAGATAGATCATATGTTAGGCCACAAAACAAGTCTTGATAAATTTAAGAAAATTGAAGTCATACCAATTGTCTTCTCTGACCACAGTGCTATGAAATTAGAAATGAACTACAAGGAAAAGAACTGGAAGACACACCAATTCATGGAGGATGAATAACATGTTACTAAATAATGAATGGGTCAACCAGGAGATCAAGGAAGAAATCAAGATATCTCAAGGCAAATGAAAATGAAAACACGATGACCCAAAATCTATGGGATGCTGTGAAAGCAGTCCTAAGAGGGAAATTCATAGCACTGCAGGCCTACCTAAAGAAACAAGAAACATCACTAATCAACAGTTTATCTTCACACTTAAGGGATCTGGGAAAAGAACAGCAAAATAAGCCCAAAAGGAGTACAAGGAAGGAGATAATAAAGATCAGAGCAGAAATAAATGAAATAGAAACCAGAAAAACAATACAAAAAGATCAATGAATCCAAGAGTTGGTTCTTAGAGAAGATAAACAAAATTGACAAACCTTTAGCCAGACTCATTAAAAGAGAGAGAGAGGACCCAAATTAATAAAATAAGAAATGAAAGAGGAGAAGTGACAACAGACACCACAGAAATACAAAAAATTGTAAGAAATTACTATGAGCAACTACATGCTAACAAATTTGACAATCTAGAAGAAATGGACAATTTTCTAGAGGCGTACAACCTTCCAAGGCTAACTCAAGAAGAAACAGAAAACCTGAATAGACTGATTACCACCAGGGAAATTGAATCACTAATCAACAATCTTCCAACAAACAAAAGCCCTGGACCAGATGGCTTTACAGGTGAATTTTACAAAACGTTCAAAAAAGAATTATCACCTATTCTCCTCAAGCTCTTCCAAAAAATCCAGAAGAAGGGAAAACTCCCACACACTTTTTACGAAGCTACTATCACCCTGATCCAAAAATCAGTCAAAGACACCACACACAAAAAAACTACAGGCCGATATCTCTAATGAACATAGATGCAAAAATCCTCAACAAAATATTAGCGAACAGAATTTAGCAATGCATTAAAAAGATCATTCACCGTGATCAAGTGGCATTCATCCCTAGTATGCAGGGGTGGTTCAACATCCGCAAATCAATTAATGTGATACACCACATTAACAAAATGAAAAATAAAAATCACATGATCATATCAATAGATGCAGAAAAAGCATTTGATAAAATCCATCAGCCATTTATGATAAAAACCCTTAAGAAAGTGGGAATAGAGGGATCATATCTCAACATAATAAAGGCCATATATGATAAACCCACAGCTAACATCATACTCAATGGGGAAAAGCTAAAAACATTCCCCTTAAGATTAGGAACAAGGCAAGGTTGCCCACTTTCTCCACTTCTATTCAACAAAGTGCTGGAAGTTCTAGCCACAGCAATCAGACAAGAAAAAGAAATAAAAGGCATCCAAATTGGTAAGGAGGAAGTAAAATTGTCATTATATGCAGATGACATGATACTATATATAGAGAACCCTAAAGTATCCACTAAGAAACTATTAGAGCTGATAGATGAATTCAGTAAAGTAGCAGGATACAAAAATAATATTCAGAAATCAGTTGCATTTGTATATACCAATAATAAAACATCAGAAGGAGAAATTTTTAAAAAATCCTATTTACAATTTCTTCAAAGACTATAAAATACCTGGGAATAAATTTAACCAAAGAAGTGAAAGATCTGTGCTCAGAAAATTATAAGACACTGAAGAAAGAAATGAAAGATGGTACAAATAGATGGAAACACATACCATATTCATGGATAGGAAGAATTAATACAGTTAAAATGTCCATACTGCCTAAGGCAATATACGTATTCAACACAATTCCTATCAAACTACCAACGACGTTTTTCACAGAAATAGAACATATAATCTTAAAATTTATGTGGGACCATAAAAGACCCCGGATGGTCTCAGCAATCTTGAGAAATAAGAACAAAGTGGGTGGTATAACAATACCTGACATCAAATTATACTACAAGGCTACAGTAATCAAAACAGCATGGTACTGGCATAAAAACAGACACATAGATCAATGGAACAGAATAGAGAGTCCAGAAATAAATCCATGTCTATATTTCCATTTAATCTGACAATGGAAGCAAAAATGTATGTTGGGGTAAAGACAGTCTATTCAATAAATGGTGCTGGGAAACCTGGACCCCCTCCTTTCACCATATACAAAAATAAATTCAAAATGGCTTAAAGACTTAAATGTAAGATCTGAAACCATAAAATTCCTAGAAGAAAATATAGGAAGAAACTTCGCAGACATTACCTGGAGTAAGATTTTTACTGATATATCCCCTCGGGTGAGGGAAGTAAGAGAAAAAATAAACATGTGGGATCAGATCAAACTAAAAAGTTTTTTCACAGCAAAGAAAACCATCAATAAAACAAAAAGGGATCCTACTGAATGGGAAAATATATTTATTTGCCAATGATATATCTGATAAGGGGTTAATATCACAAATTTATAAAAAACTCACTCAACGCCAAAAAAAAACAAACAACCCAATTAAAAACTGGGCAGAGGACATGAAGAGACATTTTTCTTAAAAAAACATACAGATGGCAAACAGACATATGAAGAAATGCTCAATCTCACTAACATCAGAGAAGTGCAAATAAAAACCACAATGAGATACCACCTCACTCCAGTCAAAATGACTATCATCAATAAATCAACAAACAACAAGTCCTGGCGCGGATGTGGAGAAAAGGGAACGCTTGTGCACTGTTGATAGGATTGCAGATTGGTGTAGCCAGTATGGAAAACAGTATGGTGGTATCTCAAAAATCTGAAAATGGAACTACCTTATGATCCAGCAATTCCACTCCTAGGTATCTATCTGGAGAAATCCTAAACTCTAATTCAAAAATCTTTATGCACTCCTATGTTTGCAGCACTATACACAATAGCCAAGACATGGAAACAACCTAAATGCTCATAGGTAGATGACTGGATTAAGAAACTGTGGTACATTTATACAATGGAGTATTATGCAGCCATTAAGAAGAAAGAAATCTTACCATTTGCAAGAACATGGATGGATCTAGAGAACATTATGTTAAGTGAAATAAGTCAGACAGAAAAAGACAAATACCAGATGATCTCACTTATATGTGGAATCTAAAGAAAAGAATAAAGGAATGTACTAATCAGAAACAGTTTTGGAAACATAGAGGAAAAACTGAGGGTTGCTAGATGGGAGGGAGGGTGGGGATGAGGGGGAAGGTGAGGGGATTAGAAAACAGTTGGTAACCACAAGATGGCCACAGGGTTTTGAAAATTTGGGGAATGTAATCAATAATGTTATAAAGATTTTGTAGGGTATCCGATGGACACGTGTCCCATTTGGGAGACCACCTCAGGGATGATGTAGATGCCTGATCACTGCACTGTACACCTGAAGCTGAAGCTTAACAATAATGAATGCCAACTATAATTGTGTGTGTGTGTGTGTGTGTGTGTGTGTGTGTGTGTGTATACTTACAAGAAGCGGAGTACAGCATTAGGAATAGAGACAGTGGAAATGTAATGGCTCTCTGCAATGTCAGAGGGATAATGGATGGGGAGGGGAGTTCACACTGTGTGAGTGATATATGTGATAAATGTCTAAGTATTACTTTGTCTTGTGCACCTGAAACTAATAAAAATAAATAAATAAATAAATTATGGTGCTTCCATAAAACAAATGCTGCGTAACTATTATAAAGGCAATTGTACCACCATGAAAAGAAATGAAAAGTTAAACATGCAAAATATAAAATGCAGATTAGCATATATAATATAAGCCCATTAAAAACAGAAAACCATAAATAAGCATGTACATATATGTATGTGTACGCCTGTATGTACTTGGAAAATTTCTGGAAGCATTGCTAACAAAGTGGTAATAGTGGTTACCCTATTTGTCTTAAATACGGCATACTACACTCATATAAAATGTGAAATAAGACAAACCTGTAGCAGTGGTAAGAGAGAAATGTGAGTGATGAAGGTGTGTTGTTTGAGAGACCTTTACTTCCCATTTTCCATGCTTTTGTATTATTTTAAAATTTTTATACTAAATATGAAAAACAAAAATAATAAAAACATTTCAAAAATAAAAAAAATTTCCCATACCTTATCACTTTCTAAAACATATACATGTAATAAAATTAAAGAAAGAAAAAAGGAATTCAACATGATGTGAGAACAAGTATATGCCAGAAAACAACTGTGAGGACGTGATTCTGCCCAGACCACATAGGACAGACTCAGCGGCCTCCGGGGTTTCCCATCACAAAGGTCTGTGATTCCGACTGGACCCGGGTAACACAAGTGGGTTTCACCAACAACCAGTTGAATGCTGCCTCTTGTTTTCCATTGTCACGGAATTTGCTGACTGTCCCACTTGGTTTTACAGAGGACTTTGTGAGCTCTGTAAGCATGAACAGTGACATTTATAACTCCTGCTGGAATTTCCATGTACTCAGGACCTTGCTGGGCCAAAGGATGAATCACAGCTTCTTAGAATTGCGGAAGCCATTTTGGAAACAGCTGCCAAGTAACTAATGCTGTGAAAAATAGCTCTCAGTCCTTTTAAAATGAATTGCTTATTTTAAGAAGACAAGAGTGGCTTGAATCCGTCCTTCTCATGTTTTTCATCTACTGAGCATAGTGCCAGCGGGCCCAAGAAAGCTCTGCTTGTCAGATGGGAATACCATCTGTACCGACGATGCCATGCCCATGAAAGAGCCTGGCATTTCGGGGCAGGGGCTAGCTGGGGTAAAGTCTGAATCACCCTGGATGGAATCCATCGCTTATGAGGTGTCTACCGTGGGGCATGCATTTTAATTCAGTTTCCCTGCACAGAAGTGTGTTCTTCAGATCAGTGGTCCTGAAAAGATGGTGTGTGCACTGGGGGATGGGGGATGTGCACTGGAGGGCCAAAGGAAAATGCTAGGTCAATCTGCATTGACATTTTTGGCCTAATGAAAATAAGGAGGAAATTAAGCTTTACTGATATTTAATATGTAGATGGACATTGGCATCTTGACACAGCCTCTGTCAGGCAATTAATTACCTTTCCCTGGGAGTTCCACCTGGCCTTGAGATTGATGCTGGCAAACTCCTGTGTTACTTATCTTTTCTATGGTGTGGTCTACTGCAGTTAACCTACTTTTGGCTTAAGTAGCATCAAAGATAAATAAAGCTGTACACTAGTTAAAGTAGTAAGAACAGATTTTAATCAGTAATATACTGTTGTAACAGGTACCTGAAATGCACTTACATTTGCACAGAGCTGACTGGCATTCTAAAGGGAAAATGAGGGAACAGGGCTGGTGACAAGGAGAGGGCCTGATAGAGTCAGGGAAGGGAGAAATTTCAAAAACCATGAAAGCATTGGGGTTTGCTAACTGGCACTTACCAAATTAGGCTCCTATCCTCCCACAGAGGCCGGAAGGCAGGGGCCCTGTCCTCAGGTGTTGCCTGGAAAAAACAGTAAATTCTGGGGCAGCCTTGCGCTTTCTCAGACAGGCACTCTAAGGGGTGCTAGGATCATCCCAGCGATGTGGCCTCGAGCTCTTAGAAACTATGTCAATGTTTGTTCACGTTTTATTGCCATGGATACTCATTGAGTTTGGCCCAGTGATGACAATGCCTTGACATTGGGAAGATTAATGACTCAATAATGGTCAAGACAAGATAAATGTCAGGTTAAATTGATTGTCTTGACTGTTTCTCTGAGAGCTGGTGGAGCACCTTGTCACGTGCCTGGGCTCACTGCATTGGGGCGGCCTAGTATCACACAGTGCTTACAGTCACGGCTCATGAACAACATTTCCTCATTTCCTTCAGTAGTGTTTCTAAGGTGAGAATTAGAAAACATTCTTTTAGATTGCTGAAACCAGTGGTGAATGAATGAGTTGTTAAGAAGGAGTTACAAATTCTGTATGTGCTGTCTAACGAGTAGACACCCTCTCCGGTTACAGAGCCATTCAAAGATTTTAACCACATATGTCTCTGACTCCATGAATTCAGTTATTTACTCCTCACCTGCCACGGAAATGTGCTGTGTGGTATTTTTAATTGAGAGGAACTTTGGTGGAAAACATGCTTCAATTTTGAATGCAACGAAGTAAAACGTGATAAGGAAAAGTGGTCCAGGGGAGAAATGGAGACGTGTGTCTCTGTCTAGGTAAGCTTTAGACATGTGTAGAGTTCTCTCAGAGAGGGCCCCACTCATGCAGAAGCAGCCGAGAGCATAGTGTTTGGAGAGAGGACACAATTCCTCAGTAGGATTCTGCCCTTTGCTACCTTGGCCAGCTCACCTAGGTGGTGAACAGTGACCGTGATGTCCTAGCCGTCATGTGCCTGGCACTGTCCCAAGCACCCCACTGGCACTGCCATCATCCTCAAAATAACCAGATGAGGCAGAAATACCTGTTTGAAGCATCTTGAGTAAACTGAGGCACAGAGAAATGAAATGATGTCTCTGAGATCACACAGTTGATCATTGGAGAAAGCAGTTGGGTCCCAGTACTGTAGTCAGTGTTCTATGCATTTTACTGTTAAAGCAAGTGTTTAAAAATATTTTATCTTTCCTTTATATTGCCTCTATTTCAAAATGTCCCCACCTCCCTTATCCATTTCTGCAACTGAAGAAAGAAATGGAGGAGTTAGAGATCTTTTAGTGTTGAAGGGGGCCAATGGAGAGAAAACCTAGTTGGGGAAATTGAGAAATTTCTTTCATCCAAAGAACTCCCTCAAGATTTCTATAACTCACCTCTTGTCCTCTCTGCATAATCTATTGTAGGTCATTTAAAAAAATATTTTGCATGAGAAAATAGAAGTTGAAAATTTTCAAGAAGAAAAAAAATATTAAAACACCACAAACTTGTAAGAACATAAGGAAACAGAGAAAGATGGAACGAGAGAGAGAAACAGAAAATGAGGAAGAAAGGAAGGAAGGAAGGAAGGAAGGAAGGAAGGAAGGAAGGAAGGAAGGAAGGAAGGAAGGAAGGAAGCATGGAATCAAGGAAGGGAGGAAGGACGAAAGGGGGAGGAAGGGAATTTCCTTGAGCATCTGTTCAAGTTTTTGCAAAGTAAATGAGGAGCAGGTTGAAGAACGAGTGTGTCCAGTTCCCATTTGTAGGCACTCAGTAAACACTTGTTAAACACAGAAGCCCCTCTGAAAGCCAAGTTTTGTATATTTAATAACTTAATGTGGTTTTTTTTTCTGGAGATAAATAGATACCTTCAGTAGGTGTATAATTTTGGTAATTCTCTCAATTATTGTAAAGCTTTGCATTTGTTGTCATGCACCTATCTGCCCAACTTGGGGTTGTTCTCACAAAATCTGTAATTTGAGATGAAAGTGATGCCAGTCTTGGGATTGTATCTTCTCCATCCTCAGTTAAATGTGTCCTTCTTCTTTAAGGTTAGACTTCACCCATCCTTGCTTTCTGTGAAAGCTAAGTGCAAAGAATTAAAACACTCCGAAGGCTGGTTTTCTTAGTCTGGGGAGTGAGGTGGAAAAGTCAAGCCTAAGGAAAGCTGAGGAGCTTTGCAAATGTTTCATCTGTCTCAAAAAGCAAGCACATGAGGACATGGTTATGAGAAGTAGTGACATTATTAAACAAGTCGTGACAGGCAGGATGAACTCAGGAACTTTCCAGCGCAGGGACGTCCAGGCTATGCCCTGAAAGAAGTTACGTGAGCGGTGAGCTCGGTGTGAACTTCATGAGACTTCTGGAGGAGTGAGGCCTAAACCCGCCTTCCCGCTGCACCCACTTCCTGCCATCCCACCAGGTTCTGTTCCTGTCTTCCTCTCGTTTGTCTTGATTTCTTCTCAACTTCCTGTGCTGACTCTAGTCCATTTTCAATCCACTCTCCACACCGCCAGCAGAAAGAGCGTCTTAAAATGCAGTTTTGATCACGTGTCTCCCCTTACTACACCACTCTTAGGACATTGAAAGTACTCTGGACGGTACCATAATGATGGATACACGTCACACCTTTGTCAAAGCCCATAGAATGTACAAGAGCAAGAGTGACCCCTAATGTAAACAGTGGACTCTGGAGGCGGATGACGTGTCTGTGTAGGTTCGTCCCACCCCAGTGGGAATGTCGGTAGTGGGGGAGGCTGTGAGTATGTGTTGTGAGGAGTATATGAAACTCTCGATACTTTCTGGTCCAACTTGCTGTTTACCTGAAACTGCTCTAAAAAATAAAGTCTCTTAAAATGACCACAACACACAATGGCTTCCCGTTGCCCTTGGGATAAATGCACTATGCTTGTCATTCCCATGGAGGGCAACCACTGGGCCCTTGGACTGCTGCTTCCTTTCCTGCAACGCTTTCCCCTCTCCTCCCACGTGCACCCTGAGTTCTCACTCAGCTCAGGGTGAGCTTCCTCTGCCGCCCGGGACCAGGCCAGTTTAGAGCCTCTCGGTAGAGGCTTGTTCAGTGTCTCCCATGAGAGGGTATAGTCCGTCAGAGCAGGACAATTTCTTATCTAATCACAGCTGTGTCCCCAGCACTGAATGCAGAGATGCTCAATACATACTTGAGGAATGCCTGAACAAAGAAATCTAGCATTTAGAAAGAGTGGCTACATTCATTTCCTATTTAAACCACTCAAACTTGGAAGATAGGCGCATTTACTCCATTTTATAAATAAAGAAAACCGAGAATCAGAAAACTTGGACAACTCTTTAAAAAGTGGTAGAACTGGGATCGGGAGTTGTATGTTTTAAATTCTTGTCCAGTGTTCCACTATTCCACAGCACCAGTCTGCAACGTTTAAAACTTATCAGTCGCTTAAATGTATTACACACATTTGTTCTCACTGAAGCTTTTGTGAGTGTCAGGGAATTTTACTACTTCTATTATTAACTAAGATGTTATGATTTCAGCGAGTGTCTATTTCACCCATGCAAGCTTCAACCATTGTATTCCTAGTCGTATGCATATAAACACCCAGAATTGCATGCCTGGTGTACCTATGCACGAGGAAATGCATGTGGTATATCGACTACATTGCTTATAATACACATAATATCTTAAACATCCTGTGTATATCCTACAGACTAACAGTTGGCTTGCAGACCTTCTTAAGTCTACTCAGCGTGGCAGAGGGCCCCTTTTTACAAGGTAAAAAATGATAGTGTGAGTATGTTTAGACATACTGGAGAAAGAGGGAATGTCTGGAACCCTGGCCTCATTCAGGAGAGTTCAAGGAGAGGCCGAAGAAGCAGAACTTCTCCGTGAGTCTCTCTCCAGAGTTCACAGTAAACTGAAAATTATCAAAAGTGGAAAATAAGACTGTTGGACTCCTTGGTTTAAAAAAAAAGGGAGTATTCATTGAAGACTGAGTTACTGATGATAAATTAGATATTTGTTCTAAAAGGGACAACACAAAGCAAGGCAGATATAAAACCAAAACAGCACAACAAAAAAGTCAATGTATAGGTAAATATTCCAAAACAAATGAACTTTGAGGGTAAACTAATATTAGATCATTTAAATCTACTTGAGAACCTACAAGTCTAGTTCTGTGCTGGATTGCATTGGCAAAGTATGAGTCCCTCCCACTCAAGGATTTGATAAAGTTATCACCATTTCACTAATTTTGCATTTTATTATAAGTGCTTGAACTCCAAAAACAGTCCTATGCTGAAAAAAGATGCATGTTATTCATAAATCTCACCTATGCCATATTTCTGAATATTCCTTACTTCAGTTATCATCAAATAGTCAGACCATAGCAGCCAAGCTGCAAAAAATAAGAATGAGCAGGCGAGCTCATCAAAATTGCTCCCTTAATTGTGTATTTCAATATAACCTCAAAACAAATAATGTCATGAGCAGTTTTCTGGGAGCTGGAGATGGTATTAAAATTCTCTTAGTATAAAACTTTGAAAAATACATTTCAAGCAAAAAATGTTCCGTCTTTTCTAGTGTAAATATCCCCTACGATACCTGTGAGATCTGTAAGAATCTTTCCTTGCCTGGTCTTCTGGAAGGTCTAGCCTCGGATTCTGCTAGAATAATGCAGGTCTTAGTCTTTCCCTGCTGAAACACGTTACCTGCAAGTACGAGTACAAGTGAGGGCCAGTCATGGAGGCTCAGAGCTCGGAGCTGGTCTCCCCTGGCCTCTGCGAGAACAGCCATCAACCACACAGCCAGCAGTGCTTCATTACCAGACATCTGGTTCCTCTTGTGTAGATTTTTCTGATATGATTTTTAAAATATTTTTAATGTTTAAGCTTTACATTTAAAATGATTTCAGGCTTAGGAAAAAAAACGTCACCAAAACAGTTGAAAAAATTTTTGGTATAGCCTTCACTTAGATTCCCCAAATGTTAATATTTTCCCTGGCTCAGAACGGTTATCTAATCTAAAGACCTTATTCAACTTTCACCAATTGTCCAATAAGATTTTTTGAGTCCAAGATCTGATTCAGGATCACACACAGTTGGTTGTGTTTCCTTAATTGACTTTTACTCTGGAGTAGCCCTTCAGTCTTTGTCTGTCATGATCTTGACACTTTTCAAGAATACTGGCCGTTATTTTAGATAATACTCATGGACACTGGGCAGACACACTGCAGATGTCATGTGTGTACTCAGTGCATCACATGTCAATTTACCTATCCCACTCTGGTGTTCTCAGCTTGATAATTTGGCTAAGTTGTGTGTCTGCCAGCTTCCTTCACTGTAAGTAGAGTATTTTCTCTTTGTTAGTAGTAAGTGTCTTGTGGGGAGATACCTTGAAACTATGTAAGTATCCTGTTCATCATCATATTTTTGCCCATTAATTTTAGCCCCATTAATGATTCTCGCTTGACATAATTATCTCTGTAGTGTTTGCTAAGTGGTGATTTTCCATTTCTTCTACATTTATTAGTTGAAAATCGGCTGAACAAAGTGCTTTCCCTTCTCCATTGATTTCTTATTCAGTTACATATTGATGTCGCTATGGAATTGTGGGAGTATTCCTGGCTCCATTCACTGAGAGGGCCTGGCAGCACTGGCACCCCAGTACCAGTGAGCACACCTACTGCCCCAAACCTCTGTCCCATTCTGATTCCAGTCCTGGGTGAAAAAGTACCAGAGAAGCCTGCAACAACTTGAAGTGACAGAAAGTAAGGAAGATCTCATAAAACGATGGGGACATATCAGAAGTACATAAACTCAACTTGAAGGCACACCAATTGGTAATATGGGACAATTAGAGAAAAATGAAAAATAACAATGGATTATAACCTATAACAAGAGTCCAAACTGATAACAAAATATAATTGGACATACTTTTAAATGACTTGTCTCATAGATTCATAATTTCAGTAGCTATGGCATTTTAGTGATAAAATGTTTGTATAATGGGGAAGCTTGGCTTCTTGATGGCACGAGCAAAACACTACCTATAATAATTTTAGTGTAAGATTGCAGGTGGAGCTCATCCATCTCTCCTTAAAAAAAGACAGGATGTACATAGCGATGCGATGAAACACAAGACCCAATCGTGAACCAGAAACAGAGGAATCACTGGTGACAGCACAGAAGTGATATAAATTAAATGTGCTGGAGGGCGCTGAGCCAGAACATCAGACTCCGCGTCTGAATTTTCAGTTGAAACAAACTTCACATTTACATTACATACTTCAAGTGGTATGAGTCAATCAAACTATGTTAAGTACTTTAATTATTTAGACAAATCTTAATTATAATAGTTCCCTTAGCATTTAACTTATGTAATGCCTATAAGAAACATACCTAAATTTAATTGCATCTAATCTTCCTAAATGTAGATGACTCATACTTTCAATAAATTAATTACCAAATTGGCACCTAGATGGAGAAAGAACACTCTTGACTCTCTGGATCTCAAACCACGCTTTGAAGTAAGAATTTGAAACCTTGAGTTTGTTGCTTTCTTTCTTTAATCTTTCTGGCACTGTCAGAGGTGGCCTGACCATCCCACAGTGCTAAGATTCCCATGGCCTCACACTGGTCTGCAGCGCAGCCTTTCCTTCAATAAGCTCTTTAGTTCAGATGAACACAACTAAGGAATTAAATGTGTGCGATGAAAAGAACATAGGATTTGAATCCATAAAGTTGTGTTTGAACATAGTATCTATCACTTTGGTTATGGATAAATATTTTAAAATCTCAGAACATCTGCTTTTTCACCTCTTTCTCCTATCTTCACAATTCTTCTCCCTCCCTCTACTTCTGGTCAGCTCAATTTGTGGGGGTAATGCTGCCCAGAGGACAATGACAGAACTAGCCATTCTGTCTCCCAGTTCTAATGTTCTTTACCTCCTTCATACTGGTTCACAGCAGAAGGCTTGCTCTCAGTGGCTCTTCTGTTCAGATGAACACAAACAGCTGTTTAAGTAAATGTTCCACTCCAGCATCCCCTGGACTGTCACCGCCCCACCGACTAATGTCACCTGGATCCTTAACCAACCAACCGTACATCCCCATTGTCTCAAGGCTCTATCACTTACCACCACTTCTGATACTAATTGTAGCACTAGTTACGGTTTTTAACTGAAGACAAAAGAGTGAACTTTAGTTTTCACAAGCAAATGGGGAATTAGATTTTGTTATTAGCTTTGAGAATTTCTGGGAGTGCTGCAGGACAAGGCATGGCTGGGAAAATGCTCGTGTGGCTCAGGACAGACTCAGTAGAAAGAGCTTCCGCCAACTCCCACCGCTGACCTTGCAGAGCGCCCAGCAGGACTCCTGCTGTTCCAGCCTGGAAAGGTCCGCTTGCTCCCCAGACACCACACGTTTTGTTGCTCCCACTGTGGACAGCCATGTCTGAGACTCACCTGGTATGTCTGTGACTTAGAGCCCAGGTCGCACGCAGCAGTTTGGCAAACACAGAGTTTATCTTCCAGACAGCTCTGCAGTGAAGTTGAACGAATATTGAGTACACCGTTTACAATATCTGCAGCAGCATGTGTGCTACCTAGAATATGTGTACTAAGCTCTTGATAAGCTCTAATTTTTTTTAATTGAGGAAGCGGAACAGGACTTTATTGGGGAACAGTGTGTATTTCCAGGACTTTTTCCAAGTCAAGTTGTTGGCCTTATAATCTTAGTTGTGGAGGGCGCAGCTCACTTCTAGGTCCAGTTGCTGTTGTTAGTTGCAGGGGGCGCAGCCCACCATCCCTTGCAGGAGTCGAACTGGCAACCTTGTGGTAAAGAGAATGCGCTCCAACCAACTGAGCCATCTGGGAGGCAGCTCAGCTCAAGGTGCTGTGTCCAACCTTAGTTGCAGGGAGCGGAGCCCACTATTCCTTGCGGGAGTCGAGGAATCGAACCAGCAACCTTGTGGTTGAGAGCCCATTGGCCCATGTGAGAATCGAACTGGCAGCGTCCGGTTTAGGGGCATGGAGCTCCAACCGCCTGAGCCACCGGGCTGGCCGTTTAATTTTTTTAAGTACTGTTTTTTCTGCTTGACTGACGTATTTCACTACTACATACTTCCTCAGATCACTGAGGACTCTAAGACAAAAGACGTGTATTTCTGAAAAAAAAAATCTGTATATATATGTCTATCTATCTATCTATCTATAAAATCTATCTATCTATCTATCTATCTATCTATCTATCTATCTATCTATCTATCTATCTATATATAAAGGCAGAGAGAAAGGAAGGCAGGAAAGCTACATTTATCGAGGGACTGTTAGGGGTTACGTGTCATGCTGGATGATTTCACGTATGCTGTGTCTTTTAGGTCAGATCAAGACCTGGTCAATACCTCACTGGCCTCCTTTGGCTAGATTCCGCTATGAAAATCCTTAAAGATACAGCCTACCAAAGGAATGAGGAGAGTAATGAAATAAGAGTTTTAGTAGAAGTGCTTTGTGAAACTCTTCCCCTACAGGGTTAATTTTTGTGTGTTCTCACCTGGCTGTCATTCTGACATAACCAAGGTCACTGTGAATCATAAAATACTGAAATCTACTGAGCCTCAGAATGGTATTCTGTACGTGACCTTAAAGGGTTTTCAGCTGCTTAGCTCTGGTTAGGTAAAGAATACACTTCAACCCTAATCCAATTTCTGACCACTACATGTGAACACAGAGGGAACAGGAAATAAGTCCCTACCATCCATGCCTCAGGGAGCTGGGTCTCAGGTGACCCCTCAGACCTTGTTGAGGCACTTTTCTTGGCCGTACCTCAAGTAGACCCAAACTATCCAAATGGTATTTCAGGGCCAGCTACAGGTGTGCTGAAGTTTTGATCCTCTGAGCCCTTGGGGTTGCCAGGTAGACCCTGGGCCAGTGGGACCCCAGAATCAGCAGCCCCCAGCCAGAGGCAGCCTCACCCATCCATCTGTGTCCTAGAAAGCAGTGTCTATATGGCAGATGATGGGACAGGCTCTGGGAAGCATTCCTGCATGTACTTGCTCTTTTTCCTCCCCCTGATGAATCCTTTCCATAGTGTCTGCAACCTCGAACTTAGCTCTTGGCTTTTTGAGGGGGTCCAAGAGAGCTCTGGTGACTTCACCTGGAGAAACTAGCCTGGGAGAGCAGGTAAGAGAGAAATGCTGTGTGATATCAAGAAAAGACATCCATTTGGCTAATGATTCATTAACCCAGAGAAAACATCTTCTTTTATGGTTGCCAAGACTTTTCATGATATGTGCACCAGGGCAAGAAATCTATTCTCCAAACATTTTTCCCTAAAATGTGCCATAATACTGCTCTGTCACTAGTTACCTTTGGGGCCACCGACAAGTTACTTAAAGGGTGGGGTTTGTGTTTCCTTGTCTGTAGTAGCTATTGGACTACGTGACTTCAATGGTTATTTCTAATTCTAAAATTGTATGATTCTACTTAAAGACACTGTCATACACTAACACTGGGTAGAAGAATGGTTTTTTTAAATGGTACAATTGAATTTATTATATTGAATTGGGACAAATGATATCCTAGGAGGAAATAGCAGCTTTCCGCTTACCCCAAGTGAAGCAATCATTACAAAAAGCATTAATATTCTCCTGTAATTTCCTTCTTGAACAATTGCAAGAAATTAAGGTTTGTTTTAATCATTTATCACCATGTTTATCATGTTGCTCATTTTATATTTAGTGTCTAAATTAAACAAATGCATTATCACAGGTAAATGTGTTTGTTTTACAACGTGTGTGACATCCCTTGGCATTAGCATTATAAAACATAAATAACAATGACATTAGTGTTCAGTTTCTTGAGCTCAGAAAGGAGGTAGAGGAAATGAACTGGGATTTCAATGCACAGCCTTGTCTGTGCCTACAGCAAGACTGCCTGCAACACTGGGAGCTTTTATTATTGTGACGCTCACGACTGAGTCTAATAAGATTGACAAGGGCGTCCGAACTTGTGGGACAACTCATTAGCTGGCATAAGCCAGACCCTCTCTTCTCCTTCGCTAATGCAAAAGCATCACCCACTGAGAGAGCGCAAGACTCTATTCCATGTACTACAACTGAAGGGGGAGTCTGGTTCAGCAAGGCAGTCCCCAGATTTTTTCAGTCCGTGCTCATCATTCCAAGTCTACTTTCAGATTCTCTCCAAAAACGACTGGGGACTCATGAGGGGTTCATTTCTTTTCCCAGCAACCATTTGTTTGATATCTACGAGTATGCTACAAAGATGAGGAAGGCAGGAGTCCCCTCCACTAGAGTACCTCATCATCAAATCATATAGGAAAGTGGTGGGAGGGCAGGGGGCGTGGCTAAAATGTAAATTAAGACCAAAATGTAACAAAGCCTCAAGTCCAGGCTCAGTCATCAGGACATTATCATCTACAGAAATCTGAAGTCAAATGTTTTCAACAATGGAGTGAAGTTTTAAAGGCAGGTAACTGGAAAGGCCAGGTTTGTAGGTCGTTAATATCCATCGACTGCACACTTCTCTTTCTCTGTTCCTGGAGAAAGAAGGCTGAGTGGGGGTGAGGCAAGAGCGAGCATGTAATTTACTGCAAAGACATGAAATCATAACAATGACACGAAAGGCTATAGGACAGAGGGCTGCAGCTACGGCTCAGTCTGTTTCTTTGTTAGTGTAGATCTGAGGTGATGGATTAGGTGGTCTGTCTGGTTTACATTCAGCTTTGAAGGTGCTCACAGTTCAGGCAGCTGCACGTTCTGAAGATCAATGTGAGTAAATCTGAAAAACAAACATCTGTAAGAGAAATCACAAAGCGAGCTATGTCCCTTTGGGGCGGGGGCTGGGGCAGTCTGAGTAATCTCCCAGGTTCATCTTTCGAGGTCATTTGGGACGCCCGTCCCCTAACCTTATGCAAATCCATCAATCCATACAGTGGAGAAAAGCATCCTGGATGTTCACGTGACTGGGATGGTCAGTCCCTGGGTGGTGGAGTGTCCCCTCATCTCTTAGGAGAACCGAAGAAAAGAGAGGAGACATGTGTGTAACATGGACCGTAAAAGAAACCTGCCTTCCATTAGACGTAAAGGAGGCAGAGTTTCCTCTTTGGTTCCTAGTTCCTTTGTTGTTTTTCTGATTTTGCAAGTGTCACCTGAGGTTTACTCTTTTAAGCATACAAAATTCTGGTGATATGCAATAGAGATGACACTCCTGTAGAAGGGAGAGAAAGCGTTTGTGACACCCTGGATCCCATGTAGCAAGTGGTGGTAGGATGGTAGGAAAGCAGGATTAGGTGTGTCATTACCCACCTGATGGGGACAACCTGTGCTCAGGAGTATTTCCCCAACTGCGAGATGGTATTCAGAATAGTGTTCCACCCAAACCTGAGTACTTTTGCATACCATTTTATTATTGGCTAAGCATGCTTATGTCTACAGTAATCAACCCAGAGCCTGGAATAGAGGAGCAGGAAGAAAAGACATTTTATAGAGAAAATAACTGAGCTGCTGACTTCCCCTAGTGAGTGATCTGTGGAGTCGGTGCTAGGATCCCAACCGGACTACCATTTTCATGCCACTCAGGGACCCACAGGATCTCAGCCTTGTTATGCAGGAAAAAAGGAATCACAAAAGTATCTTACCTTAAACTGGGCATTAAAGTCCTGCAACTACTTAACACCATTTCTCCTCTGTGGCCCTCTCCAAGGGTGAAGGAAAGCAATGGAGCTCTAAAGAGTTAAGGCAAGGAGTACTGAGAGGCCAAGGAGAAAAGAAGGGGCATTAAGGAAAGTGTCACCCGTCTGGCTTCCTCTGAGTACTGGAGCTTTGGTGCAGACACTGTGGAAAACAGTATGGCGGTACCTCAAAAAGTTAAGCGTAGAATTCCCATAGTGCCCTGCAATTCTGCTTCTCAGGACATACTCAGAAGAAGAGAGAGCAGGGACTCCAAGAAATATGTCCACACCCAGGTTCATCGTCAGGAGGTGGAAGCAACCTAAGTGTCCGTCAACAGAAGTGGTATGTCCAGGCAATGGAATATTGTTCAGATTTGAAAAGGAAGGAAATTCTCACACATGCATGAACCTTAAGACAGCACACTAAGTTAAATAAAACAGACACAAAAGGACAAACACTGCATAATTCCCCTTAAAAGAAGTACTTAGAGGAGTTAAATGTATAGAGACAGACAGTAGAATGGTAGTTGCCTGTGGTGAGGAAGAATGGGGAGTCATTGTTTAATGAGGACAGAAGGTCAGTTTGAGAAGATGACTAAACTTTTGGGGATGGTGGTGGGGATGGCTGGACAACAATGTGAATGTACTTAATATCACTGAACTAGATACTTCAAAATGGTTAAAATGGTAGATTTTATATTATGTATATTTTACCACAATAAAAAAAAGTCAAAAAACGTTCTAGGCTGTGGACTAAGATCAAGTCAGTGTGGTTCTGGGGAGAATGTTATTCTAAGCATAGTCATCTCAGAATGTTTGCTGTTAGACACCACTAGATAATCGTCATACCCACCACAGCAGATTGTGGTGACACTGAAATGGAACAATGCCTATAGCACACTGCCTGGCATATGGTCAGTGTTTGATAAAATTAGCTCATATCATTATTCTGGGGACTGTATTATTGTTATTATTTTTACTTTGAAAGTGAATTACATTTGATCCTTCATACACAGACTCCCACTTAAAAATAAATTGCCTTTTAAATATAAATACATTGTTGTTATAGGAAATTTCAAAAATATAGATAAGCAAAAAGAAAACAGTTAAAATCACCCACAATCTTATCAACCAACCATAGTTACTGTAATATTTTGGTATAAACTCTCAAGTCTTTCTACTACGTATGTATTTAGAAAATAGAATTATGAAGCATGCATTGTTCTACAATTTGTTTTTTTCAATTAATTCATTCATTCAACAATTATTTATTAAGCAATTTCTATATGTCAGGTTTTCCAAGCAGAAAGAACAGCAAATACAAAGTCCTTATAACAATAAACCTCCATGGTCAGTGGTTTGACACAGAAGAATTTTATTCTTCATCCATGAGAACAAAAAGGCAGGCACTAGGGAGGTAAGAGGGAGCTTGTTCTACTCAGGCTTTTTCTATCTTGTGGCTTCCTAGGGCCTTGAGGTTCTCTGTTGGGTCCTCTGCCTCTGGTCAGCAGACAAGAGAAAGGGACCAGCGACAGTCACATGTCTAGCATCTATGAGTAGGCCTGGAAGTGGTGGGCCTCACTTCTGCCCACATTCCTTGGACCAAAATTGAATTGTATGGCCACATCTCTCTTCTGGGAAGGCTGGGAAATGTAGTCTAGCTGTAGGCTTGAAAGACGGGAAAGCGGTTTGGCGAGTCGCTGTCTAGTCTCCATTCCAGGGTACTAGTATATTCCATGAGCATGTAACCCAGGGGCCCTGACCCCCTGGCAATGCATGCGGGGGCTCACACTTCCCTCACATCTTTACCAATGGGACTACCATTTAAAGTAAAAAAGGATGGAAAAAAGCCATGTTTCAAATGTTTCAATTTGCATTTTCTTTGATTTATTTATGAAGTTGAGTGTTTTGATTTTTTTTTGGTTTTTGGTTTTTCATCTGTTCACTGGTCAGTTTCATGTTTTCATTTATGAGTTGCCTGTTTCTGTTCTTTGTCTCCAGGAATAGCTAGAAAATTTTTTTCCTGTTTGCCATTTTTTTTCCACTTAAATATTTAATTATTTTGGAATTTATTTTGGCATATGATATGAAGTAGGAAATCTAATCTTTTTCCAAATGCTAAGTGTTTTCTCTTCCAAATCTTAACATCATTTATTGAATAATCCATCCTTTCCTCAAAAGACTAATTGTTGCCTGTGTGCCATCATCAAGGAAAACTGGGTAAGATGAGAAGTTTGGTTCAGTCAGCCACTGAGGCTGAAACACCACTGTGAAGTTAATCTCTGCAAACCTGGGCTCACACCGTCATGTTGGGTTTCAAAAAATTAGATATGACTGTGCAGCACCTGCAATCCTACTTAGAAGCAATGCAGCAGTCACAGGAATGTAAAGTACAACATGGAATATAGTCCATAACATTGTACTAACAATGTATGGGTACTACACTGGGTACTAGACTTATCGGGTAACCACTTCATAAGTTGTATAAATGTCTAATCACTATGTTGCACACCTGAAATTAACATAATATTGTACATAAATTCTAATTGAAAAGTAAAAGAAAAATTAAAATAAAAAGCGATGCCCATGCTAAGATGACCAACCTGGGACTTCTTAGAGCGGGGGCCTGGCTTCGCACGTCTGTGGATCTGATCCAGGCTCCTGGCGTCATCTCAAACCATCCGCTCAGTCTCTCAGCTGCCGACCCATCACCCAGGTGTGCCCTCCCCACAGCTTTGGTTTGTGGCTTGGTGCCGGTTTTCTCATCAACACCTTGTCTGCCCTTGATCATGATTTTAGTTTCTCCTATGTGGCAGTCTTCCTGCTGTAGCTTGTCCCCAAGATGTCCCCACTGTAGCCAGATGGCTCTTTTCCTCAGCAGTCCCTGATCCCACAAAAGGAAATCAGTGACGTTTGCCACTTTATTTATTTCTTTACCTTACTATTAGAACTTCCATGTCATAGGGACAGAGACTGTTAGCTCAGTAAGGGGACTATAGTATCCTGTCCTCTCGTTTGCCAGATGAAGAAACTGAAATGATTTTGTTTGGAATCACAGAGTCAGTTAATGGTAGGGCCAGGACTCAAATGAGGAACTCTTGCCTCTTAACTCAGCTTTCTCTCTAAGTTTCTGTCATATCCTATATCCTGACCTGTCTCTTTGGTACAAGAAGCTGATGCAGCAGGAGCTAGGCCCAATGCTCCTGCTCCATTAGAATTATCCATGGAATAAAGGAGGCAATATGCACTGGAGAATAATCAATAAATGTATCTGAAAAGGAAAGTACAGAGGCAGTGCGAGGATTCTCCACTGATATTACCGTTTTAGATCTTCCAGATCAAGGAGAGACAGTTGGGAAGAAAAGACCAAAGCTCAATGCCCATGAAATATAAATGAGATGATTTGTAAATTCATTGCATGCCATCCGCCTTGAATATCATTAACATTTTAACTCTTATCATACAAAAAATGCACCAACTCAACCACTATAAACAAAAATTTGATTAGCTCTTCTACCTTCATATTTGGAACATTGTGTTAGAATCCCTTGGATGTGCAAGGGGGGAGGTGAAGTATTTCCCTGCCTGCTCCGATGGTTGTGTGGCCCCAGGGCTGGTTTAAGGGGTTGGTTGGAGGTGGTCGTTGGTGACCATTCTCTGTGGCAGAGCAAAATGATGTCACCATAGGTTACTCCACTAGCTACATATCTCTTGCCTGGGTGTGCCTCTGCCTCTCCTGCTTCCATTGTAACTTTGAGCTTCTTTTCCAAATCTTGCATCAGGGTATATAAGAGTATCCTGGGTATTCTACCTTTGGCAGATACTAGGAAGTGTGCTGGTAGAAGTGGTGATGACCAAGACGGAGGGCATGTGCAGGTAGAGAAGCAAGAGCAGGAAGGTGTTTGGGGCCATGGTTGATACCACTGTGCATGGCCTTTTGTGGTGATTAACAGGAGATAATATGCAGGGGAAGTAATCTGACTTAGTGGGAAGAAATTATCTTTCAAGGGCCCAGAGACTCCCTACTAGAGAAAAGACAGGGTGTTGCCAAGATATTCACATTAAATCAATAAAGAAAAACAATGAAAAATCCAAGAAAAGAATCGCCATTTCTCTCCCTTCCTCTACTGACTCCATGACTATGACACGGTATTTTCTATAAATTAAATCTCTTAATTCCATGTTAAGAATGTTCCTAAAACACTCTTACATGTTCTTACATGGCAGTTTCAGCCAACCCAGGAATTACAGATGTAATTGTCTCACATTTTTAACATTGGAAGCTTTTGGACTTGCTCATAAAAATAGCAATAGAATCAAGTAACGGTCAGTGTCCTACAGATACAATAAGCCCAGAAAATAAATAACTGGGCTAAAAGGATCTGAAAGCCCTGATTTCGGAAGCTGGGCAATTACAGTCAAATTTATGAGGTTACCGACCAGTAACATTTCCATGTCAAGTGGTCTGCTCAGGTCTCCCTGGTCCCAGACAAAATCAGAAGGAAAATAAGAACCATTTGCACGGAAAGAAATGCTACAAACAAGACCTAGTTTGGAGAAGTTCCTATTTCTTTATCCTTGCTTATCATTGGGAGTAATATTGATACATTTGCATAATGGGGAGGGGGGGAGGCAGGGGGGGAGGGAGGGCCCAGGGAGCAGCCTTACTGTGGAAGATTCATGGGCCAACTATCTGGCCTTCAGAAGGGTCTGCATTGTTCAGAGCTGCAGGAATTAAAAAAAAAAAAAGCAAGACTCGAGGGAGAAATTTACCAGTGGGTTAAGTATAGGTAGCTGCCACATATTAGTACATACACATATGCCCACATATGCACACACACATATCTACAGCTATGGTATATGAGGTCTGACAAGTTCGTGAACTTGTTGCAATGATGTTGCTAAACTTTTTTGATATCAGAGGGATTATTCATTATGAATTTGTAACAACTGAACAAACAGTTAACCAAGTTTACCATTTGAAAGTGCTGAAAAGACCGCATGAAAAAGTCAGACGAAAACTACCTGAACTTTTTGCCAAAAATTCATGGTTCTTGCATCACGGCAATGCACCAGCTCACACGGCACTGTCTGTGAAGGAGTTTTTAGCCAGGAAACAAATAATTGTATTGGAACACCCTCCCTACTTACCTGATCAGGTCCCCAATGACTTCTTTCTTTACCTAAGATAAAGGAAATACTGAAAGGAAGACATTTAGATGACATTCAGGACATCAAGTGTTATTCAGGACATCAAGGTACAGCTCTGATGGCCAGTCCAGAAAAAGAGTTCCGAAGTTGCTTTAAAGGGTGGACTAGGTGCTGGCATTGGTGCATAGCTTCCCAAGGGGTGTACAGGTACTTTGAAGGTGACTGTAGTGATATTCAGCAATGAGGGATGTAACACTTTTTATAGGATGAGCTTGTGAACTTAATAGTCAGACCTCATAAAAGTGTGCATGTTCAAGTAAACTGTACTACAAATACCATGTGTCCCCGAAAATAAGACCTAGCCAAACCATCAGCTCTAATGTGTCTTTTGGAGCAAAAATTAATATAAGATCCCATCTTATATTACATAAGACCCGGTCTTACAGTAAAATAAAACCGGGTCTTATATTAATTTTTGTTCCAAAAGACACATTAGAGCCGATGGTCTGGCTAGGTCTTAATTTTGGGGAAACACAGTGGGAGCCTAAGATTTTAAATTTAGGGGTGGTTAATCATTTTATGAAGAACTCTTATTTTTAAAAACCCATCGTTATGGGTTTTCTTTAAATAGCTGGTTCCCTTAGTACTTTTAAAAATGAACACATTTATATTTATGTGTGACTTTTAAAAAGTAGATCTCTTATTACATATAATAATTTTCATTAGTAAATAAGCTCCAGTGTGTGGATAGATTTTACATGCACACCTAACTATGTCTCAGCAAAATTGATTCCATATTTATAGCCAAATCAGTGTGGTACCTAACACGGTAATTTTTGGTGATTATACATAGGGACACACACCAGTGAGATTATGTCAGTGCACCTATCCCTTTGAAAGATCAGTAGTCGGATAATTGAGATATTGAGAAGGACTTAATAGAGATACTGAGTCAGGCTTTCTCCTCGTGTCCTTAGTGTAGGCACATGTGGTCCCTGACTAAAAGGAGACAATGTTTGTCCTGGGTCCAGCCATAAGAATGCCTGTCATCTGAGTAGGATCAACCTTCCTCCCAAGCGACTCTCTCCAAAGTGACTTCAGAGACTACCAACAGGCTCGCTGGCCCCAAGCCATGTCCATTAACTTGCCACAGAGCCTGAATTAACACGATGAATTGTTTCTTTGGATTAAGACTTTCTCACTTGAAAGTCCTTGCTAACACTGGCACCTCTACCCACTCACGATTTCACACAATTTAGTTTGTCGCCACGTAGCAAGCTTGGCCACAGGAGGGTAAGATTGGAGACAGGCCCAGCCTAGCCTGCTTTGCCAGGATGTGAATACTGAGCTGAAGAAGTACATGGTGTGGGGACCTGGGTGGGGACACGGCTGAGAGCAATGGGCGTGCCTGCATATAGGGGAGAAGAGGAGCGTGAAAAGGAACTCCATAAACCCTGACGTGGGTGCCTTTCACCTCATGGGTGGCAGGTGGGCGTGCGTGGGCTGTTCTGTGTTCTTCTGCAGCAGGGGTCTGTAAATCGTGCAGCTCAGGCACACTGAAAGTACAAGCCCACACAGCTGGTAACACGTCACTTCACCAGGTGGGCACGTGAGGTGGGAGAAGGGGGCATGAAATCACTTTGTAAAACACAACTTGATTCAAATAAAGGTACTGGTGTTTAGCCTTTTGAGCATTTATTTTTTAAATTATTTTCCTTTTTCATTCACAATTGACATTCAATATTTTAGTTTCAGGTGTACAGCATAGTGGTTAGACATTAACATGATTTACGAAATAATCCCCCTGACTAGTCCAGTACCCGCCTGCCACGATACACAGTTATTACCATATTACCGACCATATTCCCTATACTTTACATCCCTGCGACTGTTCTGTAACTACCAGTTTGGACTTCTTAATCCCACATTTTGAGCATTTAGATCAAACTCGATATGCGTGTCCTGATTTTCCCCAGTAATTGACATCAGACTCAATAAAACAGTTTCAGTTTCTTTTGACTCCCTTCTTTCTTCTCCTTTTAATGTTTCCACCAAATATGTCAGACATCTTTCAGAAACTCCTCTAACTTTATTTATTTAAACTAATAATAATGATAACAAAACCATTTTCAGACACTGTTTAAAATAATCCTGCAGATACTACTCAAATCCCCATGATCCCCAGAAGCCTGTCTCCACCAGTGCAGTGCAGTGCTTACTTGTCCCAAGGGTCCTGTATCTGCTTCTGCCAGTCATTATTTTCAAGAGGTTTCTATTACCTTCCTGCCCGCCCATTGTCAGTATTTTCCTTTGCATTTCTGTTGCTAAAGATGGCTTTGAAGAACGAGTTCACTATCTCGGCCATGTCAGACCCCTCATTAATTTCTGGCTCAGCCTGAAGTATTAGTGGGCCTATTTTCATTTCAGCATCTTTGTTTCTCCCTGACGCATAAGTAAAAAGCCCTCCTACTCCTTTGCCCCTTTTCACTAGCATCATCTTTACAACTTTCATGCAAGTTACACATGATATTATTCTGTTCAGGGGTCTTTCCTCTCCTTCTCCTCCTCAGCATGGATTTCCTGTGCCAGGAAATCTATACAGAACCATCCCCAATCACAGCAGGCATTTCAAGGTACTTTATGTTTTCTCTCTTTGGTAGTACTGTGATTTTTCTGACACTTAATTGTTCCAACAGACAGTTTGGTCTTTTCTTACAGGTGTTGGTTGCTTTCTTTGCTTGCTTGAAACCTCCGTAGATAGTCCTGCGTCTGACCTGTTTCTGAACATGTGGCAAGCTTGGGAAGTCAGCCCTTCTCAGTGTTGGAATAGTGGGGCGGCAATGACCTAAAAAGGTCATCATAGAGCCCCTTCCTTCCAACTCTGGAATAAACAAGGCCTGGGTAGCGTGGATGCTTGTCCATGCTGTCCTCTGACCCACGACTCGTTACAAGGATCCAGTTTCACTTTGGATGTCCTTAAGACAAAACTGGCAGGAATAAACTCCACTGTCCGCCTTTCCTCCTTTCCTCTTCCAGCATCTCCCACTCCCTGGCACCCAGCATCTCGTTCTAGCGCCTCATGACTTTCCACACACACCTCGTGCCCAGGTCTGCCCTCCCTGGAACGTGTCCCCTCAGGGACGTTTTCTGTGTTTGGAGGTGGCGTAGCGAGTTGAGCTCAGTTTCCTCTCTGAAGAGGTGGACAAGCCCACAGTGATGCTGCCTCATGGCTCTGAGCATTCTCAAATGCTTCTTAGAGGGAAAACGATGTCCTTGCTACCTCTTCTCCCCTGGGAATAACTTAGACAGATCATGAACTCTTAATTTACTGAAAAAAATAAGTTCAAAAAGATAAATTAAGCATCCGCATCAGGCCAGAGTTGGTGGGGGCGGGGGGACGAAAAAGGAAGGGAGAGAATTCTTTGAAGTGATTACAAAAGAAGAAACGGGGAGTAGGGAAAGACAAAAAGAGCAGTGAGGTGGGTGATGCTGTAGGAGGTTGTTTCTTGCATTGTAGGTTGACAGAACTGATGCCAGGTATCCTCAACTTTGTCCCTCAGAGTGGGGCAGGGGCTTCCAGCAGGGTTGGTGTCCCCTCTTCAGCACAAGCCTGCAGCCCTCTTCAGGGTATGGATGGGCCACCCCCACCTCCAGTTTTCCGTGTTTGGTATTTGCCGTAAAAATCTTTGTCACAAACATTTTTGCTGCATAACTAGTTGCCCACAAGGCAATTTTGCAGTAAAAAAAAAAAAAAAAAGATAAAATCATGACAAATAAAAGAGGGACATTAAAAATGAATAACAAAACTAAAAAAACTAAAAAGACTATTTTGAAATAGAAAACATTTGAATACATTTTTACATGTGTAGAAAATTCATGGCCACACTGTGCAAATAACTGGTTTTATTTTGTGGATTGTACCTAAGCCCTTATCTTCATTCTATGGGAAATGCGGGTTCACCTCTGCATCCCCAAAGGGGCCCCTCAGTGCCCCTTTTTCTCCTCCCAATGTAGTTGTTTCAAAATAAGAAACCAACTAATGGCTGGGGCAAAAATATCATTCTCATCTGGAAGAAATGCTAACTCTTTTAACACCACCACTATTTAACTCTTTTCTCCACCACTTTGTGGATTGAGAAAAGGAACCACCCAAACAAACAAGAACCAAGCTGTCAACCAGCTATCTTACTTTTTTATGGCCAATTAGTTATGCAGCAAAAACGCTTGTGGCAAAAATGTCTACAGTAAAGACGCTACCGTGGCAGAGCCTGGAAACACAGTCTTCCACACCCCCGCACGCCTTCTGCTTGGTCCCTAGGAAAGCTTCCTGTTTCTCCTGGTACGGAAGCCTGAGGGCCATGTGGTTTTCCCTGGGAATGTCAGAGATCCCCACCTGGTCCCACGGGATCTTCCCATTGGACACACGCAGAGCCTTCTAGATCCATCACAAAACCTATGATGAAGATGGTATTCTTCTGATTTGCCCAAGATCGATCAGCTGGTAAGAGGTCCAGCCAGTGCTAGGACTCAGGAAAGTGTGTGTCTGAAGTTTGAGAGACAATCCTGTGGTCTCTGGCCTTTGTTGTGGTTTGGTGTGATGTCATCATGGGCAGGAGATGGGGTCTGGCTGGTGTGCACAGGATGGGGTCCACATCAACAATTCCACCTAACACCCGGGATGGGAAAATTAGAACTGCATCACAGTGACCTTCTAATTGTAGACAGAGTGACCAGCCTGAGAGCTTTACATGCGAGGTGGGGGATTTTGATGTCACTCTCAAGGCACACAGCCATGTGGCAGTGACCCTCCGTGGGGGAGCCACCCAAAGCCAGTCTGTGCATGTGCTAACTGGACCTCTGGATAACTGGGCTCATCACCACAGTACAGCGGCCGGAGCCCAGGTTCAGAGAGGCTAGATTCCTTGCCAAGGCCACACAACTAGTGAGGGGCTACGCCTGGGTTTGGGCTGGGCAACTGAATCCAGGTGAGCAAGAGTTTGCTGGGTTTTTTCCTACTTTAGTTATTAAAGTGGCCAGATTCTGTTCAGGAACACTTTGTGGGAAATGTGCCTGGACTGTGTACAGCTGCCCAGGAACTGGAGGAAAGTGGGGCTAGTGGTCCTCGTAAAGTAGCTGGAGCACGGCATAAAACCATCTCCAGAATAAACCTGGCTTACCCAGCTCCCCCAAACCCTACCCCATCTAACTGTATGAGTAGAAATAGCTCTCACTCTGATTTAAGTGGGTTCAAATGGAATGGACATTTAAAAATAAACAAGCAAACAAAACAACAAGAACAACAACAAAAAAGATAAAAGGTAAAAGAGAAAGAAGAAAGAAACACATCTCTCACCCAGGCCGACTTTCGTCCTCTACACATGCCTTCATTGTCACCTGAAAGCTGACAGATGCAGTCTGTTGAAATTTTGAAAACGAATAAAGCATAGTATGGTCTTTAAGAAAGAGATTTGTTTTGTTATTCAAATTTTAAACTCTGTTTATGACTCTAAGAAGTTACCTCCTGCAGAAACTACAAGAAAAGCTTCAAAGAAGTAACACAAACAATGAGATGTGTTTTACCAGATATTTGGCTTATTATTCTTTAGAACGTCAATTATTTGGCCAGTGGAAACAAATGATAAAGGAAATCTGTTTTTCTACACTCATGAATAGAAAGTTGGTTTCTCCTTGGCCCTCCACATTTGTACTGAACAAATATTTAAAGTGCTTTATGGTGAAGGCATGCCAAGCTACGAGCCTTCCTGGGGTGGCCACATGCTGTCTGGCCCTGCTTACTGATAAGAATTGGAGTCAGCTCTGCAAATCTGGCTGGGCGGACAGAGGGAAGGTCAGGAAAGGTCGGCGAGGACCGGGTTGGGGTCTGGGCAACAGCCAAGCCTGCTTTAAGAGAGTCTGGATGCCACTGTCACTTTTCCAGGACATCTCGGGGTGTTCCCAGGTAGCCCTGCCCTGGGGGACTCATCTAGCCATGTCCTTTGTGAAGCTGAGTGTCCTACAGCACCCTGCCTCCTTCCCACAAGGGAGGGGTGCACAGGGAACCCCTCACAGAGACTTGGGTAGCACAAGAGGTGACCAGCAATTTCCTTAGGCAGCTGAGCATGGAGCAGGCAGCAGACTTGCGAGGTGAGCAGGTGGTCAGGAGCTGGGGCCAAAGGGCAGGGCAGAGAGAGAGGAGGCACGAGTGGGCCTTCTGTACTCTCACCGTGGGTGTGGCAGAGTGTGACGGCCCCTTGGGCCTCATGGCTGCTGCCGAAGGTTGCAGGTCTGGTCTACTCTCCCGCGTCCACATGAAAGCCAGCACTTGTCCCTCCACACCACTCGGGCAAGCTGTCCCAGACAAAGAGGTAGCACCTGACAGAGCCTTGTTCCAAATCCTTCATTCCTGAACAGATTCTAAAGGTGAGAGACCCAGAGGAGAGAGGGGAGGGGGAAGGGAGCGCAGACCCGGTTCCCTCCCCATAGCAGTGCCCCAGCTGGAGTGTGGTTATGGGCAGAAAGGGAGGTGGAAACCGTCATTAAACTGGATTTGAAACTGACACATGAAATGGACTAGACTGTTTTGGCTATGAAAGTGACTGAAATGTTAGGAAACCTGCCGCAAATGTCATTAAGTGATAGAAAATGGAGTGGGAAGGGAGTGATTAGAAAAACAAAACAAAACAAAACAAAACAAAAAAAAAAAAAAAACTTTTCACATTTAAATACATATTGAATTCAGACTGTTCAAGAAACTGGCTACCCATGTGATACAGGGTCCGTTCCCTGAAGGCAGAGCTCTATCTAGGTGAAACTGGAGGTAAGGCTGGGAGGGCTGCAAATACCAGAGCAGCAAATACACAGCCATTGGTCACATGGGTGTGATGGGCACATGGGTGGGCACATGGGTGTGATGGAGGGAGAATCGCCGTGGGGGAGGGGCACCAAGACAGCAGACTCAGTTTGTGTGGGTCAAACACACAAGTCACATGTGTGGTAAAGGCATCAGGGCACAGGACAGCCAGGTGAAGGCCCTGCGTTCAGACGGACCTGTTAAAAATAACTTCTTTGCGTGGGGTTTTGCACCTGAATTGCTTCTTAAACCCCAGAACCCAGCCCCCAAAGGTGTCTGGATTGCTTTCAAGGTGTACCCTTCCAATTTTGGTAAATGATAGCAAGGTCTAGTTCCTAATATTAGCAATAGCAGCCAACAGTTATTGAATGATTGCCATTTAATGTTCATTCTAGGCATGTGGGCAGGTATTACCATCATCCCCAGCTCATGGGTGAAGAAACCATGGGCCAGGCAGTGTGGCAGGTAGGTGACCGCCCACCAAAATGTGTCCTTTCTGCAGAATAGTTGTCAGTTGTTGCTGAGAAGTGGCTGGGCTGTAGTTCCCCACCTTCTGTGCATCGAAATGTGCCTTATCCTCTGTCTCAGCACCTGTTTTCTGGATGCTGAGAACTCTGAGGCCCTAGGAGATGAGGGGGTCACGGGGTGGAGGGCGGCTGGGTCCCTAAATCAGGGTGTAGAGGGAAGCTGTATTCCAACCAGGAGCACAGCAGTGGGACGCAAATGTAAATGAAAAATAAACTTTTATTATGCCAAGCTCCTGAGAATTAGGCATTTAGATGTCACAGCAGCTGGCATCCTCCCACCTGGAACAGAGCAGTGAGTGACTTAGCCAAGGTCACACAGCCTATGAGTGGGGAAACAGAGATAAATTCAGATCTGCTACACTCCACAGGAAGACCTGGACCTCTCAGGTGGATTTCCTTTCCATGAATCTCCCATGTACGGCTCCTGCTCCCTCTGCCCCTACAGCCCCATGCGTCTCTATGCCAAGTGCTATCCATGACAGAGCAGATGTGGCCAAACCACGGAACGGACGCAGGGTAGCTCTTACGTCTACAGGATCCCCTCTGGGGTCAGAATCCAGCTGCAGAGTGAGACTCTCCCGCTGAGCTTGGGAGCCGTCCACCGTACTTCCACTTTTGCCGTTTGACGTGGATTGACGGGACAGTGACCGTGATAATGACAGCTGCTGCTTATCCCGGGCTCCCCATGTTCCAGGCCCTGCTTGTGGTGTGCTGTCTCATTTCATTTTCACAACAATCTTAGGGCTGAGGGTCTCCTGTCAAGTTCATTCTGTAAATGAGGAAACAGTTGTTGAGAGGCTCGGCTCCTGCCCAGGGTCACACAGGGGGACAATAGCAGAGCCAGGACTCACAGAAAGCTCTGTCTGACCAGACCCTGCCCACAAGCATTGGTTTCAGATGCTTTGGATTGTGTACTCCTGGAAAAAACAAAAAGAAAAAAAAGCACGAGCACACTTAAAAATACATTTATACATGTACTGTGGCCACTAGTAAGGCATAATTTGTTATATATTAAGATAGAAAAAGTGAATAAGTGCCTATATATCTTCCTACCCTCCAAGGATTGTCCTGTGCATTCCCCTGGGCAAGCACACTCCCTTGAGACGTGCCCTGGACCCCGCTCCAGGCTGCCTCCAAACGCTGGGCCACGTGTACTTCTGTGACAAGGTCTTTTTCCCACTGGACAGCTCTGCTCCCAGAGGGCACTCAGGGCGTTTGGGAGGCGGAGGAATCACTGGTCCTGCATTTTGTCCACGGTGTCAGCTTCGTCATGAGGGACCGCGCAGTTCCAAATCTCTGTGGTCTCCAAAGCCTGTGGATTCAAATGACCACTAGAAGGCATGCTTTTCCTACTGAGACATCCAGGCAGGGCTGAGGGGTGGAGAGGTGGATAGGGGTCTGCAAACTTCAGGAGGCCTAGAAGCCAGCAGCTCTGGTGAGCACCCTCTCAGCTCAGCGTGACGTTGACCAAGTGGAAAGCCAGGCAAATGCGCCACAAGGAGGTACAATGCCCTGATCATCTTACTTCCAGGACGTCAAAAACTGGCGTCTGTCTAGCTTGGCTAGGAGCTGGTGCTAGTGGAGGACAGCCAGTGCCATCTGGACCTGCTCGGTGTGTGGCCCCTTCCTCAGAGCCCAGCAGGGTGTCAGGGAGGCAGACTGCGCTCTTGTGGGCCAGCAAGGCTTGGAAGGTGCCATTCCTAAAACACTGCCACTCCCAGGATGCAGAGCGCATACCACATGGCCGTGTCAGGTTACCTGGAGGAGAGTGTGAGCTGGAACCAACCTCCATTCATTCCTCACTCTCATCCGGCTCAGACTGCCCACCTCCCGGGGTCTAACTTGTGTGGACGTAAGCCAGGGGCACGGGCCCAGTGGCTCTGAGGTTGGCAGAAGTAAGTACTCACTGGTCGGAGGTGGTCTTGTAAGAAAAATGGGGTCTCGGCACAGGAGAGAATGGCAGGTATACTTTGGTCTTCAAGTTGTCTTCTATAAACTCTGAAAAAGTATTGGGAATAACCAAGGGTGCAGACCTGACTTCTGGCCATGCCCAGGACTTCAGGTTAAAGAGCTGTCTGACGGGGGAAAGAGGGATTCGCACAACGTCAGATTCTACAAAGTGCCACTTGCAATGGCGCCCCCGGCTGCCTTTCCTCTGTAGAGTGGTGCCAGTGACTGGAGGCTCTACTGAGACTCCTACATGTGAGTGTCCGAGAGACACTGTCCACGTTCCCAGTCAGGTGGCCCCCTCTGACTGCTGGTCTCCTTCTTACAGAATCTGCTACAAGGCTTTTCAGTGAGTCCTTTGCACCCCAGCTGGGTGGACAGAGGGAAAGGGGCATCTGTCCCAGGCCACAGTTGGTCAGACACTGCCATCCCCCCACCCACGCTAGGATGGGCCTAACGCCCCCTCTTTCTTAGGATTCGGAATTAGGAACAGGGACTCTCATAATTCTCTCCGGCGTCTTAAAATATGAAGTGACACAGCCAAGGCTTGGGGCAGCTGTGTTTGATCTGCACAAAGAGAATGAGGACACTCTGTTTGCAGAGAGAGAGAGGCACGAGGTGTGGAGGTGCGCACAGGGGGACTAAGGAGCCCTGGAGAAAGTGGGCTGACAAACCTCTGTTCCTGAATGTCCGGATCCGGGACCCAGCCCCTCATGGGGCCTGCCGTGTGCCCTGTCCTTGGGTTCTGCGAGCTGCTGTGTAGCCACCAAAATCCCCGGTGACCTTAGCTGGTACAAGTGTTTCTCATGCCCCGTGGTCCTGGACTGAGATGGAAGGTTAACCTTTGTAACCTTCGCTGCTGCGGCTGTGGGATCCAGACCCAGCTTTCTTCCTACCTTCACCCAGCATGTGTTTATCGAGTCTCCACCTGATAAACTGGGCCAGGTGCTGGGACACAAGGAGTGACACACACTTGCCCCTGCATGCTTCCTCTCAATGCTCATTTAAGTTCCCGAAGAATGAGGAAGCAGCAGAATCACGTCCCTTTGAGAAGTTGACATGGCGTTCATGCTTCAGTGGCATTGTAGCATCTCCAGTATCTGTGACAGCAGCGTCCCCAAAAGGTATGTGAGATGGCAGGTGGGCGGAAGTGCCAAAAAGAGCGCTTACTGACATGCTTCTCTCATGAACAGGTGGACCTAGGGCACATCTGTGCGTCCACTTAATGCATAGCTGGGCTGGGATAACGGGCCGCCCTTTGCTTTCTCGATGCAGAGTTGGAGGAGGGAGGGAGCTACACAGGCTCCTGGGTCGTTTACACTAGGCAGACAGAGCTGAAAAGCCAATGCTACCCACGGGGGCCTGGGGCTCTCGCCCGGGCAGCCCTGCACTGCTCTGGCCTGGACTGAGGGCCAGAAGACACACAGCTGCCCCGGATGGTGGCTGAGACTTGCCTGCTCCCTTAGTGCACCTTCGCAGTCCTGCACACGCTAGGATCCCTTGAATTGTGGTTTCAAACCTTGCTCCAAAGACCCCACCCCAGAGCTCCCAATTCAGTCCAGCTCGCTGAGTTCTCCTCCTCTTGGTGATTCTCCTAGCATGCCCCATGGTCACGCTTCGAGAAACAGGCAAAGTCGCTCTGTGTCTCCCTGTGCTTAAGCATTAGGTTAAAAAGAGGCACTGGTTCAAACCTTCAGTTTGTTTGCTCCAAGTTCAGGTTTACGATCCATCCTCTTATTCTGCGACCACAGAAGAAGCAGCTGGATGGAAAGGACCCACACCCTCTCTAACTGTGGGCAAGGGAGGCCACGCCTGTAACCTCTGGGCTCATCCCCAGTGGAAGAAGTCTTTGATTCTCAGCCTGCTGTTGGTCTGGAGGTGACAGGCAGCCCACAGATGTTTCTGGGCTTGGGTCTGCTGCAGCTCCATTCCTGGGCAGGGGCTGTGCAATGTGCTGGGTGTGTCTGGCACCCTCACTTGTGTCTGGTTGCCTGGGTCCTGCCTCTACAGCACTTTTTCAACTGCGGCTAGGGTCGCGTGCACAGTGGTTCAGCTACTGGGGCGATTCAGCCCCACCCTCATTTTGCTTCTGGGCCTAATCTGATCCAAGTCTTAGTTCAGCCAACAGGGCCCATTTGTGTCCTGACCACTTCGGCTCGAGGCCCTGGTGTGTGGGTCGTCCTTTGTTTCCAGCGCTCGGGTTTCTTTCTTGATGATCTGCTCCTTCCTCAGTTTTCCCAGAGCTGGGCTTTTACCTTCCTGTCTTCCTGGAACTCCTCTCCAGGAGCTGAGCATCTGTTTCTTGGGGACAGATTTCATCGGCATTGAGCCCAGCTGTCTGCTGGGTGTCCCTGTCACCAGGCTCTGCCCCTGTGCAGTGACACCACCTGTGTGACCCCCACTTCTGACTGCCCGGCAGGACGGCCTTCAATGTGGCCCCGGGTCTCTGTCCCTCACCTGTTCTGTGCCAGCTTCTCCCGGCCAGGGGGGGGGTTCCCAGGCCCCCATCCCTCCTCCCCAGGCTCGTGTAAGGTCTGGATCTGGCAGAGTCAAAGTCCATTGAAGAGATCACCTCCTAAAGTATAATTATTGTTTCTTGTTTAGCTTCTGAGCTGGATTAAAATTTCAGAGTCAAGGCTGTTGGTGGGGAAACCGGCACCACTTTTGTTTCAGCAAAATGTGAGACCTTGAGAAGGAAAGAAGACGAGAGGGTGAGAGGCAGGGAGGGTGAGCAGAAATGAGGGGAATGCTGGAGGCACCTCCTTCCCCCTCCAAAAAATCCCTTAGAACTTTCCGTGTGTGCTGGAACACAGTGAAAGCACTTACACACTACCTACAAATGGTTTATGTGCAGTATGGTCCCTGAGCACAAGTCACCACGTATCAGAGAAATGTGAGTGAACCTGCTCGACTGAACGCAGAGACTCGCGGAGGCCTGCTTGCCTCTGGGCCCTCGGTGGAGCTAGTTTCTTGTTTTATCCGAGGCCTGTTAACAAAGTGAGGGGCCACTCCTGGCGGAAAAGCATGCTCCCACACTCACTTTATCCCACACCCTCTCGTCGGCTGCTAAGGCCTCTATTTCCACATTGTTCAGCAAGGTGACTAACACGTAATATGCATCGACTCTATGCCAGACATTTCAGAATTCAGTAAAACCCCGAGCATTTATTACTGTCTACCACCAGGCGAGCACTATGTCGGTCATTTTAAACATACAACTTTACATCCTTAGTAACTCCTAACAACTCTCATGTTGCATGATGCGATCCATCTTCTGCAGGCGAGGGACTAAGCGGTCAGGGGCTTGTTCAAGGTCACCCAGCTTGTCAGGGTGGAGCTGGGAAACTGACGCCACATTCGGATGGACTGCTCCCTTTCTGGGCTGCTCTGTTCATCAGTAAATGATTTTACAACTGGATTCCAGGCTCTTCAAGACAGAAATGGTTTTATCTATTTTATGTTGTTGGAAAAGAAATCGCTTCTCCAGATTGTTAGTCATGGCCTGTGGGGGGTGGAGGGGACGAGATCATTCCTTGAGCAGGAGAGAGGCTCTGGGTGGAGTGAGCAGCAGCACCCCCATGCTGGGCTCTAAGCAGCAACAGGAGGGGACCGGAGATGACAGACAGGACTGACAAAGCTGGCTTACAAGTCCGGAGGCCTTAATTTATGTCACTTACCTTGCTGCTGCTGAAACCCCTCCAGGTAGGCTCACTTTCTGAACAAGGCATGGGGGAGGGTCTTTGAACGACTCAGTGGAAGAGCACAGGAGAGGCCCACACTTTTGTTGACATCACGGGAGAAGTAAGGAGTCTAATGACACAAAGTGGGTGCCAAGCGTTCAGCTGGCACCAGCTTCCAGGCCCAGCGGGGTCTGAGAAGCTCACATCCCTGGGAAACCACAGACATCTGAGGAAGGTGACAGGCTCTTGTGCGGTGTGCAGGAAGGACCAGCTTTGAGCTGATTTTATCCAAATCAACAAGAGGCTCGTTTACTCCCCACTCACGTCCACGTCCCCATAACACCCACACATATTTGTTTGAAATGGCCTCCTTCAACTTACAGTTCAACCTCCCTGCTGGGCCCCTGGAGTCCTGAAATGTTGATTTTTCCTTAAATGAATATTCCGAACATTCCTGACACTTGAAAAAGAAGACGTTTCTCTACCAGGGTTTCCTGGAAGAATCGGGTCCCTGTGCTCGGCCATACTCATTAGTGTGTGAGACATTATCTGCTCTGTGTGTAAATGGGACGAGGTCTGAGGACAGAGACAATGGTTGGGAGACTCGTCTTCCGGGGCCTGTGCGTCTCTCACGGACATGCGGTCCTGGCAGAGCATGGAAGACAACCCGTGGCCAGGACCCCCAGCTGAACAAACCCATGTTCCCATGTGACCTGCAAGGACTCTTCTCCACGGGAGGCCCTCCCTTCACTGTCACCTCCTCTTCCTTACTCCACCCACCTTCCCACCTGAGATGAGGAGCGCGTGTGTGGGTAACTTCTCTCTCCTCAGTGGATGGAGTGGTGGGAACGTTTGCAGAACTGACACCACCACGGACCGAGGCCTTGCTGATGGTCCCTCCGTCTGTTCCGGGACTCCGTGGAAGCCTCCTGCCGGGGCCCCTTCATTTGTACTGCTGACTCAAAACAAGGCTGCGATATTTACTTTCAGCTACAGCTCCTCGGCTTGCCCCAGGGCTCTTTGTGCCTTGAAAACTCCTTTATTGGTGATATTAGGATTGATTCCAAGAATAACAGCATTTATTTCTGCCACATCGCAGGCAGTCTGCGGATGTGTATGGATGGTTGAAAGATTTCTGTCCTGTCCCCATGAGCTCTCTCCTTTGACCTTTTGAAATCACTAAATTTTCTTGATGGTTTAAAGAAAAAGGAAACAGAATTCTAGATCGTTGGGGCCCAGGCCACATAGGGAAGGAAGGTGAAGTCCTGGACCCTGCGTCTGGAGGCCTCATTTATAACTGTGATCACATTCCCAGTAACACTCACCGCTGCCCGCACATACCTACCCGTTCCCTAGAAAGGTTTCTGCATACTGTAATGGAGCTTGGCCGACCAAATGCTGCTGCACCAGAGGAAGATACTTCAGAAGACTTTATAAGTGATTTGGGTCAAGTTTGAATACCTTGACATTTTCTAAAATGAAAACAAACAGAGCCATTCAGGACTAATTGCACTGGGCTACTGACCCACGCAGCTTGTTCTCTGCCCCAGGGCAGCCTGTAGTTCTTTACTGAGTGATTATTCTGTTTTGGGCACCAGGGACCAGAGCCAAACAAGACCCAGGTCTTAGGGTATGTTTATAGTACAATGGGATAGACAGAGACAGAATGAATACTTGTTATACAATGTGTCTCGGATAGTGGTTGGAACATTTCTTCAGCACTTTCCAAGTGTTTTACTCTTTTGCACACACTTCAACTTTTGATCCATAATCTAGCTGCTCTTGGACCCCCCCTACAGGAAACGGCAATGATTTCTCAGGTAAATGACCAGCATCCGTTCCCAGGCTGACCTCCCAACATAAGTTAATAAATTCATCTTTTGATATCAAAGTGTTGGGCCCTCTTGACTGCTAAATTCCGTATTTTGTGAGTGGAGACACTCATCTCGGAACTTGGTGATCCTGCTAACAAGCCTGGACTCCCCTGTAGGCACCTCAGTCAGGGTACAGCACTCTCTGTGGCAATTCCTCCAGGGAGAGGCCTCAGGAAGCCTTTGTAATTCACTGCCATTAAAAGTCCCGAAGGGACATGTGCATATGCAATCAGTATGGGGACAAGTAGGAAATAAAGGCTCTCCATCCACATGGAATATTCTAGATGCCATTTTCACAGACACCTGTGACCTCACCAACAAGGTGAAGAGGGCTTGTTAGCTCCTTAGCTAGGAGTTTGAAGGGAGATAGTTTTATTGGTCTTCAGGCTCACTTCTCGGATCTCAGCATGAATCACAGTTCCAACGGAGCAAATGCCCATACTTTCGTTTCAGAGTGAGTCCCCGCCTTCTTCAGGTTTCTTCTCAGCCGGCTTAATTGCTGCCCCCAGCAAAAGGGCGGCAGCCTGCCACCACTTTACTCACACTTTATGAAATCAGAGTTAAATTGATGGCCTGTTAACATTCTTGGTTTGGCGATGGCTGCAGAAAAAATATACCTAAAAAAAAGGACCTATAGCCTGCCAACGAATATCATCTCCCCCCCTAAAGACCCAAATTACTGAAACATTGTAGCCTGAAGGGAAATTCTGGTGAAGTGATGTGGCTGCTGTACTTGGAGAACAATCACACCTGAGGCTGCAGCTTTATTTTATTTCCCTATTTCACTTTGATCCATAAAACGTCTGGCAAAGGATCTGGAATTTTGGACCCTACTAACCAGCTGGAGATGGGTTCGTTTCACTTACTTGGAAAAAGAGATTCTTCTAATGGGATTTCTCACTCTACGCGCCGTCCCCCTTCTGTTTCACAAGTCCCTCCGTCATGGCCATCACACAGCCAGGAATTCCCCTATGGGACACGTGCCCGCTCTTGGCTGGACCGTGTGTGTGGGCACATATAGGACTAGGAGAGTGAGCCGTGGAAACGAGCAGTGCTTGTGTGTGTGTGGCATTGGCCGCATGAGAGCCACGGCGGGCGTGACCTGAGAAGCTTAGGCACACATGCCATAGCCTTTGCCTCCGAATCTGACAGGTCAGACAGTAGAAGTCTGACCAGCATCTTGGTTAAATAGAAAACATGATTCAGGCTCCTAAAAAGAACGACTGTCTCCCACTGCCTATGTATGGGATTCCTTCTTAGAAGAGGTCCAGCCAGAATGGAGCTAAAATGGAAGGATGATATTGTGGTGCTAAAAACAGAGGTGAAAGAGGTTGTGAAAACCTTATGAGAGTGTCTACACCCCAGGTTGGGTACTAAAGAAGGTGATGAGAAATCAGCGAGATTTGAGAGCGTGATGGTAATAATACAGTGCTGGCTATGGGCCGAGACCTGTTCCAAGGACTCTGCACATAATCGATTCATTTAATCCTCAGAGCAGCCCTATAAGGTGTACGCTACTCATATCCACACTTTTTGGATGAGGACAGGAGTGGTAAAAGATATACTCAAGCATATGAAAATTTTTAAGTTGACTTAAGTGAAACTTGAGTTGGGAAGCATCCAACATAGAAGACAGAAAGGAGCGCCAAGAAGCTGTACAAAATGAAAGACCGCTACAGCCGGGTCTGGGGGGTGGGCAGAAACAAAAAAGTCATACTGGACAATAAAGGCGGGTTGGTAATTGCCAGGTTACCTTCCTTTAGGGGATGGCAAGGGTCTCTCAGGCAGGTTACGTACCTGGTGTGGATGAGGTGGTTCCTGATCGACTGATTTAAGATTATATTTCTGTGATTAAGTCTAGGTTTGGTGACATGGGGCTTAGTATAAACAACTCTGTTTTGGGCCTATTGTCTTGTTTTCTAATAGGTGCTCAGTCTCTTGCCTGAGGTAGGACAGGTGATAAATGGTAAAGCTGGGATTTGAAACCACGCAGTCTCCCACTGGAGTGTGTGCTCTCAGTGCCCAGGTCATGCTACGTCTCAGAGACCTAAAGGTGAGAGTTGTAAAAAGCTGTTAGAGATGGCAGAACGGAATCTACATGTCACATAAGACCAGACTGAGAGGACGGAAACAACTGAAGCCTTCCAACTGCTGAGGCCAAGGAGGGGAGAACCCGGGGAGCAATGGTTTTCTAAGAGCCCAAGTAGACTCGAAAAGCAGGAGGTCATTCAGCAGGAAGAGTCAGTGGGCAAAAGACACATTTTCATTAAGATATTATACATACACACATATATATTCAATTTATACAAATTTACAAATCTATATATAAGAATGACACACACATTGAATAAATATACAACTATGGAAATTATTTTCACGTTCCTTGTCCATAAGTAAAGCATTAACCTGAGACTATTAACTGCTCCTGAGATCCATGCTCCTAACTGCTGCTGCCACCAAGGATATAGTGTGTATTCATGTTCTAAGCTGACAGACCTTGAGGAATGCTGCTGCTGGAGACCTGAGTAAATGTGCTTTCATCTGCAGAGTTCCTTCAGCGGCAGCTTGGGGTGTGAGCACTGGAAGGATTGGGGCTGCCAGTCAGCCACAGTGTCTGCTGTTCAGGGTGAGCCTGTACTTGAGTCACAGAAATATCAGATAACATTAGGAAAGATGTTGTCACCTTACCTACCCCAGGGGAATCTGTCCTGTGAAAGGAGCTGTTTATTTAATTCCTTACTCTAGGCTTTAAAGGAAAGTTTGGGCATCAGTGGAGTCTCAGAGATGACAAGTATTCTTGTCATCACCATCGATGACGTGTCCACATCCAACAACAATTGTCAAAAAACATCCAGGTGATTTTAACTTCAGAGCAAACCTCAGACATTCTTCGAAGCTTGTTATTATCTTGCCATCCTCAGGCTGAGTCTCCCTACCTGTGGTTTTGGAATTCTCATTTAGAGCAGGAGGTCACTGCAATCCTTAACTGAAGGCTTTCTAAGGGACCAGTGTGTAAATTAATGCCAAATATAGCTGACAGAGATAAAAACTTCTGATGAGTAACTGAACATCACACAGCCATTTGTTCCCAAAGCCACTTCCCAATTGATTTTTGAAACCTTTGTCACCTAAAACATTCTGCCATACCATTTTCTGCATATCTGCAACAGAAAAGAGTTTTGTACAAATCCTTCCTGTGGGGAGAAAGAATGATGTGCTTTTTCAAACTGCACAAGCCTCACCTCCCCCCGTGATGCTGGTAAGTGTCCCTGTCCAGCCTGTCCCCTTTGAGAAATCCTTTGCTTGAATGCAGAGACTGCAATCACAACACTCAGGATTCTGTACATGCCTGAGTCCCTGATTTCTCCATGGTACTTGGTGATTTATTGTACACCATTGACTCATTTTCCCCCCTTCCTAGCAGGTCACTAATCCATTTGATACAGGGTGAGAAATGACATAAATTTCTTCTACTATGATTTCTCATTGACCACTCAGACAAAAGATGCAAAATACTTATCAGGGTCCAACTAACTCAAAACGCGGTTGGTCGGTTTCTCAGTAATGTGGAGGGGCTGCTAGAGCTCTTCTGTGATTTTCCAGCAGGAATGTGGGAGGTCCTTGTGAGCTGGTGGAGGCAGCACAGTGTGGCTGGCCCCCCAGGCGATCACAGGTACTGGATTTCCTTCCTGGCCGTGGAGCTTCAACTTGGATCCCATTCCCACGTTATCCTAGCACACCAGTGACTCGTTCAGGGTTTGAGCATGAATAGCTGCCTCCATGGAAGCAGAAACAGGACTGGGGAAGACAAACTCTGAGCCACACAGTACAGTTATCAGGAAGAAGACTCAGGCGGAAATCAAATGGCCTGATCTCTTTGTCACTCATGCTTTGCCTGTCGTCCCAGCTCCTTCAGCGGATCCCATACTGGTTCAGCACAAAGAGCCAAACTAGTTCAGAACTGAGCAGTGTGCTAAGTGCTACGGTACCCACATCTCTCTTCAGGACTGAGGCACACATTCATTTCCTGAGCTGCTGGACTGTGGGAGGCTGACAGTCAGAACTGTTCGGCCCAAGATCATGCCTTCTCCCAAGGGACTGCCCGATCAGGAGGGGATAAACACCTGGATCCTTGGTCCCTAAAGCAGGACAACTCTGAAAACTCATCCAACTCCCCAAGGATTGGCTGAGGCCTTTGCTGTGATTGCACGGAGGGAAAACCACCTCCCACAATTCTCCTGCCTTCACTCCCCCACATCCATCCAAATTCAGGACACTCCCCCATAAACTTTCTTTATGAAAAATCCCCCTTCAGAGTCTGGTTTTGCAAGGAACCCAAGTTAAAACAAGCAAGAAACCCTCAGGACAGGATCGTTTTCTCTTCAATAGTTCATTTTCTTTATTACTCACCCACTACTGACTGAACTCCTCTAATGTTCCAGATACTGTGTTAACTTTTGGCAATTACAAGGTAAATAAGAACTATTTCTTGCCCTCAAAGAGCTCATAGTCTACTGAAGAAGAATAAGACTGAAAAAAACTAATGTACATAATTATCAAAACATTTATAAGAAATTGTGGTATCATAGGAAAGGATTATTAACTTAATCTGTAGAGCTGGAATACGATGGAGAAAATGACAATAGAGCTAAGATATATATAGATATAGATATATTCTTTTTAGTAGTTTCAATTTTTTATTGAGACATAATTCACATGCTATAATATTCCACCCTTTAAAATGTACACTTCAGTAGTTTTTAATAGCATCACAAGGTTGTGCAACCATCACCACTAATTCCACTATCTAACTTAATCACCCCCAAATAGATCCTGTACCCAATTAGCAGTTACTCCCCCTTTTCAGGCCCTGAAGTCCCTACTCGGCTAGCTTAGTGGTCAGCTAATAACTGGACAGAGACTAACTTCAGAGCATGAATCAATGTGCCCTGGTTTCTGCTGGGTGCTCTGTGTGGGTGCTGGAGCACTCCATCCTCCGCCAGCAGCTGACAGCTCTGCCTTAGCCTTTACTTCCGGCTTGTGCAGAGCCTCAAGGTCAGCCAGAGGTTGCCACGTCTTCCGGGGGCATGCACACAGCCCTACACATGCACATGGGCCGCAAGATCCTCCAGAATCAGTTCTGAGCTCCTTCAAACCTCTATGGACACTTCCTTCCCCAGATTTTCTTTTTAAGCGTTTTGGTTAATCCATCACATGGCATATCAGAGTCAGTCTGTGTGACAAGCAGGTTTTGGCAGAAATGATGGAATGTCACTTCCAAAGTTAGGTTATAAAAGACACTGTGGCTTCCAACTTCGGCTCTCTCAGACTCCCTCTTTCATGTTCTGGGGGATACAGCTGCTCTTTACGGAGCGGTCCCACGGAGTGGCGCACAAAGAGGCCTCCTGAGAGATCCTGGAAGTTGGTCCTCAGCTCCAGTTGAGCCTCAGCTGATCGGAGCACTAGAAGACACATGGCAACCACCTCATGTGGGGCTCCGAGTCAGCACCACCCAGCTAAACTGTGTCTGGATTCCTGAACCTCACAAACTGTGTGAGACAGTGAATGTTTGGTGTTTAAGCTCTAAGTTTTGGGATAACCTGCTACACAGCAACAGATAACTAACACATCACGCCATGACTTCCTAAAATCCTTTAACATGATTTTAAGTTTCAATATGACCTGAGCAGGACCTGCTTGGCTGCTGCATCTGGCCCATATCTCTCTGTCCCAGACTTCCTTTTGTCCCTCGCAGCACTGTGGACAGGGGCTTTTGTATGTGACAGTTTCTTCCTCTTCCTTCCTTGTCTGTTAACATAGCCTGGCTCTCCAGAATGAACCCCAGAATCACACAAAGTATAGGCTGAGCCGGGTTTCCAGGACAGAACGTTGACCATAGAGGGAATGGGAGGACCCAGCGTTTCCTCTCTGGGGAGCAGGAGCCCATTTCATTAATGGTAGTGGGAGACCATGACAGGAGGGCTGAGGGGCCCTGGGGAAAAAGGCAGAGGAGGACAGACTTCCAGGGAAACAGAACCCCCTCAGCCTCGCCGGAAGCCAACCCTCTGCCACTCGGGTCCTGCCAGACAGGAGCAGCAGGGACAGCCACCCAGGCAGAAGAAAGGATGGTGAGCAGGAAGGGCAGAATGCCAGATGGCTGAGCTGGCCAAAGCGCCACCAGCCAGCACCAGCCCTGTGCCAACTGTTAGCATCGGCCAAGGAGCAAGGATAGACAGGAAGCATGGTGGCCCGTCCAGCTCCTCCGGTGTCACAGGCTGGCTGCCTCGGGTCTGTCCTGGTGAACCTGGTGAGGGCTGCATAAACAACACTGGTCCTGCGGTCATAGATGTGAGTTCAAAACCAGTGACGTCCCAGCCAGGTGACCTTGAACCAATGACATTACCTTCCCTGGTATAAGCAAGGCGCTGTTGTGACAGATTGAGTTACTTGCATAGAGAGGGTTTGCAAACAGTGAACTATGAATATATATCCATAGTCTTGCTGTGAGGCTCTGGGTTTGCAGGCCACCTTCGAATAGGGGAAATGGAGAGCCCCTCAAAGGGATCAAAGGCGGACGCAACTCTGGGACAGTCACCGGTAACCACGGATCAGCCTGTGTTGCAGTTGACAGTGTCTCTGGTCTCTGTAAAAGCTGTCACTCACCTGGTCACTCTCCTCCAATCCTTCTAGGAGGTGTGTGCCATGTGACGCTGCTCTGGCCACGCTCTCCTGCAGTCCCCAGGCCACACAGTCGCTTGTGACAGTACAAATGCCGTCTGGCTGTGTCTCTCACGACAAGCTCACCTCTGTCCCTCCATGTCCCTCGACGGGATGCTGGTTCACTCATGTGCCCCTGACAGACGTTCTAGAAACAGCATGTGTACTGAGTTGTAGCAAAAATGAATGTATGTGTTGATCGAAACTGGGCATCTTGCCTGGGGAATGTTTTCAAGATGCCTGTGTGTGCCACGTGGGGTTTGGCACCAGCTGTGTGACGAGGGCACACGGCCCCGCCACTCTGAGGAAAACCAGGAGCACCGAGGTCCCTTCTCTTATTTCTAAACCTTGAAAGTATCTAGCAGTTGGAGCCTCTTTCCAATGAGAAACTCTAGATTTTGTCACCCTGTGAGGTGTTTATTCATCTAACTTAAGTCCATTTCCTCTAACAAACAGTATGGTTCCCCACTACAACAGACGTGGTGCTCGGAGCTCGGTACACAGATAGGAATAGGTCGCAGTCCTGCCTGGGAGGGGCGTAGGGGCACACAGACACAGCAGAGGGGTTAGAGCCAGGAGTAAGTCCCCTGGGGGCCCTAGAGTGCTCCACAGAGCGGGAGGACTTTGCGTAGGGTCTTAAAGGATGTATATTTTGCCATGTGTCTTAGTCTGTTCTGATGGCTATAATGAAATACCACAGACTGGGTGGCTTATAAACAACAGAAATGTATTCCTCATCACTCTAGAGGCTGGAAGTCCAAGATCAAGGTGCCAGGATGATCAGGTGAGGGACTATTCCTGGGTCAGAGACGGTGCCTTCTCCCTGTCCTCACAAGGAGGGAGCTCTGTGGGGTCTCTTTTATAAGGGCTCCAATGCCATCAGGAGGGCCCCACCCTCATGACCTCAGCACCTCCCAAAGGCTCACCTCCTAATATCTTCACGTCAGGCATTAAGATTTCAACATATGAAGATCGGCTGTGTGGGGGGGTGGAAGTGGGGGACACACATTCAGATCACACACCAGGTGAGGAAGCTGCCGACACTCGCAAAGGAGGCTAGGACAGAGTTATCAGGGACACGTGACGGGAAGACGCACACCGTCAGGTGATGCTGGGCTCTGTGTGGGTCAGGCCTGGGGTGGACAACTGTGCAACAGGACAGATAGGTCCTGAGAAACCTCCAGGCAAGACTGTGTGCAAGGGACAGCCACCCCTCAGCTCTGGCTGATTGTCACCACGCGGGAGAGCAGCCCCCAAGTGACCTCAACTCGGATCCTTCAAAAGACGTCAGCAACTCAGGTTTTGTACTGGTTTTTTTTATTTTTCATTGTTGATAAGCAATGAAAAATAAAATAAAAGATTGTTCAGGCCAACCGTAGTGATGCTGTGATGCCCGCCCAGAGCTCCTCACCCCCAGTGGCTCTCATGTCGGCCAGCTCTCCCCTCTCAGCCGCATTTGTCCTCACCCCTGCATCCTGCCCTCCCCCTTCCCGCCTGCATTTCCCCCTGACCCCTGCAGCCTCCGTTCTCCCCTTCCCAGACCTGCATTTCTTTCTTCATCACAGTGTTTCCTGAAGAGCACCCATTCTGACCCCAGGCACCACATCTGCTGAACATGACTTGTCACCAGAGACACTAAGCACACAGGTCTGCTGACCAGAGATGGCCTTTGAGGACTTCAAGTTAGAATTTGAGGAAAATGGTGCCAGAATTGAGCTGGTGAGGGGAGGTGCCAGGCTATGAGGCTGAAAAGGGAGACGGAGGCCTGGTCAGGGTCAGTCATTGCCCATGCAGGGAGAGTCCTGCGGGCAACGTGGGGCCGCTGCAGGGTTTTCTTTTGTCCAAGAAGCTGCTGATCACATCAGGCCTTACAGAGTGTGACGGGCTGCAGTGGGAGATGATGAGAGAAGATCTGTGCTGGGTCATCCTTGCTCGGATGGCTGCAATAGCTTCTTCACCGGCCTTCTTGGGTCCAGCCCTGCACAGCTCAGCCCGTCCTCAAGTCGGCAGCCAGAGAGCCCCTGGCAAACTGAGTCAGGTCCTGTTCCCAAGCCTCCATGGTGCCTCACAACCCGTGTGAAGGCCAATGTCCTGTTACAGCCTAAATCCCCCTGTCCCCCCTGAGCTGCCCTCCCCCGTGCTCCCTCACACTGTCCCCCGTCCCCCCTGAGCTGCCCTCCCCGCTGCTCCCTCACACTGGTCACTGTTCCCCCTGAGCCTGCCCTCCCCCCGGGCTCCCTCACACTGGTCAGTGTCCCCTTCCCCTTTCTGGACCACATTGGACAGGCTTCCTTCTCAGGTCCTGCACTTGTCTCTTCTTACTCTTCCCACACATATGAGAAGGCTGCCACCTCACTCCTTCAGGTCTCCAGGGAGAGCTGCCCTGGCCTCACCACATAAAACCACCTGCGAGCGCTGCACACACACACACACACACACACACACACACACACACACACCCTGCTCCCCCCCCCCACACACACACTGCATAACCACCCTGAGGGGCTCTGAGACCCAGCGCTCACCCCGCCTGCCATCTGACCCTGTGGGTCGCACCCCAGAGGAAGGGCTCCAAGGCCAAGCTGTGTCCTCCGTGAAGCAGGCACTGTCTTAACTGTCCTGCTGGGATCTGGATAGTGTGCCTCTATTAGTTTACATAGAGGGGTCTCATCCTGCACTCCATCCCCCTTCCCTCTTAATTTATCATCGTGTTACGTGTTATATATTTTATTTATTTATCCTGTTTATAATCTGTCTTCCCCACTAATATGTAACCTCCATGAGATTCAACCAATCCTATTTCCACAGGGCCTAGAATAATTCTGGATGTACAGTAGCTCAATAATATATGTTGAATAAACTACAAAGAGAGTATCTGGAAGGAAGGGAGAAAGGAAGGAAGGGAAGGAGAGAGGGAGGAAGTCAGGAAGGAATGGAGGGAGAAAGAGGGGAAAAGAGGGAGAGAGGGAGGGAAGAGACATATTAGGGCAGGGAAATCCACTTGCCGGATATGTTAATAATTGATATGAGAGAATGATGGAAACTGAGGTGGCGTCATTAAAGTTAGAAAGAAAGGACAGGCATTGTTCTTAGTGTTTGTTCTTTCAATGCTCTTCAGCCACTTCTGTTAACCCATCAATCCTTGTAAAGCTCTCAGTGTCCCCATTCCCAGTATTACAACCCTAAATTCCCACACTCTGAGCTGGAGGCGGCTTCTTGTGACCTCTGTCTGTCATTTCAGTCTCTTGATTCCTTCTTAGCTTTTTCCTGTTAAAAACCATTTTAAGCATCCTGTCCTCTTGTTTGAATTTTCATTTCAGCTTAACCAGTTTCCAACAACTTTGATTTCCTTACCAAGTCATTTGTCTTAGGGCCACCTGCAGGATGAAATGTGGCTCCCTCTCCAGCAGAAAGGCTTTGCTAGAACCCTGGACTCTGGAGAAGTTTAGGAAACTGACCTTCAGGCCACGACCACCCTGCTCTCTGAATTGGCCCAGCAATGACCTTGGGAAGGGAAGGGCAGGCAAGGGAAGGGGAGTAGAAGGGAGGGGAGGGAATGAGAGGGGAGAGGAAGGAAAGGCATTCCTGGGACAGGCACATGGGCTCTGGTTCTTGACCAGTGGAAACACTTGCAAACCGGGTGGCAGCTGATGCAAGGAGATTCACAGATGAAAAGCTAATCAGGCTTTTTCTTTTAAGTGCAAGCAGTACTGGGAGATGAAGCACAGCAGGTGAGCAAAAGCCCCAGTCCTTTCCAAAGCTGTCACACATCTGTGACAGAGGGACAGCTTTGTGTTTTTAAACAGCAGCTATCTGGAAACCACTGTGTACCTGCTGGTCAGGCTTAGCTGCCAATGTGCAAATCACACTGGGTAGGAGGCCATCTCCCTGGTGGGGAGGAACTGTGTTCTCCTCCTTCTCTAGGGACCTGCTTTGGACAGGGAGTGACTGTGGTCTGCACTTGACCTTCCAAATATGGACTTCCTGCCTCTGAAAGGAAGTCACTGCCTATGAGAGCTGAAAGCAGCTCTACACACAGATCAAACATATATATATATGTGTTCTGCAATGAAGTTCGCAAACTCATCCTAGAGAAAGTGCTACACAACTCATTGCTGAATATCATTATGGTCACCTTCGAAGTCCTCCCCTTGGGAAGCTATGCACTGACGCCAGTGCCTAGTCCACCCTTCAAAGCAATTTTGGAACTCTTTTTCTGGAATGGCCATCAGAGCTGTCATCGTATTACTCCTGATGTCCTGAATGTCATCAAAATGTCTTCCTTTCAATATTTCCTTTATCTTCGGGTAAAGAAAGAAGTCATTGGGGGCCAGGTCAGGTGAGGAGGGAGGGTGTTCCAATACAGTTATTTGTTTCCTGGTTAAAAACTCCTTCACAGACAGTGCCGTGTGAGCTGGTGCATTGTCGTGATGCAAGAGCCATGAATTGTTGGCGAGAAGTTCAGGTCGTCTAACTTTTTCACGCAGTCTTTGCAGCACTTCCAAATAGTAAACTTGGTTAACTGTTTTGTCCAGTCAGTACAAATTCATAATGAATAATCCCTCTAATACCAAAAAAGGTTAGCAACATCATTGCAACTAGTTCTTGAACTTAATTGTCAGACCTCGTATATACTCAAATTTATCATCATCTGACCCTCCAGCATAAATTCTTAAGATGAAAGATCAGATTTTGATGACCATAAAGGCCTTTTATCTCTGAGGTGTTCTGGGCGGGATGGGGTAGTTCTGGATTGGAAATCTCCATGGGTAAATTTCATAATTTAAAACTAGGGGGCAAGACAATTGCTCAGGCAAACCCAGGTTAATGCATTAAAAAGAACAAAAACAAGAAGACAGCTGGAATTGCCTTACTGGTCTGCTCTGCGTTTGCAGCCCTGCTAATGGACAGCTACATCAGGGTATTTTCTAAGCTTTGGTATCACAAGGGAATTATGTTTGGTTCTTTATATTCCTGGACTACTTCCCATATGGCCCCGTGTGGAGCCTGCCTTCTTCTCGTCTCCATTGGAGTTGACTCCCACAGGATCTTTAAGAATTAAGGAAAGTGTTACCAGGACCCTAGCAGTTCCCTTGAGTCTGCCTGCCTGTGCTCACTGGGTCAGAGAAATGCACAAGCAGGAGTTTGCAGGGTAGATAGAAAAATGGTTTAATATTGAATTGGCCAATCCAGAGACAGGGAGCCTGTGCTCTAAAGACCCGACTCCCCAGGTTACAGGTTACATAGGGCAAACTCATGATAGCATGGGTTAGGGGTTCAGGGGTGTGCTGGGAGCTGACTGATTGGAGGTGAAATAAGGATAACAAATCATTTCTTCAGAACTGTCTTGAGGACAGCTCTGCGGTCTGCTCCCGGGTCCCCATCAGGTCTCCTGGGAAAGCAGCCAGGGGCCCGTTCCACCCCAGGGCTTAGGACTTAGGTCAAGGTGTTAGCTGTAGCTGCCAGAGGTCTGGACCATGTGGCCATCGGTCAGGTCCGGGCCACTGTCTTCTGCTGCCTTAGGGGTTGCTGATTATCCGGGGAAAGCCTGGCTCTCTGAGGGCTGTACAGAGAGAGGGATGTGGTTTCTAGAGGTAGGATTTAAAAATAAACGTAATCAAAGTCATAGGGACTCTCAGTTTCAAAATGGCCCTGAATGAGTTCTCAGCTAATGGAGGCAGAACCTGGATATGAAGCCGCACTTCCCATGAGCGTCGGTGCCCTGTGGGGAGGAGTAGAGATACCCGAGATCTGCTATGCTCCTGCCAGGCCCAGACATTGTCAGTGGAGGGAGATAAACATGTAGCTGATTGGCACTTCTGAGGGAACCCATTGCTGGATGAGTTTTCTTCTGATTTTTTAAAAGCATGTCAAATGCCTCTTCTGGAAATGATTCTCAAGGATTCTCACAGAGAGAAATTAGGGGTGGGCTCTGGTCCCGGTTTGTAACCATTGTGAGTCTCTAATAATGCCTCCTAATATTGAATGCTAAAATCTAGGTTTAGTTTAATTTCCTCTAATTCCTTTTCAGTAAAGTATCGTAGAGGCTGAACCAAGAGGAGAATAAAGATGGAAATCAATTCCTTTGCCTCTGTCAAAACAATTCACTTAAAAATAACTTCAGACATGTGCAAATGGGATGATTAAAATATTTATCAAAATGAATGAGGACATGCTCACGTTGCCAGCTTGAAATTTTATGAAAACTTGCCGAGAGGGAGCAAACTTTTATTACAAAACCAAGAGTAATTATCACAGGTCCCTCCAATGCCCACACTGCAGGCTGGACGTTTTAGAGACACGAACTTGCTGAATCCTCATACAGCCCTTTCTAAAGAAATGTTTTTCACCTGACTTTCTGGATGCGGAAACGGAGACTGAAAGATGCCAAGTAACTTGCCCAGTCAATAGGTGGTAAGTCGATTTGAACCCAGGGCTGCCCAGCTCCAAAATCCGCTTCCTTTCTACTTATCTATTCATCTTTTTAACCACATCCAACAGCAGAGCAACAATCACAGTAACTCACAAATGTTTAGGACGTGAACTCTGGCATCACCATTATTTACATATATATTATACTTTTTAGAACTTCATCCACTGCACGTTTTTGAGTGCCGGTGTCATCGATGGCGTTTCTCTGTGATGCTGTGAGTTTTCTGTCTCTGGGCTATCCCCATCTGGCAGTCCCGGGCTACATGTGACTCATGAATGAAAATGTGGTTTGTGTGACTGAGAATCTCAATTCTTAGTGTTCTTTCATTTTAATTTCAATGTAAATAACCACATGTGGTGTGGCTACCACTGCAGGCGGCACAAGTCTGCATATTTATAATTACAGGGCTTACAGACACGTGGTAAGAGAAAACTTGAATGGAAGCATAATATCAACGTTGATCGTTTTCCTTCAGCGCACTAATGAAATTCCTGGAAAGTACCTGACCCCACCTGTGGGTATGTGTACTATGGACAGAGAGTTGGTTCTCCTAATGAAGTGCTACTTGTCATCACAGCCCAGACAGGTTGTGGAGGCAATTTTAATTTGTGTGCCTACGATTCATGGGTCTACAAAGGGCACATTTTGTGGGAAAAACAAGGACACATTTTATTTTAGTAAATTTAAAAGTGGCAAAGGAAAGATTTTTTGTTTTGTTTTTGATTTTGCTTTTTGCGCATGCACACATAATATATGTATGTGTGTAGTTATAGATTTTGCTTTCCGAAAAAAGACCCTGCCTTCCATTCTAAACATACAATGCAGCTTGTGGACAATTAACGCTCAGTTTTTCTAAAAACACAGCCTCTCAGAGATAATGAACTTCTGCCATTGTTCTTTATTTTGCAGTAGATGACAGTGTATAAAAGCATGGCCCCAAAACGTTACTGGAGAGACTGACCTGCATTCCCTCTGATAGCCTGTGGTTCCTCTCTGTAGGGGAAGCTGCTTCCTCCGCATTCACATCCCTTGACTCTCTGTGCACTCGTCTCTCGGCTGCTGTGAGCATTGCCTGCTAATGGCTCACATATCCAAAGGATGGTCCCTGGACAAATTGGAACCCCCAGACAGGGAGATGATGCCCTCGACCCCTGCCTCCGCCCTTGGCCCATAGGTAATGATGGACTGATGGAGGAGTAGGGCACAGAAGACCACCTTGCTCAAGGTGGGACCAATTTCATGGTCCAGCTCCTGCTCCAGAGTTCCCCATGGGATCAGGCTGGCGAGACATTCCAGCCTGGATTCCACCCTCTCCTTACTCTTTCTCTGCCTGTCCTTCTTCCCCCAGCCCTTCCCAGACAGCACACCCTCTATAAACCACGGGTGCCTAAATCTCTGTGTCAGGCTCTGCTTCTAGGAAACTTGGCCTAAGACACCATCTCAAAGGCCTGAATTATTTGCATGCACGAGAAGTGACCTGCCAGCATCTAGACTCACATGACCCTCCTCAGAGAAGTATAGGAATTTCCACTGATAAACTTGGAGAAACAATAAACTTTTGTTTGTTCCTTTCTGTACAAAATTTATAGCCCAGATACTCCAAAGGTGAAAGGTGCAGTATTACCAAAGCCTGGATTTGGAGCACGAACCTGGCTGCGAAACAGAAGCTGTCACTCCCGCCAAGATAGTCAGTCGAAATGGCCATGGCCAATTGGGGTGAGTACATATTTTGGCTACACTACAATTTAGAAAGGTACGTGTTTTAGAAAGGTGATTGTTTAAATAAGATTTAGATTCAATAGACACAGGGGAGAAGGAGCAGGATGGGGTGGAAGGGGAAGGTGGTTTCAATATATAAGGTTATGACAACCACAGCTCCATTCTTAAGCAAACAAACAGACACACACACAAACAAATAAATGAAGATGTTTAGGCCAGAAGAAAGGAGTATGTGTTTTGTATGTGCTGGATTGGCCCTGGTCTCATGGAATGTCAATCAAGAACAACTGTTCTCATTTAGAACAGATAATGATTGTGTGGAAAACAGAGCATCAAGTTTATTCATTCATAATGGGAAATAAAACCACCAAGCAGATTGGAAACTCATGTTTTCTGTTCAGTTTATTCTATCCCTCTAGGCAAATTTATAAGAGAAACCAAATTAAAATCAGAATTTTCATTGTGAGTGACTGTGAGAAGCAGGGCATTTGGATGAGCTGAAATGCAGAAGTCACTGATCTGTGACCACCTGACCCGCTCCACTCCCCCGTGGACATGCCACCTGCAGAGGGGCCACCTGTGATCCTGGACCAGCCTTCCCTGTCCCCAGCAGGGAACTCTCAGTCGCATTTTCCTGGACTTCCTTGACTGGCCAACTCCTTTTTTCTGATTGCCATATTTTATATATTTTTCTATAATAATATTTTGGTCCTGTTTAACTTTTTTCCCATCAAAGATATATACGATCTATGAAAGTTGTTAAGAGAATAAGACGTAAGAGTTCTCATCACAAGGAAAAACATTTTTTTTTTTTGCTTTCTCTTTTTTAGTGTATCTATATGAAATGATGGATACTACCTAAACTTATTGTGGTAATCATTTCACAATACAGTTGACCTTCGAACAACACCGGTTTGAACTGCGTGGGTTCACTAATATGTGGATTTTTTTCAGTAAATGCCTGTAACGTTTGTGTTTGCAGCTGGGAGTCCACAGACACGCAGGCCCTGTGTGCACTGACCTATTGCATTCTAAACCAGGGATTTGAGCATCCACAAAATTTTGGTATCCCTGGGGGGTCCTGGAACAAATCTCCCGTAGATATCAAGGGACGACTAAATTACAGAGGAGTCAAAAGTGATATGCAGATTTTCCACTGTGCAAGGGTTGGCACCCTTAGCCCACATGTTTTTCAAGGTCAACTGCATAGGTAAGTCAAACTGTTGTTCTGGACATCTTAAACCTATATATTGAGGTATGCCAATTGTATCTCAAGAAAAGTAGAAAATAAAACCATGAAAAAAGACACATACGGCCATTGTAAAGCCTTGGACAAAATAAAGGCTCCCCGTCAGCTGGAGATAATCTCTGAGCAATGGCACAAAGAGCACTTGCCTTGTAGGGAGAAATAACATTGCCCAGGGCACCTGGTGCGCACAGAATGACCTTCCTTCAACCTCCAAATATTCTTTAAGCTAGGATTCAGCACACGTTTTCTTCAAATAGCCAGGTAGTAAATAATTTAGGCTCTGTGGGTCATATGGTCTCCATGACAACTACTCAGCTCTGCCCGATGCAGCAAAAAAGTAGGCATAGACGCCATGAAAATGAGTGGGTATGGCTGTGTGCCAACAAAACTTTATTTGCTACGAAAGCCAGTACACCACATTGGGTGCACGGGTCTTCCTTTGCCAATCCCTATTCTACTTCATCATCTAAAATGGCTCCGGAGTATAACAGGCATATTGTTATTAGCAACAAGGTTTAGTTTCCAGTCAAACTGTTTAAAAACGCTTCTGTCCTTAGTTTCTGGATCAATTTATAAACAATTGCTCAAAATCATTGCTGGGAGTATGAGATACATGACGAGAGGGGCCTGTTTTCTTCCTGCAAATATTCACAGCACATTTACTGAGGAAAAACTTGCCAGAGACCCAGACCCAGTGTATGCTCGACATGTGTTCACTAAAATGCCTGTACAAGAATATTCATGGCAGAACAAAGTAAGACCCCAAAGCTGAAAGCAGTCCTAATAGCCGTAAGTAGAAAGGACAAATAAATTGCTGTATATCATACCACAAAATAGTATAAGGCATTGAGAATGAGCACATTACAACTGCGTGCAACATGTGGGTGGATCGCACCGACTGCTGAGTGGAGGAAACAGAACACATGGTCTGATTGCAGTGCACGAGGTCCAGAAGCTAATCCATGCTGTGGAAGGTTTACGGCGGCAGATAGTGACGGGAGGGCGGGGGGCTCCTGGAGTGTCGGCAATATATTTCTTAATCTGCGTGCTGATTTCACAGGTAAGATCACTTTTCTGTAAGTATGTTTAAATTTTAAAAAATCATAGCAGCCATACTACCAACTAACCTTTATTATTAAAAGGCAGCCATATGTTAAGCACTTTATATACATTGCCTCATTTAATCCTCACAAAAGCTCTTGAAGGTGGCTTCTCAGCCCCCTCTTATGGTGAAAAACAAGGCTCAGAGGTGAAGACACTAGCACAAAGCCATGCAGCTGGTGGGTGGCAGAGTTCCAGTCTGCTCCCTCGATGATATTTTATAGATACCAGGGGACAGGGAAAGCTCTATGAGATCAGTCACTAGATTAGGTGCGCTGTCAGAGAGCGTTGTGAGATTTCAGCATGGGAGCAACCGGGAGACGAGTAAGAGGTGAGACTTAAGCTGTTCTGACAGACAGGAGGAAAGAGAGAGGTGACACGAAAGGCTGGAGCGTCTAATATCTAAACACCCCCCATCTTATTTTTTGTGCGGCCACGGGGCAAACAGAGGGACTAAAAGTAGGAAGTTTCTCCTGCTTAGCCCATTGATTCCAAATCAAAATAGACAACAGCTCAAGTGTGGCTCACAATCAAAGGTGGTTTTCTTCGGGGAGAGACATATGGTTCCAGAATGAATCCATGCACAGTGACGGTCTCCATGGGCTTTGGCTTTGACTGTCACGTTTGAAGTCAAAATGGACGTGAAAAGATCTCAGAGCCCTGATTCTGAGTGATGAGCAGACGGGAAACCAAGAACCCCAATTCAGCTGCCTCCTTCCGGCTGCTGTGGATCCGTCTGTCCCCTCCTCCACACCCCCCCCCCCCCACAGACGCATACTGGAGAGTCACTGTTTGCAAGGCCACTGTTAAGCACTGAAACATCTTATTGTTTTAAATACGATCTCAATATAATCTGACACATATATAAGCTGGTAAAATTATTCCTATGTCCCCAAACAGAAATAGGAGAATCTATGATTCAATAAACAGTATTGCCAAAGTTAGGAACTTTCAAAGGAAGTCAATTTCCTGCACAGGCAGTGGAATTTGCAACATTTATCTGAGTCCCGGAAGGTATTAATAAACTTTTACATGGGGAAAACAATGTAGATACTAGGAAATATACACTATAACATTTTATGTTTTATTTAGCTGCAGTACAGAAAGTCCCCCGGGTCCCACAGATAGATACTGGTGGGCTCTGGCTTCCAGCATGTAAGGAGAGTCTCAGAGATTCCTCTCAGCCCTCCCGTGCAATGCTGCCTCCCTTCGTTTTGGAATCAGTTACTTTTGGCTTCGGGGAATTTGTGATTGCAGCTTTCAAAACACTCTGCAAAATTTAGTGAAGTAAAAATTATACAAAAGATAATGCTTTTTGAGAGAAGTGAGCATGTATGTACTGCATTATAAGAATACATAGAGATCCGTTGCTTTGTGTCTAAGTATTTTCTCTTTTATTCTGGTTTTGTTTATGGATGAATATACCCGCAGAGAGCCAGTTATTATGGCTGAAAATTGTGCCTGGTACTGAACTGAGATCAATAGCTACAACAATAGTGCTCGAAGGACTCAGGGACCTACTTTAACCATCCCTGCAATGTTCCTACCCCAAGAGCAATATTCACGGGTGTTGGAAAATGCAGAAGCCTGTTCCCGACGTCCGCCTGGTTCTAACCGGGCGAGCCCGGGTCTATCCCCAGCATCCAGCACCTAATGGAAGCCACCTTCGTGCTGTTCCAGGTGTCGCAACAGACACGGCATCGGTGTTTATAGAAGCTGAACTCAGTGCTGGGTCTTGATCATCTGAGAACTGCCCTTGCCTTTCAGTCAGACTCAGGAAGGTGGGAGGGTGGGCGGGTGGGGAGGAGGGAGGCGGCAGTCACCGGAATTGCCACTTGGCTGACCCACCCGCACAGGCTGCACCAGGAGAGGGCTGGGGGCTGACTCTAGGTGCTGTCACCACGGGGACGAAGGCACAGAGGTGACGTCTTCCTCCCGCGGGCGTGCTGGAGATGGCTCTGCTTTAGCCAGCCTGCGAGAGTTCATCATCAGACTGTCAGGGATTTGTGAGCCTGTTGCTCAACACCGCCATTATTAAACTTTGAAGGATGCAAACTTATAATTAATAAAACATCGTTTAAAAACAAATACATGCTCAAAGCTCTTCCCTTCCTAATTTCACTATTACTTGTGATATCTCATGGTGGAATGGTCTCTGCCTTACTCCCAAGGCGGTGAGGTGGGCATGGTGACTGGGGCTGAGGGAGTGCGCAGGCCGCAGACACGGGCGAATGCTAAATAGCAGGGAGCGTGTGTGTGTGTGTGTGTGTGTGTGTGTGTGTGTGTGTGTGTGATTTTGTTTTTTATGTTGTTTTATTTTGCTGTTTGGAAGGCCAATTATTAAACATTTACCAGCCACCGTGGTTAGATCCTGCTGTGGTTTCTTTTCTGTTACCACAGCTGCTTATCACCATTGCCGTTTCTACCCCCATCCCCATTCACTGCCATTCTCTGGCTCATCTTTTTTGAAACAGCTGGAATGGGCTTTCCTGGTATGGTTGAAGAGGAACCAAAAAGAGGTGCTATTTTGCAACTGACTGTTCATACAATTCCCATTAATAGTGTCCCTGTTGTCGTTCCAAGGTCCACAAGCACCACCCTTCTCTTTCTGCCATTCCAGAGCCTCAGGCCACACTCTGGTTTGGGGACAAGAAAGCAGGAGAGCAGGGCCCAACAGAAAGGGTGTGGCTGTGGGTGGGAATCAGAAACCAGCCTTTGGGTCTGATAGTTTGTCACTTTTGAACCTGTGACTCTTGACAAGTCACAGACATTGTGTGAACCCTTATTTTCTCATCTGAAGAGCGGGAGTGAGAATAACGTTTTCCTTGCTTACTTTGTAGGGTGGTTGTGAGGCTCCATGCAGTAAAATGTATATGAGAAGATAACTAAATGATCAAGTTTTGTGGCAAGGTCTTGTCACTCCTTACATGGCTGGCTCTTCCAATCGTCTCTGGTACGAAGTATTTGTTAATACTTGTTTAGCATCATAGAATGGTACACCCTGGAAAAACTCTTTCAGCTCATCTGTTCATCCAATATTGTAACTTGTGAAAAGTTTAAAGAACTTACAAAAATTCCCACAACCCATAGAGCAAGAACCAGAATGTTAAACCCAGACCTGCCCCAAACCTGCCTCCATAGAAACGATTTCAACCCAAATCAAGGGCCTTATTTAGGATCATTGAGTCCGTGAGGAGCAAAGACTTGTTCAGTTCCCTTGGGATGGAGAATTTGGAGGAGAGCAGGTAATTACAAAGATGCGTATGGGTTATCACGGAGAAAAGTCATGGAAATAACAGTTGTACCGATAACAGCATCGCATGGCTTTTTATGCGCCCTGCGTTATTACTTCGTTTAATCTTCATGACAAACCGGTGAAGTCTTTGCTCCACTTCGTAGATGAGGAGACGGAAGCTTAGACAGGTTAAGTGTCTGCACATTCTCACAGCTACGGTGGTACCTGGGTAAAACATGGACTTGGGTCTGTGTAACCCCAGAGCCTGTGCTTGTAACTTGTGTGACATGCTCTTCCATAAACGCAAAGTGCAGGACAGCTGAGCCCATGGGAACAAAAGCCAGGAGGCATTTGCTGAATAACATGGGGAAGCATAGTCTATCTGGCATCTGCTTCTCTCAGCTTCTGCCTCTCTTTTGCTCCCTGGCTCCCTGGTAGCACCAAGACCACAGTGGTGACTCCAGTTCTGGCCGGACAGGTCCGTCCGTTAGCTCCGACTTTGAGTGACCTTGTTTCCAAGCGCCAAGGACACAAGCACTTTGGCTCTGCTTCTCCGTTCCTGGGCTGTAGGACACGCCTCCAGGCCACGCCCCCACTTCTGGTCCAATCACCTGTGAGCACTCAGCCTACACAGAATGTCTCCATCACTCACCCTTTATTAATTTGACCTCCTAGAGCTTCTCATCGTCTTCTTGGGAATAACTATATCTTTACTCAAGAGCAGGGGCCTTGAACACAGAATCCATATCTGATTCAGTTTTTGTTTCCCAGCAGTTAGCACAGTAGCACGTGGTCCAGAAGGGTTGAATGAAGAGATAAACTATCATTTGGCAGACGGAGAAGCCAATCTGCACTAGTAAAGAGAAGTACATAATTTGAGTAGTAATCCAGAGACCTGAAATGTTTCCTGCTTTGCCTAAATTCTCTGACTGTTTCAGTGAAAATATAAAATGCTTGGTCTTTATTATTTAGATTATTAAGTCAACTTTCAATTTCGCTTGGCTGGTATCCCCTTGACATAAGACACCAACAACCCATGTACCTTTCACCAATAGTAACTGAGTATGTCAATGACCCAGAAAAGGGACACCACCTCTGGTGTCCCTTAGCCCACAGGTGATTCCGGGTAGGAATAGAGCGGCCTCTCTGGTGTTCACCACATCTGCTTCTCCTCTCCTTCCCACGCACAAGGGAAGACTTTCCATCACTCCTTACAGCTGTGTTGGGACCACGTCATTAGTCAGGTCAGTAGACTCTGGGCAGAAGTGAGCGAGTCACTTCCAGGTGGAGGCAGTGGAGGGTGGGTGAGTTTCCTCTGCTCCTCTGTGTCCCTCCAGGGCAGTGGTGGAGACTACATGTTGAGATGGCAGAGTGCCAAGATGGATCACCATGGACAGAAACCTTGGAGTGTCACCTGACTTGCATCTAACTTTGTATGAGCACGAAATGCACCTTGGTTGTATTAAGCTTTTGAGATTTGGGGTTAGTTTGTTACCAAGGAATACCATAACCTATGCTGACTAATGCAAGCTTCCAAAACCCTCAGCCCAGAGGGTTGTCCTCAAGAAGTAATCCTACAAAATTACAGAGTCTGAAGTCCTGACTTTTATTCTGCACCATGCACGTTTAAGACTATGTAAGGTAAGAATTAGTTCCTGAGGGGGGGGGAGGGAGAGAGAGAGAGAGAGAGAGAGAGAGAGAGAGAGAGAGAGAGAGACAGAGAGAGACAGAGAGAGAGACAGAGAGAGACAGAGAGTTGGTTTTATAAGACCAGATATTCCCTAAAAGTCACACCTGATACATCTGGACAATTCCTCCCAAAGAGCATCCAAAAATTTTTGGAGTGTTTCTAGGTAGTTTGGAAAAATGACCCCAGATCAGCAAATTTTACTTTATGAAAAAAATGTCTCAAATATTCCTTAAATAGAGATGGGAAAATAACATGTGGGAAATTCCATGTGTGAAACAAGAAGAAAAGAGTCTACTATTAAAAAGCAAAAATAACGTTCTTTGGGCTTTAATTAAATAAGATATCAAGCCAAAAACATCAGAAAACTACAGACTTCAAGTATTCATCAAAAGAAATCCAGATGTAGCACTAGATTTGTATGAAGCTCCCAGCCACAGATTCTGACAAACCCTCTGTGCTCAGAGCTGGCACCGTATCACGTCTGGCCCTAAAGATGGGCTCTGCACGTGATTTGTCTCCCAAAGTCTTAACCATTACTTAAGTGGGCGAACATCAGCAGAGGGGCAGAACTGGGGGTGTAAGAGTGTCCTCTGGTTATTTGAAAGCATTCATATCTGACACAGGCTTGCCTGCTGGTTCCCCAGGGCACCCAATGGGTCGTTTGAGGAATTTATCTGCATGGAACACCCCTTTAATGTGTGTTCCAGCTATAACTGTTCTCTTTTAGTAGCAAGTGGTGAAACCCCAGAGCATTTTTCCTGATTTCTTCCCTGGAGACTTCAGCTATTGGACTTAGAAGAAACGCACTGAGAATATCATTTCTGCCAAATGCAGTGGACTCAGGCAACATTCAAGTCCACTGGGATTCCAGGCAGAAGCCGTGAGCAGTGGCCTCGTGCTGGGAACTTCTCTCTGTCCTGACCAGATGGGATTAGAATTAACTAGATGTTAGGTCTTGGAGAATCCAATGATCTAGGACAACTGTGAAACCATAGCACTTCCATGCCCAGGGTCTAATGAAAAATGCAACATCCTGCCTCTGCCCCGTTTATGCTTGGATGAGATCCGTGTTTATAAGGAAGCTTCTGTCTGCTCTGGCTCCCTGCAGCTGCTTGCATTTCCTCCTCTTAGTGAGAAAGAGGCTGTGAGAAAAGAGAGATAATGGGCATGGCGCCCAAGCAACTTTTGTAAGTCAGACAGAACTTTTTCTACACGCTGTTTTTGGGAAATTCCTTTAGAAGGAGTCTGTTTTGTCTGCTTGTCCATTTTCCTATTCTTTAACTTTTCTGTGCAGATAGAAGGGAACAGAGGCATTGTTAAGATTGTCTAGGAAGACACCGTGTCACTCTGACAGTTTGTGACAGACAGGTAACCTTATAGCTCTCAGAAAGTCCTTCCCAAGATTGAACCAGAATCTCTCCTATTCTTGTCAAAGCTACTAAAAAAATGTCATCCATAGTGAATGTCAGGTGAAAAAGCAATGCATTTCTCTACGTCTTCTTTCTTTGACTCAGTGACTAGTCCCTTAATATCTTCTTTATTATTTGTCAATTATAGTTGAGATTTAATATTATTTAATGTTAGTTTCAGGTGTACAGCATAGTTGTTAGACATTTATATAATTTATGAAGTGATTCCCCCCAAATCTGTCTGGTGCCATCTGACACCGTGCACAGTTATTACAATATTATTGACTATGTGCCCCATGCTGTACTTCACATCTCTGTGACTGTTTTGTGACTGCCAATTTGTGCTTCTTAATCCCTTCACCTTTTTCACCCAACCCTCAACACCCCTCCCCTCTGGCAGCCATCAGTTTTTTCTCTGTTTCTATGAATGTGTTTCTTTTTTGTTTTTCATTTGTTTTGTTCTTTACATTTCACATATAAGTGACATCATATGATATTTGTCTTTCTCTTTCTGACTTATTTCACTTGGCATAATACCCTCTAAGTCCATCCATGTTGTTATGAATGGTGAGATTTCATTATTTTCTATGGCCAAGTAATACTCCCTGTGTCTATGTACCACATGTTCTTTATCCAATCATCTATTGAGGGGCTATTGTAAATAATGCTGCAGTAAACATAGGGGTGCATATATCTTTTTGAATTAGATTTCTTTGGATAAATATCCAGAATTGAGATTCCTGGGTCATGTGGTAGTTCTATTTTTAATTTTTTTTAGGAACCTCCATAGTGGTTGCACCAATTTGCAATCCCACCAGCAATGCATGAGGGTTCCCTTTTCTCCACATCCTTGCCTACCTTTCTCTTCCATTCCCTAAAGACAGAATTCAGAAAACACCACAGACTCCACTGCAACCTGAGGACAGGAAAATGAAATCAGAAAAAGCTGAGTGCCACTGGCATTCTCTTTGTTAGCCAGGGCTATTGAATTATACAGCTGACTGCATGCAGTCACTCACATCTCATACAGTAGGTACCATGAAATCTAAGTGCTAAACTCCAGTATTCTCTTTGAAAGATTTTTCACAGGGTATTAGGAGAGAAACAGCCTTTACTCTGACACAGCTACACCACCTTCCCAACTAATGACTGGTTTAAACATGAAATATCACTTTTGTGTCCTTTGTCCTTCGAGGATGTAGTTTTCCTCAACCTGCACAACTTTCAGTGAACTTCAAGCCAAATAAGACCTGAGCAAGGGAAAATGACAAAGCCAGAAGTTCCCATTCCACTGGGCTGTCAGCATGAAGTGCCTGCTCTCTTCCTGCAGTGTTAATAACCAAATATGAAATATTTAAGTAGCTAGAAATTGCATCAATGAAAGTTGTTTCCATTCCAAGTGAGTTCAGACAGCTTGCGTTCTTTGACCCAATCCCTTTTTATGTTTGATATACTTTCTTAATTAAAAAGTGCATGATTTTTTTTAAAGCACAAATAATTGTAACATGTTTCTTAAAGTGAAAATTTTTTTTTAAAATTAAAAGGGAAGGCTGAGGTAGAAGTCTCTGGTAAGATACCATCTTTATGCCTCACTGCTTCATTATTTAGGCAACATAAAAAGCCATGACTGTGAGGGACCCTTTTTGATGCTATAGTTGACCTTGGTTTCTGTCTCTCGGATATGGTGACCTCTTAGGAGGTAGGACAAACCTGTAAGGGCACCAAGAAAGGATGGTATAAACTGAATCCTGAACACAGGTTATATCAAAAATGTAATGTGATCTCTTAGAAAAGTAAATCAGATCAGCTTTGTTCTTACTTAATACAGCCCAATAGCTTCCCATTGCATTTAGAACAAATCTAAGCCTTGACCGTCAACCACAGGCCTTACCCAAGAAGACGCCATTGTTTTCTTCTCTTTCCCTCTCTCACCTTGTTCTAGCCTTGGTGGCTACCCTTGTTACCTGAGAAACTGAGACAATTCCACCTCTTTGCTCCCTCTGCCCAAAACATCTTCCTCAGTTTTGTGTGTGTGCGTGTGTGGGGTGTGTGTGTGTGTGTGTGTGTGTGTGTGTGTGTGTGTTTGGCTCTTTCTCTTCCTTCAGGTTGTACTCAAAAGTCTTCTCTTCAGATATATCTTCTCTGGCAGCTGATTTTTCTCTTTGCCCTCTTCCAATGCCAGCACTCTATCACATTACCCTGTTTACCTCCCTCATTCCTTTAACACACATAACACCCTCAGAAATGATTTCCTTTAACCATCATTTATGTACTTAATACACGCTTCTCCAAGCTGAAATATTAGCTCATGGAGGACAAGGATTTCATCTGTTTTGCTTACCTTGGAGACCCAGAACCAGGAACAGCGTCAACACATAGCATGTGCTCAATAGATATTTGTCCAATTTAGTGGCACATTCATAGGTAGCAACACAAGCATGGGATTAAGCCAACCTTGCCTGATGATGACACCAAAAGCTGTGCTGGTCTTATGAAGTGCCTTTGTCCAGGCTTCGCCGGGTCCACCACCCGGCTAACTGTATCTCAGTGCAACGTGAATATCATAGATCCCCGCAGAAGCTGATGTTTTAGATACTAATGGAATTCCCTTTGAAGTTCTCTGAGAAAATATTTTAGGAATGGTTCTTAAAATGCCTGAAAATAATAGAAATAGTATTCAGACATTAAAATGAAGCTACCTACTCACCCTCAGTATAGCATCTGCCTTGAGTTGCTTTTCTGTAGTGGTCATTCATCTGTGTTTGTTTTAACAGTTCCCTCCATCCCATTTCTCCTTCGGACCAATGGTCGGTGACTGGATGGCAGGTGGGGCTTTACTAGCAAAAGCTTTAGGTGCCGTGAGACCACAGGATAAGAGCACCCTATTCCAGGCCACCTAGGGTTGCCCCATGGCTCCTCCACTTACTAGTCGTGTGACTTTGGGCACGCTCCTTCACCTCTCTCTTAGTTTTCTCACCTATAAGATGAAGACTAACATTAGTGCACCAGCTCCTTAGGGGTGCTGTAAGAGTAAGTAAATAAATGTAAGTAAATAAATGTATGTAAAGCACTTAGAGCACGTAGGACAATGCCTGGCACATAGTAGGTGCTGTGTTATCTATTATGCCTGCCCTGAAGGAATTTGCTGTCTAGGAAGGAAAAACAAGCCACACAGAGGAAAGGGTAATTAATGGTGGGTGGCACATCTGATAAATGCCAAACAAACACTTGTGAACAGAAACACCATGGGACGACAAAGAAAGAGAGAGAGTGCTTTGGACTTGCAGGCTTAAGAAAGACCTGATTAAACTAAATTTAACCTAAAATATTGAGACATGAACATTCATCTGCCCCTCTTTTGGGGACTGTTGATTGGATTGGAATCAAATCTTCAAACTTTTGATTTTATGGTTTCTCTGCCTGATACTTGTGGTCACTTAAGCTACTAAAATGTGGTTGGTCAGACAGCCCCCCCGCCCCACTCCCTAGGGCATCATCACACACACAGAACCTGAGAGGTAAGGTCAAGTTGCTATCGCTGCTTTGATTGACGATTCTAAATTTGTTTGTTTCAAGATCAAGATTTGATAGATGAAAGCACCATTAGAGAGAAGAGTAACCTTTATCTGATTCTGTCAGCTAGTACTAGAAGTCTGACTATTTTGGTTTTCTTATTCCAAAGCCTAGAATTTCTTGGTGCTGGTTTTTGCAAAATAGGTTAGCATATTTGATTTTTGCTCTTGACCAGGAAAAGACCAAGAATGTAATACTTTGAAGGAGAGCCCTGATTCATGCAAGCAATCCCTGAGTGGAATTGTGGGGTTTCCCTCCCCTCTGCCCCTTCCTGCTCTCCTCTTTCTGGCTCTGAATGAGAGCCTGCCTTCCTCCCACCTCGGTGGCAGCTCTCCTCCCCCTAGTCTCCACTGCTGAATGCCAGAGGGTCAGAGGCTGGAGGGGCCCATGTCTTCTGAATTCCCTTCCATTTTAAATCAGAGAGAACTCCCACTGGTTGTTTCCTTGCTGTGGAGCCAGTCTTAGTCATTTCACCGGAGGGTTTGGTGAGGTGTTGGAAGATGCTGGGACACAAGAGCCACAGGATTTTCCCTGGAGAACAATATCAGACAGCGGAGGCTTTATTAGGGACAGCTTATTAATTATGCCACCTATATATATACCCATACATATGGAAGTATAGATGTGAGGAGATATATAACATATATATATATATATATATATATATATATATTGCACTGATAGGAACCACTTTGAGCACCGATTGCAGAAGTCAAATGTGACTTGTATTCATCTTTTGTTATCAGTATATATTGAATATTATAATTTTAAAACAATTTTTTCCTTTCTTAAAATATGTATACATCTTTTTGGCACCGTGTGTGTGTGTGTGTGTGTGTGTGTGTGTGTGTGTGTGTGTGTATTTCCAAATGCTGAATGTTCTATTAAGACATCTGATGAGATGATACCTCAGAAGGAAAATGAAAGATTGTTTCTTATTACGGGCTGTTTCCATGGTAGCTTAATACCCCCAGGCAGCACCCTAATGATGAGTTATTACTTTTTAGCTAAAACACATTGTAGGGAACAGATTAATAATATAACTTACATAGCAAAACAACAGGTTAATTTTTCTTTCATTTGTTCTCAGGTGCGAACACACACTAATACATGTGATAATTCATCTTAACGTCTAACTCACTCAACTTAGCTCTTTCTTCACAGAGTTAATGAAGAAAGGGAAAAGGAGAATACATTGACCCACTGGGACCCCCATAGGCAGAGTATGGAGGTGGCATCTCAGATGCTGCCCTGAGAAGGAGGGTTTTAACCAGGAAAGTCCCTTCTTAAAGCTGCCAGACCAAGTGTTTCAGCAGCTGTATTATGTCCGATGTGATTGAACCCATGACCAGTTTTGAGCTCGGTATCACAACTGCTTTTACACAATGGCTTGACCGTTTACAAGGGCTTCTGGGAGAAAATGTGCCTGACATAACGAGAAACGTCTTCCCTGGAGGAGGGACCAGATCTCTGTGGTTTCTTCCGTTTTGACCAGCCAGCCTCAGAGGCTTAGGGTGCGGTCCTTCTTGCACAGATGGCCCAGGGCTGGTAAGGGAACTAACTGTCTATGGGGGTTGGGTGGTGGTGACAGGGGTTACTATAGGCTGGAGCCCACAGCAAAGGCATGTTGACTGTGCAGCTGAAGGGCTTATGGCAACCTCCCTTAGGAACTGGGACTATATTTAGTAGCTTAAGAGGGTGAATCTCTGGATTTCATGCTGCTCCCACATTCCTAGAATGACTTCTTCCTCCTCCTTCCAAGTTCCATTCCCCAGGCAAGCCCTGACATAGGGAAAGGCCATCTAACTTAAATATTATGAACAAAGAAAAATAATCAAAAGAAATAGTCTACATGTTCACAGGACAGAAAATTTTAAATCCTCCATATGTATAGAAATCAGATGATCATCTTTCATTTAAAGATTTTCAGGCTACATATTCATCAGGTATAAAGAATATATAAGAAAGCAAACAATAGATAAAATTATAATAAATAACTAACATATCTTCCATCTTTTGCCCTGGAACCACTGATACATGGAGATTAAAAACCAAACAAATAAAAGCCTGCAGCTATTTTCTTAGTGACCAACAATATGTATCCCAAACTGATTGTATATATGTAATATATATTACATACAATATGTGTATATTATATATAATGTGATATATATTATATATTGTATAATATATATTACAGCTCATGGAGAAAATTGGAGAATAGGAAATGTAATATTATATTAGTAGATTTATTTATATCATAATCCAGTTCAATTCCATTTAAAATTCAACAGTAAACAGAGAAATTTGTCAATAAGTAATGTTTTAACTGGATCAAAGGGTGTTCAAAAATTTATTAAAATTAAATTAAATATTATTTTTACACAGTTTGAAAAAGAAAATGTGTCAAGATATTTTACGTGGCTACCAGGTGGATAATAAAAAAGAAAAAAATAGTGATATATCTGACAGAAGAGAAAAGACTGATGTGTTTGTAGAAAAGAGAAGAACAGATAGTTTTTATTCAGATATAATTAATATATAATATTATATTAGCTTCAGGTGTACAACATAATGATTCAATATTTGGGTAAACTGAGAGGTTATCACTTCAATAAGTCTAGTTAACATTCATCATCACAAAATTACAACTTCTTTTCTTGTGATGAGAACTTTCAAGATTTACTGTCTTAGCAACTTTCAAATATACAACGCATTATCATTAACTATAGTCACCATGCTATACATTCCATTGCATGCCCTATTTATTTTATAACTAGAAGTTTGTACCTTCTGACTCCCTTCACCCATTATCTTGTGTGTCTGCTTTTTAGATTTCACATATAAGTGACTTCATATAGTATCTTTCACTGTCTGACTTACTTCACTTAGCATAATGCCCTCAAAGTTCATCCATGTTGTCACAAATGGCAAGATTTCCCTTTTATGGCTGACTGATACTCCATTGTATACATGTTTCACATTTTCTTTCTTCACACATCCATAGGTGGATACTTAGGTTGCTTTCATATCTTGGCTATTGTGAATAATTCTGCAATGAACATGAGAGTACAGATATCTTTTCAAGTTAGTATTTTTGTTTCATTTAAATAAATTTCCAGAAGTTGAATTGTTGGATCATCTGGTAGTTCTATTTTTAATTTTTTGAGGAAACTTCATACTGTTTTCCATAGTGGTTGCACCAGTTTACAATCCCACCAACAGTGCATAAGGGTTCCCTTTTCTCCACATCCCTGCCAACACTTGTTATTTCTTGTCTTTTTGATAATAACTATTGTTATTATCTCATTTTGGTTTTGACTTGCATTTCCTTGATGATTATGATGCTGAGCACCTTTTTATGGTTCCCTTTTGGCCAACTGTATGTCCTCTTTGGAAAAACATCTATTTAGATTCTCTGCTCACTTTTTTCACTAGATTGTTTGGTGGTTTTTGTTTGTTTGTTTGTTTTCTCATTTTGCTATTGAGTTGTATGAGTTCTTTATATTTTTTGGACATTAATCTCTTATCAGATATATGATTTGCAAATATGTTCTGTCATTTGGTAGGTTGTCTTTTCACCTTGTTGATAGTTTCCTTTGTTCTGCAGAAGCATTTTAGTTTAATGTAGTCCCACTTGTTTATTTTTGCTTTTGTTTTCTTTGCTTTTGATGTCAAATCCAGAAAATCATCATCAAGACCAATGTCAAAGAGCTCATGGTCTACGTTTTCTTCTAGAAGTTTTATGGTTTCAGATCTTATGTTCAAGTCTTTAATCCAGTTTGAGTTAATTTTTGTATATGGTGTAAGATAGTGGTCCACTTTCATTGTTTTTTTTTTTTTTTTGCATACAACTGTTCAGTTTTCCCAACACCATTTATTGAAGAGACTATCCATTACCTATTGTATATTCTTGACTCCTATAAATTAATTCACCACTATGCATAGATTTATTTCTGGGATCTACGTTCTGTTTTATTGATATATGAGTTATGTTTATGCCAATGCCATACTGTTTTGATTACTATATTACTTTGTAATAAGAACAGCTATTCTTGTAAAAAGGACAAATATTTATGGAGTATCCCCAGATAGATTCCTAGAGACTCTTACTTCAGTCTCAAGGAGCTGGACATTCCTGTGCCCTCTCACAAATGAGGAGAGTGGGCTTAGAGCAGTGACATGACTTGTCCAAAGGAAAAATGCTGCTTATGCAGAAGGCTGGGTTCAGAGCCCAGCTCTATTAAAGCGAAAACACTATTTCATCTGGTAGGTTCTCAGCTAGATGTTTCTGCATTTCTGCAGAGAGCAGCCATAAACTGAAAAGAAATAAAAAAGATTATAGGCTATAATTTCTAAATGTTATGTAAAGAAAGAATTCCAATGGACTGTGAGGGCAAAATAGCAGTAAGTCAAAATAGGAATTAGAGATGCTGGTAATCAAAGCAAAAGAAAGTAGTTGCATCCTTACTGGGCCACAACTTGAAAAGAAGGATAGAGTCCTTTAGTTGGTTGTCAGGGTTACCAAGACCCAAGTGAGTTTGGTTTAAGGGTGGTAAATTAAACGGGGTTTAAGAAAACTGCTCGCGTGTCAATCTGCTACTGTCTAGTAGGTGAGTGATTGTGGCCATATTGGAAACTTTTCTCTGATTTTTCTCTTTCTTATCCATGGAATGAAAAAAATGACATTAATTTATAAGATTATTTGGGAGTTTAAGAAGTGATACATGTGTGTTAAATCAACTAGATCTAATATCATTAAATTTTTAAAGTGTCACAAGAGCGTATGGAGTAAGTAAGATATTATAAATTATTGTGAAGTGTTACTCAGTTCCTTCATTAGATGAAACTTTCATTTCCCAATCTATTATGTTGAGATTTTCCGTTAAGCTTCGTGTCTCCCATGACCTTTAAGAAATCAAAAGACTTAAGTTTGCTATACTGAATAAATAGCAAAGTAGCAGAATTCTTGAATTCTAATCATATATTGAACAAAAGCAGAAGTCAATAAAATTAGCAGACAATAATAGAGAAAAGAATCAATGAATATAAAATCTGGTTCTTTGAAAAGAGAAATAAAATTAATAAATTTCTAAACAGACTGATAAGGAAAAGAGAAGACACAAATTGCCAATTTCAGAAAGAAAAGAGACAATATCACTGCAGACCCTACAATCATTAAAATGATAATAAACAAATATTATTAAAAGTTTTATGTTAATAAAATTAATGATTTAAATGAAAGAAATAAATTTTATAAATGACACAACACCAAAGCTCATTGGCAGAGAAATAGATAACCTAAATAGTTCTTTATCTATTAAATAAATTAAATTATTGGTTACAAACTTCCCACAAAAAAAAACACCAGGCCCAAATGACATCACTGGGGAATTCCACCAAGCATTTAAGGAAGACCTAAGACCAATTTAGCACAAACTCTTCTAGAAACTTAAAGAGAAAGAAACACTACTTATCTCATTTTATGAGATCTATGTTTTCCTGATACAAAAATCTTACAAAATAATTTCAAGAAAAGAAAACTTGAGACAAATATCCTTCATAAACATAGATCTTTAGTAAATTGAATACAACAAATTGTAAAAAGACAATACATCATGATAAATTGGACTTTAGCTCTGGATATCAGTCTGGTTCCACATTCAAAACCCAGCTTTTCTTGGATTAGTGTTTGAATCATATACCTTTTTTCATTCTCTTATTTTTAAACTTTCAATCTATTTAAATTGTATCTCTTACAGGCAATAGAGTGAGTTTTTGTGTTTTAATCCAGCCAGTTACAGGTAAAAGATCATAGATTTTTCTATAGCTTCCTTCAATTCTGTACATTTTTGCTTTCTATATTGTGAAATTATATTATTAATTAAGAAATGATATGTCTCATTTGTTTTTTGAACATTTTTCACTATTCCTATAGAATAGATAGAAATATTCCTATCTATCTCAAGTAATGATTTTTGCTTTAATAATTATTTGTCTGATAAATTAGACTAGATGAAAATTTAAAGCTGTTCATCAAATTATACCATTAAGACAATTCAAAAAATCAAGCCATAAGCAAGAGAAGGCATATACAAAACACATATCTGAAAAGAGTATGTAAAGAACATGTAAATCAGTAAGAAAAAAATCAGAGTCCCAATAGCAAAATGGGCAAGACATTTGAATAGGCACTTTTAAGAGTGATATCCAAATGGCCACTAAACATATGAAAAAGCACTCAACTTCTTAGTAATCAGGGAAATTTAAACCGTAATGGGTAACCATCACACTCACTAGAAGGGTCAAAATTTATAAGTCTGAAAATGTTAAGAACGGACAAGGGTGTGTCCTCTATATAAATCCAGGAGTACATTCATACATAATGGTGTACATTGGTACAACTATTTTAGTAAACTTTGACATTATACACTGCATTTCCCCATAAACATATCCTGTATTCTATTAATTTTATTCCTAAATACATACCTGTAAGAAGTATATGCACAAGTACAATAAAAATATGTACAAGAATATTCATAGCAGCCCCATTCAGAATCGCCCAAAACCACAAACAATCCAACTATTTATCAACAGTAGAATGGATAAACTTGGGTGTGTTAATAGGATGAAATACTATATGGCAATTAAAATGATTGAATTGTTTCATGCGACAGTTTGTATTAAAATTGCAAACATAGTGAGTGAAAGAAGTCTGACACAAGAAAATGTCTAGCATACAGTTCCATTTATATAAAGTTCAAAAACAGTCTCTTGTGTCAGAGGTCAGGAGAGTGGTAAGGGTGTAGGGTAATTTTGGGAAGGGGAGCAAGGGACTATATGGGTTCAATGATATTCAATTTACTGAATTGGGAAGCGATTATATGGGTGTGAATTTAAATTTTTTGTCAGTTTTCTAAATATATGTTGTACTTCAATTAAAAAGTTAATAAAGTTTTGAATTCTTAGAATGCAACTAAATTTAAATCTCTTCTTGAGTTTCTTGACAATGAAGCCATAAATAGATAACATTGAATTCTGTCAAATTTACTTTCCAACACAAAGGGAAATCCAGCTACTTTCAGTGGACCGTGCCCTCCTAGCTTTGCTCCTGGGTTATACTATGTCTCTGTTAAAAGAGTCTTCATGAGATATCCCACATCAATCCCATGGGGAAAATATTGTGTCTGCTTGGGTCATCACTGTGTATTTAGTACCCAGACTAATTTCTAGACCAAATAAGGTGCTCGGCAAACATTTGTTGAGTGAGTAAATGAATTGAAGAAAAAAGAAAACTCAGTTGAAGTACTTATCACAGGTAGACCTGGGCTCCAACATTGTGGGGAAATGGCCCAAACTAGGGAAATACCACCACTGTGAACACGAGTTCTTACATGTTTCTCTGGTTATAAAACATAAACTGTGAGAAGCAGCTCAGGAAATGGCAGAAGAGAAGGCTTCCCTTTATCTTTTCCTTGCAGCCTGAGAAGTCACACATATGTCACAATCGCCTACTTCAAGCCCACTTCTGCTTTGACTGAGTTGAACATATCCTCTGGAATTGACTTCTAATGGCTTCTGTCAGTTGCAGATAGGCAGGTTTCTTCATGGAGCCAAACACTTAGCTTTCCACAGTGTCATCATTTATACATTGAAAATAGCACAGTGGCATTCCTTTGAAAACATTCTGTAATTCAGCCTTGGCTTTTCCATGAGTGATCCTTTATCATTTCAGAGAGACTTGTACACAGACAAGTAGAAAATGCAGATATGACACAGGTAGAAGCCGTGGAGGATTTGTCCTAACATAACGTATGCTTCTTACCACACTTCTTGGTATTTAATCATATTTTGCCTTGAACTGTTATTAACTCTTTTCATAAAAGCATCCAGCATCTCTCATCTAAACTGCATGCTCATGTACATCAGGGTCTGTGACTATTTCAGTTGTCTAGTATCTTACCTGGACTACATGGAGCCATTAAGAAACATGAAGTGATCTGAGTTGAGTGCCAACTGTGTAGGCAGGGGACAGTTCGTCACAATACTTCAGACAAGATGGTGGCTTGAGCCAGGGTGTGATAATGTTGCTGAAGAACCAGGGAGAAGCCCTGAGGCCCTCGATTATTACCCATCGAGGAAAGGAGAGGGCATGCCCAAGGAGGATCAGAAACAATAGTGTGGTGTCTTGAAAGTCAACTGAGGAAAGCATATCGAGGAGGGATAGTGGTCAACCTGATCAAAACTGCCAGTGGCCAAGTAGGAGGAAGGCTGAAAACATTGGATTGAGCTGTATGTGGTTTGGTGGCCTCAAGAGCAGTTTGGTGATATGGTGGCGAGAGCGCTGATTGGCGTGGGTTTAAGGCACAACAGCTGGAGGAGCTGGAGACAGTGAGAACAGACCACTCTGTCCAGGCGTCCTGCTGTGAAGGGGAGTAAGGGAATGGGATGTAGCTGATCAGACACCTGAGTGTTGTTTATTGCTATTTTTGAATGTGAGATATATGAGCTGTATGCTAAAAATGAGCATATGTTACAAAGGGGAAGATTGATGGTTTAGGATAGAGGGAAGAGATTTACTGGAACGATGTCCTTGAAAGGTGAGAAAGAATGGATTTTTAGAGTGGCTCACCCTCTTGGTTTACCTGGGACTTTCCCGGCAATGAAAGTCTTATATCCCTGGAAACCTTAATTCCTGGGCAAACAAGGACAAGTTGTCACCCAAAGTGAAGTGAAGTGAAATAAGAAGCAAAGTCAATTAGACTGGGGGAGAGGTGCTGGGGGGTTAGGAGTGAGGTGAGGCCAGGGCCCTGGGAGGTTCCCCCAGCTAAGCCACCCCAGTCACCCAACTCCAGGAGAGCTGAGAGAATGTACAGAGGTGACTTTTCATTACAGTTTTTAGCTTCTGGTAAAAATAATCAGTAACAAATAATCAGTGCTGAGAGAACATCTTTAGCAACAAAGACTTTGATGGAACATCATCAACAACAACAAAAATCCAACAAATATCCAAAAAAGAAACAAAATAGGAGCCTTAGCTGACAGCTAGTGAAAAGAGAAAATATTCACTACCCACGTCACTTACCATATCTCTGCAGTTAATGGAAAGTCCATCATTTGTGAGCTTTTTGGAAAAAGGTTTACTAGATAAGATCACTTGAAGAAATCTTACATGGAGAATTATTGACCATACCATTTGTTTTCCTTTTATTCTCCTGCTGGGATTGTAAACTTTGCTTGCTTGATAAGAACCCTTCATGTGAAGCAGCCATAGATAATAGCCTCATGGGTTGCTGGCTCATGCTCAAATGATAAATCATGTCAAGATAAGGAAATCATTTGCTTCTTTAAAGTTGAAAAGAAGATGTGATTTAAAATGTCATTTGGTGGATGTATGAGAAGGTTTCCTATAATCAGTTACCCAAAATAAACCATATTATTTAGCGAATGTCTGCAGGGAGACAGCCAAACAGATGTTTAAGACAATGAAGAAAAGCTGAAAATATCTCAAACATTTAAGTGCTTAAAAAAAATGTGTATTGATTTTGGAGTGAAGGAGGGAGAGATATATGTTTATTTTTTAAAATGATAGCCTGATATTGCTTTTCTGGGACAGACTCTTTTCTACATAATATAGAAATTAATGCTATGAACATTTACTTCAAGTCTTGGAAGGAAAATATGAGATGAAAGCATGTATAATTAGGGTATGTGACTTGTATGGAAAATAAGTCTCTTTAAATCCTCAAAACCACAAATTAGAAATTACAAATAAACTGTGTCCAGGGGGAGGTGTGAAGGAGAAAAGGAGAACTGAGCACAGAGTCACAGTTAATTTGTTGCAATTTCACCCTGGAACATGAGGCAGGTTTTTTTTTTTTAATGGATGGGAGCAGTAACCTCCTCTACATACTAAAGGTGTTTCCTATAGCAGCACTTCCTCCTTCCCCATCCCTGTCAGTTCCCCAAATAACCAGTACCTCCTTTCTACCCCAAATAACTACTTCCTGTCTACCCAAATAACTGTACTTCCTGTCTACCCCAAATAACTGTACTTCCTGTCTACCCCAAATAACCTGTACTTCTTGTCTCCCTCAGGATGTCCAGCTCCAGAGGGGCTTTGGGCTAAGACAGACAGCACATCAGCTTCACCTGCTCAGAGACTGAGGTCTGAGAGGATGGATCCAACAGGTTATGATTCCAGAAGGTCCTCTCCTAGCAGCCAAGAAGACACAAGAAAGAGGCTAATTTCTTGACAGGAAAGGAGCCAAGGGTGGGCAAGATTTTGATTTGGGAAATGGGGGCACTTTATACAAATTAGACTTCCCAATCTTCGTTTCTCCCTCATGGCCAGGTAAACACCCATGAGAATCAGGCAGACAGCAGCTAAAAAGTCTGCTGTTTCTCTCAGAAGCATCCCGGAGGATTCCGGTGTTGGGGCCAGACCTGCTTTAGAAACCTCAGTTGAGAGCCCTGACTTTATATTCTCTGAACTGAGGGCAATTTGAGGGACACTAGAAAGCATTCCTGCGTGACTAAAGAATTCCCCGTCCATAGTTTTTCCTGGATTGTTCCTCTAACAAATCTCAGACGGTGTTAACATGATCCCAGAGGGGAGAGTCTGAAGAGGCAATGGCAGCACAGCAAATCTATGAGTCCGTTTTGTGCCAACCAGTGTTCCAGACACACACTGAAGGAAGCCCCAGCTTTAGGGCAGGAAGAGAAGATCCAGGCAAACTTAGCCGCCAGCAGCTTTGCGTGGGGACTGTGACAGAGACACTTGCAGCACAAAGCGAAGGCAGCACATTAGCGGGTCTGTCCAGTCGGGAGCAAATGCTGAGTGTGAGAATGGGGAGCGTGAAGGGGGGTGCACTGGTGTCTCCCCTCCACCTTGACTCCGAGTTTTCACTGTGCTGGGGAGTACCTCTCTCCGTCTTCTGTTCTCTGTTCCTCGCTCTTGCCCCCCTTCTCTTGTCCTCTCTTCTCCTCCCCTTCCTCCTTTCCCTTCCTCCCCATTCTTGCCCCTATCAAATCCTGAGCAGAAAGACAGACAGGAGGTATGTGCAAGTTTCTGTGAGAGGGTGTATTGCTGAGGCCTGGGCGTTTGGAAGGAGAATGGTCAGAATTGTTTGGGGGTAAGAAAAGAGGTTTCCATCTGGGTTCTTTTTTCCACCTGGAAGTCTGGGATATTTCGCCATTAAATAACCACCACTATCTCCTCTCCCCTTTCCATGAGCCTAAGCATTTTTGCATCTCCCTTATTTATTGTGGTGTCTGGTATATAGGAGTGTTCAGTGGAGATGGGTTTATTGAATGAATGAATGAATGAATGAATGAATGAATGAATGACTACCCAAACTAAGAAGACAAGCAGAGCTCTGGAAAGTCTTTCTTACACCACCTGCCTCTTCCAAAGAGCAGCCAAGCAGGGCAATGGCTGACCAGCCCGGGCTGAAGCGGTGTCTTCTCATGTTCCCTTTGCAGCCTCAGGAAAGCAGCTGTGCCAGCCGCCATGGCCGGGAAGTGCGGGAGGCTCAGGCCCAGACACCTGTCCAGCTCTGCTTCTCCGTGAGTGTCTGGATCACAGTGTTGGCTTCCTATGAGGAGTAAGTAACACAGCACACGTAATCTTGTGCGCCTGAGACAACCTGTGCCCAGAGAGCAGGCTGCGAGGGGCCAAGAACACATACTCTGAGGAAAGCAAACACGTACCCTGACGTCAATGTCAGACACCAGGGGCCAGGCCACACAAAGGCTGAGCGGTGGTGTACGCCACAGCTTCGTTCCTGGCTGATGCTGGACTAAAGGATGAATGAAGCGATTGAAGGGCGATTGACATTGTCCCCAAACCCTCAATGGTCGTTAAAGGAGAGCACAACACCTCCCTGCTCAGCGATGACCAGTGCTCCGCATCTGTGGCCATTTCCCTCCTTCTCTAAATAGCTGGAAATTGGACCACACAGGTAACAATGTGTGGCCTCCCCTCCAGATGAGATTTTTTCCTTTACATCCAGGTTCTTCTTCTGGGTGGTGTAAATGGATTCCTTCTACCTGGGCTGTGCTGTGCTCAGAATGGCCCGAGTCAATCCAGGCATAGCTTTAGTATGGGGGCCGGGTAGCAGGGCCACAAGTTCACAGCTAATTTCTAGGAGCAATCGCCCAGGGGCTGAGGCTTGCTCTGCACTTGGATTCACCCCTACAGGCTCTCATTATCGAGCCTGTGTCTTGTTCACCCAAGATCCCAGAGCCTGTCTCAGTGCTAGGGGCGTGCGCAGTGACAAATACCTGCTTCCTTAGTGCTGTCTCCTCCCTCCACTCTCTCTTTTGCCCTGGGCCCGCTGCTTCAGGGGGTCCCCCTTCCTCTGGTCTTTTTCATCCCTTGAAAAATTTGCTGGTGCCATTCTCCATTCTCCTGGGATGGTGTGTCTACCCTCCGGATTAGTCACAAAGACTGAATGTACTCTGTTATTTAACCTTATCCCTTTCAGATAATATTGGCACTTTAGTAGTGAATCATTGAAGGGACTGGAGCTACATTTTAGAAAATGAATCTAGAAACTGTGTAGAGCAAGGAATAGGGAAAAAATGTTAGGAAGCAGGGAAGAACAGTGAGAAGGCTACCCGCTGAACCTGGACATGATACCACCAGGACATCAGCTAGCGTGCTGGCAGCAGACTGGGACGTTTGTCAGCTTGTGGATGCCAGCATTTTTCACGGTTTTCCTGATCTGGAGAACACAGGAATCCAGCCTTTCCTTATTAGAAGCCGGAACCTTAATGAAAGTGAAATCATTCCCAGTTTCTTTGGCACCCGAGGTCCAGTCCTGTGACTTACCTCCATTTAAAAACAAAGATGTCATTTTCTTACAAGGGGGGAAGAGTGTAGCAGAGGGACCCCATGATTTCGGAGGCCACAGGCGGAATTCCTGGTGGGTCCACAGTGTGACCACTGACCACAGGGTCCCTGCTGGAGTGATCTGCTGGGAAATGTGTACGAGTGTTCTTCCTGGACGGGAAAACCCCAAGGTCACAATTCTGGAGACCCTGAGTTCCCTAATATCTGCTCATAAGTTCCTTTTCTGCCTAACCTACCATTGTTGCCTCTCTGATGAATACAAGAGGACATTGAGAGGATTGGATGACAGTGATCCTGCTGACTCTTTAAGGAGACAGTGACTCCTTGAAGGACCCCATTTTGTCTTCTTGACCACACCTGCAGGAGTTTGAATAGAGCAGCTTTCATAAGTAGTGAAGACTTCACATTCTGATTGAGAATCTTCTGCAAGTTATAAGAACCCCTAATTTTTAAGCCAGATTTGGCACAACTCATACAAATTGTCTGTTGCCTCCTGAGCTGTCAGTTAAGCTGGACGTCTTTTAGGAAAAGCAGTCTTACTTCATGGACCCCATTTTCTCCATCTGTGACGTGGACGCTGTGGCACATATCCAGCAAGTACCTGTGGATGAAATGCATGGGCTCTGGGAACGGGGTCCATTCCGGCCTGCACACAGCCCCAGATGCCAGGGAGGCAGAATTCATCCAACAGAAATAACATTGGTCCCCAACGTCTGATCTGACTGTATGAATCAGAGAAAGAATTTAGCATCAGGGATGTGTAAATTGAATCCTTTATTTGCCTGAAAACCTTGTGAATTTTTGAGTTTCATCTCCTCTTTTGTTTATCTCCAGAAGAAAAGAAAAGATAGCAGGAAAGTCTCCAGCAGAGCTGAGGTGAAAAATGGTCATATTAAGAATCCTCTCTGCTAGCCTGCCTTTGCGGCGACCTCTGTTCTCTGGGTAAAGCTCACCACGGCCAGCACACTGCATGTGAGCACTGGTTTCCATCAGCATCCGTCATCACCCATCAGAGGTCTGTTCCCTGCTTCTCACCTGACACTGCTTTGCTCCGCTTGGAGAGAAGCTGCAGAGAACGAGGGTCAAGAGGGTGACCGAGGCACTGGAAAAACCAGGCATTGAGTTTGGAGCTTGCAAAGGAAAACATCTGGGCTGCTCTCCTCAAGGTGACCAGGGACACATTGATATGCAACTATCAACATGACAGCCTCACCTGGGAGCAACTGGTCACACCAGTCAATCCAAGGAAGGGAAAACACTAAGGCAACTGAATGCAGGGGCTCAGGGGTCACAATAAATAGAAGCCAAGAGACAAGTGTGCAGCGCTTCCTAAATGACATTTAGGTGCCCTTCCTTTAAAATACGCAGCCCAAGGTACAAATCGCTGCCTGATAAACTATTTCATAGAACAGGAACACACTGAAAGGATTTAGTAAGTTAAACAGCGAAGTGGGGGAGTACCTGTCGTTTGAATCTATAACATACTGATTTTGTTGATGCTGTCTTTGCTGTTCTCTGAAGCTCGGTGGTGTCATCAAAGAGAAACTTTAATGAGTTTATTTGGATTTTCAGTCACTGAACTGTCTATTTGGGTGACTTTCGCTCTTTCCTCTGCACCAGTTTAATGTTAATTATTTAGATAGCTTTACTGTTGAAGATATTTCCTGAACACGATCCCACTTCTTTAAAACCTTGTGTGACAATGTTCTTATTTCTCTCACTTTACAGATGAGGAAAGTGGGGCTCAGGAAGGTGACAGTCCCCCCCTGAGGTCTTGCGCAGAAAGACGGGCTTTGCCCCTGGCACTTGCCTCTGACCCCAGCTTTGAGTCAAGCTGTGTCACGTAGAGTTCCCTGGGGTGAATCTGTCCAAATAGGCCTACACTTGTTTCACTTCTCTGGGCCAACATTTCTTTCAATGACAAGCACAAGATTTGCATGGAGTTCTTTTCCTCTTATCCCTCCCTTTCTTCCTTCCTTTCTTTCTTCCTCCCTCCCTCTCTCTCTTTCTTTCTTTCTTTAACCACATTGGCTAATATACAACAGTCCTGTTAAAGACTAATTCTGAGGCCAGCTTTTGATCTGTTCTAATAGCTTTCCTAGAATTGGGATAACAATTCATTATAGAAATTGTGGAGCTGGTCCAAACCCAGAAGCTGATCTTGGCTGAGGGTAGAGGTGGGAGGGACAGCGCTATGCAGTGGAATCTGGTAGTGTGGGGATGGATTTAGAGGGAAGGCTGTCAGGCCCCATGAGGAGGTGAGGGTACACTCTCCACTGGGTGTGACGGATGGACACATGGTACCTTTCTCCAAGTTAGGACAGGCGACAATGCCAGCTCTCAGATGAAAGAGCAGATTGAGTTGGAGATGCTGCTAAAGGTTAATTAAATCTCCATGGGATGGTGACAATTGGAGGCACGGACTCCCATTTTACTGTGAGTAAACACAGGTATATTTATCAGTATAAACACCAAGGGCTAACTGCTACTTACTTAAACTTTCTCTAAGAGGGTCCTGTTTAGAACTTGTCCAACAGGATTTACTTCTGACTTATTAGAGGAAAGAGCTTTATTTTTTTCACCTAAAATTACTATTATTGCATAACAGTTGTACTTTTCACTTATTTTATCTTAATAAATTTACCTTAACAAATCTTCAAAATAATCTTGTAAAGTAGGTATTCTACCATCTCCATTTTTCCTTAGCTCACACAATCTAGAGGTCAAAAAAATAAATAAAGCGGTCACATTACTAATAACACATAAGACTTTCCTGGTTTCACTTCCATCCAGTATCTAGGACTTCTGCTCCTTGACTTGCACACCCAGGAGCCCCCCCCGCATGGTGCTTACAGGGCTTTGGCATCCATGTTCCATTTCCCCCTTACTTTTTGTGTGTCTTCCTGAATGACAGGGGCTGGAAGGATAGAAAATACATCTCACAGACTCCCTTGCAGCTAGAGTTCAGAATGGATTGTTATGATGAATTCCCAGAATGTGGAAGGTGGAGGCAAAGTGAGGGCTGCCTGCCCGTGGCTTCAGCTGCAGCTCCTGGCAGTGTCTGCTCTCTGGCTCAGCATCAAGCTCCAGCCCAGTTTCAGTGATGTTGAGAAGCAACTGTGATTTCACCACCATGGGGCAGCAGCCTGACGATATGATCTTGAACTCTATTTCCCGGCAGTGGTCTCTGGGTCCCCACTTCCTGAGCAGAGGTAGAAACTTACTCCCCTGGGCCAATCTGGTGTTGTTCTGGGGTTCAGCTTGCCCTTCCAGATGGCCCAAGCATTCTGTAAACTCCTAATTTCTGGTATTGGATCTTCTTTTTGTTGAAAATAGCTAGGATGTTTTCATTTTCATGCACGTGAAGCCAGATTGATACATGCCCCCTTTCCCCAGCGCCTGCCAGGAGTGGGAGTCCCCACCCATATGCACGTACGGCACATCTGCCTAGAGTCACAGCCATCCACCTCCCAGGTGCCAGTGGCCATAGTTGCCAAACCTTCTTCTGCCCCAGCACCGTGTAGTGACTCGTCCTGCTGTGACCTCTACTGCTCATGAAGACCCTTTGTTTCCAACTGCTGATGGAAGCTGAAGGCCTCTGCCAATGTTATGCCCAGCTGAGACTGCGCTGCCAGGGCTGTCCCTCCTCCAGTCCCCTCACTTGGCAGCACAGTGGCAATCTCAGGGAGGCTGGGGAGAATCTCTTCCCCACTCTAGTGTCGCCTTGCTACCCCTCTTGTATACCTCCAATGACTCTCAGAGATGTTGCATAAATATGCTCCTCAGTTTGACTTGGAGCTTCCCACTCCCTGGTACTCACCCCAAATTTACTCATTAAATAACTAATTCCACAAACTGTCAGGCACCTAGTGTAGGGCAGGCATGGGGCTACACTTAAAACCATCCATTTGTTCTAACAACTGAGAACTGTCACCTTGTCAAGTTTGTGTCTTGGATACCCGCTTCCCACCAAAGGACCCCTCTCAGAGCATGAATGAGTCCCTTCAGCCATCATGCAAACACTCTGCCAGACTGCCCAGGATTCTGCTGGACATGCCTGCAAGCTGAGATGAATGTAACCAACACCACCTGGGCTTCAGCTAGGAGGAAACATTGAGGTTGGGCTTCTGTGGATGCTGGATCCTGGTTCCTCCCAGAGTGACCTTCCTAAGGTCACTGTCACTCTTCCATGATGTCATCTAGTGGATCCCAAGAGGGGTGGTAGGGCTAAGGAGGGGATTCTCTAGACAGCTTGACTTATGAAGTCATTGCTTTTGCTGACTCGCTTATTGTATTCCTGAACCTTTCTTTTGTTTCCTCCATCATTAGAAGATAAAACAAATAATACACCCATTGGTTCCCATAACAAAACTTGTTTCCTTGAATGTTTCTTTATGCCCCTCAGTTAAAATAGTTAAAATATTAGGTTTGTTTTACTCTTTGAAGACTTTCTTCACTGATGATTTACCACTTTAGATACAATGATTAGGACAAATTGTCATAGAATCAAAGAAGAAAAGTGACATTTGAAATATGTCCTTCAGTTTCCTCATTTTTAAATTTACTTAGGTTGTTTACAGAACCCATACCACACTCCACGATACAGAGAAAATAGCTAGAAGAAAAACTTTCCAAAAATATTATTTTCTAGAACTATATTCAAGGGTGTTCATAAGGTAGAAAAGGAAAGAGAATAGTTTTGGGGACGTTTGAGGAGAAAACGTTGTTCTTAATAAAGGAGCTATTCAAGGAATATTTATTTATTTATTTGCCCAGGTTTTAAAGGTGTCCTTTAGGACCGAGACCTCGAGGAAAGCAAAGGTGATGTCTCCTGAGGTGCTTGGGAAAAGGGAGCCAGTTTTCCAGCAAGCAGGTGATTCACAGAGAAGGGAAGGTGTGGTAGGATTGGCAGCTGGCGCCTTGCTCCCACTGAGATCCAGAAACTGAGAGATGGAAGTTCACATTTCAAGCCTTTTCCTCAAAGATCCAACTTGGAGACAAGGAGATTGTTTACTTTTAAATTTGCATGACCTTGTGTGTGTGTGTGTGTGTGTGTGTGTGTGTGTGTGTCCCGTCTCTCTCTTGCTCTTATGGATTTTAGGATTGTTGTCTTTCTCCTTTTATGTTCCAAACTTTTACAAAAATGTCTCCAGGTTTGGATTTTTAAACACATTTTTTTAATTAAATTTATTGGGGTGACAATTGTTAGTAAATTTACATAGATTTCAGGTGTACAATTCTGTATTACATCGTTTATAAATCCTATTGTGAAACACATTTTTTTCTGCTTGGCCCTTTGTGAGATATTTTTGCTAAGGCCTCAGGCCTTTCTTTTCTTCTGGAAAATTCTTAGGCATTACTTTTCAAACATTGTTCCTCAAGGATCCTTTCTACTTTCCATCTCTAGAACTCATTGGATGAGGATTGGAACTTCTAGATTAATCGTCTATATCCCTTAACTTTTCCTTCATGTTTTCCTTTTCTTTGCTCCTTTGTGATCCACTCTGGAAGATTCCTTCTGTTTGAGCTTCCATTTTGTGAATTGAATCTTGATCTGTACTGAGATCCAACTCATCTATTGAGTTTTTGTTTTAATTACTCTGTTCCTCATTGCCAAGCTTTCTAATTTGTTTTTTCTACAACCAGCCACTCGTATTTGCTGCTGTTTCCTCCTTTACTTCCTTGAGGATATGAAGTACTTCTCTCATTGGCCCATTGGTGCTGGCTGCCTGTCCTTCCTGTTCTTTTTTGGGAGGGGGAGGGAGGGACCTTACTTATATGGATGTGAAGATTTCTGCTGAGATGAGCTCATCCTAGCTTCAGCCTGGGTCCTGGCAGTCACAGAACTCGGGCTCCCACGATGTGTGGAAGCAACACTCCAGCCCCAGCCACATGTGGGCAGTTTGCTGCCAAGCCACAGCCCTGGATGGGCAGTTTAGTTCTGAGCCCCAGCCTCCTGACCCACCTGTCCTGTGTCACGTGTGTGGCCTGGCTGTGGACCTAGGCCCTGGTAGGAATGGGGGGCAGCCCGCACTTACTGGTGGGCTTCCTCCTATCTCTGTCATCCAGGAGGCTGCTCCATTTCTTGTCTACAGAGATTTCCTTTTCTTGTTTTCAGGTATGGCTGTGTGCTTCTCAATACATTTTTAAATGTTTTTCATACATTTTAGGGGAAAAGGGAAGTTATAGCCTGTGCTCAATCCAACATCTGGTACCTGATATCTAATTAGGAATTCCCAGGAGACACAGAAATGATCTGAGGTGCAGTGACAAACCAGCTGTCCTCTATCTCTTTAAACTCTCACGAAGTCAGGAATGGAAGGGGGGCATAGTGGGAAAGGAAGGAGAGGGACGAGGAAGGGCAATCACATACAGAGGGCCAGGAAGAGGCCATGGGTGGGAGCCACAGAGGACTAAAGCTTCTAAAGTGATGTCTCTCCATCTTCATACTTAAGTAATTTTGTTTTATCCTGAGGAAGTAAGTTTAGCAAGTGCTTATTTGTAAATATTTTTCTCATGATCACTTTGTGTCACAACATATGTCCCTGGAACATAAGTCTCATAGGATAAAATCATTTTATTGACTATGCAGTTAGTAGCATGTGGTTAGCATATATTGTTTCATTGTTTCTGCCTTTATAATAAAAACTAAGCATAAGCAAGGTTGTTGTGGGTTTTTGCCTAGAGGAAAATGGGGGGGGGGCGTTTTTCCAGCCTTTCAGAATCCCTTTGGGACCCCTGGCAAAGTTTAAATCTAATATTGAGGTTAATAACCTTATCTCAGTGTCGCTGAGTAAGAAATCTTTCTTTCCTTACTCAAATGTAAAAGTTTGAAGCTAGTAAGTCAAGCCAAAGGCAGGCCCTAAGAAGATAAGTCTGATTGAAAGCCTAGAGTCAGTAGACTTGGGCTCCTGAATGCTATTTCAAAAAACCAATTCTAAGACAGGAATTTCTCACAAAAATGAAGCTTCCAGAGATTCCTGAATTTGCCTTTGCTGTTGTGAGCAGATCTGTCTAAGCAGATGAATACCCACTCTGCCAGGCTGCACAGTGTCTCCCAAGTGCATGCGTACCTGAAACCTGGAGAGGACCTGGTTCGGGAACAGAGTCTTTGCAGATGTCATTAGCTAAGATGAGGTCACACTGGATTGTGGTGGCCCTTAAATTCAGTAGTTCATGTCCTTACACAGACAAGGCAATTTGGGGACACAGAGGAGACAGAAGAAGTCCAGGAGACAGTGGAGACAGTGGTTACCAGTGTTGAGGAGTGGCAAGGATTGCTGGCAACCACTAGAAACTAGGAAGGGGCAAGGAACGATCCTCCCTAGTGCCTTCAGAAGGAGCATGGTCCTACAGACACCTTGATTTCAAACTTCAAGCCTCTAGAACTGTGAGAGAATACATTCCTGGTGTTTTGAACTCCTCAGGTTGTGGCATTTTGTTATGGCAGCCCTAGAAAACTAATCCACCTGGGGGGTGGGGAAAGTAGATACAGAGTCCACGTAACAGTACAATACCTCCATCAATATCCAAAGCGTCACATCAGCAAAGGGGCTCTGTCAGGTTCTCTTGCACCTTGGGGACCTCTATCTGATGACCCTGGAGCAGTTCGTATTGTGGTCACCCCATCATTGACTTGTGGTGTCCAGGTCAGCACATGATGACAGACCCCCACTCCTTTCACGTGAGCCCTGCCTGAGGTGGAAAGCTTGCCAATTCGTGATGTATACAGTCACACTCTAACTTAGAGAAAATCAGAAGAGCCCGGGGAAATAATTTGCAGTGATTGTTTTGATGGTCTTACTCCAACTGTGATACACATGGGAATTGGAATCAGAAGACCTGCATTCAAAAGTCGCCTGTCTAACTTACAAGGTGCACAACTTCATATAAGTTCAATTACTTATGTCTTCCATCAGGAGCTTATCTTCCCATTTCTTTGATCTACCTACTTCACTGGGGAAAAGATGGCAGGGGGGAAGAACAACAAGAACAACAAGAACTGTAAAAAAATGTTTGCTATTATTGTTGGGTAATGACTTGGCAACATTTTTACTATCAAAATAGCTGACCCCAGAATTCCTCTTGGGAAGGGAACTGTCTTTACCTGAGAACATTTCCCAGAAAGCCTTGCCAGGTCCCCTGGGGCCTGCATGTTGATTGGTACCCAGGCTGCTGACAGGAGATTGGGTTGTTCTCCATGAAAGATGGTGAAGATCTTAGAGTCCCCAGGAGCTGAAGACAGTGGGGCTGGGGAGACAAACAGCAGCTGAGGAGACGGCACGAATATGCCTGGTGTTCCTAGTCCCTCAAAGTATCCTAGGAACGCTTGTGAATTTATGAATCCCTGGAGTATGTGACTCTTTTGCTGTCGTGGAGCCTAGATTTCCCGCTGGAGTGACGTGTTCATTCATTTAGCTAACATTTATCGAGCACGTGGAGAAGACATCTCCTCCTTCCTGCGCCAGGAACATGCAGACATCTCAGGGAGGTATCACAATTCCACTGGACACAGAATCGTAGAGTTTCCATTTGTGCACCTAGACTCCAAGGAGCAGGACAGCTTGGCTGGTGCTCAGTTATTTCTAAGGCAATACTGCAATTACAATGGAGCTCTTATCTCTTACCTCAAATTAGACCGACTGTCTCACAAAGGTCAGACTGGTGGTCAGTGTGTTCTATTTGGTTTACAGTGTACAAACAAAAATGGAAACCCACATTTAAAAATTCAGAGATTTCACATAGAATCTGGATTTTAGGCATCTCTTGAAAGATGAGAAGATGAGAAGATAGGACAACACTACCAGAATCAGCTGGTGTTCCCCAGAGGACACCTTCCCGCTGGACAAGCCCCTTGCAGGTTGCCACCACACTGTCCCTCCCTGTTGTCTCCCGGCCACCAAGGATGAGCACCAGTTACCTTTTATCAACCACTTCACCCCTCATGCAGCGTTGTTTTCCTTGTTATGAAAGGTACTTCTCAGGCTCCATATCTCCCTCAGAAGAAGACTGACTGAGAAGCTGAGTGTGAAGGGAAATGGAAGAAGGCATATTTCTTTGAAGAAGTGCTAAGTCCGCCTGGGGGCTTGGTCTGCTTGTCATGATAGAGGCAACTGGCTTGAAGCCCTGTTTCTGTCCCTGTCCCCTCCTTGCAGACATTCCAGCTCATAATTCTGGCAGGCCTGATTTGACTCTCACGCTCATATGTTGTAGCCTTCACTTCGCCATCAATCCCAAATTCCTTCATGACGCCTCTCCTGTTCCTGTCTTGGATTGATTGAGATCTCATCTCGTTGGTCTTGTCTTAACACCAGACTGTAAGTCTCTTCTTGGCAGACCCTCCTGTTTCCTCCCCAGCCTGGTGCCGGCCTGCCCAGTGGAGACCATGGCAGACGCTCAGGCCAGCAGGCCAGGACTCTGTGCCCACGCCTGCCCGGGAAAGTCACCTCGGCTACCAGCTGCCCGAGCCCCACTGAGCCCCTTTCTTTCTATCTGGTTGACTGTTTCCTCTTGATTTGGCTTCCCCTGCAGCTTAGAATCTCTGGGCCCCTGAGTGGGCTGCCGGCCCTTTGTGCTTCCTCCAAGGACTCTGCAAAACCAGCACTCCACCCTGCTTTGCTCAGCAACCCTGGACATGCGGCACACGTCCTGCTGTGCTGGAGCCCACCTGATGCGTGGCCTCCCACCCAGAACCTTGTCCAGGGTCTTCCTGTTGAGTGATAAATAGACGCCACTCGTGCACTGATTTACCAACAATGCAAAGCAATTCACTTAGACCAGTGTATACACACAAGCAAATGCCTTCAGCCCCCAAATTCTTGCAAATTGTTCTTGCTCAGTCTCTTTTTCTTTTTAGTGGGAGTGGGGGAGAGTTACCAGCTGTTCTTCCTCATTTTCCAGAAGTAAGTAGTTCTGTTCTCACTGTCACTTCTCCCTCCACCCCTCATGGGCCTACCTGCTCCAATTTCGTCCTCTGTAGGGCCAGCAAACTCTGAACGTTGTCCTCAGTCCCTTTAATCGTCCCCCAGTGTGGAGAATACCCCAGGCCCGGGACCTCTGGGGAAGCCTCAAACCCACAGTCAGGGCCTTACCTGCCTTGTCAGCCACATGAAAAGCAGTTTCTCCTCAGAATCCTTGGTGGCCACTTTCTCCATGTGCCCATGTGGTGAAGTGAGAATTCCTGGGCTTTTTGGATCTGACAGATGCCTGCCAGGGCCACACACTCTGCCCTGCTCAGATCCCACACTCACAAAGAGCTTAGATTCATGGGGAGACCACATTTCAATGTCACATGCAAATGCAGTGACAACAATGACTCAAATGGGAGCCCAGAGAAAGGGACATTTAGCTCAGCTCAGGGTGAGAGGAGGCCTGACTGAAGAGACATTTCTGACATTTGTACAATCTTCTAACCAGATTTTTTCAAAAGGCTATCAATATTTCAAATTGAAGGATGATTTATTCGTATATGTAATAAATATAATTTACACACAGATCTAAGCTGTCTAGATTGGTGAGGTTTGACAATTGCATATAGTCATGTGACAACCACCCCAAAATTAAATTAAGACGCTTCCATCACCCCTGGGAAGGTCCCCCCACCCTCCTCTCCCAGTCAGTCTGCCCACCACCACAGCTCTGATTTCAATCAGCACGGGTTCATTTAGTCCAAAATTGAACTTCCTGCAAATGGGTTGCATGCAGGAGTCGGACAGCACGTGCTCATTGTTCTGGCTTCTTTGGCTCAGCCCGGTGCGTTTGTGGCCTGGGCATTGCCTGTATCTATACTTCTTGCTTTCTGAGTCCTAGGGTGTTCTATTGGATGCAAACACTGCAATTAATCTCCACATTCTCCTTTTGATGGGTGTTTGGGTTCTTTCCAGTTTGGGATTATTATGAACAAAGTAGCTGTAAATATTTGCATATATGCCAATGTGTTATTTGAGCAAACAAAGGTTAGCTAGGTCTGTGTCTGTAGCAGGACACAAGACGCCTACCAGTGGGAAAAGAGGTTAAGGGAAGCCATCAGATAAGAGGTTCCATGTCTCTTGGGTAAAAACTAGATGGGTGGCTGGCTCTACTCGCCAAGGGCCTTTTAGGGTGATGGGTACATTGAGCTCTCTTGTATGAACTATATTCTCTTTGAGTGGAAGAAAGCTGGGTGGGGGAAGGGGTCAAGGAGGGATGGGGTGGATTAGTGAGGCGCCTAGGGAGCAATGTGTAAGCAGTTGGCTGTGTTTAGAGTCACTGCGTGACTTTGGGGCCTGGCCCCAGCACTGAGCAGACCCTTCATGGCTGGGAGTCGGTGGAACCGGCTTTTCCTAGCACATTGGCCTTGCCTTAGAGCTCAGTGGCGGGAGGCAGCTATGACAATGCTCTCCACAGGCTTTGAGAGAAAGGGAGAGGGGGTGATTTTCCAGCCCTCTCACTCAGACAGTGACGTTTATGTTTATGTTTTGCTAGAAGAGACTGGGCCTGGGTTTACTTCTGTGCATGTAAGGGAAAAAATGGCTCGTTTGTTCAACTGCAGCTTGGCGTTAGCCAGGAGACCTAGATTCTTCCTCCCTCTTACAGAGGGACTGCTGTGCAGGTTCTTAACCTGTTTGAGCTCTGGTTTCTTTCTCTGCAAAATGGGGATGATGAAACTTGCCAAAGTTCCTCCACACACTCACCACGAGGACTAAATCTGAGGAATCATGGGAACATGCTGGTTGAAATTCAAGTGTCCATAATTGTGAAATTAATATAGGAATCACCCATCAAACCGATTGCTTGAGTGGTTAATTTAGTTAATCTGGCTTAAGATACTCTTTGGGACTGTTGACCTTTTGAAGGAGAGCTAAGAGCACTGCAAATATTTCCCTCTTTGATTTGAGCAGAGTTGAACAAACAAATGCCTACATGGCAGAATCTTTGTGGCCTCTTGTCATCGTGGAAGCCATCTCAGCAGTGCCTCAAAGCCGGCGTGCCTCATAAAGTGCCTTTCAATGGGCTCTGCCAGTGTTTGTTCTTCCGCCGTCCAAGTCAGAGTCAGCGTAAACACAGTGTGTTATGTGTGTGTTAGAAGAAAGACAGAGTCAGTAATCTAACAAAGATAAAGGCAGGGCTGAAATCCCACAAAGGGGTCTAGCAACTGGCTGAGTTATTGAACTGCCGGAGACGAAAATGAAATCATGCATCAAACACCAGTGTAAGGGTTATCTGATATTTTTACAGCAAGAATGAAACTTAGAATTTCAGCAGTTTTACAAAGTAAGGGAGCTTAGCAATTATTTTTTCCAACCCCTGTCATTTCGTAGATAAGAAAACCGAGGCCTGGAAACTCTGATTTATTTTCACCTGGTGACAAAGCTAATTAGAAGTGTAGCTGGTGTGAGAACCTAGTTCTTCTAAATACGGGAGGTAAATGATGGCAGTCTGCGAAACATTTTCGTACATTAAATTGCAAGATTGTACTGTATGCTCAGATTAGGGCATGCCTTTGAAGATCTGTATAAGACATATGTTTTATGGCAGAAGAGGATCTATTGATTAGAATTCATGTGACTAACTGAAGAAGATCATGGTGAACGGGAAGATGATTCGATGTGTCTCCAGAACCCCAGTGGGAGAGTTTGAAAAGAAAGAAATAAGAATTAGAAACAAATGAAACAACCAAACAAAAAAACATTCCAGAATAAAGTCTTTGGGATTTGCATCATTCATTATTTTCTGAAGGAAAAAAAAACAGGAGTCCTGCAACACCAAGGCAGATTAAAATACCTTGAAAGATAATAATGAGAAGAGATTTAAAAAAACAAAACACCCAGACAAAAAGAAAGCCTCCCCAGATGGAATGACACCAGAATGAGGAAACCAGGCAGGCAGCAACAATGGCAGATGACAAGGGGACAGCAAGAGGGGAGAGGAAGAATGCAAAGGCACATCAAAGGGGCCACGGGTACCTGGGGAAGGGAGCCAGAGGCCTGGAAGAGCAGTTTCTGACAAGGTGTATGCTAATGAGGCCGAAGGCAGACTTCCTTCGGCATCCATTATTCATGACTTGGTTTTACAGGAAGTGCCTCCTGCAGGATCAGAACTGGAGGGAGATGAAAGATGCCCAGTGTAGGGGGTCGCCTCTGCATCTTAGTGACCCTCTGAGGATTTCCCTGATTCCCATCTGAGGGAAGAAATGAAAGGAGCCCGACCGCTTGGAGGCCCTTTTAAGAAAATGGAAAATGAAGCAAGGCCTGCAAGGTGAGGGAGGACAGCATGACCACTGGTCTCAGAATGGGCCGAGGACCACAGTGGAAAGGGGGGAACACAACATAAATTTGCTCTCTGTTGGCCTCAAAACCACTCCTTTATTCTAAGAAGATAATGAGAAATGATAAAAGTGAACTGGCATTTTAAGAACACTAACCCTAGAACTGGGAGGTCTATGGATGGATCTGGGCTCCCTGTTACTCTCTAGTCCTGACTTCCTGTTAAAACTTTATGGTTCTGGGGCCGGCCCAGTGGCTCAGGCGGTTGGAGCTCTGTGCTCCTAACTCCGAAGGCTGCTGGTTCGATTCCCACATAGGCCAGTGGGCTCTCAACCACAAGGTTGCCGGTTCCATTCCTAGAGTTCCGCAAGGGAAGGTGGGCAGCGCACCCTGCAACTAAGATTGAACACAGCACCTTGAGCTGAGCTGCCACTGAGCTCCCGGATGGCTCAGTTGGTTGGAGCGTGTCCTCTCAACCACAAGGTTGCCGGTTCGACTCCCGCAAGGGATGGTGGGCTGCGCCCCCTGCAACTAGCAACAGTGACTGAACCTGGAGCTGAGCTGCGCCCTCCACAACTAAGACTGAAAGGACAACAACGTGACTTGGAAAAAAAGTCCTGGAAGTACACACTGTTCCCCAATAAAGTCCTGTTCCCCTTCCCCAATAAAATCTTTAAAAAAAAAATTAGTCCTAAAACAAAAACAAAAAACTATGGTTCTGACTCCTGGGGGAGGGATCTATATGTAGGGCCATCTTGGGAGGAGAGTCACTTTTTTGCACGTGGGAGGCTGGTGGGAGGTGCATGTTCTCACACTGCTGCGGTGGTTTTGTTTCTTTTCCCGAGTACATCCTCCTTTTGGTGGACTACCTGGAAAATTCTTTGTGCAGTTGACAGAAATAATAAATAAAAGGAAATGTTTCTGAAAATGAAAATTTTCCTGAAAGAGAAAAATGACTAAAACTGGGCTTTAATTTTGTTTGGGGGCAGAAATGGTACCATGATCTGGGTACTTTTGATGTCCAGTGTGGTGTGTGTGTGGTGATTCTCGGAAATGCTCACAGATGAGATATGGAGACATGTCAAGAAGTCAAGATCCACAGGGCACTTCCCAAGTCTCACGTTTACCTGAGTCTCCTGTCGTGATTATAGTCAGAATGGCTACCAGATGGCCATGTGCCCCTAACTTCTCTGGGCCAAACCACCAGGATTGTCTGCTGGTCTCCACGATTTTCACTGTTCTCCCCAAATCATTTTTATAATGAGTTCACCGCTGCACTCTGGGCCTGTTTTGGGAGAGCAGGCACGCTTCTTCCTGACTGGTGTCACCTCCTTGCCAAGCACGCCAGCCCCTGGTCTTGTTTCTGTGGGTGGTCCAGTTTGCCATGTGGATGACCACCCAGCCATCAGACCCTGGGCCTCGCTCTCCGCCTTTAGATGAAGATGGTGGAGGAACCTTTCACAAAGACCGCCTTCCCCTCAACGTGATGTGCTCCTGAAAATGATGAGCTGCAGCAACTATTTCTCCTCCAAGCAGCAAGTCAGAGTGTGCCTCTGTGAGCCTGGTCACTAGCAAGTCTGGATTTTCCCACCAGACCCCACTGTGATGCACAGGTATTTGTAGGTCCCTTGGCTTGAATTCTTAGCTGTGGGTGCACGTGTGCATGCGTCCTTCACAGCAGGGAGAAGGACCAACCCAGGAACTATTGGCAAATGTTTTCAGAACTTACAGGGTGGTTCCTAAAGGCCAGTCAGGCCCTGCTGGCCTAAGAATCCTGGGTAGGGCTTTATAAATGCAGATTCCTGGGCACCAACCTGGACTCTGGTACAGTTGGTGGGAGTGTGATGGCAAATCTGAAATTCTCTAGTGCTCCTGGGGAATGTTGGTGGTTCACAGGCCTATTAACCACTGGGTGAGCCATCGCGGGCAGCACGACTTGCTCCGAGCTTGGCTGGTTAGTCTGAGTCTGTAATAACCCAGTGGTCATTTGTTCTTTCTGTACATGCTTAGTGGGGGTGAGGCAGGACACGAAGCCTTGGAAATTGAAGCACCTCCACCTTGAGGTGCTTCGTTGGTTACACAGTGACAAAGTGACTGTGTGCAGTACCTGCAGCTGGAGAAAAACAAGAACCAGTTCCGTCCAGCTCGGCTGCTCCCTATGACTGGGTCCTGATCTTTAGCTAAGTATAATATCGTTATAATCTCATTTGCATCTCTGTTACTACAACTCCCATAATGCATCTGACGCCATGACAGTGTCCGAGGAACCACATAAGGAAGGAAAAGTGGGCCCCGAGGGTCCCGCCCAGGAGAGAAGATGAATGAACCACATCAGTGGAATGTCACCGATTCCCAGAAGAGGAGGGATAGAAACTCCTGACCCCGCCTTGTTCTGCGGGACGCCTTCTCTGCGTTGGCCCGCACTTTCCTCTCGAGTGGGTACTGGGACTGCCCATCAGTGTGTCTCCTGCGTCCGTCTTGCCCTGGAATTCTTCCTCGCGTGGAGAGCAGTCCCGGCTGCGCTGGCCGAGTCCCCTGTGACCCCGGAGCCTGCGGCCACAGGGCAGGTGCTGGAGGGCGACCAGGGAGGGAAACCGGGGGACTCGCCCGCCTTCCAGCGGCCCGTGCGCCCCATCCTGAGAGCGGGGCGTCTCCGCGGGGATTTTCGTGCTCGTTTGTCCTCTTACGTCTTCCCTCCCCTGCTTCTCTTTCCACCTCCATGTTGGGTCAATGGAAGCGAAAGGGAAGATTTTAACACAAAATCCACTCATCAGAAGAAAGACCCACAACGTTTTCTGAAGATGTGCTCCCCCAGCTCTCGGGATGGAAAGGAGAGGACAGGCCACCGCCGGAAGGAGCACTTCCTTGGGGCTGAGAAGCAGAGAGGCCCTGGTTTCCCCAGGAAAACGTTTCCCTAAGCAGAGCCTAGCGCTTCTCCTTGTTGGGATCCCTGTGCTGTGCTGAGGACAGCGCCGACATTACGACACCACCATTACGACATTACGACATTACGAGCGCCGACATTACGAGACACCACCACTGGCGAGCGGGGCCCACGCGGAGGGAGAGGACAGACCGACAGGAGCAGAGCGAGCATGCGCAGAACGCTGTGGCAGCCACCGAACATTCCATCCGCACGGGCAGAAAGGGGCACGTTTGACTCCCGGGCGGGCGCCCACCTGGATGGAGCTGAAGGCTCCCTGTGTCCCCCGCTGCTCCTCCGGGACGCAGGGGGCACTCACAGGGGCTGCGCCTGGGCACGAAGCGTCCCAGATAGACTCGGCAGGATTCGAGTCAAGTAACACCCAGTCGTTTTCTTCGCCTCCTGGGTTTCCACATTTCCCTTCTTCATCAGATCGTCTCGGTGTGGTCAGTCTGCGCTCTGAAGAAGGCATTTGTCACCTAGGACACACTGTGCCTAGGACCACACGAAGACCTCAGTGTCTGTTGGGGGTTATAAAGCCTCTTCACAGTGGCACATGGCTTCCGTTCTGGCTGCTTGTCCTTGTCAGGGCTCCTGCAGGTGGGCACTGCGACAGTGTCGTCTCAGGGTCCTAAAGTCCAGTAGTCCTTGGGCCACCACAGGGTCCTGACACAGCTCCTGCTCCCATCTGTGTGGTTCTGTACATCTTGCCATCTGCCGGCATGCCCCCTGCTCACACACTCAGCTTCATGGAAATGCTGGGGTAATGGACGCCTGACTTTATCACTGTCACACTTGTGTAAACACTGAGAGCCACACATTGGCCCAAATGTCAAGGGATCACTTGAAAACCTCAAGGAAGTTTATATGCATTATGAGATGGATATCTGGCTTAAATGTGACTTAGATCACTTTCACTTTCCCCAAGAATTTCACAGAATCTATATTCAGGACGTAAGCGGATCACTCATTGATTTTTATCCCCCACTTTTCAGGTTTTCTATTTAGGGTTTTTTTTTTTGTTTGTTTGTTTGTTTGTTTTTTGTTTTTTGTTTTTTTTAATTGCAGAGCCTCATCCCAAACACAATTGGCTGTTTCCACCATTGCTCAGCCAGGCGGGAAGTGATGTTCTCATTAGACTGAGCAAAGCATGATGAGAAACATCAAGACGCTGCACATGTTTGAATCTGGATTTGGATTTCAGACGACTGATCTGAGGGGACCTGAATTACTAGACTGCCTGGCATGTCTCGGTCAGGCCCTACTGCTGAGCTGGCCTTTCTTGAGGCTGGTTTGTATACTGGGACGTGACATCCGGTCACAAGCTTCATCCAGGATAAGACCATCACCCTTTGTCTGGCCACAGGGGCACCACATCTTCTCTAGGCCTCACTCCACCCAGAGGTCCCAGAGAACAGTCTTATTGTTGGTGGGTCTCATTACTTTGTCGCAGTCCAACCACCCACCTCCTGTCCTGTGATTGTTAGGAAAGAAGTTTGGCTCCATGGCTGGCAAGTGGGAACTGGTCTCCTGGGTCAGCCATGGCTTTTGGTGTCACATAAGCTGCTCCAGGAACTCATAGCTCATGGTCAGGAGACACTTCTGCCTTGCTATTCTGTGCTCAGTGGTCTTATATCCCCCAAGAAACAGCGGCCCACCGGCACTGCTGCCCATAGGGCACAGACGCAGTTCCAATGATACCTCTACTCAATTAGACAGTACTTGTTGAGCACCTACTGGGTGTGAAGGCCACTGGGGTGGTGCTGTAGGGAAACCAAATGAGTGACAAGAATTTCCAGCTCACTGTGGGCCAGGAGCATTCCAAACTCCTTACACGAGTCGTCTCAATCCTCACAACATCTCTTTGCTGTAGGTATTATTATCCACACTCTATAGATAAGGAAACTGGATTGGAGGGTAAGTGACTCGTCTAAGCTCACTCAGGGGGAAAGGCAGAGGCCCGAGGCAGATTGACCCCAAACCTGTATTTTTCAGTGTGTCTACTGTCAACCAGCTTGCAGTCCAAGCAGCAGGGAGATACATCTATAAAAACTGTCATGCAAGTTCAAAGGGACAAACTCTATAATGGGAATATATATATAATAGAAGTATCCAAAATACGAAAAAGATATAGAAGGTACAAATCCAAGGGTGAGTAATTGCACCAGGTTCACTGGCAGAGCTACGTAAAGGGTACGGGGTTGGGCGAGTCTGAAGTCTGCTGTGGTTTAATAAATGGAGGTGAAAGCTAAGAGAGAAAGCATCTCCGAGTGTGTGTGAAGGATGCAGGAGTGTGTTCCATTTATCTTCCACTTTGCCATAGTTTCCTCTCGCGAACACAGTTGAAGGACATGTCCACTGGTCAACGAATGTTGCCCTGGGCAGCACTCGCGTTTGCACTTTGCTCAAGTGGCACGCCCCACGTGGCACAGTCCTTTTCAGCTAGACAACTTGCCAGAGGCCACACACATGACTGAACGTTGGCCTTGACCTTTGACAGATGAACCTGGCCCCTGGCCTTGTCCAGAGCTTGGGTGGGGCAACTGTCTGTGCACCCCTTTGACCTCCTTTGGAAGGAGAAGGCTTGTTTTCCCAACACATGGTGTATCGTCTGTGGACCCCAGTTATTGCCTTTCCCACTCTGTTGGGCCAGCATTATACCAATGGGATGTCAGAGACCAAGGCCTCAAAAGGTTGTGTCTTACGATTTAAAAGCTGTGGCACTGAGGACATTCTCTTGCTCAATCATTCTTATGCCATGGAGATGCTGAATAAGATGATTATATAACTGTTTTCTGAGTTAAAATTGGATTTGAGGCTCTTTGGGACTCTTTCACCAAGTGCAGACTTTTCTTCATTGCTTTGCCTTCTCTAGTCAGCCGCAGCAATTTAAGTCAACATCAAAATGTCATTCTAAGGAGAGTTGTTTGAAAAGTTTTATTTGTTTGGATGAATTCTTCCTTCCTTTCTTTTTTTCAGTTGTTCAAAATTTAATACACATTCTCTGTCCTAGTTTTGTCTGTCCGTTTTCTATTGAGCAATAACAGAGAGCAGCTTATAATACATACTTTGTTTGAAAACTCTTGTTTCCAGTGATCTGAGCACTAGAAAGCAACATCAGAAGTCTGAGCCCCAGGGACGCTGCATTTGGCTTATCAGGCCAGCTGGAAAAGTCACCTTGGATCTCTTGGCCTTGGTTTCCCAGGCTGTAAGATGGAATCAGAATGATAATCTCCTGGCTTCTCTCCTACAGAAAGTGGACAACATGAATTAAAAACATTATAAAGTTTGGATGCCTTGGAGGTTATTTCTTCTGAGAAATTGAGGAGGTCTGAAGATATCTGATTCATTCTTACCAAATGCCTGCCGTTTGTATAAGCGAGAGTGTCACAGTGCCAGAGCAGCAGCCTGTTTCATTGTGAGATATGGGAGGCTGCTCTGTCCACAAGGAAGAGAGATGGGGCTGCAGCGGCTGCCGCGTTGCATGGTTCCCACTGAAACCTGCAAAACGCTGGGAGGAAATGGCACCGAGCTAATGCTGGAATGAGCGATTCTTGTTTTTTCTATGACTGTTTATATTTTGGGGGCTCAGTTTTCCCATCAGTGTCCTGTTGGTTCTCTCTCGCTCCGTGGACTAGCAATTTTAGTCTCTTTCCTGGGATCCCCATCCTCACAGCTCAAACTCTTCAGACCTTCACTTAACTGGAGATATCTCAAGGGTTAATGCAATTCTGTCTTGTACAAAGATAAAGGGAAATGGAGTATGCTGTGAACACATACATTTGAGATAGATTCATAGACTATTAGAACTGGAGGGGCCAGCAGGCTGGCCGCTGGAGACTCTAGGGCACACAGATAGCTCACGGTAGATGGTCTTTTGAGATAGCTCAGGCCATGGTCTTTGGTGCCGAACTCACTGCTTTTTCTGTAACTCCAGGCTGCCATCTTCATTCGTCAGAAGTGACATCCAGTTTCTTTTACTCTGTTGTGCCAAATCTGACATCCTGAGGATGTGCTGGGGTGCAGGTGCTCATTAGGTGTTGAGAATTGACCAAGTGACAAGAGAAGAGCAGGGCACATGTCAGTATGAGTGAAGGGGCAACAGAGGTGAGACCTGAGCCAGGCCACGCAGTGGCTGTGCCCACAGGGAGGCCATGCCATGCTTCCTGTCTGGGGTGGGGTGTTGGCATTGGGCATGCCACCTGGGCAAAGTGCAAACACTTAAAAAGGCTGCCCAGAGCAACATTCGTTGACCAGTGGTCGTGTCCTTCAACTGTGTTAACAAGAGGAAACTATAGCAAAGTCAAGACATTAAAATGCTGACAGATTTTAACTAAGTCTGTTGTGGTAATCGTTTTGCAATATACGTAGGACAAGTCATACTGTACACCTTAAACTTATACGTTAGTTATATCTCAATAAAATGAAAAGAAAAAATGATTCAAGTAATAGCTCTAAGAAACTGAAACATGGAGCCTCCTTATTCTTTTTACTGCGTTTGGAGCTCATTTGACCTAACCACAAGGTGTGCAGGCATAAAAATACCTACCCTTGATCCAAGAGAACCAGATTAGAGAACGATTTACTCTCAGATTAAAATGCAGCCCCTTGTTCTTTCTACCTTCTTTGTGTCTTAACCTCAGTGTTTATTACATTTGGTCGTGGACCTTGGTATCCTGCCAACTCAGCCATCTCCTTTCCTTTTACAGTCTTTTCCTTCAAATTGATTGTAGCTTTACTGTAGGAAAGCCAACGAAATATGGGCCCCTTTTCTTTTACCTTCCATTATGGTTCTAACAGCCAAGCTCACAGTAGCCTTCAAAATTCAGAGACGTGATTCCGTGGTAAATTTGTTAGCTCAAACACTAGCTATCCTGCATCCACAGAAATGCCCCTCCACCATTTTTCTTCAATGGATGCAAATGCTTTTGCTTCCAAAATAAATACATCCTCTTCAAGAATTAAAAAAAGATTAAAATAAATATGTCAATCCATCTCATTGCATAAGATGAAGCACATCTTACATAAGGCACTTTCAGGAGGCTTTAAGAAGTATCCTCAAAGAAATTTAAGTGAATTCCACAAACAGGAGTACAGCACTTTAAGAGCTTCTGGAAGATTTACGGCAGCTGCACTGAGGCATCTGGTAAGAGGAGACAGAAATTAAATGAACTTCTAAGTGCAGCTGCCACTGAGCAAAGAATGCTTTCCTTCTAAAGTAAAGTGGGAAGTTGCCTCTTTTTTTTTTCTATTTCCTTTTATTTATTTCAAAAATTTGATTATAGATGCAGTTTATGTACACGAAGAATTTTAGTTTTGATTCGCATCTTTGTTGAGTCACTTAATTACCAATCATTTAATTAAATAGTATGCTTCCTGAAATTGTACTGAATCACTACTGTATTTTCTTTTCTCACTTTGAGGATACTTTCCTCTGGAAAAAAAAAATAGAGCTTCATGTCAGTTTATATACAAAATTAACATTGTAGCCTTAGTATACAGAACACATAACACAAACGCTTACCATTCTGTGTGTGTGTGTGTGTGTGTGTGTGTGTGTGTGTTAAAAGATAATCTCTTTGGTGGGCAAATGCGTATAGACAAAACTATTTTGATTAATTTTGCCCCTTCATGTTAATTTTAAAAAGAACGACCTTCTTTTTTTTCTTTATTATATTGCAATATAATTGACATATAATAGTATATGAGTTTCAAGTGTACGACAGCGATTCAATATTTGTATCGATTGTGAAATGACCACAATAAGTGTAGTTGACCACCACACAGTTACAAGTTTTTTCTTGTGATGAGAACTTCTAATATCTACTCTATTAGTTATTATCAAATATACAACACTGCATCCTTAACTATGGTCACCATGCTGTACATTACATTCCAGGACTTTTTGTTTTATAACTGGCAGTCTTTACCTTTTGATTCCCATCACCCATTTTGCCACCCCCCCCTGCACAAAGTTGCCCCTCCCTCGTTGTACAGTTAATGCTGTTGGCAAATACCCAGGACCGGAGGAACTAACTCTTTGACCTCATCAAACTGTTGACCTTTCTTCTTCTACCTTCCCAAACAGACTTACCCCCTCCACTCTCAAACTGTTCCCCTCCAGCTTTCCCAGTTGATTTAATCTAAGCTTTTCTTGAAGGTGTATAACCTCTGTTCTCCCATAGTTTTCATCTGTTTACTCCCCAGCTCCTCCCTTCTGTACTTCTTTGGATCGTTATCTTCCCTGTTACTTGAACAAACAGACATTTACAAGGAGACACTTGATCAGATTTAAGAGCTCCGTCAGGTGGAGACTGTATCATTCAAAACCAAAGCACCACAAAAGTCTAGGATGGAGCCACCCTTTCTAAGTGCTGGTACTGGCCCCTTGAGGACCCACCAGATCACAACTGCGTGCTTTCCGATCATTTAACTTCACCAGGACAAAAGTAGCTGGAAGCTGATCCAAGGACCAGCTGAAGGTTTGTTCAGTAGATGCAAATACTTTCCCTTTCTTATGCTCTTCACTGACCTTCCAAGTATGAGCTGAAACAAGTAAAATGTGGGAACAGTGCTGGGTCAATGCCAACAACCATTGCGACATAAACTCTAGGTTGACCTGAACTTCTCCTCCCGCCTCCTTGTGAGCCGTGCAAGACTGGTCATGAGCTTCCTTCAGTCTTTTGGCAGCAAGCCTCCAGCTGTGGGCTGTGGCACCTGAAAGAACACAAGTCTGACAAGAGACATGATTTTTACTAGTAAAAGGCAAGAGGAAACTAAGCCAGATCTGTAGACATTTCAGCTAATTTTTCCTCCCACATTCCACACTTAAGTGCTTTGACCCATCTTTTCTGAAGCAGAATGGCTAGAGAAAGTCTATGAAGTGTGACAGAATTATTTCCACCAAACAAAAACAAGGGGTTTACCTAAAAATAATTTTTAAAAAAATCCTTAGTTGAAAAGTAACTTTCTTTTTTCACTTGACTGATTATCCTTGGTCATCTTCATTGGGGTTTGCTTAGGTAAGTTTACCAGTTGTCACCTGTAAGCCACCTCCTCTGTGACCTGTAACCAAATAAGAGATGCTGCCATCTTCCTATTTTCAGAACCACTGGTGGATCCCCGATGACTATTTCCCTTCCTCTCTTCCCTCAGTCTTTTTTGGTTACCCACATATGTACCACTTGATTTGTTCATCATTCTTTCTTATCTTTGAAACCTTCTATCTGGGATGCATCTTTTAGAATTTTCTTTGGTGTTTACAGGTGCTGCACCTAGTGCTGCATGCTAATTTATTCTATTTGTCTTTCTGTACACCAATTATCTCTTTCTCTGGGTTTAAGATGTTCTACACATCCACTACATTTTAACTTTCAGTTATTGAAAATTTTTTAGAAGTTCTATCTTTTTAGACCAGCTAAGTCTTTTAAAATTTTTTCCCTGTTCCCTACATATATTTTTAAAGCTCTTCTGTCATTGTATTAAACGTGGTTGTTTTAGATGTGTAGGTTTGCATGTAATTCTAATACATGAAGTTTTCGTGAGTCTGTTTCTGCTGGTGTTCATTCATGGTGCATAGTCATTATTGGAAGCTGCTCAGTTTTATGGAAAATTATGTTTGAAATGTTTGGAGAGTTAGAATGAAGATGCGTTCTTCAGAGAAGTTTGCATTTGCTCTGTCAGATGCCAAGAGTCTTTATTAGCCTTATGACACTTTACATTAAATTCATAGCTTGAGGGTTTGGAGATAACACATGTATGATTTGGGGCTGCAAACACATGAGAAAGACTACTTATAGCTCCAACTTCCTGGGGACTCTTTTTCTTTTTTGAACACTGCTTTGCTCCTTACCAAGGATCCCAAAGGATGCCAAAGAATTTTAGTTTTTGGGAAGAGGGCAGACTGAAGTGGGAAAATGTTGGTTTATCCTTATTCTAAATGTGTAGCATCTGTGTTCTTTGTGTTTTGGGAAGAGGATTTACATTAGACACCATCACTGGACAAGAACTTACTGTACTTTCTCACAATCTCACCTCCTTCTTCCTCTCTGTCACCTCACACTCTATTCATGCTGGGCTGTCCTCTGTACTGAATTTTGATAAATCACTACCGTACAAAGTGTAGGGTCTGGTTCCTGGTTAGCCTCTAAGGAGCCAGATGCTGCAACTCAGAAAAGCAAGATGTTAATTTCCGGGAGATGAACCTTGACCCGTGGGAAATGGGAAATGGGAAGAAGCCACACAGATAAGCTCCTCTTTCTTCCTCTCTTACTTGGGTGAGTCCAAGGTGTAGGTCATTTTTACAGCCCTTCCAGAGAAGTCTCAGATGCTATAAGCATATCAGAAATTAGTTATTATTCTATCACATTTTAGGTAAGGGCATTAATATTTAATGAGTGGCCTGAGCAGGAAATGATGGAGTATCTTCAAATATTCTGTTATCCTTACCACCCAAGTCAATCAGATACCAGTTCTGTCATTCTGTCTCCTAAATATGTCTGGGATCTATATTCCCATATCCACTTCCACTACCACTGCCCCTGCTCTAATATGGGCTATTATTAGCTCATGCTAATCTTGCTCCCTCCTTCCATCTCACTTCTCGCCATTTCATCAGTCACTCTACTACTCGAGAAAGCACAAATGAAAGTCATGTCTCTCTCACACTTAAAACACTTTGTTTGCAAACTTTTAGATCCCAGCTCCAGCTATGATTTCCATTCTCAGTCACTTTCCCACACACACCCTGTGTTCTGGAGAAACCTGATTACTTGCAAGCTCTCCAAGCACACCTGTTATGTGTTAGGTGCTGTCCATGGAGATCCATCATTTAAAGACCCAGAGAGTCAAGAGAGTTATAGTGAAAGAGGAGAAAGGCAGGGAACATGAGGACTCACTGAGACAAGGTAGATTTTTCAAGACATGTTTCCTAAGTCCAGCTGAACTCTTCCTGGGGTATCTGTAGCTGCTAGAGAGTACAAGACCAGTAGAGCCAGTCAAGGCTTAGAGAAAGCCTACCTGAGATTTAAATCATTGACCCACCTAGCAACATGTAATTTCTCAAATGTTAACCTATTAAACTACCCACACAAAATAAACAAAACTCTAATGAACGACACCAGTGTATGAATATAAGAGATAATCAGAAAGCTGGTTTTAGACAAAGTATGTTTATTTACCGAACTTCTCCTTGGCATTAATTATTACTAAGCTAAACTGTGAATTCATTTCCATTTTTTCTTCATTTATGACTTCTGTTTCTCGCTGAAGTCCTCTCCTTTCCTCATTTCCCTCTCCTCCCCTTCTTCTAGCACATAGATTGCACATTCTCTCTGGTGGTTTTAACTACTACCACCTGCTCACTTACTGTCCATATGGAAGGTCTCTAAAAACTCTAGCCACAACTTCTCCAGTGCTTTCAAAACTATTCATCAACCATGTACTTCACATCTCTACTTTAGGTGTCTCATAGCAGTCTCAAACTAAGCAGATCCCCAATGGAAGTGTTCCCTCCAAATGTTCCATATTTCAGAAAAGGCATCATTATCCTTAACTCCAACGTACTGGCTCCTCCATGTTCCTTCTGCTCCCACTTTCTTTCAGTCACAGAATTATGATGATGCCCCCTCCTAGATATATCTTTAATCCACACATTTCTCTCTTCCCTTACTGTGAGTATAGGCCACCATGATTTCTCACCCTAATTACTGCAGCAGTCTCCAATGGGTCTTGATGTCCCTAGCTCTGTCCCTTTCCATTCTAAATGAAAGTTTGACCATATCCTTCTCATTTTTCTATCATTATCCCAGCCCCAAGAATAGTGTTGTAGGTAGAGCAAGTACTCGATAAATGTATATAAAAGACACAAATATATTAAAAGTAAAAGGATAGAAAATTATATACCATGTTCTCACTAACTAAACGAAATTTCAGAATAATATCCAAAAAAGTGTATTTTAGAGTAAAGAATAATATCAGAGATAGATAAAGAAGCCATTTCATAAGATAAAGGGGGAAATTCACCAAAATGTGTAATAATATTAAGTGTTTGTAATCACCTAATAACATAGGTTTACATATACAAATATATAATATGTAAATCAACAACTCAGAGAATTACAAGGATAAATAGACAAATTCAAAATTACAGTTGGAAATTTTAACCCCTCCCCCCAATAATTGATTTAGAAGATTTGAACAACGGGAGACTCACATAACTGGATGGGGAAACTGTGTTGGTTTTAATGTCCTGTGTAAAATCATAACCTGCCCATTGTCATTATCCATGGAACTCGGCTGGGTAGCCCTGGCCTCCTGGCTGTCCTCATCTTCTGCCTAACCGGAAAGATCTCGAACAACATGGCAGCACACAGCATTCTCCTTTCCTCCTGTCTTTTCCTTAATCTGCAACTTTTGGGGGCAGGAAAAGCCAAGTATCTCATGACTTTTTTTGGTGGTATGTTATAAAGGTCTTTCCAGATGCAATTTCAGAGAAATTTTTACTGGTCTTCTCTCTCCTATTATTTTCCATAAAAATAATAATCAAAATAATAGTAAAGCCTTGAGAGCATGTATTGTGTGCCAGGCACACTCGAAAGCACTTTGCACTTAATCTTCACAATAACCCTGTGAAGTAAGTACTATTATTATCCCATGTTACTTAAGAAACTGAAACATACTGAGGTTGAATAACTTGCCCAAGAAGTAATGGAGAAAGGCATCTAACCCAACAGCTTGGCTCCAAGTTCTGCATTTTTAGCCACTATGTTATAATGCCCTAAAAATTAGGTTCCCTAAAGGAACTTGCCCACCTCCCTGAAATTTAAAAAATAATTATTTTTAAACCACTTAGACAAGCAAACTTTAAATGGTTTAATTCTGTGGCTTTCACCAAAGTTTAGAGACTACAAAATAGTGGTTGCTGCTTTCTCAGACTAGTAGCCCCTTAGGTAGGTGTGCATTACAGCCCAGGAAGCATGTCGATGCTTTGTTTTATTTAGCCAAAAGGATCATTTGGCTGTCAGAGTAACGAGGAAAAATGATCATATTAGAGAAAAACATTGAGTGACCGTCGTCCTTTCATGAGAGTGTTTCTCTTCAGCTCCCTGGGACAGTACCGGCTCTTTCTGTACAGCTGGTTGCAACGTCCTCAGAAGTCATGCAGAGAAGTCCAGCAGCTTCTGGAACTGTCCGTGTTTCATGCAGCTCTGCTGTTGCTGAGTCTTAAAAAAATACTGGCGATCGAGAAGGAGAGGAAAAGCTAGTACTCTCGACACCAACCATTTCCTCACTTGGCGCTTCCCAAGGACTTAGGTTCCCAGGAGGCACATTACGGCTGGAGAAAACCGAGGTGGACAGGATTCCTGGTGCTGGGAAGGAGTGGAGGAAGAAAACTCAAGTGCCGCTGTGCCAGGTGGCTCTGTGGTAGCCCCACTCAAGGGTCAGCAGGGAAGGCGCCCCAGCCAGAGTGGGCAGGTGACAGTGCTTGGAATTAAATCACTCCCTGGGTGCTTTAAGGGATTAAAGCAAAAGTTCTCTTCTTGAAAATATAAAATAAAACATGAAAACCAAAACCGCAGTCCCAGCAACCTTGTGTTATAACCCAGGAAGCATAGATTAAATTAAAAATAACGATGACAATGGTGATCTGATTCCCACGTTTTGCAAAGCCCTCGGTGGCAGGTGGAGCCGGGAGGCTGGCAGCCTGCCCCTACTCCCGTGTTGAAGTGGAGGCAGCACACTATTGTTTTACTGCCACACACCACACGACTGGTCACGCTCTAACCACTCTGATTCCCAGTGAGAGTTGCACACCCTCTGAAAGTTGTCTGTCCACGCCTGCCACACCCTGGCTAGGTGTGTCGCTTCACATGAGTCAGAGAGGAAGCTGGTGGGACGGTTGAAAGAACCACTTCAGATCTCCCTCAAAACCTACACCTGCCCCGCAAGTCTCTGCCGAGGCCCACGTTCAAGGCCTACCATGTGTCCTTACGGTGGCAGATATGCTGAGAACCTGAATGGAGGTAATTCCTGATTCATCTCCTCAGGACAGTAAAAGAGGAGCTATGTCTGTCAACATGCATTTGTCCAAGCGCAGGGTCATTTACTGGCTTTAGAGGAGGGAAGTATCCACAGGGAAGTGCCACCAGGCACTTTGCATTTGGTCTCCCACTCAGCTCTCTGCTCATGGGAAGGGCCTGGCTCCATCACCCAGAGAGCAGGAAGTCAAGCAGCTCAACCACAAAGCCGGTCGGGGCAGTCAGGGTTGTACCCTGGGGCTCCCTGGCCTCAAGGCCTGTCAGCACTGTCTGTAGCAGGAACACACACGTCCAATCCTCCACCGTAGCCATCTGTGCCGTCTGCGGAGCACGCCGTCACACACACTAGGTGAATTCATGGGCTGCAGTGTCACTTAATGATCCTCATTATATATTCAGGGCCTGGCTGTTTCCACACTCTCATGGCGTCAGGTATATGAGCCAGAAGCTGCAATAAACAAGCTCCCTGACTACCAGGCACAGCCCACCTAGAACAGATGGACCAACATGTGGAAGGAAAGTGTGGGGGAGGTAGGAAGGCGGAGCTATGAAAACACAGGGAAGGCCAAACCACAAGCGGAATAAATCGTTCTATTAGCATTTGATTTTGACTGAGGGTAGATTAGAAACCATGCAGAGGCCCACGCCGTGTACATCCGACACGCAGAAGCACGGCACTTCAAAGGGCACTGATGTAGAGCCACTCCGTGGCCTGCAATGCACGGAGCCTGTGAAAGCCCAGCCCTTTCAGAGTGCTGCTGTCTGGGTCTCTCCTCCTGCCCCACCAGGATTCCATCCAGGGAAAGCTGCCTCTGCGTCACAGACTCCCAGGGCAGTCTGGGGAGTGACTCTGGTGAGGCAATGGCTGTGACGAGTCTCCAGGGCAGCCATCACCATCCTCAGAGTCATACCTCTCCCATTTGTTTAGAGCTTACGTTTCCACATCCATGACTTCACCCAGTCTTCACAATAACCTATAGTCAGGCAAGTAGCATTACATATGATTGTTATGCAATAATATGACATATGTATTAGTATCGCGTAATATTATTATTACATCAATTTTATCCAGGAGGAAATCAGAGCTCAGTGAAGTGACATGACTTACTCCTTCCTGTTCATGCCATCAGTCCGTGTCAAAACCAGGACTCAAGTCAGGTCTTGGGCTTCCGGGGCTGGTGGGCTTTGCTGCAGAGCTTCACACCAGGGTGAAAGGCCGAGTTTCCTGGGTTCACTACAAACCTTGTATCTCCACTTTCAGGGGGGAGGCGGAGGTTGAGACATATGGTTACTTTTGTTCCTTTTATTGGTGGCTAGTGCTGTCAATTCCTGATAAGTTCTTCCTTTATGTGTGTGGCTTAAAGGCTAATGCATAATTAGCAAGTCTTCATCGCCTGGGTATGTGACATTTGGTCTATGATGACGAAAATGGGACTTGGGCCACACATGTCCATCTGAAGTGACCTTCAGAGTCCATATGAGTCAAGATTAAGAGCTTTGGAGTCAGAGTTGGCATGACAGGCCTTCAAACTTGGCAAGTTATTTAACTAACCATCAGGAACTTCCATTCCCTTGCCTTTAAAATGAGGACTGCGTCGTCCTTGCAGGGACTTTGTGAGTTTTACCCGAGAGACTGTGGCCCTAAAGAGATCCTCCTGAATGTAGCTTTATCCTTATCATGAAGTTTTTCTGTTTGTTTTTCCCCCTTATATTCAAATTTCTAGTTGGACACTTTCCTCCTTATCAAAAGTTGTTCAATATACAGGATCTGGGTGGGGGGGGTGGTCTTTCTAAACAGCAAATGGCTAATCGTTGGTTTAAGTTGTTTAGTTATGAGAAGGAAGTTCTCATGGCACACGCACAGACACGCACACACCCCTTCCCTTCACTCTTTGTGTTCAAGGGGGCTTCGGGGAAAACAGTGGGGGGCACCCCAGCTATGGGCAGGTGCTGGGGGGGCTGTCTCCTAAGCTAATGAGGTGGTATAAAGAGGGAGCAAGAAGGCTTGCCCAGACGTGAGCCTCCTGGGGAACTGGACTGCAGTGGGTCCCTGGCATGGAAATCGAGGGACACCAGAATGCAGCCCCGTGTGTGTCCCTCGGCCGTGTCGGTGGATGTGGGCAAGACAGCCCACAGTCTGCATTACTCTATTTGGTCCTCACTGACACCACTGTGCAGACAAGGAGAGGCAGGCTCGATCTGTGAAGCCTTAGTTCCTAGCTGGGCCCTCTGAACCTGTTACTCCTTTTCCTGAATGTTCTTGCCTCAAATCTCTGCAGCTTCTTGTCCGTGCCTGGATGTATGCTCCAAGGCCACCTCAGGTCAGCTCTGACCCGCGTCTCCTTAAGCTCTCCATGACACTCCTTTTCTCTAAAAGTGTCTTGTGTATTTGTTTGCCTATTTATTGCCCCCCAATATGCACGTTCCGTGGGGCAGGGGTCCCATACTTCTTCACCTGGTTATTCCTTCTGCAAGCCCATAGACAGCTCACTGCATACTTGTAGAATGAAAGAAGAGAACGACTTTCCCACGGTCTCACTGCCAGGAGGGGGCCTGGCCCCAAGCTCAGTACCTTTTCAATTTGCTTCCTGCTTCCAGAAGACAAGCAGGGTCAAAAATAAATACCAGACATAATGAGTGAAAATCTTCACCGGGACCCGAGACTAGGCCCTAATTCTGCCCTCTGGCCCTTTACTTTAGAAACTTCCTTTGACATTTGTTCTAGGATTTGTCTTGTAAAGTCCTTTCCAGGTGAGTTTTATTTCTAACTGAGCTGACTGTGTGTGAGAACTTCTTTTATGGGAATGTGTTTTTATGCTGCTGGGAATGTGCCAGCTTTGGGGCATTGGGGTATTGCCCACCTCACACTGAAGGGGACAGGCCTGAGGCCAGCGGAGCTGTGGCCACCAGCATTTCCGTGTGAACCAAAAACGCACTTAGCTGAGATCTGACAGATCTCCGAGGGCTCCTTCTCTTCCTCAGGGACTCAGTAGCACCCCTGGGCCCCAGCCCAGGTCATTTACTCCCACTAAGAAAAGTCCTCCCACTGGGCAAACATTTGATGCCCAGAAAGGAAGCACTTCCCCTCCCCTCATGCTTCTTGGCTGTGGTGTACGAACCTGGTCTTCTGAGAACAAAAATAACATCCTGCTTTTGCTCCCTTGGCTGCAGGCGGTCCCAGCAGGCCATTTGGAGGTCAGCCTAAAGAAGGAAGTGTCCAGGTACTGGTGAGAAAGTTGGGGGCGGCTTGCTGCCCAGTGAGGACAATTTGTGTGGAAGTTGGGGTCACAAGGAAGAGGCAATGGGGGGAGGTGGGGTAGGGACTCTGTTTTTCCTGGTCAGAGAGAGGTGGGAAGCGCCCTGGCAGCTGTGGCTTCCAGCCTTTGCACACATTAGAGCCCATGAAGAAGTGGTCCTGAGGCACAAGGCCTGGGTCCGTGTGCCACCTCAGCACCTTTTGTCTTTCACACTGTCACACCACACTGTCTGGACTGCAGCAACGCAGCCAGGCAGCAGACAATGCAGAAAACTTACAGACATAAAAGGTTTCAGTCTGTCTAGTCAGCTTACACTTAATGACTTTGTTCCTTTTGTTCACTACCCACTTGGAGGAAAAAAGAAACTTATTTCTAGTTCCCCCCGTGTCAAGGGAAAGCAAGTCACCAGATCCCTCTCCTACTAAACAAAGAGAGTTGCAAACTCAGGGTTCCCAGGAGAGGGGATGCAGTGCCCTCTGGCTCCCTGCTAACCAGCCAGAGATGTAACCTTGAAAACAGCAGCACTCAGGTGCTTGGCATGCTCGCCTTGGGTGACGGGAGGAGCCACCTCCACCCCGTGCCCCGGCTTGGCTGACACTTTCCTCTCTCCCACGTCGCTCTTCTGTCCCTCTGACTCCTCCCTTCTCAGTACTCAGGCTCTTCTTTGATCAAGTCCCAGGGACACCAAGGGCATGCAGGTTGCATGAGGGGCCACTGGTCTAATAGCTAGTACCACCCTCCTCCCTCCCAGGAGCAAGAGCTGTTGATTTTATTTTATAAAATGTACAGAAGCTTTGGAAGTCAGCACTCTACCAATAATAAATGGAACAGAAAATGGGAGCAAACGAGTCACAGCAGAACAGTGAGCCATACCCACAAATGTCAGAGGAACAACAATGCCGAAAGCATCCTAATCTGACAGGACTGCAGGAAGTCCACGGCAGAGGACTCTTTTGGAGGAAATGCAGAACAACTTGCCTTTAATAAGCCAAACACATTAGGCTAACAAAAGGAAACCCGAACTGAAATTCTATTATAAAAACAGAAACTGGCTATTGTGACCTTTGAAAGCACTCCAATTTGGGGCACACCATTGCATTCTTTAGTATTGTATCCGCATATACAAGTTGGAAAACAAGCATTTTAAAATCCAGCTAAGTTCAGTTAGAATGGCATCTTTGCAGACCACCTTTCCTCCAAACATCTCAGCCATCCAAGGGAAAAAAGCTCACATTCCCAAAGTAGTTACTACAAACTTGAACGTTCTTGTCTAAGGCTATTCCCTCCAAAGCCCATTCTCAAGCCCTCCTTCTCACCTTGTGTCCCCATTCTTATGCACACTGTCAGTTAACACAGATCAAAGCCTTAAACTGGGAGAATGAAGTCTTTCTGACTTCAATGAAATTTCAAACATCAGCCAGTGGGTAGATAAGGATTTGAGGGGCATCAGGATGACCCCCTCAGACCTCACCACATATAACTAGTGGGGCAGGAGGAGTCAACCTTCTACCAAAACAAATCTCTACCAATGAGCTTTCAGGAGGAAAATCAGGGCACATCATGTACTGTCTCTTTCCTCTAATGAAATTCAGACTCCTTCGCTTGCTAATTAACTTCAGAGACCTTGCGTTCCATTTCACCCCTAAGTCTAAACAGTGAAGATGGTGTTTTTAGTAATCATTTTAATAAAATTGTATCAGTACAAATCTATTTGGATGTTTTATAGCATTATTAGTATTATTCACTAACTCATAAAATCTTTTTTGTATACCTACTGTGTGCTTTGAGAAATATGGAGATGAACTTAAGATTTAGTGCATTGGGAGAGCTTGCTAACCTTGTCATTCTGAGCCTGTATTATTAGCGGCAAAACTGATAATAACACAGGGCAGTCAGGGATAAGTGACACTGAGAGAGGGAGCGATCTAGGGGACCATGGGGACAGCACCGCATTACTATGTGGACCCAGTGTTGACATATGGTAACCACTCTGTCAACATTTGTAACATAAAAAAGAGACAAGTGATGCTATAGGCCAAAAGTTTGTGTCCTCTTACATTCCCATGTTAAACCCGAATGCCCAGGGTGATACTGTTAGGGGGTAGGGCCTTTGGGAGGGGGTTAGGTCATGAGGGTGGAGCCCCATGAATGGGATTAGTACCCTGATGAGAAATGACATCTGACCTGTTCTTTCTCTCTGCTCTCAGCCATGTAAGGACACAGCGAGGAGTCAGCCATATATGAAACAAAGAAGTGGGTTCTCACCAGACACTGGATCTGTCAGCAGCTTGGTCTTGGATTTCCCAGCCTGCAGAACTGTGAGAAATAAATTTCCATTGTTTGCAAACCACCCAGTCTATGGTATTCTGTGATAGCAGTCCAAATGGACTAAGATAAGTGAGGAAGTGCTTAAAAAATGAGTGGGATTTTGATGGGTAGATCAGGAAACCGGGCAGCAGAAGTGGCACGTACAAAGAGGCAGAACTGATACACTAAGGGAAGTGCTGAGCAGTAGCTGTAGTGAGGGCTTGGAAGGGCTGAAGGGACGGCGGGGACAGGACACCGCCAGGCACAGACCTCAAACTACCTTTGCAGCATTGTGTGCCATTGTTCCTTCCAACCATTTCCTGCTCCATTAATCTCCTTTCCTCCTTATTTTGGTAGTCAAATAATGGCTTCACAAATACCTATCAGTCAGGTGTGAGGTCACAGGCAGTTTTTATTTCTTTCTTTCCCTTCCTTGACGTCCAATCAGAACTGAAGCCGGGACAACCTACCTCTGACATTGCACTCATGAACACTGGAGGTTCCCATTGCCGGAAGTCTAGACCCATTTCCTCTCACCGGGTCTAGGCTTCTTAATTTGTCTCCCTCCATCCAAGGTTTTCCCTGGAAGCTCCCCTAATGTGACTGCCAGATCCCTTCTCTTAAACAAGAGTCTTGGTACTGTCCTCTTTCTGTTCCAGCATCTTCAATGGCTCCCGATTACATGATGACAAAAGTCAAGTATCTGGAGTCTAGCTGAAGATTTTGGTCTTTATGAAGAATGTGGAGCCATTACAGAATTTAATCAGTTGAGTCACATGTTCAGAATTAGTTTTAAAAAGTATTCTCCCTGTTAAAATAGAAAACAGATTGAAGGCAAGGCAGAGGCAGTGATGGGGAACGAATTTAGAAGCTTGAGAAAACCAGACTAGAGGTGAGAGTCTAAACTAGGAAAACATTAGTGGAGGTGGAGAGAGGTGGAGGGGAAGGAGAGATATTTGAAAAATGGAAATGACTGTTCTTGGTGAAACATTGGAGGTGGGGGGAAGGGAGTGGGAGGTTAGGATGCTGCCCAGAGTTCTCAGTAGGTGACAGATTGTTTGCTGAGACAAACAAGACAAGAGGTGGCCGTGAGTGAGGGTGAGGACGTGTGCTGAAGTTAGTTTCAGACTGGTTGACTTGAGGACATCCAACTGGAGATGTCCTGTGGGCCACTGGGCTTGTGGGAAAGAGTTCAGAAGAGATGTTTGATAAAACATATTTGATATGTTTGATAAAACATATTTGATATGTTTGATAAAATAATATTTGTTGTGGAACAAACCACCGCCGAGCCTGGTAACTTAACACAGCAACCATTTGTCGTTGCTCGGAACTGCAAGTTGGACGGGTGGTCCTGCTGACCTGGGCCAGGCTCGCTAGTCACGGCTGAGCTTGTTGCTGTACCTCCCTGTCAGCTGATGGATCCGCTGGGCCCTGGCTGTTCTCAGAGGGCCCCATTCACATGCCGGGCAGTGGCTTGTGGTCAGCAAGGCCGACAGGCGTCTTTCATCAGCAGGCTCACCCAGCCTTGTTCACGGGTCAGAAGTGGGAGTGGTCCCCAGAGCAGGAGCCTGCTCGTGTGTGTGCCAAAGCGCTTGAGCTCCAACCTTAGAACTGTCACAGCATCGCTCTCTCCCATTCTGTTCTCCAAAGCAAGTCCCAAGGCAGCCAGGTTCACAGGTAGGAGAGAAAACAACTCCATCTCTTGATGAAAGAAACAGTAAATACTTCTGGTCAGATTTTGCAACCTACCACAGAGATGAAGAATAGAAATGGGCATCATCAACTCATGGTGATAACTGAAGTGACAGGAGTGGCTGCATTACCCAGGAAGATGGGTGCAGTGATAAGGGAAGGGAGCCGGCGTAGAACCTACAGCCCCGTGGGAACACTGCGACTCAGGTTGCAGGAGAGCCTACAACACATACGTAAACAACACCCAGAGGGGCAGGAGGAAACTAGGAGATGGCCTAGTTGCAGGTGAGAAAATTGTGTTTCAAGAAGAAAAGCACACAACACGATGCTGAGGGAAGGTTCTAAAGAAAGTTCAGGACAAGGACAGTTTCAGCAAGGTGGAAAATAAAACTAATATTTGGTTAACACTTATGTAGCTGGATAACACTTTGAAATAAATTAATAAGATTTCCCCCATATTTCCTCTTTTATCCCTTTTGTGACACTATACTTCTTTTCCCAGCCAAACTAACGGAGAAAAGGCCCTGAGATTTTGTGCTGCAGTGGGGGCTGTGTGGCATGTTGGTGACACACTATGCCTGTAGGTGTCTTGGGTTTGTTTTCAGTAGGCTAAGTTCAGAGGAAAAAGAGGATTAGCAGAGGCAGTGGAAGAGAACCAGGGTTGAACTGAAAGAAGCTCAGGTGCTTGGAAGAAGCAGGAGGGAAACAGGCACTTGATGTAAAGAAAGAGAGACACTTCCTGGAGGCGGAACAGTGAGACACGTGGATGGCAGAGAATGGGTCCTACGCCACAGCCCAACAGCCTTCAGGGGTGTGACAAGCTCACAGGAAGAAGTGGCAAAAATGTGCTCACCGTGACCACAGTTCAGAGTCGCTCCTGGAATGTCACATCCAAAGAAGCACTTGACCTGAAGAGCCCATGCTGAGAGGGACAGTGCACACCCGAGAAACTTGGGTGAGCAGATGGTAATGACCAGGGGCCACCATCAGCGCTTTGTATCCTCATGTGGCCCCAGAACCTTACAAAGACCAAGAGGGAAAATCCCAATATGTGAGGTGGAATTACATACCAGTGAAAGGAGGCTAATATGTTAGCAAATAAAGAAACATGATATTTCTCCAACTCGTAGGTTTGTGGACTGAGGTTCACACTTGGCCAATTCCACTAGCTTATTTCATCTTCTCAGCAGCACCATGAGTTAAGATCTATTTTTATTTCTATTTCATAAATAAGGAAACTGAAGAACAGGGGAAAAATCAAGTCAGTTAGCATGGTCTCAAACAAATATGTCGTAGAGCTTGAATTTGACCCCAGGCAATTTAACATCAGAGCCGTCCCCCTTAACCACCCTGTGCCATTCTGGTCCTGATGGTTTAAAGTGATTATCCAAATAATTCAGGCAGAACAAGAGGAAATAATCAGAACCCACACGCGTGCACTCATGTAACTTCAGGAATCATACTGTCCTCTTTTTCTGGACTTGGTGGGATCTTACCTGTACCTCCTAGTGAATGGCCCAGTCCACCAATTCTCTTTATCTGAACTAGAAAGAGGTCACCAGAGAAATAAGAGCAATAGTAACACTAATAAGAATACCAGGGTTGGAGGGAAAAGAAGGTCCAATAAGAAAAAGGATGAGAACTGATGATTCATTTTCTCTGCTAATACCCATGAGTGAGTTAAAATTGTAATCAGTTCGAGTCACTCTTAGTGAGTAAGTAGCCAATAAAAAAGGGAGAAACAAAGAGTATGAGATGGGGAAGAATAATGAAAATAAAGGTAGAGCAGAAAGAAAGAAAAAGGGTTGGTGGAAAAAAGCAAGCATGGAGGGAGGGGAACAATGAGCAGAAAGTGAACAGAGGAGTATGTTTTCAGCCAATCCAGCCCTAGGAAATCCTATTAGGCAGCAAAAATAAGATTATTGTATTTTCACTTTGCCACAGTATGCAAATGACTCAATTTAGCAGCTAGACATGTTGTTATTGAATTCTGAGAAATTTCCTCCATAAAGTGTAGTATTTTTGTGACAATATTGTCAGCAACGCCAGATTGCTTTTCTATTTTGGTTAAGCTTTTATCCGAGTCTAGTATATGTCATCTACTCCCGGATTCCAAATGATTGCTTTTATGTAATTTTTGTGTAAGGAAGAAATAATAACATGCTTAGAAATGTGAGAAATGTGTTAACCTTTCCATTATTTTTCAGCGCCCAAGAGAATTAGAGGGTGGGCCACAACGGGGAATGCAATTATTTCTAGTGATGAATTTTTATTTATGTTAATATCCTTGAGAACCCACATATCGGTTATTAACCACGTTTGTTTGTTTTGCTCCAGTCTTTCTACCCCATGTCTTTAATCCTTTCACTTTTAGGAGATTTTTGCATAACTGACAAAGACTTTCAAAGCCTCTGAACGAAGGGTTGTGAAACCACACATTTTACTCCTCCTCAGTAATGTCACTCTAATCCCAACCATATTTAAGAAAAGAAACTGGAATCTTGATCCCTGCAATCCCTAACAATATTCCAGGAAAATGGAAGTATGTTTCTTTTGATTTCCCTACATTTGTATTGATTTAGATGACTTCTCATGTAGACACAACTCCCGCCCCTCACCCTTCCAGGATTAATCAGTAAGAAATAAAGATGGAAGCACATGCAAGAAGTGTTTGGCCTGATCCATTGGTCACAAACAATACACACCTACCCAGATCATTTGGAAATCTGCTATATCCAGCCCCTTAGTCCAGGGCAGTAACTATGTGGTCAGGAGCAGCAGTAACTTTCTTAGAAATACTGGCGTTGTCTGGGAGGGGTCTAACCTACAAGAACAGTGTGCTGGCTAATTGTATGTTAACTTCGCTAGGCCATGATACCCAGATAGTTGGTCAAACATTATTGCAGATGACTCTTTGAAGATATTTTCTAGATGAGATTAACATTTAAATCAGTAGATTTTAAGTAAGGCAGATTGCGCTCTATCATGTGGGTGGGCCTCATCTAATCAGTTGAAGCCTTGGTAGAAAAAGACTGAGGTCTCCTAAGGAAGAGGGAATTCTGCCAGCAGACGGCCTCTGGACTTGAACTACAGCATCAACCCTTCCCTGGGTCTCCACCATGCCCATCTGCACTGCAGAATTTGGACATGCTAGTCCCCATAATTGTGTGAGCCATTCCCTTAAAATGAATAAATAGTTTTCTCTCTCTTTCTACACACACACACACACACACACACACACACACACCTTATTGGTTCTGTTTCTCTGATAATACAAATACAAATACAAACTCTGACTAATACAATTAGATAAGGTCTACTTCACAATCATTAACTGTGAATTGGCTGGACTAATTGTACATAGGGAGTCACTTCTGCTATCAAACGTTGGCCAGACAACTGAAGAAGAGTTACAGAAATCTTGTCCTAAGACCATTTTCCTGAATTACAGACACTGTTCCTTTATTGCCACATCAGTAGAGATGCATAGATAACTTAAGATCTCCATGGAGAGACTTAACATAACTTTTGTCTAAAGTAAGATCATACCTGAATAGCCTGCATGCATCCATTTTCAAGACTTTCAGCAAAACAGGTCATCTCAAGTGGGACAGACCTGAGGCAAATAAGGACTGATAAAGGCCCTTAGATTGATATCAACTAAGTCACCGGAGGATGTATTGATTAGTTTTTGCTGTCTAACAATCTACCCCAAAATAAGGACTTAAGTTTTTAATTATTATTCCCAAGTCTGTGGCTTCCCTAAGCAGTTCTGTAGTCAGCCATTGGGTTGGCTGGGTGCTCTTTTTCTAAAATTCTTTACTCAAATATCTGGCAGTTGGTGCTGGCTGTCCACTGATGCCAGTTGAGACCAGTGGAGGGAGTGAGCTACATGTCTCTCACCATTCTTCAGGTTATTCTGGCCTTCTTCACATGAAGGGAAAAGACTTCCAGCAGAATGAGGAGGACAGCCCCAGTGTACGTGCACTTTCCAAGCCTGTTCGCCTCATGTCACATTTGCTTATGTCTCATTGGCCAAAGAAAGCCACTTCGCCAAGACTACATTTCAGGTTGAAAGGAAAGATCTCTACCTCTTGATCTTGATGGGAGGAGCAATAAAGTCAAACTGCAGAGAGGCATTTAGACAGGGGTGGGAGGATATGTGGCCATGCTGCCACCTCCCCACAGGCCATCAAGGGTGCCACTGTAGTGTACGTATGATGAGAAGGTAGTCAGCTGTGCAAACTATCTCTTTAAGGTGGGAAAATGCTAAGCTCCCCTTCTCTCAGGACCACATCAATTACCACTAAACTGCAGAACAACCACCACTGAGAATCACCTGAAATCTTCCTGAACCAAAGCCCTACAACTATGGACATACAAAAGGTGCCACCTCGAGACTGGTAGGAGGGTCAGAGACACAGAATGAGTTGGTCCCACGCAAAATCAGAGGGATATCTCAGCTGTGGAAGTATCCCCTGAAAGAGTGAGGGGTGTCATCTCCATACCAAAGTCCACAGCCCAGGTTTCCAGTGTCAGTGAGAGAAGTCTCTATAACTTCTGGTTGTGAAAACCAGTAGAGATTGTGGTGAAGTGAAACAGAGGGTGACAGGAGTCCCAGGGGCTCCTCTTAAAGGGAACGTACACAGATTTACTCACTGACAGACTCACTTGCTCTGAGCTCCAGTGCCAGGGCAGTGGCTTGGAAGGTGACAGGGACACATGGGGAAGAACTGAGTTGTCTGGCTTCAGGACGAGGGCTGGAGGGGCAACTTTCTCCCAGATGGAGGAGCTGGCAAAAGCCATTGTTTCTTTGCTGAGCTCTCCCCCATCCTGCGTGCAGATGCAGGCAGGTGCCAGATCTGAGTCTCTGTCAAATTGGCTATCACTTTTCATCTGCCCTGCCCTACTGATTCTCAGGAACCCCACCCCACCTAACTTTTGGACACACCCAAGCTGTGGCTTTTCTGTGCAAACAACCTGTCTGAGCTCATGCTGCAGACTTTCATAAAATCTCTCAAAGGTTCACAAAACCCAAACAAGCAGGATCTGACTTCAGTATGTCCCATACCTCTGGCTGAGAAGCCCTAAGCCCAGCACTAGTGACAACCAGCCTCAGTTCACAGATTGGCTTCATGGGTAGATGCCATCTGTGGATTGCTTTGTGGTTCATACCAGGTGGCCTCAGGCAGAGCACAGGCTGTGGCCAAACATGGACTGCAATGGGTCCCCTCACAGGAAGCCCCAGGGCTGACCCAGCTTGTGGCTAACTTTGGACCAAGAAGGAGTATCACCTGGCCTCCTCCAAGGACAACACACCCAAAGGACAGACTGGGCAGACACTAGAGCCCCACTAACATGAACCCTGCTTTGTAGGGTCAGCCCCTGCATGACAGCTCCTCCACTGTAGTCATGGCCGGTCCTCACAACGAATCAACTTGAGGGGAAATCCCTTCCACTGACTTGCAAACAGCAACCAAGGCTCAACTACAACAGGAGGGCACATACAACCCATACCAGGGACATATCTGGAACACCCAGCTTAGGTGACCAGACAGACTGCATCACTGGGTCCCATGGGACACCTACTACATAAGGCCACTCTACTAAGAAACATAGCCCTACTTAATACATAGAAACAAACACAGGGAGGCAGCCAAAATGAGGAGACAGAGAAACATGTCCCAAATAAAAAAAGAGAACGAAGCTCTAGAAGAAGAACTAAACAAAATGCAGACAAACAATCTACCAGAAACAGAGTTCCAAACACTGGTTATTAGGATGCTCAGTGATCTCAGAGAGAACTTCAACAAAGAGCTAGGAAACATAGAAATGGAGAGAGAAAACATAAAAAAGAACCAGTCAGAAATAAAGAATACAGTAACTGAAATGAAGAATACATTAGAGGGAATCAACAGTAGATTAGATGAAGCAGAGGATCAAACCAGCTATTTGGAAGATAAGGTAGCAGAAAACACCCAGTCAGAATAGCAAAAAGAACAAAGAATCCAAAAATATGAGGAGAGTCTAAGGGGCCTCTGGGGCACATGAAACATACTAACATTCACATTATAGGGGTACTAGAAGAAGAAGAGAGAGAGCAAGGAATTAAAACCTATTTGAATAAATAATGATGGAAAACTTCCCTAACCTGGTGAAGGAAATAGACATACAAGCCCAGGAAGTGCAGCGAGTCCCAAACAAGATGAACGCAAAGAGGCCCACATGAAGACACATCATAATTAAAATGCCTTTTGTAGTTAGTTACCTACAAAAGAGCTCCCATAAGACTATCAGCTGATTTCTAAACAGAAACTTTGCAGGATAGAGGGGATTGACAGGAAATATTCAAAGTGATGAAAAGCTATAACCTACAACCAAATTACTCTTCCCAGCAAAGCTATCATTTAGAATGGAAGGATAGATAAAGAGCTTGCCAGACAAGAAAAAACTAAAGGAGTTCGTCACCAAACCAAACCAAAACAAACCAGTATTACAAGAAATGTTAAACGGACTTCTTTAAGAAGAAGAAAATAAAGAAGATAAAAAATATGAATAATAAATGGAAATAACTACATATCTATCAACAATTACTTTAAGTGTAAGTGGATTAAATGCTCCAATCAAAAGATAGGGTCACTGAATGGATAAGAAAAATAAGACCTTACATATGCTGCTAACAAGAGACTCACTTCAGATTGAAAAGCACACACAGACTGAAAGTAAAAGGGATGGATAAAGATATTTCGTAAAAATGGAAATTAAAAAAAAGAAACAGACAAAAACTGGGGTAGCAATACTTATACCAGACAAAATAGGGTTTAAAATAAAGTCTATAACAAGAGACAAAGAAGGACCCGGTAATCCCACTTCTGGGTATTTATCTGAAGAAACTGAAAAATGCTACTTTGAGGGGACATGTGCACCCATATGTTCATTGCAGCATTGTTTGCAATGACCAAGATGTGGAGGCAGCCTGGGTGTCCAAAAATGGATAAATGGATAAAGAGGAGGTGGTACATATACACAAGGGAATATTGCTGGGCCAGGGAAGGGAATGTGTTCTTGCCATCTGAGGCAGCATGGATGGACCTGGAGGGTGTTACGCTGAGTGGAGTGTCAGACAGAGAAACACAGATGCAGTGTGATTTCGCTTATATGTGGAATACAAAGAACAAAACAAACAAACAAAACAGAAACACACTCATAGATACAGAGAACATTTTGATGGTTGGCAAATGAAAAGGGGTTTGCGGGTGAATAAGAAACGGGAAGGGATTAAGAAGTACAAATCGGTTGTTACACAGTAGCTATTGGGATGTAGGGTACAGCATAAGGAATATAGTCAATAATATTGTAATAACTATGTGTGGTGTCAGGTGGGTACTAGATTTACTGGGGTGATAGATGGGAGGGGCTTGGGGCCAGGGTGAAAAAGATGAAGGGATTAAGAAGTACAAGTCGGTAGGTACAAAATAATCACAAGGATGTAAAATACAGCGTAAGGAGTACAGTCTATAATATGGTAATAACTATGTTTAGTGCCAGGTAGGTACTAGAATAGTCAGAGGGATCACTTCTTAAATTATATCAATGTCTAACCACTATGCTGTACACATGAAATTAATATTGAATGTCAAAATAAATGAAGTATAAAAAAACTATCTCTTTAAGAAATGTATTAAAAGAATGATAGAAATTGAATGGTCAGTAGGATCAAATATGAATTTATTTTTTCTTACCTAGGTTTAAATAAAAGCTGAAAAATAATGGAAAAGAGTCTATGGAGTATAGGAGACTAAGGATTCTGGTTCCTGTCCTTTGTGAACTGAGTGAGTATGAGGCCATGCTCAGCAACTAAGTAGGTTTTTGTGCAACTCAGCACTAGAGATGAGTGGAGTGCAAAGGAACGTCTTATACATCAAACCCCAAAGGCTTTGTGAGCCTTTGCTTCCTCACAGGCAAACCACTCAATGTTTACATGCAAAGGAAAAAATTATCACCTAAATCCAGCCATTATGTTGCTTTGTGCCCTGTGATCTGATGAGGAAGGAACAGAAAAGTCTGCTCTGGAATTTTGGCTGTGGATTTTAAATGAAGCAGGCAACACAGATTTCTCATTTGTGTTTGGTAAATTACTCCTAAAGGCAATTTGCTGGAAATTAAGGACCGAGCTCATGTGGATGCGTGAGGGAAATGACATGCTGACCCGATTCCATCACCATTTCAGCAGTACTTTCATAGAGTCTTTTCTAGATTCGCAGAAGGAGAAGGCTTGAGGGGATAGATTCAGAATTCGTTTGCAAAGAGGCACGAATGTCCCCAACTCCAGACCTAACATTGATCCTGGGCTATCCTGCCTCTTTAATTGTTCGTCCAGAAAACAGCTCTCTCAGTGTGACCCTCTCTGGGACACGCCCCGCTGAGGTGGCAACATCACACCCTCCAAACAGCAAACCTTTGCTGCAAGTGCTTCAAGCTTCTGGCAGCTGCAGCGCCACAAGGTCAGGTGTGTTTCCCCACAGGACTGTGCGTGGACCCACTGTGGCCAGACTCACCAGTGTCAGTGACAGACAGCGGGTAATGCAGGGGTGGGGGCTGCAGGGCCCAGAGCCAATTGCACCTAGAGCACACCCATGATGGACGGGAGGCGGGGGGATCAGATGTGGCCACCCTGCCAACTTCCATCGGTTCAGGGCGGGGAAGGCCCGACTGCTGGTGTGATTCTGACAGAGCACAGGAAGGCGGAAATGGGGGAGTGGGGTGTTGCTCTTGAAGAGAAGAGCCTCGATTGTGCAGTAAATGCATGTCGTTCTTGTTTTTTCTCCCAGGATAGAGTCAAGATTAACCTCCCCCTGAAAGGTAGCTCCTCACTTGCCCCATGGGCACCAACAAAACTATGGCTGCTCCTCTCGCGGAGGCTGCGGGGCCCGGAGGGGCTGGGAAAGGTCTTAGGGCTGAGGGCCTTGGCCCTGAAGAGGAGGGCTAACCAGTACAGAGGGGAGGCTCTGTCCACTCCCGCCTCCTACTCTGCTCCCGAAAAATGATGGGGAGACAGGTGGCGTCTCTGCTCAGCCCTGAGGACAAACTGGCTTAGACACCAAGAGGTGTTGGGACTGGACTTGGTCCCTAAGCGGATTAAAACCAACATTCTTCTCCCAGCTTTTCTGACTTCTCACTCCTATTTCAAAGGCCTCTTTCGGCACAGCCAGGGACAATACCCAACTTTTTTCTTACACAGACAGTGACCACTGAAAGCACCAGCTGGAAGGAACACACACACACACACACACACACACACACACACACACACACACGCACAAGCCCAGCTAAGACCCCTTTGTAATCCTGACCTAATGTTGTAAATTGTTTGGAACCTGGCTCAGGAGAGAGAGTTTAGAAAGGTATCGACAGGCTGGTTTACTTAGTTCTGGATTTCAAAGCTACCTCTTAACCTCCCAGCTTCTGTCACCAAGCGGACACTGTGGATGATTTCAGACCTAAAACAGCTCTGTTCTTCTTTAGCAGATTTGGCCCTGGGGGCAGTTTTGTCACCTCGCAGTCCCATAATAAATGTAATGGGTTCTTGAATTACCTGCATGTGCCTGAGGCCTTGGCAAGAGGCTCTGTCTATCAACTGTAAGAACATTAAACGCTGCCGCTTTGGCCTTAGACAAAGTTCAGATTCCATGACGATTGACTGGTCAAACCAAAGACACACAAGACATGCAAGATTAAACAGTTGTTCGTGGGGCTCTTTTGTTTTTTTAATTTCCCCTGAGAGCCATCTCACAGAAATAAGCTCTGACCTCATAAAGCTCAAGTTCCTGTCAGATTCCTAAACGGATTGACCCTTGGGTTTGGCAGCACAATCATTGAGTAATAGCAGGGGACAGGCCCCCGTTTCCCAAGCTGACAGTTCTCCTTCCCTACTGGGTCTCCTGCCTCGTCTTTCCAGGTGGGATGCCAGTAGATTCAGGTTCTAGATCTGGAAATTCACTTTGCAACCCTCTCTGGGCCACACGTCAGCTCTTGGCTGCCCACTTCACACACATGTGCACACACCTCTTGCTTTACCCCATTCCCCAAACCCCCACCCGCACCCCAAGACCCCAAGCTGCTGGAGACGCAGCTTTAGGAAGTGGGTGGGACTGGCTTTGGGGACCCAGCGAGAAAGACTAATGAAGTCTTTCTAGACCAATAGTGCATTTTGAAGAAATCCATATACTAAATGTTTGCACAAGGCAACTAGTCTCCACCTGGGGAGTCCTTAAGAACAGTTTTTGTTTTTCTTCTGTTTAAAAGCACTTTTTATTTGATAAGCTCATTGCATTCTAGGCATACTAAATCCTTTTTATTATTCAGAAAGGTCAGAAGACTGGGTCACCAATGTATTTTAATGATTACCAAACTCTGCTGGGTATAAGAATCACCGGAACCTTCTCCAATGCAGATCACTGTGCCCCGACCTTTAAACTTTTGATTCCAAAGGTCTCAGGTTTGGGACAGAAATCTGTTATTTTGTGAACATCCCAGGAGACTCAAGTGTCGGTGGCCTACTTCAGTTAATAGCTTACCATCTGCAGAAAACCTGTTTTCACAGGATTGCAACGTATTAAATGTGGATCCGTGGCAGAAAAACTAAGAGAAGCATAATTTAAAAGGGCTCTGAGGTCAGCCATTTGAGCATTCTGTTTCATCGTGCCTCTTCTGGAAAACAAATAAATAATTTTTAAAAACCCAATACTTTTGCCATCTCCACAGTACGAAATGCCCAGTGACGGTTTCCTATGGACCCCCGTGTTTCACACGTGGCATTCACAAGGGAGGCCCCACGAGGCGCAGGCGGAAGCCTGACCGGGCCCCGGCCTCTGTGCCAGCAGCAGGGCTCACACCTCAGCCTGCCAGGCCGCTCGCCACACCTGTCCCAGAGCCTTCCTCCCTTCACCTGGCCTGGCCTTGCAGACAGTCCTTGGTTCTGAAAGAAATTGCTGGAGCAATCAGGCAGGTGAATTACAGAATGACTGTTTGCAGATTCTTTGTGGACCTAAAGCAAGTGGAAGGCAGCTCAACGCAGAGAAAGAAAGCTGGTATTTGATCTAGTTGGGTCACTGCCTGTTTAACACTCTGTAACTAAGTGAGAGTTGGCATTCAGTCACTGTTTGGCAGAGTCCCTTTTGGCAAACACTGTGTTAAGGGTCTGTGCTCACCTGAGAATGAAGATGGAGAGGCCGCGTTGGACCTCTCAGCCACCTCTGTGAAAACCTGGCCAGAGCCGGTCAAAAGAGAGCACACACAAGTTCCCACTTCGGCAGGGTTACCTGGCATGGCAGGCCTGTATCCACTGAAGGAGTCAGAGCGAGAAACATGGAAGACAGATTTTCACGTCCTGGCCCCGCAGCAAATCCCAGGAGTGACTAATGGCCGTCAGGAGGCCGCTGTGACCGGCAGACAGAACCTCAGAGCTGAAGACAGTGAGGGTTGTGCTGTGTCATTAACTCCTGCAGCTAAAATCCTTTCGGCTGGTGACAGGGAGTGCCGAGGCCCTCCCCGCACTGAAGCAGGTACCCTGGGAGAGAGGCTTTCGAAATCTTTGAGAGTTCGGACCTCAGAAATTCAAATCGTGAGGCATAGAATATAAGAGCTATAAGAAAGCTAAGAAATAACTTAGTTTAGTTTATTTTACAGGTGAGCAAACTGGCCCACAAAAATGAAGTGACTGGTACAAAGTGAACTAATTAGTTAGTTATACACCCAGTTGGAGTTAGCTATTGAGTTCCATCTTCACCCAAAGGAGCCAGATAAGCAAGCTTATCTTTTTCATAAAATAAAATACTTCCTTAGATCGAGGTTGAATGGAGATAGAGAAAGGGCAAGGAGCAGAGATAAAGAGACACCTGGGAAAGTGCAAGGAGTTCATTCTGCCTACCTGCTGACAGTAAGCATTTGACACGTGGCATTTAAAGGGAAATTAATTGCAAACACTGAATCTTCATAATCTCAATTACTTTGGGACCCTGGTGTTTCCTTTCTTACACTCTTGTCTCTGGATGGCTGTCCGGACACGCTTCTTTAGGAATAGGTAGGAACTCTCCTTCTTACTATAGCATGGCTTTTGGCTAGTCATGCCAACGCTACGCCATGTGCTCCGGAGCAATTTGGTGACAAGTGCTCTGGAAGGAGTTCCGGCTTGGGAAAACCAAGCCTTTGCTTGCAACCCAGGGGCTGGGAAATCGGCCAGGTCATCCCCAAGTCAGTGAGCAGCCAGATCCCATCCCCAAATCTCCATCTCGTCTAGAAAATACTGACACAGCGCACTTAGGTTGGAAGAGATGCCCCAGGGGGCTCAAGATGTAACTATCAAATTATTGTTCTGTGAATTTGGTGACTTCATATTTTCCTGCTGCCTCAGTATCCCCGCAAACAGGCTGTGAGCATCCCACTCAGGTGACCAGCTGCTCCAGGGTGACCACGCTGGTCCCCGCCACAGGCTCCCCTTCTGGCCCTGTCCTCACTGTGACCTCGTGACATCCAAATGTACCAGCGGCATCCGCTCATGTCTCTTGCTGCGTACTTCACCCTGATCCCCCAAATAAGGTACTTGCCCACGGGTCCCCATGCTCTTCTCATGGCATACAGTGACTCTGTCTCTCCAGAGTCTGCAAATATAACACATTTTGTTTTCCAGCACCTGCCCTGTGTCCCCGCTTGTGGCTGTACCTGAGTGTTCATCTCAGAAAAGGACACAAAACAGTGAGAGTGGACAAGAGGCTGTCTATGAGCCGGTGGGGTAAGATGCTTCCCAAGGGCAACCCAAAGACACCTCAGTCTGCACTAATGCCCACGCAGGGTCCACTCTGGGTTGTTTTGTCCCTCAATTCCAGATGTAGTATTGTAAGAAACACTGTATGTTTTGTGCCTTGTGCAGGAAACAGTGCTCAGGATGGTGAAAAACATCTGTGATGCTGACAAAAGGAGGAAAGATGGAACATACCGCAGAAGTTTGGCTTGGAGAAGAGAGGACTGGACAAGGTGCAAAAGCCACGTTCCGACGTGTATGAAGCGCCCTCAGAGTGAGCCGGGATTTTTCTCATCCTTATGGCTCTAAAGGCAAAACTAGGTACAGATTTCTTTTCCATGTAAATACAAACTTTCTGACAGGAAACGGAAACCTAAATATTGAATAAAACCTGTAGAGCAGTAAGACCCACAGGAGTCTTTAAGGATAGACTAACAAACCTATGCAATGGAAGCTGTGTAGGGCATGTACTGCTCTCCTAAGAGTGGAAGAGAGAATCTTGAATGTCTCTGGCAGCTGAGAGATTCAATAACTCAATGCCTGGAGCTACGAGAGACAGTGTCTGAGCCTGTGTGTGGCATATTCCTTATTCCTTCCTGTGTCCTAGAAATCCAGTCGCTTTGCCAAGTGGCCTCTTTCAGCTGGGAAAAGGCCATGGAGACAGAGCTAACCAGACATCATATGGACCCATTTGACTGGGTTTTGAGCGAGATAAGATGAAATCCAGAAAGGTGAACAGCTTCTCAGAGGGTGTCCTCAGGCCTGCTTGGCACACGTCCTCTTGTGTGTGACACAGCTAGTGGGGTGATTCTTTCTTTCACAACATACATTCCCCTTCCCTCCTCCCAGTTGCCCATGAAAAGCTGCTCCCGAGAGTGTGAGGACCCACAGCATCACTGGGGGATAAAGACAAACACCTATTACCATCCCGTTCTGTCCACAAGCCTCCTCTGATTGGATGCACTTTATTTCACTCTCTGCAGATCTTCAAAGTGTGACCTTGAAGTAATTATACTTTTACTAAACAATGTCTCTGAGGTAAGTTTAGCAAGTAACATTTGGAGGAGGATGAATCCCTCATAAATGGAAGTCTACTGAGCCTGAGACTAAATTAATTTTCTCTTCTTGAAAATAACCCAAGCCATCTTGGCAGCCAGAATTCAATACCAGCGCCCCTAAGAAGATGGGCATTGGGAATGGGGACAAAGCCGGGTTGGTTGTGCTGTGCAGTGAGAGAGAACGTGGCGGGCCCTCCCAGGACTGGCCTGGTGATCAGAAGCTGAACTGCATGCTAGGGTTTAACAGCCAGTCAGTCAACTCAGAGAAGCCATGTGTAAGTTACAGCAGGATTTCCAGGGACCTGACACTAACGGTGAGTCCCCCCAAGGTGCAAACAAAAGATCTGGGAGGTCAGTATGACACAATGGTTCTCAACCCCTGGTCCCCACACCTGCACCACCAGCATCCCCTGGGAACCCGTTACAAATGCAAATTCTTGGCCTTTATCCAACAAGTCCTGAAACAGAAACTCTGAGGTGGGCCAGCTTCCTGCCGTTTTAGCAAGCCCTCCTGGGGATTCTGATGCGTGCTCAACTTGAGACCCACTGGTGAAAGATGACTGTAAGCCAAGTGACTAAATTTAGGGCAAATTAGGTAACGATCTTTCCCATGTAAGGATTTGGGGACAGGGAAAGAGCTCAGAAGGCCCAGGTGACAGCAGTGTAGAGAAGCTGAGTGTAACACCATTTGGGGCTAAAAGGGACAGCCTGGTACCTGCAACAGAAAAGACAACGGGTCATTTGGGAAGGAACTGAGAACCCAGAGCACCCAGTGGTTTTGGGGTGTGAAGGTACCCGACGTTAGGGGAGTCAGTCACTCATTCAGAATCCACCCGACAATTCGCAGGACAGAAACGTGAACATTCTGAGCAGTCAAGCGAAACGTCAACCTTCAGTTACGGCAAGATGATGGGAATAACTTTTTACATACATTTAGTAATTGAGAATGGATAAAACATTTAAGTTTTACAAGTCTGGATTTTGGAATATTTTAGCTCTATTTTACAAAATTATAAAAACACACACACCAAAGTTTACAAACTCCAAATCGCTTTCACAAAGGCACCTCGGTAACACCTGGCAGAAGTGCGTCTTGAACCCTGTCTCCCGCTCTGAGGCCGGCCACCTCTCTGCTCCAGAGAGCCTGTGCTCTGTAACAATCATGTATTTCTGCGCCCTTGCATATTCTTTATTTCTTTGTTGTTTCATTTTTAGTAGTATTCCTCCTGAAAATGATCAACTGGATTTCAACAGCACTCAGTGTTCATAGAACCATGTTTTATGGATGCCATGGAGTGATGAAGGCTTAGAGTTGTGTTCGTCTGCTGGCGCAGTTGTGACAAGGTGCCACAGACTGGGTGGCTCAAACAACAGACGCTTAGTTTCACAGTTCTGGAGGCCAGAGTCCAAAATCAAGGTGTCAGTAGGGTTGGTTCCTTCTGAAGTCCTTGAGGGAAGGATTTGTCAAGGCCTCTGACCTTGGCTAGTCGGTGGCCATCTTCATGTGCACGTGGCATTTTCACTGTGTGTCTCTGTGTCCAAATTTCTCCTTCTTATAAGGACACCAGTCGTTGGGTTAGGGGCCCACCCTAATCCAGTCTTAGTTCATCTTAACTAAGTGTATAGACAACAACCCTATTTCCAGATAAGGTGGCATTCTGAGGTACTGGGGGTTAGGGCTTCAACATACCTTACTTGGGAGACACAATTCATCCATCACAGAAGTTATCCTAGAAATCACTATGACACGGACATGCATGAGTCTGGCCTGGTGCTGCTGTCTTTTTACTTTTAACCTAATACATTTGTTTGCAAAACAAAATGCACTTTAATTGCTTCTTTAGAGCAAGTGTTTGCGAGTGAGTGTGTCCACAGAGAAAGCAGGGATGGAGAGCCAGTGCAATGAGGTAGGATGGCCTGCCAAACTCACACACCTGGAGTTGAAAGAATGCCAGTGGCAGTTGTTATTCTCCTAGTTTTATTCTCCAGATGCCCCTAAGGTAGAAGAATCTGAAGGTGCAAATTCAGACAGAATAGTTCACTCCAAAGGCATGAATGTATTTCGTCCCCAGACATTTTTGCATGTTAGAAAGGACTCCCTCACACAGAGGATGATGGTGAGCACATAGGAATGCATTATTATTGGGGGGCGGGTGGCAGAATCCATTTAATAAATTCTACAGGAAATATTTGGGGGGTTGGTCTACCCAGCTCTCTGGAACAATGAGAGGCCCTCCCCCTTCATCATTCCAGCTGCTTTTTGCTTCCGGAGAGAGATGCTCTCCCTACCCAGTTATACTCTGTGCTTCTAGTGACTGCCAGGCAAATGTCACTGGGGAAGATGGGCATCTGCCCTCCCAAATTTCCAAGAGATCACCTTTAACTCTCAGAAAGATGACAGAACTCCTCAAAGTACCTGAACTCAGCTCTGTAAATTGTGAACAGCAAATCATAGTTTTATTTGAGCTTGGTTTTCTGATAATACAAAAAGCACAAAGTTACCATCAAGAAAGAAAATAAAACACAGATAATGTGTGCTTCCCGCCCCACCCCCACCTCCTCCCTCTGCGTTGTTTCCCCAAACATGTGCTGAGCATTTGGCTTTAACGTGGCTGTGCCCCACCCCAGGCAAAGTGCCCAGAGTTACTACTTCTGGGTGAAAGTTCCCAGAACCTCAGTAACACATACACACTGCATAACATAAAAATAAGAATGCCTGTGCGTGGCCGCTCTGCTCACACCCACTCTCTGGGTTTTTGCACATGGTTCAGGTTGTGCTCCAGAGCCAGTCAGAACCGAGGGAGCCTGGGACCCTGCCATGTGTGGTCCACCTGTGGGGCTCAACGGAAGTGCAGTGACCTGTGGAAGTGTGCACCCGGGGCCTGCAGCCATGTCCCCTCCCTGTCTGAGAGCTGACTGTCCTGCAGCCAAGAAGCACGTTGCTAATTGTGTTACAGGACACATCAGAGAGATATTGTCCTGGGCAGTGAGTGACAGGAGCTGCCTGCTCTGTCCACAGCCCCATCCGGCCAGGCCAGGCATCTCACTGGTAAGGTGTGTCTCTGGGGCCACGTGCAAAAGGTGGTTCGGTTAGTAACTTCCAACATCCCCCACAAACATCATCAGGAAGGAGACGTCCCTAGATAACCTAAGGGGTGACCTGAACCCAAATCTCAGTACGTGAGGCGACTGTCTGTGCTTTCTGCCCCTTCTTTCTCTTCATCACACTCACATCGGCAGACACACAGCCAGAGTTTATGAGTGGGTTGTTTTAAATCATAAGATACCAAAAGGGATGAGGTTCTAGCTTCACTTTTTGGCTTGTGAATGTCAGCTGAGTCCATCAGAGGCAGAAGATGTCTCCTGATTGAGTGAAACTGGCAGGGGCTTAGATGGCCAGCCTGTCACAGACACCGCCCACAGGCCTGGGGATGTGACCTTCTTGTCCTCCTGTGGTCACAACTAGACATAAGGCTATCCACCTTATTAGGTCTGAGACTGTGCTGACGTGGGGTGGGTAGCCTAAGCAGAACAACAGCACTGAGCTCTTGCAGTCAGCGGGCCCGCAAGTCCCACAGTGGCGTTTTCAAAGGGGTTTGTTTGCAGCCATTTGTGGCAAAGGTCTAGGTCATTCCAGATAACTTAGGAGATGCTAAAAGAGGAAGTGGTTCCCGTCACCTAAGCCCCAGGGCAGGTTGAAGAATAGACCAAGTGAAGTCCCTACTTTGCATTAACTGCCTCTGCCTGGTGTTGAGGAATTTGTCAGATGCCACCATCTGCCATTTTCCTGGGAGCTCAGGGCCACCACAGAGGTGGGGTCCTGTCTGACCCCTGTATGAGGGCGGAGGGCCTAGCAGCCCCTCTTAGCCGTTCTCCACATAGCAGGGGTTCTGGCGGGGAACGAAGCTCCCACACAAAATTAGTTGAGACACTATTTTCTCAGTTTTCCGAAGAACTCACCTCAGCTAGTCCTACTCTAGACACCTAGGAGAAGTTAACACACCAGACACCTCAAGCGTCAGGGCTTCATCCTCTCAGGAGCCCCATGGGAGAAGGGCAGATCTGGTGGCCCGGCTAACTCCACTCCTTTGATGGCAAGAAATTGCAGAGATAGCCCTCTGGTTCCGTGCCTGCCCAGGGGCACTCGAGTTCAGGCTTGGTCATAATCAGGGAGCAAGCCGTACCTTGCTGTGACAGTCCTGTCTGCAGGTACACGGCGAGCACCCAATGGGCCAGTGAACAGTGTGCTGAAAGGATGGGCCTGTGCTCGGCCGTGCTTTGTGTGGCACCTTCTATTAACAGCTTATGCCAGGTGCCGCATCTCCTAATTCTGTCACATCTCTAGTCCGTGGAGACTTGTTCCAGCCAATGGCAGACTTCCAATTAGCAAATCTGGCTCTAGGGAGCTTGACCAGGAAATACCAGTCCAGTCTGTCCTCAAACCAAAGCTTCGTGTGCAGGATGAAACTGACATAATACGTCGAACCACTGGACAGAGCTCGCCTCACTGACAGTGAAGATTAGTTCTTACTAAAGCTAGTGTCTCATCTGTTTGAATCCCTCAGGGTGGGGAAGAAGCCAGCTCCCCACTGTTCTGGTCCTATTCCCCATGGAGCCCTGGTTCTGTTGCTAAACCAAGGAAAGATGGGTGTGGGGGGACAGGCTTAAACCTAAAAAAGAACAAGACAAACAAATGAGAAACAAAAACTCATAGACACAGACAATAATTTAGTGGTTACCAGAGTGTAAGGGGGTTGGGGGAGGGAGATGAGGGTAAAGGGGATCAAATATATGGTGATGGAAGGAGAACTGACTCTGGGTGGTGAACACACAATGGGAGTTATAGATGATGTAATACAGAATTGTACACCTGAAATCTATGTAATTTTACTAACAAATGTCACCCCAATAAATTTAATAAATAAATAAATAAATAAATAAATAATGTCAAAGGGAAAACAGCACGTCAGTGCAAAAACTATGTGGCTTTTCTGTCTTCAACGCTATAGGTTAATATTATTTCCCTAATTTTCACTGGTTTCATAACATACAAAAGTAAAACTCAGTGGAAGATGGCAATTTTACTCCGAGAGAGAGCAGACTGAGACTCGCCCTTGGCAGGATGGGAGCCAGATGAAATGCAGGCTGCCCAGTTAAATTCCAGTCAAAGATAAACAACAAATCACTTTTTTAGTGTTAGTATCAGTATGTCCCATGCAGTATTCGGGACACACTTCTACTAACATTATTTGCTGTTTGTCTGAAATTCAAATTTTACCGGCAGCTCTGCTTAGAAGACATCTGCCGCGAGCGCCCACCTAGGAGGCTTGCCGTGCGGGTCCACCTCTGGCCCTTGGCGCCAGCGAGCATTGTTCAATCCGGCTGTGCTTCCGTTCCCTGGTCTGAGTGATGGAACAGGTCAGGCAGGTGGCCATGGCATTAGGCATGTCTGGGTTTGTTTCCAAAGCAGTTTGTTCAAAACGAATCAGCTGTTAAATACGAGGTGTGGGGCCAGAGACACCCATGTTTGGGGGCGGGTGGACGCACAGTGAGTCTGTTGATCAGTGAGTATTGATTGATTGCACCGAACCCTCAGCTAGCCTCTAAGACCAGCAGACCTCCTCTGTAGTTAGGGGAAGGGCCGGTGCTTTCAAAGAAAGCTGCCTGAACTGGTGAGCAGAGCGACTGTCCATTGTCTGCAGGGGAAAGGCGCTCATTTTAGGTGGAGAAGAAGCTAGATATGATAAGCTTGGGGCAGGGGGATCCCTGACGTCTGGAGGGGAGAAGAGGGCCAGTTCTGAGAACACCCTGGCATTGCCATTTGGATGTCATCACTGGACCAGTATCTCAGAGCTGGGAAGTTAATAATAGTCACAGGTGTGAACAAACAAGAGGTTCTACCCCTTCCCCCCCAAATCTCATTGGTCACAAGTAGTACCCTCAGGAGCCTTTGCACACAAATGTGTTCTTCTGAACGTCACCATGGACCCAGTTTTGGCAGCGTGGGGATTAGGGGCACTCATGGTTGCCTTTGAAGGGTCAGCGAGGGCTGGTGGGAGTCAAGGTGTCTGACAGGGAAGGGACACCGGGAAACACTCTGTCCCCAGTGAGGGGAACCCATCACACACGCAGGGACAGCAGAGCCTGGCACCAGCAGCTGGCATGGCCTGGGGTGACTGGTGGGTGCCCTTGAGAGCAGAGGTGACACCTGGCAGGACTGGGCATGCTTCACACAGTGGGTGCTCAGAGAGTGGATGGGTGGATGTGAGATTCAGGGACGTTCACAAAACAAGTTTAAAGTTCCAACCCAAACCTGAGCTGAAACACGGCTTCGTGCATATGGCAGGGTTTCTTTTCCTGTAATGTCTAAACTGCGGCTAAAGAAAATATCAGTATTTGGTTCCATTCCCATCTGGCGCCTTTCTCAGCGGCAAATTGATTTCCGTTATTTGTTTATTTTTTTTGTAAGACTCATCATGAAGCTTTTACAGTTAGGTATAATTCATCAAGGCTTAGAATTAGCCCCAATTCCTCTAAATCCTTCTTTATTTTTTCACACAAGGCTTCATGATTGTTGGTTTGGAACATTAAAATGCAAATGATGGAGGAAGCACCACGCATTTGCATGTGCAGGGTTGATGTGGCCCTAAGCCAGGGGTGTCCAAACTGTGGCCCAGGGGCCAACTGCAGCCCCGAATCCATTTTTAATTGGCCCGCAGCAAATTCCAAAAATATATTTAGTTTAAATAAACCAGGTGAGGCAATACGTACTTCACCTGGAGTGAGTGGCCGGACTGTTTGTGTATTTTACCGCATATGGCCCTTGGTGAAAAACGTTGAAAAAAGTTTGTTAGATGGAAAGTGGGAGGGGCGGAAAGGAGGGAGATGCTAGGTTTATTTCCACTCACACTGTGTTGGCTAGGGTGAAAGAAAATACTATACACTCTTAAAAACCTAATCCCTAATTGACAGGCACTCTCGGCAGAGATCCTGACTGAGCAGGGCAGGGCAAAAATGATGATAGAGGGCTGTTCCCTACCCAGAAGCTGAACTGGGCTTGGGGGGCTTATTGTTCTCTTCTGCTTGGAGAGTTTATGTGACCCTGTCTCCTCAGAGTTTGTGCTTTTCCTCCCAACAGAATTACAGGTGACAAAGAGGATAAGGAATGACGATATCGGGACAGAGGCCAGACAGTCCCACATTTGTTATCCAAGAAATGTCACCACTAGCACCACCACCACCCCTGCCCCCAATGTCCAGTGCCCCCTTCTATGTCTTCCCTCAGCTGGCTTCTCCAATCCTGTCCTCCCTCTTCCTCCTCCCCTCCATCTCTTCTTGCTCCCTCTCCCTACTCCTTCCCTTCCCCTTCCCTCCCTGCTTCTCCCCCACTCCCTCCCTTTCTCCATCCTCCCTTTCCCTTCCATCTCTTCTTGCCCCCCCTCCACCCCTCCTTCTCTTCATTTTGGCTCCATGTCCAGCCTCCAGCCCTCAGTCTGAGCCTCCCTGCTGGACACATGCACGCGCGCGCGCACACACACACACACACACACACACACACACACGTTTGTGCCCTGGCTCCCTGCTGGCTTCTCCGTGGGAAGGATGAGTAATGTGTTCAAGACCTCAGGCCTCTGGGAGTGAGCTGCAAAGCAGGGTGAGTGTTTCCGCTTGACTCTGAGCCCAGCTTAATTGGGGAGAAGCACTTTACCTCTAACATGCTCCACCTGCCTGGCAAAGGGCTGTGGAAACCCTGCCCTGCTCTGCCCACCTGCTGTCACAGAGAACAAGAAAGGCAGGCCTGCTCTTGTCTGGTCGCCTCTGGCCTGATGACATGGCTGGCAGTCTTGTCAGATGCCAGTCCTGGTCGGTGTGGGCCAGTAAACACCCAGCCTCCTTCAGTTCTGGCATCACCGCTGTGCGGCGTGAACATGAAGGACACTTGTCTCCTCTCCTTGTTGGGAGGGGCCGTAAAGCTCGCCTTGCAGGCCTTGCTGGAGTGAGGAGACCAGCCTGTAAAGCATGGAGGTTGCCTGTCCTTGACCACGAGGGGCTCCTGCCTTCTGGGGATGTCTCAGAGGAGTGATTTCTGCTGACCTATTGACATAAGGCCGGGGCCTGGGAGAAGGACAGAGGCCTATGGTCCCTAGAGGCCATTCTCTCCAGGTTTTCAATTGTCATGCAGTCCTGGGGACTTTTCTGAGTCAGGTCCCCACTGCTCTGTGCCCTGATTGCTCTCTCTGCCCCTACACTGCTGCTGGTGGAGCCCCGTAACGCCTGTGCACAGGCCATCACAGCCTCTCTCCATTTCAAACTGCCCAGCTTTGCTCCCACAGCTGCCAGCTCCCTCTCGTCCTTTGCTGTGTGTTCCTGTCATGCAGGATGTCATGTGAGGTCTCTGGTCCTGCTCCACACATAAGAATGCAGGACATGGTAAGGCCAAAAAGGAACACCCATGGAGCCACAGATAGGGGAGTCAAACCACTATGGTCTTGCTGGCGGCTGAGCTGGAGACACAGGAAGCAGGAGCCACACGATCCGCAACCTGCCATCTGCTTCTCTGTCTAACAACCTTTCTTGCTAACTGCAATCCGCTCTTGCTATCTCAGCCACCATCTTCTTGCTAGCCCCCATTTTTCTGCTAGCGTAGCCACAGCAGTTATATTAGTGGCCAATGGCTCACTGGTTACAGCTGACGGCCAAGTAGCCACAGCTGATGGCCATCCAATCACAGCTGATGGCCATTTACTACCTGAGCCAGCACCTTTCCATGTGAGGGCGAGAGCCTGGAAACTGCACTCCTGGCTCTGTCCCCACAGTTCCTTATTCACGTTTGTAAGAGATTGCCTCTGCATGTCACTATGCCACCGTTCAGCCACCAGTCAGGGGCAGAGCCCTGGCCACGCCAGCAGTGGAAGAAAGGCGGGGTTAGGAGGCTTGGCTGTGTGGGTCCAGTCCACTCTCCAGCAGCTGCTCTGGGAGGACACTTCTCCCAAGCAGGCCTGGGGGAGGGGCGAGGGGCAGTGATTGACATCTCCACCTACAAAGGATCTCTGCTCTTACAGGGACTGAACCCTGAAGCACCGCAAAGGGCAGCTTGCTTTGAGATCTCCTCTACTACGTCCTAAGTCCCTTCAGGGCACATAGCTTCTCCAGGTCCCCCTCACGCTGAGCCAGGGGTTTACTCATCAACCCTTTGCTTCCCTGGATGAGCAGACAGTGGCCATTTGTGCTTTCTTAGTTGGCAGGAACACTTAACAAGGCATTTGGGGGTGATAGAGACAATTAGACCATCCTAGAACTAATTAGAAGTGCTCCATTAGATTATTAAAGCCTGAAAAGGGAAGCATGGTGCTGGAGTTCTTTTTGTGTGCAGGGTGCAAAGAAAGGGACGCTTCATTCAACCAGGGGCATACTGAGCACCACTGTAAGCTCAGCACACGGGGCAGGGGGCCGGGTACTTAGAAGCATGGACATACGTCACACCCTGCTCTTCAGGGCTTCTGTCCAGTTGGGGAGAGAGTATAGGAAGAGAATTCCTCTGGGGAAAACTCTGTATAATACAGCGTGAAGGTAGAGCCCCAGGGACAACAGAGGGCAGGAAAGGAAGGAGTGTCCACCAAGGTGGCAGGCAGCTGAGCATTGGGGACAGGCCAGGTCTCATTTCAGACCGCTTGTCTAGTTCCTCATCCGAAATGCGTGGGTGATAATGGTTCTCCCTCAGGGAGCCATGGAGCTGACTGCAGGAACTGTACGTGTGCAGTACCTAGCATCACAGTACCTAGCATTGCAGGACACAGGGCGAAGGAAGTCCTCAGAAAACCAATGTCATTGCTGCAGCTTCTGACCCCGGTGGCCTCTGGGTAACAAACCACTTGCCTCCTCTCCCTGTGTCATATTTCTGTGCAACTGGTTTGGTGGACCATCACCTACGTCAAGGGCGTGTATACGGCAGAAATTTGGGGGCAGATCGTTCTTCCAGGAATGTTTGAAGAGGGAGTTGTGAGGGAGTGCCATGTATCTGAAGCTTGGGAGCTCGGTGGGACCTTTGAGGGTGCTCAGAATAGCCACTGCCACTGCCCTTCCTTATTTGGGCAACAACGTTGGCCTTTGGTTCTTGGATTTCTTTGTGGATCACTTCAGTTGTGAACAATCTCCCTCTCTCCAAGTGTCACCATGAATCACAATGTCCTGTCCTCTGGACCTCAGTCTCAAGGCAGCATGGCCTTGTCATTTGAAGCTGTCTTTTGGCAGCAGCTGGCTGCCTGGGATAGAGCTAGAGAGTAAGGCTCTAGCCCTCTGACGGAGATTCATCATTTATCCTGCACATTCCATTACATGACTCTGAGGGAAAACCCGAGGTGTGTCCCAAACGAGGACACCTGTCTTGTCGCTGGACTAGACGTGTGGCCATAATGGACCCAGTGGGAGTCTCAGGTCACTCACACAGGCGTTTTGTGTTTAAAGGCTGCCAGACACACCACGTGTCTATGAATGGCAAGAGTCCTTGACTGAAGACCATGGTTTCTACAATCGCCTTTACGGCTCACAAGCTCTGGACTACGCTGAGTCCTGCAGGACACACGTGCAAAACTGATGTCCCTTCACCAATGTCACAGGCCCACGTCCACAGCTGGTTAACAGATGGAGGGTCAGGGAAGACCAGGAGCTCCATGGAGCACTAGAACTTAGAAGAAATTTTCTAAGGAATTTTTTTTTTTTTTACAAAATCATCTTTGCTTGAATGTTTTTTGGTTGTTTTTTTTTTTGTTTGTTTGTTTTTAATTTTTTCTTGAGGAATATTGAGAAACAGTGTGGTTTTCCAGGGCCTGTCAGCTTTAAGGTAAGTCGTTGTCCTTTAGTCTAGTTGTGGAGGGCTCAGCTCAGCTGCAAGTCCAGTCGCCGTTTTCAATCTTAGTTGCAGGGGGTGCAGCCCACCATCCCATGTGGGAATTGAACTGGCAACCTTGTTGTTAAGAACTCCTGCTCTAACCAGCTGAGCCATCTGGCTGCCCCTTTGCTTGAATGTTTATGGTTAATCTTTGTTTTCCCCACATAGAGTTGAGTTAAAAAGAAAAAGAATCTGTGTAAGATCCTGATTTTCATTTTCCTGGGCTGACCATACCAGTTCTAACTGCTAGCTGTGAGGGGCCAGAAATAACGAGGTGGCCAGCCCCTGCCTGGATCTGGAGCCAGATTCCCAACTGGAAAGAAAGGGAAAGAGACAGGAACCAAGGATGGGCAGGCTCTTCCTAACCATCTCCATACCTACGGGTTTAGACTCCGCCCCTCCAGTCCACCTGTCCCCGGTGCTTCTCTGCAGTTACTGCAGGCCTGTGATGAGAGCAAAGCTGTGATGCTCTGTGGCTGCTGATATCATCACTGCTCCCTGGGGGTGGGGGGCAGCAGGGGACAGGTGGGAGGAGCCTCGGTGCAAGAGGGCTTTCCTGTGAGAAACTCCTGTAGCATCTTTGGAATAGAAGGTGACACAGGGCTTCTGGCTGAGTTTGACACACCAGGTCAGGGTATGTAAACACAAGGAAGGGCTGCATCCCTGGGGCCTTGGGAAGGATCTGGCCCAGAGAGGCAGGACTGGGTCCGTAGTGTGTAACTCATCCAAAGTCAAAGTCAGCTGGAGCAGGCCCCTGGGTGAGAATGCCGCCGATAGTTAATAACCAGCAGAGTCTCAGCGGATGACACCATCTGCACCAAGCTGATGAATTAAAGCTGAAGCGGCAGTGGCAGGAGATGGAGAGCTCACTCTGCAAATGAGGCTGACGGGGCAGCAGGCTAAGGGGATAGAATCAGAATGCTTCCTTGTTCGCCTTGTGCCGTTCTCAAAGGCATTCCGGTCCCAGAATGCACAGCTGCTGCAGATCACAGAACCAAGGACAGTGCAATGCAAGCTGCAGTCGCTGGGTCTTCTCAAGGACACAGCTGGAAGTATGGAAAGAAACCCTGGCCTGAAATGTCATGACCAGAGGTGAGTCCTGATTTTTGCCTTGTAAAAGCTACGTCACATTTCCATACCCACCTAACATCTCTGGGCCTCATTTTTATTACTTCCAAAACTGGGGTAACAACACTTGCCCGAAGGATTGTTGGGAGATAAAAATGAAGATGTGTGAAATAACCAGAGCTATTTTGGGATCGAAAAGCAGGATTCCTACATTTAGGCAAAATGGAGAATTTTGCGTAAGGATGCTGGAGGATCTCCAAAAGCTAAGTGACGGAAAAGAGGAGAGCTGTGCCCAGGAGCTCCTAGAACCAGGGCCTTAACTGCTGCCAGAACTTTCTCTTCAATTCTTCCCGCTTTGCTTGGAGGTTTCACCTCTTTCTCTGGAGACTAACTTCCTGCACGTGTCAGAAACCAAAGCGAATCCCAACTCCCAACTTTCACGTCCACTATTTTGCCCACAGAGAGAGCTGACTCTGCTCCCCAAAATGGCAGGGAAGGCCTCTGATTGACCCACGTTTGGTCAGGTGACCGACTGTCACCCAGTCAAGTGTGGCCAGAGGACAGGGTCCGTGAAATACAGGCATTCTTGCAGAAACCACATGGAGTTGGGAGGATGTTCCTTCTGGGATATTTCACCCCAGAAGATGAAGTAATTCTACCGGAGGATAGTGGGTGGACCGACAATAGATGTCTGTTAGTAGATGAATAGTTAATCGATGTCCAAAGTTCACAGATGTCCAGCCAGGGTTTTGTCAGTTACAAAGGGCACTTCAAATGTGAAGTCTTGGCAGTGGTTAGGAGACAAACATACTCAGGGCTAAGAAGCACTTTAGAGTCATGTGTGCCCATGAGCAGACAGCTGTCAATTTCCATTCATTGGTCCTAAGAAAGGTATATGTTTCCTGCATACCTGAACTCCTGCTTTGAAGCGTTAGTTTTCTGCTTTCTGAGCTCCACTGGCACCAGTTTAATATTAATACTCCTGGGAAGGAAACAGGAGGAAATCTACCCTCTGAAAGTCAGTTAGCCTTTGGGCTGACATGTTGTACGGAGCAACAATCAGAAAAGATTGGAGGATTGGGCTCAAATGGAAAGAAAGTGAACTTGATGCCACTGTGGCTCACAAGAGTCCTGAGTTGGGGTGCTTTAGCCCTGGAAACTGTACTGCTGTGGTTATACTCTGGTCCTGCTGCTCCCCTTCCAAGAGCTTCGTCCACCATGAAATAAATGGAGAAACAAGGTGAGGGGGCTGCCCCTGCGGGAGTGAGAGTGTTGGGGGGACATGTTGTAACTTTCATTAAGGCTTCGGGGAGCGGCAGCCAGTCCTTCCACAGTGCAAGATGTGTTCTGCCTTTGACCCCTTTAACTCTTCACCTGGCAGGAATGGTGCTTCTCTGGGCTTTGAGCTTGTAAACTGGCTTTTAGGTTGGCACCCCCTGGAGACTGGCTTTGACACTGACATGGCCACATACACATTTACCTTTGTTTCCTCTGGATTGGGCTTGGCATTTCCTAATAATACATCCATCATACTTCGGGGGAAGTATGATAATGGGGGGAAGCAACCCTTAACATGTTAATTCTGTCTTCATTGGCATCTGATAGTCTTGGACACTGAAACTGAATAATTGCTTCCAATGGCCGAAAGCAGCTGAAGTCAAACCCCAGTTTGTGCTGTCCCAGTGCCATTTATGCATAGAAACACACCAGGCACACACAATGTGCAGTTTGAAGATCCTGGCTGAGTGTGAATGACTGGGTTCCAACACCTCAATGCTGATGATTCAGCCTACGGAGGAATTTGATAGAACTTGTCTTCGTAGAATGTCGGCTATTGCATTGCAACGAACAGCTCTGCCATTATGCCCCTCAAATGCCTGCCTTTCAGCCTCCATACAACAGGAAATGGGATTAGTACCAAGGAGGCGCCGGGTGCAGTGACATTGACACCTGTACAGCAGGAAGTAGACCGAAGCAGGAATTGAGAATTTCAGGCACCCATCTGGACAGAATACTGTCCACAGAAGATGATTTGGACTCTCTTGGACTTGATGTGATCATTAGAAAATAAGAGTGACTTGGGCATGTAAGTAAAGGGGGAGTCGGGAGTCGGGAAGAAGCAGCCCAGTTTGGCTAAAATCATGAAGGAAGGCACCGAGGCCCAAGAGCAAGATATGGGGCCACCATAGAGCCAGGAGGGGAAAGGCCCTGGGACCACTGTGAGAAGCCATTTTATGCCCACTAGGATGGTTCCATTCCAAATGACAGACAATCACAAATATTGGTGAAGATGTAGAGATATTAGAACCCTCATATATTGCTGGGAATGTAAAATGGTTCAGCCACTTTGGAAAAACAGTCTGGAAATTCTTCAAAAGTTAAACTTAGAATTATCATATGACTCAGCAATTCCAGTCCTCGGTCTATATCCAGACAATTGAAAACATATGTCCACACAAAAACTAGTGAATGTTCTTACTAGTCCAAATGTGGAAATAACCCAAATGTCTATCAATTGATTAGGGGCTAAACCAAAGGCAGTACAATGGAATATTATTCAGCCATGATTGAAATATCGATACACTTTACAACACAGATGAACCTTGAAAACATGGTAAGTCAAAGAAGCCAGTCACAAAAGGCCACATATTGTACAGTTCTATTTACATGAAATATCTGGAACGGGCCAAACCATTGAGACAGAAGGAATGGTGGAAGTCTCAGTTTAAAATATGACCAGAAGGTTGGGTTCTGATTTAGAATTTGCACCATTGTCCCTGCCCCCCACTCCCATCCCGCAACCCCTCTTCTGTTCTCCTGCTTGGCTCTTCCTGTGTCACAAGCACTCTTACATGAACGCATATGAGTATCCTACATACATCCTACTCTGTCCACACCCCCAAAAACAGCTACTCCTCAGCCACCCCTCAGACCTGGAGGTGAGCTCACTAGAAGCAGAGCCTGGCCCAGTGTATGTCACTGGACATGAGGTTATGCACGCTATGTAAGTGGGCTCAGGGACATATGGGCTGGTAATGCTGGTCTTCAGGTGCTTGGAGTGTGGTGGGTGATCGGGGTGATCAGGTGGGCAGTTGTCTTGGCCCTGAAAGCACTGTCCTTACACAAGGGGCACTGGGGAGAGGGCCCACGAGAGTCCCTCTGGAGTGTGTCAGGTGACCACCCCATCCAAACAGCTGTACAGGAGTGAAGGGCAGTAGCCGTATGTTAATAACCTGTCAGCAAGGGAAATACGTAATGGATAATTCTCAAAGAATATGTAGTGAGGAGGGTAGCCATTCTCCAAGAGTCTACTGTCCTGATGCCCAGGGGACAGAGCCAAGCACGTACTGAGGAACTGCAAGAAGGAAGCAAGACTCCTCAGAAGTAGGATCTGAGAGCAGCAAAGGCACTCTGAGGCCAGGTCCAAGGCAATGGCAAGGAAGTGGCACGATGGGGGGCCTAGAACTCAAAGGCGGGGCCCAGAGCACAGAGGGAAGATAGAGGGGTGAGAGTCTGAGCCAGGCATTGCCTTTAACTCCTCCTGGCTCCCTGGGGCTGCTCTGGCTCCTCTGTGATGCCCTACTCCTCCTGATTTCACAGAGGTCCTACATACCACCTGATAAAAAGGCCAGACAGGCAGTCAATTTCCGTGTGAGATAGGAACTGCTAGAAGAAATGAGAGTGGGCTCAGAGGCACCTCCTCTCAGCACCACCCACGGGCCTAGAGAAGGAGTGATCACTGTCGCCATCGACAGTAGTAACAGACCTTTTATTTTGAGCAGAGCCATTAGGCAGGAAAAGATAAGAGCAACATCCTGTGTGAGGTATCGTTTTCTGCCCAACTATGTACAGTGTGCGGGCTGGGGAAATGGAGTCTTGTAAACTTGAGCATGACCTTCGACGTCCTAGAAATGCATTCGCAGGGCCTGGGAAAGACCCCAGAGGAGCCTACTGGTCTTTCCTCTTAGAGACAGAGCCCACTCTGCCCTAATGCAGAGGACAGCTCGGTGCTTTCACTCTGGTTCTGTTCCATTCCATGGCTGCCATGCTGGCCCAAGGGAGAGCAGCTAAAGGACTGTCACAGGGTTTCTGTCAGCTCCATTGCCTAGAGAACTTCCTGGAAATGCTTCAAACCAGTGGGCCGTGTCTGACGTCCCGCTCATCGTCCATCTTGTGGTGTGGCCTCCACTGAGGTTCGTGATGCTGATGTGATGGATTTCTGCATCCAGCCAACCTGAGTGAATTCTGGCCCGGCCATGTGGCCTCCATTTTTCATCCTTAAAATGGGGAAAATCATAGCTAATATAGGGATGCAGTGAGCTTTAAGTGGGATTCCGTATGTAAATCTCTTAGCCCAATTTCTGGGACTTATTAAATACTGGAAATTGATGACAAGTATGACAGCATGGAGGTTGGGTATAGACTGGGCCACGGTCCACTGGCTGAGCCCTTGCTCAATGGCGACAAGCAGAGGGGGCATTAAGATGGGCTTCCCAGCCCCACCTACTAGGTGTGTGCTGGCTATAACTATGTATTGAGAGAAAAGTTTACTTTTCAAAGGAGAAGCCAATCCTTTCTTGAATTTGGTGCAAATGAATAGTATAAATAAGGTTTTGGAGTCAAGGGGTAGGTTTTAAAGTGTTTATTTTAGGGAATGGTTTCCAAGTATGCAATTCCAAAGAAAAGCTAAGACTCTAATCCCTCAATGAGTTCCTGCAAGACTTGGGTGTGAGTGAGGGGGTGGCATACAGTCATTGCTTGCAGAAGCTTTCTTCTCAAAGTATTTTGCCTTTCAATGAGTCCTTCACACCACCCCTTATCCCCACCCATCCCCTATTAACTTCCCCCGTGTTGTACCTCAGCTCTGGGTGCCTGCCAACAGCAGGTACTCTCCATCTACTCACTTCCTCCCCAACATACACTCATAATAGAGGGGGAGCTGATTTTGAGTTTCCCACTAGCTATCAGGAAGAGGTGCCCCTTCCCTCTGGTTCCCATAATCCTGTTCTTTCTGCATCAATGCAAGGCAATGACACTTGAGGTGGGAGAGGGGTGGGAACACTACAGAAAATTCAGGAATTCAGACAGTTCAACACTTTGCTATTTTTTCTAAACTATCTCCCATTCAAAATTTGGGCCAAATGCTATTTTTGTAGCACTTAGCATGAAGCAGAAATGATGAATTGTTTGGTGCCAGGGACATAAAACAAGGAAGGACGATGTAGGTAAAAACAAAGCTGCTGTGATTTATGGAGCATCTCTGTGCTTTTCTTCTTCTTCCAATATGGTTCCAACTTTTTCTCACTTCTCTCAAATAGTTTTTCTCACTCCTACTACTTATCTTACTTCTACCTTCCTAAAGTTTATTTTACAATAAATAACTTTCTATCTAATGGCGTCCTCTTAAGGAGCTGATGATGACCCATTTAACATTTCTCCAGCACCTACCATGCGTCAGGCGCTATGGATGAAATCAACGTGAGACACCCACCGGCCCAGGGCCAACAGCCCACACGGTGGTGGGGGACACAGTCCGCCATAGACCTTCCCTGGATCCAAGGAGGTTGGAGGCCCTCACCCCAAACAGAAAGATACAAGCACAGCCCAAGTTTGGGTAGGTATTGGGCAAAGCTTCTGGAGAACCCCTCAGGGCAGCTGGAGTGAGTCATCCTTTCCTAGTAGAGGACCCTTCTTTTGGCACCTAATAAAGGACATTTTGAGAAATAGGGCAGTGACTTTTGGAGCCAGGCTGTCTGGGTTTGAATCCTACCACTGCTATATGCCACATGGGAGACCTGGGGCAATTTCCTTAACCTGGGGATGACAATAGAGCTTATCTCACTGAGTAATTGTGAAAATTATTTGGGATGCTATATGTAAAGTGCTTATCAAAATTAGGTACAATAATATCAAAATAACAAAATGCTATTGTAACAACAATAATAACTCAAACCCGATGTAAGATGAGGTTCACAGTCAAGGATGAGATTTCCAGGAGGAGAGCATTTGGGACTTCCAGTTGGCATAGACTTGAGCATCTGAGACAGTGGAGCATGTGTCAGCCTAGGGAGAAAAGGCGACGAGGTCTGGGTGAGGAAGGCAGGCGTTTGGCTGAGCGACCGACGGGCAGGTATGGGTATTCTATTCCCAGAATGGCTGCGGGAGGGGACCAGGCACTGAGATGCGGGTGGGAGACGAACACTCCAACCGGTGACCAGGCAGAACGACCAGACGAGCCCACAAGCTACCAACAGTGGCCTGGGGCAGGGCGGCCCCCGAGGCCCTGGAGAGGTCACACTTGGTGTCTCACGGTGCCCTGGTCTGGGTCCTTGTCAGCCCTGGGTCAGGGAGAACTGTATCTGCAGGTGTTGAACAGCCCCATGGTGGCTTTGGGGGGAGGCGCTGGGACACTCAGTCCTGTAGCCAGCAAACCTCCCGCGGAGTCCCTGCTCTTGTGAGGTTTCACTCCATGGAAAAGCCAGAAATTGCATAAATGGGGGCACTGTTGACAAGAATATGCCAGGTTCTCTCCTTTGTGAAAAACAGTGGCGTATTATATTTGTGACCCAATGACACTGGGAAGGCCTTATAGCACTATGGCGATGAACTTGGCCTCTGGAGTTAGATTGCCTGGGGTCAACATCGGCTCTACCATTTACCAGCCACGTGACCTGGTGTTTCTGCAGACGTGAGAAAGGGAAATTGGAGATGGCAAAGCTGCAGAGAGGAAGTGGGGTACGGTGGCCTTACCAGGAGTGGGAGGAATAGAGTATACCTCCTTGGATGCAGGGGTGGGTCAACTTAACAGGACAATCTGAGCTCCGGGTTTAGCAGACAGTTGCCAAGGGGCAGGGAGGGTGAAGGCCAAAAGTGGGAACAATCTGAATGAGTGCTAGGAACAGCCAGGAGACCCTGGACGCCCCTGCCTATGCCGACCACTGTCTCAACAGGAAGGAGACAGGACGGGCTCTATTCCCACTCTGGGAGCTGGGGTGTCACCTGCCACCAGCCGAAGCTCTGATCTGTGTTGAAGAAGCAGTGATGGCATTCTGCTTCCCTGTGTCATCATCGTGGCCACTCCCTGGCCATCTGCACGTTAGGAAAGCAATGAATTAAAGACAAAAGATGAATCCTGTTGGCCTAGTGTATATATACACACAACTGCCATGGAAACCCAGCATGTAGTTAACCTGCCAAAACCATATTTAATAACTCCTAGTGAAACGCAATTTACTCACCTGCCAACCATGGAAAAGTTGATTGCTTTGTCAGAAGAACCCCATTCATTGCAGACCATTGTTACTGCCCTGGACATAAGAAATCCTGCTCCCTTTTTGGGATAAGAATGTTGCCTTGAAAATGAGCCTAGGAGCAACATGCCTGCTGTTAATTATAGCACTGAATTACTTATCTGTCATATAATCCAAATCTGTCTACCCTGGTAGGTGACTGACATCATTCTTGAATTTTTAACCAGAGTCCTTATAGGGCAGAGAGAGCAGGCGAATAACCACGGGATCGTAAAGGAGTGTGCAAAAAACAAAGCCTTTCCTTCCCAGCAGGTAAAACAACTCATTTGGCGCTAGCCTTGGGGGAAGATACGAGCTCTCTGGATTACATTGTACCAGAGTAATTGCACTGTTAGGTTTCCTGGGGACCTTTCTACTTCATGACTTTCTGTCTCAGGGGTCGGACTTATCAGCTTGAAATAATGGAGAGGCTTTCATTTCACCTCATTGATTTCGGCTTTCTATTGTCTATTAGCATTTTATCCAACTTTGCCCTGTTTCACCAACAAGCTGCTTGCTCCCAAGAAAATTCCTGAGGCTCTCCATCAGCTCTCTGATGCATGTAGTAGGACCAGGAGGGCAGGGCACCGGACAGGAGGCAGATGGTGCTGTTTGTTGGGTAAGTTAGTGCCTACTTTCCTGCCTCTTGCATAATTTTATTTCATTTATCAGTACCCATTGTTCCAAGGAGGAGAAATGCTTCCTGCTTCTGAGCCAAACAGCCCAGCTGGTATGACTTAAAAGTTCCCGTGTCTCTTCCATGACAAAGAGCTCGAGAGCTTGCAGAGGGAGGATCCAGGATCCAGGACTGCCACGACAGACAAGGTGCTCAGGCTCTGTGTCCAGTTCTGTGATGGGTACAAGTGGCCCAGGACCCAGGCTCTGCCCTCGGGCAGTGAATTATGTCAGTGCTGGGCTGAAGCTCACGTCTGCAAACAGGCAACAACCCACAAGCAGTTCACTAATTAGAGTTGTCCCCTGTGTTTGTTGTGGATGAGACTTGTTTTCCTGGACGGACTGCGTGTCTTTGGGATTCTTTCATAGTCATGAACAAGAGGATGGGAAATGTGCAGACCTCATGTTTAATAGTAGGACCAAGTTTCACTTAATATTCTAATAAATAGCAATTATTTGCAGTGGTTCTCAAATTAGGCTGAAAGGAAATTCTCAGACATCAGAATGTTTGGCAATGTGTTGTTTTTAGATGTTGTGTTACCATTTTGCTAATACTATAGTAATAAAATCAACAAATGTATATTCTGAGATCATCAGCTCATAACTACAGCCTGGTTTCTGTGTTTTATTTGGTTCACAGTTAAATGCTAGCAACACATACATTTGTTTCCCTCGCTACACCAGGTACCACTCCTCATATTTTCAATGTATGTACTTATTTTATTTTCACAGCAACCCTACGAGATGAATTCTCTTATCATCTGCACTTCACAGGTGAGGAAACGGCCCAGAGATGTTAAGTGACCTGCCAGACCCGTTCCCTGATCTGTGGTAATGGAATACTGGGCTGCCTTGTGTCGTTATCAGAGTATGTCAGGGTTTGAAGAGACACCAGGTAAAGTATTTGGAATACCATGTTCAGTGAAGCGGTTCCCTTGTCCTCCCGGCCCCCGCCCCCGGCCCCCGCCTTCCCACCATTGTTCTTGTTAGGTGGATCCAAGGTCTATGCCAACAAAGGTGTGTCCTGAGCTGGTAGGACTGCGAAAGGAGCACCGTCAGTGCTAGTTACTGCTCTTGGTAGGAAGGATGGGCCATTGGCATGGAGGGGAGGGAGTTCACCGCACAGATCAGACCATCCAAAAGAGATGGTTGTTTTTCGACACTTGTAAAGATGTAGTGAGGCTGAAGACAGAGGAAAAAGCAAACATCCTATTCTTTGGGCAGACAAGAGACCGTGATTCTAAGTTTGATTCTGCCATAAACTTGTGGTATGTTCTTGGCCCAGTCTGAGCTTCTATTTTTATCTCTAAAATGAGAGAACTTTAGTAGATTAGTGGTTTTAAACTGTTTTAGACACAGAACGCTTTCATCAAATGATATTAGTTTCAAATAAGCCCCAAACTTAAGTCCGCAAAGCATATTAGTATGACAATTTTGACCAATTCCGAGTGGCTGATTGGGACCTTATGGAGAGAAAGACTATATGGCAAGAGAGAAATCTATGATGAATTAGCCATGCCTGCCAGGGGCGCAAAGGGCAGACAGGCCTTCCAGTGAACACCATCCTGCCTGGAAGACAAATGTGACAAAGAGATGAAGGAGACATCTCAGGCTCACCCAAGCAGCGATGCCTGACTCTGGTTTATTCTCTTTAGCAAACCATTCTGCCATATGACCTTAGAATTTCTCCTAGCCTCTCTTAATCTCCATGATTCTGAATCTCACTGGTAAAATACTAAAAGCACTATACAATAGTTAAGGCTTCAAAAAGAATTTGGTGGTCAATTACTAAAATTGTCCCAATCAAACTCCCAGCACAGACAACAAGACTAATATCCCCATACATTGGGACATTAGCAGCCACTGCATTGTCATTTTTGCCTAAAGCCTCACTTTAACTGAGAGATGAGAATAAATTAGGCTTTCAGGAAACAGGGGTTAGAACCAGATCATCATATTTGGCTGTGGAAATTCTCATCCTCTCTTGCAGGCACCTGCTTCATATAATTTACTGTCATGTGGGATGTTTTAATAGCCTCTTTCTAAGGGATGAATAATATCCCACTGTTTTGCTCCAAGAGCAAAACAAGGCCACAGCTGGGTGAGACGCTTAGCAACTTTTACTGTGTTGAACGGATTTGCCAAACTCAGCAATTTGAGGCAGTAGAAATCCATCACTGTGTTCATGAGGTGCCTTCGTACCAACTAGGATGGGGATTCTCCTTCAGCAGAAAAAAATACACCTCATTAAAGTCCTGGGGAGAGATCTGCTGGAATGCTCACCAAGCCTCCAACACTTGGCTCTTTTAGAACCCGGTACAAGTTCTTGGGCCCGGGTATAAAATGTGTCTTTAAGAGAACTTGCAAAAGATGAGGGGGGAGTAACATTCAGTAGTTGTCCTCAAGGTAGCTGCAAATTGTATTTTATAAGAAAAGACACAAAACTCATGGATAAAGAACAGTTCACGAAATAATGTATCATTTATGAGTATACCTGAAACTAATTTTAGAGAATGCTTTGTTTAGTTATTTTTAGTGTTTATCCTAAAAAGGTAGCTCCAAGCCTATTAAATTGCTAATCTGAAGTTTGTTGCACTGGAAAAATTCAGTGATCTTATGAAAGTATGTGGGACCAAAAGACATTAAAGTGCAAAATAAAATAAAATAAAATAAAATAAGATTCTAACATTGCTGATGTCCTTCTTTCTGGATGTCTGGATGTCTTGGCCAAGTCACTCCAGCAAACTAGGATTCCAGTTCTTATCTGTGTAGTGAGAGAGAGGCAATGGAAAGTAAAAATGAATCAAATGATTTAAGCCTGTGTTTTCAAGTATTTAATTCACAGAGTATTTACAAAAGGCCCACAAATATATTGTGCCCTTGAAGACTATAAATAGTCCTTGCCTTATAAATAGGTGTGACTATTTTTCAAGGACACGTCAATGCTATTATTGGTAGGCAGGTATGCAGCCCTCTGGGAAAGCACAATTCTAAGTTATGCTCCTCCGAGTCCCAGGAGTTTGTGCCCTAGTGTCCATGGATACAGCCTCACTGGCTCAATCAGTACATGAAAAGGTAATCAACATCATTAGCTATGCTCAAGTCAAAGCCACAGTGAGCTGTCACTTCAGAACCACACACAGCTATAATAAACAAAGACAATAGCAAGTGTTGGTCAGGGTGTGGGGAAACCAAAACACTTATGCATTTCTAGTCGAACTGTAAAGTGGTGCAGCACTGTGAAAACAGTCTGGTGGTTCGTTAAAAATGTCAAAATAGGAGAGGAGATCCAAAATGGCGGAGTAAATAAACACTGTGCCTGCTTCCTTCCGTAAACACATTAAAATTACAACTAAATTATAGAACAGTCAACCTGGAGAACCATGTGAAGTCTGGCTGAACAGAAGTTTTATAACTAAGGATATAAAGAAGAAGCCACATTGAGACTGGTAGGAAGGGTGGAGACAAGAAACGGGCTGGTCCCAAACCTACTTGTGGAGGTTGAGAACTTGGAAGGATATCTTGGCCTTGGAGGTTCCTCCTGGAGGAACAAGAGACCCCGACACCACACAGACCTCCCCAGCCCGGAGTACTTGTGCTAGGAAGAGGAGCCCCCACAACATCTGGCTGTGGAAAACAGTAGGGATTCTGACCATCTAGGTGGGATGGCAGGCTATGGGGAAACCCAGACATCCTTTTAAAGGGACCATGCACAGACTCTCTCACATGCAGGCACTCACCTTGCGCTCTGGTGGAGGGACAATTACTCAGGGAGCGTCAGAAGCATACAGGGGGCAGACTGAAGTGTGTGGCATTACAGCAAGGAGGAGGGGGACAGTTAGACTTTTCCCTCTGTGTATTCTATTCCTGTGCAGCAGGCAGGCAGGCACCATGTCTCCTGTGTTGAGCCTGCCCAACAGGCCAAATCTGAATCTGATTGGCCTGGTGAGCCCTGTTGCTCTGCCCTGCTGACTCACTGAGACTCCGCCCCACCCAATTCCCCCAACACCTGAGGCTCTTTCTCCACCAGCAGCCAGCCCTGTCAGCACTGAATTCTTTCTTGAAAAACTATCAGAGTCTGCAGGACCCAGGTGGGCGGCAGCTGGCCTGGCTGTGCTCTGAGACTTTTGCTGAGTAGCTCCAAGCTCAGCACTGGCACCAAACCAGATTCTTCATTAACCTGGTGATCACAACTTCCCACTCTAGTGACTCTCTGAAACCCTCACTTAACTCATGTACCACATGAAGTTTATCAGGGGCTGAACCTTAAGGGAGCAGGTAGGTGGAAGCAGGCCTTGGGGTGTTCTTGCGTATTGCAGAGCTACCCCTGGCCTGGGGCTGAGGATGGCAGCTGTCGTGCCGGGAACACTGCTCGCTGCGCCATTTGTCGTGCAGGGTCTCAGCTCCCACTCCCCACATAAGAACGCAGGACACGGTAAGGCCAAAAAGGAACACCCATGGAGCCATAGATAGGGGAATCAAACCAATACATTCTCGCTGGCGGCTGGGCTGGAGGCACAAGAAGCAGGATCTACATAATCTGCCTAACAGCAGTCCGCGCTTGCCAGCCACCATCTTCTTGCTAGCCCCCATTCTTCCTCTGCTAGCGTAGCCACGGCAGTTATATTAGTGGCCAATGGCTTACGGGTTACAGCTGACGGCCAACTAGCCACAGCTGCTGGCCATCTGATCACAGTTGATGGCCGTTTACTACCCGAGCCAGCACCTTTCTATGTGAGGCCGAGAGCCTGGAAACTGTTTTTTGGGGCTTTGTCCCCACAGCAGCCATCCTCAGTTTGCAGTAAGGTCTCTCCCATGTGCCTCTAGGGTTAGCACAGGCAGTGAACAACTGCAGATCACTTTGTGGCTCCTACCAGGTAGCCCCAGCCAGTCACAGGCAGGGGGGTTACCTGGGCCTGCACCAGAACCCCTTGCAAAAGGCCCAGACCCAACATAATTGGAGGTTGGCTCCAGACCACAGCAGAGCACCACCCAATTAGCCCCACTAGTAGCACACCCAGAGGGTGGTCTCAACAGCCACCAGAGCCTGCTGGGGAAAATCTCACTTAGTGGGGTAAGCCTTTCACACAGCAGCCTGTTAGCTGTGGACATGGTCAAACCCCACAACCAATCCCCACAACCAAGGAGGGTCAATCCCACCTACTGTTGTGGAAATAGCAACCAAGGCTCAACTACAAGAGGGCACACACAACCCACACAAAGGACACTCTTGGAGCACCCAGAGCATGCGACCAGGGAGACTGTGCCAGGGCCTCACAGGGTACCTACTACTAAGGCCACTCGGCCAAGACTGAGAGATGTAGCAGATCTACCTAATACACAGAAACAGAGAGGCAGCCATAATGATGAAACAAATACCTCCTAAGTGAAAGAACAAGAGAAAACTCTAAAAACAGACTAAACAAAATGGAGGCAAGCAAACTACCAGATACAGAATTCAAAAAAATGGTTATAAGGATGTTCAAGGAACTTAGTGAGAACTTCAACAGGGAGATAGCAAGCATAAAAAAGGACATATGGAAACCATTAAAAAGAACCAGTCAGAAGTGAAGAATCTAATAACTGAACTAAAGAATGCACTAGAAGGAATCACCAGCAGACAAGATGAAGCAGAGGATCAAATCAACAATTTGGAAGACAGGGTAGCAGAAAACACCCACTCAGAACAGCAAAAAGAAAAAAGAATCCCACCCCCCCAAAAAAATTGAGGATAGTTTAAGAGACCTCTGGGACAACATCAAGCATAACAACATTCATATCCTAGGGGTACCAGAAGGAGAAGAGAGAAAGCAAGAGATTGAGAATGTGTTTGAATAAATAATGACTGAAAACTTTCCTAACCTGGTGAAGGAAATAGACATAGAAGCCCAGGAAGAACAGAGTCCCAAACAAGATGAACCAAAACAGGCCCACACCAAGACACATTATAATTAGAATGGCAAAGGTTAAAGAAAGAATCCTAAAAGCAGCAAGAGAAAGGCTACTAGTAACTTATAAGGGAGCCCCCATAAGATTGACAGCTGATTTTTCAACAGAAACTTTGCAGACCAGAAGGGAGTGGCACAAAATATTCAATGTGATTAAAAGCAAGGACCTACAACCAAGATTACACTACCCAGCAAAGCTATCATTTAGAATTGTAGGACAGATAAAGAGCTTCCCAGAAAGTAAAGGATAAAGGAGTTCATCACCACCAAACCAGTGTTACAAGGAACCTTAGAGGGACTTCTTTAAGATAAAAAAAAAATCAAAACTATTAATAAAAAGGCAATAGCTACATATATATCAACAACTACTTTCAATGTAAATGGATTAAATGCTCCAATCAAAAGACATAGGAAGGCTGAATGGATAAGAAAACAAAATCCTTACATACTCATATGCTGCCTACAAGAGAATCACTTCAGATTGAAAGACACACACAGATGGAAAGTAAAGGGATGAAAAAGTTATTTCCAGAAAATGGAAATGAAAAAATAAAAGAAGCTGGGGTAGAAATACTTGTTGGGGGTGAGAGAAAAAGGGGAAGGAATTAAGAAGTACAAATTGATTGTTACACAGTAATCATGGGGATGTAGGGTATAGCATAAGGAATATAGTCAATAATATTGTAGTAATTATGTATGGTGTCATATTGGTACTAGATTTGTTGAGGTGATAGATGGGAGGGTTGGGAGCAGGGTGAAAAAGGTGAAGAGATTAAGAAGTACAAACTGGTAGTTACAAAACAGTCATGGGGATGTAAAGTTAAGCATAGGAAATATAGTCAATAATGTTATAATAACTATGTATGGTGCCAGGTGGGTACTAGACTAGTCAGGGGGATCACTTCTTAAATTATATAAATGTTTAACCACTATGCTGTACCCCTGAAATTAACATAAAATAATATTGAATGTCAACTGTAATTGAAAATTTAAAAAAGGGGGGAAAGATGAAGGGGAATAAGAGGTCTAAATTTCCAGGTATAAAACAAATAAGTCATGAGGATGTAATGTACAGCATGGGGAATAGAGTCAATAATATTGTGATAACATGGGACAGTGTCAGACGGTTGCTGGACTTACCATGGTGATCACTTATTTAGGTATTTAAATGTTGACTAAGTATAGTGTACACCTGAAACTAATATAATATTGCATGTTAGCTATATTTTAATAAAAACCTTTTTAAAAATATCAAACATAGAGTTATTGTATCACCCAGTAATTTCACTCCTGGTAATGTACTTAAGAGAAATGAAAATACATGGCCATTTGTTCATGGCAGCATTATTCATAACCCTGGAAATAATCCCAAAAGTCTGTCAAGTGATGAAGTGGGTAAATAAAATGTGGGATGTTCCTACAATGTGATATTATTTGGGAATAAAAAAATGAAGTTAAAAACAAACAAAAAAAAAAACGTGAAGTACCAATATAGGCTACGGGATGGATGAATCTTGAAAAGATTATTTTAAGTGAAAGAAGCCAGACATAAAAAACCCACATTGTATGATTCTATTTGTATGAAAAGCCCAGAATAGACAAATCCACACAGGTAGAAAGAATCATTATTGCCTAGGACTGGCAAGCTTAGGGGGGCATGGAGAGTGACCGCCACTAGGTGTGGGCTCTAAAATCGACGGTGCTAACAATGGCACAAGTCTATGAACATATTAAAAACCACTGAATTGCCCATTTAATATGGATAAATTATACAATATGTGAGTTATATCTCAATAAAACTGTTATATAAGAAAAAGAAATAACCAGGAGGAAAACCCAGAATAGGAGTAGCCTAAACTAGATAAGTAGAACAATGAATCAATGGATCAAAAAAGAGGCCAGAAACATATCACTAATTCAATATGTGATAAAATTTTCATTCCAAGTCCGTAGTAGTCAGATTATTCCAGTAATTAGTTCAATAAACTATGACTAAAAAGTTGGCTATTCATCTGTGAAGAATATAGTTAGATACTATCTATACATGAAAACAGATTCCAAATGGGTTAAATGGACAAAACAATATACAAGTATTTAAAGAGTAGGAAAATAATGTTGGCATGTCCAACGCCTTTCTAAACAAGAAACGGGATGTGAAAGTTCCAAAGAAAAAGGCAGGCAATGCTGATTACCTGAAAATGAAAACCATTTACAACGATTTGATACAAAGTTTAAAAATAAGCAAGACTATCACAATAGTGCTGCAGACACGTGTTTATTGAAAAGGATGTAGAAGGAATTCTTATAAGTTAATGAATTTTTTAAAAATCAAAAATTTTGGAAAAGATGCGAAGAGGTAATTAACAAATAAAGAATTTCTCATGGCCAATAAACACTTGAAAATATACTCATGGAAATTAACGTGGACATTTTTTTTTACCTACTCGATTGGCAAAAACTAAAAGGACTAAAAACAATGAATATTGGTGGGAAAAGATATTCACTCTCATAGAATGGTGGTAGGAGATAAATTGGTATATCTTTGGGGGATCAAAATTTGAGCATGTCTATATAATTTTCTATTCATACAATCTTTGTAGTTCCAATTTAGGAATATGGCCTTTAAAAAATACCTGTGTAGGTGCACAAAAATACAAATAAAGATTATTGCAACACTTCATAGTAATGAAAAATTGGAAACAAACTAAGTGGCCTATTGCTGGGGAGTTATTGCATAAACTCAGGTACATTCTTACCATGGAATATTCTGGAATTGGTAAAGTAATAATAGTGACCTGGGAAGACCTCCAAGATATAGACTTAAGGAATCAAAAGCAAGTCTCAAAACAAAAGGAAGCATGGACATGTCATTTACATAAACGTGTATAGGAAACGATTAGTGATGCCAACAGGATTGCCTTCCAGGATGCCATAAAAGTGGGAAGGTGTCTCTTACTCTATTCTCGTTTGTCTTCAACGAACAAGGACTCGTGTATTATTTTATAAATTTTAATTCATGCGTAAAATAATGAAGGATGTGGGTCAGATTAATTCTGTTTCTTTCCGACTGTCCACCTGTATGAACCTACAGAAGCACCTTCTCCTCTGCAGAGGCAGATGACAGGATCCCGCCAGACCTCCCCACGTGAGGCCACGTCCGATCTATACAACACACAGCTGTGTAGCAATCTTGCTTTAGCCAATGGCTTCAAGAGTAAATGTACCTAGTCATAGGTCAGATTATAAAACAGTGAGTTTACCTTGGTATCAAAATCACCTGTGTGTTTCAGGCCATAAATCAGGAATGGCCCCCAAGGGGGTGCCTGACTCCGGAAGACAGGAGCCCTGACTTTGTTCCTGGCTGACTGGCTGTGTAGAGCTGGACATACACGTGGTCCCGCCAAAGAGGAAAACACGGGCAGGGGCATACTGCGTGCTCAGTGGCTCTCCCCATCTGTCCTTCTGCCTTTCGCTGCTCAGGGGGACACATGAGTTAGCAAGAGCCTGCAGAGCAGCTATGTCTGTGTCTAAGGAAGGATCCTGAACGGCGTCACCAGAAGTCTATGCACAGGCTATGTCGGTTAGGAAATTTGGGTTGCAAAGAACAGAAAACTTCTTAAACTATGATTTCACATTTCCCAGTATAAAATGTAGTTATATCTAGGCCACACAGAGAACCAAACTGGACCGTGAAAGTTAGAAGTTGGGACCTCCTTCTCTCTCTCCCTCCTCCTTCCTCTCCTCTCCTCTCCTCTCCTGTCCTCTCCCCTCCACCCCGCCCCTCCCCTTCCTTTACCTTCCTTCTCTCTCTCTCTCTCTCTCTCTCTCTCTCTCTCTCTCTCTCTCTCCCTCTTGCCCTCCCTCTGGCTCTCTCAAGCACATGCATGCATACACACACACACACACACACACACACACACACACACACTTCTTAATGCTTCTCAGGGACCAAATATTCTCTCTCTCTCCCTTACTTCTTCCTGCCTTCTGTCTGTTTATCCATCTGTCTGGCTGACTTTCTTTCCCTCACTCAGCTCGCTTTCTCTGCTTCCAAAAGCCCAAATAATCTTGTCTTTCAGGTGTGCACTCTTATCTAACCAGCTCTGCGTTTGTGATTCCAATTCTGAATCACAAAGAGAAAGGTCTCATTATCTCAGACCAGCCTAGGAACTGGGCCCCCAGTCTTGGTGAGCGCACCTCACCTCAGCAATAAGGAAACAAGAAGAAACGCAGGGCAGCTGCGGACTGGCCGGGCACACATTCCCCAGGAAGGAGGTGGGGATAGAAGGAAGACCATCGCTAGAAGACGGCTCTTTTGGGGAGCATGCCAGGATCTCAAGAGTTGACAGGGTACTTGGAACCACACAGCCCCCTCGACAGGGTCCCCAGTGTGTCCCTCCTCATGTTTGCTCGTCAGCCTCTGCCAGAGCACCCCAGAGGCTCTTGCTGCAGCTGATCCCAGTTTGAAGGGCTCCGACCAGACTGTGGTGCTGCTTCGATCACTCGCCAGTCATTCCTTTTCATCTCCCTGTTAGAGTCACACATGGCCATCAACTCCTGGAAGACTAAGCAGGGGTGAGTTCCCGGACTATGTTTCCACAAACTAGTGTTGAATCAACAAGTCTCCAGGCACTTCTTCCTCTCTGTTCTGACTCGATGTGTCACTTGTTAGACTGTTGATTAAGTTGCTGAACTGGAATTCATTGACTCAATACATCATTCATTGATCCCTTCATTCAACAGATATTTATGACAAGTCTTCTACTTGACAAGTACTACAGGATGGCTGCAGCACACAGTGTGACCGGGAGACGCATCTCTGCCCTCATGGAGCCTCTGGTTTAGTGGGGAGATGGCTGTTGGAAGAACATAGCATCACTGGGATGGAAATATTGTGAAAGAAAGACAGGGAGCTGAGGGAGTGGGAGGGAGCCCGGCGCGTCTGGGTGACCCAGGACAGCTTTGCTTAAGCAGTGATGCTGAACCTGCAGGCCCGTCGCATGAGGGAAAGGTCAAAGTGGAAAGGGAGGCCACCTGAGACAGGGACGCGTGTGCAGGGCCCAGTAGCAGCAGGGTCAGACCAGGCGGAGGAATCACGGGGAGACCGGTCTGTCTGGGGACTGGTGATTGACAGGAGGAGAGTGACAGGGGAGGGAGAGAGATGACTGCAGCCAAAGCATGAAGGGTGTGGCCAGAAGAGCAGGGGACTTCCAGCAGGCAAGAGAAATGACCACATTTTTATTTTAAAAGATCACTCTCCCTGCTCTGTGGGGAGTAAATCAGAGGGAAGGAAAAGTGGGCAGGAGGAGAGCAGGACGGGGTCCTAGGGAACTCCACACAGAGATGGTAGCCCTTTGGACTGCGGGGAGGTGTCGAGTGGAGGGTAGCAGAGTCAGAGAAGAGTTGAAGAAGTTCACAGATGTAAAATCTGGTTTGAAGGCAGAATTAGAGAACGTTGTGATTGTTTGGAAGGGGATGGAGAAGGGTCATATTTACTAAGACAGAACAGGAACAGTGGAGAAATAAACTATCTCAGTGTGGGATGCTGAATGTCAGAGACACTCAGGAGACACCCAATAGAGACGGCAAGACTCCAAGTGGAGAAGAAGCCTCCGCCAAAGTTGGGAGCAATTTTCACAAGAATCTGCAGCAGCCATTGTCGGGCTGCCCACAGCAAACTCATTTCCATGGACAGCAGAATTCTTCACTCTTGTCACCATGGAGCTGTGACAACCCAGATGTACACGATTGCTTTGTGAGTAAAGTATCGTGAGTAAATATGTTTATCTTTGGCATTTTTGAAATTGGGACAGTTTCGAGCTCAGCCCTCAGGTCACCAGGACGCCCCAATTCTGTTACACTTGTCCTGCTCACCTCTCTGCTCCTGGTAATCTGTCCGCAGGAATGAGTTTTCCGTGGGCTGCGGGGCCTCCCGGGAGGCACGTGATGGCTCTGTGGCGGCTTCAACAGGACAGCTTTATAATTAGGACCCAGTCTAGGAATTATAATGCATGCAAGCATTGCTCTGATAATTAATAGTGACACTTTCAAAAAGCCTTCATCAAAACCCATCTGCTCAGAGCTGCAGGTTCTCCAAGCCATGTGCCTGAGGGTGGAGCGAAATCCTCCCAGGCAGAGAAGACACGAGCTAAGAATGGTGGGGCTCGGGCCCTCCCCTTTCCAGACTGTGACCTTTGCCACACTGGCCTCCTTGCATTTCCTCCAGGCCCACAAAGGAAGAGAGGTCAGCCTGGAACCTGGGTAACTAGCTCAATGAGCTGCCCGGCTGGGGAGGGTCCAGGAATTTCCATTTCCCAGGCCAAGGTGATTCTGACTCAGGGATTCTCAGACTGGGCACTTGCCTGGAGCACTTCTTTTCCCTGGGGAGGCTAGTTTGACTGTCTGCCAAGGTTTAAATGGGCTGCCAGCCTCTCTCCTGTCCCACTGCTTCCCCACCCCCATTTACCCCATTAATTGATTTGATCTGAAGGTCCCTGCCCCGAGGAAACCTCAGACTCATTTTGTCCCATTCCAGCGGCTGGGTGGTCTGTACCTGTGCCCCCCAGGCTGTGGCTAATGGACCTGAGCCCTGGGTCTGAGGGCCCAGCTTCATAAGGGCCCGTGTAACTGGAAAGGAGCTCCCAAGGCCACTGGCCAACAAATGAAGACGTGAGGGTGGAAGTGTGGCCAGAAGTGAGGTGGGCGGGAGGGCAGGAGGCAGGTAGGGTGTCACCAGTCCTTTGATGCTTGAGGTCTCTACTCAGTGACTCCACCTCCGAATCCCAATGACAACCACACCCAGTCCTTACACCACAGAACAGCTTCTGACCTGGGGCTCCAGCTGGATGACTGTACTAATCCGCCTGCAGGGGGTGTGTGTGGGGGGGTCTCCAGACTCCTGAGCGCACATTTTGCATCTGGCACAGGGATTGGCCTTGAGGCCGTTGCCAGAAGACAAAGGGCCTTGGGCCTGGGCAGGTGACAAAGAGGAAGAGTGGTCAGCTTCCTCCTGGCCTGGTGGGATCTCCAAGTCCTTTCACTGCTCTTCCTGGAACCATGATTCAGATGACACCACATGTCTGAGGCTTTCCCCACTGGTTGACTTCCTTTCCTTTGGAAATGTCACCCAGAGCAGCTTACAGATCCAAGAGGCTGGCTCAGGCTGGCCCCCATTTCTGGGGCCAGCAGGAGTGGTGCTAGCTTCCATTCATCTATCAGCTCAGAACTCGGGGTACAGGGAAAGGCCATATCTGGGCAAAGGGGACGTTGTCTGGGGAAGGCCATACAGACTTGTCACCTAAAAGTAACATCGGGTTGGGTGAATTCACCACCGTGCTTGGCCTGGCCCCCATCTTGCTGCCTCAGGTCCAAGAACCATTTGGACTGAAGATGTTGAGTCATCCTAACAAAACTCACTAGAAAATTAGGCGTGCGAGCAGATGCAGATTTTCATTTTAGAATGAGAAAGGCAACTGTCAGGTAGACTAGATGTCCACATTCACATCGGCCTGACTACCGACGCTTTTTCTCCCTGTGGATGAGTTATATGGCCAGCAAGCACGAGTGTTGGGTGGTGAGAATAGAGCTGGTGCAGGGTGCAGATACATACACGAGTATCTGAGTATGACTCTCTCCAGGCCTGTCCTACCCACGTTCTGAGGGGCACAGCCCGTTTTCAGTCCCTGTTGATACATTTCATTAGATCATAAACCACTCTCTCCAGTCTGGGAACCTTGTAAGTTCTTGCAAGTGATTTTCACATAACTCAGTTCCCATCAGTTCTGTGCTTTCATGATTCGAAGGGCGTTTTTGCCAAGCACCGTCTTCAGGCTGGTTTCATACATTCCAAAGAAAGAAAAATGGGGGGACTGATAACAATATGTAATTTCCTAGACAAAGATGCCCCAGAATCAAATTCCCACTGTCCCAGGAAAGGTCCTTTATCACTTCCCCAAATGTGTCTGTCAGAGGGGACAGGAGAGAAAGGTTGAAATGAACCCCTTCTCTTCAGAGCTTGAAGATGCTGAGAACATCCCAGGGCAGCCATGTGTCGTCAGCAGACGCAGTTGGTGGTGTTCATGGTCCTGCAACTCCAACGAGAGGGTCAGCATGAAGCACAGGACAATTTCCGGTTCTACAATGGGGTTTTCTAGTCAGTATTTGGCAATGCAAATCATAATTTTCAATAGGAACAGTGTTAGAAAAGCCACACCGCTATGTCCCCAAAACTTACTTCACTTTCCCAAGAAGACCCAGCTCTGGGGACGAGCAGCTGACGTCGGGCTGTATGGTCATTTGATGGGTGGTCATGGCGGTGCAGAGCACACAGTCCGCCAGCGCAGAGCCCAGGACCGTGTCAGGGCCGGCTCCACTCTCAAAGCAGGCAGAGCTCACAGCTGACCACTGCATGTAGGACAGAGGTGTGAGGCTGTCAGCACGGGCTAGCCCTGGCGCACGTGGGAAGGTCTGGCCTTAATTGTTCCACCTTCCGTGTTCCCTGGCAGCACCCAGGCTTCTGGGGTCCCCACTGCGGGCTTACACAGCAGTGACAGCCTCAGTCAGGATACATTTGGGTGCTACATGACCGACCCACTTAAATCAGCTTAAACAACGTCATTTCTTTCTCGTGCACAAAAGAAATACTGGTGGTGGGCAGTGCAGATGACAGCGCCCCCCACCCCCCCAGTTCTCGCAGCTCTTTGTGCTTCCATCCCGACCACGTGGTTCTCCTGCTCCATTTCCAAGGCAGCTGTGGCACGCTGGTCAGGGGCAGGAAGTGGGAAGACAGGCCGCCTCCTCGCTCAGACTGTCCACTCTTTCTGCTTATACCTCGTGAGCCAGCACTTCGTCACACGGCCGCACTACCTACAGGAGAAGAGGGGAGACGGCCTTCCTTCCGGCTGCCCACGTGAGCACAGGGCTCTGCGGCTGAGGAGGAAGGGGCAGTGGCTGACGTGGGCCCCTGGCAATCTCTGTCACAGCAGACATAATAAGTTCTTACGTGCACATCACTGGCTCCAGCCGTGCTAATAGTAACACCTACTGTTTGCTGGGTGAGGTGCATTGTGCTTGTGTAGAGTCCCAGGCTAAGTATTTAAAACACATTTTCTCTTAATTCTCAAAGCGATACTATAAATTAGGTCATCATTATCTCAGTTTAGTGATGTGGAAACTGAGGCCCAGGATTTGAATCCTGCAGATTTAACGTTTTGCCCGAGACCAGCAGGTGTCTAAAATCGCAGTGGGGCCAACCTGCAGCACAGGGGGCTGTCCCGGCCACAGTGAGGAGTGTGTGAACCGGGACGTTAGCACCTTGGATGGAGCTTGCCCTCCTGCCGGCCAGGGCTGAGTGGAGAACCTGACTTTCTGTGAGCCCCTTTCCACAATTTTGCTCTCATTAGCCCACAAAGTCCCACCCTGTCACCCCCGCTTTCATCAGCCGGTAGTGGTTTCAATTCCACTGTTCTAGGCCCAGCTATAGAAAGTCCACCAGAGAAGCACCTGCCCAGTTAGGAAAGTGCCTGATTGGCCAGCAAATATCAGAGGTCAGAGCTGAGGCTGCGACAGGAAATGGAGTTGGAGCAGAGACCAGGAGGGGAGCATGGGGAAGAGAGTGGCACATCCTCACCGGTGGGGCACTTACATAGGCACCAGACACCTGGAGACCCCAAAAGGCGTTGTCGCTGATCGAATCCGACACCATCCCCACTTTACACACAGGCACCTCAGCTCACAGGGATGTGGTCACATACTCACGGCCACTCAGCGTAAAACACAGACAAGCTGGATTCTTCCTCCCCTCAGAGGATCCAATATGGAAAGCAAGACTGAGGTGAGAATAGGGCTAGTCTGGGGCCACGGAGGAGCAAAGCCAGCAAAGTCAGAGCCAGCCGCCGAGGTCAGAGGCCACAGCAGCGGCCAAGGGCTGAGACCACCATGGTCACCAGGCCGTGAGAACACACGCTGGGACTCTGCGGGAAGGGGATGCTGGGCCTTCAGGCCACCTGCATTCTGACAGAGCTCACCAATACGCTGGAGCCTGGGAAGGACAGAGTCCTGCTGCCTGTGCAGTGGCTCAGGTTGGGAGCAGGGCGAGTGGGCCCTGAAACCCAGTGTGTGCCTCGCCCGAAGAAGGGGGCCGTTTCTACACGATCCAGCGAGGGGAGCACCTTTCCTAATTCCAACAAAGATGCCTCAGGGCCAGCACCAGCCCTGGAAATCCGTGTGGGTCAAGCAGGGGACATGGTTTTCACCAAGGCCTCACATCTGCTGCCCAGTTTCCACCCCAACACACACACACACACACACAACACACAACACACACACACAACACACAACACACACACACACAACACACACAACACAACACACACACAACACAACACACACATCAGAAGCACACACACATACACACACAACACAACACACACACAACACAACACACACAACACACACACAACACAACACACACACAACACAACACACACACAACACAACAGACACACACACCACAAGCACACACACACATACACAGACACACACATACACACATCATATATACCACACACATATACACACACATACATACATAAAGACGTACACAGAACGACACACACACATACACACATGTGCACATACACACACATGCACACACAATGCATACACAGACACACATATACAGACACACACGCACACACAGACACACATATACTCAAACACATGCACGCACACACGTCTGCACTACCGACATGTCTCCTACGGGATACAACTCAGAAACCCCAGGATGAGAAGGGGCCTCAGGCGACCTTGTATTGAGCTGGAAGCCCCTCCCCAAATGCCACCTCCTGAATGCGGCCCTCTCAGGACTCAGACCCCAGTTCCGCTCCCTCGGCTGGGCCCCCAGCCTTTTCCCTGCCTCTGTGCTCAAGTGCTCTGCTTACCGATGCCTAAGCCTTACCTTCCCAGCAAGCTCCTGGGTGGGTGTGGCTCTGTGTCCTCCCACACGCAGCCCAGACCCAGGCACTTAGTTGGAACACGAAGAGCACGCAGTATTCCCACCACCCTTGCTCTGTGACCTTGGCTTTCTGGGCCTTCACTGATCCTCGGTGCCAACGAGTTCACTTTGCTCCCATGCCCAACGACAACACGGCGACCATGAGAAACCCTAACAGTACTCCGGAGGCTGCTGGGAGATTTTACTCTATGAGCTCTTCCTACTGGTCAGACTCTTTAAAGGTACTGTACCATTCAACATTCATGACAGTACCGTGAATTTTGTGTTATTGTACTCATTATACAATGGAGAACCATAGCTTAGAGAGGTTAAGTGATTTGTCTAAAGACACACAGCAACACTGGAACTCATTAGTTTTCACACCCAAATCCATACATTTCTCCCTTTTTCCTCTTTCCTACATAGCACTATTATTTAAGTTTACAACAAATCTTTTATTCAACATTTAGCATATGCTGGGCATTGTGGGTACAATAATTAATAAAATTTAATCCTGGCTTTAAAATAATTTCGCCTACGGATTTGAGCAAAGAAAGACCACCCGAGTGGAAATGGTGCGGTTTTCTGAGTCTAGCAAACCCATGATCAAGCATTATGGCCTCAGGACGTTCTCCTTTCACTAATGGTCTACAACCTGCCATCAAAAGCGAACAGACTTCCCACAACCCGGCCAATGCCTCTTGAAGGGCACAGAGCTGGTGTTCGCAGGAGGATTTTGCAGGCAGAAGCTCGGTCAGAAGTGCACACAGCTTGCTCGGCTCTTTACACAGTTGCCTTGGAAAGCCACCTGGGCAGCTGGCTCGGCCCAGAGCTGACTGGTGGTGGAAAGAAGGTGGCTGAGCTCCATCCTCCTGCCACCGTGTGGGGGCCGCCTGCAAGCAGGAAGGAGGGAAGTCCCGCCCTCCCACCTGGGAACTTGGGGCCTCACCAGGAGTTTGCTGTTCCCCAAAGGAACCTAAGTCAAGTATGGCCTCTGAGGCCTGGGAGCTGTAACGTCAAAGCAGCTCAAGTCAAACACATTGCTACTTGCTCCTCGAAGGGACAGTGGGCTGCCTTTGGCTCCTCTGCTGGGCTTTGAGCCAAGGCTGAGAACCAGCTCCATTAGTGGCCAAGTAGGGGGCTCTGTGGGAACGCTCCCAGAGTTCCTGCGTGTTTACCCGGGTGGGCAGCGTACTTGGGAGGAGATGCCTCATTCCCAAGGGCTGTCATGTTCCCCAGGCCAGACCTGGTCGGGGATGACAGTGTTTGTATAGTTGTTCCTTGAGACATTTCCCATCATTCCGAACTTTACTCAGGGAATTGGTTTACAGAACAAATAGCAACGGGTCTCGTCGGTAAGGTGGGGCAGGCGACAAAGAAGGCAGCAGAGCCAGGGTCTTAACTCGCAGAATTACCCTGAAGGAGCTGTCAGACTGTCTGTGGTCAAGCGTTTCACGGAGCCTGAGACTATGTTGCTAAGAGCTGGGCCATGTGGAGATTTTCCCTCCTCCTCTCACCGCCCCCTCCATGCAGAGGGCCGTTCTCATGACCCCTGGGAGCTCTGGGGAGGCCTTGACAGCTGGGAGTAAGCCCGCCAGCCAGGGGCTGAGCTCTAGGAAGGGGGGCTGGTGGCAGCAAGTGCATGTCCAGGAGCTTGTGGAACAGTCTGAACCCCACATCCTCTCTCCCGGTGGCCCGGGCTGGCTCTGCACCAGGGTAGGATCCTGGAGACAGTTGCACCCCTGCAGGGCGGGGGTTCAGGAACTCGGCAGAGCTGGCCCCTGCGAACTCTGCTTTTGAAAATTTGTTCCATTACACAGACATGGTCACATTGGTTTGCCACAGAGGCTAGAAGTGTGCTTTTCTAACTTTGGGTAAATAAATGTGAACTTGAAAGCGAACTACTTTGAAGGAAAGGAGAAGTGTGTGGATACAGCCTTGGGTCAAGCGGGTGAGCAGACAGGTGTCTAGGCTGTGACTAAGCAACTCGTTAATTTCCTGAAACCAAGAAAGATGAGGAACAAGCTGCAGCGTGGCTTATGGAAGGAAGAGGAAGTGAGCGCAGAGAGATACGGGGTGCAGGGTGGAGACCATGGGAGCCCCAACTCTGTGGGGAGCAGAAGTTTCACAGGTGAGAGAAAGACTCACTGTGTGTGCAGCTGACAGGCAGCTTCTCCAGGACGCTGGAAGACCCATGCGTTCTGGCCTCACTCAGGATGGGAACTACCCACCTCACTCCTGCTCTGTGATGGTCCTTCTGCGTTGGACCCTGACTGCTTTACTCCCTTTCCACAGACATTCTCACAATGCCAGTTGCCTGGTGACACTGCTAAGGAAAAGGTCAACATCTGAATAGGCCATGTAAAGAGCCTCACATGCCACTGGAGTGTGGCACATGAAAACACAATCTGGTACGTGTGAGTGAGATGCGTGGGTCACTAGTGTCAGTGTTGTGTGTGGAGCTGGGCCTATGCACGGCTGTATTTTAGGAACTGGCCACAGCCCTGCATAGCAGGGTGAAGGGCGTGCCAACCTAGACAGGTACATGATGACAGCAGAAGCTAACTTCTGTTGAGCGGTTACTTTTGTGCCGGGCACTTCCCTAAGTGTGTCCCTAAGTGTGCACTCAGGTCTCACAGCAGTGCTACGAAGTAGGCACTGATGTCATTCTTCCTCTATACACAGGGAAACTGAGGCATGGTGAAGTTAAGTATCTCATGTGAGTCAGAATGCTGGGTTGGAACCCAAGCGGTCGGCGCCTGTGCAAAAAGGAGCCCAGAGGGGAACATACACTATTTTCTAGAACTCACGTGTTCTCCTGGCAGCAGTGCCACAATACAGGGGCACGCAGGACAAGTTTCAGCATTTGTCACACATGGATGGGCACCCCTCAATCTCAGTGTTGCTGCGACAAACATAAACCAGGCGCCTGCTCTCTGTCCGCTGCTGCTCTGCATAAGGGACAGAACGTGTGGGGCCACCTGAAGAGTAGACATTTAACAAGTATGTGCTGAATAAGTGAATGATTAAGGGACTAATTGAACAAATGGAAGAAAATGTCTTTGTTCAGGTAGGTTGAGCAGGTGAGTGATGACACTGCAGCCCATTTGACAAAAGGCACTGAAGTCATACACAAACGCTGTGGTGACCAAGTCTGGCGAGGCTGGGTCAGCGTTCACCTACAACGCGGGATCTGGGCCCATTCTGAAGGAAGCACGTGAGGTACTCGGGCAGAGAAGACGGAGGGGACGTGTGAATGCAAGTGCTGTCAGACGGCCGGGTGGGTTCCGGAAGCCACTGGGCACAGCAGAGCGAGCTTGCCTGGCCGTCGACGTCAGGCTGAGGAGGCTGTGGAGATGCCGACTGGAGAGGCTGCGTCAGGACAGCTGCTGGCCTTTCTTCTGAGGCACAGGGAGCCCCTGAGGCATTTCAGTCGGGGGCTTGGCAAGGGAAGAAGTCTGGTCCACAGCACCTGCTCCCCGCCGCGTGGTGCCCAGGGGCTGGCGTGGGGCCATTGCCCGGGGGCCACCCGCGAGTTGGGTGCTGGTTTCCAGGTGGGCAGTGTTGAGGGCTCGACAGGAAGGACGGCAATGGGAGGCCACGTTTCCTGGGTTGGGAGCTTAGAACCACCACAGTGTGTCATGGTGACAGATAAGAGGTGGCCAGGGAGGGGCGCTGTGACCAGGCTGACTCCCAGGCTGCTGGCAGAGGTCCCAGGGGGTGGCTGTCACCGGTGAGATGGAGATAAGAATGCAGGGCACGGCTGCTCGGGGCGGTGTCGGGGCTCCCCCAGCACTGATGCTGTCCTCCCCTGCAATGGCTGCCGCTGAACTTGACCAGGGTGGTCTCCCCTTGCCCACGCTCCATCCTTAGGGGAAGCTGACCCCAGCCCAAGTCCACGTTTCAGGGGCTCTAAGATCTTGTCACAATCCCGGCCTGGTGTGACTGGAACAGAGATGAGCTCAGTCAGAGTAGACGTTAGGGATCCCACTTGACTCTTGGGGCAGAGACATGTTCTCTGAAGAGGAAGAAGGAGAAGGAGAAGGAGATGAAGGGAGGGAGGGGGAGGGGGAGAGGAAGAGAGAGAGGAAGAGGAAGGGGAAGGGGAAGAGAACAGGCCACTCTGGGAGGCCGGGAGGAGAAGGCTCTGTGTCACAGTGAAGCTGACTGGGTGACTCAGAGCGGACGTCGCGGGGGAGCCAGTGCCCTGGGGCATGGTGCCTGGGCCACCACCTGAAACCCACTGAAGCTGCAGACCTGGATTCCCTGTTCTGTAATCCAACCCTCCCCCACAGGGTTTAAGTCTATGTGAACTGGGTTTCTGTTAATTATAACTGAAAGCATACTGATTGACACAGAAGAGCAGACTTCTGGCTCGGAGTGGGAATTGAAACGGAGACAGAGTTCCCACTACAGGTAAGAGAAGTCCCACGAGCAGAACTGTTTGTGTAAGTGGCTCCAGACTTGGGGGCGGTGGCAGCAGGTTCCGGCGGCTCCAGGAGGACTGGCCAAAGCAGAGGCGTGGCAGGGCGGTGGGAGCAGTGGACAGACGCGGCAGGGCCAAGCATCCCAGGAAAGGTCTGGAAATGCAGCCGGGTTCATAGCTGCTGTGCCAGAGGCTGGCATGGAGGAAATCTATAATGAAAGGTGATTATTGTTACTAGAATTAAAGGTCTATTTGTTTTGGTCTCTGGTCAGCCACTGGGGCCTTCAGGAGAGACATCGGGGTGGGGGCCGGCGGAAGTGGAAGCTGATTACTGGGCATGCGGATGGCCAGTGGAGACGGCCAGTCACTTTATCATGAAATACAGATAAAAGTAAGAAAGAAGAAAGGCAGTAGTTAGCTAAGGAGGTTTTCAAGATGAAAACGCAAGCGGCATTTACAAGCTGAACTGAAGGAGACACTGAGAACAAGAGTGTGAGCTTCGGGGTGGGGGTGGTGTACGCTCTTAGGAACGGGGTGTGTGTGGGGTGGGGGCTGGAGAGCTTGGGGGGGCGCTGGCCTTGGAGGGAAATCACTCATGTCAGAGATGGGACAAAGGATGGAGGCAGGGGACAGAGCTGGTTTAGCCAGTGTGCGGCGAGTCTGCTCCGAGTGGGCTATCAGAGCGGGATTTCAAAGCTTGGAAACTCAGGGGACCTCAGGGGAGACAGATTCCAGGTGTGGCCTTGGCCGAGCACAGCTGTGCTGGGATGAGATGAACTTCCCAGGAGACAGAGGAAAAGACCCCACTGCACTTCCCAGAGGCACAGGCACCCTCGGCCATCGTGTGGCCATGTCCTCCTCCCCTGTCTCTCCTTACACTACTGTCAACTCTTCACACAAACAGGGAAGATAGACTCAATTGTCTTTTTAGTTTGAAAACCAGTGGGTGGAAATGGGAACCAAGACGAAGTCACTGTTACCTTTGCAGACTTCGAGTGAAGAGTCTCAGGGGCTCCTTGGAGGAACAGCCGCATTTCCGAGGCTCCGGTCCCAGGATTCTGACGCTCAATACGGTGCGCTGAGCCTCCAGGGCACAGACTAAGGCTTGGCGTGTGCGGCAAGGAGATGCGCATGATGAGAAGGCCAAGGCCTGACTGGCCCCGTTCTGACAGCCTGCAGCTCACGCTGGGCCCTGGAAGCCCAGGGCTCTCCGGCTGGCCACAGAGCACATTCTCAGGAAGGGCCGAAGGCTCCACCGCCTCCGACCACTGCCCTGTGCTCTCCTCGCAGTGTCTGGAGCACCCACCCCAAAGCCAAGTGTGTTTAGTAGCAGCCTGGCCTACTGCAATGTCAGATCCCGCCTGCAGAGCGGAAGGAGCAGGACCCATCCCAGGAAGGGCACTGACTCAGGGCCTCCTAACATCCAGGCACCCAGCCTGCTCACCTGAGCTTGGACTGTCAGCATCCTGCATCCAGCAGAAGCAATTGCAGGGAAGAAGCTGGGAACTGAGCGAAGACAGCTGGGGAACCAGGTGACCCCGCTGGCCCAGCCCCCCCAACACAGTCCTGATTGGGTGGCATTTCTTGAGGCAGCACGCACAGGAGACAGCCTGGAAGTTTCCGGATACCTACGGGATCCAGGCACGGGCCCCAGATTGCTAGATTTGTTTTGCTAGATTTAAAAATGTAAAAGTTGGAGAAGGGGGGAAAATCTTCCACTGCAGGCATTTGCTTTGGCAAGGGAGGCAGGCTGGCGTCCCTTAAAATGAGCTGGTCCCCGGCTGGGGACATGATTGTTAGGTTCCTTGGCGCCTGGGTCCATGGCAGCCCGCTCTGGCGGCATGGTTAGCAGGGGCCTGTGTCTGGGTCTCCATCCAAGCGCTGGATATTCTAGGGGGAGACGGAGCACCCGCCACCCGGAGTCCCCCCTGTGCCTCCTCCCAGGCCCAGCTGCCCCTGCCTCCCACCTGGCCCTGAGTGACCCAGCCACCTGTCGGGAGCAGTGATGCACCTCGGGGACCTTGGGGTTCCTGGGACAGCACATCCCGCCTGCCTCCCAGGGCCACAGGGCTCTGCGTCTCACGTAGTCAAGTCCGGGAGACACATGCAGCTGATTCACGACCATCGCCCACATGTCCGGCTCCCAAAAGCTGTGGGTTTGCACAGAGAAGTGCCGTCCATCCTTTTGCTATGCCCTACAGAAAAAACGTCTTTACAAAGCTGACACCCATATTTGGTTTGTCTGATTACCACCTACAGTGTAAATGGTGTTAATATCTTGTCATTTTGCCGTCCTGCCTGGGGAAAGGGCCTCATCACTGCTTCTCTCAGCAACGAGGCACCATGAGTTATGGAGTGAGGGCTGGCCATTGGCCGGCCTCTCGCAGCCCCTCCCTCCCCTCCCCTCCCGGCACTTGGCTGGAATTTGCTGTCACCTGCTCCCACTGGTGGCTCGTGTGGCCTCTGCTGATGCCCTCCTCTCTCCCACAAGCACCACCTCCTTAGATTCGCTCAGGCTGCGTGGCTGCTGCCCAGCAGTGCCGGCCCCACACAGGTATTCAAACAGCGTCGGGTGAACAGCACCTGGGAGCTAGGGGAGGACAGCACGGTATCACCGCGCGTGCTTAGGAGTCACGCTGCAGTGGGATACGACCGACTGACTCGTGTCCTTCATGGGACTAAGCTCCCACGAGGTCGAAAATTGTCCTGGAGAATGCTGTCCATAAGTTATCTGGATCCTAGATTCTGCTCAGGAAAGTCCTGACAGTAAGTTCTAGGCCTGCATGTCACCCTTAAAAAGCATAGCCTGGGACCACCTGGGCCCACAGCTGCCACCCCGGTGGAAATGGACAGAGGGGGTCATTAGCGAGCTCCCTGAGTCCTCAGTCTTCCTCCTTCTCAGGCCAGGCTCCGCCCCTTCGGACCTCAGTGCACAAACGTTTTTGGTGAAGGACAGTGCGGATCAGCAAAATGGGGGCTTGGGGGTGATTCTATATCCTGTCCAGGCAACTATGCAAAGGAATTTACCTCTTAAGTTCAGAACTGATTTGTGCCCTAGGCAGTGGGGTCTGCCAAGGTCATGTGCAAACTCAACCTACCCTCTCTTCCTGCCAAGGCAGGTAAGCTGGCAGGAAGCAGCTTTGAGGGAGCACATGTTAAGACGCTCCCTCTGTCTGCAGCGCTCAAGGCACCAGTGGGCATGTCCCAGACCCCTGACAGAGCAGGACCCAGCAGGCCCCACAGGCTCTGTGGAAACACAGAGGGCCTACTCAGGTAGCCTGACTGAAAACTGCTAATGGCTAGCAGGGAACTTCCCAGGTAAAGGCCCTCATGTGTGAGTCAGCATGAAATCCCAGGAGGCTCTGAAGGCAAGTGGGGGTGGGGGGCCTGACGAACGTCCTCCGCCAGCACAGATTCCACCTGCCTTTCTTGCTGGGCTCATCAGCTTGTGTGCAGGGCTGAGCTACACATTTCCCCTTTTTGAAGCACAGGGAAATGGGCAGTGTTCCTAGTACCTCTGAGAGGCTGACACACGGTCCTGGAGAGTCTCGACTCCGATCTCTTCTACATCTGTGCCTTGATTCTGCGCAAGTGTTCACGGCCAGGCTACAAACGACTGTGGGAGCCAGGCTGTGAGCAGGTCCAATAGGGTCCAGTTTACAACTTAAGGAAGAATCGACAAACTAGGGTTTCTCCAATAATTCCTCATCTCAGAGGCGTCCACTGCTTTCTTATTCTTGCTTCTCAGTCTTGATTGTCCTAACTTGACCAAGACTAACCAAGGCTTTGAGTAAATTAAGATACCCTAACCCAAAACACACACAGTGCCTTCAAGTCACAAACAGGCTTCCATTGATATGCGCTGGGTAAATCCGTGTAAGATCTAGTCTTCTTTCCTATGAAGTGAAGGGGCTGGTCCCTTCCCGCTCTGCGGTTCTTCCTTCCACTCAGTAGCAGGGCCTTCTCATAACGGCCTTTGTTTTTCTTCTTTGAAAGCCTTTGCTTGCCCATGGTTTCCAGGCTTCCAAATGCTCCAGCAACCCCAAAGCTATTCGTCTTTAATCCTTCCCCCCGCTGGCCTGGCATCTGATCTCAGTCTCTAGCTCATCCAACCTCACTCTCCCACCAGATGCTCCAACTATACAGGGAACTGTTCAAATTTAGGGCCTGGAGCAAACAGTTCAGAATCATTCTTCCTCTTCTATGCATTAATTACCAAATTAATCACTCTGCAGAGAAAAGGCTTCTTTTCCCCATTGCTTCTCCTGTGGGTCTCCCGAGCAAAGCTCCTTGGAATGACGTCTCTTTTCTCCGAACATGTGGCAATCGATCAAAGTCTGGCTGCTCTGTAACACCCAAAGAGCACTTCAACGCTGCTCTGTATTTTCCTGTACTTGTTCCAATAAGTCTTTATCTCTGTGACATTAAGCTTTCTGGTTTCTCTCTGCTTCTCCCTCTCAAGTCCCCCATGAACTTACTCATTCAGGTCCCCACCCCTCTTCTTTAAAAAAAGTTATTCATTTTCCACTGTGGTGAAATACACACAAAATTGGCCATCAGAACCAATTTAGGCACGTAGTGCAGTGGCATTATGCGCAGTCATATTTTGTGCCACCATCCCCACAGAACTGTTTTCATCTCCCAAATTGAAACTCCCCCATTAAACAATGCCTCTCATTCCCCCTCCCCCAGCCCCTGGCAACCGCACTCTGCTTTCTGTCTCTATGACATTGATGATTCTAGGGACCTTATAGGAGCGTTATCATACAGCATTTGTCCTTTTTTGACTGGCTTAGTTCACTCAGCATAACGTCTTCAAAGTTCATCTGTGTTGTTGCCTGTGTCAGAATTTCCATCCTTTTTAAGCCTTAATAAAATTCCATCGTATAGACGGACCACATTTTGTGTATCCATTCATCCATCTGTAGACACTTGTATTGCGTCCCCCTTTTGATGACTGTGAATAGTGCTGCTGTGAACACGGATATGCAAACATCTGAGTCTCCGATTTCAATTACTTTGGGTAGTGACCAAAAACAGTACTGGAGGATCATATGGTAGATCTACGTTTAATTATTTGAGGAACCACCACACTGTTTTCCATAGTGGCGGCACCGTTTCATATTCCCAACAGTGCATAGAAGTTCCAATTTCTACACATCCTCACCAACGCTTGTCCCACCCCTATTATTTTCATTTACAATACAATTCGTCACCAGGCATAATTCAGGAGGGAACAGGCCATGCATGATGACATCTCAGAGAAGAATGGAGGCAACAAGTTTCTACAAGAGCCAAGGGTAACTGCTGGAGGGCTGGGTAAGTTAAAACTTTCCAGCAAGAATACTGAAAATGGTCATATACATTGGCAAATACTTTTGTAAATAAAATACGTATCTGTAAGCTCCATATTCATATCTATTAATATAATGTATTTATATGAGCTAAGTTCATGCACCCAAGTTGGTTCTTGGGACCAAGTGAAGGTAAGACCCTTGCAGACATCTTTCCTTGTATGGCTACATTATTGCAAAATATTTAAACAGCACAATTTCACATTTGGAAATCAGTGTCACTGGAAGGAATACTCTTCATAAAAATAAAGAGAGAGTAGACAATTAAGTTAGGCTAGTTTAGTTCAATTTTACATTTGAGGGCAAATTACTTAAGAGGCTCTTGGTTAAAATAACGGAGTAAGAATCTGTTTTGAGGGAAAAACGCTCCATTCAGAGCTCATCTCAACAGCGGAATGAGTATAAACAGGGTGACCCGAATATTAAAGTCACTAGCAGCCCTCCCGCTGTTCACTCCCCTCCCCACAGCGATTCAGAAGTGAAATGGTTTTAGAATGATGTTAGCTGGACAATGGCCTCCACACAGTTTCCAAAGGACAACAAACAGGGGTCAAGTGGGAGTTAAGGGGTTAACTCTGCTGACCTCGGAGCCCTGCTGCAGGAAGGGCTGCTTCCTCTCCTGCTGTTCTCAAGTACTTAATTCAGGGGGATACAGCATGCCCCCTCCTGGAGTTCCGTTTTCATAGAAGTGGGTGTGAGTGTTAGCCTGCTGTTTGGCAAGCCCTCCGCCCAGATGGGGCTCAGTAATGACTTCTACAAGGTGTTTATCAGATCCTAGAAAGCCATGCGACTCCCTGTTTAATTACTCTGTGATGGAGCCTTCAGCTACATCCCACTTGGTTTGCTATGAATGATTACGGTCCTGGGGAAAAGGGGCGAGAACCCAGCCCCCCAGGCCCAACTGGTGCTACACGCGGTGATGGAGGAGTCCCCGCTGGAGTCTGCCTTCTCCAGCTGCAGATGTGTGCTTATAGCTGTTCCCTCTGAGCCAGCACCGAGTCCTGGCAGATAAGTCACTGAAATGCTCGCAGTCTGAACCCCCTTCCCGCACAAGCCTTCCTCACGGTTTCACTGGCTAGGGGAGGGCTGGGAGAGCAGCTGATGTTAAAAGCACAGAACTCTGACCCGGAGGCCACCAGCCAGGTGGATGGGTCTCATGGCCAGACACCTAGCCCAGCCCTTCACTGTGCCCTTTACTAACTCGGCCAGCTGAGCCCCAAGGGACATTTGCATGTCAAGGGGCTGGTTAGTTCTCACGCGCTCTTCTGAGGAACCAAGCCGCTCCGCAAATTTTAGGCGGCTCTCTGGAACTAGGGATGGAAAACGGAGGTCAGTGTTTTCAGTCTGCAGATGTTAACAGTCGTATCAAAACTCTGACTGTAAGCATTTAAGAGGGCAGTACATTTTCTGATATTAAGTTGAACAGGAGGGAGTTTAAAAGACTTTTTAAAAAGTTATTTAAAAGGCCCCAAATCTCAAATGTGAAAATGCAAGAATGTCACCTTTGGGGATAAGCTCATTTAAACCTTTTATAAAATTCACGAGGAGACTTCCTTTGTGCTTAAGTTTGTCTAATTCCTATTGTTGACAGTCAAGACGCTTGGTCTTTGGGTTAATTTAAAGGTCATGGGTCAGAAGCCTAATACATTCCTGGGATTTTAGCAGGTTTCTTACCAGTTTCCTCCTGTGGAGCATGAGCAAGCGCATTTACCTCCCACCTGCCTCCAAACAAACGCGGAATTAAACCCAGTCAACCTTATTTTCTTTTCACCTGCTAAGTAGGATGCCTGAACTAGGGGAATGGTTTTAAATTTAAGCACAAAATCCACAAACACTCAAGTAAATTGGAACTTACTTTTCTTACTCACCAGTCATTCAAAGAAGCAAAGCGTCTGTAAAAATCGTCACCTCCTCAACTAGAAAATTCTGAAGAACAAACACTAGCTTGATTTTAGAGGATCTGAGGTTACTCAGTCGTCTCTAGAAGCTGGAACTGAAAGTGGGGGATGGGCCTTCGTCCCTTGGAAAAGTTCGCACGGAGTGACTGTCATGGTAAAGGGGGTGGCTTTGTCACAGACGGTGGCTTGTTTCTACCTTCCTTGTTGGTGACATACCTTCCTTGTTGGCACCAAGGGAACTTACTGGTTCTTCAGTCTTAATCTTGTGGTTTCTGTCTTTAAAAGGCAGTCCCAGGCTTCTCAGGCCAGTATTGTACACGAGGAGCGAGAGGTTTTAATACCCAAGTACTCCACACTGACCCCAGTTCTGGTTGTGAAGAAACCTACCAAGACCATTGTGGCTTTCGGCATTTCCTGGAGACCCCTTGCTAATCATATGTAATCAAACTGCATTTCAATGGGCTAGCTGGCCAAGACTCCCGGCATTCCAAGAGCTAACTGCCCTGTCGGCAAAGGCCGGGCTGGATTATTATGCCCCCCCCGAAACATGGCCATGATGAGCCTGCTGCCATTCCGAGAACAGCAGGAAGAAAGCCTCTAATATACGTGTTCACTTTGTCACATGAGAATGGCCTTGTGAACAGAGCAGTACTTGGTTAGAAGAAAAAGCGTTTCATATTAATTATTCTAAAATAATGATGTTTTTACTGGATATATTAATCAGTTTGTATGCAGTAAGTCCTCACAGGAAGTCAACACGTTGAGTTAAGGGGTCATTTGTGAGTTCACAGGATGCCAACTGGCTCAAACCACACTCCCTGCGGGAGCCTGACAGGATTTCCTACGTCTTGGTTGTAGACTGGAAACATCCATTTGAGAAAAAGCCTAACAGGCCAGACCCATTCGACTGTGTTCTTGGACATGGCCCTTGGGACGCTGACTTGAGAGGTGATTCATTCTTTTGCTAGTGTAGACTGAGAAGTATTTCTTCAAACAAACAAACAAAACCACAAAAACCCTCCGGTTTCATTTGCAGGCCTGCCATTCAGCGGGGTTTAAGTCAAGGTTTCTTTTTTCTAAGCAACACCCCCTTTCCATCTGCTCAGCTGCCCCCCAAAGCACACACCTCTGACCTACAGGGAGGAGCCAGTGTCCTCGCCCAGAGGGTAACTGACTGTTGTGAAAATGTAATTAAAGGCCAGAGAACATGCCCAGTGCAGGGCTTCTCCCGGAATCACACCTTTCCCTCCCATCTCCAACCCAACAGCAGTTCTCTGGGTTCTATCTACAAATACGTTTTCAAGTGTGACCCGCCCCTTCCCTCCAAGTTTTTGGCCCTGCCAGGTAGTAAATCAGAATTTAAAATATGCAACAGACACAGGATGTGACTCTAAAGCCTAAACTATTTAGTACATGCCTTACACAGAAAAGTTTGCCTGTCCTCATCCAGCCCCTTCTCCTTCACAAGTCAGAACAATCCTTTTAAAATGTACATCACATTATGCTGCTTTCCTGCCCCCACAGCTTCCTTTTGACTTAGAACAAACTGGACTCTACAGCGGCCTGGGGGTCTTCAGTGACCTGGCTCTGACTGACCGCTTCCCGCCACCTTCCCCACTGGTCTCTCCACAGCCTGGCGACCCTGACCTTCATGTGCCCTCTTCCTAGGGTGTTCTCCTCCAGCTTCTCACGGCCTGCTCACTTTCAGAAGTCTCCTGCCCTTAGGGTAGCTCCGTAGATATGGCTCAGAACAGTGCCTGGCACAGGGTGACTGTTCAAACAATGTCACTTATTATTGTATTGAATTAAGGGAGACCGCCCCACACACTCTTTGAATTTGTGTCTCACGTACGGAAATAATCTCATCGCTGTCTCCCTGTTAGACTGCAGGCCCCGTGAAGACAGGGCCTTTGGTCCCCATGGCTGCTGGCTCCTCAGTCACAGTGACAGGAAAGAAAGGGAGGGGCAGGGACACAGCTGCCTGGCCCCCACACCCACCCCCTGGCCCAAAAAGCTGCATTCCCTGGGTGCACTGGGGGAGAGAGCCTGGATCTGCAGAGCGGGTGGCTTCAGATCCTGGTCCTGTGAGGCTGGGCCGTGTATCCTGTAGTAACATAAAGGACGAGTTTCAGTGCCTCTCCTGCGAAGCCCAGGTGGGGAGTCCCTTTTAGGCTAAACTCTAGACTCACTTTGCCACTTATTGTGCTTCCCTTATCATTTGGGCCCAGGTTCTTTCTGTCTTACATGTGATTCAAAGTTACGGTTTACCCCTCCCTGCTGACTTTGCAAATTCCTACTGTTTGATTGCATGTATTTTCTTGTAGGCAACACTAAATTCTTTGTTGAATAAGATGCTGATTAAAAAAAAAACCAGAATGCAACCTTGGGTAAATCCCTTACCTTGAGCCTCAGTTTACTGAGCTGTCAAACGGGACTCCCACAACTATCTAGTAAGGATCCTGTTAGGGTTATACGAGCCGGATGGAAAGAGCAGTGAGTGTCTGGCACGTAGCAGCTACTGATAAACACTAGCTACTGCTTTACTTGAAGCCAAGCAGGCATTCCATAAGGAGTCCAAGCGGTATCGGTAGAGATCCTAAACGATCGAAATAAATTCACATACACTCAGATTGTTGACATGTTAGATCATAAAAATCTATATTCACCTGACGACACCATTACGTATGTGGACTCTTTTAAACATTTATTAAAAAAGCAAAATGTACGTTCATCTCAAATAGAACAGTTAAAAATGGTAAAGCAATACAAACAACTCAGCACTAGCAGCATCTGTCATCAGAGTTCCCGCCCTGGTCCTCCGGGTGGCCCGGCAAGCCCAGTGTTGTCTGAGCTTGGGGCTGCCCACACCTCCCTCCTCACGGTGCAGGCCAAACCATCCTTTATAAAGTTAACAATTTAAGGTTAAATAAGCTTAAATAAGGGTGTTAAATACAAGACTCTTCATCAAAGCCTCTGTACAAAGATCAATTTGGCATTGTACACGTGACCCGCGGGCTTACAGCATACGGGAGAGAGTTCGAGTAATAAGCAGGTTTATGTTTTTTTTCAGCACGGCGTTAACTATACAAAAGTGAGCTAAGGTTGAAGTGACTACTTAGTGAGCCATTTACAAGGCATATGTAGCTTTTTAAAAAAAATCAGAACACTGTTAATATTCAGGCACCGTTTGCTCCTGCAAATAAATAAGTCTCTAAAGTTACTGCATTCGAACGAGTGTTAAACACATCAGTGCTTTTGTATGTTCCCCGACGTAGCTTCCCCGACTACGGACGATGCCCCTTTCTTATTGCTATGATAACGTGGCTATGGAGAGAAATCTACTGTACATCCAAAAAAATAGAGCACCTTTAACATTAAAGTATACGTCTGATTACTTGTGTTCGTGTTTATTTTACAATACTAAAGCCGAAACTATGGTCAATTGCTTTAACATCTCTACAGGTCACCTGATACATAGGAAAGAACCCGACTGCCTTCCCACCTGAGGTAAGCCCCGCCACAGCACCGCTGACTCGAGTCCCAAGAGAAGGTCGAAGCCGACACCCGCGTTACATTCATCTCCACACGGAGTTACATTCATCTTCACGTTGGCGCCGCCGAGAAGGCCTTGCGCTCCCTCCTGCACGGTGATGGCGCTGGGCAGGGTGGGGCAGCAAAGACACTAGGCCCGGCTGAAAGCACAGTTACAAGCTGGACAGCGCCTTGCAGTCCCCTTGGGCGGTGGCCGGGACACGGGCTACGGCTTTTTGTCAATGGTGCTGAAGAACCACTCCGTGAACCTGCGCAGCTGGGCGGACGCCGCCCGCGACTCCTCCTGCAGACGCCGGTTGTGCTGCCGCAGGTGACACACCTCTGCCTGGAGGGCCGCCTTGTCCTGCTTCTCCTGGCGAGGACACAAGGACACAAACACACACGGTCACTGCGGCCCCCACGCTCGCCTCCTAAGCTGCAGTGCGCGGCCTAACCCTTAGATTTTACTGATTGATTTTTTGAGGGGAGACAGGGTTTGAGTTCCTGACAAGTGATTTGCCTGCTAGCGTTTGCTGCCAAAAACAAAGGGACACACATTCGTCCCATTCACCGCACTTTGCTCCCAATGGCAATCAGAGCCGCTGTTATATAGGAAGGTTATTAGTCACGGTAGAAATTGTCCTCTATCCAGAAAAGGGACACAACACTCAAAGACTAAAAGCAGTGCCTTGGACACACACAGCTGTAGGCCAACGTCCTTACTTGACCAAAACTGGAGTTCACGTAGCTGTTGGTCCTGGGTGTGTTTCTAGTAGGTGCCCAGGCCTTTCATTCCGCCCAAAAGCTTTCCTGTTACAGTGTATTTCCATAGTGACCTTCAAAGGCTGCCATTCAGAACTATATAAAAACAAGCTTTTTCAGAAGACTCACGTCTGGAGTTTGCAATGCTCAGTCAGGAAAACGTACAAGTTTCAGTCCCACATGCTAAAAGGGGTGTCTTGCCCCAAACAGGGACAGGGTCACTGTCAGGTCACAACAGCTGGTATCTTTTAATGAGCCCTAACTCGGCTGCTACACCTAGCAGATTCCGCGGTGGCAGTATGTCAGAGGGCTGCAGCCTCCTGAGGGACCCTTGCCACCCTTGGCAGGTCTTGCACCACTCTTGATGTTCGCTGCTACTTCCTGACCCTTTCGCAGGCCTCCCGGGACCACCTGCCTCACCACGCGGCTACCAGACACCAGTCCCAAGCGTGAGAACTGACTTCCCTGTGAGAGCAGTCTCAGTCCACCATGTCCGGACTTTCCTCAGTCACAAGAGGCTCACGGGGATACCCCTTCCCAATATGGCTCAGAACACCCCTCCGTCCCTGCTGAGACTCAGGTGCCCACCTCTCTTAAGACCCTTCACTCCCTTTATTGTGACAAAGGAACTCGTATTTTGTCACAGAAACCTAAACTTTCGACCTCTTTCCTAAAAGTCCTCTTCATCTTCATGCCATAAACGATTCTTCTCTCCCCTGAGGAGACGGCTTCTGAGGGTTGTTGTCCCACAGCCTGGAAAGCACAGGCCTGGGGGTCGGGCAGGGAACCATCTTGGCCCTCGCTGCCCCTCCTTGAACTTCCAGCTCCCCTGAGACGCATCACATTAGGCTATCATACTGCTCCCCTCCCCACTGCATGTCCCATCATTAACGGGAGGTTCCAGAACGTGGTTCACGTTTCTCTCCCCACCCCATCATGTCTGTTGATGACCCCAAATCCACACAGATGTCCACCCAATCCAGTCTTCCCATTACTTCCCCTCACGATCTCCCCCGATCCTGTCTCTCCATCACTTCCTCCCTCTGATCCTGAAACCCAGCCCTCCGGACCCAGGACTCCCAAGGCCATGTCCTGTACACCTTGGTGTCATGGACAACTGTTTAATTTCCTAAATGCTTCAAGGTCCCACTTCCTGACCACCACCTCTTTTTGAAAAACTAATGTCTCCAATATCCACTCCTCCAATAGTCCAATGATTGTCTAATCCACCAACCTTGCCTTATTTTCATTGTCCATCAACACCCCCTGCAGTGACAATATTCCCCTTCACCCAGCTTAGATGCTGGGTCCCTTCGTTTAATCACATCCTATAGACACTCCAGGGTCCTTGTCTCACCCCTGGTCTTAATTTCCTGTCTAAACTCTAATATTGGTTAACTTCAACCCTCCGACCAATTTACAGCTGCAGCTGGAGACAGGGTGACCAGCCACCCCAGCTTGCCTGGACTTTGCAGATTCCAGCTCGGAAACCTCATCTCTCTCCCAGACAAACTAGGACAGTTATTCTTCTGAGCTGGAGAAAACACAACTCCGCTGAAAGATACCGCTTTCCCTTAGGCTGCAGACTCGGCTGTACCTCCAGCTGCGCTTGGCAATCCTAGTGGACACCCCTGGTCCTTTCAGCCCCTGCCTACACTTGTCCTCTGCGCTTCCGCCTCTCATGCTACTTCCCACCGCTCACTCCGCTCATGCTGGAAGAAAGAAACAAGGGGACTCTGTCACCTGATCTGTCTGGACTACGTGTGTGGATGTATGTATGCATAGGTGCACGTGTGTGCACACAGGCACACATGTCACACACAGCACACAAGTGTGCACACAAAGGCACACATGTCACACACAGCACACAAGTGTGCACACACAGGCACACATGCCACACAGCACACATGCGCACACACAGGCACACATGTCACACACAGCACACACATCACAGGGCACACATGTGTGCACAGGTACATGTGTGCACACAGGTCCACACGTGCACACGTGTGCACACACAGGCACACGTGTCACACACAGCACACACATGTGCACACAGGCACACATGCCACACAGAACACACATGTGTGTGCACACAGGCACACGTGTCACACACAGATGCACACAGGTGTGCACACACACATACAGAAGCGTGCACGTGTACACACGCATGCTCTGCTCTGGCACCAACTCAGGCATGACCCTCTCGCTTCACCCTCACCACTCTTTCCTTCCCGGCAAACTCATTTCATCAGCAGTGACACCTGCTCTAATTTCTCCCTTCTTCAACGGACAAAACCACGATGTAAGAAAACCAGGGGAGGGTAAGAAAACCCTGCCATGTCACCTTCCCATTGCCCATCACCCCCAGCTGCTGCACTCCACGCCACGTCCTGGGACAGCACGACGCCCTCCGGCACAGTGCTGGGGACACAGGCGCTCAGCACGTGAATTCCTTCCTTTCCTTTGAGGACTGACCTCGCTCACACACACTGCTGTGAGGCGAGAAGCCCCGGCACTCACGAGACGACCTGGTGGGAGTGCCGCAGCTTGGGGAGACCAGGCTTTCTGGCAGCAGCTAACTCCTCTCAGGTCAGCTCACAACGGGCAGTGTGACCCACACCGGCTGCGTGGCTGCCTCACTGTCAAGACTGGCCACGTGGAGGGCTCACCCGCATGTAGTCATGTCTACTGGGCTCCCTCTACAATGAAATCTACAATGAAATCTATTAGCTGTGGACAGAAAACAGAATTTCACCTCAGGAGACTGTTTTCATTTATTGTTGGGTACTAAGGAGGGCAGCTTTTCCCCGAGTCACTTTATTTTTATTTCTAGTAGTTAGAAGGGGTTGACTGTGTACGAGAAAGAGTTCTGAGAATGGATTTCGAGGAGGTCGATTGCTTTACCTTCCGAAGGTCAGTCTGCAGCTGCCGAAGAATCAACTCCAGCTGATTGACTTTGCCGGTCAGTGTTGATGGCGACCGCTCCCTGCAAATCAGGACAGTTAGGAAGACGCCAGCCCACGGCACCCAAGACATTGCATTCAGAGGTTTTGTTGGTAAAATTTTCACTTAAAACTTTATTTCATGTGTTTAGAGCCCGGCAGGAAATGACTACTATTACGTCTGATCTGGAGTGGACAGACGGCTGCCGTGGTGGAAAAGCCCTCCAGGGTCTCTGTTGCTTTAAAACAAGGATTCAGAAGCTCTCTAGGCATATACGTTGTTAAGAAAACAAAAGGTAGATGACCTCAGTGAGTGTAGCCAACTGGGACTCGGTAAATCCAAATGAAGTTGGGAAGCAAAACATAGATTCGATTCCCCCAATTTGCTTTTCCCTGTCATTACCAAGGTAACTGTGCAGTTAATGTAACTGCAGTACATAGAGAAGTTGGAATGAGGAATGGATAGCACAGATAAAAACTATCTAGTCCATGGGCGATAAGCACGTCAAGAACACAGGAAAGAGATGGCTCGTTCTTGACACACTCGGTGTGTAGAAGGTGTGAGGCTGGGTGAAGACCAGGTTCTGGCAGGAAATGTGGCCTGGGCAGGTCAGTATGCTCGGCCTGGCAGGTGGCAGGCTGGTGGGTGCTGGCACAGTAATCAGGCAGCAGACACGACCCCAGTGAGCCTCAGCACCGTGGGCACGGGGCCACACATCCCGGCAGGCAGGACCCACCCACAGAGCAGAGCTGCTCAGCGCCATCCACCCACAGGATGGGAGCGGGTCAGTCCCACTCAGTCCCTTTCCTGGGTTCTGGAGGACTAGGGGAAGGCGCATGTGGCAGTGGTCCCCTGGCTTCCCAGGGTCAGCTGATCCCTGTCAGTCACAGGGGCCCTGGGCAGCAGAAGGTGGGGGCCCACAGGGGCTCACATACCCAGCTGTGTCCAGGAAATCTTTGCCACTGCCTGGATCGACACACAACGGCAACTCCTGGGCCCCTTCCAAGCCCTGTCGGTGCTGCATGTCTGTCAAGGTGCAGAAGGAGGATACTCTCTGGTCTAGGGAGGGAGACACACAGAAGGAAGGTTTCGTGACAGCTCCAAGGCAATAGCTCCTTGTGGAAATGAATTTAGCAATTAAATAAAACCTCCCAGCCCCCAAGTCCGTTATTGCCCGTTTTAAACAAAACAAAGAAAAACAAACTCAGGCAGACAGAAAGCATTCAGATTGGCTGTCCTGGGCTGGATGGCATCGCACATCACAGCCATGGGGACAATTAGCAGATACTGGATTTGCTGGAGCCAATTTGCTTTCTTCTCCCCACATCGCAACAAATGCCAGAGCTGCAGGTGGTGTATGAAGTCACGGTGCTGGACGATGACTTGGCTGACCTACAGGGGCAAGGGGACGGCCTCTCAATCTTTCCCCAAACCCAAGGGCCAGGACACACAACCCCGGGCGTGCCCAACCCTCTGAGCGCGAGTCACCATGCAGACGTGCAGACACATGAAACAGAAACAAAAGGTCACGGACTATCAAGAGCCCCGATCGGCCCCGACAATCACCTAGGTAGGGTGTGTGGTGGCAGAGCAGCGCAAGTTCTTCATCTGAGTCAAGACCTGAAATAAGATTTAGAATTTTCCTGTGAACACTTATATCTTTGTGCACTTGAGAGCTTCTGGGGCCCACCTAGGGCCCAAGTAACGGGGTTCCTGTGAAATGCAGCTTGTGTCCACTTGTACATGCGTGTCTGCGCATATGTTTATGTGTTCTGCTAAACCAAGGAGCCCAAGAGCCTAATGAGGCAATGCCAGACACTGTGGTTCCATTACACGTCTCGTGTGGATGCATGGCTGTTGTGTGCAGCAGAGATAAGTGCATGCCACGTGGACACATGCCAATCCAACAGTAAGACTACGTGACCACTGTGGGTTGGCTTAAAGGACCCACTCTGTGAACAGAAAGATAGTGGTGGTGACAGATGAGCTCCGTAATCCCACTAGAAACCTGCAGAGGACGATCTGATAGGCAAGCAGTAACCATGAGCAGTGTGACTCCCCTGCTTTATTGGAGCACGGGGCCACTTCTCTTCTTCGCACCAGTACCTCACAGTCAATGATTCGAGAGCTAGGCAGGAAAGGGAATATAATATTCTTCTAAATCAGCACCGATTGGCCCAGCTCTGGTCCAGAAATGCTGACTGGCTGCAGAAAGAAGTCCTGCTTTTGACGAGGTGGGGGTGAGAGCGAGGATACGTTAATTACCCACTCCCCCACCCCTGCAGCCTCTCCCCTTGGTGCCTGAGCACGAGGACGCACCTACAGTTGGAATCCGAGGGCTACGGCAGGTGTATTAGTGCTGCGATGTCTTTTTCATATGATTTGATTAATGGCTGAGAAATTGCACTGGGGTCTGCATCAGGGGGACTTTGTTCTTAATTTATCCCACTGTCTCCTCTGGCTGCTGGGCACGTTTCCTAGCGAGACTACCTGCTTGTCTGGTTTACAGAGGGTCACCCACTGCCCGTTAATTAGAAAGAATGGTGATGGGGGCGGCTGCCAGGGGCACAGGAGGGAAACCAGGCTGGAACACCGGGGCACCGGGCTGGAAGTGCCATCAGAGCCCGTGCCCGCTGGACGCTGTGCTGAGAGCGCATGCACGTTCTCCGGCCACGCATGCACTCTGTCACATCGTGGCAGAAGTGTCCTTCCACTAACACGTCTGTAATGCTTTAAGGATGTCCTCCACACCTCAAATCTTCTCCAAGATGACAAACATCCCTGAGAGACCATCATGTTGTCAATTTGGTTTTTGCATATGGTGAAATAACTAGTAATTAAGGTTCATAGCATAAAGTGGGCACTGCCTCCTTCTACACATAATGTGATGTAGCTGGCAGAGGTGGGGGGCAGGGATGATGGGGTATCCTGCTGTGGGGGAGGTGGGGAGGGTGGGGCTGCTGAGACTCCAAGATAATCCTCTGCTCTGTGACAGCCCCACGTAAGGGAACATCACACACACACACACACACACACACACACACAAACAGCCGATGTATTTTTATTCCACCATGAGTTCATCTTCTGACAAAAAAGGAATGTCAAAAGAGGATAGATAAAAAGTTTTTCTTACTTTTTAAAAGAGTTCCACTGACTCATCCATATTTTATGCAAACCAGTGATAATTCAGTTCCTAACTTTCTAATATATTTGAGTCTGATGGTCCAGTGTAACTATATGGAAGAACACATGTTAGTTTGCTTCATCTATTTTTACCTTAATTCATAAAATATCCACATATTTGACATAAACAGAACTTGCTACTGGCAGCTGTTCAAACATTCCTTGGGGACAAACAGGCCCTACTGGTCAGGTGGCCAGAAGCCGATGTAATGTAATGTCACAAAGAAGGTTTCATGTTGGATCCGAAAAGCTGGGAGGTGGAAATGCAAACAGAATACAGCCTGATTTGGTGCAGACACTAAACTGCTCTGTGACATGGCCCATCTTGGGGACCGTTTCCAGTGGAGGCTGTATTCCTCCCAGCTTATTTCTGTGATGACAAATACTCAATAACTAACATGTCATTACTGACATGAAACCAAAAGGCACGGCACAGCTGTAAGGAAAGAAAGGGGTGGGTGTACGGACCTCACAGAAACAGCTCCCACACTCCACAGAGACCCCCGTTTTTCCCGGTGCAAGTCAGTCGGCTAAGGGGACGGGGGACCAGTCATGGCCTGCATGTGAAACAATCAATCCCTTTAAATAATATTTGTTAAAAACCTTGTTTCAATGTCAGCTTCTTATGTGAGAGCATTTAGCGCTAAAAAGAGGACGAGCAGTCAGCAGGCTATCCCACACCGAGCTAGAGCTGAGATGGCAAAACAGCTGCTGGCAGAGCTGCCAGGACCCAGCCAGGCTGCTGGGGCGCCAGCCGCGGCCCGGATCCAGCGGCTGAGCGCCCTGAACAGCTGGTCGTATCTGCCCAGGGTGAGGGACAGGAGAGCACATGTGCCAGGACTCGTAAGGAGAGGCTGCAGACCTACGTGCACAGATAAAAAGCTGTTCCGGTATGTCTTTGCCACAATTACAAATGAAAGAAATGCTGGAATTTTGTAAGTACCTTTAGGAAATTAAAGGTCTGACTCTGACAACTGGGCCTATCAAATTATAGAAAGAGGACTTAAGTGACTATCAGGAAAGAAAGAAAAAAAGGCTACACTGCTCTTTAAATGTAAAATGCTTTGGTTTAGGGCTTGTGCAGCCTGTTGAAGAAAGGTAATGAATGATTCAGAATCTGCCTCTGAGTAATGAACACAGAAAGTTCTGGAATTATTCTTCATTTAACATATAACCATTGCTCTTTACCTGAAACAACTGTTTTACTTTTGAGATAATTTAAGTCCATTTACTGTATTAACTTTGCATTTTTCATCTAAGTAGCCAGCATTTTTCGTTTCTATTTTTAAATTAATTGTTACCTTAGGAGTTACACAGTGTTGCATTTTTTCTCCTTGTATACACATAATATACACACACTCTCTCACATACAAACTTCATTAGTAGTTAAATATCAATAACTTTAACAACTTTTATCAACTTTAAGGTGAAGCTTCACAACTGAAATAATTCTCATCACAAAAATACATGCTTATTATGCTCTGTTTAAGAAATCAAGGGTATATAGAACACAAATTAAAAGGATAAACTTCCATTTTTTCCGGAAAATACACTTATGTGGAATATTTCATTCCCCTAGTGATGCCTGATAATGAGTCGGGGACTCTGCCTGTCTGGCACACAGAAGCTCACGCATGAGCTCACACACATACACACGCCTGGGAAGGTGGCAGTAATACCACCAAGCGAAGGAACTGCCACCCAGATTGGAGGGGAGGACTTCTGTGGTGTGTGGGGCGTTGAAATCCAATGTCCGATCACCAGTTTGTAAATTTACCTTGTAAGCCTGTTTTCGCTCAAAACATCATCTATTCCACAAATGTTCGACACACCAACTGCCTACTTGTGGTGTTTTGCTAAATGAGAACTCCGTTAGACCCTAGGACTTTTCAAGAGACTCCACTTCCCTCCTGCCTCACTGTTGGACCCACAGCTGCCTCTGTAGTTGGGTGTGTTCCCTTGACCAGACTCGAGGGGAAGGGAACCTAGTGCACATATGGCTCTTGGTACACCTACACCTGCCTCATTCTCCACAACGGAGGAAAGAATGAGCATTACCAGGTGGCAAAGTGACGCTCGCAGGCATGACACTGACCATCACGTCTGTTTAGGAGTTCTGATATGCAAAGGGCCACCTCCCGCCCCCAGCAAACAAAAGAACAGCACACGTTAAAACAAACTTGACCCGCGACTCCGCTAGTTCTCACACTCCCAGGAAATGGGGGCCAGAAGCATGGGCTCTGATGAGGACGGCATCCTGCACTTGACTTACCTTCTCCCTCAGAGACCGCTGAAGGAGTTCCCAAGTTTCTGACATTAGTTTTTTGGGTAGAGTTTGGTTATCTATCTACTCACTTGTTCATTTTTTAGTAATGCTGCGTAGTATTTCTCTCGTGGAAGCTTTTTTCTTCTTTTGCATAATTTCCAGTAAGCAAGTTTCCAGGAATTAGATTTCTGGTCAAAGGGCGGGGACATATTTTGGCTCTAGCTACATGTTGTCATATTGCAGGGAAAAAAGATGAATCATTTTATAATCTTTATGATGATACTAGCTGTATTCTTCATAGCTTCCCAGAGCTGTTGGATCATTTTTCATATTCAAAAGAGGTGAGCTGGTAACTCACTATTGGTAAAATCTGCAGGTGGGGTTGAATGTTTCACAAGGACTTACTTGCTTGCGAGTCTCGTTCTGTGAACAGTGCATCCACACGCCTTGACCACCTGTGTACCAGGGATTTGGTGCCTTTTGCTAGTTAAGTTCCTTCATTCACTTGAGATATCCTGGTTTTATCCATCACATTTATTACACATCTTTCCTCATATTCTCATATTTCCCTTTTGATTTTAATGTTCTCTTTCAGGTTCATAAGAGATCTAAATATTTAAATACTTTTATTTGGTCATATAACGTTTTGTATGTTTCCATTACTCCATAATTAAAGCATGACCATGCTTCCAAAATGGTAATCTTCCGTTCTTTTTCTAGAAGTGACTTCAATAATTCCTAAATCCAAAGAGAGTACATAAATTCCCTCCCCATTGAACTCTTTAAATATATTCAGATTTTGGTCTGGCCTCTTTATTTTTCTTCAAAAGGACTCATTTATATTGTTTGAATCATCATTATACTGTTTTAACTATTATTATTATTGATTCATAATAGACTTTTGTTGAACATTGTTCATCTATTTTCCAAATGGATGCAAGTAAGCTCTTTTAGATATTTGAATTGAAATTGTACTAAATATACAAATTAATTCAGGAAGGACTGTCATCTTTACTGTAAGCTTTCTGTCCACTCCGATCCTTACATATATTAGGACTTCTCAGTTATTAAAGTGTTCTTTTGAGTTTTCTCATTATAATTCTAATGATGGCTTAATTCCCCAAGAATTCATCATTTGATCTTGGTGCATCTCAGGCGTCCTTTATTACTGTAACAGTGAAGACTGTCTGAGAGACAGCTGTGTGCACGTGCTACCCCTGAAGTCCACGCTGGCCCTGTGATCTGCTTTGTCCAACACAATGTGGTGGATAGAATGTCCTGGGTCTTGAGAAATCATGTAACTTCTGCTTTTGTTCACCTGACTCCTAAAGTCACAAGAGAAGAAGCAGCATTACTGTGCTGGAGACAGAAATCCATCCAGACACAGACACAAGCGAAGCTGCCTAAATGTTCCGGTCCTTCTGCCTCCAGTGGAAGAGCTGCTGCGCTGACCCCAGCTGATAGGATGGGCAGAGCTGCTGGCCGAACCCAACCAACCCCAGAATCAGGAGACTTAATAAATTGTTGTACTTTTTAGCTATAAACTTTGGGGTGGTCTGTTACACAGAAATAAGCAACTGAAAAAATTAATAATGCCTTGAAATGATGCTTATAAATATAGAAAATATATTTTTAAATATCTTACCTAGTTACTTTATTTTACAATCTCTAATGATTTCCTTTTGGTCTTTCATATTTTCTCGATATAGAAGCACATCCATAAATACTTATTTACCTCCAAAATCTATTCATTTTTCCTTTGCATTCCTTGTTCAAATGTCAAGGATTCCAGTACAAAATTAAACGACGTAGTCTCAAAGGGTATCCTTATTTGATTTCTGGATTTAAGGGATATGCTTGTAAACATTTTTCCATTAATTGTTATATAACTACTAGGAATAAACTAGATATTTTTTGTTAGGCTTTGAAGGTATCTCTCAAATCTTAATTTTTATTAGAAATAGGTCCTAATTATATTATATATATCCTTTTTGTGAAATTGATATAACTTTTATTACTTCATCTACTATAACTTATAATTAAATGTTTTTTTATTAAACCAGCTAAACTCTTGCCAACAACAATGAATAATCTTTTAAATGTACTACTAAATTTCATCTACATTTTCTCACATCAATATTAATGACCAAGATTGTCTTATGATTTTTTTTTGTGTGTGTGTTATTAGGAAAGAATCCTATTATGTAATAAAGCTATTTCTGAAGTTAAAGAAAAATTTATACAAGGGCATCATTATTCTTTGAAACTCTGAAGACAATTAACTGTAAACTTAGTTTCAGGTAACATTCTTAGACAATTTTCAATGCCCTCCATGCTTTGACCTGTGACTGTTTTTTCATGATCCCTTCCCCCACTTCTTTCAGGAAGTGTCCAATTACCTTACTTACCAGATTTATTCCTATATAGCTGCTAGACGTCCCTTAGCAACTTTTTTTAAATCTCTCTGTGTATTGTTAATGCTAATGTCCTTTCTCATTTCTAATATTATTCCCTTGTACTTTTCATGTTTTGATCAAATTTATATTGGTTTATCCATATTCAAAGAAAATTGATCACTGATTTTTTTATTTATAAATTGCACTAAAATCTCACTTCTCAGTTTTTTAAAAAATTATTTGAATTTCTTTCCTTTCACAGATTTTGTAGAATATTTTAGAAGTACAGTTAATTAATTTTCATGTTTCTTTCAAATTTAAATAAATATTTCTGAAACAATACATTTTGTTTAAAGACTACTCTCTGGCTGTGGTCCAAAGATTTTAATAGGCACCGTGTTTTCCCGAAAATAAGACCTAGCCAGACCATCAGCTCTAATGCGTCTTTTGGAGCAAAAATTAATATAAGACCGGGTCTTATATTATGTTAGATAAGACCCGGTCTTACATTACCGTAAAACAAGACCGGGTCTTATATTATATTATGTTAGATAAGACCCGGTCTTACATTACAGTAAAACAAGACCGGGTCTTATATTAATTTTTGCTCCAAAAGACGCATTAGAGCTGATGGTCCGGCTAGGTCTTATTGTCGGGGAAACATGGTAGATCTTTCTCATTATCATTAAGTGGAAAAGAAAAAGTGCTCATATGTTCCTTAGTACTTCCTAGCACAACTATTAGAGAAATATTTAATATTTTCCAAATGGTTAGTTTTTTGCTTGTGCGTTCTTCTTTTTCTTATTTAATCCTATTGTCACCGCCTTGTGCTCAGAAACGAGGTACGGGATGCTTGTCCTGTTTGATGTCCGTGCACAAGATGGCTGAGGGCACTCACTCCCAGAACACTGTCCGCCTTATGTTCTCTGCACCAACAGAGTTTAAACAGAGTTGAGCATTCACGGGGCAGAGGGACGAGGAGCCTTTGCTCTATTCTTGAATGACACAGGAAAACCTAGATTCTCAAACTCACAGGTCCAGTGTCAATTTAGCTCTTAGACGAATACATCAGAAGCTGAAGCGTGGAGCGTAAATGAGGTTGACCAGTGGTGCTGGTGGTGGTGTTGAGGCATGCCGGCCTGGATGAAGTGTAGCACAGGCTTTATGGGGTCCATCCTGCAAGCCTGTTTTCCGCTCTACTGACTACTTATGTCACAATCATGGGCACAGCGTTATTCCACAGAGGTCTGAGCTCAGTAAGGGGTCCTGAACGGCCTTTCTTAGTTTGTGACACCTTAACAGGCACATAAGGATTTACTTGGACTATCTTTATATGGTGTTTAGTCTAGCTCAGAAATGGCTCTGAGAACTTGTACAAAGAGATCAAGTCACAAGCAGGGCAAGGGGGTTAGTATCTAGGTGAAGACAGTTCTCTTGAAAGTTCTATGGTGACTGATCACACCCAGTCACCACCAGGCCACCCAGAGTGAAGCTGACTCTGAGTCCAGGGTCTGGAGTTGCAAACTTACAACTGAATTTTCCTGAGCTGACTACTGTCTCAAGGTGTTATGCTACCCCACAGAGTGGCACAGAAAATTACTGAAATTTTTCAACACGACATTAACTCTCTCTGTATTTTCTGTACACATTGTCTGGAAACTTCTGCAAGGTAGGTTTGCCTGCCCAGGCAAACAGCTTCCCAGTCTTTGTGTTTCGCTGAGCTGCCCATGTGCCTGCGGCACTGGCTAGCGGAGTTCGCACATCATGCTTTTCCTCCTTTGTCCAGGGGTGCCCACTGCCAGCTGCACTTGAACTTCAGCTCAGAAATACTCTCAGATGAACAGAATGGGAGGTTTAGGACTGAAAGAAGCCTTCTAGGCATTTTGGAAATGGTCTTCAGTTTATAGACGGGAAGACTGCAGCCCCAAGCAATGAAGCAGGTCCTCAGGGGACTGCTGCACGTTTAGTGCTGCCACCACGTATGTGTGTCAGGGTAGTTAAGTGACCTGTCCAAAGCCCACGTCCCAGCAGCAGAGCGGAGATCACAGCCAGAACGCCGGGTTGATAGTTCAGTCCTGGTGTGTGTGCCATTTTTCTCACCCTCTCACTTGCCCGCCAGCTCCCTGAAAAGATGCGCTTCATAGCAGCAATTTTATTCTGAAGGGGTGGAAGGAACCAAGCAAAGACACAAACAGGGATAGATATAGAGATTAGCTGATAAATCTTGTTTTAAACCTAAAAAATGAGCGCAACTTCAAAAGGATCTCAGAGATTAACACCTAGGCTGTGAGCAGGGAGAGCTCCCGGCTGCACAGCACCGTGTGTACTTAATACCTACCTAGTCCCCTGTACCAGCTCTTATGTTTGTTATCTGGGCATGTGCTTGATAACGATAAGATAAAGAAAATCAGCAAGCTTCCCATGAGAAACTCGTTACCCAATAAGAAGAGACAGACAGACTAATGGACGTCACGTGGGAAGCACTGTGCAAGCACGTAGGCACTGGGGGGCACCCAGCCAATGCTCTTAGGCTCTCCTGGGGCAGCAGGAGAGCACAGTGTATAAAGAACATGCCAGAGAAAATCCAGTACCTGCTGCCTGGGTGGCTTTGAACAGAGGAGCAGACAGCGTTCCCACCCTTCGGGGCTGGGCCACATCACATCTAGGGAGCCAGGAAAGAGCGTTTTCCTAACACACAACGACTTCGGTGGTATCAGGGAAGGAAGGCTGGGCGTTCTGAAGCTGCCTCGGGAACAAGGACTTTGTGAAGCAGCGAACCCAAAACCAGTCTCACTCGTTGTTACGGGAGCAGTAAGAGCCCGTTCATTCTGCAGAAACGTCCTAACAGAGCTTCCCTCTGTCTGTCACGGGAGCTGAGTGTCCCTCGTGCCTCGTGTCTGCGTTAACTGCAGAGTAGTCCCCCCCACGCATAGGCCCCCTCCAGCAGGGTAAGCTTGTGGGGGAGCAGTTACTGCAGCCACCCCCCACTTCTGCAGCAGCCTGACCTCAAAGCATAGCTACTGCTCCTGTGGGAGAATCCAATCGCATTTCCTGAAGCCTGGACATTGGGGCCAAGCGACCAGAGACTGAGAAGGTGAGTAAAGGGTGGGGGAGAGAGACGGGCTGCTCAGACGGCTGTCCTCACACATGGCCCTAGTAGAACGGCCCTGCCTCCTTTGTCAGTTGTACCATCACCCCAGGGGCAGGAGCTGTCATCGTACCAGGCGGCAAGAAGTCACCATCCCCGGTCACTGGCTGCACACCTACCCACATCTGAGGTCCTGAGCACGCAAGTGAAGCCAGCATCTTCCTTGTTTGCCCACCTTTACCTGAGAGCTGGAAAACGGAGCAGCTTCAATCTCCTAACATCTCAAAAGCAAACATGGTGGACGGTGGCACGGCGGCTGAAAGGGCCCTTAGAGGTCAGCTGGCCCAGCCACCCTCACCGACCACACCGTCAGAAGAGGACGCTGAGGCCCACGCCGGCAGGGGCAGATGGTCCCAGCGCCTTCCTTTCCTTCAAGTCACCAGACGCCCGGCCACGGGCATGTCCTGTCACAGCAGGCAGCTTCAAGCTCTGAAGGGCTCTGCTGTTATCTCCCCTCACCACGCTGGGAGGAAAGACATAATCTGCACCCTAAATATTCACCTCTGTGGTTCAGGTAAGAACACGGAAGTCCAAGAGGAAAAGTAACTTGCCCCAGGTCACAGCTGTGCCTGAACCGGAATACAGGTTTGGGATCCTTTGCCCATTTCACTAAAGGACATGGTCTCTCTAAGGAATCGTCCTGAGTCACAGCTCAAGCCTTCCCACCTCGTTTTCATCCTCACAGAGGAGATAGCACCCAAACGTTCCCCCAGACAGCCCGAGGACAGATGAGTGCCCCAGGTTGCTGCCCAGGCCCGGAGGCTGTGAGTCTTTACCTTCAAATGCACGCGCAGCGTCCACGAGGTGGGACCAATCTAAGCCCGTGCCCGCGTCCGGGAGGGGCATCAGGCCAGGGTCTGTGCACTTGGACTTGTCCGATAAGGACCCGTCGGAGAACCAGAACTCACCTAAATGAGACAAAACGGAGTCAGTCAGGTTGTAGCACAGGGCACCGGCTGCCTCCCCGTTTGCCCCGGAGGAGACCTTATGCTGCAGTTACCCCAACGGCACAAAGCTGGAAAAACGGAGGTCTGTAAAAATGCCACGACCTACAGACTCACTTAGAGGTCAGCCAGCCCCAAAGGCCGGGGTGGAAGGAGATTAGAATTGAGCCTTTGCACAGATGGGAACCTGGCAGAAGTTTCTCCAGGGCAGGCCTCTCTGACGCCACCCATCTGAGTCTGACCGCAGGACACTGTCCTGCCTACTCCAGGGGTGACAGTCCCCCTTCTAAAGAGTGTCCCAAGCTTCTGTCGTATAGAGGGTTGGCACAATCTCTCTCTAAACAGGAAGTCTGACAAGCGTGCTGCAAAAGAGTTATCTAAGCTGAGCACCCAAATTAGAGATGCCTCAAATATCAGTTTATTATAAAAATGCAGGAAGACTAACTTTGTTTCCATTATTAACGAACAAGAAAGAGACAGCATTTTACATGCTATGCACAAAGACGGTGGCTGGATTGCTTTGCTGGCTTAACGGGGTGGCTACATCCTCGCTCAACCAGAATGTTCCATGGTCTTCCGCTGTCTGGACAAACGGGGCTTTTACAATTCTTTTTCTCTTTAAACTGTCATCACAGGACCTGAAGTGTTTCTGTCATTAACACTGGCTGTTAAGAGCCTATCTGCATCCAGGGACACATTTTCCAAAGGCTTCCACTGGACTTTCTCTTTCGTGCCTTTTCTGAACCTGCCTGGAATCTTGCATGCAGCTGCGTGTGAACACATCTGAGTAATGAGACCAATCAAAATAATGACCACCTGGCTGCCTGAACCTGCCATTGCGTTAAGTGAGGGACATAATTAACTGAATGCACCTGTAATTTTTGTTCCCACATCCTTTTGGGTCGCTGGGAAGTGCTGGCATCTGGACTGAGACAGCGCCTGTCATCTGGCCTTGGAGGGACACTAGAGTCCCCGCTCTTGACACCACTCCCATGCAGCTCTCAGCCGATCTCTAACAGATGCAGCTAGCCCAGTCAAACGGCTCTATTTTAAATACGGCCCCGCGCAGATGTGGTAATAGTCCACCAACCTCACCCCAGCCTCCGTTTCCAAGGGAACCCAGGGATGGATACCGGTTAGCACCATTCCCACCACTCTCTGCGAGTGCAGTGCTCAACTTCTTTGAAATAACCGCCACTCCTATGCGTTGTGTGTGATGTTTTCTGTCCACGTGCCCAGGGGTGAACTGGAGCCCAAGGAAGCAGCAAAGCTCGGGTGGGAGCAGGGTTCCGGGCAGTCCACTTTCAGTTTCCTCTCTGAAGCCCCCGCTGGCCCTCGGCAGAGGTGGGGCCAAACCCCTCCCAGGTCCTGGTCTGAGGCTCAGCCCCTGGGGCAGAAAGCAAAGGAAGCCCAGGGACCGGCAGTCCCTGGTGAGGCGCTTCCTTTGTGTCTCCAACACACCGGCTGCTTTACTTGGAGCTGGCTCTCATTAAGTAACCAGGTGGCAGTTACTTAAGGTCACTAACTCCCAGGTGAGGAGCTTCTTCAGGAATGGGGCAGGAGTGTGGGAGCCCTGGGAAGGGTGCGGGGCCGGGCAGGCTGGAACCCGGTGTGCACGGGCCCTGCCCTCGCCCTCCGCCATCCCACCAGGTACAATATTTGCACTAGGGGTAGAGTAAGTCATGGGTTCTGCCCTGGACGAGCCCAGTCCATAGCAGATGAACGCTAATGCTGCTGGTCTGGTGGGGTTTGGGTGAGGTGCGCACACCAAGCTGTCCCAGGGCACCGTGGCGCATAGCATGGCAGCCGTACCTAGACTGTTTCCTGAGTTGACAGGTGGGGAAGCAAAGATACCACCTGTCTTAGATACAAAGCCTGTTATTTCAAAAGCAGCTCTCCCCAAGTCACTGTTACCTCAGGAGCCCACGCTGCTTGTGTGGCCAATTCAGAAAATAAGTGACTCGTGGGTTCTGAGAAGCGGCTCAGGTCTTGCCCTCAGGCCCAGGACCTGGTTTCGTGGTTTCCTGTTCGTTTGTCCCACACCTGGAATCACAGTAACCACCTTCATGGACCCTGAGCTGGCTGTTGTCACAAAGGTGAGGAGCCTACCTGATAGGATTTCCTGGGTCAGATACCTAAGGTTTCACAATTACTCTCCAGAAAGCTCTGGACGTTTATTCAGAGGATATTGAGAACATTAAGAGAATGGAGTCCATCAAAACCCTGCCTCTGATGGCCCGTGCACACCTTCTGTAAAGCTGACCATAGCAAGCAAGGGTCACGCTCTGCTGGCTAGCAGCTCTTATCACCTGCACACACACCTGGGGTTGCAGCATCCCGTGTGAGCGCCACATTCTAAGGAGAAGACTGATTTGTTTATTCTAAAACTCCACTCTCCTGTTTTTAATTTCAAAGGGCATCCTTTGTGAGGTGCCTAGGTCTGAACTGTAGGACTTGGGGACACATAAGAGCTAATACTGTGTTTATCTTCCAATACTTAAGAGCTCTCATTAGTCTAGCCTCATAGGAAGATTTCCACCATTCCTGGGAGAGTTTTGATCCCCGTTCTACAAAAAAGAATCAGGAATTCTAAACATGTGATCGGAACCTACCAGTGAGTGGGGCTGAAGCCAGGTGTCCAGGTCAAAAAGGGAAAGGACACCATGAATGCTTTTCAGTATCACTGGTTATCTGCTCTGTGAACTCTGTGTCCACAGGGCCACTCCCCATTTCTTTTTCCCTCTGAGCCACTGAAGAAGTTTTATTCTCACCTCCGACAATAATGGAAGCAAATGCAGGCCCTGAAGGCCATGCAGAGCCATTTCGGAATCACGCTCACTTGTTCCACTGGGTCACATGTTCATACCTCCCAGGTGGAGACATAAAGATGTAGCAGATTTCAGCGACTTCACAGGAAATACTATGAATCATGACACGAAGCCCAGCCACAATGGGTTGGTCACGTATCTGTCTCACAAGGTTGGAGTAAGATCTTGATCTCACAAGGAGAAAGATTCCGAGAGGTTCATATTTGGGACATTTAGAAGCTAAGGACACCCGCACCAGAAGCCTGTGACCTAATAATGACAACAGAAAAGGTACAGCGACGAGGTCTGTGTGACGAGATGGACCTGTCACCCTCCCTCACACTAGCCTTTCTCCACTGGGCATGAGGCCTGTGAGTGTCTCCCAGGGGAGGGTTCTGGAAGACCCAGGGGAGAACATCACATGCTTCCTAGGAATGCTCGAGCTTTCATGTTGAAAAGAGCCTTCTGAGTTTTGCCTGGATCTATTTCTGCAGCTACTCAGCCGTCCAGTGTGAGAAGATTAGACAGAACCAACCCTCACTCCTAGTTTTAACGCACCGCGAAGTCTCTGAGCAGTGGAGAGAAACATCCGGGCAACCTGGGAAGCTCGCATGTCGCCCACACACAGCTGCGGGGCCTCAGCACCCACATTTCAGCCTGCGCGTTCCAGGTTCAGGCTGCCCACTACTGTCAGAGCGCTATGTCCTCACAGGGGCTCTGCTGGATGGCCAGGAACCACGAAAGTGAAGCACGGCTCATGTCCGTCTTGAGTCTGTGCAAGAGCTGGAGCTACACAAGTGAGTGTGGGAGTCCGAGGCCCTCCAGAGGTTGAACCCTCCTGGGCAGGGTAGAGGGAACCAGAAGTTGTGAGGGGAAGACACAGTAACACAAATGACTTCCGGCTCCTTGATATACATTTATTTGCCCACGAAACCTGGAGAATTTTTTCTGAGTCATTTGTAAAGTACAGAAATCGGAAAAGTCACATTGCCAAGTAAGAAGGTTTCATTAGAAACAGTGAACTGGAAGGGCCATGCTTACTGCTTTTCCTAGAGAACTGAACAGTGAACAGGAGTGAGACAGCTTGAGCCTGGAAAGCGAAGCGGCGCCTGCTGCCTGTTTCCAGGTGTGTCTTCTACTGTGAACAAACTAACGAGGACACAGCCCCTCAGTGGGCATGGATTAATAAACTGTGGCCCATCCAGACAATGGAATATTATTCAGCACTAAAAAGAAATGAGCATTATATACTTGTTGAAAGAAGCCAGTCAGAAAAAGCTACATCCTGTTTGATTCCAGCTAGATGACATTCTAGAAAAGGTAAAAGAAATAGACACAGCAAACACAGCAGTGGTCGCAGGGGGAAGGCGGGAGGGAGGGATGACGGGGTGGAGCTCAGAGGACGTTTAGGGCCGTGGGCCTATTCTGTGTGACACTGGCATGGTGGATACAAGTCATTAGACATTTGTCTGGACCACAGAATGTACACCACCAACAGTGACTCTAACAAAAACTGTGGACTTTGGGTGACAATGCTCTCTCAGTGTAGGTCATGGATTCTAACACATGCACCACTTTGGTGAGAAATGTTAACAGTGGTGGAGGCTGTGCGTGTGGGGCCGGGGTACATGGGACCTCTCTATGCTTTCTGCTAAACTTGGCTGTGAACCTAAAACTGCTCTAAAAATAGTTTCTTTAAAAATAAGTGAAGCTAGAAAAAAAAAACACATATTTTTCACATGGAAGCAAGCGAGGGGTAGAATGTACGAGCTACATTACTACATATGCCATAGAGTTCACATCACATTTTAAATGAAAAAAATAACATTTGCAAAAACCTAGTTGTATTGGTTTTACAAAAGCTTTTAAGAGGACATTAAAGTCACCTATTTACAATAAAAAGTAAAAACATTTATATTCGGGTATTCGAATATGTCTGCCTGACCTGTCCTATAGTTATGAAGGAGTTCAAAGGTTTCTTCAATTTAAGCAAATGAACCCTTTATAATAGGCAGGGTATTATGCTACTTAAAGAAATAGATTAAGAATTTTATGAGACAAGGTTCATTTCCAATTATGTTAAACATTAGAAACATTATTTGAACTTTTATTTCATTTAGCCCAAGATGTCTATGTGTTATTATGAAGTTTAAATTGGTTTTAAAAATAATACCATGATGGAAGTTAAAAAAAACCTGACAATGAAAACTCTTCTGATTAAATCCCCATTCTTTCTGTACAACAGAAACTAACTGAAAAAAGGAAATAAATCTAATGTAAAAAAATCATCTTTAAACACTGACACTTGAATGAGGTACTGACCTTACATAAAGATCAGGGATTTTAGGATGTTAAGAACTATCATCTAGAAAGTATCTAGTCAACCGGTGGCCCATACATTGGAGTAAATGGGACACAGAGAACAAGTGACAGCACAGGACACCCCGCCCAGGGGGAAGCCTGGTCCCTACGCCATCTCCTGACCCATCAGTCACCTGGCACGTGGTCAGAAGTTGAACTCAAGAAGAAACAGAGGGCGAGAAAGACAAACTTTTCTTGTTTCTCGCTGCCCACAAGAAAAATCTACCCTGCCCCGGCACCAGTTTTTTCTTTATAAAATCAGGTTTTAGACATTTTTTTCTTTATGGATGGAATAGCTGAGATATGGTATAAAGTTCACTATTTTACTTGATAAAAGTGTTTCATATAGGTTTTCCAATTTTCTTCAAAATTGGTAGTATTGCTTAAATTCTAAAAAATATCCACTCTCGGGCTTTAATCATATTAAAAAAAGAAAAAAGAACACACACCACCAAATGGTATATATTTTAAAGGTAAGCGAACCCCCCAAAGCTCCGCAGGAGACAAGGTGAAGGGCGGCAGGCAGGAGCCAGCCCCCCAACGCCCCAGCCCCGCAGTGGGGCGCCCCGCCCCGCCCCACTTACTTCGCAGGCTGCCCAGGCTGGGCGCGTGCGTCCGTGGGGGCCGCGCGCTGCGGTAGGGCGGCGTGGTGCTGAACAGCAGGTCGCCGGGCAGGGCCTGGTCCAGAACTGAACTTCGGGAACTGCCGAAGGAGGAGCCCCTGCGATGGCTGCATATACTCTCATCCGAGAGGGTGCGACACAGCGAGCGACGTGGGGACAGGTTCCCGTAAAACGAAAACTAGGGGTTTAAACGTGGAGAGGGGAGGGGGAAACAGACATTAAAGGCTGAAAGCATGGCGTTTACTGGACTAAAGCCGTGGGCTCACACAGCTCTGTGATCTGGCCGGAGTTTCCCCCAGGCAGGTGGGGTTGGCTCAGGCATGCTCCCCCACGCAGGCGTCACCTAGGTCACCTAGGCAAAGGTGCCCTTAACGGACTTGAATGATTTCCTCCCGTGACATTCTGTGAAATATTATCACGGAATTAGATGTGCAGTGCTTTATTAATTCTGAAATGTTAAATGGAACCTCCATAACCTTACAGCACTGGAATCGCCTGGAAATACAGACGGTTGCCATTTCAGGCGGCAGTTATTCAAAACCACACAGAGTGCTGGCTTGATTTTAATTTGAAATGACTACATTTTAATATTAGGCAATTTCTGTACCAGTCAACTGCATAGGAGATTCAATCTAATCTAAGTAATAAAACTCTTCTGAACACTGGCTTTCTAGGCCATACAAACAGGTTCAAGAAAAATTAAATCAGTAAAATGTTACTGTCTACTTTCTTTCAAGTACCACTCACTTTAATTCTAATAATTGATCATAAAGGCATACGTAAAGGCACCATTAAAATTACTGTGTGTTAAATCACATAGGGGTAAGGAAAGTCTTACTAAAGAAGCAAGTAGTCAAATACTCAAGAAAGACGAAATAAAATGTGAATTTCCAACTACTTCTGCACACTGAGCCACATTCCTTTTATATAAACAATCGTAAAAGCCAGAATGTTTGCATCAAACAAATATAGAACTGGCTATTTACATTTGTGAATGTAGCGAGACAGCTAAAAATATTTCTATTGTATATGTTCTTTCCATTCTGTCAAGTCTGTCCAACTGATGAATGAGAACTGCAATGTGGGGGACTACAAAGTTAAATTTATACCATGGAAAGGAGGTGGCTGGTCTTAGAAGGAAAAAAGAAAACGCACAGACTGTCAAGGAGAAGTCCATCCCGATGAAGAGAAAAGCTGCTTGCACTTGTACTTGCCCTTGGGTACAAGTATGTATCCACGCTCCTACGCGTGGCACAGGACTCGAGACAAGTTAAAAACAGAGTCCTTCTGGGATCCCCTCTTTGCAGGACCTGCCGGTGCTTCACAAAAGGTGACAGGCACATCAGAGTGAAGCGCTCTGAGGCAGTGTTGCATTAGAGCCTATTCCACATCCCACGCAGGCCAACTGCAGGGCTCTTCTAGTACAGGGAGGGCAGACGCCCGGGACTTGGTGTTCGCCCAATCACAGTCCAGTGGGTAAGGCCGGATATATTGTTCCTTGTTTTAAATTTGGACAAGAGAGAGCGCTGGATAAGAAGCGAGAAGATCTGGATTCCACCAAGTATTTATGTGAACTTCACATTTCAGCACTTGGGGCCTCAGTTATTTGCAAAAAGAGGAGACTGCGCTAAATTACCTGTGAGTCCCTTTTAATACTTTCCATTATTTAACAGAGTGGTTTAAGAGACTGTAATAATAATGACACTAAGCTGGTAAGAACAGTAAGTGACCTAACAATAGCCAGGGGTCTTGAACACGAGAGTGGCTGGTGAGACTAACGCAGGGCCTTTCCTTGTGATGGCTGCCCAGTTTTACACGGCACAGTCCAACTTCCAGCCTATGTATGATGCCCGGCAGGCAGTGCAATATCTAACTCCTGCCCACTTCTGGGACAGGATTACATCTGAGAGGGACAGCTTGGAGCAGAGGGTGGAGTTCTGGAGCAAAAGTTGGGTGGTGTGAATCTTAATAGCTTCTACTTCCGATCACCTGTTACGTCCAAGCACCATATGAGGCTCTGCCCGTGTTGTTTCTTATCTTGGCTACAACCCTGCAGTTCACTGATTATCTGACTCCTTTTTACAGAGGCGGACAAGGTACAAAGTCACATAGATGCTTGTTGTTGGAACTGGGCCTTTAGGCTAAGGCCTGCCAGACTCTAGCTCCCTCTATCCATGCTGCAAAGCTGCCCTTCCTAGCCTCTTCTAGGCTCGCTTTGCTTCTGGATAGAATAAACACTGAAAATGGCCAGCTGTGTGCAGAGATGTTGGTGGGATCGCCAGATAACACAGACTGGAATATTCTGGGAACCCTCAAGTCTCTTTAGACTTTCCTTTAGTGTTTCTAGAAGCTTCAAAGACCCCAAAAGCTGCTAACCTTTCTTCTCCCCTCCTCCACTAAGGGGCTGTCAGGAAGCATCAATTTCACGAAGTCTTCTTTTGACAGGACATGTTGAGTTTCTGAGACCGGGTCTTCCACCACTGTCTGATGCTGAGTTGCTGTGGACATTAGATCCATCTCACTGTACAGCCTGTTGGAACACACCAGAAGGGGGATTAGAAGCAGTGGTCAGCCTGTGTGTCAAGTGCCTGCAGTGTTAAGAATTCAAATCCCATAACCGGTTTCAACAACCACATACACATAAGCACAACTCTTAACTGTTAAGTCAGTTCACTTATGTGACATTTGCCCCAGATCTCCAAGTCTATTTGTGACATGAGCTCAACTGTCACAACTGTTAGATTTCTGAATAATTCAGAAACAAATCAGATCCCCAAAGCCCAGGATGAGAAAAAAATAGAGCCAGCTTTTAAAAGAAGGCTGTGCCTGTCCATTCCTATTCTGTGTCAGAAAACACAATTGCAATAATTCATCAGAGAGTATCCTATGTCCTTTGAGGGAACCCCTGTGCTGCTCAGAAATGAGAGAACCTTTCTCTTGTGGCCGGACAGCCCGCCGCACCCCGGGTCTCACCCAGGCATCACAGAGAGAGACCCCCGAGAGAGCCTAGAGTCTAACAGTAATCAATTCGGGCATGTGCCAAGCATGTTTTATTACCAGCAATTTCGCAAAGCTGTTTGGATAAATAAAGCAGCTGTCTCCCTTAATTATCAGTATATAAAAATGGATTTATGGACAACAAAAGACTGTCTAGCTGAATTGTTGTTTTCAGCTCTTTTCCATGGAGAAAACTGGGGAGTCGTTTCTAAAAGTTTTCCTCTAGAAATACAATCTGAGCAACCAAACGTTCCTGAAGACACAGTGAATTATCAGTGGTTGTCCTGGCAGTATTGTTAGTGAAGGTGAATGGTCTTTACTACATGACCTGAAACCTAAGGCTCTAGGAATCCATAGCCCAGGGCAGCAGGCAACAGAGGGTGACCTGCATGACGCTGTGTGTCACTGAGATGATTCTAGTTCAAAAGGAAGGCCATCTTGTCACAGTGTGACAGCTTACTAGGGAATGATCAGCATCAGGAACGCACACAGACATGCTCAAAATTAACCATGATTTCTCTGGAAGTCTCTATGGCTTTTGTTTGCTCCTGGGCCAGGTCTCGGATCTGGAAGCACCAGCAACATGACAAAACGAACCAACAGGGGCAGTGAAAGCAGCTTTTAAAGATGTTTAAAACATGACTGAAGATTTGGTTGGCTTGTGGGATGGTATGACATGAAAATGGGGACTCAAGAAGAACCCACGACCCTGGTGGGTTTGTACAAAAGCCACAGAGAGAAAGAACAATCGAGATTTGGTGAAGAGTGTCTCTGAGCAGCGCTCAGCTTCTGATCTGAGAATGGGGGTGGGAGGTACTCAGGAACTCCTACCGTGTTTCCCTGAAAATAAGACCTACCCCCAAAATAAGCCCCAGTTACGATCGTCAGCCAGACGAATGCATTTAGTACGTTATGATGAAGTTCCAGAAGAAGATGACATGACTGTATTTGACTAAATTCAGATCGTTGTACATGAAAACATAACACATCCGCTGAAAATACGCCCTAATGCGCCTGTTGGAGCAGAAATTAATATAAGATGTGGTCTTATTTTCGGGAAAACATGGTATGTGCCATGGGAAAGAAGGGAAAAACCCCAGCGCCCAGCACCCAGCAATAACTGCATGGATAAAAATCAAGCACCTCTACAACTGATCCCTGAACAACGTGGGGTACAGGGGTGCTCACCCCTGGCACAGCTGAAAACTCATGTATAACTTTCACTCCCCAAAAGTTAACTACTAATAACCTACTGTTGACCGGAAGCCTTACCGATCACAGAAACTGTGGATTAACACAATTTGTATATTACAGGTATTATATACTGTATTCTTATAATAAAGTCAGCTAGAGAAAAGAAAATGTTACCCAAGAAAGCATCGGGAAGAGTAAGTACATTTACAGTACTGTGTGTATTTATCAATACTGTAAGTTTGTCATCTGTTTAAAAGGTAAAAAAAATGTGCGTGTAAGTGGACCTGCGCAGTTCAAACCCATGTTGTTCAAGGGTCGGCTGTAATTATTATGAAAATGTGCTATTCTATGTGTTTGAATAAAAATCAGCCCTTTCTGCTAAATTAGTAATTTTAAACCTGCCAAACGACGTGTCAATCAGTACACTCCAAGGGTCTCCTCTGGGGCTGTCACCAGGAACGGAGGTGAGCAGGGCAAGCGCTCCCCGAGGTCCTGGGCTGGGGGTGCGTAGGGGCGGGAGGTCACAGAGCTGGGCTGCAGGAGCAGAGAGAGGCCCAGCTCGGGAGGGCGGAGGCGTCAGAAACTTGGAAAGGGCATTTAGGCAGCAGGAACTGCATGAATAGAGGCACAGAGGCCTGACACAGAACTGCTCACCTGGGGCAGTACAGGTAGAGCTCCTAGAAGTGTCGGGGTTGGGATGGAGGACAGGGGGCTGGGAAGCAGGCATGGGACTAATCGGGAGGGTTAGTTATGCTATGCTAGCTGGTACCCTGAAGAATCTAAAGTTTAGAAAGATTACAAAGAGAGAAGCAAGGAAGCTCTGAACATTGGTTAGGAGAACCCATCATGGGTCCGATGTGGAAGATGGATGGAAGGCTGGAGCAAGGACGGATTCCGGCAAGGTGTCACGTGGCAGCCTGCACCCAGATGGCAGGACCTGGGGTGACGGAGCTGAGGTCACAGACTGGGGACGAGGTGACAGTCACTATGGAGGGAGGGTTAGTGAGATTGGGGGATGGTGATGGGAAATGTCAGGTAATGACCAATTAGACAAGAAAACCACCTACACAGAGAATACTGAAGGAGGGGGCGATTTCAAAAGGACAGATTAGGGAATAGGCCACTAAACACTGGCCTTATTCTCTTACAGTTGATGCCTGTGTAATCTGTGCGATAAGTTTCTACTTGTGAACTGCTTATAGAACACTGCAACGAGTAATTTCTACGCCTCGTCTCCTGCCTCAGACCGGGTGTTCCTGAAATGGGGCCCGGACCCTCATTAGCTCTGCACCTTTGATGCCCAATGTCATTTCTCATGGGGCAAACAGAGCATGGTGTTGCCCATGACTGAGGGATGTGTCTAGAGACCCACTTAGTTTTGGAACCGTGAATTGAAGGGTTTCCTGGATGGTGAGAATGACTGAGGAGAAAAACAGACCGACCCTGTACCACAGTCAGGCACCCCCTTAGGGCTACGTAACAAGTCATGAAAGTGCAATCTTGGTAGCTGCTGCATTTGAAAACATACAGGTATATTATTAGCAAAAACAATCACTGAGGGCTCTGCAACATGATTTAAAAGATAACGGGCAATTTCAGAGTATGGGACACTTCTGGAGGGCATGACTGCTTTTATATTTTATGAAATCAATGACATATTAGTTCTCTGAGTCTGAGTGGTACAAACACCCTACACTAGGCTGATCTTTTTCTAAGCAAATTTTTCAGTGATTTGGTAAAACCATTTTGACAAAATATCAAATGCAGTTGGTGCAGTCTGGAGCGACTGCAGTCCTTACATACCTATCTCTCCCACGTGAAATAGTGTTTCCTTATTTAGAAGCACTTTACTTGGCTGGAAAAGGCGTGGGGTGCCTGCTGTACCTGCCAGGCTGAGCCCAACACAGCCAAGAAAGCAGGCCTGAGACCTGGCTTCCAATCCCAGTATGAACCTCCTGTGACGACGGGACACAAGATTGACACCCAGAAATGCAAACTCTCCCCTTACAATATTCCTGACGCTGCCTCTCCTTTTCTGAGAAGCGGTGTCATAAAACCAGTGTGTTAAAATGCACATACTCTGGGGGGCTCTTGAGTGAAAAATGTCCCAATGGGCTTCTTTTCCTTTTCCTGACTCTCCAAGAGACCCCTTGGCAGAAACATGGTGCTTACATCAATGTGCAAAATGCTTCTACAAACATTTCATAGGACTTAATTCTTTGGATGAATTTCTGTGAAACACACAGAAGACTCTATTAGACAGAAATACCAACATTATCATGAGAACATTGGCATTTATTATTAAAAAGCCTAGTTATCACTATAAAATTATTTGCTAAATAACTCATTTGCAATTATTGACGTGATGGGTTTTTTTAACAAAAAGATTCCATGTTCAGTTTTAGACCTAAAATCATTTTTAATTTAGAACTAGATTTTTACCAGGTGAGACTGTTTTTCAGGGACAAAAGTGATACTAGTTCATTCACCAAGCATAAAGCCTAGAAGAGCTGCCGGAAAGTCACTGTCACCCCCGGGTGTGCACCCCCACGCCTGGTGACACAGTCAGAATGTGCAGACACAGCAAAAGACAAGGGCTTCGTAATTCAGTGCACGTTGAGTTTTGTTTTTAATGCTATCCTTTAAAAAATAAGCAAACCAACAGCTGAATAGGTTTGAGCGGCCCTGCTTTGCAATCTTGAAACACGATTTCTTTACTTGTCTCTTCAAAGAGATGTCAGAGGAGTTTTCACACATGTGATAAGTTATTAGTAGTTTTTCTCTTTTCTTTTTCAAAGAGATCCAGGACACCACCCCCTACTTGCCCCCACAAAACCTGACAACTGAAAGGGAAGGAAATGACAGTCATGTTCAAATTGGGAAAGATGCTTTTTCTTTTCTGATGTCACTTAACACAGCAACTTTAATAAATGCACACGGACTCTGGGAATTCAAACTGTCCTTGAACTTGTTTATTCAGACTCTAGACTCACACCATCAACATTACCATAGCTTTTCTACGTAGGCAGCTTTTGAATATAAGACAGAGAACAGAGATTTCATTTTAGATGCAAAAATCAAGGCAAGAGAAGATTGTTAAAGAGAAATATAAATGTCAACATTCAAAGAGTTTTACAAAGACGTTTCCAAATCACTCTCCTTTAGAACCTATATTCTGTTTGGGGAAAACACAATTGCTTAGTCATTGCGGAGCCGTGCAGGCGCCCAGCTCCGGCCCACCAGCCGCCTTACCCCTGGCATTCAGTCTCTCCGGGCTCCTCAGGCGGGGGGCTACCTTCTGACTTCTTCCAGCCGATGATGTACTTGTTCACTGCCCCTTGTCGGTGGTAGGGCTTGGACAGGGACCCGGGGACCTGTGGGCCGCTGCTCTGAGACACGATGTAGACTTTGGACGTGTCCAGAGAGCCAGCAGTTTTGGAACAGTGAGGCGAAGGGCTCCCTGAATGGTGTGATCCGCTGAGGAGAAAACAGACCAAAGCTGCAGTACAAGCAGGTTTAGCAGGGCCAGCCTGGTGCCACAATCACAGCACAACGCTTTGCTCCCGTCCTGTTCCGTGAGCACAAGCCAGTGGAGCGAGGCCGAGACGGCCATCTTTCTACACGCGCCCGGTCACACGCCTCGGATTCCGTGGGCGCTGGGTGCTCACGTGTGGGCCAGAAGGGTGCTACAGACAGGTCAGGGGAAACCTAACGGAAAGACGGGCACCATATTTAAATGGATGCTTCTGAAGCGAGGAAACTCAAATGGTGAGTAAATGTAAGAGAAGGGGCTCACCCCACCTGTCCCCAGGGTAAGGCCAGTGCAGACCCTAACAGAACATGACAATACACTGATCAGACGGGCAAAAGTGGGGATGCCTGATAAAGAAGGCCTAGAGTTGGCCAGAACTTGGAGCACTGGGGACCCAGCACTGCTGGTGCGGGGGCAAAGTCTGTAAACACTCAGGAGCGGGCTGGGTGTTACCTATAAAGCGTGCACCTTTGGCACCTTTAGCACCGGACCTAGCCATTCCGCTCCTCAGTGCCCACCTGACATAACCCCGGCACTTGCACCACAGGAAACGGCCAGCGGCGATGACAGGAGCACCGACCTTCACAGCGGCCCAGTGCTGGCAGCAGAGTCACCAGTAGTGGAAGGAGGGTCCCTTACCAGACGCGGATGAATCCATGCATGCCCCACGCATGAATGAGCCGAGGCTGCGGACAACTGGTGGACCTCACAGACATAAGGCTGAGCAAGCAGCAAGCCTCAGAGAATACACGGAGCGCGATTCCATTGTGTGATAAAGCTCAACAACAGGCAAAGCTGATCACCACGTGTTCGGGAACATAGGTACCCGTCGTGAGACCAAGAAGCAGCACGGGCATGATCTCACAAAAGCCAGGGGAGTGAGAAGGAGGAGGGAAGGGGTTCCCCTGCAATGGCAGTTCTCAGTCTGGGGAAGTGACATGGCTGACCCTGTTTTATCAGCTAATCTGACAGCAACAAAATAACATTTGAAGGACAAAATCCCTAAAAACAACAAAAAGTTTCTTAAAAGTCCGTGCTTCAGCCAAGGCCAGAAGGACACGCCCACTGACTGTGTGACTACCTCTAGAAATATAAAAGCCTAAAAAGGTATTTGTTTTAATCCAGGAAGATCAACAATATAACGTTTTATGAACAGTGGGTAAAAACAGAGATCAGGGATTGCGTTACAAATGTGAAAATCCCTAAATGTTCACGCTGCAGTTCTGTCGGAGTTCAGGAAAGCAGGCAAGCTTCCCTTTCGTAAATCCTGACACAGGTGCGGTTCCAGGGCTCCGGAGCCGGACCCCCCGGGTTGCAATGGCAGCTCTGTCACTCAGCAGTGGGAGACCCGGGCAAGCACCTTAACCTCAGTTTCCCATGTGTAACGCGGGAATTTCACAGTGTTTAACTCAGGGGTTGCTTTGAAGATTATCTGAGTTAACGTTAGTGAAACACGTAGACGAGTGCCCAGCACAGGGTAAGCATTATATAAATGCAGTTCATTTCTGAAAAGTGATGTGTGAAGGAATTATTCATGAGCAGGAGTCCTTGACATTGAACGAATTTTCCACAGGATTCCTGAGGTGCCAAGCTCCCTGGTCTGAGGAAAGACAGTCTTATTCTGAAACCTCTGATTAGCACCTACTGTTACTGAAAAACCTATGTATTATATAAAGCGAGGAAGTAAAATGGAGGAAGTAAAAAAAAAAGTCTAAAATTAAGACTGGTATTAGGATGGACTTTTTAAGGAGGTTCTAAAGGAAACAAGGAAACAAAATAAATCAACCCATTTTGAAGTCTTCACACGTTGGAGTCACTGTGGTATTTGAGGAATTACAATGAAACAAACAACTCCTGACTTGCTCCCAGGAAGTTGCGGTAGGTCCTTCCTACACGTAATCGAGCCTCCTTTGGGCTCTAGGCTATGGGCTCTGGGGGAGGGCGTTTTACTGCTTTCCTACGTCCAAAGCAACCCGAGGAATAAGCCAGGCATAAGCAGACTCCGAGGGAGCTAATGGACCATTTCCCGGGTGCACACCAGCCTGCAAACTCCTAACATGAAAACTCCATATGTAGGCAATGTGCTCCGAAGGTCTGTATTTCTTCCCTAAGCTTTCTATTTTGAGAAGCTTCAGATGTATGGAAAAGGCATAAGAACAGCAGAATATCGTCCATGTCCCCTTCATCTCCATTCCCTTAGTGTTATTACCTGGTTACACCGGCATTACTCCTCTCCCAGAGGAGGTGCCTTTGAACCACGGAGAACTAGTGCAAACCTATGACATCATACTCCTAGATTCCAGTATATGTGTCCTAAGAATAAGGACATCCTTCCACATAGTAACCATGTGACTGTCACACTCAGGAGCTCAGGCATCAGTGACACTATCAGAATAATATACGGTCCATATTCTAACGGCTCGATTGTCCCCGGAATGCTTGTGGCTTAAGTTCCCCGACGGGGACCAGTGAATGACGGCGCTACCTTTAGCTACCAGGGGCATTGTGCATTTTAAGGCTTTATCCCCAAGAAGTTTTGTAGTTAAAGTCTAGGGAACCCAAAGGCTGGCACAGTCAGTGTGCTGCGTAAGCTGCTCCAGCTCCTCCCTGCAACGGCCGAATCAAACCTTTCTGGAGAATGTGCTCTGAGTAATGATAGGATGTCACAAACGCTAGGTGTTCTTTCACTTGTTTTATCAAAGGTAGTTTTCTAACTCAGACTTGATTAAAATATTTTAAAGTTAAAACTCTAAGAACAAATGCACTGAACCCATTTGATGAGCATACGGCAAACATCGGTGTTTAGCAGCGGTAACATCATTATTCAAGTTTTCTCTAAAGTTGGTAAACATTCTAGAGGTTGGCCACACGCTTTTCATGAATTCTTTCCTTCCAGATGAACGTCCTTATTTCAGAGTCTCACTGCCAATCGTTTGTACTAAGAGAAGGGTATGAGGACATGAATAATGATAAGTAACGGATAATCACATGGGCCATTTGCAGGAAAAGCCTGAACATAGATTTCGTTCTTTTTTGTTCGCAGTTGATTTATTTCACTTTGCAAAGCCTTGTCTAGTCTAATATGAATACCGCTTTGTATTCTGAGCTCTTATCTAAGTGTCCTGCCCTAGCAGCAAGAAAACATGGGTTTTTTGCATTAAAAAAACGGAGCAGTGGAAGAAAGTAGGCGACATGCACGCTTGTCGGGCTTAATGGATGACTTGTGCACCCCCGCACCCCCGCACCCCACCGTAGCTTGTCCGAAAGAGCTTTAAGCCCTCCGTCTCCCTCTGCCCCCTGCTCCCTCAGGATAATCCGGGACTCCTACTATATGGACATTTTTGCACTTGCTTTCTTCCTGGATGGCTGTTGGGAAGTAAACGTGTGTGTGTGTGTGTGTGTGTGTGTGTGTGTGTGTGTGTGTGTGTGTTGGGGCTGGAGGGGGTGGTGGGTGTTGGGAAAGCAGAATTAGCATATAAAGAGGATGCCGTATATTGATCTGTGAACTGGGAATAGCTGAGCCCAGGGCCTCCTACTTCTCCAGGCTGTCCCGGCACCCGCTTACTGGCTCAATAACTAAGCATTTACCACACTCCTTCTTCTAGTTCCTCCTTCATTCAATGGGTATTCATTCCTCGAGGACCAAGGGCAAGGAACTGCACCAAGTGTGTGGACACAGAGTGAGCAAGATGGGCCGAACCTTTCAGCCTCGAATCACGAAACACTTCCCTCCAGTGAAGGGAACTAGCAATAAGCACTTTCTTAGGGGGGCAGATACGCAACAAACACAAATATTTCAGCTCGTGAGTGCTGAGAAGAAACTCAAATACGGGACGGGAATCCAGCGCTTGGGCCTGGGCAGGCAGCATGTGTGTCAGCCCCTGTAAGAGTTTACTCTGCTCGTCTGCTACTTGGGCCACTCCAGTCACCACCTGGACTGGGGGCAGTGGGCCTCAGCAACGCGTGGACACATGCCAGGCTGGACTGAAAGAGAAGAGGACAGTATGGGGCCGATGGCAGCCACCATCATGGACAAAAGTCACAGAGCTTGCAGAATCTCAGTAGAACTTTGATAGGTTGGTCCCTTGTACTCACTCATATGAGTGAAATTCCTTCTACCTCCACTCACAGATTTTAAATCTTATTTTAAATATGCAATATTAATATATTTAATACTTCAAAATATTTGACTATTTAAAAATTTTAAATCTTTTAAAAACTTAAAAATAGTTTCCCTATAGCTCTGTGGCACGGGGCGGGGGGGGGCAGGCAGAAGAAAATACTCAAAAGATTCAATGTAATAACTGAATTTCATACTGAGCAAAAGCCTAGGACCTAAGTTCAAATGTGGCTTCAAAGTCACCATCAACTAAGAATTGCAAGAAAAAGACAGCCAGGTGGGAAGGGAGCCATTTGCACCTCTATCGTTTGTTTCCACAACATTGGTGCACACATTCAATTCCAAGTGGTGGAAAAAAGTGAAATCAATCAGAAAGTCCATCTAGCACTTCCATATATTAATACTTTCTAGTATTCTAAACTGTTAGGTTCATGAATGGTTACGGTATTCCAGAAAATCTACTACCTTTACTTGTAAATGAATGTGCTGAGGGCAGTTTCCACAGAAACTTTCCTTAATATTAATTCAAAATCACGTCTGTCTGACAAGGGGTCACGCAGTCAGCGGCTTTACAAATCTAAACTTGGAACAACACAGGAGAAGGCCATAAAACCCCAAGATGCTTTTTATACGATGGCTGATTTTCAACTGTCCCCGAAATAAATTAGGTAACTGAAGTCACTGATAACACATGTATTATTTGTTTATGATTAAACGTGTTCTAAGTCAAATAATCAGAGAACTGATAATGTGTATTTTAAAAACTGGTGTCTATATCCTAGGCTCCCTCTGCTTCCTCCCCTCTCTGGTATCTGCTCCCCCTTCTCCTGGTGAAACAGCACCCCTATTTTCTTCTGGGGAAGCAGCATTCTTCCCAGTTCTTCATCTGCCTGGGTTGGTGGGATTGTCCCCAGGCCCTGCCTTAAACAACGGTACCCCCAGCACAGTGGTTAAGGCCAAGGAGATAAGAGGAGACATATTCTTTTGCAGGGGATTCAGCAGAAACTAGAGCAGAGCCACACTTTCTTCCTGTGACAGGGGAGCAGAGCATGGGAGGCCTGCATTGACACAGCCTTTTCCAACGAGAGGGGACTGCCAAGATTTCAGGGGTGCCATGTGGAGCCTAAGGAGGGAGGGACCTGGATTTGGGGACCCAGAGTTACTGCTGACCTCCGATAGTTCTGGACTTTTCAGTTACAGGAGACAAAACACTACCTTAGCCTGGAGTTTTTTTAACTTGTACAGACGTGCCTTTGAATGACAAAAATGCTAAGACACTCGTGATGATATCGACAGGAAAGGAAGGCGGAAAGGCAGCAGTACGCATGTGTGTGAGAGCACACGTTTCATATAAAGGAATTCTCCGCAACCTACACGTAAAACTTTTTCCAGTAAGATTCCAGTAAGCATGAACACATCACATCATGTCAACAATGAAAATGATGCCCGTGGTAGCATTTTTGCCTCGATCAAGAGGAGACGGCTACAGCGATGTGCCCGTGAGCTTGCTGCATGTGACCAGAGCTGCTCTGGCTCCTGCCCACTGATTACGGCTGGTCTGTCCACCGTGGCCACACGTGGAGACTGTGAAGTCCCTGTCTCTGAGCTGTGGCTGCGTGAGGATGGGGAGAAGGTCCAGGGGGAGGCATGACCTTGGCCTCCATGAAAGAAAGAGCTGAGGAGCATGAGAAGGCTTTCGCTGCGACCTCTGCTTAAGCACCATTCAGAGAAACGCTCCCGCCACAGCCCTGGGTGTCTGAAGGGCACCCCATGATTGGTTCATCAGACTATCCCCAGCGTTAGAAGGGTTCTGGGGAACAGGCAGGTAGTAAGTAACTCAGCGCTGAGTCAGGAAGGCCAGGGGAAAAGGGAAATGCTCGTGGCAGCTGGTATGCAGGCCACAGCCAAACCTGAACCGGTGCATTTCTTTGCCTAGTCTGTGAAGGCAGGAATCACAAAGGAGTTTTAAAATCACTGCACAGACGTGTCACACAGGAGTTCAAAGCTCCTCATAACTACGTATTAAACATCTACAAGAGCATTCCTTTAAATTTAGCTAGACTTCTTTTCTCCTAGAAGACAGATGGCATTGGGATAGAGAGATAAGTAGCCTGACTACAGCAATTAATATCTATTTAGTTTTCTCTCAAATTTAAAGAGAAAGGAAAATAAAATCACAAACAAGGGACTTATTAACGTGCCAATTTCACAATTAGACTTCAGAGACAAGCATGTCCTCTGAAGTCACACAGCTGGGCAAACAGGTGACGGCCGACCTCCTGGGCATACCTTTCCTATATGTCAGGCCCCGGCCCCACCAGGCAGGAGACGGGGTAGCCAGGTGGCATGGGCAGGCGCTGGTGGGCACGTACCTGGAATGGGACGAGATCTCGCTGAGGTCGCCCATGCTGCCGGCAGCAGCACCACTGGCAGAGATGGCGGGCGCATAGCTGTGGACCGCAAACATCTTCGCCTGCTCGTCCTCAGGCCCCGAGACGTCGGCGGGGTCTGCCCACTGCTCGGCCCGACTGTGGATCATCGGCCTGCTGCCCGCCAGGTGCCCGGGGCCCAGGGCTGTGGGGGGCATGCAGGGGGCCGTGTCGATGCCGCTGTCTGTGGAGGCCCCCTTCACGTAGGTCAGGCCCAGCAGCTCGGCATCCGCCAGGTCCCCAGACCCGAAGTGCTTGTCGTCGCTGCTGCTGGAGGCGCTGCTGGACAGTGTGTTGCTGCTGGAGGGACTGGAGCAGCTTTTGTCTCCGATCTTGAGGGGAAAGAGAAACAGAAAGGCTGCAGGGGTCCCATCTCGCTCTAGCACATGCTACTTTTCTGGCTTCGCAGATACTTGCTCTTTACAGACTGAACGTCTGCACAGCCCTGAGTGAGCCAGGCTAGCAGCGCCACTTCCCAGCATTTTTAGCAGTAAAGTATATTTAATGAAGGTATGTACACTGTTTAGACAGAGTGCTCTTGTACACTCACTAGACGGCAGCATAGATGAGCTCACCTGATCCCGTTCTACTCACTCTTCAATGTGAGCCAACAATAGAATTTACTTTTTAAAAAAATCCTGATTTTATGCTGAAGACCCTGATTGCTAATTCCTCCCATAATTCATTGTTAAGTTACATGGCACCTTTTCAAGTTTTCGTTCAGTTACTTGCACATGAAGCACAAATGTATTGCCATGGTGTCACTATGCAGAAAATAACCAACAATAATAAACTGGGAAAGCACATGGAAATTAACGAAAGCAACCTTTTCTCAAGAAACTGCTTCTATGACAAATTACTGTGTCAGCCCTGGGTTTGGGGCATAAGATTCAGATTTAAATCACAGTGGAAGGACTTGGCCGTCCCTTAGCACCCCTCTGTGCTGACATTACTGAGCTCATGTTATTAACGCATGGCCCAATGATATCATCTATGTGACAGACTCTGCAGCCACAAAGCTCCCCGGAGGCATGAGCAAGCTCCCGGGAGTGCCCAGGGGCTAACGAGATGGGGCTCTGCAGAGTAAAGGGGAGTGCTCTGGGGTCCCCAGGAGATAAGAAGCAAAGAGCACAGAATAGGTGTCCCCGTCCAATTGTCTTCAAAGCCTGGGGACACTCACAAAACCTGAAATAGCAGCAGATCCTGAGAAGAAGCCATGCCCCGATCTCTTATGGCCCTTGGGCCTTGTCTTCTCTCATTCAGTGCTATCAGACCCCTAAACAAACCCCTCCACCTATCTATCAAACACTGATATTCTCAAGTCAACTCCCACCGCGCTCCCTTTGCTTAACCCGCTGCTAGAGATTTGTAAAGGGACGCTGTACACCTGCCTCCAGGCATCAGGCACATGTCATGTGTCCCTAAGACTCAGCTGCAGAGCTCGCCAATGACACGTGACAGAAGAGGAAAGAAAGCTCAAGGCAGGAGCTCATAAAATTTTTTCACCTGTGAATTTTAAAAAATAGCTACTTGGAAATGTGGCCTTGTTTGGCAACAACCAATAATCCATGCTTTCACGTTTACCTGAAACTCCTGTTTCATCGAGCGGCAGGCCTGTAAGGCTCGCCCTTTGGGGTTGCTGCGAAGAGTAACCAGAACGCTGCCGCGTTGTTCCAACACCCGCGCACGTCCGCTGGCCTATTAGCACGACCCATCTATACTGAACGCCTTTACCGGCCAGCGGTGGGCGGGGCTCCGAGCACACACACCGCTCAGTTTCGTGGCTGTGCTGCGACCACCACGCATAGACACTTAACAGATCAAAACAGGGGCACGGTTTAGTAACTAATAGGCTGGATTATCAACGGTCAACAAGCTGAGGAGGCACTCGTGGCTTTGCCAGTAATTTCTCGTGTGACCTTTCTTCGAGGTTCTTTACAAATCAAGGAGAGAAAAAATATTCTTAACTTTTTATTTTTTTTATTTGTTTTTTACCTGACCTCTAAGAGACCTGGGAGGTAGAAGACATGCCATGAGGCTAATGGCTGCTGTGTGCTGAGAGCATCAGAACGGCTATACGGCCGTTTACGGAGAAAGGACTTACATGAGAAAGCTTACTGGGGGAGTCTTTGCAACTTCCATCTTTCTGCAAGGCTCTTTCTTTGTAGGAACTCAGGACTTTGGAGGGTGGTCCGTGCCATTTGGTTTCTGTCACATAAAGAGAAAAGAGTTGACTAATTTCTAGTATTAACAAAAGAACGAAGAAACACAGCAGCCCAACAAATTGTCTGGGGAAAACAAACAGGACAGTGGTCCTAGGACTTTCGGTCTCGCCAGTGGATATGCCATGAGAGTAGGCAGAACACCCACCATGATGGCAGTTCTATTTCCACAAGTACCACCACCAACCAGGACCACGTCCCCAGGACACTGGGGGAAGCGGTGACACAGCAGCATGTTGCACGAAACATGCGTTCACCAAACGTGCGTGGAATGAATGAATGAATAAACGAGTGATGGGAGAGGAGGTGGAGCAGGAGGAAAGGGGCACGGAGGGTTACCCGTGGGGTTCCTCATTACCGGGGTGTCTGCTTCCTTCCATGGTGTCCTCCCGCTCCCTGGCTCCTTCACATTCCAAAGGGCTGGGCCCCTGGTGCTCGAGCAGCAGGGGAGACTGGCACCTGGAAAGACACAGAGCTGAGCACAGCCTTGTCCCTATGACCTCCTGCCAGCACGTCCCGAGCGCGGGCTCTGACACAAGCGACTGAAGGGAGAGCCCTCATCAGAAGCTGTGCTCTGGCCGACAGAAGCGCAGTGCCTGTGGAGCAGCCCTGTCGTGGAAACTTCCCGCAGCTGGAACAGGGGGCTCCAGCTTCCCACCTGAGTCATCGAGGCACTTGGATGACGGCCATTTACAGATAAAGAAGGGCCGCTGCCACCAGGATGGTAAAGGACGGCCCAGGGACAGGCCACTTGTCCCTGACAAGCTAAGGAGGAGCTCACTGCTTTTGTTTTCTTTTTTTCTCTTGGGCCCAGAACACATGCCACTGATACTTCTTTATATTAAATTTTTAAAGGAAAAGCAAATAAGATTGATTGGATTTAGACTAATCTAGGTGAACTTTGTGTTATGAAAACTGAAAATATGACAATACACTCTTTTCTTTTTAAAAAACTTTTTTATTTATTTAAGAGTGTTTTTCCAGGACCCATCAGCTCCAAGTCACGTAGTTGTTTCAGTCTAGTTGTGGAGGGCGCAGCTCACAGTGGCCCATGTGGGGATGAAACCAGCAACCTTGTTGTTAAGAGCACCGCGCTCTGACCAACTGAGCTAACTGGCTGCCCGACAATATACTCTTACCAAAGAAATAAATCTCAGAAAACGTACTCATGTCCCAAAGTGGTCCTTGTTTACAGTACCCAAGCTACCTGGTTTGCAGAAAAAGTCCAGAATGGTTTCCTGCTGACAAACTCCACTTTTGCAATGCAACTCCAGGGGAAAATCTTTTTAAGAACCCGACCTATTACCTAAGGTGGGGACACATATAACTCAGGCTGCTAGTATCTACTTCTAAGCCTAAACCGGAAGGAAAAGGGCTCCAGGAAGATGCTTCTGGCCAGTAACAGGAAGCTTCTGTGCCCAGGTGGAAGCCTCCTGTCCCACCTGGCCCCTCTCTAGGCTCAATCCATCACCAGCCTGGCAGAGGTAACACAGCAACACACGAACACTGCTCTCAGGAGCACGTGACCGCAGCTCCCTCCCTTTTCTTCCCGGAGGTGTGTGACTGTTTCCCTTTTGCTAATGGGTCAATTCAGCGTCTCCATGGTCCTGAGCGTCCTTGGGCTCCACCTGACCTGCTGGCACCTGGACGTCAGGCACACACACACTACAAGGGGCGATCCTCAGCCCCTGTGGGAGGCAGCCTTCTGCTGTCCTCTTACTGGGAGGCAGGAAAAGGCGTGTCAAATGCTCAACCTGCCCGACTCTGGGCTGTGTTTCGGAGAAAAAGCACTTTCACGAGAGGCTGTGAATTTATCCCTTGTCCGCAATTTAAGTGAGGGGGAACTCCCAAGAACCCTAAATCCTTAATTTTCACATGTTCAGAAAGACTTTCCCAATTACAAAGAAAAAACACAGAAGCTCAGAATACAGACAAGGTAGCACAACCTGGCAGGAACGATGCGCTTTCTGGCCGGGACGGTGACTCATCAGTGACTCATCACCCCCCAATGGCCCCATGCGTGGCAGGAGCAGTAAGTGCTTGTGAACAAGCCCCTGAAACAGTCCCTCCCGGGGCCAGCTGAAAGTGACGTGAACGTACCCGTCGCATCCCACTGGCGGTCTCCAGGGTCCGCTCCCGCCGGGCCCGGGGTCGCTGGACGACGACTGGTTGCTGGGCGAACTTCTGAAACAGTGATCAGAACTGTTAGCACGGCCCTGAGGTATCTGTGGAGTGTCAGCATCTTGGCCTGGCTTGTTCTGATTTACCAATGAATTCGTTTTTACAATGACAAAGAAAAGGAAGAACTACACATTGCCACGTGTAACAGAATAAATCGTGGCCAAATACACTGAGACTTGGTGATGCCGTGAGATATCAGGTGGCTTATGGCTGGCACTTTATCACGGGAAGGATATGGCGGGAACCAGCCTTCGCATCACAGACTCGTGCTTCAGTGACATAAGGAAGAACAGCAATCGACCCCCAAGAACAGACTTACGAAAACATCGTTACTACTTGTCCATGAAACTTAACGCAAGGCAAGGGTGGTTCTATATTTACAACCTACACAGACAGAAACACTACGTTTGGCGAAAGCATTTCTCTTCCCACATGTCTTGGACGCAATCCTGTTTACTTTAGACACACAGGAGAGTTCACTTGAGGGAGATGTGTGCTTGCTGCCTGTCCATTTGCTACTGGAACCCGCCTGGTTTTCCCTACCATTGGCTAAATTCTACTTTATTAAGAGAGGTTCTGCAGATGCCACCCTTTTCATCGGGGCTACCTGTATTTTCTTTGAATATGAGGGGTTGATAAATTCTCCTTGGAGTAAGGAGACCCAGGGCCAAGCCGATTTAATGTCCAGTTAAAATAACACCATCCCTGCACTGACTCTAGGAAGAATAATGGCAGAAAGCAAAGGAAGACCACATGTTTTTACTTATCAGCTAATTATTATTGATACTTATGCAGGCTCACTGTGTGCCAAGGAGAGTTCTGTGCAGTTGATTGATTCGGTCCTCATAAGGCCCCAGGGTGGCCTCTGTTATTAAAGTTTACTCTTCAGAGGAGGAAACTGGAGGCTGGGAGAGGACGAGTGACAGGCCCAGGGTAACAATCCATCAAGCGAGCAGCCTGGCTCAGCACCCGTGCTTACAACACTCCCTGGCCTGGCGCCCGACAAGCCGTTCTGAGGAAACTCAGTGTCCCCACGGCCCATAACTTACGTGCGAGCTGAGAGGAAAGCAGTGGGAATTAACAACAACAAAACCAAGTGACTGTTTTGTTCACTCAGAACAAATTGTGTATCTACAAATGCTCACCAGCTTCTAACGCTACTGGGTATAACTGAAACATGTGCATTTTCTCACTAAAAAACTAATTTCAAACTCAATTTACTTTGCTTACAACGAGAGAGAAAATCCAGGAAGTGGTAATGACCTAGGGGGCCTCTTAAAATACTACCTACCTGAGAATGATGCAATGTAACCCGTGACTTTGCAGGTTGGTGTTCCTTACACGCAAAGCTATTCACACGCATCTAGAGGCTCCGGCACTATATTTTCTCGGGTGTCTTTCCCACCATGGCTTAGAGGGGGAGCTGACAGGGGCTGACGGGGAAGGGAAAGCGGGGCCCTGGTGGGCGGGATCTGTGCCAGGGACCCGCATTGTACCAGCACTGGCGCTGGCTGGGGAGCAGCACGGACCCCAGCCCTGCCTGCCAACTTGTTCAGAACACGTTACCTCAGAAACGATGAGACCAGATGAACAGTCCCGCCCCACATCTGACGCCCTAGCCCGTTTGGCACGGGCCGTTCAGCTTTACCTGGTGCCGTCGGGCAGCTTGCGGTCAAAGGAGGTGCTGCGAGGGATGGCGGCCTGGGCCTGCTGGAGCAGCTGCTGGCACTGCAGCCGGTCGGGCATGCCGGGCACGGGGGAGGCCCTGGACAAGGGCTGCAGGGCAGGGGTGGGCACCCGGTGCCACGTGGTGTCCCTCCGGAAGGGGGTTTTGTACTCGCAGGGGGTGCCTTCGCTGTCCAGTTTGTACTCCACCATGGGGATCCGGCAGAGCTCCGAACACCCCCTGTGGAGCAAGAAGAGCCTGTGAGAGGAGGCTCAGAGCCATGGGCACCGCTTACTCGTGGCCGCGTGGGCCCACCAGGGCTCAGAGACCTGAGGCAGGGCCAGCCCCTCTAAGAAGCCTGTTGCCTGTATTAAAATGCCATGTGACTATTCACTTCCTCTCCTGCCACTAGTCACTGAGTTGAGGAATTAAAAAGCCTCTTCGTGCCTTTAGTCTGGCTACTGGGCACCATCCATGCAGGTGCTGACGTGGCTGCAGGTTGTTCAAATGCTGGAAGACAGTGAGCAAGGGGCTGCTGCCCGCAGCCCTGAGAAGGAGCTACAGGACTACCACCCGGCACAGCAGACCTGCCAGCACCCCGCAGGTTGTTCAGGAATTGAAATACGCGTCCGGGGGTCATGGCTGCTGTCCACAGGAGCTGGGACGGAAAGCCCAGAGAGAGCAAATGCCCCGCGCAAAGTGACCCCGCAGAGCCAGACTGGTCTCCTGGTCACCACAGTCCTGCCTGAGGACCCTGGAAACGACACCCCAATCTTACATTAGTCATATTTAGGGATGAAGGCCATGTCTGTTCCCTTGTTTGTGGTGACTGTTCCACACAAGTGACAAAACTCAACTGTGTGTGTTGCACACGTACTGTTTATTGTATATCCATTCTATCCAACAAAGTGGTAAACCAGAACAGATTAAAAAAGACGGAAACGTCCCTTTGTGCTGAAGCGTTATTCCTCCCGGAAGCCTTTGGTGAAGTGCAGCATCCAGTGACCAGAGGACCTGTCCATGTCTGAAGCCCTGTAAAATCGACTTTAACCGGAGCGTTGGAAATGGTGGGGGGGTCTGTCGCCCCCTCATGACAAATCTCGCAAGGTTTCTCTTCCTGGAAATGCCAGTGTCTGTGACTGGCTGTAAGGAGACCCCGTGGGCCTCTGCCTGACACGGATGCCCAGGGCACTTCTCGCGCACCCTTCACAGCTGCTCTGCCAAAATGGCAGCCGCCCGCCCGCCATGCGGGGCTCCTGAGGGCCCGAGTGGGCTCCGAGTGGTTTAATTATAACTTAAATCTAAAAACTGATACTCGATTCATCTCTTTAAACATGTTTGAAATAAATTATGGGAACCTACTGAGTTTGATGCAATCTAAACACAGCAAGTAATCTGGACGAAAATTTAACATGTAAACTGATCTACTGTTAAGTGCAAAATACACTCTATTTCGGAGGCCTAATGCAAAAAAATACTGTGAACTCTCTCACTAATAATTTTTAACATTTATTGGATGCTGAAATGATAATATTTTGGAGGTATTAAGCTGAACAAAACATATGATTAAAAAGAATTTCACCTTTTGAAAAACATTTTTAACATGGCTACCAGAAAATTCAAAGTAAATACTGCTACTGGACAGCCTGCTATAGAGGGACTCTTTTCTCAATAATCCGGCCCGCCCACAGCTCCCTGCACATCTCGTCCTCCCAGCTCTCCGGTCCCCGGTGTCCCCTCATGGTGATCACATCTCCCAGTTGGACCCACGTCTCAGCTCAAACCCCGCGTCTCCACTCGATGGTGGACTCTGCTGAAGAGCGCCAAGGCGAGCAAACCACTGGTACAACGTTTCTAAGAAGGTAAGTGCTGCGAAGGGGTGCCCTGGGGGGCACGGGCCCTGGGGCAGGGGAGGGGCTGGATTGCAGGGTCACTCAGCCTGCCTTTGGGACGTGAATATGCAGGCAGCTGTCTCTCCCTGGTTTATGGTGACCTGGTCTAGTGATGATGGAGTAGGATCCGGTACGTTGCTTGTGGCTCTGGTTCACTGACAGACACCTCACTGTCAGGTGTCTCATGCGTTGACCCTGTCAACAACATCCACTGCATGGAGGTACCAGAAAGACAAGAGAGAGGAAAAGGTGGGGAGAAAATTATAGAGAAATAATACAAGACACTTTCCAGAACTGAAAGATATGTAAAACCAGATTAAAAGGTCCACAGTACAATGTGTGCAGTACAATGAATGGAAAGTCTCTATGGAGATACGTGATATCAGAACTCGGACTCCTGGGTAAAATCAGAGATCCCTGGCTTTTGGGGGGGTGTGGAGAGGTGGGATGGGGGCAGGGCCCACGCAGACGGGCGGGACGCACAATAGCTGCATCCTTGGCGGACCTGTCGGAGCAACAGCACTGGGGCCTGGGATGGAGAGAGGGGCAGAAATGAAAAGCAATGGCCTGCTCTGGGGCTTAGGAGGCCACAGGGATGCTGGGGCTATCCCAGGAGAATAGAGGGCGGTGGGCGGCACAAACCAAGCTGGAGACACGTGTGTGTTTACGGAGAGAGAGGCAGTGATTATCTGTGTAACAGTAAACTTTACTTCGTTTCTTCTAACGCTCCTTCACCCAAGTGAAATTCATCTGTTACCAGGCAAGTTTAAAGTACTCTGGATTTACTGACTGTATTAAATTATTGGCCACATTTAGGAAGTCCAGATTGACATTGAATTGCATTATTATTATTACTATTTGATGAAATGCCGAGGCTGTATAATTTTTACTCATGGACTTACATTGTTTGCACGGGTTTTCTATTGAACCGGATGCCACTATTGATGGATCCATATGGCCAACAACCCGATTAGAAATCATAAAGGTGGGATACACAGTAAATATCAAAACACCAAGAAAACCTTCTCTTGTCTTCCACCCCGACGGATGTTCTGAATGTGCAGGTGACGCCTGGGTTCTGATGGGTCAGAGGCCACAGCTGCCGGAACACAACAGACCCAGGAGTTTATCATGGCACCCTCCAAGGCTCAAGGTCCCGGAGTCAAGGTTTTGAAGGAAAGGAACGTGAACCTTGAATCTTGTGGCCCAAAGGGCAACTTGCATTTCCAGTGCTTGTTTGGGTTTCAGGTTTATTGGGTTTGTTTTCAAAGGAAGAATAATGAAAGAGAAGGCAGATGGCTGAGTTGTGCTCTGTGTTAAATTTATGCTCAGAGATTGTAGTCTTTAATAAGATGCTGTAATTCAGCTTGAATCTTGGGAGAAAAAGGCCGTGTAAATGCATAATCATGACTAATATTTGAAGGAGTGTGACAAGAACTTGTGAAACGCATTAGGCTGAGGACAGAATTGGGGGGTTATTTCATTTCCAGCCTCTTGCACAAAGTCATATGTAAATGACATTTTAATTCCAAAAATTGGCATTCTTCTGCCCTAATAAAAATCAGCTATTCCCAAAAAGAATGGCTTTATTTTAAAATCAAAATTAATTTTGTTATGACATAATACTTTTATAGCAAATACTCGTAAACTGGGTGGATATTGGCTTTTTGATTTCTGTGACTAAGGCATCATATAAATACGACTAATGATAACATATTGCCACACCTGGTCAACCTTACTTCTGCTCCATATGTATGAGAAATTCCTCGAAGGATGCATATAGAAAATTCAACCCCTTTTAGGGAAATGAGGTGTAAAATAAGAATTACAGACCAGCCTGCAGAGGTCCTCATGCTGTCACGCCCCTGGCACGCATGTGCACACGATTTGCACACACGCCTCTCTCCTCCTGGAGTGGTTCCAGCACAGGACACCAGGTGACAGATCCCCGTTCACTGAGGGTGTCAAAACCGCTGTGCTTTGAAGGGGCATCTGGCAAATATTTCTCACCAAGAAGTAAAGGCCAGCTAAACCCAAACTGAGCGAATGCAAAAAGACCCAGTATGAAAAGTCGTTTCCGAAAATGTGAGCTGCTCATTCTGGGTGTGAATGAAAGATTTTTGAAAAAAAGACTGGAGTCTTCTCCTTTCCTGTGTTAGTGTACAAATTCAGTTCTCACGATCAACGCCCTTGGCTTCCTTTGACCTCCCAAATCAAGTCAAGGCATGTGAAGTGCATCTCTAATTCCTGGCACATTTTCCAGATTGCTGGCCAGAAGGAGACACTCGGAGACCTGAGATAAGCGGGGTCACGGATGTGGAAGTGTATCAAGTTCCTCTTTGCTCTGTAACAAATGAACATGTGCCTTTTCATGCTTCTAATTAGCATGCTAGGAAGAGATCAATAAAAACTCACCTTCAGTTAAAAATAAATACAATTTTTACCACTGCTTGTCTAGCCAGAAACTTTTCTGAGTCTAATCTCTCTTAGTAACATCTCCTGGAAGGCAAAATACTTTGCACACCAAGAAGGTCCTAGAAGATGTGTGGGTTAAACATGCAACACTACAGAACTGTAAAAATCAGTAGTCCCGCTAGCCGGAGCCCTCAGAGGCTCTTACGTTTTACTACTTTATTCTGCTTTTCCTTCTGCACTTAGCACTGTGGCCTTCCTGGGACAGCTTCTTCCTGCACAAGGGATACTCAGTAACTTATACCCACACCGCTCAGCACTCTGCCCTGCCTCCAGCTCCTAACGTAGGGTTTCCACTAGTAGATTTCAGGTCCCAAGCTGCTACCCCTTCCGGCTTCCGGGCGTGGCCCGCACAGTGGTGGGGTCCACTCTGGCTCCCAGCTGACAGGCAGCCAGTCACTGCCAAGCACTGTACTTATGCACCCTTCACTTCATAGACACCCAGCAAGAGATGCCAGAAAGTGGCATCTACCCACAGATGCCCATTCCCTTCCAGAACATCTCTAGTTTCCTGGAAGAACCTTCCATTTCCAGCAACAATTCGGGTACCTGAACGTACAGGTTGTGGGCTCAGTTCTAAAGCATCACTTCAACCTCCGCGGCAGCCACCAGGCCCGTCCCTGTTCCCGCTCAGCCGAGCTGCAGTCGTCTCCATTCCTTCCTCCCCTGCAGGGCTCTATAGCAGTCAGATTATCGCCATGAAAGACAGAGTGTGCACCTGGGCTCAAAACCCAGGCCTGCCAAGGTGTAGCTCAGAACTGGGACAATCGCTTTGGACCCAGGTTTCTCCTCGTGCAAGTGGAACAGGATCAGTACAGAGTGTTTCCAGACTAAATTATGTGAAATACGAAAGCTTACTGAAGGGACAGCTTCACAAGAAAGAGTTACATGCAAAGACATAATATTGTTTTCTGCTTCTATAAAATAGAGACCAGTATTAAACAGCAAAAGTCACATAAACTTTCACAAAAGTTCTTTCTAGATAATATACAGTATTTATAGAACTATGGAACTGTAAAGCTTAACTTTATGTATAATAACAATCAGAGCTGCGGAAAATTTTAGAGCTGGAGAATTCCCTTTGTGTCTTTTCAGCTATAGAACAATATGTCATTATCCCACTACTTTGTTCTTTCCATCTTATACAAAGGTGGGGTAAGACTTCATGCTGCTTCCAAACTACGAAGTGGGGAGGGTCCTTGGGGATAACAAACAGTGATGTTTCTTTGGAAGAGTGGCAAGTCAAAACCAAAACCCTAGAGGACTGAGAAAGTTAAAGGAACAAGGCATAGTCTTTAAAAAAAAAGAAAAGGCATTTGCTCAAATTAGCTGGACTGGATTGGGCCGCACAGCCGTACCTTAATCACATATTACAGCTCGCATTTACTGTCCTCGGAAACTGCCTGCTGGTTTTCCTTTACTTGCCTGCATCGTGGAGAAAGAACCTTGAACTAAACCTCGTGATCTAAGGAAAAGCCTTACAACATACTGCAGCCCGGATCCTTGCTGGCACTTTACCATCCTCCCCGCACAGTACACCACTGCGATTTTCCAGAACCATCTCAGGTCGTACAAGGGACATGCCCACTTTTCAGAAGAAGGCTCACAGAGGTGGGAAGGCTGATACAGCCAACCCAGGACAAGGCCATACTCCTGCTCAGTGCTCTTTCCACAACACTTGGCTGCCTCTGACGACTGTCAAAGAACAGTTAATGTGGCCCACACCTATTGTATTTTCCATAGGAGCTACACAAGTCTTCGCATACAAAGGCCATACATCCCCTCAAACCAATTACTGCTTCTTTTATATTATGCACTTTGTAAAAGAATCCTTTATAGTCCAGGGATTGAATCAATCACTGATATTTTAATCATTTTAACTCTGTCATGCTAGTAGCTAAAGACTCTGAATCATCCAACAAGGTAAGAGGGGTAAGTGATGCTCATTCACTTGAATCACAAACTCTATTTTTGTTGCATAAAAATATTAAAAGCTTCCAACATGGAAGATTTCCAACAGTATAACTTACTATAAAGGTTAGGACAGGGTCATATGCAAAATACTAACTCACTTTTCTCCAAACGTCCTTGATTTACAGAAATAGAGAGACACTTAGATTATAGACGGAAACAGAGACATCAGACTATAAACCCACCTGAGCAGACCCTTTGAATAAGGACTTGAAAAGCGTGTGCTGGATTCAACAAGAAGCGAGGAACTGAAGTCCACCTGCTTCCAGCCCTCTCCTTGCTCACCAAACGCAGGGGAGGGCTGTTTCCGCCCACAGTACAGCCAATACCTAGCACAGCACTCAATTTAAAACAGGCTCAGAAAGTTCTTCATGAAGCCAACCACTTCCTTTTTTTGCTTACAAAGCTTGAGGCCAGGAATAACATTTTATTGCATTATATGCTTCAAAGTTAGACACAGAAGATTCTCAATAGCTCTTTGATGCCTGATTTTTCATGGAAATATTTCCATCAGGGAGAATATCCATTGGCTGTCCATTATCACGGCATGTGTAACTTGTCAGGCGCCAGACAGTTATTTGCCTAACAGAAAGCTCATGTGTTACTGTCACCATTTGCATTCTTGTCACAGTGTCAGGAGCATTACAACATTCCAAACTGCAAAACAGCGTGGTCACTAAAATATAGATTATTGACCGGAGAGGGTGAGGGTGTTTTCTGTGCTGAGATACTTGTTACAAGTCCTACATTCTTGCTATAGTTTGAGAAAACTGTTTAAATAGCAAAAACATGAGTGGAAACTACTGTATTTAAGAATGCCAGGTAACAAAAAGGAGTCCACGAAAGCAAAGATTAGGTTTGCCCTACCCAGTTAATAGCCCCAGTGCCCAGTGCTAGCAGTTTCTGGTACAAACTCGTTAAGAGTGAAGGAATGAATGAATGAATGAATAAATATAAGGTCACCTCCCTGAAGTTCATTCTGTAATCCAGTGTTCTTACTTCAAGGAGTGACAGAGTAATCAAAACATTATTTTAGGAACTCAGAGTAGTGAGCATGGTTCTGTTACTTTGAGAACCGTAAATTCTGTATTTTTTTCAGGGCCCATAAGATAACGCCAGATACAATGAATTATTTCTTATCCATACAAATAAATTGGAACTCTAATCTAAAACCTCACTTTAGTCCAGATTTCAACTTACCATCTATACACACACACACACACACACACACACACACACACACACACACTGCTAATCTGACAAAAGTGAGTCTCCTTCCTGTTTCTATTTCCACGTCCCCCTCTGTGTACTTCAGGGGGTTGAATGGTCCGGCAACAGGCAGCAAAACAAAAGGCAAGAACATAATGCTTCAATTTTATAGAATAATGAGAGAATCACAATTTAGATTCATGACAACATGAGATAATTTCCACTGTTTTGCATTATGTAGAAAAATATGTCATGTCAACAAAGTATGAAAAAATCACACGAAACAGATGTACCCCAGCGAGGAATTTCATTTCCATTTTTATTGGACATATTTTACTAAATCACTCACACTGCATAACAACTCATGCATAAGTCTGATGAGCTGTGATTTCCTTTATATCAGCCTTTTAAGCTGATGTGCTTTCCTTCAGATGACACTGATAGAATCCAGTCACTTCTGAAGGCTGGGGGCTGGGCCACACCCTCCCTCCCAGACACAGGTACAGCTCAGTCAAATGGCTTCCCAGGCTCTTCGGCCTCTGCTCAGAGACTGTCTGCTTGGGAAGTGCCCCCTTCCCTACAGCCTCCTTTCCCTCTGAAGAGAGCTATTCCCAAACTGCTCCCCGCCTGGCTCACAATCCGTGTGAACTCACTCCAGATCCAGTCTGCAGGAGATCACTTAATAAGCATCCCCAAAGGGGACCCTCCCCACTTGACATTCTCAGCAAGGCCACAAGGAAAAGCAAGAGGGATGGGTGCATTATCACCACCCTGAGGCTTGACAAGGAGACAGGACTTCAAAAGTGAGGTAGCTTTTGATTCAGCATAAATACTTTCCCAACTAAAGACTTCATTTGATCCAGCAGCTTCTGAGCCATAAGCAAACACTTCTGACCCTCAGACAACCCGGGGGGACCCTATGAAATGACAGGCCTTGCCCACTGCTGACAGGAGCAGATGGGCTCCGAGGCGAATGATTTCTCACTGATACCCTGCAGAACAAAAATCAAGCTGATAAATGACAGAAATGAATTGAAGCATTTTTACTATTATTCACAATGTTTATGAAGACTGAAATATCCTGCAATTCATTAATTGCTAGTCCTTATGGCTTTTAAAGACAACAAAAAAAAATTTCACACATACGTCCAGGTAAACAAATGTTCTCTTTTGCCCCTTCCCTGATAAGCACGAAGAGCCAATTTGTGAAAGAAGATAGGGCTGATTTTCCATGCAACAAATCAAAGGTGTACTTCCAGCTTGAGGCCCTTGATGTGTAGTTTGCTATAGGACTGATGGTACTAAGCAAGGTTTCATTTAGAAGGTTTGTATTTTAATTTTTAAAATGAGCCAAGTGCTCCCAGAGGAACTGTAAGGCATTCCTCTACAGTTTCTTAAAAAAACCTAATAATGCAGAAGGCCGAACTTGCTTACAGCACAGATGAAATGTAAAATGACGTTTCACACTAGCCTGGAAGTCTGAAGCAAAGGGCTGGGGTTGCGAGGGTAACTTCTGCTTATGCAAAGCTGCCTGACAACAGCCAGTGCTTTACCAGAGCGGTCAGACAGTCACAGCAGAACATGGATCCCATACAGACATGTGGACTTAAAAACTGGCAAATTCATATTCATAGAAAATTGGAGAAATGAACTGAAAGAATTTTAAATGATGCACGCTAGGTTTAAAACCCTCAAGACTTGAAGAAACGTGGGTGGTAGGCATGTCGATTTGGGAGGGTTACTATCAGGCAAATAGCTAACTTCACTCTGGCTCACGTTAAAACACATAAAACAGTTATTCCAGATTAATCAAGAGAAAAATCAGTATCTTCGGGAATGGCATTAATGAGACTCCTAGGAAACGAAGGCAGAATCTCTAAATATCTTGAATAGCTTCACTAAGAGGATTCGTATTTAACAGAAAGAAAGAATTAATTATGCACAGACCAGGCAGTTAACATGTCCTTGGATAAAAAAAATCACTTCCAAAACTTTTAAATGGTAGTTTTTGTTTGCTTTAGCTAAAATTCAGTATTTCTGAGGACATTCTATTCTTTTAAATCGTGTTTTAACTACCAAACATAATGATAACGTTAATATTTTTATTAACCAGAGCTCCTAAAAGCTTTAAAAATGCCTTGCTGAGCAACAGTAGGTCAAAGCTAAAGACAGGAGAGGAATGTTACCCAAAGGGAGAGTATGGCACCATTCTCTGGTAGGAGTCAGCCTCCAGAACAGATGAAAGCCTTGATTCTCACAGTAAGATTTACACATTTTTAACCAAAGGAAGAAAGAAATCTTACTATATGAAAAGGTTTCTCACAATGGGCTTAAAATTTATTTTAGAAGACTTTCACAGACACACTATTGTAACTTCAAAGGCCTAAAGGATTTGCCTCCTGTTATTTCTAAGCCTTGTTTTCAATGGCATAGTGTTTGTCTTTGTCTTGTATTTGTGCCACTCTGTCACTCATGGGCTTCTTGGGGGGCAAACAGACTAAAGGCTGGAATCTGGCAAGGCAATGAGACCCATCCTGGATATGTCCCGTGATAAGCGGCTCCTCTCAAGGGGAAGTTCAGCTCCTAAACCTTTATTTTGTAAACCTATTGGGCAGAGACAGAATCAAGGCCACAGAAAGGCAGGCAGGGAGCAAACAGTAAGGTAATGGGTAGACACAAACTCTCACAACACTGTGTACGTGACCTAGCGGGCCAGGTGGTCCACCGCTGGTGTTTTCTCTGACAGGAGATTGTGGTTCAGAGCTAAGCTATCCGATACCGCAGCCACTCGCCACATGTGGCTAATTAAATAGTAACTGATTAATTAAAATGAAAAATGATCTCCTCACTTGCACTAGCCACATTTCTGGTATGCAGTAGTCACGTGTGGCTCGTGGCTACCATTGTGGGCAGTAACAGAGAGGGACACATCAGCTCAGAAAGTGCTGTTGGGCTGGTTGTAGAGCTGAGGAAAGGAGACGGAGAAAGAAAGCAGAAAGAATGTCCTCAGAAGCAGCTCAGAAAGCAGGCACAGGAAGCTTGTTGTCTTTGAATGAGAAGAATTTCTTTTAGAGTATGCCAACATTCAAATGAGTATCTTAAATGTTTTTTCAAACTAACACGCGTGGGGTGTTGATCATGTGAGAAGATGCTATGTGCCTTCCATATATAGCATCTTATTTGCTCTTCATGGGAACAGTCGGAGGCAGGCGCTCGTGTAACCCCCAGCCCAGAGACACTAAGTGAGGCCCTGGAGAGCACGCAAGACACCCATCATAAGCCACGCCTGGCTCCAGGCACACGTCGCCTTGCAAAGCCAGAGGTCTTAATGTGCCTGCAGGCGCTCCTTCTGTGATGAAGAGAGAATGGGCTCCAAACACTGCACGGCACAAGGCAGCCACAGCCAGACGCATGGGCCTTCCTCCTGTGAGCCTACTATGTTCTTCACGTAGAGCATGAATCTTTTCTAGTAACACTGGTGCGCTCACCTCTGCTCCATCCTTGCCCCTGCCCTCCACCCACCCCTCTGGGCTTTCCAAGTCTAGCCACTTCTTTTCATGCTTCTAGTGACAGCTTCTCAGAACGTCCCCAACAGTTCAAGCAGAACGCAGCGGTCACCATGCAGAGGACATGTGACGTCCGACATTCGTTCAGACATGAGGTACTAATCCCTTAAACGTCCTGTCAATGACCCCACTACGGAAAGGGGTCTCAGCACAGAGGAGAGCCGAACTTCCTAAGGCTGTGCGGCGATGCAGACACTTCCTCTCAGCTCACCACTGGTCCAGGTGAGCCGAGCAGGTACAGCTCCTGAGTGTCTAACACCTCGGCTTTCACGGGGTCAGTGTCCCATGAAATGACTCAGGAAACTACAATTTACCATGTGTCATCCACTAAGAACCTGTTAAAGCTCTTTTTAAATTGCTCTAAGGGGTGGTGTGCAAACACCTTTGGTCGCGGACGCCCTGCACGACATTTTCCCAGAGCCCTGGCAGAAGCTAAGTCAGCACCCACCATGGAGGCTGAGGCGGGCTGAGCCTCCTTGGGCCTGCCATGCCTTACCTCCGGGGCGAGCCGTCGTCGTGGGGCTGGATGATGACCACCTTCACGGTCACGGACGTCCGGAGCAGGTCAATCATCTGCTCGTGGGTCAGAGTGGCCACGGCCACTTTGCAGATCTCCACGAGCCGGCTCCCCTGGCGAAGGCCAGCCTTCCAGGCAAAGCCAAAGGGTTCCACGTCAGCAACAATTCCTTCAAAATTCACGTGGAAGCCAAGCTGGCCCAGCCCGTTCCTCCGCAGGGTCATTTCCACGGTCTCGCAGCCTCTGGTCACTATCTAAGGAGACAGGAGACTGTCAGAGGTGCACACAGGCCTTGGGCCCACTTCTCTCCCCTTGGCCCTCAAAGCCCCTTCCATCGAACTGTCCAAAAAACAAGACAAGGACACATTTCAATCCAGAGGTCATCATAATTAATCGTAGCATCAACCGCAAAGAAAATAACAAAAGTAAAACGATGGTTTCATTCCTCAAAGGCAAATCCGTTTCTGACACAGGGGTCCTGCTTTTTCTTAGAAGCCACTGACCTAGAGCTTGTGAACTAAAAATGGGTTCTGATAATTCCCTCCTTTCCTTTCTATGTCAGCTCACTTGGCTCTTAAGCATGTACTTCCATCGGCCCTGATGAGCTGTTGCAAAGAATGTAAAGACGTTTTCGAAACCAGGACACGTTTTACCCGTCCACCCATCAAGCAGTAAAACCATTCCACTTCATTCCACTTCAGTATGGCGCACAGCTCTTCCAAGCTAACGCGTAAGACCAGCCCCCAGGATGGTGAGCAGCCGGTGAGAATGCTAAGAGCTGGAAGTGCTCTTTGCGCATCAGCCCTGTGGACCCAGTTCTGGCCTCTAGGACACCTCCCCTGGGGACGGACTGCCCTGCTTGCCTGGCTGCTGGGGACCGTTCACAGCCAGTGTGCCCGCCAGCCAGGCTCCCTAGCACCTGCTCCAAGGCCAGTGAGCCCTTAGAGCCCTTAGAGCCCTTGGAGGCAGCAAGACCGCCCGGGCCTGCAGGCCCTCTCCTCCCTCCAGCCATCTCCTGGGGGCCACGGGCAGCCCCCCAAGCTCTCACCTTCCCTGAGACTATAGTCTGCAGCAGTGTCACGGAAAGAAAGGACAGAGAGGTGGTTTGCATCCAACGTAGTGCCTGAAAGCACTAAGAATTGGCGAAGGCCCCCCCCAAAAGTGCTTACTGAGAAGAACTCCCATGCACAGGAAGAAAACCAAGGGTTCATTAACTGGCCCTGGGCATCACTTATTTGTGGGGACTCTAAAGTCAGGAAGTATCATACCCGCATCCCCAAAGCACAGAGCTAATGTCGGAAGTTTCCATTTAATAAGTGCTCCATTGCCATGAAGCATGCTCTGAATTCAGATTCCTATTTGACAAGACCTATAACTGCACGTACAGCTGCGGGAGGGGGGCTGGGTCTGAGGTTTCCATGGTGACCACCACAGGTACAAACATTACCATCAGCTTCTCACAGACACATGTGGCACTTCGGAGCTTACGAAAGTGCGGAAAGGGACTGCTGGTCTCAGATACTGGTGAAGATTTGAAAGATTGAAGTTTCCAAATTACGAACTGAACTAATTTAAAACTGTTGAAAAAGTATTTGTAATATGTACAACCTGAATACATTTTTCCATCACTTCTTTTGCAAGTTTATTTCAACTACGCTCTCCTACCAAAGATGACACGAGACATGTGCCATGTGCCCTGCCTTCTTTCCGATGTTAACACAAATTTCCCATGGAAGTTTAACACACATGTCAGGTGAAGAGTGAAAGGACTAGTTCTTCTAGCTGTTCTGCTGGTTTCCTCCCACCACTTGCCATCTCCCCTACTGATGTATTTTGCTGTTTCTTGCTTCTTAACATTCACTGAACAAAGCCGTTCTCCATTTATTTGTAGTTCCTCCTTTTCACATGGACTCAACCGTCACACGAAAATGGTGACCTCCTATCCATGTACCCAGGACTGGCTCCATGATGAGTGGGGCTCAGGGCAACTTAAAAATGCAGGACCCCGCCATCAGACATGACGCAGGGGGCTGGCCTGGTGGCTCAGGCGGTTAGAGCTCCATGCTCCTAACTCCGAAGGCTGCCGGTTCGATTCCCACATAGCCCAGTGGGCTCTCAACCACAAGGTTGCCAGTTCAATTCCTTGAGTCCCACAAGGAATGGTGCAACTAAGATTGAACACGAAACCTTGAGCTGAGCAGCTGCTGACTTCTCGGATGGCTCAGTTGGTTGGAGCGCGTCCTCTCAACCAAAAGGTTGCTGGTTCGACTCCCGCAAGGGATGGTGGGCTGTGCCCCCTGCAACTAGAAAACAGCAGCTGGACCTGGAGCTGAGCTGCGCCCTCTGACAAAGACTGAAAGGACAACAACTTAAAGCTGAATGGCACCCTCCACAGCGAAGACTGAAAGGACAACAACTTGACTTGGAAAAAAGGCCTGGAAGCACACACTGTTCCCCAGGAAGCATAAAGTCCTGTTCTCCTTAAAAAAGAAAAAAGAAGAAAGAAATGACTGAGAATTCCAAGACAGTCACAGCAGAGCACCCAGCCAGACGGGCCCCTCTGAGAGGGTCCCGGGGTGACCGCCGAGGCTGCCCCACCAGGAAGCTGGCCTGCCAGTCCCTCTCGGAGAGAGCTCTCTGCCTTCCTGTGGTACCTGCCTAACAGATACCTTTCATTCCCCATCCCCCATTGCAGAACTCACACTGAGCTCACCAGCTGGCAAACAGGTCCCACCTGAGAGGCCCCATTTCTGCTGCTAAGGCCCTGCACCAACCCTGGCCCCTCCCTTGGGTCTTTGGGGTGTTGTCTCTGGCATCTCCTATGCGAGTCATCCTGGACACGGAACCTATTTCCTCAAACACACCCCACACACCGGCACTTCAGTCACATCGGCAATGCGGTCGCTTTCTAGGAAAGTGGGGGGATGGGTCTGCGGGACAGGGAATGTGAAGAGCCTGTGGGACCTGCGTTTCGGGGGCGGTGAAGTCGCAGCTGTGCTGATTTTTGGGAGCACAGATTATGATGGCTCGGTGGGTCTCCTAAGAGAAGCATCTGCCACATCCCTGAAAGCATGCCGCGTCCTGAGAGGCCCTGGGATAACTCAATTCTCCAGATACATAAACTAGGCACATGCTTAGCCATCCCATCCCAGAGTTCCATCGAGGTTTGCGCACATACAGCCCATAATACTGTTGAGCACACTGAGGCCGATTCCTAGAAATAGTGTCTGCAAATAATGAAAGGATTTCTCCAGGGCTGGCAGACACTGACTGGATAGTATTGCTTCTCGCACAGCATTTCGAATAGCAAATGGGAGATTCAGCCTCAGTGGGAGGAAAGGGGCAGGAAATGGGTATAATTTCTTCATTTTTCATGATCCATAATTGACTAAATCTTTTCTGAGGAAATATACATCCCCTTGGGGGAAGATTTAGACATGAGAAATTCTTTTATCAAAGCATCTTTCGTTCTTATATTTGATTTATTCTTGTATATATTCTTGATATATACTCAAACTAAAACCGGTATCTTCCTTTGTTAAAATTAGGAGAAATGTAACTGTTAAACCCATGGACATCATTTAGGGGTCTTGTGCTAAAGATAATATTAGAAAAAAAATCTCTCTCTTGACTTTTGTGTTTATTGAATTTAATGGCTAATCCTATAAAACCTTAAGAAACTGTGGCTGGAAGACTAAGGACACATTTAACCTGGCAGCTTGAACAAAATGCCTGCCGTATAAATAGGCAGAGAGTTGCAGCTGCAAAGAGGACGCAGCCCCGGTGTCTAGGGCAATTCTGTGCTGTCTGAGCTCCCTGTGGGAGGCGGCCCTGCCAGTCTCTACAACAACACGACAGCTGGCCATCCTCCTGGTGTTCCTTCAAATGCTATAAAACTATATCTCGATGTTCCCTTTTGAAAGTTGGCTTCACTTTCCCTTTCCAATCAATTGGTAATGGGTGCTGCCCCACCATTCATGTACTCATCAACGGCACAACATTTACAATTTAACTCTGTAGCCTTAAGACATCGTCCTTCATTCCCCAGGTGCCACAATCATGGTGGAATCTCCACAACGGAAGCCACTAAGAACCAGGCACTGAAGACCTCAGGACAGTGAGAAACAAAGCCTGTACTTACTCCTAATCGCTGAACAATTTCCCTTACGTCTTCAGCACAGTTATCCACCGAGGACAGGAGGATGCACTCTCCTCTTTCGTAAAACACTTTGATGCTCATTAGTCCAGAGGTCCACCCAATGACGTCCCTGCAGGAGCAGTTAAAAACCACGTTCTTGGAGTCCTTTTCGATCAGCATGATGAACTCGTTGGAAACCCCAAGCAGACACTCAATATCCGCCGACTGGCCGAAGTCCCGCGCCACCACGTGCCACATGATGGCCCCCACGCTGAACAGATGGGCGTCCTTCCTCGGCTTGACTTTCTCCTTTTTCTTTGCGCCCAGTGTGATGAAGCTGAACTTCACAGAGGTGTCCACAGTGGCGGTCGTGACAAAGTTCTCCGCCAGGTCCTTCAAGTACTCTTGCCTTGTCCGCGTGGCCATTGCTCGGAACTTCTCCGACTTGTGGGCTGCGTTTTCTGCATTAATTACTTTGGCTAAAAGGAAGTCCCGAAACACCGCTGACTTTGGGAAAGTGACGCCTTTGGGAATTGGTGGACCAAATGGTGGCACATCTTTTGATCTAGACACTCCAACACTGAGGGAGAGAAAAAAAAACAAAAGAAACAAGATGAGCTGTGATGCCATAATATTTACCTTCAGAAATCTGACACGTACCCGCACTTTCAACTTAGCCGTCTATTTTGTAGCTACTTGGTATCCTAACTCTGGATACCAAGTTTTGGCTTGTTTGTACTTAAAGAAAACTTTTCAAACTTCTTAGATGGTGGGGCGGGGGTGTTATGGGTTGAGCTGTGTTCCCTCAAAATGTGCATGTCGCAGTCCTAAACCCCAGTGGCTGGGAACGTGACTGTTTAAAGACAGGATCTTTAAAGCGATGATTAAGTCAAAATGAGGCCGTTCGGGTGGGCCCTCATCCAGCCTGACTGGTGTCCTTATAAAGAGATTAGGACCCAGACAGACACCAGGGACGCCCATGCACAGAGGGAAGACCATGTGGGGACAGAGAAAGAGGGCGGCCATCTACAAACCGAGGAGACAGGCCTCAGGAGAAACCAAACCTGCCGGCACCTTCATCTTGGACTTCCAGACTCCAGAGCTGTGAGAGAGAAATGTCCGTTGTTGAAAGCATTCTGTCTGTAGTGCTTTGTCATGGCCACCAAGCTAAGATAAGGGGTAATGAATCCACAGTGGAATGGAATACCCAGAGTTTCAGATGGTGCCAGGCTGGTCCTCTAACTCTGTGGCTGGTCGTCGCTGAGAAAGACAGTGACACTTCCAACAGAAGTGAGGTTTGCGCCAGTGGCTGGCGCTTCACCGGTGCTAGAAAGAATGATCATACTTACAGCGCCACTGTTTTCAAGTGTCTTTCTTAAGGAAACACTCACTTGATCACATTCTGAAAATCTGAATGGAAGTTTCATGGGAGTTTTAAGAGATTCCAGGTTTTGAAAACAATCAAAGGTATAGTGATAGTAACAACCATCTTGATGTAGCAAAACAATAAGGCTTCCTTACGTCAGACAGACGTTTTAGTTGTCTCATCCTTTTGGAATAAGATCAATTATAAAGAGTTAATAAATTAACAAATAAAAGACAAGTGACTGAATGAATGACTCCTACAGCATCTACAGTATCTACTACCAATTACTGAGTAGCTTCTGCAGGCCAAGAATTTGTACTAATCCCACACCCGCCCAGGCTGATATTTTCTATGTCGGGATAAACAAAGGAAGCAATCTAGGCTTCATTTTCATCACTGCAGAAAATCCTGAAAGAAGTGAATTAAGGCATGAAAACATTCTGTCCAAATCTGTTCTGTCAGGTATCAACTCCTCTTCTAGCACGTGGCCGGTCAGACTCTAAAGCGATTGCAGTCCCCCGACACCCCTCACCTCTGCAGCAGAGTCAATCACTTCTGGGTCACGTAGGGGTGGAGCGGGGGACACGGCAGCACAGGGAAGACAGGATGGGGCCTTCGTGAGTATGAAAGGGGAGAGAAGGACTGCCTCCCTGTGGGGCAGAGGCACCGAACTCATCCTTGTAACGAGTATGTGCACTAAACCACAGGGTCACATAGGGCCTGGACTCCTATCCTCCAAGGAAGGGCCTAGAAAAGCTCGACAGAGTTGAACTGAATGTCCCTCATGTTAGGTCCCCGAGCACTGTCCCAAAGCCGCCGTCTGGACTGGGGCTGGTCCAGGCTCACCTGCCACTTCTCCTCTACTCTATTCCTGAGCTCACGGCCTCTGCAGAGTCTGCCCTCCCAGTACTGGGCATAACACACCAGTGACTACTCTCCATGATCACCTCTCCCACATGTGGTTTTCTCTTCCAGTGAGGAGCAGATTCCTGGATGGAATCTCCCCACAGGGGGCTGAGGAGGCCAAACCCTACTGAACCCTTCGCAGGATCACTTCTATGCACTCAGCTCCATTGGCTTCAAGCTGCTGTCTGACTGCAGCTTGTATGCACTCAGGCCAAAGCAGCAAGAAAACTGTTCACGCTCAGCATGCTCCCAGGTGGCCTCACTGCGCAGCTCCACGGGGCAGACGGAGGAGTCTTTAAACAGGGCAGTTCTTTGTGTCCCAAAGTTTGGACCTGAGTGTCTGACTGATGTCCCTTTTACAAGGTAGGAAATATGCCTGCTCGATAAACGGCAATTCTGTGCATCTAGGACCAAAGTTGTACAAGAAATGCAGCAAAATTGAGGCATGGCTCTTCCACGATTACTGCGGTGGTCTGTGGGTGGGGTCAGTCAGAGAGCCTGCCTTACAAAATTTATGGAATCCTTAGTCTTTCAAGCAGAGCTGAGGTCAGAGGAATGTTCTTTTGCCAGATTCAGATAAACCCTAATGGGTGGGAGTGGGAATGTGTTTCAGAATTTATTCCAATCATGTAGCATTGGTTGATGATTTAAATATAAGACCCATGCCCCGAAAGCCCCACCACCAAGATGAGCATTTCTTAATGTGCGAGTTAGAGGGCTGCAGGAAGGCTCAGTGAGGAATCTGGTGCTCCCGTTGGGATTCCAGCTGCACCAGCTCAGACCGAGCTAGCTCCTCAACCCTTGAGTGCCTCAGTTTCCTCATCTGTAAAATGGAGGTTAAAACAGTGCCATCCTTAAATGCCCACTGTGAGGATTAAACAAAATAATGCATGTAACGTGATGATTATCCAAACTTACCATTATTATTGTCACAAATCATTATCATTTTAATCGACTTACCATTATCATCTAATTTTTGTCAGGATGCGCTACATGTTCAATTGGCTAACCTAGAAGTCATTATTTTCTGTAGAGATTTCTTCGCTCTTAACTGGGAGTTAGCTACCAAGCCCACATAGCAAGGAACTTAGTCATCCAATTCCTAAGGGGTGCATTTATCTTGGGCGAGTTTATCTTGGAAAGTACATGGACACATAAATCCCTCAGTGAGCCCTGCAATGGCCGCAACTATTCAAATTAAAGAACCTTACATAAAGAAACAGGCTCTTAGTTAAGGTTGCTTTTGCAAATTTCAGGCTAAAATCATGTTACATGGTGCTTTGGGGATATCACCTCCTCGTTTCTCTCTCAGTTCAAGGGGACCTGAGGTTCCTGCGTCTTGGGGGATGCCGGAGACTGCCGCTGTGGGGAGCGGGGGAGCATCCCTTCCCCTTTGAGACATGCACACGTGTGAGGCAGCAGTTTTCCTCAGGAGGTCATCGCAATCCACGAGCCTGTCGGGACTGCGGGGCTGCACTCAGTGGCCTGGCAGGTCCCCGACAGCCAGGCTCATGGCCTCAACACCGGTACAAAGCGCACAAAGCTCGCGAGGGAAGCGGCACTGCCCCAGCGGTGTGCCGTCATCCAGTCTTCTTTAGAACACGTCCGTGGATTAAGACATAGCAATTTAGAAAACAGGAGACCTGGACTATATTTTATCGTTTCCTTGGAAATTATTTTAATGAATTGATTTGCCACTGGTGTGTTTTAGGAAACAGCATATAAAACAGACCTGTAAGGTGTTTTGGGAAAACTTGGGCACTGTAACACATGACAGAGAGCACATGGTTTGATAAAATGCTATGGAATTGATTTGACTATGGGATTGCAGGAGACTAGCATCGATTCGCTGAGGAATGCTCCTGGAGTTTATAAGTTCCCCAAATCCAAGGCACTCTATTGACTTTACAATTGAGTGTTATTGGTAAACGATCATTTAGTGACAACAACGTGCTTTCTTAAAAACCAATGACTCCATCTCTGAACGATTTACACACGTTGTCTCCCATCATAGGAAACATAACACCCCTTTTGTTTACAGGTAAGGTCTACATCTATACCAATACTGGTTTAAAAAATATCCCTCTCTAGTAATTGAATTAAAACCAGAAAATCTGAAAGAAATAAAAATACGTATTACTTATCTTTAAGATTTTGTATGCTAATGAACCCCCTCATGATATAAGCATAAAGCAAAGATAGAAAGTAATTAAGAATACTTGATTTGACCCAAAAATAGCAGCCAATAAAATAAAACCAGATACAATACAGCCCTAGGGTTAAGTTTCCAATCCATTAGGAAGGTTCGTTTAAGATTATTCTTCATAATTACCATTCATCGGGTGAGATCTTAGAAGAATAAGTCAATTTACCACGTCTGCACCAACGTCATCTATTTAAGCATAATATTTATACAGAATAGATGTTATACTTTTTTCCAATATTTCAAAGGAGTTCTGGGCAATGAGACCAGCGATCTGTAACTCACACGTGCAGAGGCCCAGGTTGGTTCCAGGCATTAGACACTGCACAGTGGGGCCAGAGGTCGCTCCGTGTAACCAGCTGCCTGGGAGTCAGCACGCAGGGTAAGAACTTCTGGCTCTAGGCTGTGTGCTCTCCTGAGATGCGCTGGGCACGTGACAGCATGTGACGTACTGACTGGTTCCCTGCCTGCGGGAGGCCGTGCCCTGCAGTGCTCGCAGGCTCAGCTCTCTCTCCCACACCCACGCGCCTGTGCTCACCTAAGCCCTGCGGGCAGTAAACTGGCAACTACTGTGTTAAGATTATAAAAGAAATAGCCTTTGATGAGTGCCAGGGACTCTAATTGGTGTTCTACATAATTCCTGCTATTCATTCCTCATAACTACACACTGAAGTAGGTACTATTATCCTGAAGTTTAAGAGAAGGAACCAAAGGCTCCGAGAAGTAACTAATTCCTACAAAGCACCATGATGAGCTGCAGAGCTGGGTTCAGCCTCCAGCCACAGACCCACTCTTTTCCCGACCCCACTGCATGGTCCCCAAGCGACAGCTATTTCCTAAGAAGGAGACAACTGTTTCTTAGGGGTAAAGAAGAAAAGCAAGCTGCACTGGAAACAGTCTCAGGATTCCGAACACACCACGGCCTTTCGAAACCACCAAAGCCAGCGTCAAGTCCTGGTTTCAGCAACCCTGCAGGGTAAGTGCTTGCAAGAGTTTGGATGAGAAGCAGTGTTTTGCCACCAACATAATTACTTCCTCCGAAGAAGCACTGAAATGGCCACATCGTCCATCTCCGAGGCTGGTGACAACTAAGCTGTGGTTCTGGCACAGGCTGGAAGAGGTTTTTAAGAGGAAATGTATAATTTATGATTTTGAGCTGCTAGGTATTTCACTTTTTCAAAAGTGGGAAGAAGGCAATTATTTCTTCTAGAAAGTATCTGAGGGCAGGTAGTGGGAAATATAATTAGAAAAAAAGGATAATTATGGCGTTAGAAACAATAATTGGAAAACAAAACCATTTGGGGGAAAAAATGCACCTGGGAGCATGAGAAGCAGGGACGGCAACCCACCTGTAACACACGTTCTCCGTGCACGGATGATGCACTTTGACGATGACAAAAACGTGCTGGAAGTGGGACCGGATGCTTTTGGGAGTAAAAGGAAGTGCTCCAGGCTCTTGGAAGACAATGGTCACGATGTCGTTTCCTATGTGCCGTTTCCGCAGGAGCTGCAGTCAAGAAAGTGAACAGACCCTCACAGAGTTACAAACAAGGTTTCCTGCAGAAACAAAATGTACAAGTACTGGGTTTCCCCGAAAATAAGACCTAGCCGGATAATCAGCTCTAATGCGTCTTTTGGAGCAAAAATTAATATAAGACATGGTCTTACATTAGAGTAAAATAATAAAATAATATAGTAAAATAAGATCAGATCTTATATTAATTTTTGCTCCAAAAGACGCATTAGAGCTGATTGTCCGGCTAGGTCTTAATTTCGGGGAAACACGGTGTATACAATTAACTCATCTTTCAATTTAAAGAAGTTATTTAGAAAAGTAGGATCTTCTCTGGGAGCCAGGGCTCCCATTTGCGATGACAGGAAAGCAAACGGGCTGTCTCTAAGAGACCCGGGACAGGGAATGCCTAATGAGCTAACCATCTCTTTCAATTTCCGTTCTCCCCTCTTCTTTATCTTCTCACCCTAAAATGGTAGCAGTGAGAGCTCAGAATGCTTTAAGGAATTTTACTGTTTCTGCTAACTTTAAAGAAGGAGACAGGGTACAGACCGGCTCAAAGCCCTGAGCTACTGCGCTGGGGCCGTATACTGGTCCTCCCACAGAAACACACATTTCTACAACAAAAATACAGAAGACTGGTATTTTGGTGGCTAATATATTCAAACTAATTCACCGAAATTTGGTATTTTAAACGTAATTCAGAAATACTAAATTCCATCAGATTAACAGCTGGAAAACCCAAGAGTATGTAATCTTATAAATTACAAAGGTGGTGGGAGAGGAGGGGCCCCAGAGCGCAGCATTATAACACTGTTATCTTTGACGTTTCTTTTCCCAAGAGCACCCACCCCCACCGTTTCTCCCATTCAGATTCCCTGCCTAGACGGCAGCATACCTGCCAGGAACTTCCTTAGCCAGCCACAGCGGTGCTCCACTCACACACCCAGGCCCACTGCCACCCCAGTAGTTGTCTTCTGCTCCAACTGTGCGCTTACTTTGGCATACGGTCAGCGTCATCATGAGGACAGTCGGCCTTGCTGACTCCTGGTGTCCTAGTCTCTAACGGCCTGCCTAGGACATCGCCGGCACCCAGCACACACTGGCTCAGTGGATAAAGAGGTGACAGGAACGTACAATCACAGCCACACAACACGCAGATGACACTCTGACCGCCTCTGAACACATGCTGACACATCCACGTGGGTTTCCGCAGCGAAAGCGTCTGCGTTCACGGAGTCTGTGATCTTCAGTTTAAATAGACACCGTCATCGTTATACGAGCTGGTGATGTCAGCACAGGAGCGGGATCATCTCAGGTAGTAAATTCCACTGTACTAGCAACAATGAAGACGGCAAGCTTGTTCCCAAATGTATTTGGCACCAGAACACATTTCATGCTGTAAAGAGCATTCAGTTCAACTTTTACAACCTTTTAAACCCAGATACCAAAAGGATTTCGCCATGGGGGCCCTGACTTGTGATTTAGCACGATAAAAGGCCTGGGAAAGTAGAAACGAAATGTTCATTCTTCCAGAGTTGTCTTTATGCCAGTTAAACTGCTGACTCATGTGTTGGAAAATTCCTATTGCACTACTAATGATTAAACTTATAAGCACATGAAAATCATCTCACTGTCAGTGAAGTTCTGAGACATATGCTACTATACATATTACTACAAACCCAATGTATCGCCTTTAGTTTTAAAAATGTTTGCTAGACACTGAAGTAAAATGTGTCATTTCAGATGCATGGAAAAAATCAGTAAGAAACTATGTCACACTTGCCATGCTGCTATTTGCCCATACGTACTATAGTGGACACAGACGTTAACCACAATAAACATTCCATGTCAAGGAAAGAAAATGGGAGCAAAGACTAGTATCTACAATAACGTCAAAAGACAAACTGAAAATTTTAGTCTAAGATATTCTTCCCTCGTTTCCCCAGATAACTGAAACACACAATTTATATGTACTGTAAGAGGACAAGGGACATTTAGGAACAAATGAAAAGTTAAAATAAAAAAATACCTAAAACGCCTAACATTGTGTTCAACATACCTGGTGAACACAGAACATAGTAGCTTGCGCTGAACTTGACTCAGTGTCCTTGAAACACTGCAATTCTCAGATTGACTAACAAAAGCTGGAGCTCAGTGGCCAAGGCCATGTGTGAGCTGTGCAGCCCCCTCCTGAGCGATTACTGGGTCAGGCTGAACTTCACTCTGACTTTGAACTTCACTCTGACTGCCCCCTTCTCAAATAAAGGCGCTGGGCGGGCCGGGCTCCTAGGGCTTCGTTACTGCAGCTACCGCAACAGTGAATGGGGCACTCCGCCATTTTCTCTTCCTCCTCAGGGAAGACCGGTTTACTGCTCCGGGAATTCACGATAGGAATATTTAAAGCACAAGAGAAATGAAACTTTAAGGGTAGTCCCCTTGATGACATGTCAGACTGCTTGTGTCTCTTTCTAAGCGCATTCTTTTGCTTTGTAAAATGGGCCCAAAATGGTTTTAAAAGTCTAGTGAATTTAACCATAGTCACAAAAAGCACTTTTTACAAAAAAATAAAGTATATGGAGGGGACGGGAGCAAGGAGATTCATTAAGAAGAGCAAAAGCAAAAGCTCTTCGCAGGAAAATAAAATAAGAAAAAAGAACACCTTGTCTATCAACAAATTGCTTGGATTTACTTAGAGACTAAAGAAGTCTAACATCTGGATAGTTAACAGAAACATTATTCACTGTTTCCTAAGATCTTATCCAACATGAAATAACCTAAGTAATTTCTTGGACTTCTTATTTAAAGGTAAATGTTTTCTTCAGTGGTTAGTTACATTTTGTTCTAAGTGGTCAATGAAAGTCTGTATAATCAGTCTGGAGATGGAAGAAGAAAAGCTGTCACCCCATAAATAAATGCAGCCCAGCACACCAGGAAGGCAGGTCCCTATTTGTTTGGGGAATTAGGGAACCACACTACTAGGGCTAACTCTCGGCCCTGGAAGCTCATGGCACTTTCTCGGAGCCAGGGGAACCAACTCAGCGTCTTTAACTGCGAGAGTAAGTTAATAAATATTGCATTACATGAATTTGCACAGTCAATCCTATGAAATTTCCAGCACTTGATTGAAGCCGTGAAACAGGCATAAGCTCTTTCTTGTGAAGACAAGGAAAGTGAAAATGTGATTCTTCACCCAATTCCATGGCAAAAGGCATAGATGCTACAGAAATAGAAACCTTTGGGTTGGTTCTCAATTCCGGAAACAGACATCAGGGTGTCACAGGACCAGCTGTAAGTTGGTGCGACAGTCAAAGGCAGGTGAAAACAAAAGCTGTGAGGCGGCCACACTTGGATCGAAATGGCATGGGAGCCAACTAGGCAGATCTATGAGACTCTCTGTGAACAGATTCATTTGTCAAATTCTTGTTTAAAAACCCAGCAAGATAGAAAGAAAAAGCAGTTGGCACCTAATTCCGGAAAGGAGGGAGGCAGGCTGCACAATGTGAAGGAGAAGCTGCTGCGATGTCCAGAAGTTTTAAGTCAGAGAAGAGAAAGCTTAACTTGAAACTGGAGAAAGCACATCTCCAGAGAGCTGCTTATCTTAAGAAACCAATATGTGAATATCAGCAAAACTTCAAAGAGAAAACTGCATTACTTCACGATTACAAGTTCTGAAGTTCAGAGATGAGCTCAAAACTGAGCAAAAAATTGAATGCTTTCCCATAGGAAAAAAAAAAAATCACCAGTTCTGGACCTTAGTCCTCGGGTTGGAATCTGAGGTCCAGTCAGTAGCAGCAGGGCTGACGAAGGCCCCCCAACCTAACCAATAGCCTAACCGTCCCCACCGCCCCCAAAGCCACCCTGTCCCTCCAACCTGCTAACTCGTTTCTGCGTCAGGCACTTGGAACTTGCTAACCTCTTGCTTGGGCTAGCTTCTCCTCCTTCCCGGGCCTTCCTGATTTTGTGTGTGTGCACACACAACACATCCCCATACACTTTACACTCAAGAGTGTACACCAGTGGTTAGAATTTCACTTTGATTTTAAAGAGATATCTAGAGTTGCCTGTGGAAAAAGTGAACGCAGAATAGTTGTCTGAATAAGAAAGTGAGGGAAACCTACACACATCACCAGTAGCACAACACAAAAGACCTACAGTTAGATAAGGAAAGACTTGCCTGCTGCTCCCCACGAAAAAGCCAAAGCTAGTTAACCACTCTACGTCAGATCAGAAAAAGACCCTATCAAATCTATTATAATTTCAAGGATTCATCACTGATTTATCATTCTCATATAACAATACAAAACATTTAGTATTAACACTATATAAAATATTTTGCCAATAGCAAGAGTAAATGTACAATCCGTTTAAGCAAGGCTGAATACGTTATGAATGGAGAAACAAAAAAAACCCAAGCTGTAGATTTTTCATGATTTAATGACGAAGTGAAGATAGGAACAGGGTTACGAAGCTACAAGTGTTTCTGTTCTGAGGCTGAGCAATAGCAACCCTTATGCTAAGCAACAATTCTTGGTATCGGGTGTAAGTGTACACTCCTATTTAGGCCTGGGAATAAAGCAAGTCCTGGAAAGCTGAAGAAAAATTTTATTCTTCTAAAAGATTCCATATTACAGGTAAGCCAAGTGCAGTCAGGGCCTGCTCGTACGGCACTTACGGAGATAGATTCCTCCAGCACTGAATGGTTCCTTAGCCGTACCCACTAGGGACTCAGAAGTAAGCGCACAGAGCTTTGAAGGCAGGGGGCGACCATCTGTCTAAATTACATGGAGAAGGGGTTCCAGCCTGGCTCCAAGCTGACAAGCGGTGCCCCCATTACCTCTGGAGATGTCAAGCCCAGCACAAGGCTAGGACCAGCATTCTTCAAACAGAGTCTCAGAAAGTGAGCAAGAGGTTGGTTTATTCCTTAGGGACCTCCATGGGGCTCCAGCCCCCCTTCCAACAGAGCAGCTCTAACTTCATACAGTAAAAAAAGTTCACTGTGTGCCAGGCACTGCGGTCCCTTTATCTGTTTTATAGCTTCAGTTTAAAGGAAAAGTTTCTCTGCCAAGGTGAAGTGTCAAGCTCATTTGTGGAGTTTTCTCCACTGACAACACCCCATGATTGCTTCACTCTGACGTGTCTACTGAACAGGCAGAAGGGACACATGGGGAGACACCTCTGGAGCAGGGGACCGACTGCCAAACAGGCCCAGAGACGTGCGGGACCACCAGAGAGCGAAAGCACTCGAGGCGGCCCTTCCGCTCACTCCCTGGTCTGGCTCCGGCTTCTTTGTAAGAGTCAGACGTCCACTGTGGTGAACTCTCTACCGACTTTTAATGTATCTTGGAATCAGCTTTCAGCTTGATTTATTACAAGAACAAACACAAGAAATTCTATCTGATGTGGACGAGTCTGGACCAGTTAAATAGTCACGCATACCACAGTGCTCATTAGGCCAAAGAACAGGCACCACTCATGTGTGGCCAGTTGACTTTGCTGTGTGTCCCGTGGACTCAACATGCAGTCAGGAACCCAGCGAGTCGTGTCAGATTTCCATCTATGGCCTTGGTATTAATGTCATGTGTGGACCCTGGGGTGGGGTGGGTGAGCGATGCGGAAGGAGTCGGTACAACCTGGAACAAGTTTGGAAAGTACACGTCCCAAGATTGCACAGTGACACCCTTGATCCACGAACAGAATATTCTGAGGACAACTCATGACGAGCAAAATATTAAGCGTCAAAGTAAAAATAATTTTCTAAAATTATTGATAAATGAGTTCCTTACTTTCTTAACAATTCAGGCCTTAGTTTTTCATAATAGATCTTTAGGATTAGGAACAAAAAAGCAAAATGCAAATTAGGTCATCTAAAGTACTTGTGCTTTATGTCTAATAAATTACAAAATAATAATAATACCGACTAAAACTCACTGAGCACACTCTGTGCCGGGCATTATTTTGAGTGTTTTACACGCAGTAATTCAGCTAATTCTAACCACCATCCAAGGAAGGTGTAGTAATTCATTAATAAATGTTTACAGCCTGCTTACCATGTTTTGGGGACTGTTCTAGGTGCAGAGGGACACCTCGGCAGAGGAAAGAGATCAGTCTGTCTTCAGGGGTAAGGAAAACTAAAGCACAGGCTTTGCCCAAGGTCACAAAGCTAATAGCTGGGATGCAAACCTGGAAGTGTGCTCCAGAATTCTTATAACAGCTACATTCTTCTGCAGACGCGTTTTTCAACCGAGAAGAAGGAAGCCTCACGGAAGAACCTAGAACCACAGAATTCTAACACTAAGAGGAAGATGTTACATTACCATCTAGTCCAGATATACTCGTGTGTGCCACGTCTCCCCATTTCCAAACCTATGGAACGCATCCCGAAAATGCAGCACTCTTTCCCTCTGAGCCTGTGTGCCACCCCCGAGTCTAAGCAGCCCGGTCAGTCGTCCCGGTGTCCAGTATCTCGGGACAACTGCACAGGTCCATTGTACAATAATCAAAATTCTTGAGAGATGAAGAACCCTACCCTAGGCCAGGCAAGCCACTGACTGCAGTAACCCGAGGACACGAGTCTACTGACTCACCTCCCACCCTTCACGCACCCCCTCTCTATTAGGACAACTTGCCCACCTGGTGTACTTCGTACACAGTAGTCCTCTCGTAGCTACAGTTTCGCTGTCTGTGGTTTCAGTTACCCACAGTCAACCATGGTCTGAAAATTTAAATGGAAAATTCCAGAAATAAACAATCCCTAAGTTTTTAATTGTGCCCTGTTTTGAGTAGAGTGATGAAATCTCATGCTGTCCCGTCCCATTCCACCCGGGACGTGAATCATCCCTTTGTCCAGCATCTCCACTCTGCACGTACAGGACAGTAAGATTTTGAGACAGATTGAGAGACCACGTTCACATAACTTTTATTATGGTATATTGTAAAAATTGCTCTATTTTATTATTAGGTACTCTCAATCTCTTACTGGGCCGAATTTATAAATTAAACTTTATCATAGGTACGGGTACAGAAAAAACATAGCCTATAGAGGGCTTGGTTCCAGCTGTCGTTTCAGGCATCCACTGGGGGTCTTGGAACACGTCCCATAGATGAGGGGGGACTATAGATTTCCTAGTGAATCACATACAAGATCATATACATTCCACATAAAGTAAGAGAAATTAAAAAAGCAAACCCGTTTCTACATTTTTCCTCCTCTACTTCATCAGCATAATTTATTTTATGTCATGGATTCTCACTTGAACTAAAAAAAGAAAGGTAACTGATATAAGACTTTAGGCTACAGAGTTTGTAATGTATAATCTCAACATACAGAGATTTTTTTTTTTCGTCTCCAGTTTGGGGAGTTTAAAACAGCCATCTTCCCACTCCCCATCCCCAATCTCTCCATACACATTTTTGTGCATAGGACTTTTCAAGGACAAATTTCAGTGAAAAAAAAAGTCAGGTACACAGAGCTCATAAACCCACAAATTTTAATTACTGTGCAACAAAAAGGGGGAAGGGAAGCCAGTCTAAGTTCTGTCAAGCAGATTTCAAAATTCCAGGGGCTGCCATGTGAGAAGCGACAGGCCAATCTGTTTGGAGCCCAAGGACTCAGGTCAGTAGGGCTGGAAGGCTTGCGGGCTGAGCACCGCCTACCGGGGGCCGAGGCACTGGCTGTCCCTGCTGACGGTGACAGATGGCCCAGCCTGAGTGAGCTCCGGCTGAACACAACTCACCTGGAGTTCACTACCGCAGATCCTGAGGATCTGGGGACATGTGCACGCTCCAGAGGGAGCTCCGTACCATCTAGTGAATCTACCTGACAGCATTCAAAACAAATGTTTAGAGCTATAAATCCTCTAGATTAGAACATATAAATAAGTACATGTGATCTAGTAACTCCATCTCATAACATACAGACACGTGATCGAAAGATCCATCCTCTGCAGGGAGTGGGGGGAACTCTGACTACTAGAAAACACTAGAAAATTCAGATGCCACAAGGGATGAGGTCAATTAATAGATCGAAAATGGCAAGCAAATCCACCCAGCAATCACCGTGAGAAAAACATGGGAGAGGAGTTGCCCCTGAAGTGAAGAGCTAGTGGTCCGCTTTCCCAGCCTGGCTGTGGGCTCTGAGGTGGTCCCCAAAGCTAGTGACCAGGCGAAGGCAAGGGGCTTCTTGGGAAAATGTGTACTTTGACTGCCATCATTGAACTTCACGAGCAATTAAGAAAATAAAATACTATGCAACAATTAAGTTTCATTCATTCGACAAGTATTTATGGAGCAAGGGGTCCTTGGTGCTTCAAAATATTTAGAGCAAAGGGGAGCAGTTAAGTGACATCAGGAGAACTAGTTTCCCGAGCATGGAAACAAACTTTGTTTTAACTGCTAAAATAACCCAAATGCGATTAAACCCCTAAAATTAATTCATGCCATGAAAGAGTTTAAGATCCTTTCTTATAATATTTTCTGTAAATAAGTTATCTACCCACATGCAGAAACCTAAGTTCAGGTTGCAGAGTTGGCCTTTTTATAATTAACACAGTTGACACTAGTTTCCTTTGAGATTTTGCCTAGCGAGCAATAAAGGTGAGTATGGAAGAATTTCTAAGTTTTATAAGGAAAAAGGGCAATGAGATGGGTGCATGAATACTCCCTTTAAAGCCCAAATACTTCCAAATGATTAAAGAGTCAAAGATCACCAATACAGTCCAGGGAAAACGTCCAACGATTCTGTGCAAACCCGACAGCGCGAGCACCGCCCACAGGCTGGCCGAGCACCGCCCACAGGCTGCGCAGCGGGGCGTGCTGAGAGGAGAGCCAGGGACCGACCTACCTGCTGTCTGTTGCTGGGCATGTGGGGCAGCATGGTGGACACGTGGAACATGAGCTCGTAGTCTTTGTAGGTGGTGTAGAGGGAGTGCGTTCCTGTTGAGTCAGCTAGGGACAATGATGGATCATAAAACACGTTAGGCAACTGCATAATTAGCCGTTTAACAGTATGACATTCTCACAAAAGGCAATTCGATGAAAAAACAAACCACTCAACTACAAACCATCGGTGTCTCGATGCTCACCCTGCCCTCTCACTATGGACTGTTTCGACCCCTTTCCAACCCACGTCTGGGGACCGGCATGGATTAGGTTGGTGCAGAAGTAATTGCGGTTTAAAAGGTTAAAAATAATTGAAAAGCCTCAATTACTTTTGCACCAACCTAATAGTTTTCTCCTTATCTGCTCTCGCCCACACGCTTTCTATGGAGCTCATGCCTCCCTGCCCCCTACACCTCCTATACCGTGGCCCTTGCAGTACCGAGGGGACGAAGGGAGATGGCCCACAGTGGGTGAGGGGCTTCTGCTGGAGGGAGATAGGTGAGCAGAGAAGGAAAGAAGCGGCAGCTGGGGTGGGTGCAGGCCTGGGTGCAATTATCTGAACGGTATGAGCTAACCATCCTTGTAAGTGTGTGTGTGTATGTGTGTGTACAGTGACTTCTTAGTTAGAACCCAGAAAAATGAAACAGGACTGACTTTATACGGAAATGAGAACAAAACAATGTTTCTTAAATGACATAACTGATTTTCTTTTCTTTTCAACAGGCAATGCAATGAAATGGTAGCATGATTAAGATTACGGAGAATGAATGAGATCCCTTACTGTATATTATGCACTGATACGCATTAAAAATGATGACATCTGAACCCTGTCAATCATACAGCAATTCATCTTTTGAAAAGCAGAATGATTCTTTGCAAAATCAAAAGCCATCTGTATTATCAATAGATTATCTCAAACTGTGAGTGTCAGACGTCCAAACTGACACGGTGACTATAAAATACATCAGTAATAATCTCAGGATATAGTTTTGGACCACTTTGCATATAGATAAAGACAAAAGATAAATATAAATTAAGATGTAAACAGAATTCAAGACTGTCTTTCTCAATCCTTGACCTGTCTATACGTTTCTTTTCCTACTTTTTAAACCACAAGAAACAATTCTACTCTTTAATATCATTTAAAATAAAATTTATTCCATTGTATCTGTTGGGTAAACTCTAAGTAGTCATCTTCAGTTAACCTTTTTTTAAATCTAAAAATTAAAATTTTTACTTTGAAAACACTGAAACATTTAACCTTCATGGGCTTTTCCGAATCCTGCCATATGTTTTTATTTTCAATATTGATTATCTGACTCAGAAGTAGTCTTGAAAATCCTCTACAAAGAATATCATGTACAGTTTTGCACACTGAAGAGACTCACAGAGGCGATTTCATAAATATGGGGAGTATTTGCAATGTTTACACATGGACATTGACAAATCAACTTGCAGATAGTCAGAGAGGATAGGATATTCATCTAACAAGCTGTATATTAACCAGTCCCCAAATAAAGGGATTTTCACTTCTAAGTATTCATTAAATGCATACTTGTCATTTGTCCCAGGACGTCTTAGAAAATGACATCCCATTTTGGGGGTCTTGGCTCTGGACCCTGACAGTGCTCGTGCTTGGACTGAGCAGGCCGGACATGAGGGAAGGATGAGGGGGGGGCCGATGGCTGGGAAAAGCAGCAAAGGTCAGGGAGGAAACAGCCCAACACACTCAAGGACTCCTGTCACGCCACGGTGATCAGGATGGTTAAATGTCAGCGAAGGAAGTCGGACAGGGATTGAATAGGCTAGTCAACCAGAAATTGCAATGAAAAAAGAAAATGCATTTTGGGGGGTAAAAAACACTTTTAAAGATGTGGCCCTGCTTTGTCTATCCCAAGCTGTAGTAAAGGATGAATTTCCGAAATTAACTATTCTAACAGTTTTTCTCTCGAACACCAGCACAGTGATGGAGAAGGTAAACTGATGAGCTTGTTCCAGGCCGCGACGCGTATGCTTTGTTCACAGAAACTTAGGCCAGGCCATCAGGGAGTCTCCATGCTCACTCTCTGCTCCCAGACTCTGCTCACATGCTGGCTGCCCGCGGCCTGGGCGCCACACTGCCGTCTGGTTCATGGGGCATCTTAGGAAGAGGGGGGCTTTCCTGCTCCATCTCATCGTGTGCTTACCAGAAACAACCCACTTTAAAGCTGGAAGGGACACCCAGATACTCCAGCCCGAACGCTCTGAACGTCCCTTGTGAAGAAAACGAGGCCCACATTTGACCAAGGAATTAAAACTAGAACGTAATTCTCCTGAATTTAAGACAATTTTGTTTGTTTGTTCTGAGAAAGACATAATCTTTATTTGACTATTCCATGAAACATGATTCATAGAAACCTCCTCTCTACTAAAGGAATGTCTTAGACTCCTCTGCATCTCACTGAAGGCCTTGCTCACAAAAATAAGTTAGGGATTTGCTGATTATTTAAAATCAATAGGTCACAATCTCGTTCTTACGTTATCATTTCCTTGAGCTAAGGTGCTTAGCACTACATCTATAATGTATCAAGGACATCTCTAAGTCACAAAAGTTCAAAGCTGATGTCAATTCTATACACAGGAAAATATTTGCCTTATCCATGTCATAGTTTGACAGAACGTACAGATCAGAAGTTCTTACAATGTTCCCTCAGTCCACCCCACTGAGTATGGACGACAGGCTGGCACGGATTCCTTGTCAGGGATGGCTTTCCAGAATGCACATCCCTAAGGGCAGCAAAGCACTCCCTTTAGGGTCTGGTTTGCAGGTAAGAACTTTGCCAAAAACAGAAGAAAACCCAGGAAAGGTCTCATTGAACTTTCTTAAAATATGTGGCTATTCACAGGGGGTGTCAGGAATTATTTCCTTACCTGTATGGATCTGAGGCATGAACAACACGTGTTTAACACAACAGCAAAGGCCAACCCTGGCAGGTGTGGAGAACATGCAGGGACCCACATATGAGCTAACAGTATCTGTCAGTGCAATTTTCAAAAACAGATAAAAAAGCCAGAAGGGAGGACAGGTGCATGGAGCCCCCAGCACGACCCTGAAGTAAGTGAGGTCCAGTGACGGGCCCAGGTGAGCTGGACATCGGGGAGGGGAGACCAGAGAAATGGGTGGGGAGACCCGACATTAGGGCGGGGAGATGGACATCGGGCTGGGACACCAGACATCAGGGCGGGGACATGGACATCAGGGCGGGGAGATCAGATATCGGGGCAGGGAGATGGGACACTGGGTGGGGGAGATGTACATTGGGGCGGGAAGATGGACATCGGGCTGGGAGACCGGACGTCAGGACGGGAGACTGGATGTTGGGGCGGGGACATGGACATCGGGGTGGGGAGATGGACATCGGGGTGGGGAGACTGCACATCGGTGCTGGGAGACCCGACATCAGGGCGGGGAGATGGACATTGGGGCAGGGAGACTGGACATTGGGGCGGGGAGATGGACATCAGGGCAGGGAGACCACACATCGGGGTGGGAGATGGACATTGCAGCAGGGAGATTGGACATCGGGGCGAGAGATGGACATTAGGGTGGGGAGATTGGAAACTGGGGCGGGGAGATGGATATCGGGGCGGAGAGACCGGACATCGGGGTAGGGATTGGGTGGGGAGCTACCAGGCACCAGGCCACCTCGGTCCCAATCCCAGCTTAGCCACACACTGTCACTCTCCCAGCCAAAAAAGATCCCACTTCATTCCTTCTAGGAGCAGGCTGGAGGTTCTCCCAGGCCCTCCAACTGTAGAATCTATCTGCTCATCTCATTAAAAGAGCAAGCAATTAATCACGTGGCAATAAGGAGAATTTTCCAAAATACACACAATTACTCTGCCTGGTATTTTAGGTGCTGACGGCAACTAAATAACAGCACAAACACAAACTACCATATTTAGAATTTATGAGGACCTCAAGGAATATGATTGTCTACATGAAGCTGTAAGACAAAGTCGCACATCACAGAATGGCAGACAGCCTGTGTTTTCAATCGGCCAGTCAATCTGGCACCTTAGAGCTAATCCGACGCCACTCAAGGGGACCTATTTAAGAGCCTTGGAAAACAGAATACATCAGCTTCTTAATCACAGCTGCAACTCCCCAGTTAATGCCGTGAAACCAGACATGAACACAATAAGCCCGTGAGCATGGCATGAGCGAATGTGCTAATATTCTGTCTTTTTCAGAAATGAATGCAGTGCTCGTCCTTGGCGCACTGGAACAGGGGTGTAATTGAAGAGGTTAGGCTAAAAGAAAGAAGAAAATATGAAAAGATTCTTCATGAAACACTGGAGACTCTCTCTGCTGCTGTCACAAAGGAAGAAGAGCTGACCTCTGAGCTCACGTGAAGCACAGACCTCTGGAGAAAAGTGCTTCCTTTGCTCATCTGAGGAAATCTAAACTGCATCCCAAATAAGCTGGCGAGGCAACTTCCAGGGTCAAGACCAGAGTAACATGACCACTCGCTCAGACTTACGCGGCATGCCTGCCTCTGGAGAATTAACACACAAACGTGAAGCTTACTTTTATTATCCAGCTGAGCTCGGTATTTGGTGAATCCTTTCAGCCGGACTCTCTGGCCCAGAAGATCAAGGAATTCTTCGAACGCCGGTCCCGCCGTCTCATTGTTGTACATTTCCTCCTCTGTGCTCTGGCCTGCTTTGCAATAAAGGATCCCAACCTTGTGCTGAAAGCTCAGCTGAAATGGAGGAGAAATGTCATTACTCGGGAAAGTGTATCCGCCAAGCTAACTTCCAGTAAAATTAAAACATAGAAGCTTAGAATTCTGTTCTCAGAAAAGTATGCCCATAAGCAAGTAAGCAAAAGAATAAGCAGCTATCATTGCACAAATTGCTACAAATGCATCCCAGAACCCCAAATACTGCTGTAAACGCATGCCAGAACCCCCAATACTGCTGTAAACACATACCACAACCCCAAATACTGCTGCAAATGCATCCTAGAACCCCCAATACTGCAGCAAACGCATCCCAGAACCCCCAATACTGCTGCAAACGCACCCCAGAACCCCAATACTGCTGCAAACGCACCCCAGAACCCCAATACTGCTGCAAACGCACCCCAGAACCCCAATACTGCTGCAAACGCACCCCAGAACCCCAATACTGCTGTAAACGCATCCCAGAACCCCAATACTGCTGCAAACTTATCCTACAACCCCAAATACTGCTGCAAACACATTCCACAACCCCCCAATACTGCTGCAAACGCATATCCCACAACCCCAAAATAGGGCTGGAGAGATGGCAGAATCCTTAAGAAATGTATGTACAGTGTGGCCATGTGGGATGGGCCAGGTTTCCAAAATGAACAGAGAAGTTCAAGTGTCCACTCAAAAAGATACAGCTGTGGACATGCTTAACCTTCTACCTTCCTCACAGTAACGGCCATCACCTTCCATGGCAGGAAGAAAAAGGGCCACAGGCTTTTAAAAGTTTGCCCTCTTTGGTTCCTAGGGCTGTTTGTTGTTATTTGAGCATTCATGAAAATATGAAATATGAAAGACTGTAATGAAAAACAAATCAAATTTAGGTCTAGTAAGAAAAGAATCCCAATGGGCATGAGACATATGTACATAGATAGAATAATGTTTTGTTTCCATAAGAGAAACTTTGCCTGTACAATTACACCCATTTCTACAGTTTTGACTATCTTGAAAAGAAAACATCTGCTAAATACACAGTGGGCCATAAAGCATTTCAATAGCAATTGAAGAGTCCCTGCAGTAACCCCGTCTTACAGGCAACCCTACCCCATGCTGGAGGCCGCAGGACAGCCTTCTACCACGGCCGGAGAGAAACTGGACCCACCCTGACAGCTTCCTTATTTTACCCAGAGAGGAATGACTTCTCACTCATGAAATCACAGCACTTAATCTCACTACCAGCAATCTGAGCCTCACAACCTGACAGATTATCAGGCATCATCCATTCCCTAAAGGCGTCAACCCATCATGCTGTTCACTTTTATTATCAAGCCACAAAATAGAGCCTTTAATCAAAATTCATAGCTGACTATATCAGTAAAATTAGGCAAAATGATACTCATTTCCCTTGAGTGACAGAGTGATAAAAGCAGTCTCATCTACATTACCTAGTGACAACATACAATTCAAGAAAGGCAGGGAGACACCTGCTCGGGGAATCTAAGGAAACAGCTCATTGTGCTAGAATAAATTCAGAGTTGAGCAGGTAGCGTCAAATACTCTGAATGGCTTTGACCTTGACTACGGGCTACTGGGGTAGGAAAGGAGGCGTGACCTGTCCAGGCTGCCTGACCGCACATGGGCAGGCCCCTTTCTCACAGTGAGGATAAGGAGGGCGTCCTGCGTGGGCATGGGGTGCTGTGCACGAGCCACTTACCACCTACTGCTGTGAACTGCACCGACCAGTTCTTCAGTGGGGCCAGGAGACCATTTCCATCCATTAACCCAGCGATCGAGGAATAAATGTTTCACCGACTCAAGTCTCCAAATAAACGAGATGCCGCATTCGTGCTAATGGACCATCACCTTCAAAAACTACTCAGCACATATAATAAAAATGCCTGATGTTATCTCATGACTGACATCAACTGCCCCTAGTGACTCAGAAGACATTTCGGTATCTGAAAGCACATGAGGGAGACACTCGTGATTTAGCAGTGGTCACCACGGACGCCACTGACGTCAGAGAGTGTCACGGTCTGCGCTTATCCTCTCACGTGGCCTCAGAACAACTGGCTGGCACCCCCGTGTAATGCTAGTTCGCCTGCTCCTTCGCTGTAGAGAGGATTTCAGCTCTCTCCAGTTAGTGGCGCCTGCCACAGCAGAGTCCACCAGAAACACTGCCATGACAGCACTGGCCGGAGCCCCGAGCCCATGGCCCGCTGCTTCCTCTGCCCCAGCAGCGACTGCGCACCATCACCTGCCCTCAGGGCTCATTCAGTCCTGTGCTGCTGTCCCTGTCGGCCTGTCCCCTGCCCCCTCCCCTGCTGCTCACCTCAGAGCACTGCCAGCGCCGGGTGCCAACGCGGTGCGGCCTCATCTTGTGCCACCGTGCCTCCAATGCCCCCAGCCACATCAGAGCTGGTGCCAGTCTGTGCCCCGGCATTCCAGCAGGAAACCCCTCCCTCTTCTCGCACCCACCAACTTGGGGACGAGGCCCGGAGCAGAGCTGTTTGGGGACAGAGCTTGGGCTGGTGCAGCCTCATGCTGGGTGAGCAGAGCCCTCACAGGACCGACACAGCTTCTCTCTGCGTCCGGTGGACTGGATACTCCCACGGGCTCTTGTTCAGGCCAAGGCCAAGTACGGCTGACCCGTGAATGACATGGCTTGGAACTGTGCGGCTCCACTTACAAGCGGATTGTTTTCAGGAGGTACACACAGTGCTGCAAATGTAGTTTTTCTTCCTTATGATTTTCTTAGTAACGTTGTGTTGTCTCTTCCTTTTGATTTTCTTAGTAGCATTTTCTTTCCTCTAGATTACGTATAATGCGAATACAGTGTTTAACACAGGTACCACACAAACCATGTGTGACCTGACTGTTACCCCTAAGGCTTCCAGCCTACATCAGGTTATTAGTAGCCAAGTTTCTGTGGAGTTGAAAGTTGTACTCGGATGTTCTGCTGTGAGGGGTCGGCGCCCTGGCCTCTGTGTTCAAGGTCAGCTGCACCTGCGGGACCGAGGTGGCCCTGGTCCTCTGCTGACCGCAGTGACATCTGCCTCACACCCTTCCCCTCTCCTCCCAGCGTCGGGCAGACCAGCTGTGCCTAGATCCTAACCGTGAGCAGGACCTGCATTTCCATCCAAGAAGCCACTGGGCCCATGAAAATTAGGGAATGTGGCTAAAGTAGACTTCAAAACCATCAGGGGGTTTGACAATGGCCGGAACTCTGGCTCCAGTGAAAAAGCCCGCCCACGCACACATACATGCACATACGCGCGCACACACGCGCACACACACACACAGGGAGTGGCACAGCACGGGCACGACATGGTTCACCTCTCACACACGCACCAACTCGGCCTCTTGGATCTGGGGGCAGCATGAGGAGGCCACGAAATGGCACTCAGGAGACAGGACTCTGTCCTGTGACTCAGAACAAGCAATTGTAGCTGGTTTACCCACGTGGCTGCGACTCCACTAAAATGGTAACGAACGCAACATCTGGTGAAAAGACAGCTCTCACACGAGTCTTACAAACCTCGTGAAACAATCAAAATGTCACATCAACTACTGCTCCTCCTGGGGGCCATCAGAGAGTGAGCGACACAGTCATGACACAGAACAAGGGAGACTCCAGCTCCCCATACCCCCAAATTCCCAGTCCTCCCAGAACAAGGTTCTGGCTGCACGTCCTTCAGAGCACCCACCATTGTACTGACGTTGACCTGGCCCATCTGACGTCAATCGCAGCCAGTCCCACAGTCCTGCGATGGCACCAGGCTGGCAAAGGCATCTGTACTGTTCATCTGACAAATTACTCGCTTGGCCAAATGCCATACCACTTCAGCGCTGATACCTGGACGTACAGACAGACACACTGCACACAGGCAGATAATGCTGCACACGTGCCTCCCTTGCTTCCCAGGATGGGAAGAAAAAGCGGACTGTTTCATTCCCAAGACCAGGAGTCTTATCATTATTGACAAGAAAATTTAAACTTAAACTGAGGTGACAAAAACCAGCTTCAGAATTGCGAATGTGCAGCCGTCCCCCTGCAGACTCCCAACGCGCTACCTGTTCCCAGCACAGCCTCACTCCTGAGACCTGCTGGACTTCCTCTGAAGCCAGCCGATATGTCAGCAAACATCTCTACCTGGGGTGAGGGGAGGAGAGAAGGGGGCAGTTGGCCTTAAGGACAAATTAGTCATTCTGCCACAGATACCAGAATATTCTAAGATAGTGAGCTGTCATAACTTATCTGAATTTTAATTTTTAAAAAGCCAACCTGTAGCCTTTTATGAATTCACCTGTTATATAAATTAGCATAGTCTTTATTAAAAACTGGAATTTTGTAAGTGGAGAGGTGAATTTACATAAAGAAACAAAGCTTCCAAAGCCCTACTATTAAACAGTCACTTTCCCTGTCACTCTCTACAGAATGGAGACTTCCTGCTCCAAACATCTCCCCAAACGTAAGGAATGGTGTGAGTGATCTGAGAACCCGGGACTCCCCACTGTAACGACGTGTCCTGGGGAGAGCACACATACCAGTGACTATGTCACACCAGGATGGGTTACAGACTCCGAGAAAGCGGCAGCTGACAACATACCCTTTAAGTAAGTTTCCAAGATTGCAAACCATTAAGAACAGCTCCATAAACCTGGCCCGACCCCCTTCCTGCACAGATTTACCACCAGGACAAAGAGCAAAATGGCACTACCTGGAAGAAAATCTCACCCCCCCAACAGGTTAGTGGGGACCCCTAGAGATCCTGTAGAAACTGTGATGTTAAGAAAACTGTTCAATCTCTTTTAAAAATGAAAAGAAAGAGTATCTTCTTCAGGTAACATGGAAATTAGATACCACTAAGGGTTATGGGAAGTTAAAAATGCCCCATTATACACCATTACGAAAGCATACCAAAGTCAAACAAATACCATCTCAAAAGAAAAAAACACGTGAAATACCACGAGATATATATAATGTGTCGCTTTGCTTAAAAGCAGAACCCAATATTCAAAGTGAACTCCTTGACATCAGATTGTGAACAGGTGTTCCTTCAAAGTGCCTAAAATGCTTCAGGTAAACAAAAGGCCCGGCAGAGTTTCGGGACTTATTCTGCTCCACAAACGTCCCAACACCTGCTTAATTCTGCGAGGAAACAGTTACCTGGAACTGCTGCAATGTCTCTCAGGGCCTTGAGGACTTCGGGGTTCAGGCTTGGGGAAATGGGCCACCTCTGGAACTTTCCACGGCAGCCCGAGGGGACCAAAAACCTCATGCACCAAGGCACCTGCTCTGGGCAAGTGCAGTGACATGTTTTAAGGGAGAACCAGTGTGTCCCGGAAACATGAAGGGACAGAAGTACCAGGTGGGTGGCAAACTCTCCCCAGGGACTCTCTCACAACATGCCAATGACAATAAATGGTGTTCTTCTCATCAACACACTTGAACTCTGAGTGCTGAACCAGCAGCAGTGCCCTCCCGCTCCCTCCGCGCTAACATGTTTCTCTCAGCTGTTGCACGGGCATGCCGGGAGTTCCACGTGGCTCACCAGTACCTGTCATGGTAAAGCCAATGTGTGTATCCTACGATGTCAACAGTCAACTGCTCAAGTCCGGCGTTTCGGTTTCGTGCACGTTTTTACCACGCCAGCCTTCATTCTGGAGACAGGCATGGCAGCACTGCTCATTCAGAGTGTGATCAGTGCCTGTGTCCTCCTGCGGTTGTAAGTGTAACCAGTTACAATCCGGTCACTTCTGGGATCCCAGCGTGTGCGTATCAGGTCGCCAATCAGTACACCAGGCAGCATTACTGGGTCATCCAAGAAATACCTCACATTCCTTCAGAGGCACGCAGCAGAATTTTCCTTGGGAAATTCTGGAAATATACATTGCTACTGTATTTTTTAAAGCATGTATTTAAAACAAATACACTCATTTAAAATAAAACACATATACGTGGGTACCTTCCTCTCAGTTTCCCCTACAAGTTGTCTTGTATAGGAAATTTGAAAGACCTCTTTCCACCTTCTGGGCCACGACCCCATCCCAGTCCCATCCGTCATTAATTCTCCCCTGGACGATGTCTCCAGTCACATAACAGAGCTCCAGGCCACCATGGGTCTCTCTCTATCTTCACCAGCCTGTCCAACGCCTTCGACCAGAACAATCATCCTGAAATACATGTCCTGCTGGAAAACCTCCAATGGCTCCCTACCACCTCCTGAATCAAGTACTAGCCTCAATCCTCTTTTTTTTTAAACTCCCAACCTCCCCATGTGTGCCCCTTTTTTGTAAAGAAACAAGTCATAGCTCCTACATACAACAGCCAACAGTTCATATCTCCCCCTTGGAATTGTACCCCAGTCTGCCGGCCCAGCTACAGCGCCACCTCCGTCAGGAGCCCGGCCCCGCCAGCTGCATCTGCAGGGCCCCTCTCTGCATCTCCACGTCTCCGGGAGCCACTGCCACATTCCGCCTTGCTGAGGTCGCTGTGCTCTTGGTCTTACTGTCCCCATGGACTGGAGACTAGGTCTCAGCGTCAGTCTTCCTACTGCACGTGTTCATGGCCATCTGTTAGCACGAGGCCTCGCACGCAGCAGACAAGAATAAACCTTAGCTAGGGGAGGGGGTCGACGTGAGTTTTGCAAATCCTGGGGAAAAACACCACCGACTCCTTATGTTCCTGAGTCAGAAGTGTCCCTGCCAACCCTGGTAAAAACAAGCCAGGTCACATCTCAGCAGTGGTGCATTTACACTGTGAAGGCATCGCGTTTCTTAACTAGTAGACAGGCGTGTTGGGGAAAAGCCAGAGACACAATACTTCGAAACATTACAAATAAATGATGTTAAAAGACAGAGCGATGGGAAAGGTCCATCTCCCGTGGAGCACACACAGCCCCGTGTCACGCAGCATACACACCCCTTGCTCATCGAGCTTGAGCAGCTGCTCCGAGACCTTGGGTGAGCTGGACGCCTGGCGCAGGCACTGCGTGCTCAGCTCTGGGATGACGTACTCCAGAACTTCCTTGAGAGGCAGGCCTCGTGCCGTGCCATGGCGGGCGGTGGAGGGTACGGCGTCTTCTAAAATCGCTCCTCTCAGTGTTGTGAGCTGCAGGGCCAAGTACAAGTCTCCAGTTACTATTGACACAAAGGGGCAGGAGGGTAAGTGGTTTCCGAGTGGGAACAGGGGACAAAAGTTCTCAGTCTGAACCAGCCAGGCGGGGTGGACATCGCAGACTGCAGCCTGAAGAACGAGGAGGAGCAAGGCCAAGCATGGCTGCGAGAAGCGGAGACATCGCCGTGGCTCTGGGACCAACACGAACAGGACGTGAGGGACACGGGGGATGGCGAGGCTGGCCGGCCGTACTCATGCTCCTCCCACCCTTCCCTTTCCTCTTCCCTATCTCCCTATCTTCCCTATCTTTTTCCACTCCTTTCTCTTCTTCTACTGCACTTAGCGTGCTGACGACTCCCCAAGCTGAATGGGGCTACCAGTGACCTCACGGGCAGGTGATTCGGGGCTGAGACGACTACCACCGAATTCTGCCTCCTGATTTTATGACATGTCCTCAACGATGTCGCAAAAGCAGGGAACACTACCATGACACATGCCTCAGTTCTACAAATCAAGAGGCCTGGTTCTGACCCCGCCGTCTGACTCCGGGAAGAGCTGCTGGAGAGATACCGGGGCTGTGGTGACGGTGCTGGCATGCCTGGCGTCACACAGGCTCTGGCACGCACTGCCTGCAGAACCTTCTGCAGAGACAGGATGCTCTCTGCCCACACTGGCTCAGACAGGAGCCCCTAGCCTCACATGGCTACTGAACACCTGGCTGTGACTAGTAGGACTGAGGAAGTGTGTTTTTTATTTTACTTACATACTTTCAATTTAAATAACCATGTGCGGCCAGTGGATAACACTAAATTGGACAGGGCAGGCCTGTAACTTAACAGATGTCACTTCAAGAGACGGGCTTTCTCTCGGATTTCTCCATCACGGAGCCCAGGACCCCAGAGCACCCAAGACTCGGCAGTGTGCACAGTGGGCACAGGCTCACGCACAGTGCAGGGACCTGCAGAGGGCTTCTTCTCCGTCTGATCCGGAAGTGGGCAACCAAACTACACGTTCTGGAACACCTGCCAAATTAGTCCCCTCTAATAAAATAGGGTCAAGAGAATAAACTCAAAGTACAGGCCAGATTTAATTCTTTACATAAACCACCATCTCTACCCACACGGCTACTGTAAGTGCCATTTTTGTATACTAACAATCTCTCTTTTCACTCAAAGCAAGACAAGCAACGAACTACCCTGGGTCCACTTGTAATGAAGTGTGGGTGACAAAGCTACCACACTGGGACAAATACAAGACCAACCGTCATCCACTGTGGCCACCTGGTCGTCTGTTTTAGATTTTAAAGCCATTTTTCAATTCAGACATGAACTGGAGAGTTCACGGTTGTCCTGCCGCAGCCCCGAAAACCTTGCCTTCTTATCATCTGTTCCTTTCTGTCATGTAAGCGGGCAGTCACATCACTGCCACTTAGTACCATGACAGCTTTTCAAATTTCTTATTTGGAACAAAAAGGTATAAGCTTGTTCAACTATCTTGCATGCTGTAATAATTAACATTAAAACGTCAATGCACTACTTATGCGAGACAACCTAAAGCATCACACCAGGCTTCAGCCCGGACGGCAAAGCGCCAGGCAGCCCGTTACCTCGCTCGTCCTGAAGGCCACCCGGTAGTTGAACTGCGACCCTTCTTTCTCCTTGGCGTCTTCCACCTTCTCACGCCGGATGCTCACTGCCACGGGGCCCAGGTTTTCGTCGATCCCGAAGTAGTTCTGGTGCTCTGTCGCGGGAGAGAGCAGAGGTGTCAGCGGGAAGGAACAGACAGCAGGATGGTATCTCATGGCTGCAGGATCAGCTGAAGAAACCCCACAGGTTCTGGGTACATGACGCCCCCCAAATGTGCTCGATCACATGTTTTGGGGTTCCAAATCAGATGTCTGTTTACACCTCATTTCTATCACTCCCTCCGCTCCTGCTTTCCAGCCGTCCATTAGCCGCAGGACGGCCCCTCCCCAGGTGAGATTTCAGTATACGTGAACAGCATCTTCAGAGCGAGTGCTGCCATCTTAGGAACTTGTCAAGACAGAAACCCAGCTACGTGAAGAACCAGTACGCAACAGGTTCCCTCCAGCTGTGAGGTCACCTTCTCTGACTGAGGGAGGGGCTGACCTAATAGCCACTCAGACCAGCCAGCATCTGGGCGACCACTGGAGTGGCAAAGAGCACTCTTTCATTATGATGTCATGAAAGCACCTAATAGTCTAAAGAAAATTTTAGCAACAGACAGAAAATACAAAAATGGTCACTAAGTTGCTGAGGTCAAATCATATATTCAAACACGACAATTCGTTTACCATCTTATCCACAAATCGTTTCTTTCACATAAAATCGCTGGTCCTGGAGGGATCTTGCAGTCTCACTGTCAGAATGGACTGTGAGGCCTTCCCGTCCATCGAGCACAGGGTCCCAGGACACACTTCCTAAGACATGGTCACGAGTCTCCTGCTCATACGTTCAACAGCCATGTGCCAGGCACTGTTTCCGGAGTGGGACACAGTCCAGAAAGAATCCCACTTGCGAAGCTGGTGGTCTAGTCTGAACTCTGCCAATGGGGGCGGGGGGAGCTCACGACTGCGTGACAATCGTGTCTGCAGGGTGGCCCGAGTCCACTTGTGAAAAAACTCTGCTAAAGAAGTGAAAATGCGTCATGCAGCCGAACTTTTTAAACGTTGTCTCCTGAAGGGACCCAAACGCAACACCACTCAGATGTGGTCCAACCGGTACCAAACAGAGGGTGCTGTTACCCAAATGTGCACACGCGCAGCTGATCTATTTGTAGCAGCCATCATGCAGAGCGAGTGGGAAGCAAAGCCAGGCTGTCAGTCATGCATTTCTCAATGAACTCCTGCGGGTCAGCGCTCCAAGGTGCACGCTTATAAAATCGAGTTGTCACCCTCCATGCAAAATCATTATTGCTCCTTTTGAATTGGCACATAATTGGTATTGGCCAATTTTTCCTGACTCGTGGTTAAGAAAACACATAATATATCAAATATTTATAAGCTTGAAGAAAACTAGAAGTATTCCAAAGGCTTTGGGTTGTGCAAACATTTTCTGCCACAGTAATTTCTGAAGGGATAGAAATGTCACTCAGAAAGTAGACAACAGGGTGAGTTCAACAGAAGGAAACAGCACCTGCGTCACTCCAAGCTGACGTTACCCAAAGCCACCAACGAGCACTGGCCAGGTCTCGAAAGCATATCGTTTACTTCTTCACTTGTTGCCACAAAATGAGAGTCATACTGACATTATTTCCCTTCAGAGCCAGTCAGGGCTAAAAGCAGCAAGTCAACTGTTTCCGGGGCTGAAAGGTGAAAGACTAAGCACAACCTGCACTCATACAACAGGAAACAGTCTTCGTTTTTCATGGGTGACTCGTCCCTTAGGTAAATTACATACTGGTAACTGCCAGGTGGCCTGTTACAAGTATGAACAACTCCAGTGGAATTAAAAAAAAAAATGTATATGGAATTAATGTATATGGAAAAAAAGGTATGGGATTGAGGGCAGCTGACCCAGAAGCACTTATTTGTGGCTTAAATCAACAGTGAAAAAAATATTCACTGAAACCAGAGACTAAAAGTTACTTGTCTATTTCAGACTATGAGGGACGTTATCATTTTATTTCCTGAAGTTGGCATTAGTAGCTAATAGAACCATGGATGGACCTGTGGAAAGTGCATCTTAAAACTTAAAACTAAATCAGTTCAGAATTTTCCTAGTTACAGTTAGCAACTGTTCTGACGAGAACTTTCATTTATTACCTCAATGGCTTATTTATTATAAGCCAGATGCATTAAGAAAAACATTCAGGAAGTACACGAAAAGCACCAGCAGTGATCAGACACAAGTGTCCTTCTTAGATCCCATTTCAAAAAGTCAGTTGCAAAAATACTCCAATTGGTTCCCTGTTAGGCATTTGATGAACCCTGTGACATGAATCAAAAGAGCTTTAAATTATTTTAGGGAGGAGAGGGAACCAAAAACCCCTTTTCATGACAAAACAGAGAGCCCAGATTAAGTGAATCAAATCACTAATTCTAATATCTGACAACTTAAAATCGTAATGTGTGGGCTTAGCATTAAGGTGCTATAGGGACAGATGACAGACGAGTGGCAGGTGGGGCTGGCGGCAGGGGATGACTATAGGGAGCACGAGGGGTTTTCCGGGGTGACAGAGCTATCTTGGTTGTGGTGGTGGTTACACACCATATCCATTTGTCAAAACTCTCAGAATTATATAGATAAAAAGGGTGAATTTCACTGTATGTAAAATATATCTACATTGGTTTTTAAATTGGGGGGGAAAAAGGAGGTCAGTGGGAGGAAGAGCCGGTGGTCGTGGAATGGATGGGTGTCCGGCGCAGGTACAAGTCATGACCACTCACTCACCCCAGCAAGTGTGACCCCACTGCCCGTCAGCGAGGAGACGCCCTGAGTGATCAGCATCTCTCCTCCCATTTCCTCAACCACTACTTGGTCCTCAGCCCCCCTCACAGTTGCTTCCACCCCACTGACCGCTCTGCTCAGACTCCACTGCACCTGTTGTTGGACCCCACACCCCCTTCCAGGCTCCGTCTCGGCGGACCTGTCCACCATACGTGGGCTGATGGCCGCGTGCTCCAGGTTGGACCCTCCACTTTCTAGAGTTCTGCGACTTCTCCTTTCAGACAGTAATCTCCCAGGTCTCTCCTTTGTGGGTCCTCCTCTGTCATCTCCTTGTAACAGGAGTTTTCCCAAGGCTCCACCTTCAGCCCCTGACTGTCCTTTCTGATTCGGCCTCTGTCTTTATATGTACCTGTCTGAAAATCTATCCGTCTGTCTCCTTCCATCCACCTATCTTCTGCTTTACATTGCTCAGTAATGTGACCCCGAACTCTGTCCAAGCTCTTCTCTGATCAATCTCCTAACTCACATGCTTCGCCCCTCTGCCTGGCATGTCCACCACTTTTCCTCACTTGACCTTCATGGATTCTTCAGGACTCAAACCTCATTTCCAAGGAGATATTCTCACTCACTGAACCGCACTGGAGTCTCATTGAAATATTCACCTCATCTCCAAGGAGGTAAGTCCTTCAACTTTTATATCCCCAAGGCCTAGTGTTACGGTGTCTAATAAACGACAGGTGCTTAATAAATTGCTCTTGACTTACTGAACAAAAGTGGCTCGCTTGCTGTTGCTCACAAGATCAAAATCAAAATAAGGAGGCAGCTTGTTTCATGCGGTGAAGTGGACAAGACAGCGTGGAATAGCTCGTGGCCCAGGAATGCAGCAGCACGGCCCTCAGAGAGAGGAGGCCAATGCGGTTTCTTGAAATATTTGCAAAAGCACAACTTACATACCTAGTAGAAGTCACATACTGGATTCAGTTTCCTTGGCTGCTGTAACAAATCACCACAAGCGTGGGGTTTCAAACAACACCCATTTATTGTCTCACAGCTCTGAGGCTGGGGTCTGAAGTCAGTGTTAATCAGCCAAAGTCAAGGACCTGGCAGGGCCGCGCTCCCGTGGGAGGCTCTGGGGGAAAATCTGTCTCTTTGCCTTTTCCCACTCCGCAAGCTGCATTTTTGAATTCCTTGGCTCAAGGCGCCCCTTCTTCTGTCTCCAAAGGCCTAGATGTTGCTTCAGTGATCACACTGCATTCCTCTAGGCCAAACCCCCCTCTGTCTCCCTCTTACAGGGATACTCAGGGTTGCATTTAGGTCCCACCCAGGTAACCCAGCATAATCTCCCCATCTCAAGATGTTTAACTTAGTCCCATCTGCAAAATTGCTTTTGCCCCATAAAGTACATATACAGGTCCCAGAGATAGGACCTAGATAACCTCTGGGGGCCAATATTCAGCCGACCACGCACTTAATTCATTTCAATTCATCCATTCAAATATTGAGCATGGGACACCTGTCAACTATGTGCCAGATACTGGTAAGTATTGGGGATACAATTCCGAAGAAGACCTAGTGCCTGCTTCAAAAACTTTTAGTCCCGTGGGAGTGCTAATGCAGGAAACAGACAAGCATTACGCATGCTCAGGCCTGTGACAGGAACAAACATGAAGTACTATGCAAGCACAATTATCTAGCACAGAGTCAGGAATTGGGCAGAAAAATGCCACATATGCAATCAAAGCACATGTCACACAGCCCATCCACTCTGTTTTAACATGGGAATACACAGAGCGTGCCAAAAAAAATGTATACACATTGTAATAGAGGAAAAATTGTATTAAAATCATGCTGATGGTAACAAATTTCAGCACCTCTTGTAATTGCAGAAGTCAAACGTGACTTGTATTCATCTTTTGTTATCGGTATATATTATTACAACTTTAATACAGTTGTTTCCTTTCTTCAAATCTGTGTACATTATTTTGTCCCCCTCTGTATATTCCCAGCTTTGAAGCGCCAAACTCTTCTTCTTGGATTAGAAAAACAGCTCGTCATCATTCCTCACTTTCTAATTCTACTCCCACAAAATAACTCTGAATTCTTTTACATACTGAATACATAAAACGCCAACCCAGAACCGTGATAAGTCCCCCATTTTTTTCGGGTGTTAACCATTTTTGGTGGTGTTTGTAGCTTTCTGTGGGGGTCATTCCCATCTTTCCTTAGATTTAGCTCCAGGTACTTGATGTTTTATGACAATGCAAGTGGTATCTCTTTAGAACTGATCCCTTTATCACGATAACATGTCTTCTTTACCTGCACTGCTCCATCTTGCTTTAAAGTCAGTCTTACATTAGACTGATCAGGCAGGGGCTCAACTGTTTTCCTGGGGCACCCACAGCTATCAAGATGGGCAGGTCTTTTTCCCTGGAGTGGTCAGTGTCCTTGGGGAAAGATTTTCCATTTCCTGACTGCAGGTGTTTGGCCCAAATAAGGGAACAGGGCTGGGTGCCCCACTGTGTTGACCATCACTTAATCCCTGACTCCAGTCTTTAGTTCAGTGCCCTGGTCCTACCCTTAGCTGTCCTGTGCTTCAGCTTCTCCAGAGTAAATCTGCCGTTTTCCACCTGCATGGGAGACTAGGCACACTGGCTGTAGGGGCAGGAGAGAGAACCTGGCCTCCTGAAAACATGGGGCCTGCCCCATTTTCACCCTCAACCATTCTTCAGAGGTAGCGAGTCCATGGTATAAACTGAGTGACTTCAGATGGCCTGTCCCGGCTCCACAGTGCTGCCAGCCCGAGGGGTAGCATTCTCCCGTCTGTAACACCGCGCCGGCTGCCGGAACTCCGGCTGCGTGACCTTTGGTTGTCTCTCGCTAGTTCTTTTTGCCTTTGTGGCTTTTACGCCCTTTTTTATCATTTTTTTTTGTGGTGTTCTAGTAAGGGGAGAGATAACGTGTCTTCAATTCGCGACATTACTTACTCTTAAATACCTATACTTATGTTTCTCATTTGTTTGTCTTGTTCTTTTGTTGTTTTTGGTTTATATACCGAAATACGTATTTGGTTTATATACGTATTAGTGAAATCACAGCGTTCTCTGCTTTTCTGTCTGACTTATTTCACTTAGCATCATACTCTCAAGATCCATCCATGTTGTCACAAATGTTCCTATATCATCTTTTCTTACTGCTGAATAGTATTCCATTGTGTATATATACCACAACTTCTTTATCCATTCATCTATTGAAGGACATTTTGGTTGTTTCCATGTCTTGGCCACTGTAAACAAAGCTGCAACGAACATTGGAGCACACGTGTCTTTATGTATAAATGTTTTCAGATTTTTTGGGTAGATACCCAGAAGAGGGATTGCTGGGTCATATGGTAATTCTATTCGTAACTTTTTGAGGAACCTCCACACTGCCTTCCATAACAGCTAAACCGGTCTGCATTCCCACTAACAGTGTATGAGGGTTCCTTTTTCTCCACAGCCTCTCCAACACTTGTTACTATTAGTCTTGTTGATGATAGCCATTCTGACTGGGGTGAGGTGATATCCCATTGTGGTTTTTATTTGCATTTCTCTGATGATTAGTGATGTTGAGCATTTTTTCATATGTCTATTTGCCATTTGTATATCCTCTTTGGAGAAATGTCTCTTCAGGTCCTCTGCCCATTTTTCAATTGGGTTGTTTGTTTTTTTGTTGTTGAGTTTCATGAGTTCCTTGTATATTTTGGATATTAGCCCCTTATCGGTGGCACTGTTTGCAAACATCTCCCATTCAGTTGGTTGCCTCTTTAGTTTTGTCGATGGTTTCTTTTGCTGTGCAGAAGCTCTTAAGTTTTATATAGTCCCATTTGTTTATTTTAGCTTTAATTTCCATTGCCTTTGGAGTCAAATTCATAAAATACTCTTTGAACCCAAGGTCCATAAGTTTAGTACCTATGTTTTCTTCTATGCAGTTTATTGTGTCAGGTCTTATGCTTAAGTCTTTGATTCATTTTGAATTAATTTTGGTACATGGTGACAGATAGCAGTCCAGTTTCATTCTTTTGCACGTGGCTATCCAATTCTCCCAGCACCATTTATAGAAGAGGCTGTCTTTCCTCCATTGTATGGTTTTAGCTTCTTTGTCAAAAATTATCTGTCCATGTTTATGTGGTTTTATTTCTGGGTTCTCAATTCTATTCCATTGGTCTATGTGTCTGTTTTTCTGCCAATACCATGCTGTTTTGATTATTGTAGCCCTGTAATACAAGCTAAAGTCAGGGAGTGTGATACCTCCAGTATTGTTCTTTTTTCTTAAGATTGCTTTGGCTATTTGGGGTCTTTCGTGGTTCCAAACAAATCTGATGATTTTTTGTTCTATTTCTTTAAAAAATGCCATTGGGATTTTGATGGGGATTGCATTAAATCTGTATATTGCTTTGGGTAATATGGCCATTTTAACTATGTTGATTCTTCCAATCGATGAGCACGGAATGTCTTTCCATTTCTTTGTGTCTTCTTCAATTTCTTTCAAAAATGTCTTATACTTTTCAGCATATAGGTCCTTCAGATCCTTGGTGAAGTTTATTCCTAGGTATTTTATTGTGTTTGCTGCAATTGCAAAAGGAATTGTTTTTCGTATTTCTTTTTCTGAGATTTCATTGTTAGTATATAGGAATGCAACGGACTTTTGTATGTTGATTTTGTAGCCGGCAACTTTACTGTATTCGTTGATTGTGTCTAATAGCTTTTTGGTGGAGTCTTTGCGTTTTCTATATATAACATCATGTCATCTGCAAAGAGTGACAATTTAACTTTTGCATTCCCAATTTGGATGCCTTTTATTTCTTTCTCTTGCCTGATTGCTTTGGCAAGGACTTCCAATACTATGTTGAAAAGCACAGGTGATAGGGGACAGCCCTGTCGTGTTCCTGAACATAGAGCAAAGGGCTTCAGCTTTTCACCATTAATTATGAGATTAGCTGAGGGCTTGTCATATATGGCCTTTATTATGTTAAGGTATTTTCCTTCTATACCTATTTTATTAAGTGTTTTAATCATAAATGGATATTGTATCTTGTCAAATGCTTTTTCTGCATCAATTGATATAATCATATGATTTTTGTCCTTTATTTTGTTTATGGGATGTATCACATTGATGGATTTGCGGATGCTGAACCATCCTTTTGCCCCAGGGATGAACCCCACTTGGTCATGGTGAATAATCTTTTTAATGCATTGTTGTATTCGATTTGCTAGAATTTTGTTTAGGATTTTTGCATCAGTATTCATCAGAGATATTGGTCTATAGTTTTCTTTTTTTGTGTTGCCCTTACCAGGTTTTGGTATCAGGGTAATGTTGGCCTCATAAAATGAGTTGGGGAGTAGTGTGTCTTCTTCAATTTTTTGGAAGAGTTTGAGCAGGATTGGTATTAGATCCTCTGAAGGTTTGGTAGAATTCACTAGTGAAGCCATCCGGTCCTGGACTTTTCCTTTTGAGAAGGTTTTGGATGTCTGATTCAATTTCATTACTAGTGATCGGTCTGTTTAGATTTTCCAGTTCTTCATGGTTCAGCCTTGAAAGGCTATATGTTTCTAAGAACTTGTCCATTTCTTCTAGGTTATTGAATATGGTGGCATATAGTCCTTCATAGTATTCTTGAATGATTCTTTGTATTTCTATGGTGTCCGTGATGACTTACCCTTTTTCATTTCTGATTTTGTTAATTAGTGTCTTCTCTCTTTTTATCTTAGTGAGTCTAGCCAAGGGTTTGTCGATTTTGTTAATGTTTTCAAACAAAGAGCTCTTTGCCACATTAATTTTTTCTAATGTATTTTTGTCTTCTATTTCATTTAGTTCTGCTCTGATTTTTGTTATTTCCTTTCTTCTGCTGACCTTGGGTTTCGCTTGTTCTTCTTTTTCTAGCTCTTTAAGGTGTAACATGAGGTTGTTTATTTGGGATTTTTCTTGTTTTTTGAGATAGGCCTGTAATGATATAAATTTCCCTCTTAAAACTGCTTTCGCTGCACCCCTAAAGTTTTGGTAGGATGTATTTTCATTGTCATTTGTTTCTATGTATCTTTTGATCTCTCCTCTAATTTCTTCTTTGACACAGTCGTTCTTTAAAAGTATGTTGTTTAATCTCCATGTGTTTGTGTTTTCTCCTGCTTTCTTTTTGCAGTTGATATCCAATTTCAAAGCTTTGTGATCAGAGAATACGCTTGGTATGATTTCAATCTTCTTAAATTTGCTGCGGCTGATTTTATGTCCCAATGTGTGGTCTATCCTTGAGAATGTTCCATGTACACTAGGAAAGCATATACAGTCTGATGTTTTAGGATGAAATGCTTTATATATGTCAATTATGTCCATTTCATCTAATGTGTCATTTAGGGCTGCTATTTCGTTATTTATTTTCTGTTTGGATGATCTATCCATAGCTGTCAAGCATGTATTTAAGTCCCCTAGTATAATTGTGTTTTGGTCCATTTCTCCCTTTAATTCTGTTAGTAGTTGCTTGGTATATTTTGGTGCTCCCTGATTGGGGGCATAAATATTGCTGACTGTTATGTCTTCTTGTTGTATAGTCCCCTTTACCATTATGAAATGTCCATCTTTGTCTCTTGTTATCTTTTTCACCCTGAAGTCTGTTTCATCTGATATCATAATGGCTACACCTCATTTTCTCTGGGTACCATTTGCTTGGAGTATCAATTTCCACGCTTTCACTTTGAGTCTATGCTTGTCCTTGTAGCTGAGATGTGTCTCTTGGAGACAGCATATGGTTGGGTTTAGTTTTTTGATCCAATCTGTTACTCTGTGCCTTTTTATTGGTGAGTTCAGTCCATTTACAGTTAGGGTGATTATTGATATGTGAGGGTTTCCTGTCATTCTATCTTTAGTTTTCCGGTAAGTCTATGTCTCCATTGTTTCTTTGCCTTTTTGTTGTTGTCTATGATTTCTGTGTGGTGGTATTCTATGATATTTCCCTCTGTTTCTTCTTTTATTACAGTATATATTTCAGTTCTGGATTTTTTTTGAGTTGTTACCCTTAAGTTTACGTAAAAGAAAGTTTGATATTTAGAGTATTCCATTTTCTTCAGCACGCTTACTTTCTCCATTCCCATATTCCAGTTCAGGCCTTTACTCTCCCCCTTTTTATGTTGCTACAAATTGTCCCTGTTGATGGTTGTCAAATAGCCTCCTTTAGTATTTCTTGTAGTGCAGGTCGTGTATTAGAAAATTCCCTCAGCTTCTGTATGTCTGGAAAGGTCTTTATTCCTCCTTCATATCTAAAGGATATCTTTGCCGTATATATTATTCTTGGCTCATAATTTCTCTCTTTCAATAGTTTGAATATTTGGTTCCACACCCTCCTGGCTTGTAGTTTCTGCTGAAAAATCTGATGATAATCTAATAGGCTTTCCTTTGTAGGTTACCGTCTTCTTTTCCCTGGCTGACTTGAGAATTCTTTCTTTGTCATTGTTTTAGACAGCTTCAATACAATGTGCCTTGGGGAACGCCTGCTGGGATTGAGGTAATTAGGTGTTGTATTTGCTTCTTGGATTCGAGGATCCAGTTCTCTCCACAAGTTTGGGAAGTTCTCATCAAAAATTTGTTTGAATATATTCTCTGTTCCCTTCTCTCTTTCTTCTCCTTCTGGTATGCCCATTATTCTTATATTGCTCTTTCTGATGGAGTCAGAAAGTTCTTGTAGAGTTCTTTCATTTCTTTTAAGTCTCAAGTCTCTTTCTTCTTCCATCTGTGTAATTTCCAAGTTTCTATCTTCGATGGCATTGATTCTTTCCTTCATCTGGTCAACTCTACTACCTAAGCTGGTTATTTCATTCTTAATTTATTCTATTGAGTTCTTAATCTCCAGAAATTCCATTTGGTTCTTTTTAAAATTTCAATCTCTTTCATAAAATGCTCATGTTGTTCTTTGATTGCATTTCTGAGTTCATTAAATTGTCTTTCTGTGTTTTCTTGCATCTCTTTGTGTTTTTTCAGAAATACAATCTTGAATTCTCTGTCATTTAAGTCACATGTTTCCATATCTTTAAGTTCCTTTTCTGGAGACTTCTCACTAGCTTTCTGAGCTGTCTTGTTGCCTTGGTTATTCATGGCAATTACTGATTTATTATTTCTCTTCCTAGACATCTACAGGAGTGGCTTCTGCAACAGATTGATAGGAAGAGGTCTTTCTTTTGTTTTCCAATACTTGTTGGTAGAATATTTTATTTTCTCTCCGACTGCAGCCTTTTTTTTCCTCTCTCACACAGTACTGCTATGTTTTCTCTGCACTATTCCAGCTTCAATGGGGGGATTCTCTGGGAAACGGGCTTCTCCTCTGTTAACAATTCGCCTGCGTCATAGGGCGCCACATCCCTGGGGGATGCGGAGAGCTTTTGAAGTTCCAAAGCTGTTTCTGCACCAGATTCAGAGCCCGTATGTTTCAGCAGTTCTGTTTACTCCTGCAGGGATCTGCCTAGATAGGTGGGGCCAGGGGCAGGATGAGTTGTGAGAGGTGGCCCAGAGCAACGGCGGCGACCACCACTACAGCTGGTCCCTCTTCCACAGCTTCCTCACTCCCCCACCCCCCGCCAAAATCAGTTGGGCTGCGAATCCGTGCCCGCGGTCCACAGCTCCCAGAACAGCAAATACTCAGCTCCTTCGATCTGACACTGCCACTGTTCCGCCTCTAGCTCCAGGCAGGTGGGGGTGGGGCAAGCTCTGGGAGGGTAGGGAGGGCCGGCTAGTCTCAGTGCCTAAGGCTTCTGTTCTCCGCTCGGCAGTGAGGGCTTAAACCACTGTTTTCAGTCTTCTTCCCTCAGTCTTTTCTCCGAGGTGTCTGCCGTGAGCGTTGGGTTCAGCTGTGTTATATGCTGCCCCCTCAGCCCTGTGGGCTGTAAGCGGAGCCCTAGCAGTCCGAGTTCTTCCCTTTCCCGCAGTTGCGGTAGTTCCAGGATGCAGCGAGCTTGGAGCACTGAGCTAGGTCTGTGTCCTGCGCCCGCGCGGCACTGTCTCGGCACTTCTCCTTTCCCTCTTCCCCCGCCTGTGTGATTCTCCCTCCTTTAGGTGAATCCAGCAGTGGGCTTCTTTGTCTTCCTGTCTGCTGTGCAGGGAGTCCTTTGTGGAGTTATTGTTGTTCGATTAGTTGTAAATTCCAGGGGAGCTTTACAGAGGCTCACCTCACGCCGCCATTTTGACGACGTCCTCAAATACCTATAATTCTAATAAGCCTGGTTATTGGCTTCTAAATCTGGGGTTTGCTACTTCTCATGTGCTTAACCTTGGGTTATTACATATCTCTTCTGAACCCCAGCATCTCAGCCCACTCCCCAGATAATATACTCATCATATATTATGTATACATAATATACTCATCATCATTCTAGTTGAAGGGAGGCATGTTACTGACAGAGAGCTAAATCGAAACAAAAGGAGTGATCATACAATAAACAGCATTACAGGGGTGTTTGGGTTTGGAGCCCAACAATCCCACACATCTCAGGGGTCTGCCTGAAAGGCAGCCCCACTTTCATCTCAAAACGCTGATCTATAGACACCTAGAGATTCTATGACATTCATGGTAGTGTGTTTAAGAAAGCAGTGGTGTATATAATATTTCACTGAATAATTTCTATCAGGAACTATAATTTAAAAAAAATTGGGGGAACCCAAAGTTTGTACATTACCCTTTCCCCAAAGATGGCAGGCAAGTTATCAAAAAAGTGTCTTCCTTCACGCCTACCTCTCCGCCCGAGACCCACACTTGTTTCCAACTTTTTTCTCTCTGTCTCACACAGACGTACACTTTTGGAAGCACATGGAGTCTCTGTGACTCCTAAGCGCCATGCTTGTGGGGCCCCCAGCTCTGAGGCCTTGCGCTGTTTTCCTAGGGATCCTGCCAGACTTTCGATCTCACCAAGGAACACAGCAGGTCACCTGGATGCCTGTCTTCAGGAACCCCAGTCTCTGCTGCGTAAGGGAACACGCCGTCTGGCTTTTACACACACACGTGCACATTGTGAAGGTCAGGATGGGGACGTGTCTGAAGCCTCCAGCACAATGAGTGCCCCCCGCCCCCTCCCCCATGGGAGCCTGTCTTCCTTATCCTAAGTATACGATTTCCATAAAATGGCTTCCAGGGTGAATCAAATAAAATCCTTCCTTGGCAGAATGGAAGCTGTGAAAAGACTGGAAAAGCGGAATGACAATCCACATCTCGTGCAAATACAGCAGAGCAAGACCAAAACAAGTCGGTTAACAAGCCTGCAATGCAGGAAACTGGATGCAGTGCGTCTCTGTCTGCCTTCTGACTGCTCAGTAAAGAAGAAAAAAATGACCAACTGGGAAGAGGACAAACGGCGGCTCCATGGCACCTGGCCCAAAGGCTGCTTCTGGGCACTGGGCTGTCTTCACGACACTTATTAGGTTCACCGCTGATGAACTGGACAGGTGAGGGCCCCTGGGGTCAGGTGTGTGTGACAGCAGTACCCTGTACTGTGATTTCTCGATTTTGCATGGGTGTTATCACCACTGCGGACACAGCACCAATAAGTCCAAGAAAGCCACCAGCGACTGTGGGTCTGTGCCCAGAGCCCTTTGCTTGGTGAATACTCACAGCACAAGCTTTCTTGCTAGTTTTCCATAAAACGCAGTTTAAAGGTTCACTGTTTTTTCATTATCAGTCGAGTTGATCATTTAATTTCGGGCTCACTGCCTACTGGGTTACACCCATGGCTCCAGGGGGCCGCTATCTAAATTCCTGCCTATGATGTACCTTCTTTCACCTTTCCCTCCCAACAATTGAGTGTCTGTGTTTTAAACCACCGCCCTGTTCATAGCTCTCTAGGAGCTACAAAGAAAAAGTGAATAAGGAACAATGAATGAATGAATGAATAATGAAACAACAGGACCCGATTTTGCAGATAATAATCTTAAGAGTCAATCGATAATCTCAAGAAACTCCCTGCTGATGTTTCATGGACTAAATTACTGAATTTACTATGATGGGTAAAATGACGCATTTTTGCTATGTGAAGACTCCTTTGGCCAAAATTTAACCAAAGTATTGGCTAAGCTTGAAAAACTGAGGCATTACAATAAAAATCACAGTATTAAACATACTTTCCATAAATGAACTCCTTCACCCTCCCTACCCCTGAGGAAGTACTGCTATTATCACCCCAATTTTAGAGATAATAAGACTGAGACTGGGAGGTAAATGATTTGCTCAGGGCCTGGTCTGATGTGACAGGATATACACCTAGAACGCTCATGTGAAGCAACTCAAGTGGTTTAAAGGACAAAAATCAATCAATGCAGGGGACAATGAATGCAACTTAAACATGAGACAACAAATCTGTCCTGAACATAAGGACAGTATCTCGAAAGACACAGTTTTAAGAAAACCTTGAACAGAAGGTGGGAGACTGGAGAAGTAAGGCAAGGCCCACAGGCCTTCTTTAGTCATCATCGTTTTCGTACTGTTGGCTACAAGAGTGAGCAGGAGGACGGAAAGAGTCGGAGAGCAAGGAAGGTCTCAGAGCATGAAAGCTGAGCGCTTGGGAGGCCCGCCATGAAGAGGGTGGCTATCCAGCTTTCATTTTATTTCCTTAGTGGGACAAACAGTTCAATCAACTTTGTACCTAGTGGATACAGGCAGGCAAGTGCAGCTACGCTGCTCGGTGCTCGGACAACTTGTGTTTCCAGACCTTGACTTCAAACCTGCCCTGGCTGGAGCAAAACGCCAGGCAGTTCTCCAGCAGCCGCCACATCGAACTGTTCCAAAGTGTAGCACGAACGCCTCTTGCTAGGGAAGTAGCAGAGCCTGAGTTGCTACAGCTGCCGGCTCTCTAGAGGCCCCTGACATGCTGCAGTGGGGGCCTGGGACCTTCCCCTCACAGCGGACATGCCCGAGAGCCAGCCCGAGCGTTTCCCACCGCCGGCCACATGGAACCGATGAGACATAACCCAGCAGGCTGGCTGTCGTGTGCAGCTGGGCAGGGCCTCCCTGCTACGAGCCCCTGGACCTCAATGGGAGCTGTGTGTGGGGGTGAGACTGGCCAGGCGGGGGGGGGGGGTTAAGAACTGAGTGGATGTGTCGCTCGTGGAAGAATCTGCATCTTAGAATAAACAATACTATTGTCACGTGGTACTCAGTCCATCCCTATTAATTTAATAGTGTCCAATGCCCTGTTAATTTTCTTCAGTGACTGTATAAAACCAGAAGGAGAAAAAAAAAAAAAAAAAAAGGAAGCTACCAGGCACGAAATTCAAAACAACGGCAGCCATGCGTCACTCAGCAGTGGGGTCTACTGGGTGTGCATGGCACATTCGCCCACGACTGTGCCGTCAGTGAAACTTCAGGGAACTTAAGTGTGTTTGGATACCTTCACCGGACACTTTTCCCCAGTGCCCACTCTACCATGTGGTTCGCTCTACTCTTCTCTTCATCTTTTAACCCTTAAAATACAGCACTACCTATCGCTGCTGGACCAGTGGTGTGAACAAGTTTCTTTAGAGAAAGAACTCTGACACTATTACGTGCGAGCCACTTGGAGGACCAGAGGACTCATGCTATGTGACAGGGACTCACTGATCTAAGGCCTCTTAGGAGACAGTTTTATTATGATCCCATTTTATAGATGAGGCACCGACAAGTTCCTGAGCTGGGATGTGAATGCAGGGGCCTGTGCCCTGACACACCCACAGCAGCTGTGGGCTCCGACCACAGTGAGAACGGTTGGACGCTCCTGCCTACTGGCAACAGGACGCGTCCCAGACAGGACAGTGCAGGTACCAAGAAGGGCGGGAAGGCTATTAAACAAATTCTGGAAGAGTCCTTTCTTTTTATGTCTTCATTTAGGAGGTGTATGTACAAATGTTACTCTTCAGTTAAACTACTGATGACAAAGACGACCACTGGACAAAAGGGTGCATTTCCATAGAACTGGGAAAGGGAGGAAGTTCAAGAGTTTTACAGAAAAGAGTGTCTAGAAATTAGTCTGGAAGTGCTGCGGGCCCTACAGAGGAACTCATTCTCAGAAGGGGCACAGACCTTTATTCAGATTTCCTTAGATTTTACTGAAGGTCCATTTTCTGTTCCAGGATCCCACCCAGGACACCACATCACATTCAATCATCGTGTCTCTTCAGGCGCCTGTTGACTGTGACAATGTCTCAGCGTCTCCTTGTTTCTGAGGACCTTGCAGTTTTGAGGACAGACTGGTTAGGGGTTTTGTAGGATGGCCCTCGGCTGGGATTTGTCTAACGTTTTCCCTAATCAGACTGAGACGATGGGCTTGCAGGGGACGACCACAGAACTGTCATTTCCATCACTTCAAGGGCACAAATTACCCACGGAATGTATCACTGCTCATGCCGACCTTGGCCACTGGGCTGGGGCGGTGTTCACCAGATACCTCACGGTAGTTACCTGCCCCCCTTTCCATCCGCCATGCTTTGGAGGGGACACACTAAGCCCACATTCAAGTGGAGAAGGGGAGGCTGATTTAAATTTTTATTTTTTTCACCTTTTTGAAATTAAAAAACTTTTATAATAATTTACTTTTCAAATAGAGATTTGTTTGTTAAAATGAGCAATCACTAATACATTTGACACGAGTCATTAGCAGGTGCAGTGCATCTAAAAGAGTAAAGAGTGCATGTCCCCTTGTCACTGTGCTTGTCAAGTTGACAGGTTTTCCTCCGAAATAAAGCAAATGCAGTCATTGCCTCTTCGGCCCAGATCACGGTTGGCAATGCCTGGCATCTCCTCACGTACTCAGCGCAGAGAATGATAAATGATAATGCTCTTAAAATGCCCATGCAGCTCCCACATAATGGTGCGGAAAGTGAGCGTCCAAAGCCAGTTCAAAGCAACAACAGCAGAAGGTTCCATTTACACAAATCTATTTGCATCTGAAAAAGCCAATGAGGATAAAGCCCAAACTGTTCATGCTGATTACCTCTTGGTACAACTGGGCTAATTTTATCCTTTTCTTTTTTCTTCTCTACCTTCTTTTCCTATAATAATCACATAATCCTTACACTCTGTTTAAAAATTCTAAACAGAAAAAGGACTATATTGTGAATCTGAGTATTTCCCCCCACAGTCAGGGGAACAGTGTTCTTATACCAGCAGAGTGGCTCTCCAAGGCTCAGACAATGTAGCCACTTTTCACTTCACCCGAGTCACCCAAGAGGCCCAGCTTTATCCTCCCTCTGGTTTGGCTTCTCTTCACCCAGAATTCCTTCCTTCGCCTCCTCGAGCCACTCCTGGCCATGTGACCTGCAGGGAGGCCCAGGACAGTGTGCGGCCTCCTGAGTAACTGGATGTGCAGTTTCCTACAAAGCACAGGACTTGGTCACCACGCGGGGACCACAGCACCTCTTCACTGTCCCTCATATTCTGGCTCAGGATGTGCTGGGGACAGCCCGCCGCTGCCAGCAGCTGTACGTGGCTCTTAGTGGCAGGGAGTGCGGACAGCGAGGCCCATCGCTGTGCCACAGTGGACCCAGGGAACCAAGCACCCGACAGCAGCCCCCCTACCTAAGGTGCGGCCCTCTGCACGGCCTGCGTCCCAGGTGGAGAGCTCAGGTAAGAGGGAAGCACGATGCCACTGGCTCAGGCCCCTCAGGAGACAGCAGGTGGCGAACAGCCCCCATTGCCGTCATGGCCGTGGCGGGAGAAGGAACACCAGCGCACCCCCACTGCACTTGCTGGGAGCCCCGCTCTCCACACGGCCGCGGCACTGAGGGCCACGGAGCGACCTGCCTGGACAGGGGAGGTGCTGCACGGCTGGCATGGCCACTCCCTGCATAAATCCTCTGCACAGGCCTCCGCTCGGTGACTGTCACAGGAACACACGCTGGCACGAAGAGCAGCCGAGTCTCGTCAACCGCCCTGAACCACATTAAGACTCTGTACCTAGGGCTTTCCCAGAGAGTGGGAGACCTTAATTCTTCTGCAAATGAGCTTCACACAGAACAATGAAGAATATACAAAGTAAAAGGCTAACTGGAAGTATCAAAAGAGTCCCTGAACACCTCCTTCCAAAGAGAAAAATGGAATGAAGGGAAAAGAGAGAAAGGGAAAGAAAAAGCTACCTGCCCAAACACACTGTGTGTGCCATGTGCCCAGGGCCTGTGTGCAAACCCGTGGTGCTCCTACAACTTGTGACGTCTTGCAGATAGGTGGCTGCAGGCAGGGGGCAAAGGCTGCTGTCTCCCCCCACCACTGGCCTTGGCTGCCTCTGCCTTCAGGCTTATGGCTCCATAGAGAGACCAGCGGGGCAGCAGCAGATGCTATGACAGCCAATTGCATTTTGAAGTCACACAGGCCCCCAGGGGGAGAGCTAAATATAGGAGGAAGCAGGCGCAGCTCACGCTGCAGGGAGACAGAGCAGGGAGACAGAGCGAAGGGCAGGGCTGGGCTGCACCCCTTCATGTCCCCGGGCTGCCTGTCCTGGCCCCCGACCCCATTAGCTGTCACTGCAGCACCGTCCAGGACGGAAGTGCACAACACTGAGGACGTGGCGACCTTGGGTTTGCCCTCCCACACCATCGTTCTGCAGGCGTTGCAAAAAAGTCTAAATTCACTGTCCGACTCACTCATGGATCCGGTGAGCCCAGTGCCCGACCTGTCAAACCACGTCCACGTCCACGTCCACGCACAGTTCACCCACAGGACGTCTGCTCTCAGGTCCTTCTTTGGAGCTCATTTGTTTGTTATTTCACATTCAAATCTCACAAGTTTTATGATGTCATTTCTAACACCCTGGAAAATCCTAAGTAGCGAATCAGAAAAAGTGGAGGAAATAAACCACTCAAGGGGAGGAAATAAACTACCAGGAAGTGACAGTTGAGAGTTCAAAAGAAAAACTACCAAAAGTGGTAAAGAGGACCAACAGAATCTAGCAACCTAAAATCATGTCATGTGACAGACTCTAATGACATTAATGGATCAAATGGTGGTGATCCCGGGTGCAGGACACAGCCCATTTTCATTCCACTTACCCTGAGGTATGTATGTAACATACTAAGATATGCCCGAGTATACAGGAGGTGCCGGCGGGTACATACATACATGGTAAATTTTATGTTCTGAGATTGTCAAGGGTAAATAACAAACTCTTCACTACACTAGCTAGCCAGAATGACTCACTGCCTGAGGATTTCAGGGCATAATAATTCTGAGAGACACTTTATTGCTAGCATGGACAGCCACAGCTTCAATAAAAACAAAAACATCTTAATTAGGAGGGCTATTTCTCCAAGATCTCCCTTTGCAAGAACAACTAACTTCCACCAAGAGACCATCCTTGAGCGTGTTTGACAATGTGCAGCCCTGTCTGCACAGCCCCGAGGGCCATGAGTCACCGCACGGCACAGACTCGAGAAGGACCAAGGTTCTTGGAGCTGCCTGACTGGAAGGCCGTAACTGACAACAGAAATGCCAGCACACCGGAAGCCGGGACTGAGCCTGGGAGCTGGGGGTCGCAACTGGGGAACCAAGACCTGGTGACGAAATCACTTCAGTCCCATTATGTCATCAGAAAGAGAACAGAAAGACAACTCAAACTATGTGCCCAGTAGTTTGCTATGACGCCTATCTAACCCCATAATCAGCCCACTGATTTATGGGATTTCATATTCCTATGATTATGGAGGACTGCTTACATCCGAATTGATGCAATTTATTTGGCAAACAAATGCTTTTAAGCCTGTAGTCCATGGGACGGAGGTGGAGGGAATGACCTCTTGAGGTCCGAATTACACCGCAACCCACCCCCAAAAAGGAACAGCTGGAATCAAAGATTACACACTAGCATTCTGAAGATAGAACCAGGACTAAATAAATCCAAAGTACAGTCGGCTCGCAATTATCCACAGTGCCTGCGTAGTTTCTTCGCGGGAGGACAGAGGATGAGAAGCACTGAGACGGCCATGGCTCACATCGGCCTCCTCATGTGCTCCAAGAGGAATGGGGTGACACCTGGGAATGGGGTGTGGGGCACAGGTGAGACTGAGGACAGAAACATATAGCCCTGCAAAGTCTGCTGTCCCTTAGGGGCAAAGGAGGCAAGGTCACCCCACACCAGCAGGGAAAGCCACCCTGGGTGTCTGATGTGTGTGTGGGACCTGTTTCTTTGTAGGTCTCTCAAATGGAGCAAATTCTCAGGTCCCCGGAATAATTAAGGACACTTATTTAAAAGATTTAAATTACATTTGGAGGATGTAAGTACATGACTTCTGAAGAATGCATCCTTCAAGCCTGAAGATCTGAACAAAAGTAAACATAATTTATCTTACACATGATTAAAGAATATCCTAACTTACACCACCGAAGACTTCTCTGTCTTACCCTTTTAGCCCACTCGTGGAACTAGAAGGAAACTCAATGTGTCTATCATGCGAATTCATAATTCTCTCAACAAAGATTCATTTAACGTTTCCAACGCACACAACGCAGGAGGAGCGGTGAAGACATACACTTGAAAAGATGAAGCAAAGGTGTGGGGACAAGAGCAGAAAGGAGGAAAAACCCCACTGACTTGTCCATTGACCTATCCACTACAAACAGCGGAAGAGATAATTCAGAGGAACTAGAGGGACAGAGTTCACCGGGAGGACGCCTGCAAAGGGGTAAACGTCCATCAAGTCTGACACTCGTGAGGCTCTCACACGGGCAGAAAGAAGGGAAGGAGGCATGTGCACGCTGGGAATGAGGACCGAGCAAAGGCGGGGCCCCGGGCCTTTCTGGAGCCGCGGTCCGCCCGGAGCCGGGTCCGCTGGAGCGGGGTCCACCGCACACAACCAGCCGCAGCACCTGCAGGCGTCAGCACGCAGCACGTGACAAGGGGCCCGGAGACACGCCCCCCGGGACCCACGCACGCACGCAGGCCCCCCCCGGGCACGCCCCCAGGACGCACGCACGCACGCACGCAGGCAGCACGCAGCGGCTCGCCCTCACCTTTGCCGTAGAAGAACTTGCGGTAATAGTAGGCGCCCAGGTCGATGTGCTCGATGATGTAGCGCTTCACCTTCTCCCGGTGAATGGGCTGGTTCTCCCGGGGCACTTCCAGCACCGACACGCCGGCGTTGGTGCAGTGGGAGCTGAGCGACGACTCGAAGGAGCAGCTCTCCCCGGAGCTGAAGGACGACGAGTTGGCCCTGGAGAGCGCGATGCGCCTGTCGCCTTCCCCGCCGGTCTCGTTTCGAAAGTAAGGGCAGCTGAGGACCAGGTCGTTGCTCTTGCCGTCGCCCTCGTCGGCGTCCAGGTTCTCCTTGGAGTTGAGGTCCTCCTTGCTCCCCAGGGGGGACTCGCAGCTGCCGGGCTGGCCCGCGGGCCCCTGAGTCTGGGAGGCTGCGGAGGCCCCGGTCGTCATGTTCTTCCTCTTCCCCACGTTGGCCCTCGTCGCCATGGCCTCATTGATGTTAAACAAAATGCTCTGGACGTCATAATGTGCGAAACAGCGCTGACAGCTCCACGGGCGAATGCCGCGCGCCAGACGACCGTCTTCCAGGTCAGACGTGAACTTGAAAGTCTCGTGTTCACTTTTAACAGTGCGCAGCTTCCGGAAGAGCGACGTCTCCACGGACTCCGACTTGAGCCTGCGTTTGTAGGGCTTGTCCCGGTCTCTGCCGGCCAGCAGGGCGCTGTCCGCGTAGTCCAGGCCTGAGATGCGGACGAACTCGCCTCGCGAGATCTGCGCGGCCGCGTGCAGGCTGGGCGAGACGGCAGCGTCGCAGGGGAAGAACTCCGGGAAGCCAAACGGGGCCATCGCTTTGTGGTCGTAATTCTCTACTCGGTACCCTCTGAGCATGGCAAAAAAGCTGTCACCGGAGAGGCCCTGCCGGTCAATGGAAGATGTGCTCCCGTACTCCCGGTGGAGCGCGGCCCCGGTGTTGGGGTTCACTGCGTTCTGGTCTAAGACGTCTTCAGCGTCGATGTCGCTGATGGTGACGTCACTATTGCTCCGCTGTCTTATGGGGTGAAGGCCTCTTTGAGGCGAGTGGACAAACATGTCCCCGATTGTGTACTTCGCATCCACAAAATCTAGACCGAGCTGCTCCTCCGCCTGCCCATGGCTCTGGTCGGTCTGTCCATTGTGCATCACAGAGGCCACACTTTCATACGTGGTCTGAGCCCGGCTTTCCCACAGGGTCTTGCAGGCCAGCTCCTTGGAGCAGTCCTTTTTCGGAGGCCACTCAGACACTCTTGCTCTCACACCCATCTTGGGCACAGCAGGGGTACCATTAGCTGGGCCACCACTCTCACTGGGATTTGAGGCATTTAAAGAAGTGGTGGGTCCCATGTTGCCATTAATGGCTTTAAATTTTCGAGCAAAATAATCATCAGACTGCATGATTCTGGGAGGACCCTGCGACTTGGACGAGGCTCTGCCAAGCTTGTGCTTCTCTTCCTGTGACGGCCTCAGGTCACTCATGTCCACGCGGCAAGAAGCTCCAAGTGTCACCAGAAAGGCTGATGCAGGATATTAAATGCGATATAAAGGCTTCACCTATAGTTGTACTTTCTCGTTAACCAAAAGCACACAACATCCTCAGAGCATGCTTTCTCCAAAGCCAACCTGCTTCTCAGTGGTAATAATCCTGTACACTTCTGTCCTTTTCAAAAGCATTCCTTAAGACATCTGGCCTTGAGTACTTCCTCCACCTGAATTTAAAAAACAGAAAATAGCCATTAATAAATAATATACCTCAAGTTCAATACCTTCTAATATGGTTTGTTACCTGTCATTCTCTCCCCCTTCTGCCCATCCCCTTCCCCGCCCCCCAAATGTCATAAAGGTTCGTGTCTGCACCACTGTTCATACTGCTCCTTCTCTCTGGAACAGTCTCCTTACTGCTCTACTTGGCTAGCTGGAGTTCACACCACAGCCAGTGGGACCCTCTGCAGGAACCTCTGCCAGGACATCTGCACCCTCGGCCCACATCTGAGCAGAGCGCTTCCTCTGCGTTCCTGCAGCCCCTGTAGCTACCCCATCTCAGCAGCTTTCCGTGTACTCTGAATTGCTGGTTTACCCATCCGTCTCCTCCACTAGCTGACTTCAAGCTCCTCTCAGCCAAGAACTGTGCCTTTTACCTGTCATCCACTAACGTAACCTGGCTTAAACTAGGTAATCAGCAACATTTCAATTAGTTATAAAAGTAACATAAAGCACATGTAACTGCTTGAGTATTATTATACTTTCTTTTAAAATAAACTCAAAATGTCCAACAACAAAAGGGTAAATGCCAGGAGTTAACACATGCGATTTTAAATATTCTCTTGCAATCAAATAGGACCTCACAGAGATGCCCCTGAAAGTGGAAGGGGTCCTCAAGAATCTGATGTCTGACTGAGCATAACTTCCGAGCTCACTATGCCTCTAGCAACTTGACAAATGTACAGGGTCAAATGAAAGCATAGAGATAAAACACCACGATTTACCTTTGTGGTCGGTAGAAATTTGACTTCATCAACTCTGACTACAAATAAGTAATCAATTTATTCTACCTTTAATGAAACAATATTTTCCAGGTAGTATGTATTTTCCCAACTCATAGAAGTCTGGGAATCTTACTTGTTGGTATAAGAAGGAAACAACTACTTGTGAAAATAATAATGGTAATAAAGATATAATATAGCTGATTTCCCTCAGCCTTCACCAAAGCATGAAAATCAGTACAATTTAGTTAGAAGATGTTAAAATTCTGACTCTCTGAGCAGTACAGGAACTATTAAAGGCTCTGGGATAAACATGGGGTGGTCTCTTGGTAGAGCAGGTATTTTCTTATGGCGGCCTTCTTCCCCCATGGGCATAAAGTCAGTCTGGGCATGACAACACGCTGTCTGTTCCCAGGGCAGCTGCATAGTTGAGGAAATATAACGACTTTTGAGGGTGTGGCAAGCAAAGAAGGGATGAGTGATCAGATGCTTCCATGCACAGGACAGACCAGTGTCTGCCCGTGGTTCTCAGAGAGGAGAGATGGCTGCTTCTCATCTGTTTCCCTTAGAATTACTGTGTTGAAAAGGATCACAGATGATTCTGAATTATAATTATCTCCTATACAATTTAGGCTATTACCAAATCCTTTCCTGGGAACTGAAAAAGTGACTTCTGAGATATGAAAGAAAACAACTTTTTGCCCACCACCCTGCTGAAATGCTACGAGACTTACTGCTCTAGGCTCTTGCACGAGCTGGATATTCCACGGGTAACTGCGCACAGAACACTCACCTAAACTTGAAAGCTTAAGAATTATTTCTAATGGGTAGGCACAGCTCTATGAATTCGGAACAGGCATTAGCAGGACACTCATTTTTAGTTATACACTATTCATTTGTAAGTATCCTGTTACAGGAGGAAGGACCGTGTCTTGCCCTGTACCCAGTTCCAAACTACTGTGTAGTTTCTAGAAATGTAATCAGGAAGCAAATACCACCTTAAGAAATTAGAAAAGGAACAACAAAATGTACCAAAAGAAACCAGGAGAGAAGGAATGAATAAAGATGAAAACTGAAATTAATGGGGAGTAGATGGAATGGAATGGGGAGTAGAAAGGACTGACAAATGCAAAAGGCAGTGCTTTTAAGATGGGGGGGGATGAGGGAGAAGGTGAAGGGATTATAAAGCATAATCAGTAACCACAAGATTGCCACGGGGATACAAAAGACAGTTTAGGGAATAATCAATAATGTAAAGATTTTGTAGGGTATCTGATGGACCCTTGTCTTATTAGGGAGACCACTTCAGGGACAGTGTAGATGCTTGATCACTGCACTGTACACCTGAAGCTAAGCTGAATAATAATGAATGTCAACTATAATTATATATATGTGTATATATATATATATATATATATATACATATATATATACATACATATACATATATATGTGTATATGTATATTCACAAGAAGTGGAGTACAGCATAAGGAATAGAAACAGTGGAAATGTAACAGCTGTATGTGATGTCAGAGGGGCAGTAGATTGGGGAAGGGGGTTATCACTTTGTGAGGGGTATAAATGTCTAACTATTACATTGTTTTGTACACCTGAAATTTTTTAAAAAGTGAGAAAATAGATATACTCCTTCCCAAGTCTGAAGAAAGAAAAGAAAGACTAATATCATACAAGTTTAAAAGTGAGACAGGAGACACGATTACATATACAGAAGAGATTAAAATACATACAGTTGACTCCCGAACAAAGAAAAGGTTTGGAGTCGCCCCCCCCCCCACACACACAGAGGAAAATCCATATGTAACTTGACTCCCCCCAAACTTAAGCTGTCCCTTGGTATCTGACATCCATGGGGAATGGTTCTAGGGCCCCCTGTGGATACCAAACCCAGTAATGCTCAGTCCCCGATATAAAATGCACAGATCAATGCATGCAGTCGGCCCTCCATATCCAGACTCCCAACCGCAGATCAAAAGAGTACAGGCATGTACTGAAAAGAAAATCCACGTGTAAGTGGACCTGCACAGTTCAAACCCATGTTGTTCACGGGTCAGCTTATAAGCATAAAAGAAGTATACTACAAGCAACTCTATGGCAACAAATCCCTTGGCATTTCTAACTTTATCACTGTTTAACAGACATTATTAAAAGTACAAAATATTTATTCCACAGATCTCTTAAGAAATGGAAGACACTAACCTGTTGTCAAAAAATAAGGATTATTTTAACACATAAACAAGAGGAACAATTGAAAACACAGAGGAAACTAATGATTTTCTGGCAAAACACTAATGTCCACAACTGAGGCAAGAATGGAAAATTTAAATACACTGATTACCACTGAAAAGAGTAGACGTATAACCAATCCCTAACTAAAAAACAAGCAACGTGTACACGAAATGCCAAGAACTATCTTAGCCATGACTTTGTAACTCCTTTTTCCTCCTATTTAAGAGACCAAATACTATCTAAACATTTTTGGATGTACCCCATCTTCCTTCCTTTTCTGTGTCATGGCACACACCAATAGTCACACGGTATATGCCAGTCAAAGCAGACAGGTCGGGCACAGTTCAGTCACAGTGAAGACTCTGGACACGCATGACTCAACCCCGCCACTGTCACAGCCAAGCAAACCAGCACCACCCCACACTACACGCCATGGGAAAGCTCTGGGTTTAAGCCACCTCCCAGTAGATGTGTAAAACACAGAAACCTTAAAACTAGGACCAGCAAGGACAACACATACACTTAATAATTAATTCTGGAAAAACTAACCATAAAGTTATCAGAGGTCACTGGGCTCAGACTCATATCTGAAAACCTATCTCTGAGCTCTCACATCCCTTGGTGTTTCTAACTTTATCACTGTTTAACAGACATTATTAAAAGTACAAAATATTTCTTCTACAGATCTCTTAAGAAATGGAAGACACCAATATGTTGTCAAAAAATAACGATGATTATCTTAACACATAAACAAGAGAAACAATTAAAAAACAAATGAATTTGTACTGAATTTTATTGTTAGGCATGCCAAAAAGCACAAAAACCTATAGCACACAAAACTCTTTCCCAAATAAATCTGGGAATTCTTTGTTATGACTTTAATTTCTGTGTATCAGATAAGAACATTAGCTCCAGTGGACAGCTACTGATTTTCCCTAAGATCTAGTCCCTCTTCTTTTGGTAATTGTATCCTGACTTCCTCTGGGGAACCACACCTCTAAAGCCATTTCATTTGTGAGGGCTAACTCCACCCCTAACATGTGACTCCATTTGACCAATGCAAGACCTGCCTCTCCCGGCCACCGTGATTGGTGCAGCAAGAGCCAGGCCGGGTCAATGATAGCCCTCTAGGAAGGGTTATCCCAACACTGGGGCTCCATCCTTGGCAGTGCTCCAGTGGCAGAATGTAAACATGGAGCTGCTGGGGTCACCTCGCCGAGGTGACTGAGAATGGGGACAACAGCATGGAAGCAGAGCCAGGTGAGGGAAAGAAGAATTCCTAAGGGCAGAGCTCTTGACTCCAAGTGGGCTGGAACCAGTTCTACCCACGGAATTTTTCAGTTACTTGAGCCACTGATGACCTGTTTGGATGTATTCAGTTTGAATTAGATTTCTGTGTAGTCCAGACCAATTAAAAACATTCAAAGAGACCCAAGACAGTGACTTCAGTGGCCGTCACTGCACTGGACTGTGTGGCACAGACTGCCTGGCCTGAGAATGAATGGATGGAAAATTATAGTTCTGGCATGTGAATCCAGTTTCAAATCCAGAGCCTCCTGGCCAAGACACCTGCTCTAACACTATAATTATCCATCCTTTGACACATTTTGTGTGTGCCACTAACAATTCAAAGTGTTCAAAGCCAAAAAATCCTTGACATGGTTAGCTGACTAATACACTTAAAATTGCAAGAGAACTGCAGCTGATCCCTCTCTGTGGCCTTATGCCGTGGCCACGTTTTCCAGCTTGCTGTAGCTCCCCACTGTGAATCTCTCTAATGACAATTGTGGATGGCACTTTCCTTTGAAAAGTATTCCTAAATATTACTAAATACGAAGCATTATAGACAGCGCCTTCCATTTAAAAATATTACTAAAATACTTATGTTTTTAATACTGTGATCAAAATAAAACACTTCAAAACAATTACAGCATTTGTTTTTAAATAAGATTAGAAATATTAACACACACAATTTTATAAGCACTATAGTACAGTGGAAAAGAATTAAAACCGATGTCTTTTAAAAGCATTTAAGAAGGAATGGTACAAGCTCTAACTAGGGAGAAATGCAGAAAGAAAAACAATGGAGGAATGAAACTCTGAAGCATGAGCTGGGATAATCTCTGGCATAATCCAGAGCTAGCCTGGAATAAGCCACACTAAAGGTCCATCCTAAACATGATGAGAAATAAGGCCAATCCTGCCTCTGTCCCCTTCCGGCTTGGGCAAAGCAGCTGACTGTTTGCAGAGCTGCCCTTTTCTTTAGGTGGCACCATGCCAGCTTCCTGGGGATGTGGATGGAAGCCCTCGTATGGCACCACCCTAAAACAGGATGGCAAGTGGAAACCACACAATCTCAGGGCCTGGTCAAAGGGCACCTGGGGGGCATGCCCCAGTTAGAGATGAAGCTACAGGAACCTAAGGGCCCCCCACATTTTTGTGACAAACAGCAGCGTGTCTGCTGCTGTTCTTCCTTTCTGTGATTTTACCTCATTTCATCATTCTAACAGATTATAAAAACAAAAACAACAACAACAAAAAGGCTATAATAGTTTTACACTGGCAAATGCAAAGTTCTAAAAAAACCAGCCGGTAATGTTCCTCAAACAGCAAAAGTGCTATTTATTTCATGAAATATTAAGAAGGCGTAAAATAATACAGACCCCCACGTGTGCATATAGGTACCCTCTTACCACTTGGTCCTCCACCTTAATTCTACTGAAGAGTATCCTAAACTTACTACTTGCCTAATAACTTCATGACTAAATGAACTCACACTGCTAACTTGGTGTGGTTTAAAAAATTAAACATCAAAGAAAATGGAAGAGTCATTTAATTCCTCCCTGAGGACTGTATAAAGAGAATAGACTACATTATGCTAAGTGAAATAAATCAGATAGGGAAATGCAAATACTGCACCATCTCACTTATATGAAGAATCTTTAAAGAAAATGAACTCAGAGAGAACAAACTGGTGGTTGACAGAGGCGGGGGTTGGTAGTGGCCAAGATGGGTGAAGGGAGTCAAAAGGTACAGACTTCCAGTTATAAAATAAATAATTCCTGGGCATGTAATGTACAGCACGGTGACTACAGTTTATAATACTCTATTGTATATTTGAAAGTTGCTAAGAGAGTAGATTTTAAAATTTCTCATCGCAAGGAAAAAAACTATGTGAGATGATAGATGTTAACTAGACCTATTGTGGTGATTTCACAACGTATACAAATATCAAATCATTATGCACCTGAAACTGATACAGTGTTATATGTCAATTAGACCTCAATAAAAAAGAAAGACAAAAGATTCAATTCACTAGGAAATTTTAAAAATAAACAAATAAAGAAGAGACTAGACTAATATCTCGTGGTGAGGCCTAACCAGCAGTGTGAACACCCTCCTTTCTAGTCAAATCCCCAAAAGTAGATACTGACCAGAGTTCATCTTCGAATGATTGTTCATTAAATCAGATTGCTAGCATGTTTCTACACTTTTCTTCCTTTAAGTTCATTTTTAATGGCAAGGACATTGTCCTCCCCACTCCATAGTTTCCAATTTTTCTTACATTTCATCAAATTCTAGGTTCTTGCTCTCCAGTAAGAAGTGAAAACTGTCACTAGCACTCTGTGGACACCTGAAAACAGTGTGTGAACCTGTGTGATCTCACTGTAGGCGGGGCTGACCGTGAGTGAGGAACGGCTGGGTAATGCAACCACTGGCAACTTGGAGAATTAAAGAATTCCAGGGCTTGGCAGAATAATCTGTTCTCATGCTAATAGTCTTGGTAATCATTTTTAAAGGATAGAACACAAATGGAGAAAACGTAATATTTAAGCATAATTGTCTTTCAATAGAATGTTTTTCAAAGTTTTCCATGAGACATCAGTGAGTCTTTAAGACAATATTATTATAGTTGTAACTGAGTCTGATCAGGATTGCAGCTGGAGCAAACGGATTGATAACCACAAAATGCACAAATTATGAACCTCATTCAAGGAAAAAAATGTTAAAATTACATAGCAGATTTATAATAAAAGTATAACTACCATAAAAATGCTTCTTTTTCATACTCACATTCCATTGACTCTAATACTTACACGTGTATAATTGGGCAGGGAATAAAGAGGATAAAATCATCCCACTTTTACTTGTGGCCAGGAAGGCGACGAAGGAGCTGCAGAGGGTTCGTGCTCAAACTCTGATCCCCTGAAATGCATTTACCATAAAAGTACTAAGTTCAGGTTCATTCAGCCCGATATTAAGTGAAGTCATGGCTAACTAGCTGTAAAACAATCCATCAACTCAAACTTGTATCGTAGCAGACTGCTGCAATCAAGGCTAGGAGACGATTTCATAAGTGGCTATTAAGTAATAATGGTTATAAATGGATATTATTATTTTCAATTTAATAATCATATTGTTGACTGCTAAGTTTTTGGTAGATTTGGACATGAAAATTAGTTCTTAGGCATTTATCTTGAATTAAATGTTGGGATGGTACCAAAGATAAATATTTTGGGGCATGAGAATATAGAGTAAAATTCTCCTTTTGGGGGTTTTATAACATAGGTGAAGGAGAATAAAATCTTTTATTGGTAGAATGTTCAGGTGTTAGACAATTTCTTGAAATATGACACCGTTCCATTCGGAGGAATTTCCCAAGTAGCCACAAAAGCTGATCCCCTGGGTATATTTAAGGATTTTTCATCAGAGTAAAGCAGGGACCCCAGTAAGAAATGCCTGAAGGATTTGTCGGCACTAGAATCCTCTGTTGTGACTCCACCTCCTACTGGATTCTCACGCATGCTGGTGGAGAGGCCAAATCAAAGATTTGTTAGGCGGCGTGCGAGCCTCTAAGTGAAGCCGCCGTAAGCTCCACCAGCAGGGTCCTGGCCCATTCTGCTCATGGCGTATACCCTCAGCCCCCACAGTCGTGCCTGGCACTTAGCTGGCTACTCATGATTAACTTACATCCAGACATCTAACTTGAAATGGCTGTGAACCCACGAAGCCCAAAGCACTGACTGACTGAGCCCACATAGGATCGTGACACAGCAGGGAACACGGGACTCTTGGTTCTCTTTTTGGTTTCCTTGCCGGCTCCTCCTCTGGTCGTGTTCAAATGCTGACGCTCCTCAGGGCTTATTCCAGGCTGCTCTCTCCTTTAATTCTGCACAGGTCTAGTAGTGTCCTGTGCTGTCTCCATGCTGATGACTCTGCCATCTTCCCACGAGCCCGGAGGTGCCTCATACCAGCACAACCAGGCTGCGCTATGATGGCTTCCGTCGTCCTGCGCACCCCTCACCTGCTCCTCCTCCCCCAGCTCAGACGCGGGACCACCATCTGCCTGCAGGCTCATGCTGACTTCCCCCCACAGACCACATGCAATCCGAGGCCTGGCAACTTGACCTTCAGAATGTTCTCAAATGCATGCAGACCTGGCTGTATCTCAACTGCCAGCACCACCATAGCTAGAAGCACCATCTTATTTTTCCTAAATTTTCACAAAACCCCTCAGTAGTTCCCCATTTCCCTCAGAATAAAGCCTGGCTGCTCTACGGTAGCACAGGACTCTCATGATTTGCTCCACGAGTGGCTGCCCGGCCCCTTCTGTAGGTGCTGGAGCTCCACACCAGGTCCGCAGGCTGCCCTTCCACTTCTTACGCAAGGGGCTCTGCCCAGGGTGCTTGCCCCGCCCGGAGACTCTTCAAGACCCGTTTCCCCGACCTTGCGAACAGTTGTGATCAGACAGACCTCAGCTCATACACTGGGTTCTCCAGGAGCCTTCTCAAATCTTAATGTTGGTTCTGTGAGCTTAATTTGGGTCCCCATAGCAGGCCACCCCTTTTTCACAACGTGTGTTACAGCACAGTTTCCTACCGGCCTACTTACCTGCCACGACCCTCCTTGAAACCCTGAGTCTGTGACGGCACAGGCCGTCTTTGCACCGGGGCACTCGGTGGAGAGCCACCTCTGCCACGTGCGAGGGGAGGCTGCGACTAAGTTACCGCTCCCTTCTGCCGCGGTTCCTACCTGTAACATCGAAACTGCTACAGTGGTTTCAAAGGATGTTCATCTCCACATCTCCTACATCTAAAGCTCTAAAAATATGAGCTGAAAATTTTGATTTATGACTTTATGAAATCACTTACAGATGAATGTTTATTCATAAACTAATTGACTTAGAGCAATTTGAATAAGATACGTAATAACTAACTCCAAGGAGCACAGTCACATTTACAAAATGTAATGTCGTTACCGGCTAACAGATCTGCAGAATAACAGGAACACAGCGCATGTCAGTAACCCATTCACAGCAGTTTACCTGATACCGCCAGAGGCAAACCGAGGCTTTTAGGAGGAGAGGAAAATGCCCAAAGCAATCAGCAGTCAGGGTCTCCTCGCTTCCCAACTACAACTTCTATTTTAAATTATTTTAGGGACTTCATTGTATTATAATGAGATTATTCTGGAGTTTTTAACTTTCTATGTGTCAATACAAAATAGGAACCAATTCCTGGTAGTAAGTTGCTTTCACTTCCCCATCCAACCATCCATCTACATGCCAAAAGTAGAATAAACAGCACCATTTTGCCATTTTGTTAAATGGAATGTTTTAATCATGGAATTTTTTTCAAGGAGACAGAAGAACAGCTGCAGGTATTGACTGTTGCCATTAAATCTTTTAAACCAGAAAGATAAAAAGAGATAGCTCCGCAAGTCCTTCCCTCAGGAGGTTATTAGCTATTGCATTTTTCACCGTGTGGCCCCTGAATTACAGATGACACAGCAGGACATCTGACGTGCCAATTAATAATTTACGCTGAGGCATTTGTGTCTTAGGAAAACACAGCAAAAGAAGAACAATTTCTAGCTAGTGCCCACCGATTTGGACTGCACTTGTTTTACTTCATTTAAAAAATGACAGAAAAAGAATCCATTCTGTTCTTTAAATGAAGGTTTGGTGACACTGGGTGAGAAAGAAGGAAACCTGAGCCTCTTATAATACCAACCAGGTAGGCTAGAGCCTTCCACACACACGATTAGGGACCCTCCTGTCACCAGAGGGAAGCACTCCTCGCACACACTTCTCACTCGCCTGCTCAGCCCTGAATCCACGGGGAAAGTACCCACAAATCAAAGGATCCGCTCGCGTTGCTCAACAAAACTACAATCATTCAAAATTCTGGCAACTGAACTAAACACAGCAGCTCCCCTCAATATGTTCTTTGGAGAAACACCACACGGAAAGAAAGCCGTCCCATCTAAAGACGCCTCCTTTCCACTGAGCGTACAGGGCATGAAAGAGCCCTGCCAGTCCATCCAACAGCCTAGCGTTTGATTTTTAAAAATCATAATTTTAGCAGCAAACATACAACAAAGTCCATTCATTAATCACACGCACGCAGAGCTACCTTCCCGTTGTTCGCATGTTTATTTGAAATACAGGATACTGAGTTTTGCTGAACAGCTTTATTATGTGGTACAAAGAAAGCTTTTCAAAGTGACTGCAGTGGATAAGTGCGTTCAGCTCTCCTGGGGCAGTACTGGATGCCGGCGGGCCTGGGGGGCATTAAAGATGAATGACAGAACTTCCTAATCCCCAAGAAGCTTAGCTGGGTAAGAGGGGCACGCGCATAACGAGTAACAGAGAGGTGAAGTCAAAAGAACAGGACGCCACTTCCGAGCAGCGCGTGACACAAGTGATCTGTGGGTGTGCACACACGTACACCCTCCATCGTGTGAGGGTCTGGGTGACGACACGCTCCTGTACGTAGACAGCACCTCCCGCTGACACCAATAATGACAGTTGTGCAAATCATCTGATCAATACTCCTACATCCAAAAATCTACTGAAGAAATAGGAGAAATGTATACAGACAGAAAGATATTCACTCCAGAACTACTGTGTTTCCCTGACAATAAGACCTAGCTGGACCATCAGCTCTAGTGCGTCTTTTGGAGCAAAAATTACTACAAGACCCGGTCTTATTTTATATTACGTTAGATAAGACCTGGTCTTATAATAAAAGACCGGTTCTTAGATTAATTTTTGCTCCAAAAGACGCACTAGAGCTGATGGTCCGGCGAGGTCTTATTTTGGGGGAAACACGGTACAAGAATGAAAACCGTGAAATTCCTACCAGCCGGGGCCAGCAGGGGTAAACAGAGCACCTCTGCTAAGTATGGTCCAAGGGGGTATTACACAGCCCGAACATTTCCTTGAAGAATATGCATGATGTTGGGGATTTATGATGCGTTATATGAAAGGAGCCAAGTGTAAAACTTTATGTTAAAAATCTACAGGCGTAATAATACTGTCAATACCCTCCCCCCCCCCATTATGGTAGAGGCGACCTGCTACAGATAGTCTCTGCATGCTTTGATGCCTTCTTTTTATTTTTCTGAAGGATCCGAATTACAAAACTATATATAAACATGTAAATCCAAACATTTATAAATACACTTTAAAGTCCATGAATAAAATATTTTGAAAAACAATCCTCCAAAAGCCGTTGCACGTTTAAATTATACAGAACAAGTTACTCTTATTTACGTAAAACGAGATGACCATTTTAAGGCCCTCTCTGTCCTCTTAAGTCCCACAGTGGAGATATCTGAACACAGAAGTGGATGTTAATGGCAGATGAGCAATCCCTAGTGCTGAGAAACTTAAAGAGCACACTTTTTACAGCAGGTATTCAGAGAAGTATTGCCCTTCCTGCCCACGCAGGAAATGACTTTGTTTACAACGGTAACGTCTTCTATCTGCACAGACCCTCTCAAGCCTCGCGCATCCTGGGGGCCTGGGCACACAGCCGGCAGCCGTGTGGTGCGCAGCAGAAGGGCCTGGGCTGAAGCGATGTGTGGCCCTGGCGGGCGGGAGAACGGTGGCCCTTCAGCGATCACGTGCTCACCGAGACAGTTTCACCTGCAGGAGCGGGAAGACGAAGTGTGCCCAGGGCAGGGCTGTGGGCGCAGCGAGAAGGCACAATCAGCGAGCGGAGACGCTAACCAGCGCACAAATAATGAGGCAGCCCATGGTTAAGCGGTCTGTTCCCGTCCACCTCTGGAGTCCTTCACTCATGTTCTTCCCCTCTCACCAAGCTAACACGTGGAGGACGCCCAGAGAGCAGGTGAATCAGGAAGCAACGGCCAGGTGCTGGCAAAACTCGGAGAACACGAGTCTTACCACATATTACCTCGTGAAAAGCTGCTACCGAGTTCAAGACTGACCTTCACGCTGGGCCCTTTGGGAAGTGTCCGGAGCTCCTCCACTCTGGTGCCACCTGTGCTGCAAGCCAGAGAAAGTGGACCGAGCTGCAGGACCAGTAGGCCTGCGCCCCTGGCCCCAGGCTTGTCCCTCACTCGCCATCCTCACGGGGATGGACAGCCCGGCAGTGCCTACCCAGCGCCCTTGACAGCGTGCCATACGGGACAGCACTGCTTCGGGGACTCGTAGCCCACTGCCAGGGATTTCGTCCCATTCCAGAACCTGCTCCCAAGCCTAAAGCCCTGACCTGACAACGCTGAGGTCAAGCTGGTTCTGAAAGGTGGGCCTGACCCTGCAGGCCCCCAACCCGAGACAGAAGCCCTGAGTGGCCATTCACATCCTCCACTGAGGAGGCAGCTGCGACCCCAATACCAGGAGTGCAGCCCCCAGTGCCCTGCTGTGAGGACAGTGAGAGTCCCCCTGGGGCCCAGGGCTGCTGCTCTGTTGTGGGCTGACCAACCTGGAGGGGGATCAGGGCGGCTGCCACCAACTGGGGATTGTCACAAACAGAAGACAACCTAGCTTCCCAGAAGGCAGGGTCACCACTAAACCAATGTCTAACAGGCGAGAAAAGGTGAGAAATACTGGATTGAACAGCCACCACGGCATCCTGTCCAAGTTCCCTGCGCCTACTTGCAATGAGCTCGTCCTAAGAAAGGACAGGAAACTTGGGGCACAGACACAGGTCAGCTGAATAGGCACAGAGGGGCCTCACGCGTGCTTCTCACTGTGTGACCAACCCACACCTGTCCTCCCGCTGTCCGCCAGCTGCTAGGCAACAGAATTCAGCATTCTGGAAGTTTCTGGGAGCCTCAAATTCAGGAGTAAGGTGAGAATGGTGCCTGCAGGAACTGTTCTGGAATGTGCTTCTTGTGACAAGGCATTTGCTTTCAGGGGTGCAGTTCCTTTCATGAGTCAGAGAGAATGGAGTCCAGTGAACTCAACAGACCTTATTTGGAATTTTAAAAGAACTGAATGCCATTTATGAACAGAAAATGAAACTACTTTCAACTACAAATGCACACTAATTAATTTGGCTTGATTACTTTTTTTTTAAATTTCCTAACACCAAAGATCTTTATCTGAAGAAAAAAAGTGAAAAATGACCACTTAATACAATAGATACTATTTTATTAAAATAACAGCAACAAAAACCACTAAGAACCTTAGTTCCTTATACAAATGATGGTCACGGGAAATCATGACTTTCTTTGAACTTCTGGGTTAATGAAAAGAGAGAGATGTAGAAACTGTAGTTATGATTAAAAAGAATATTAACCACGGAAAACTGACCTCCCGTAAGTAGACTGTCCCACCAGCTTCCTAAAAGTCATGGGTAAACCCAAAGTACTTGTTTGACTGATAATGTATCCTTTATCATAAAATGCTAACATTTGTATAGTGCACTGATTTAGGGACTTACCATTTCCCAAACTCTTTATGCTGATTTGATTCCAGGAAAACGTCTGAAAAGACAAAAGAGACTGCTCTCCCATTTAGCAGGTGAGGAAAAAAACCTTAGAGTCTAAGTTAAGAAGTGGTTTGCCTTCGATCAAATCACTGTAAGTGAAAAGACAGAACTAGAACCCAGGCTGCCTTGTTCTTTCTACTATAACTGGTCGCTTCCCACACTTACACAGGGCCTTTAACCATTAGGAATAAAAACAAAATGACTGACTTTGTCATTCCCAAACAAGCCAACCTAATCCAAACTTGCTAATTTAAGCAAAAAGAAAAATACCTGTCTCACTGTTATGAGGCCTAAGGAAAGGCAGTTTTGGAGGAAGGCAGAGGTGAGCACACACATGGGAAGGAAGGGGGGCTCAGCAGAGGACGCTCTAAGGCCTGCGCCCCCCTCTAGAGGGTGGCCAGTCTGAAGGTGACGGTCAGCAGAGAGCAGGGTCACTGGGTGTGAAGGAGCCTAGGCGTCCACGTGGGAGGTCCGTGCACTGGGCCGCCTTCATTTGGCGCAGCCCCCCTCGGCCCCTCTGAGAACCACACTGAGGGTGTCTGGATGTGGGCTGTGAAGAAGGCGGCAGCTTGTCCAGCCTGGCGTGCCCAAGATCTCCGCACGGGCCCAGCTCATAATCAAGTACTGGGAGCCTGGGTGGCTCCTGTAGTGACACAAACAGCCCGTTTGACTGGCGGGGCAGACTGCACACAGCCGCAGCCAGAACCCCGCCGGACGGTAACCGCAAAACCTCCACACCACTGACAACAGCATTTTGACTGACGCTTTGCTTTTGCCGCAAAGACACTGTCTTGCTTTCCTTGTGCCAGAGAGTACTGTCTGGCCTTTGGAGTATTAATCACCCACTGACTCACAAGCGTAACCCTAGATCTGAAGGGAGAAGGGTAATCCATTCTGACATCCTCACTTTATAAGCCCAGAAGTTGAGAGCGTTGCCTAAGGTCACATGACAAGTTAGGAGCAACAGGGATTTCACTGAGGTCCCCAAACACTCCCTAAGTCAGATCGACCCACATAACAAGCACTTACCTTCCTCCCTCCCTCTACGTACCTACCGAGCGCCAAGCTGGCTGCAGGATGGACACGCCATGGCTCTGGGCTTAAAGGAGACCACAGACACTTTCAAGCAAAGCGAGCTTGATGGCCAAGGGCTCTGGAGTGCCAAGTGCCACTCGTCCAAAGGAACGTCCCCTCAAGGGTTTCCTGCGGTGGTCTTGGCTCATGGGAGCTAACCAATGTTCAGAGATGTGGCCCTTCCCTTCCATACTCTAAGGTCAGAAGCCCACACATCTATAGGACGAACAGCGAAAGGGAAATGACGACAGAATGGTGAGTAGACATCACAACCCCCTTCCCTTGCTCCTTTACAAGGAGTAAAGAGCTGCAAATTTTACTTTTATTCTCATGGGGAAAAGAAAAAAAGTGTTGCCAACTTTGGCGAACAGAAGGCAAGCGCCGGCCACAGGAGGGCTGCTTTCTACTCGCCAGGGCGAGGCGTCGGGCCACTGCAGGGCAGTGTGTCAAAGCAACATGAAGCCTCATTTCACCACCAACCCTGGGGATTTGGGACAGAAGTGCTGGTTCCCAGCCCTCACCGGTGATTAAAGCATAACTCCTGGCCCTCTGTCATGACGTGGACCAACCTGCTTTTCCTGTATCCTCTCCTGTTGAACCACAACTCTCCTGCGGCCTGGGGAGGGAAACCTTCCCTTTGTTCTATCTGCATTTACAGTTCCCTTCGTATCTCGGCCCCAGATTCTCTCTTTCAGTACAGGCCTGAATCCCTCCATGAAGATGGAACACAACTAGAAAGGTCTCTTACTTCTGAGCAAAGAGACAAACGCTCCTTCTCTCTAAAAATAAGTCTGGGGAGGTTTTGACCAGTGGTCTCCAGTTTTCAAAATTACCTAAAAGATATTTATACCTCGATTCTTGGGCTTAGCCCTGAGATTCTGGTTCTGAGGGCCTGGAGTGAGCCCCAGGACCTACAGCTTTAAAAGGTGACCCTCCTCCACAACTACGATTTGAAGCTACTTAAACACAACTAAAAATGCAAACTGAAGTGAAGTAAATGCACGATTCTAAAATCCTCCATTTGTCCTTCCCAGGTACTGAAATACCTCCCACTCACATTAAACATCTGGATGCCAGGCAATTTATTGACTCACAATGTCTTTTACTTAGTTTTAAAGAAAATAAATGAAATCTGAAATTGGGAATGCTCTAGAAACCATTTACATGAGTCCAAAACACTAGAAATTTCTATTCTGGTAACAGTAGCCTGGATTTGCTGTGCTGTCAAAATATACTGCAAATTGAACAATTAATGCGCATTTTTCTAGGTATCAGACACTTTCTAAGTACTTTCAACTATTAACTCCAATAATCGTATGTGGTAGGAATTACTGTTATTCCCAATTTAAAGTAAAACTTCTCAAACCCCCAATATGGCATTTAGGGCCCTTGTTTAGTTCCATTCTACCAAGACCTCCCTTAAAACGTGCTCGCTGACTCCCAAATACACCAGACCCATCCCCACCTCTGTGACTTTCTTCCTGGAGTCCCCCAGCCCCCTTTGCCCCCCCCAAATGTCCTTTCCATGCCATAATTACAACGCCTCTGTTAAAAGCACAGACACTGACATCAGACCTAAGTTCAAATCCTGCTTTAGTCGTTTAGTCACTGTGTTTCCCCTGGAATCTCAGTGCCAGCATGTGTAAGACAGGTTTTCATGTGTGTGCACAGCAGGCAGACACCCACTGAGTACCTACTACTTTCCAGGCACTATTCTAGGACTGAGGGCACACAGCGAGCAAACGAGAAAAGGTCATACACATTCACAGAATGTGTATTCTGGTGGAAGAAGTCACATAATGAAGAGGGACAAATAATTACATCACCTGTCCAGGCAAGTGCCTTATAGGGACAGGATACAGGAGGCAGGACATTCAGATGTGAGCAGGGGTCGGGGCTACCAGGAGACCTCCAGAGAAGGAGCAGGGCCTGAGCCACACAGGTAGGCAGGAGGGAGAAGGGGTCCCGTCAGGGACAGCAGAACTGGATTGGGGAGCAGGCCCGGCACATTCAAAGAACAGTGAGAACACTGAGAAACAGGTTGGAAAAAGCAGGGCCAGATCATGAAGAGCTTTTGTTCCGGGAGGTTCTGAGCAAAGGACTGAGGAGACCTGACCCAGGGTTTAGCAGCCACCTTGCCTGTTGCCGTAAGATCAGTAAGAACAGGCCCTGGTGGAAAGCGGAACAGTGGAAAGACCATGGCAATACTCCAGGCCAGAGGGGGTGACGGGGTTTGAACTGGCAGGTGGTGCTAAGGTGGTGAGAATGGACATATCCTGGATCTGGACAAAAAGGTGGAACTGGCAGGATCAGCTGATGAATAAATGGGTTGAGCAGGATGAGATGAGAGAATCAGAAAGGTAAAGCATGACTCCAGGGTCTCTGGCCTAATTACCAGGAAGGGAAGGTGACCCTCACTCAGACGGGGAAGACTGCAGGTGGAGGAGGGGCTATGGTCCAATACGATCACGTCTGCAGAATGCCAGAAACGTGCTGGACGTGAGAAACGCTCGGAGACCTTTTTTGGTTTTCGTCATCAGTCCAGGCCAAACCTCGAAGCCTGCAGCTCACACTGACCACTCCTTACTCTAAACTCAGGGACGTGTTCAGTTCCTTTGGGCGCACGATAAACCCTGACTTGCCCTGCATTTTTGTGCAGTTTTCATGAGGGTGGGGGAGGAAAAGGAAACTGAGCATTGAAAATTGTTTACACGCATCTGGACTGCAATGAAGCACATCTCCTAATACTCGTTAAAATGAACTGCAACGTCTGGGGAACTAGAATTTATATTTGGAAAAAAAGATTCTGCGGCGTGGCTGCTCTGTGATCCAATCTGAACAAACATCCAGCCTCATACAGGAAAAAACAAAGCAAAACCAAACCCTGACTTCATGTCTGTGTTAAAAACTGATGTACAGCAAGGCAATGGGGCTGCCGTTTTCCCTGTGGGAGAAATGCTGAAGGCAGCTTTGGAAGGCAGGCTCCTGGCACGGAAAACAAGATGAGACTGGTGTCCAGACCAGCCCTGCCTATTGGGGTGCGATGCCCTCATCTGTCATTAGCCACGTCCAGGTATCGCACGTTGGATTCTGAATACAAGATTCCGGAACTGGCAGAGGGGATGGGTCAGGGGCTCCCAGACGCCTGTCTGTGGATCAATGCCAGGTCAGTTGCTGGAAAATTGGCTGAGGAGAGTTTGTTAAAAACACCAATTCCTTAGCTATTCTCCCAGGAATTCTGACTCATGAGATGGGGCGTGGGGCCCCCAGACAGTTTTTAACAAGTTCCTCAGGTGTTTCTGGTGTTGATTCATCTTTGAGATCCATGGGGTAGGAAAGTACGTTGGAAAATATACATTACACAAGCATATGCTGCAATTAAACCATTAATCTCAAAGCAGTGCTAGTGGTTGCCCTTTAAAGCCACCCACACACCCCCGGCCCCATGGTCCTGTGAGTACATTCATCTACGTACACACTTCTCCCAGTGCTGGCTCCCAGGGGCCCAGGCATCCAGGCGGAAGACCTGGGAGTGTGTGTGTGTGGGGGGGGCGACAGTCCCTACAGAAAGCTGGAGTGCACTGACCACTGCCCTGAGGCACGCATCAGAGCCTGAGATGGGAAAACTGAATGAGAAAGCAGCGGCAAGGTTTCAAGTCAGAGTAGGCGCCCTGGGGTCAGTGGCCATTCTAAAACTATGAGAGAAAACAGGCAAAGTATTGGTTAAATCAGAGGACAAAGCACATACAGATATCCAGAGTAAGCACAAAGGGAAGAAAAAGATGTCATACACTCTGCTAGACCCTGATACACAAGATGTAATAGTCACACAACTTCCATTTAAAGAAGAGGGAACTGCAGCTCAGAGATACCTGAGAGACTCATCTCATGTCCAACAATGTGTTAAGTGCAGAGCGAGAATCCAACAGCAGGTCTGCCTGGCTACACCCGAATATTAACAGGTATTAGACTCAAAATACATGAAAAGACATCCCATGTTCATGGACTGGAAGACTTGGTATTGTTAACATGTCAGTTCTACCCACAGCGATATACAGATACAATGCAATCCCCACCAAACTTCCAAAGGCAAGCTTTGCAAAAACAGAAAAACCCATCCAAAAATTCATATGCAATCTCAAGGGACCTCAAGTAGCCAAAACAATCTTAAAAACAAGAACAAAGCAGGAGGTCTCCCAGATGTGTTGATTCCCAAACCTACTACAGAGCTACAGTAACCAAAACAGTGTAATACTGAGCTAAAGACAGACAAACAGACCAAGAGATGAGAACAGAGAGCCCAGAAATAAACCCTCCTGCCTGTGGTCAAATGATCTTCGTTCAACAAGGCTGCCGAGACTGTGTAGGAGGGAAAGGACGGTCTTCTCAACAGATGGTGCAGCACCAGGGGCATCCACGTGCAAAAGAATGAAGTCAGGCCTCACCTCACACCATATCTAAAAATTAACTTAAAACAGATCAAATGGATCTAAATGGAAGAACTGTAAAATTAATAGAAAAAACTGGACAAAAGTTTCCTGAGACTGGATTTGGCAGTGACACCAAAAGCACAAGCAACAAAAGCAAAAACAGGTAGGTTGGACTTCATCAAAATCAAAAACTTTTGTGCATCAAAGGACCCTATCAACAGAGTAACGTGGAAAGGCGACCCACGGGATGGGGGAGTGTTTGCACAACCATCTATCTGAAGGGAGCTCCGGCAGCAGCAGACAGCACTCCCACGGAGCCCAGGGGCCGGTGTGACGCTTGGTCTTCAACAGGAGGTCCTGCTCACCTTGCAGACAGTTCTGTGGGGCAGGACCTTTTAGAAGATGCCATGCTCGCGTTTAAAGCCAGCCATGCAACGAATTCTCCCTTTACCACACTATGCAACGAATTCTCCCTTTACCACACTCCCCAAACACCACAGACTCCAGTTTCTCAGAACTCAAGCACTTGCCCCGCTCTGTTTGAAAAGTATATGAAAATAAATTAGTTGTGTAGAGTATCTGTTAGGCTTTGACAAATGGAATAAATCAGTTGTAACTGGTAGCTTTATCCTCACACTCTAAAACGGCAATTTACACTCATCACTATAATACAGTACGACAGGACAGAATTATTTCCACTGGCAACATCAGGTTTTGATCCTACAGTAATACATAAGATACATTTATGTGTCTTCATGTATAAGATACAATCACCAGACTCTAAGTGGTAAACTCCGGGTCCACTAGTCCAAAGAAGGACAACAGGTTGTTTTATGAATGGCTGAAACACCAAGGCACTAGGGTCCAAGTCTGCCACAGAGAGGACGCTCAAAGCCTGGGAAACAGCTGCAACATGTGTTATTTTAAAGCTGTCATAATTTAAAGTCTCTCTAAACACCTACTGTTTAATCTAATTTTCCCTAGTAAATGTTTGGCTTCAGCTCAAATTGAATCAACATTTCCATCATAAGTCTTTATTTTCCCACTTTCCTGGTTGGACGGTAAAGCATCTTTAGTCTGACAGATGACACAGGGAGAAGCCAGAATTTCAATGCTCCTCATTGTCAAAACAGTTTTACTAGAAAACCCAAGTCACAGTTTCCGGTGAGCCAAATGTCTAGAAGTTAGTCTGAGCAAAATGAAAAACAAACTTCTGTGGCTATTCTTCAGTTACCAATTTTCTCCCAGGTTCCTAAAAATAAAACCAGAAACTTCAACTAGGTTTCTATTATTAGTGTATATGACTAATATTAATCACTACCTATCTGAAGACATCACATTTCACTTTGCCTCTCCAACGCGGACAAGCACCACGGAACTGTCCAAATGCTGTTGAAAGCCCATCATTACATTTGCATTAAACACACACCCAGTCGTAATGGATCTGCATCACGTAATCACATTTCTTTTAGCAAGTTACTTTGTGATGTGCGCATTGTAAATGTTGAAAAGCATCCATAATAAAAACTGTATTAGTCATTTTTATCAGGGCTACTGATTTTATACATATCACAACAGAAAAGTGAGGCGTACTCCACATAAAAGAGATTTAATGTTCAGTCAGTTATAAATGTTGGAATCTCGAGGGACTCTCTCCTTAGGGACATGTTCTGTAGCTGAAGCAGGAGAGAATTCCCTGCCATTCATACCCCAGCATCCGACAGCAGCCAAGACGAAGGTCACATGCAAACTGCTGGGCAGAGCCGCTGCGGACCTGGGGAGGGTCCTGGTGGGAAGACCTGGGCCTGCTGTCAGCCCAGCACAGACGTGAGCACTGAGGGGGGAGCTGGAAGGGCAGAAGGCAGCGCAGTGTCCCCAGAGACGCCTCACACCGTGCCTCAGGTGTGGGGATGGTCTCCATGTACCCAAGGCAGGAAAATGGGGAGCCAGCGTAACACGGGGATTCAATTCTCAAGGCCATGTTCTAGTTCTAAGGGACCAGAACAAACACCCGCCGTGCCTCTTCTGTCTTGTGTGGGAGAAGCCAGTTTCCTCTCGCTCTGCTTCAAACAGTATGTGACGCTAGTCCGGACAACTCAGGGACTGAAAATAAAAGTCAAACTAAGAGGAATCAGGTTACAAGATAAACAAGCCATTTAACTGAACTGAAAGATAGCCCATAATACCAATAAAAAATTGTAAGCAGATTGGTGAAAAAGAATTATCAAAAATAACTAAAAGATAAAACCTCCAAGTTCTAAGTCTGTGAGCGCCTTCTTCCCTCATAACTTCAATATTCCTGTGAATGATTTTACTTTAAAAGAAATCAATACACAGCTCTTCTGCCTAAAACAACTTAAGGCAACTGATAGGAGAAATAGTTGAGGTGACATAGATTGAAAATTAAAAACCAACTTCTCACATGTCCAAATATATTGGAAGTCGAATGGCTTAAGACGTCTATGTTTCAAAGAATGTGATTTAATTTAATTTAATTAATTATGTATTAGTTTGGTGGTACCAAACAACTTGTAATTATAAAATGTCATTTCTTGGAACAAATTCCATTTTTAACCAATAGAATTAAGAAATATTCATTTATACACAAGTCCATAATTAGACCAATAAAACCAATAAAACATCAAAACACTGGAATGACTTAAAAAAAACAAAAGCAGTGATTCATCTTTCTTTACAGATGCTCTTCCATCTACAGTAAGTTACTCAGTAAGGAAAATATCATTAAGTTGAAATGCATTTATGACACCTAACCTACCAAACACCACAGCTTAGCCCAGCGCGCCTCAGATGTACTCAGAACATGGCATGACTGAGACAGACGCTCCCAAGGAGCATCTGAATACACTCAAACCCACAGACCCAAACTGGAAGCAACAGTGATACTTCAAACTCTGCCTCACTTAAAAGTTCCTAAAACTCTAATGTGATGCCCACCATCCTGGTTTCACAGGAGATTCGGTGGCATGATGGTTAACAAGCACAGTGTGGAGTCAGTCAGACGGTAGAGTCACAGCTCCATTCACTGACGGAGCTTTGTGAGTCTCAGTTTCCCCGTCTGTAAGTGGGGACGGTGACAGACCGTCACTTCCGCTGTGCAATGAGCTCAACAGCCCTTGTTTCCGGGTGACCTGCCTACCACGTAACATTTCTAACTCTCAGAAGGTATGTTAAGCTTCTCCGTGACTTATTCACTGAAGTCATCCTAAAATGACAAAAATATTCTGGGTGCAACCTTTTCTGTAATGGCCATCATTGAAGTGCTCTGCGACCATCTCCGGGGAACTTCTATACTGCTTCCCGGGACAGAACGTGAGGTTCAAACCCTCACTAACGTCCGTTAAGTATAAATAACAGAAAGTCTCAGCGATTTCAAGGGCAGCGGCACACGGCGCCTCGGTCTCCATCGAGCATTGGCCCATCGCTGGTCAGGCAGGGACGGGGGCTTCTGCTGCCACGGGCTCAGCACACCTGTCTTCTGGTGTGCCCGGCGGCAGAGGAGGGCACCGGGACAGTCGAGCAGGTCCCAACCCACCAGCACTCCCTCCTTCTCCACAGGGCAGAAGCGCAGTAACTGACCCTGTCAGGTCACACCTCGACACAACTCTCAGTACAAGACCCGTTGGTGTCTGATTCTTTCTAAACATCGACATGAGGGCGCTGCTCCGTGAGGCACTGACTCCCTCCCCAGAAAGCCACGGCCGCTTTCCACTAAAACCTCCTCCCCACTGGCACTCAAACAGCATAACCTAAAGTTGGGTATCTAACCTTCCTGGTTTCAGGCTATTCAGACAAAGAGAAGCACTCCAGTAAATGGTGTTAGTTTTAAGAGTTTTATTTTCTTCATTTCTACCCTGTATAACCTTGAAATCTATGCTTGTTGTTTTGTTACTACACATACCCCCAAAACGTATATGTACACACACACCCCCAGGAAGCTCTGAAAAACGACTACTAGACCTCTGTGGCACCTCTGTGGCCGTAAGAAGGTACACAGCGTTGCCTGCGTTTCGCGTGGAGCTCAGACTCCCCTGACTTACGGACACTAGTGCACGGGGAAGGTGACAGTGGACAGGCTGACTCCTCAGTAGTGAGAAAACCAAAATCTGACCTTGGCATCTAATTCTGCAGGTGTCTAGAATGTCATGGGTTTTTTCTACTCTTGTTACCTACTCAGACCAGCTGACTAATATGTCTGGAATACAAGTTTAATTTCTGTAGTTTTCAGTGTCCTAAAGCTGTGTTCGGCCCTGCTGCAGGTAGTGGTCCCACAATTCCCACAGGGACCCCAGGATGAGACAGCCGCTCTTTTAGGTCTCCTGTGATTGGCCAACATGAGGCCATGCAGGGGCGTCTCCAGCTTCCATCAGGTGAGCTACGGTATGAATGCCCCTGTAAGTGAGGGCCGAGTTCCTCAGGCTAAGTGCACAGATGGGGATCTTGGGCAAGGGTCCCATCTGGGAGTCTTATCTATGGCTCGTGGCCACCAGCTGACTCCTCCTTAAGGCCCAGGGGCTCAAAGGAATGAGTCTTTCCCAGGACCCCACGTGTGAGAAATCTCTGGTTTAGGATCCAATCAAAGGTCAGGCCAGAATATTCTAAGCCGCTGAGTGTAACTTCCTCTTCCCGTACAGGGTGAAAGGCCAACAGAAATTACGGGAGCTCCTCCGAGTCACAGGGAGCCTTGAAAGCCACTTGTACAACGACGACGAGGGGTGAAGAGCTAGGAGGAGGCTTGCCTTTCGGCACCTTTTAGGAAGAAGCGTTTGTCTCTTTTGTGTCCCCAGAGCAGATCCCAGGATCACACGGTCCCGCCCGACAGCAGAACCTCAGAATCCAGTGCACAGCGGCTGACTGGCCAGCATGCAGAGGCTCGGGTTCCATCTGCACGAGTGCAGCTGAAAGGACTGCGCGGGCGCCCTTCCCTCGCTCTGTGGCCCCTCCCAGCCTTCTAGAAGCAGAGCCTGGGGGGCTCCCACCTGCCCCAGGGGCCCAGCACGTGTCAGCCAGGAGCCTGAGGACAGCACTGCATCAGAAGGCCCCCAGGACCTGGCAACCCACTCTGGTTGCTGGGAGCTTGACGCTACTGGTTTCTGAATTAACTGATTAAGAATTAATCACATTCTTGCTCTGAGCAGACTGAAGAGGAGGTCACGTGGAAGGTGAGCGGGCATGACGCACACCCCCGTCCAGGAAGTTGCAGCCCAGTGCCAAGGCCTGCGCTGTGTCCCATGCGCCGGGCTCTTTTCTCTCCAAGTCAGAAGGTCAAATCTAAAGCACCGGTTATGAAAGTTCTGGCCAGGAAATGGCACTTTCCAACTGGGATGGGCATTCCGGGGGGCCTGTGCCCACGCCGTGTGCGGCCTCCCCAGGCGCCAGTGCTCCCAACCAGGACAGAAACGCTGTGACTTAGGAAAGGAAGTAGGAGGTCGAGGCCAGCCAGGTGTCTCTGGAAGCTTACAGAAGTGTTGTGGGGGGCTGGAGGAGGGGAGCGAAAAGGAAGAAAGGACAGAAAGATCAGGACAAGGAACTGAGGGGAAAACAGGGAAATGCCAGAGAAACTGCACAGCACAAAGGAAGAACTTGGGCAAAGGAGGGGGAGGAAAGGAGGGAGGGAGGCAGGGGAAAGAGGGAAGGGCAGGAAGGGCAGGGGTTCTCTTGGTGTCAGACAGCGATAAAATTTTAAATCTGACCCAAATGTTCCAGCAACAGTCGTGGCTTTCACCAGGCACCTGGCGTTAACACTAAGAGCAGCCACTGGGGTCGGACATCACACCAACTTCTTAAGAGTTTAGCGCTGGGCTTGCTACTTACTAATAATTTATAGTTTTCAACAATAGGTATAGAGTGCACTAGACAGACTTACCAAAAATACATTTGAAAATAAGGAAGATGTAAAACCTTAACAATAAGTTCTAAGGGTTTCCCACATTCTAAGGTCCAAGTACCAAAAATGCTTTCTTTAACAAATGAGATGTAATATTGATTTTTTTCCTCCTAAAACGTCAGATTTATTGATACTGAACAAGTCCTACATTATTTTCTTGCCAATATCTGCATCTCTGAGTTAAGATCATAAGTAACACAATAACTCTTACACAATAAAAGTGTTCAGTTAAATGTAAACTTTGTCCCCCATCAACATTATCTGCTTGTTCGATGTTTTTTTATTGATAATTTAATAAAGAGACTGTGAAAGAACATCACATTAACAAAGTCAGAAGCCCCGTTTCCAGGACCCTCGCAACAAGCTGTCTCCATGACCACTCTGTGAAAGGGGGGGGCATGCACAGGACCCCTGAGCCTACAGATAAACAGAAAGCAAATGGGGCCAGGAAAGACGGGTAGGTCTTCAGCTGGGCCTGAAATCTCTCCCTTTCTACGTATATAATTTAAAAAATACCATCCCACACTCATAGCAGAAGACACAGAATGTTTTCATTTCTGTCACACCACATCTGCTATATAAAAATGTCCTCGGACTACCTGGCATTTGTAGTTGAGGCTGTAACGATTTCAAGTTATGATATATACACAGCACTGCACTGCTCCCACCTATGTGTGTACCCGGGGGGAGTCTCTCTGGGCTGTCCAGAAATTTCCAGACGGCCTGAGGCAGGCACATTTCACTTCGTAGTTACTTCATCTGCAATAAAACCATTTCACAGATACTAACATAAAGAGAGCTACTGCAGTTAGTCTCTGACTTAATCTGCTGCCTGCAGTCGGGGCTGCAGCCAGGCCATACTTGAAAAGGGGGGCATTTCAGTTGTCAGGAACTATTCCTGTCCACCGGTGCAACGTACACTGACTCACTGCACCCAAAGTCCACCTTTACAGACACTTTCTTACATATGGCACGGGATTCTTTTGTCATGCCGTTGTACAGCGCACCCAACTGCCATCGTCTGCACAACCAGAACGACCTTCAGAACCTTCAAACCCTGAGCCCTGCCCCTCTGCCCAGGAGAAAACGCACATCCTGGCCCTCGTCCACCTCATGTCTGTGTCCAAGACCCCAGAGACCAAGTAAAAAGAATTCGGCCACCCCAGTCACCTATTTCACTGTCAAATAAAAGGCCCCTACCTAATGCAGGGTAACGGTACCAAGTCCTCTTACAGGAAACGAGAAATAAACACTAGAAGGTGCCCCAAATACTCTCATTATGCTCTGATCTCAATCAACGAAGCTCCTAAAACAGACCCCCTTCTCTGAGGCAGAACTCCCAGTTTGTGGGCGTGAAGCCACTACCCTCTGGACAGAGCCCATGGAGGCTTTAAAGGGAATGGTTATCAGGCCTCATACAGGACAGGCCCAGCCACAGGCTGTGTGCTCCTTTGCGTATCTTTCTCCCTGAGAAAAATTAGCCAAGTTAAGCAGATGGTTACAGAAGCAGCAAAGCAGCCAACCACACATTAAAACAGGGTATTTCCATTTGCCAGAGTGCGTGAAACGTACAAGACGCCTGATGGCAACTTTCAAGCTGGATGGTTCTGACCAGACGACTCAGCAATTCATGAAGCGCGAACTGTTACAAAGCTCCCTGCCATGTCACTGAAAAGAGGAACCAAGTCTTCCACGTGGACTTAAATTGGGTCCCCAAACAGGGGAATCCAGTTTCTAACTTCTTACACACATTGCTTATTTATTTTTGGCATGTGATTTAAAATTTTAAGTTAAAGCAGTTGACTCAAATATGTAACAGGCTCTGTGTGGGTGCCAAATGCCAGAAAAAAACCATTGTTGGCTTTGTTTTTAATTATAAAAGTAATCTCCTTATCTATAAAAAAATATGCGGAATAAGAAAATAAGTAACCAGACATAATAGTACCACCCTTACAGATGCTGGGATTTTTGTCTATTTGTTCTGGACTTTTGTCCTTGGACTGTTCTCCCTACCAAAAAACTGAAAAATCATTAATGGCTTTTATTCTGATAAAGCTTAAGAACTGATTAAACAAATATTTGAGCTGTCAAAAAAAAGGGGAAATTTTCTTAACTATTAAGAGTCATACTCGTGTGTATGTGTATGTGTGTGTGTGATATACACATATATATATATCACCTTCCAGTTTTCTAATTCACATGTAATTATTTAAATGTTTACAATTCAACAGTAATGTAATTATACCATACTACCTTTAAATTAATTTATCAATGGCTTCTTTCCATGTCAGTAAATAAAGATCTACATTAGTCCTTCTAATAAGTCCTTGTGGCTTCCTTTAAGAGCTAGTTATCACGCAAACACACTAGACAACACTTTAGAATGTACATTATTCACAGGCTGAGCAGGAGTTTCCTTCTTGCTTCCTTCTGGTGTCATTGCTGTAAGCATCGTCAGCAACCCTGTTGCCACTACACTGAAAACTGTAACTCCATCTGGATACTCAGATCGCAAACACAAAAGAGCCATTTTATCTTCCAGTAGACCCAGAGCCCTGTTTAAATCTTGAGCCTAACAGAAGCTAGAGTGATTTAGTTACATAAAGTGTGTCCGATTAGGAGACTAGGAAAACACATTCTGCATTTCCCAGGATATTGGCAGTCAGCTGAACACAGATCACAACCTTCCTTTTGCATGTAAAGAAGTCCCTTTCACCTCAAAAACATATCTCAGCTCTTGATGAAAGATCTTTCTACTGCGCTGAGAAGAGAGGGGAAGGAGAACTCTAAAAAGCCCCTGTTATTTGGAGATTTCTGCCCTCTGACTACCGTTTGCCATCTACTTTACGAAAGGGTTTCCATGGCCCGCTTCTCCTTTGTAACGTCAATACAGTGTATAAACCTCCCACGTCACCTAGTAAGAGTAAAAGACTGAACAGAAGACTGTGCCCAGCCAGCAGTCACTGACAGCAGCTAGTAATACCCCCAGCCAGGCGACAGCCCTGGGCTCTGCGAGGAGGTGGCAGGTGTGAGCAAGACCTGCTAACGTACTCTGCGTGGAAAACAGACACAGCCCCGCAGAATTACAGAGCAGTGCACTCAGGGAAACAGCCCGTTCCACTCCTTCACTGATGTTTACTCAGTTCTGGAACTATGTGAGGCAGTGGGCATTGTAAAAGACAGAAACTCGGTTCCCGAAACAGTATGTGTTATAGCAAAGAGGTGTGCAAACAGTTAAAATTGTGTGTAGCTATCATGAAAGAGACGTGCACACTGCTCATGAAAGCATCCAGAAGAAAACGGCCAACTGTCAGAGGTATGCTGGTCAGGAAGGTTCTCACAAGGAGGGAAACCTAAGTGGGGCCCAAGGACAAGCAGGAGGCTTGCGGGGCTGGATGCAGGGAGGGGAGGGGAGAGAGGGACTAAACGGAGGGGTGAGAGCACAGGGAAGGGGAGGGGAGGGGCGTGGAGGGGTGAGAGCACAGGGAAGGGGAGGGGCGTGGAGGGGTGAGAGCACAGGGAAGGGGCGGGGCGTGGAGGGGTGAGAGCACAGGGAAGGGGCGGGGCGTGGAGGGGTGAGAGCACAAGGAAGGGGCAGGGCGTGGAGGGGTGAGAGCACGGGGAAGGGGCGGGGCGTGGAGGGGTGAGAGCACAAGGAAGGGGCGGGGCGTGGAGGGGTGAGAGCACAGGGAAGGGGCGGGGCGTGGAGGGGTGAGAGCACAGGGAAGGGAAGGGGCGTGGAGGGGTGAGAGCACAGGGAAGGGGCGGGGCGTGGAGGGGTGAGAGCACAGGGAAGGGAAGGGGCGTGGAGGGGTGAGAGCACAGGGAAGGGGCGGGGCGTGGAGGGGTGAGAGCACAGGGAAGGGGTGGGGCGTGGATGGCCAGCACAGAGGACCAGGGTTCCGAGAGAAGCGAATGAGGCTGGAGAAGGGACTTAAAGCAGATGGTTTAGACTCTGTATTTCACGCTAGTGCTGGGTGCGTTAGCAGGCAATGGAGACTGTCAATCAGCAACACAGCCAAATTGGACGCTTCCTAAAATGCTGTCTCCAGCAGGTGTCAGTCAGGGTACTGCCAGGGGCCACAGAAACAGAACCAGTATTCTGTGTGTGTGTGTGTGTGTGAGTGTGCGTGTGAGAGTGTGAGTGGGTGTGTGTGAGTGGGTATATGTGAGTGAGTGTGTCTGTGAGTGGGTGTGCGTGTGAGTGGGTGTGAGAGTGTGTGAGTGTGAGTGGGTGTGCGTGTGAGCGTGTGTGTGAGTGGGTGTGAGAGTGAGAGTGTGAGTGGGTGTGCATGTGAGCGTGTGAGTGTGTGCGTGCGTGTGTGTGTGAGTGGGTGTGTGTGAGTGGGTGTGCATGTGAGCGTGTGAGTGTGTGTGTGTAGGGAGTGGGCCAGCGAGGGCGAGGCATAGAAGAAGGGGGAGGGCAGGACTTGGTTTACACACGTAACTAGAAACTCTCAGACAAGAGCTGAGGCTGCCATCCAGGCAGAATTTCTTCTTCCTCAGGGAAACCTGTTTTGCTCCTAAAGCCTTTCAATTGACTGCGTGAGGCCCACCCAGAGCGCCCCCTTTGCTTAGTCACTGGATTGTAGAGTGAATCTCATCCACAGAATTCCTACTCAGCGGCGCTCAGACCAGGGCGCTTGAGTGGTAAGTGGGTATTAGAGCCGCCAAGCTGACACAGAAAACTAAGTGTCACACGGGGTCTGCACTACTTATTGAATAGATGAGTGAATGTGTGGCTGAGTGAAAAGCAGGATGAGACAGGAGAGAGCAGAGACAGTAACCATCAGGAGGAGGCCCAAATCAGGGTCTAGGGGTGTACATGTTACGGGACATCCAGGAAAGAGTCACCTCCAGGAAGGTGGCGAGAGGACCGGCACTCAAACACCTACCCCTCAACAAAGATGCACTGCTGAACCGCTATTTACCCTAAGAGTACCCTGCTTTAAAATGTGGAGGGTACAAAAGCCTAAGTTGTCCTCAACTTGCTGTCCAGTTGTGAAGAGTTAGACAGCAATAAAAGACACAGGAAATGACGTACGTTACAAAGGAACCAGTCGTGGCTACAGCCCACGACTGCTGAGCTCTGGCGTCCTCAGAGGATGTGAGCAGCCAGTCAGACACGGACACGCGGTGGGAGGCTCTCTCCAGCGCCCTGAGAAGCAGGGCAAGAGAAAAGAACGGTCTGGAATCTTCTATCAGAAAATCACACAAATTCTAAGGAAACGTGAAAAAGGAGACTCAGATTTCGGGTTAGTCAAGAAAGGTTTTGCGGGCGTGAGAGTTTTTTGTTGTGGTATCAGGTGCCAAGATTACCCCACCCTTCTGAAGACTGCAGGTATTCTGCCAGCCAGAAGCCACCTGGTCTCCTCTAACTAGAAAGGTCAACAAATGCCCTTTTCCAAACCAGCTTGCTTTTCATGCAAAGCTGAAGCCGTTCAGAAGCATGCACCGAGCACTGCTAAGCGCTGCGTATATGCTTCCATCCTAGGGCCGGACACAGGCTACCAGCATCCATCCATTGAATGCGTCTCTGGGAGGATGCGCGACAAGCTGACAGCACAAGATGGAAGGGAGAGTGCCCGGCAGGGCAGAGAGTGCGCGGGTAACATTTCACGGATTGTGCTTTTGGACCATGGGAATACACTTCTCTAAATGAAAAAAACTTTAAATAAATAAATGAAAGCTACTGGTGCCCCAACCCTCTCCCCAAAGGAACCAGACTTTTATATGCAGGACACACAGCTGGAATACATACCAGACAGGAGGGCAGTGTCACTGGCGAGGTTACCAGGGGATACGGAAACACAGCCCTAACCAGATGAGAGCCCCTTCTAGGCAAGGCGGTCGCTGAGTGACAATCAAGAAATCCCTAGGGACAAATCCTAGGTCTCATTCTAGTCCCATGTGTTGCCAGAACCATCGTTTTCAAAATGCATTCTGAGGACCAGTTTGGTGGGGAGGGGCAGAGTGGAGTGATAAACAGAACCCAGGAGCATGAGCCATGTGGGAAGAAGAACCAATGTCACCCTCATCCAAATCCATGTCACCCAGAGACTTCCTCTGAGGCTCTTGACAGTATTTAGTGAGGCAATTGCTGTGGGTAAGCTGACCCGGTACATGTCTCGTTTCCAAATTCCTCCGATATCATGCAGTTTTCTCCAAAACACTAAAGCTCTGGGAGAGAACCTCACCTGCGGAGTGGTGGCCAATTGTGACCAAGGCACAGGCCACTCTGCTCATGCGGCTCATTTGCCCTGTGTGTGCAAAGGCCAGACTGAATGGCCCAGACTAGGGACGGGCCTGGCACGTGCCCGGGCATCCCAAAATGTGATGCCCCGTCTTCTTAGACACTAACCCTAAAAGTAGAAAGTCCATTTTCCAGAGAAGTAATTACATGACCACTTGTTCCAGACGAGCTGATCCCGAGTGATCACTCGAGCAAAGGAACAGAAATGTGAGTGTTACTATAGTGATCGCGCACGTGCTGACGTCACAGGATTCTGACGGACTCTGCTCACCGCAGACTCGAGAGCTGGAGGGCTTCGTGCTGCGGCTGCGGCTGCGGCTGCCCTACGAGCAGGTTCAGGTGAAGGTATGGTAAGCAAACACAGCTGGAGAGTCACCCCCTGCCCAGGGAAGACGCTGAGGCTACACCCACCTCATTCCCCGCATGCGTGTGCCTCCCACCTCGCATTCCCTTTCCTCCGGTCATAACGAGTGTGGAACCCAGGGCATGTGTATTGTGAACATTTATCTTCCCACGCTAAGGCTCAGAGAAGACAAAACATTTGTTTCATAACCCCAAACAATGATCAGCTCAATGAGTCTACTTCATTCATTTATCATGTCCACAGACATTTACCACGCACCACCTGTACGGCAGGGAACACGCTCAGCAGTGCAGCTGTGCCCTAGGAGACAGACACATCAGCCTCCCAGTGTGGTGACAGCGTGAGTGCACACAATCCCCCAGGGTCCCAGCTCCCTGCCCAGGAGCAGCGGGGACTTACGTGACAAGGGATGGTGTTCCAGCCACGTCCCGGCGGAGAGGTGATGTCCCCAAGGCCAGCAAAGAAGAAAGGGCAGTGACTATAGGCAGGAGCAGCAGCCTGTGCAAAGGCCTGACAGGAGAGGAAGCCTGGGCCACGCTGGCGCTGGGGAAGTAATCTCGGGGCAGATGAGGCAGGTGGATGAGTGGCCAGACGCATGTGCCACATCACGGAGCAGGAACGTCTGCAGATTCGAAGGGGCCAGCATTAGGCCAGAGCAAAAAGTAATGGCATTTGAAGATGCTTGAACCCCGACCAAAGGGGGTTCTTTGAGAAAGAGTATGGGAAACAAGAAGTTTTCTCTCCCTGGCCAGGATTTACATACCAAATGTAAACACAGGACCTGGATGTCACTGAGCTTGCAATCCAACACCCTTCCCTCCACACAGCTCAAGGTGCCTGTCGCAGACAAGGCTGTCGCCACACCTCCAATCGCCCAAGCAGAGGTGACAAGAGCAGCCAGGAAAACCCCAGGCCCGTGCCTCCCATCTCCGGCCGGCCTCGCACACATCACAGCCCCCCACCCCCATTCCAGCTGACCCAGGACTCCCCTTTTTCCTGGGGGTCCACGGCAGTACTTCTGCTCTCACACAGCTGTCCTCTTTAAATGACGTTTCATTCTTCCCAATGTTTGTTTCTAATTATTCCCAAACGGAGAGATTTAGAAGCAAAATCCTCATGGTTCTGGAAAAGATACAGCTAAAATCTGACCCCATCTGCATATAAGCAGTCAGCAGGGTGTTACTGAGAACCACTGAAGAAGCGGGGTTGGTATGAGACATCTGAGAAACAGTTAAACTATAACTGATGATTACGACAGACATGTGTTTGATGAGAGCGTCCATTGTCTGGGGAATTCACTTCAGTGAGACACTTCTTCCCTCCTGATTACACATCAGTGAGGTCCTGCTATTGCCGAAAATTCTGGGGGCTTAAGGCAAAGGGCTCGAGACACACATACGGGAGAATGACTAAGCCTTATTTTTTTAACTAAAATCTGCTCATCGAACATACCTTTCAAGGTTAAACATACAAGAATAAAAGTTCTTATTATGTCTCTTCTTGATGATTTTCGTTTTGTTGTCAATGCCCTTAGCTCACGGCACCCTGGTGCACAGATTCTGGTAACTAGTGTCGATGACCGCGAGCCCAGACATTCCTGGGGAAGAGACTGAGCAAACAATGACGGTGTGCACTGTGGCACTGATTCCCTTTTGTCATTCCTGTGCAGAAAGGAGAACAGCTGAGGAAGCCTGGGAAGGCATGACATTCTCCTCTATCCGTCAGAGGAGCTTAGCACGTTTCTAATCTGCAGCCGCCCACTCTCACTCTGGATGTTTTTTGTGGCATACTTATTAATAACGCCACCTTATCAGTGTACCAAATGGCATCTTGCTGTATTCAGGCGAGCGTTCATTACTCAGAAGACCATCTGTCTAAGAGCTCAACAGAAGGTTTAATAACCACGAGCTAGTGAAGAATATATGGTCACATTATATCAAGTCAAATATTTACACTGCTCAGTGTTTTAAATATGAACGTTCTTATCCAGCCATCCACAAGTCAGACTTCATTACTATGCCAGTTGGGGGGTATTTTTATCTTCTCCATTTTCAAGCCAGTATAGAAATTACAATACCAGGGCAGCTTTACCCTAAGCGGGCAGCAACGCCACTCACAAGAGTCCATGCGGCACCTTCATTGAGACAAGAAATCATGCTGACGGCAGCAGTATTTTCAACCGGAGAGGCGGTTAAACACTATTTCACACATCAAAAAAACATTTGGAAAAACAGCTGATTCTGCCTTTCCGAGCACTAATAACTGTGGCCGTTGTTGCTGCTGCTATGGTGAAAGCCGCTACGGGCCCATTTCCAGGCGTCTGACACCCCCTGTCTTCCTCATGCAGACAGCAGAACCCTGGGTGGGCAACTCTTCTCCACAGGGGGGGTAAGCAAGGATGCCGGAGCGGCGTACGGGTTAAAACAGGCAGACACTAAAAACACTTTTCAAAATGGTATTTCAAATAGTCAAGAATAGTCTTTAAAACAGTCAGGAATATTCTTGACTATTTTAAGTTAAAAACAGAGGACAAGATTGGAAGAGATATTATGGAATCCATCTTGCCGGTACCTGCCTGACGTAGAGAGTGTAGCTGAGGAACAACTCAACAGAAACGGGATTGGGAAAGAGCTGAAGACGAAGCAAAGAGCGAGGGTTTCGGAGAACAACGGCCTGAACGAGAACGTCTTCCCTCCACTATTAGCCGGGTGGCCTTGGACCAACTGCCATCATCTCTGAGCCTGCTTCCTCATCCGTAGAGGGAGATGAATGAGATGACCCAGAACCAAGTCTTTCTCTATCCAGAAGACGAGAAGTTTCAATCAGAAACACTCCCTGAGTTCAGGCTTCTCACATGCTTCACAGGAAGCACTGGGAGGAGCGCAAGGTGAGGACACAGCGCTGACACTCCAAGCTGCCCAGGGCGGGAAACAACCAAACAGGGTGAGACGGCAGCATCTGAAAAGTCAGCACAAGGGAAAGGCCGTGTGCGGGAATTGGTCCCACGCAGCACACACAGCAAGAGCTGAAGGAGGACAGGTCCCAGCTGGGAGGCTGAGATGTGAGCAGCCCCAAAGGACACTGCCACGCTGTGTGCAGAGCCGGGAAGGGCACAGCATACCAGGCACGAACAGGGGCAGGGAAATGGGTGCGACTGCAGCAAATGACCCACGTGTAAGTGAACAGGAGAAGCGGAAGCTGGAAAGACTAGGAATTTAGGCTGAAGAGTCGAGCGTTAAAAGCCAGGCCAAGGCATTTTAACTTTGTCTTGAAAACAGCATGTTTTTAAGGCAGGGAGGGGACTCATTTATATAAAGAGTTTTGCGCCGTTTCTGAAAAAGTGTAAGCCGTGATTAAAGGTGAGCTTGAATTAACAGCATTAATACCAACAGTATGCTTCCATATGCACTTACATAACAGCATGTTTTTCCTGACTCTTTTAGGTATAAAGTCAAAACCATGAGACGAGATTCGTGGCTCTCACTGACACATGGAGTTGGCATCTGACACAGACTCTGAGATCTGTCAGTATTTGCTGAATAAAGAAATGCATATGTGACGGTTATCACCGCAATGGCCGAGGCAGGGGAAGAAAACTGGAGAACGGAGAAGGGAAGAGACAGGACCAGTAGAGGCAGAGACTCCGTCCTCAGCACCGCTCACAGACCCACGGTGGTGCCAACCCTTGTCTCAGGACTACCTACTGGGGTGAATGGGCCAGGCGCCCCTGGGGGAGGGCCGGCCCAGGGTTCAGACAGAGGGGTTGTCCCACAGCCTGCTGGAGAGCCACTCTTCCCCCTCATTTCAAAAGTGAACCTTTTCTGTACTTTGTGAGTACTTCCTGTCTCAGTTATGAGACTGTAAATTCCTAGAGTACAAATACATATTTATATTCATTATGGAGCTGGAGCCATCAATGAGTGACTGGTAAAATTTTTCTAAATAAGAACAGATAAGGCATCAACAGAAGTCAAACTTCTGGTAGCCCGAGTTTCTTTCACTCAAGTCTCCATCGCGCTTTACTCACTGGCAGCCCCGTGGTTCGTGATGAAAGACGCGTGCCGCACGTGCCCTGAGTGCACGAGGCTTATCATCCACCCAAGGTCGCAGGACTAACACAGAAATCTTCCCACAACATTGGGTTCTACCTCATCTCTAAGAAAAGATGCGTTTTTCCCACACAATGAGTATGAAGGACCAAAATGGATGAATTCTAATTTTAAATTTCTATCCTGATCTCCTGTCTGTGCCACTTAGAGACAAATGCCAACAAGCGCTAAAGTCATTTAAATGCAGTCACGGGTGGAAATCAGGAGAGAAGGAAAAAGGAGGGACGCTCTGCGGGTTCGCTAGAAGACACAGCACAACACTGGCAAGAGGGTCTGGGACTTCAGCAGGGACAGGAGCGCAGACCATGAAGCACAGGGGTTCAAGAGGGGGAAGTTCCGGTAAACGGCTGCTCTGAAAGCGCAGATTATGGAATATAATATTTACATTTAAAGTTCTATTTTTAACAAATTGACTTTAATCCAAGCTCTCCACCAAAGCCTTCAGCAGGAAAACTTTCCACATTGTTTCCCTAAAAATAGTTTCTTTCATTCTTTCTCAGGAGACCAGTGAGATTTCCCTTCAGTTTGCTGTTCTAGTGGAGAATGAAACATTCCCTTATTTTAACCAGCATGCGCTATTTAGGTAACGCACACGTATCTTGACCCTGTGGCACACGTGGGGGTGTTTTCTTTCTAGAAATGTGACCTGCATCCAGCCATGTTTGGCGTGCGCGCTGGCCGAGCAGCTGTCACTAGTGAGCTGGATGGCACACCCAGGCATTCCACGGAGTTTGTCAGTTTAATTTTATCTAACAGGCTAAAAAGATTCAGTTATTTTTATTAAAATAACAATAAGGAAATAACTTCCAACAATGAATGTCTAAGTGAAAGAGGGTCTGCACGTCGTACCTATGGTCTGTAATTGGCGATATCAAAGGTCCCCTTTTTCCTATTAACTATTTGGCTTGCCTCCTTATCAGAACTCCCTATGGAATAAAAGCAAGTAAGTTAACCGGAAATTGATAAATTTATGTACATTATGTACATTAATTGGTTAACTATGGCAGAGGCTTTTCCTTTAAAGTCACATGCAACACAAACATCTCAAAAGCTTCTGGGCTGGAAATCACATCACTAATCTCAGCAGTCCTGAGAAAACAAAGGGCACCTAGGGGACAAATTAAAAAACCCAGCAAAACATGTACCTTGCAGTTTTGTTACCCCCTCCCACCCTGTACTCAAAAGTAGACAGAAAAGGTTTCAGATTCAACAATTCACCTGCATGATAATTTAGGCCAGAGTGGCCTAATATACAGCTGATGTACAATCCACCTTTTCAACCCCCCCCACGAGGCCCCCAACTGCTAAATGTAATCTAATAATTAGCATATGTAAGGGTAAAGGTCTGGACCATGACATCAGCTTCACAGAAAATCCGCAGATTCAACAAACAACCAAGTAGCCCACTCTGTCTTTGGAAATTCCAAACAAATGAAAGGATGAAAAGGACATATCAGCAGGAGATAGTGGAGTCTACATTCTCAGTCCTAGAAAGCCCCAAAAGCATTTTGAACAAATCATTCTGTGAATTCTCCATTATAGGAAAGTCACCGGGGGCGGGGGTGATCCATCCATCACAGGGTATTAACTCACAAGGGTACTGACAGAAAAAGTTTCTTCCCTAGCAACCTGGATACTGAGACAATGTCCTTGAATAGCATTTTGAAGTGAAGACAGCCCAAGTTAGCCCAGAAGACTGTCAACATTCAAGGATCACCGAAACTTGGGGATGGCCCCTGAACAGCTAACACAGGATTCCTTAGCGGTGACATTCCGGCCAAAGATAGCATGAGTGCTCAGTCTGAAATATCTGCCTCAAGAATTCAGGATCCACCGAGCTGTTCAAAGACTTTTAATGTGTAGACTGTTATTCCAGCTGATACCTCTGCCTGCTCTAAAAACCAGCGGGAATAAACTGAACTGAACTGAGCTTCTAGCAGCAAGGGTTTTGCTGCCTGCCCCCAGGCCCTCCAAGTTCCCCGCATCCATTTCATCAGTTAGAGCCCCAGGATTTTGCTGGTAGTGGTGCTGTCGCTTGTTCCTTAAACAAAGATACCCAAATCATGTAATTAATCTCACTTACTTTTTTAAAAGCAAGACTGAACTCCAAAGGTTTTCTTCCCTCCCTTTCGTGGCAAGGTGGGGCCACAGTGCAGTTCAGCACACCAGGTGAAAATAAGTTTTGTAAATTGCTCTACATTTTGTAAATGTGCTGACACTGAGGTGGGTGGACTCCCCACAACTCAGGAGGCAGCTGTTCACGCTGCCTACACTTCATTCAGATATGTGGGAACCAGACCAGTAAGCCTGTGGTCCGGGAAAACTAACAGACAGAAACAAGATGACGTCAGAAGAAATGAGGTATCACCAGAAGCTGTTTTCCATCTCACTTGAGTCTCTGAACTTTGCTTTGTAAAACTAGGCTCCTGTCTCCTACGAGGAATCCAAAAAAACAACAAAGCTGAATGTCTCCAAGTTAATGAACCTCAGTGTCAGACTTAAGTCTGCAAAAAAAATAAAGACAATTTACCTCCAAAAAATTAAAGTACGCTTTTTAAAAAGTTCATGTTACTTCCCTCGATCTTTTCACACTGAGATACTAAAATCACAACGAGTACAGGACAGAGGCCAAGTCAGCCAGCAGCCAGCACTGTGACAGCTCTGGGACAGAGTCAGGGACCCAGAAAAGGCATCCCACTCCTGACACCAAAACAAAAAAAAACCCAAAAGACAAACAAACAAAGAATGGAGAAAGGATCCTTCGCCCAACAAAGGTAAATTTCCACCTGTCCTCCAGCAGCGAAAGAAGATGAAAGTACTACAGAAGGCAGCTCAATAAAATAATGGGACAGAAGGAGGTGAGAGGCCAGCCCAGCACCTGTCAAATCCCAGTACCTGGCAGGTGAGGGGGAAGGTATGTGGTGAACTGCTGTCATTTCTATCACACAGACTCAGGAGGCACAAAGGGTGACCGGGAGGGTATGACAGTGAACGCCTGCCATGGGCTGGGCTCCAGTGTAGTCTTCCATTTTACGTAAGACACCCTATAACATAATTATCGGGGCTCAAAGAGTGTGGGCAGGGGTTTAATTGTAGTCCAGGGTCTGCAAATCTCCTTGTGCTTCCTCCTATCACGCCACGTGTCCCTCTAGTTGTGAAGCACACTGGGCCCACCAGCCATGACTTCAGCCCGCGTTCCGCTTCCCACCGCTGAGCCCCTGTTAACCCAAAGCCCAGGCACTGTCGAGTCTCCATTATCCCCAGGAACATTTGCCCTCCGTCGCCTGTGTCTTCCATGCTCTCTTCCCGTGTCTGGGAAGCCCTGGCTCTGTCCTCTGCTGTGTTCCAGCAGACATCAGCCAACATCACTACAACGTACTTCCGTGCTTGTCTCTCCCACTAGACTGAGAATCTAGAAAGGAGAGACATCTATCCAAGTCTGTATTCTCTCCCCCTGCCTAACAAGGTACCGGGCACAGTGAAGGTACACAACTGTCAGTAAAGGCAATACCTCTGCCAGCCAGCCCCAAGCTGACGGGCACCTAACGCCCTGTGCCAGGGGACACTGACTGCTCCGTGACCAGTCGGTAGACAAATCGTATATTTAAACATTTGGGTGGATTATTTTTAAGTAAAATAGTATATCCACATCAACAAGGTAAGTTGCTATGGACAGTAAACCACAACAAAGAAACAGCCTTCAGGGAAAAGGTGACAAGTCACGGCAGCATTGTTCCAGCAGAACCCTACCTGGGAGGCCACCTGCCCTGGGCTTTCACCTAATTGTCTACCCCAGAAAGCTTAGAAATAAGATGTAAACTTTAAAGAGCCCAGAGTCCTGTAAGATTCGGCTGTATCCTAATTAATGGTAAATATAATTAAAGAAAGTTTGGGACAGGGACTGGGGACAGGGACGAACGAGAATCCTGGAGCAAATACTGGCTTGGGGAGAAGGACCCTCAGCCACTGGCAGTCTTCTCCTCTGACGCATCCTCACCTGAACCCAGTGACTGACTTCAGTTCTGCAGGCTCCCCGCTCCGACCGAAAACACACGCGCACCCGGTAGACCTCTGCCCCCCTTCAGGCAGAGCGCGGGGGGCTAAGCAGAGCTGGCGCGCAGGTTCGCGGGATCCCATGTCCTTGTCAATGACCAGGCACACATCCTGTGGCACACTCAGCCTGAAGGGGAGACCCTCTCCCCTGGCAAGAAATGGCGACGCACTGAAGGCTCAGATGACGATTAGCATTTTTGAGCAATGAAGGTGTGTACATTGTTTCTTAGACATAATGCTATCGCACACTTTATAGACTACTGTGTAGTGTAAACATAACTTTTACAGGCCCTGACTTGTTTTTTATTGTGGCACTGGCTTTACTGCAGTAGCCTGGAGCAGAGCCTACATGTCTCCGAGGTGCGCCGTCCCCTAAAACAGGAAATGCTCTACTGTTAGAATGAGCTCCAATGTTCCTCCAAAAGGCGATGTCAACGCAGATAGAAGAGGACGATATCTACTCCTCAGGAAAATGAAAGCTCTGTGATTCAGGGAGGGTAGTACCTACACATCAGCAAATCAATCTGGAAACAAATGTCCTTCCTGATGGTTTTCCCAATTCGTCCTTGACTTTTATCTCTGCCTAATCTGTCCTCTCTACGACACACAGAAATGCTGGACTTTCAGGACCCACAAAAGAATGAGCTTAGAACTTTGCCTGTATTACGGGCAAAGAACCTTAGTTAGAGTTAAAAAAGAAAAAAAAGAGTTCTTCCTATGATGTGCTGATGGTGGGAGCAATGTGGCCAGCCAGCCATGTTCCTGTCCAGCAGCCTAGAAGGACAGAACCCCATAACCACCTCCTCCCCCAAACCAAATCCCAAACCAAGTAGTTAATAGGAAATCTACAATCTGTTCATTAGTGATTTATTTAACCAAATAGTAACACTTGAAAGAAGCCCTAGCTCCTGTCGATCATGTCTCCCACTGGTCTATCATAAAACCCCTGGGAAAGCACATTTAATTCAGGGTCTTCTTTGAACCACCTGCCTGTCAGGGTAGTGAGTACTCACACACAGACCCTCGCAAAGGGCACAGCTCCTCAGATACAGGGAGGTGTCCGATGCAGCCTGGTTTCCATGGAAAGGAAGTTGCTGCTATGGGTCTAGCTAGTCAGCAGGAAGAACCTGGGGCTCCCACAGCCTGCACATCTGGCAGATGTAGGCGGGGGGGGGGCAGCAGTGAGGGGAAGAGGGGCCAGGCCCCACCAGCCGACGGGGTCCCCCACAGCAGTACCAGGTCCTGCCTGGTACTGGGCTGAGCTGGTGGTAAGTTCTAAATTCAGCCAGAAATGTAAGCAAAGTGGATGTAATTTCTCAAAGGGACAGAATCCTGAGTGGTGCCATGACTGGAAAAATATCGAAATGGAACATTGGGATATTAGGCAATGTAAATCATCCCACTAAAATTGTGGGTTTTAGAACTGAGATATTTATGAGGAGGAAAAAAGTAAACAAAACACTGCGTGTTTTTCAGCTAGAATTCTACATTTAGAATCCTGAGCTAGAGTTTTAATAGATAAAAAAGGAGCCTTTTTTAAAGCATTAAGTGCTCATTCATCAAATATTTATTAAGTACCCACTGCGTGCCAAACATACTGTGACTCTTACAGATTTGTTCTCACGTATAAAAAGGGCCAGCTGGTTACAGACATTCCCTGCTCATGCCAGTTCCCTCCGAGATGCCATCTCCACATCAATATGATCAAGTCAGAGTATGAAAGCCTGGAACTCCCTGATGAATGACAGAAATGACCACCCGTCCATCTATGTTCTCTTCCCACCCCACGTAATTACCTACTGGGGTAAAAGAGAGTCACTGTGTGACCAGGATAGGGATATTTAGGCCTTTACTCGCTGGCCTCAGCCCATCCCCTACCTGCTCTGTTAAATGAAACCTGCTAAGGAGCCCACCAGCATGCAAAGCTGCCCAGAGCACCCACTCCACATGGACAAGAGACCAAGACAATGGTAAACACAATACGTCCAACAACAGTTCTTTCAATACACAAGTCACTGGATCGCATATGCACTTCCTTTGCATTTGGTCCTGCGCTGGGCAAGAACACAGGTCACGTGTTCATCCTACGTCCCTCCCCATCACAGGGACAAGCGCTGAGTCCCACTGACAGAAGAAGGAAACCGACTGCGCAAAACAGCAGGTTGCCTGAGTCCAGGATACACAGCACAACTGATGTCGTCCCTCCTGCACACAGCGCAAGTGCAGGGCACAGACGTTTACCTCTCACTGGTGGGCTGAAGTGTGACCCTGGGCAAGTTACTTGTCATTGTGAAGCTCTGACTGTCCCGTCTACCCAAGGAAGCTCTGAACTGCACAGCTGCTTCCCAGACAGTCCACGGTCCTCAAGGACAGTGGCATCAGAATGATCCTGGTGACAATTCCATTTACCGGCCCTACTTTAACTGAATCAAAATCCAGGGGCAGGAGTGAAGGGACCACAGCGTAGCGTGTGGAGTGGGCCCGAATGAACAGATCTCCAAAGGCCTCGGGTGACTCTTGCTATGCAGCTTTGGAAATTCTAAGCCCTTTCAGGGCTGGCGGCGAAGGGGAGATCAGAGAGCCCGCCACCTGGAGGGTCCCCACTGACCCAGGCTTCCCGAGAGGCCCTGGACAATAACCGTGCCATCAGCCAGGATGAGATGCTACATCAGCGACAGGCCCCCAGAGAGGCCCTGGCAAGGGCCTGGCAAGGGACCCAGAGAGACAGGCCCTGGCAAGGGACCCAGACAATGACCAAGGAGGAGAAATGGGGGACACGGTGCAAACGGAGCTGGGAAAACCAACATCTTCCCCTCGACAAGTTAGGCCTGCCTTATGGTGACACAGGTCCCAACGGCACATTTCAAAAGCCAAGGAGAAGCATAAATCTACAACAGAAAGAAGGAGTTCCATACTCTCTGCATTCACCATGGAAGTGGTGGGATAACCCGTAGTCTCCTCTCACTAAGCTCTGTGGGAGAAAATCTTTACTTGGCTAACTGCCTGGCTGAAAATCAGTTTGAGAATGATCTTTATGAAGATATGTACTTGAAAAAGTCAAAGCTACATAGCAGTAACTTTAATACACTGCCTATGACAGCATTCGAATGGAGGGAGGTACAGAAAAGGAAGAAGAGAATCGTAAATAACATCTAATCTATTCTGTGGACACATTACGGCATCGCACTATTTCACAATGACAGACTGTTCTTCCAGTCCAACTACAAGGAACCTCATGTTTCTGCCCCCTAATGAGCTGATGCATATTTCTGAGAATGGGTAAGAACTCAGCCAGGCTACTACAATAACATTTAGTACTGGCTTGATCTGTTTAATTCACCTAATAAGCTGAGTGGACAAGGAGATGCTCTCAGCGAAGTAAAACATCTTTTTCGACAGAGCACAGAGATGTAAGAAAAAGAAGATACTTCACATGTTCACTTCCCCCAGCACTACTACGCATATTTTAGCACATTTTAAAAGGAAAACAAGAAGAGACAAAAATTAGCAACCTAACAAACACCTGCGAAGCGACATGTCTGGAAACCAGGACATGGGTAGAGGCTCGTAGACATCTGCCATCGCCCATCAGACGCCAAACCACTGTATTTTTCAGCTATTCATCCACTTTCTAAAGAAGAAACAACAAAAAAATCCTACATGGCTGAACTGTGAGGCGGGAGAGCCTACTTGTAACTCAGCCCTTGTCGGCAAAATCCTGCAGCCTCAAAAGGTTCAATAGCCTTTTATAAACCTATTGTGTGGGTTTGCGCCTAAAAATAGTACGGCTGGGAAGGCAGGTCACGCCGAGGAATAATTCCTACATAGGACCCTGCCAAGCAACAGATAGAAGGGTGGCGGACTCCAGGGGTCCTCGCAGGCTGTGCCTAAGCCCCTGTGGCCACCTCCCCACCTGGAGGTGTCCAGGTCCCTCACCTTGTCTGAACACAGCAGACCTTACAGCCCACAGCAGACCTGCCACAGCCCAGGGCGGGGCAGGAGGGAACTGAGCAACACATCTGTGGGACCGCCACTTTTAAGAGGTCTTTCTGCCCTCCCTGGAACGAACATTATAACACTGACTGAGTCTGGGCCTCTCAAGTTCCCCATCTTCACTGCCGATCAGAATCACCTGGGGAAAGTGTTTAAAAATATAGGTTCAGAAAGTCAGTTTTTGAATATCAGTTTTACATAATAGGTATTGGTGTTTTTAAAAGCTTCTCAGGTGATTCAGATGGGCAGCCAGGGCTGAGAACCATGCTTAAAACAACAAAGGCTTTTAGGCCACGTAAGGTCCATGGCCCAGCTGAGAGGTAGGCAAGAAAAACGGGCAGGGAGGGTGGATACCAGGGACTAAGCCTGCAGAGGATGGGCCGCCAGAGGCCAAGGGTGCTCCTCGTCTCCCCACCTGGATCAGGGCAGAAGGAAACACATCTCACAATACGCAGCTACCAAGATGCTCAGATACGATCACAAGGTTATGAAAAATTAAAACCTAAATTCGTGTTTCCCCAAAAATAAGACCTAGCCGGACAATCAGCTCTAATGCATCTTCTGGAGCAAAAATTAATACAAGACCTGGTCTTATTTTACAAAATTATTTTACAAAATAATACAATATGATATAACACAGCATAGCATAACATAACATAACATAATATAATATCAGGTCTTACAGTAATTTTTGCTCCAAAAGATGCATTAGAGCTGATTGTCTGGCTAGGTCTTATTTTCGGGGAAACAGGGTTGTAAAATTCCTTCTCAATACTCAATTTCTATTTAGCATTTGCTTTTCCTTTCCTCCATATATGTATGAAAAGAAGGATTCTACCTTGGAATTTTACTGTGGGGTCAGGACAAAGCTGAGATGGGAGAATAACAGTGTCTTTCCAATTGACTTTAGTTCATTTTCAGATAGAATCAAAAGGAAATAAAAGAGCTACATCAGTTATAACAAGCATTGCCTCATTGAATTCAGATAAAAATCTTTCAATAGATTGTTATCTCCATTTTGCCAATATCAAAACTGTGGCACATAAAAGATTAAGTAAATCTTTTACATTACATTAAGTAATAATCTGACAACCTGCTGCCATCCAATTTAAAATGAAGGTTCTATCGCGTAGTCACTAAATCCTACTATTTTCACCAAGCCCATTTGCCAGATGTTGTTCTGCAAGCACATCGGGGCCAGCAGGGGCTCCCAGCACATCGGGTGCTAGCATCCACGGACTCCACAGGCAGCACTTATGGCGCAGCTCGGACAAGCCTCTCGAGCATCTCTGTCTTTGGAAAGCCTGCATCTGTCTGCCGGGCAGGTCAGACAGTCAGTCACAGGAGAGGGTACCTGCCAAGGGCTTAGGATAGAAAGCACTCACAACCGCTAGCTATTATCATCAGGACACAGAGTAGGGACAGAATCCAAGGGGCTGATCCTAGGTCCCTGTCACAATTATTAGTAGGTCATAAAATATAAAAACAACACATCTCACTGCATATGTAGCCTCTCTACTCCTTTCTCTCTAAATAAACAGCTCACGGAATGGATGGCCACTGTGCCTTCACTTCTGTTGGTGTGAAGAGGACCCAATGACCCAAGATCCTACAGCCTCCTGGACACAGGAGTGGGACGTCCACGGGCTGTGTGAGTGTGGAGTGCCCCTCAGAAGGATGGTTCCATGTCAGCTCCTATCAGACATGGCTAATTACCAAGGAAAGTGTTTTTATCGAGGAAAAGCAGTTATTTTACTTCAGAATCAAAATCTTCACGCTATCCATTGTTCCTTACTGCATGTTTCCTTTATGAAATCTTCCACTGATATTTCCTCCAGAGAAATGTTTAATAAAAGCAAATACAGGAAAGAAAACAAACCATGCTGAGATTTACCTTACAAAATTACAATGTGCTTTGTGAAAAGCCCTGTGGCTTTCAGGTTCACGAGCTGAGAATGGTGTTAGCAGCCTTTCACTAAGGGAATATACAGAACTACATCTTTATCATATGGCACTGTAAATGTTTTTCAAAGAATAGCACTGTAGAAGACATACAAATTTGGCAAATTTTAAACATTTCGTAATGATAATATTCCAACCTTCACATCAGTCACATTCACATTTCCTAGGGGCTGCAGACATACCACTTAAACTAGGAAGCTGCTTAAGTGAAGATTCAACTAACAGGAAGAGATCACTATTCACAACCGCAGGGAACCCTCCTACATTGTGAGGGGCTCCATACACCAAGTGGGTCTTCGGGCCACGGGTAGGTCATTCCTTCAACACTCATTTGACTATCAGAACACACAAGAATTGTTTCATACTCTTCTTGTCCACATTCTAAAAGTTTTGTTAGGATTCTATCTGGTCTTACACATAATATCAGTACATTTATCTTTATGAGTGATTGATAAAACAATAAATGGACGTTATCAATGTAATTAAACAAGCTCTTCTCTTTGGTTCTTCTCACGTCCACCTATAGGATCGAATCCTGAAATCTGCGTAAGATATAACGGATGACTCAGCTTTCTCCTTTGTCATTGGCCCTGGGGACACCGCCACAGTCAGTTTCTGGCTCCAGAACTAATCATCTAACCTCCCTGGCCCTCAGTTTCCTTATTTTAAAATGTGGCTAACAGTACCTACTTCAGAGATTAGGTACTGCTTAAACAGACAGGTAAAGTACTAAAATATTATGTACCATACAGTTAACAGCAAGCAAATCATAGTGTCATAATGTCCAATAAGAATCATTAGGCAGAAGAGAAAATGGCCTGCAGGAATACTGCAAATGAGACTAAGTGTCTGCCACACTGAATCATCAAGTCCCGTCACGTGATCAGGTTGATCAGATTTACATTTGGGGAAAAAAATTACTTGTCATGTAACAGACCTAAAGCACATGTCATTTATTCAACTAGATAGAACTAAGTGGTAAGAACAGAAATTGGAAAAAGGAAAAGGGACAAATCCCCAGTTATCAAGAAAATTGTATCTTGTCAATTAAGAAAGATAATTCCAAGTGCAAAACAGATTTTTTTTGTGTCTGATTAGCATGAATCAGTCCACAAGAAAGCAGAGTGTGGACCCATACAATTAAAGATCAAATCCTACTGATTCACTGGGGCCAGGTGCTGCAGAAAGAGGAGGGTTTTCTGGGGCTGAGAGGAAGCTGAGGGAACCGAGGGCTGCCCCGGAGCACGACAACGGGGACACACAGAGGACACTTTGCCCAGCCTGCCCTGCACCCTCGGAGACCTCCCCAAATTCTCATACCCTATGGGACCATGTGCAAATCCACCAAATGAGCTCTTTCCACACATCGTTTTTGCAGTAACGAGTACACCAAAAGGCATGTGTCTAAATGTACGCAGGTGTGTGATGAAGTGCCCAGAGGATGCTGGGCATCCTGCTGGATGTAGAGACCACCACCATCTCGGCTCACTAGTATTCTCCGTATTTGATGATTACAGCAATCGCGTCTTTGATTAGAACTAGCTGTATATACTTTCTCTTCTCCAGTAGATTACTAACTCGTGACAAGGAAGGGCCGCATTTTAATTATCTTATTTCCCTTGGCACCAGAGTACGCCACTTACAGAAGTTACCCAATGGATATTTACTGAACTAAATCACCCTCCAGGGTGTATGGGACGGGAGGGCCCAGTCTGTCTCCCCTGAGGTCTTCAGATTTTAAGATCATCTGCCTGAGGTGGCCAAGCTTTCTAAATCTGGCTGATAGCAGGATATGAAATGAAATGTTTCTGAATGTCTGGAAGATGTTTGTGTTAACTGGCCTTTAAATTCCAGGAGGGTAAGCAGCAAAAATGAACATGAGGAAGAGATGTGAGCTCACCTAAGCATTTTATACATAGGCTAGTGCATTTCCCAACGTCCAGGCATCTGAGTTAGGAATCAGGTACCGTCGCAATAAGACATATTCCTGACGTCCTGATCCTGGCAGCAGACGGCTCACCGCTACTGAAGCAAATGACATCGTTCCGCCAGCAGAGATCTAGTAACCACAATGTTTCTTCAGAAACTTTGGGCAGGACAATGAGAAATGTATTAGTCTGAGAATGTTTTAAGTAAATGGGGATAAATAATGGACCCCTAGAGGTCCATCCGAGTGAAATTCTAAGGGCCTTACAAAATTAGGCAAAAGGAAAAAGGACGGGATAGAAAGGAAGCCTAGCATCCCTACCAATACTTATTTTGATTCAAAAAAAGGTAGAGAAGGTTGAAGGTAAAGTTCAGAGCAGAGTGGGAGAAACAAGACATTCCAGGCTGCAGGACAACACCTTTCTGGTAAGAAAATGCCCAAGGAGTTAAAAACTCTTACCAGAAATCTAAAGGCTGAAATACACACACTATACATGATGGTCCCAGCTATCTTGAAAATTCTATGCAGCGTTGTAAGGACAAGAATTTGGAGCTTAGCCCACACTTTTCCTAGAAATCCCCAATGATAATAACTGATTTTTCCCACAAAACAAGCCCCCTAATCCTCTGATAAACAAGCTTCTGAGCCTGTAGGATCTTAGTTAAATAAGTCCTGATTCCATCAATGGGAAGTGAGGACCCACAATGGTACACCATTTACACAGGATTATGAAACAGATCAGCCGCTAACCCGGTGTGTCGCCTCCTCAGTTCTCATACTATTACACAATTTATAGATTGCAAGCAATGTACTCTTTATGTAAACATTTATGGAAGAATAAAAGTCCTTGCAAAAGAGAAAATAAAAGAACCATAGCAAATGAACTTCATTCATACATTTTAACAACAAATACATTGTACTGATTTGTGAAGTCCTCTTTAATTGGGGTATGATTGTAACCCATCTTCAGATCACATTGGAAATGGATTTTCCACCCAGAAAAGCACTGGTAAAGAGCAGCCTAATTGTTATAGCAGCACATGCTCTTAAAGAATCCGTCTGGATTCACATCATTAACAACTCAAACGGTGGTGAAAAGAAGAGAAGACAATAACTAAGAATTTGCAAAAATACTTGTTTGCATCATGTGACAAAAAAACTCATATCCGGAATAAAGAAGTTTAAAAACAAATCTGTACATGCAATAATCCAAAAGATAAGTCAGCAAAAGAAAGACAAGTGGCCAATAAAGTACCTAACTTCACTATTATTTTTTTTAAAAAGAACATAAATATTAAAACAATGAAACAATTAAAATCAAAAACAAATAAAATATCGAGCTTACTCACTGTTGGTGAAGGCTAGAGGCTCACACATACGTCACTGATGGAATCACAATGGACAGAACCTATTTGACGGACAGTCTAGCAATAGCCACCAAAATTCTACGTGTGTTGTACTTTTTCATACAGGAATTCCATTCCTGGGAATTTATACTAAAGAAAAAGTTGTGAGGAAAGAGTGAAGAAATAAAATAGAGTCACAACAGTCAAGCTGCTAAGTTTCTAAAATCAAGTAGGCTGAGGCATGAGGACACGATTCCATTCTTCCCTTAACTAGCCTGGGAACTCCACTTCTGAACTTTGGGTCCTGTGTCAATGCCTGGAGATGTCTGTAAACCCTATGCACAGCTGTCTGAAGCACGTAGGATGGAAGGTTCACATATCCAGACCACCTGACATCCGTTATCCAGACCACCGGTCACCTAGATGAACCATCTTGGATCAATCCAGAGGACTGATTCTTCTCAAGAATGTTCTCTTTACTATAAGAACCTAGCTTTTCTTTCTTCTTTCTTCTTCTTTGGTATTGCCTAGTTGTGTTTCCAATATGCAAATCCTAAACCCTTGAATAAAATAAATCTTTGTCACTATTTCCAGCCATGACCTCCCAACTCCTTTGCGCTCAACTGACAGTTGTCTAAATCTGTATACGAACATTTGTTAACAAGGGCCCAATACTGACAAGTGCCTCAGTGTTCTTCCGTAGTTACATAAAGTATGGTATATTCACACAATGAAAGCCATTTTGTCATTGAAGAGATTAAGTAGGAACTGCTAAGATGTTAACAATGCAAAGATCTCCAAAATATACTAGTAAGTGAAAAAAACCAACTGGCAAAATAGTATGTACTGAATAATCACATTTTTCATTTTGTTTTTTTTAAAAAGTATGCATGTAGATTTAAAAGAAAGTCTCTCAACAGCGATTGCCTTTGGGGACTGAGATTATAGCAGGGGTTATGCTCTATATATTCTGTGTTGTTTGAACTGAATGCACCTATAAACTTAAAAACTAAAGAACATACATTTTGACAAAATGAACTAGACTTACAGTTATGAGCAGGCAGCATAAATGTTTATACAGTTGCATATTCTATAATATCCCCATCACTTCACTCATCAAAATTAACCATGAAGAGATTAATCTGGGAACACTGTGTCCAGGTTTGCTGCTGCACACATCTGACGGGAGAAAACCTGGAAAGTGTCACCCCCAGGCGGCAGCTGTGTCCCCACCATCCTCAGGAGCAGGGAAGGACAGAGACCAAGCAGAGCTGTGCCAGGCAGCAGGAGGGGCCCCTCGTTTCGCCAGAGGCTGGTAACAGAATGAACTTGTCAGCTGGCTTCAGTGCAGACCAAGGAAGCAGGAGGGACAAGTCCAGCTTCACGAAGTCAGGCTCTTTCCTTAAAACAGACCTAGGGAATAGCTCTCCTTTCCTGAGCGGAAATGAAAACTATCTCCCTCCATTGTTATTTCCACGTCAGAATTTATCCAGGCTCCAATGCTTTCATTAGCACATTGGCCAAGTCTTCTGAGTCACACAGAAGAGGGAAGAGTCTTCTCAGGCTGAGTCTCTTTACTGTTTGTTTCCCTGATTCCTCCCCTCTCTCCTGGGAAGAGTTTCACAATCTGACACTAGAAACATGTGTACTTTATGTGGTTATAATGTGTAACGAGAAAACGTGTGATGGAGATGTACTCCCTCTCTCCACGATACTTGGCCACTGTTAAAGTGCTTAGTCACTTAAAAACATTTTAAATGCAGCCTCCCAGGCCACAGACTTCAAAATGCATCAACATGCAGAAATGACAAACGCTGTGGAAATAAAGATGATCAAGAGAGAAGACAACTGGACGCAGGACCTGACCCCAGACTGGAACCTGTATGGGACACTATACGGACACTTTCGGGTCAGATGATAATATTGGAATACAAATAACAGATTGGGTACAGGTAATCAGCCAATATGACGTTATCCAAAGTTGATTGCTGAACTATTGCTAACTAAGTACATATCTCTATTTTTAGGAAATGCACTTGGAGGGTAAAGGGCCATGACATATGTAACTCATCCTTCCACGGTGCAGAAGGAAACTCTGTGTGCGTGCGTGCGTGCGCGTGTGCGTGCGTGCGTGCGTACAGACAGAGAGAAGGATGCTAATCCACTTTGGATAATCCAAGGCCAGAAACCAAATGTGAAGGGGACGGTTAGGTCCGGGAGCTTCTTCACAAGCTCATCGTATTCCCTGCTGTGACAGAAAACGCAGTACCTGTGAACACACACAAGTCAGGGACAGCTCACTCTGCCCTTCTTCTATGTCCAAAGACGGTATTTAAGGTGACACCACCGGGCCTCAGGCAGAGCCGGCTGAACCTCCTCAGGAAGCGTGGGCCCTAGTCCTCAACCCCGCTGTGTCCACCGCCTTCCTCATGTAGGGGTTCAGAACAAGTCACCCCAAGATGTGACTGTGGCATTTGGATTATTAGCCAAAGGCAACTGAGACCCTGCAGACTCGAGGAAACCTTCTGCCTCCTCTTAACTACCTAGAAGAATTTAAATTAGGAGCATTGTCCATAATAAGAGTGATCACCAGAAACAGCACACATGCCCTATCTATAGGGCAGGGAAGACTACTAGTTACTGACCATCTGCTCTTTTTATTGTCCAGTTATGACCCTCTGCTGCCCCAGGTGCTTGACTTCAACCTTAGCTCAGAATGTCATACGAGGTAGGACAAATAAGCTCATGAACAATCCTAGAACAAGTGCTACACACCTCATTGTTGAATGTCACTGTGGTCACCTTTCCCCTTGGGAAGCTATGCACCACCACCACCACCTAGTCCATCCTTCAAAGCAATGTTGGAACTCTTTCTGGAGTGGCCATCAGAGCTGTCGTTGTATTACCCTTGATGTCCTGAATGTCATCAAAATGTCTTCTTTTCAATATTTCCTTTATCTTTAGGTAAAGAAAGAAGTCACTGGGGGCCAGATCAGGTGAGTAGGAAGGGTGTTCCAACACAGTTATTTGTTTACTGGCTAAAAACTCCCTCACAGACAGTGCCGTGTGAGCTGGTGCATTGTCGTGATGCAAGAGCCATGAATCGTTGGTGAAAAGTTCAGGACGTCTAACTTCTTCACGCAGCCTTTCCAGCACTTCCAAATAGTAAACTTGGTTAACTGTCTGTCCAGTTGGTACAAATTCATAATGAATAATCCCTCTGATACCAAAAAAGGTTAGCAACATTGCTGCAACAAGTTTGCAAACTTAACTGTCAGACCTCCTATATACACTGCTTTTCCTTTCTGTCTCTGAAAGGCTCATGGATGTGGGGTTCCCATACGTACATATGTAGTTACATTTGTTACTTTCACTTGTTAATTGGCTCATGCAGATTGAATTATTAGACCAGCTGGGATACCTGTGAAGGGCAGAGGAAGGTTCCCCCCCACCCCCCCCCTGCACTGACAGGGACCTCCCAGTGCATGCTCACCCCTTCCCCCACGTCACGCTCCTCCAATAGGACGGCAGCCTTCCTGCAGCCCTTCAGCCACCACTACACTCCCACTTTGTCCGTGTAATCTAAGGGACACTCATGTAGACATGTTCGAACCAATTTAAAACTCATCCTTTTAAACACATCATGGGACGCTCACAGGAGCTTGCTAGTAACTCCTTTTGAAGCTCCCAAATTTAGGCGATTCCAGAGCTCAGTGAAATGCTCACACAGGCTTGCTGCGGGGAGTGAAAAAATCAGACATTCGATCCATAAGTCAAGGGGAACAGAAACAATGTAGGAAGGAAGGGATGGAGTGAGGGAGGAAGAGAGGCAGGGAGAGAAAAAGGGAGGGAGGAAGGAAACCATTAATGGGATACATGAGCCTGTTTAAAACTCAAAGAGGCTGATTGGGGTGAGGAAGCTTACCTCCAGGGAGAAAGCAGGCTCCACGCACAGCCAGGACAAGATGCTGTAAGACAAGAAAGGGACCCAGTCAGAAAGATGAGTGGTCAGCACTTTTCAAAGTGTAGTCTGAGGATCCCCAGGGGAGGGACGGGTTCCAAGCGCCTCCAGGGGCCCCTCAGGTCAAAGCCATTTCACAAGGACACCAAGCCATTCACTGTCTCACTCTCCTTCTCTCCAGAGGGTGAGTAGCATGTCACAGCACCAAAGACCTAAGAATCTAGCTGAATTCTCTTAAGCCAAAGAGTGAAGAGATCTGCACAAATGTAAAGGGATGCTATTCTTTCTGTGCATTCAGTTTTTGTTTTGGAAAATAGTGATTTTCATGAAACTTGTTATTTATAATAAAATGCAAAGGGCTTGTTGCCACTTTAAATTCATAGTTTTAAACTTCTCGGTTTTAATTCTAATATCATAAATATCAGCAGAGAAAAGCCACGTAATCCAAAGCTCTTTGGGACCTTTGATGGTTTTGAGGAGTTTCCAGGGACCTAAGCCCACTGCTGAGACCTGCTGCTCCGGGGTCTGTTCTGGCACTGACCCCTGGGAAAGTGCATCAGCTTTTAGCAACAACAGCCAATGTCAGCGTCAGTGTCAGGAGAGCAAAGCTGACTATGCACCAGGACATCCACTAAACTTTACACGTTACTTCCAAACTCACAAGCACCTTAAGAAATCGTCCCTTTCTGCCCCCTGGAAGAGGAGACTGGCACTCTAAGGGACACGTCACTTGCCCAAAGTGAATCCTCAAGTCACACCAAGGAGGGTGTGAACTCAAGTCGGCTCCTAAGATCAGGCTCTTTCTATTTCATTTTCTAGAACAGTAATTATGAGAATTTCTGCAAACTAATTAGGAGTGAGGTGCCCTGGGGCCCACACTGCTCCCTGACATCACACAGACGCCAAGCACCGTGAGCAGTGCACAGCCTGGATGCAGTGCCATCCACGCGGCTTCTCTGACCCTAACACACAGACCCCAACGAGTGGGGGGCCCCACACGGCCCGGTTACACCTGATGTCCCTGCACGTATGAACACTGCCCTTTCCCCTCTGAACAGAGTCAGTTACAGGGTCACCCTCCAAGAAGGCTGTCATTGGCCTCGGCTTTGGAAACTCGTCTTTTCCAATCTTTCTCAACTTTTAGGAAGCACTGACACAGCTGATGAAGAGTTACTGTAAGTAGTCCCCCCATTGCAGCTGAATTTAAGATTATGTGCAGGGGTAAGGGAGGGGAAAGAAATTCTCATTGACATAACTTGTGCAGCCCAGATGGCCGATTCTAAGTTTAAAAATCTACAGCATAGTACCGCAAGCTCCTCAAAAAATTAAACACAGCGTTACCACCGGACCCAGCAATTCCACTTCTGGTACAAACCCAAAGAACTGAAAGTAGGGGCTTGAACAGATATCTTGGACACCCGTGTTCAAGGCAGCATATACTCAACAGCCAAAAGGCAGAAACCACCCAAGTGTCCATCACCAGATGAATGAATAAGCCAACTGTGGTCCATCCATATAATGGAATATCATTGAGCCTTAAAAAGGGACAGCATTCTGACACCTGCTACCACGTGATGCTGAGTGAAATAAGCCAGACACAAATGACAGATAATGCACATCCCACTTATATGAGGTCCCTAGAGTAGTCAGATTCCTACAGACAGAAAGCACCAGGGGCTGGGAGAGGAGCAGGGAGTTAGTGTCTCACGAGGAGGAAGTTTCTGCTCGGGAAGATGAGAATGCTCCGAGTGGAGGATGGCGTGAGCTCAACGCCACTGAGCTGCTCACTTAGAAATGGGGAAACGGTAACATTTTGTTATGTATACTTTAGCATAATAAAAAGAAAAGTATTTATTAAAAAGACTTCCCAACATAAAGTAATTAGAAAAGGATATATTATTGGACACCGTATGCCATGGTTTCAGTCTTCATTAGCTTATTATGTACAGCCAAACGTCCATCCACTCGGCCAACGTCCATCCACTCGGCCAACGTCCATCCACTCGGCCAACGTCCATCCACTCGGCCAACGTCCATCCACTCGGCAAACGCCCAGCCACTCGGCAAATGCCCAGCCAATCGGCAAACGTCCATCCACTCGGCAAACGTCCAGCCACTCGGCCAACGTCCATCCACTCGGCCAACGTCCATCCACTCGGCCAACGTCCATCCACTCGGCAAACGTCCATCCACTCGGCAAACGCCCAGCCAATCGGCAAACGTCCATCCACTCGGCCAACGTCCATCCACTCGGCAAACGTCCATCCACTCGGCAAACGTCCATCCACACGGCAAACGTCCATCCACTCGGCAAACGTCCAGCCACTCGGCAAACGCTCACTGACCACCAGCTGGGTTCTCAGCTCCTGGGCTGGGAACTGCTGATAGAAACAGGGGGACAGACAGCCTCTGCCATGAGGCAGGGACACCAGTGACCTGGACGCAGCACTGGAGACCCTGAAAAGCAGCCTGGGCTGGCCCGCGCAGGACACACAGCCGCACCACAAGGGATCAATGTTCCTGGCGAGCAAAGCACAACTTGTACAACTTAAAACAAAATCAAATTTTCTAAAGTATCAATGTTTTCCGAAGTTTTAGAAACCCATTTTTTTCTCTACAGCGGCTTTCTGGTTTCTGTTTTTTTTTAAATTTATTGGGGTGACAATCGTTAGTGAAATTACATAGATTTCAGGTGTACAATTCTGTATGACATCATCTATAAATCCCATTGTGTGTTCACCACCCAGAGTCAGTGCTCCTTCCATCGCCATATATTTGATTTCATACATTATAAAACCCTCAACTTTGATTTACAAGAGACGCCTTTAAAAGTCCTACTGAGAGCTGTCTGCTTCGTGAGGATTCCCCAGTGGTTCTCGGCTCCAGCAGGCGCGTCCCATGACGCTGTAATTCCCTCGCACAATGAGTCGGGCTCTGCAGCAGGCACTTTTCCTTCCTCTGACACAGCAAACATCCTGTAAACAATGAATGCCCCCCTCTTTGCACCGCCTGCTTTGTTTACTGACAGGAAAGGAAACCACAAATCCTCCAAGTGGCATCGAGGACTTGAGTTTGCTTCACTTCCTGCCAAGCAGGTGGTTTATATGAGGAACTGGCCATTGTCTTTTGCCTGGTTCTGGCTGCAGAGAAGCCAGAGGGAGCTTGGGGCAGACTGAGGTCTTCCTGCCAGAGGGAAGGGAAGGGGGGGAGGGGAAGGTGCACCCTGCCGGGCCCTGAGGAGAGGGGCTGCCTCCCACTCCAATAGGAAGCTGCCAGAAACCCAGATTTGCAGGAGACAGAGCTCTGGCCCTTGTTCCTACCAGCAGGTCCCTCAGCTGTTTTCCCAGTGCAAGCGGTTCTGAGAAAGAGAAGGCAAATATTTTCTTCCCACTGAGAAGAATAAAAATATTCCACCCAGCTCAAAATCACTATTCCTCCCTCGACTGTTAGGACGGGCTTGCTAGTACAGTGGTACCTCGGTTTTCGGACGTCTCAGAAGGCGAACAGTCTTCTGGAACAGATTACGTTCGAAAACCGAGGTACTACTGTATTCAGGGAAAGCCAGCACCTGGGTAAAGCTAATTTTTGTTTTGTTCTTGATTTAAAAAATGAAAATTCCTTTCAAAATACTGAGCTCTCTGCGAGGGGCAGAGTGGTAAGTGCTGGTTTCTGTCCTTGCACCTGTGAACTCTGGCAGCGTGCACAGGGGTTCCTGCCTGTTGCCCCCATCGGTTCTGGGCCCCTTCCGCAGGTCTGCAGACCAGCCGGAACCCCAACCCTCCGGCCCTCTTCGGCCCTCCGGAAGTACAGCACACACATGGGGTTGGGGGGAATATGGAATCAGTGCCAGTCACCCCGAGAGTCTGGGCTCGTGGGAAATTCTCTAGGGGCCTTTCACGTCCGGTTCAAGGCTACATATCCAGCACTAAGCACTATGCTCTGACTTACAAAACACCCGATAGATGTCTTCTTTAAAGAAAAAAAGGGAAGGACAGAGGGAAGGGGGACATGGGGCAAAGAACAAAAAAAGACCGCCGGTCCATGGAGATTTAAAAGCCACTGAGAAGCACACGAGACCAGTCATTTCCAAACGGGCATTTCTACAGAACATGCTGAACCGTATGAAATCACCAGTATTCTGCCCGTTTATGTGAAAAACAGGAATTTCCCATGATTCCACCTAATACCTCATCCTCCGCCGTGAGCTCACCTGTTCAGGCCTGTCTCTAACATGGACCACATATGTGGGTCCCCTGCTAGCCTCCCCCAAATAGCCAAAGAACACGTGAATGACGCACAGCGCCCTCAACTCAACGTGCAGAACACAGACTCCCCATTCTTCCAAACAACTGCCTCCTCACCACCTTCTATGTGCGCTGACAGCTGCCTCCCCGCTTCAGCCACGAGCCCCGGCAGCCACGGGGTGGGGGGGGGGATGATTTGCCCAGCACACCTTCTTCTGGTCCCCGCCCTCAGTGCAATGCTGGCCACTCATTCAAGGACTGCACAGAACCGTGACAAAGCTCCTACATCTTCTCGGGGTGCTACTGGGGTCTTGGGAGACACGTTCGGTTTCCACTGAGGGGGCGAAGCAGGGAGGATGTGAGGTGCTGGCTGCTGGCTTGCAAACATGGGGGAAGGGCTGACATGAAGGTCCGAGAGAGGAGACCCCAGGACGTCTGAGCCCGGGACCCAGCCGTGGGCAAAGCATGCTCCTCCCAGACACCCCGCTTACTTGAGCAGGACCTTTCCTCTTCTGCTGCAGGTGGTTTAAGTTGGGGTTCTGTCACTCATCACCCACATTCCAGAGGAACACACCTATTCCAAAGTGCACCCTGCACAACTTCAATCTCTAGCCTTTAAATCAATCCGAAAAATGGCCTGAGTACCTTTTCCCTGAATCAGTCTGCAATAAATGCCCTTCCCCCAATAAATATGCCCTAAAGTCTTCCACCTGTGTCCCTTGTATCAGGATGGCCTGATCACCCAAAATATCACCGTCCCTCAGAGCCTAAGACAAAAGCTTCCACCCACGCAAAACTTTCTCCGACGTTTCTAGGGGAAAAGGTTTTAAAGAAAACCTTCTGTGACAGTGTCACTTCCCTGTACTGCTCCCAGAGAACACTGCTGGCATATTTGGCTCCAACATTTTCAGTCAGTCTCACACGTGATTTATTAGCGAAGTCTGCTGCCATCACTTGTGAGTTCCTCATGAGCAGAAGCCTCAGCAATGACAGATAACCAATAAATCGGTGGTGAAATGAATAAGCAGGCGCAGGCCAGCTCTCTGGACTCAAAAACATTGGCTGACGATGACGTCACAATTAACTCAAAGTCTTTATGCCTTTGCATACATTTACTACATTAACCTTTTAGGAGTCAATAACTAAATTACCATGACTACTGGGGTGGCCTTCATGTGCTTTAGGAAATGTCTGGGCCCTGTCAGTATTGCCCACAAGTAAGGTCTATCAGGAAGATTCTCGGGAACCAGCACACCTGCTAGATGAAAGCTAAAGGCTGTAACTCCTCCACAGTGGCCACCACGCCCGAACTTCAGCCCAGAGAGCCACGCCACCAGCAGTCCCTCAGCTCCTGCCCTGCCGGGCTTGCTCACACCCCCGAGAGGCTTTTCTGACTTGCTCAGGTAGAGGGTGGAGCAGCAAGAAGCCATGATGTTGTTTGGTGAAGACGCCTGTCCGCTACGCAGTGGGGAAAGCATGACGAGTAATGACAGAATACGGAAACCAGGAACCTTTGTACCCGCGGAAAGATGTGCATGATGAGTCCTACATGTCACCACAGACCCCTACCCAGGAAGGAAAAGGACCTTGGACTTCGAATGCCTGCTGGTCCCTGTTCTTCCATCAGCAGCAGCTGTGTCATCTGCATGTAGCCCAGCAAAACATGACAAATAAGAAAGTAGCGTGCCTTCATGTGGTTATTTATGTCTGTTAGCTTACGAGGTAAACACCCACCCACCCGTAGGAGCACCCAGGACCAAATGGGGCACCCTCAGAGAGCTGCGAGTGAACTCCTGCTCTCCGTACAGGCTGAACCAAGTTCTGCGGGAATGGTGTTACAATGGTGCCATTTAAAACTGGAGGATCCTCTATTATATGCCTAAAATAGTAGTTATTAAATTATGATGAAAGGAAAGAATAAGACACATTTGTGAAATTTGCGTGGATTCTCTAATTGAAGGGAAAGTACTAATAGCAATCCTAATAAACTAAGAAAGTCTAAATTCTGACAAATGACTACAGGTATCTGTAAAAGGTAAAAATGCCCCAGCTAATAACTTCGCTATTAGCGATGTCTCTGTTTTCTGACATAGAAAGGGACAGAACCCATTATGAGATGAGTTTCTGGAATCATACTTAAATACCACTTACACAAACTACAAGATGAAAAATCCATGATGAGTTGGGCAAACCAGGCAGGAGAAAAATGAGAAAGGGAAAATAAATTGGTATAGATTTTTCTATTACAGGCTTGACCACAACTAGAAGAAGAAATAAATCAGACAGTGCAAAGTCATCTAATCAGTACGCTGTCACATCTGGGGGAAGAGGAAAGCATCCAGCTGACATCTATCAAATATTTAGTAAGTAGTACGGGTCTATTTCATTTAAACCCCGTTACTTCACATTGTTCCGATTTTATATAAGTATGTATCTGCTTACCTGAGATGTAGATCTTTAATTCATATACATAAAAGTAGAAAATGCAAAGCTAACTTCTGTAACTAATATACAATTTGGGGGGAAAATACAATGAAACCATTTCAAATGTAATAAAAGAGAGTAACCTTTAACCTTCCATCCCAGCTATCTGCTGTATTCCAGAAAACTTCTATGTTTTCTCAGTACCCACGTATGAGGCCATTAGATGACAGCTCTATAAAGGTAGTCAGTAAAGTCTACTTTTCTAGAGTCGAATGCTTATTTTCTAGCTGAGACCTCTTATCCCTCCAGTAAAAGAAGATGGTTTACAGCATCATCTGTGGACGAGAACACTCTGGGTCTTATTACACAAACACAGAAGAGGTACAGTTTCTAAGTCAGTGGGGGAAAGAAGGAGAAAGGCCAAAGGTGAGGAATTTTGCATAAGCGAAAACTGATCAAGGAAGAATCTTCTTCTCTAATATCTTCTCCCTTCCTTCCTGTTTCTCTCACCTTCCAAACTTTTCCACACTCCACAGGAGCCAGCCGCTGACTCCTGAAGCTCTTGCACCCATCAAAGATAAAGCAATACGACAATGAAACAATAAGAGAGAGCAAAGGAGGAAGAAAGTCAGGACCTGAGGATTGCAGGAAGGCTCCTGGAGTCTGGAAGACGCCTTCTCCACAACAAGGTCTCCTTAATTGTAATGACCCAACGAGGGGAAAAGCAGAGGGAAGACATGCTAAGAGAGCTGATACGGAACATGCAAATCGTGTTCCAAACCGCGGGAAGCAAAAATGCAGGTTTAGTAATAACACAGCTACTGACTTGCGAACGCTCCATAAATGCTTCTTGCTGAACTGAAGGAAACATTTCACAGGTTGAAGTGAGAAAAAAGTGATGAGCAAGGCTGGAAAAGGTGGCACCTCTAATCTATAAAAATAATAACAGTAATAAAAAGAAAACTCTGTAGGGAGTGGGGTTGGGATGCTATTTCAAAACAAAAGGCCAACAGAAGAGAAGATAATATTTACTTAGCTCAGCCTCATCAGCTAATCCAGGAAAATCCCACATGAAAGCAAAGCCGGTCAGTCCTCCCGGGGCCTGTTTGCTGCCACGCACGGTGACAGGGCAGGGACATGGGCTCACTACAGCCCTGACCACACCGTCCTTTGATCTTTCCCATTATCACAGTGAAGTCAGTGAAAAAGAAAGTTGTCAGGTCCACATCTTCAGGAGCAGACGTCCAATAATATGTTTATTAATATTTTACCAGACATTTTCATTTTATCTAGACAAGTCCATCGACTCCACAATGCCCCCACGACTGGGGAGTTGGAACAGAAAGAGCAGCGGAAGGACACCTGGCCGCGTCTCAGAGCCTCTGAAAACCTCCTCCGACCTGCGAATTCCAAAGTCCCAAGCAGGGCCTCCCATGTCATCTCGCAAAGTCCGAAATTGAAGAGAAAACGAAAATGCGGCAGGGTATTGACTCATGAGTACCCAGCTATCCTGAATAACTGAAACTGGTAACAAACTACAAAACAAAAAACACAAAGGCAGCGGTTCTAACCCATAAAAGTATAAATGAGTCCTCACTATCCCCAAGATAAATTTGAAAAAGAACAAAGAAACACGGTGACAGAAATGACAAGATCTTCTCAGCACGAAAGTCTTTTTCTTCTGGGAACTCCCAAGGAGAACACACTTTTGACACTTCACACATTGAGAACGAAACAAGCTGCTAACCAACCACCTCGTCACCGCGCACAAACATAGGAACACGGGAGTGAATGACACTGTGCATGAGGAGAAGAGTCCGTTTCCTAAGCGACTCGATGCCGCCTTTATGTGCGGGGTTCTGTCCCCAAGCGGGGAAAGCACTGCTCGGCTTTTTAAGTAAAATCAGTCAAGAGTACAGTGATCGCTGCTGGAATGGTCTGCGCCCTGGTGACGGGGACCCTGAGGGGACAGAACACAGACCCCAGGGCCAGGGTAACTGAGGAAGACTATGGAATCACAGGACAGAAGGTATGCAAGTGGCTGTGACTATACGCCACAGCTTCAGTACTTTTATAACACAAGGGCAAAAATGTACCTTGATAAATCCAATTTTTAAAAATCCACTAAATTTATAATATAAGCCCATTACTCTCAATCGAATTCTTCAAACTACGACTTGTATTTCCTGAGTAACGTGCCAGGCACAGACTTAGATGTTCGGGAGCATGAGGTGACATCCCCAGCGGAAGTGTCACTCGCCGGTCACTCTCTTCCACATCTTACCTGCCCCCCGCCCCCCCAGCCCAGCGCAATGTCTGTGGTCCATTTCTGTAACACACAAATATAGCTTCTGCTTCATTTAGCACCTTTCCCAATGGTTCTCAAAAATGTGAACCATAGACCTGTGGGGTCCCTCAGGCCAATGACTTTCACAGAAATCCTATGGCATTGTTTGCCTGTTCTACGGCATCCGTTGTGCAAAAGTATCCTTAACGCAAAGCAAGGCAGTGGCACCAAACTGCACTGGTAACCTGTGGCACGACTGCCGACAAACATAAACAAATGTCTAAAAAGATGATGATACTTAATGTCCTTGTTGAGAAGTAGAAACACTGAATGTTATCACATCTCTACCCTTGAGTGCACATGTTTTAACATTCTGGGTGAAGGAAAGGGGAACACACAGAGGAGTCCTACTGCTCAAGCCAATGCTGTCGCCAGAAAAGGCGCCCGAGACACAACTGGAAGGTGGCAGAGCCACTGCGTCATGAAGCTCCACCTTTGACTGGAAAGCACAGGACGCAAACTGCAGTCATTCAGACATGGCTCTCTATTTGGTAGGCATGTTATGGGCAAAACGGGCCTGTTTTCATGGAAAACTGATCAAATAATAAGAGCCAAGCTGTTTTGCAAAAATTAGACTTTTTGAAAACTCGTATATCCACATCCACTGTGGAGATAACAACTTCCTTATATTGAAAGACTTCTATAACTGGTGATACAATTTTTTTTTGATATTGCAAAATGAAATGTATCAACATTTCGGAGGTCCTCCGTATGACCAATGCGTGATATCCAAAATCATACATGGAACAGAGTTTTAAAAGTTCAGGGATATGGTTTCAACCGAAATTTAAAAAACACCACTTGTTTAGTGTACAATCAAAGAAAATCCACAATTATCTACAAAGAAATTACCCCCCCTTCCAACTCCATTCCTGTCGGAAGGACTTCAGACGCCAAGGTTACGTACGACCCCACTGTCTATTACACCAGATGTTTGCAAAAATTATAAAACACACTGTCAGTAAGGTTTCTTCTGCTTTGAAAAATGGTCACTTTTCATAGAAATGGTACTTATGTTAACATGTAGTAGGTTTATTATTTTTAAGTTACGAATGATATTTTTAATCTCTTGGTTTTTATTTCTGATATGGTAAATATCCACAGCTATAATCCACATAAATAAAAGCTCTTGAGTCCTCACTAATTTTTAAAGTGTAAAAAAAGTCCCTAGACAAACATTTGAGAATTACAATCTTAAAGGAACAGTTAGATGGCAACTCCCACAAAAAATCAAATGTGAGAAAGACAGCAGCTGAGCTAAAATTTCTTAATCATCAAATGACAATGCGAAAAAAAAGCCCCATTTTAATTCATAAAGCCAAATACACATTTATTGTGGCTTCTCTTTAGGGACAAACAGCTGAAGTATTTAAACACTTGGGTCTCCATTAATCTATAAATTTCCCAAAGCACTAGTCTTGGGCGACACTACAGTAACACAGTATGAAAATTTACCCAATTAGCTCACTGATATGTGCATATTCTCCCAAATTCACTGAAGTCTTTTGCCACCACTGGCTGACAGACTTCTCACTGAATTATTGATTTTTTTTGCCAATTCATTACCATAGTAAGATTCAGTTGGGCTTATTTCTGCAGAATTTTTTTTCCAGTCTCACTTTTTTGTACCCTTTAGAGTCTGTTGTGAAATCAAAATAACTGGGAACCTAAGGCTGAGATACTGAATTCTAAAAATTTCCTTGGCCCAGCTTACAAATAACCCAGTTGTCAGACACTACAAAGGGCAAAGACCTATTTTCCACTAGATTCCAGACACTGCTGCTTTCCACTTAGATCTTCCTTTAATTCTCTGTCAGTACCACAACTTTACTAGGTGAATCTTAGAATAAATCCGTTGGACTGAACCCAGTTGCAGACTGGTAATCACACGCATGGGTGTGCTCCCATGCATAAAGTGACATACTTGAGGTACAGGAACAATCTTAGAAATCTCATTATCAATAGGAAAGCGCATGAGTCTAAGAGATGGAAAAACAGTTTCTAATTCCTGAAACACTTGCACAGCTCTATGGGAGCTCCTACAGCAGGTCACAAGCCAGCTACTCCAGGATTAAGACCCCACAGCACAACAGGAAGCCCATCCCTGCTCCAGCACAGGGCCTCTGCGGACCACCTGGCTGTCCCCACAATTAGGGATGCTGGCCCCACCCCTGGCTTGGAATTGCACTTCTTCCCGCCCCTTCCTCATGAAATCCTTAAACACCTATATGGTGACAGTGGGGCAGGGCACTTGGCTCCATCTCCCCACCCCCGTATTCTGCCACCTCTATCAAGAGGTTCTACCAGGCCGGCTACTCAAAGCAAGACTCTACCTATAGAATACCCACAATGACTCTCCCTGATTTCTCTAAAACGTCACCAATTTGAGCAATGGGAGCAATTTGAGCAATAAGGCTCAACTTATTTTTGTGTACAATTTCAGTCTGGAGAAAGTAAACAAATTAAGCCAAGTTTAAAAGCTGGAGAAAGAAATTGAACTCAATGAAAGGATCAGCATGAACAAGATCGCTGGAGAAAGAGACATTTTGAGCTCACACACATTGTTTTCCGGAAGAGGGCAGTATGAGAGGAAACCAGCCAGTGGACTTGCTGCCATAAGCTCACTCAAACCAGGGCCTACCTGCTTCCTGCACGCAGACGCGGCTCACAGAAGCACAGGGCGCTGGGTCCAGCCCACAGCAGTCGTCACACACACCCCTGCCTTCCTCCCGTATCTGCGCAGACAAACACAGAAAAGATGGTCCCACAGTGCAAAAGGATGAGATCTTCCAAGCGACAGTGGCCAAAGTCACAACATCAAACAGCGACATCATTAACGGGCACTGGGCAAAGGAACCCGGGTGGAGAAGGAACCCTTTAAAGAGAGAACTGAAATCCATCAACTCGCAACAGACAAGACAAACAGGAAGGACTAAGCTGTGTAAAGCTCCCTCCATGAAGTTCAGAACAAAGGGTATGAAAGTATGAAAGACCTTAGACTCCATCAAGTCTAAGGTATGCTCCGAGGACAAGTGAGAAGTGCATGCAGGGCTGTGGGTGTGTTTTCGGGAAGCCGGCTCCTGCCTGACCGACCCCCCAGCGCCATGTGATGGCACCAGCCCAAACGGGAACCAGGGGAAAACAGTCAGGAGTATTTGAATGGAAAGACTTAGCGACACGAAAATGAGTGACTCTGCCTAGTACAAAAATATTTCACATGTGATTCTCTACTTCCTTGACCAAACTGGAAAATAATTCCAGTTTGGAATCTGTTGATATTTCAGGGAGGGAGGTTAAAAAAGAAGAGTACGAAAATTTGCCACACTGCTCAGCGGGGGCAGGAATGAGTCCTGTCCCGCGTGGACTAACTGGCGCAGGGCTGCCGGCCACTCGGCCTCCCTGGCTGCGAGCTCCTCGCGGGCTGGGCGCTGGGTGCAGAGCAGCAGCCCACCGGGGGGCTGGGTGGGGGCTGGAGCTCAGGGCTCCACCTGGACAGACAGGACAGCAGGGAACACCAGCCCTGCCGAGAAGGCCCCCCGGGGCCAGCTGCCCCCATGAGGGCACAGGGATGCGCTGGGTGCAGCTGCGTCTCCAGGAGGAGCCTGGCTTAACCGTTAACCTGGAACTGCTTGGCTGTCTAGCACCTCTGCCTCTTGTCTCACTGTTGTCTGTCTTTTGGCTCCCGGAACAGTTTACCCAACATGGCTTTCTCTGAGCTTTACAGTCTCAGCGACCACAATTTTGAGACCACAACAGGGCAGAGTCTAAGAAAGTCAAACAGGGATGGTCCCTTATGGAAATGAGGGGGGGAGGCTTTGGTTCCCTGGTGCCAACACCCTATCCACCCAGTGGCCAGTGAAGAAAGGCTATTTCTACTTAAACAGTTGACAGGATGGAACTGCAAATCCAACTAACCCTCCCTGGAGAGGGCCAAAGTCCTTTCTCAAGTTTTAATTTTTAATTTACTTGGATATATTAAGAAATAAACATACAGTTGAAATGGCAACAGCCTGGGCCTCTAGCACCACCTGCCACAAAGGGCCACACCCAAGGGTGTTTCCCTAGGGATTGTCCTTTGGATTCAGTGACCTGGGCCCTGTCTCTTCTTTCCCACTAATCAGTGCTCAAAAGGGGCTACCAGAATCAGGAAGAAAGAAGACTGGGTCATCTATTTCCACTAATTTACTACTGAAAATAAACCACCAGAGAAAGAGGGGAAAAAAAAAAAAAAGGAATGTAGAATTATCAGTTCTTAGCCACACACACACACACACACACACACACACAGTCTGATAGCAAGAGCAATATTTAGCACAGACATTTGCAGACACTTACTGTCTGAATTAAAACGGGAAGCTGCATAGATAGAAGTCACTGAATAATTGGCAGTGACGACAATCTTACTCTAGCTGCCAGATACAGTCGCCTTCACTCCATCTCAGGAGGTAAACACGTCTCAACTGTTAGAGTTGAATGGGGCCACCTGCCAGTTGGTTTTTAAAGGTTCTTCATTTTGGGATAAAATTGTGGCCACCTAAAGTGTTCACACCTAAAAAATAATAATCATATTCTATTATAAATGAAGACTGATGAATCACAGTACTTCTGGCTTAGATGTGAAAATAAAACAAAAGTTAATTTATCATGCTGTCTATAGGCCACTGGCCCTAAAACATTTTTTTTTTAGAAAACTAAAAAAAAAACCTGAGTCATCAAAGAAAGAATGTTCATTGTTAACCAAACACTTGGTCAACTGATAAGTTTCCTGGAATTAAAAAAAAAAAAAAAAAAAGCAAAGCAAAGCAATTCTTCCAGAACCTTTCCTTAAAGAACCTCAGAAAACTAGCAGCAAGACTAATTTCTTCATATAAAATAGAAATGAGAACTAATATTTCAAACTTCGGTTTGCACTTTTCCATATGTTCACAGAAAATGAAAAAAAGAGTGAAACTACCTTTCTCTCCTTAAATCCTACATTTCATGCTTTTCTGTTGTACAACTAGAAAAATGGCAGAGGGGGACAAATTAGTTGTAAGCAAGCAAGAAAATCAGGTCCTTTAACTCATAACCTCAAGGGATTCTCAGTTTTAACAGCAGCCCAACAGCGGGGCTGGACATCCGCAGGTGAACCCAGATTACCCAGGAAACGCAGACACCGGCTGAAGAGTGGCTCTGAAGACACATCTTTTCAGGGCTGCATAAAGTATTACATCGCGTAGCGCACACTTAAACACAAAAACAACACGTTTAAGAAAAACAAGATATTTTCTCTGATCGTCTCAATGAAATACTCCTCCCCCTAACCTTTAAGATGTTAACTTATCTCGTCAAACTCCTACCTTACAGTCAAGACATGTTGCTTTGCTCCATAGGCGTCCTAATGATGGGCCATGTTTCCTGAGTCCTTGCTGTGGCCGGGGACAGGGGCCTAGGCAGGGGGCCAGCCCCGCCAGACCACGGGGCCCCTCAGGCCCCCGCTGCACGCTTTCAGCCTGTGGACTAACACCAGCCCACTTTGGAGACAGTCCTGAACATCAGCTGGGGGAGTTCCTTTCAAGGCCTGACCTAGAGACCACATTACATTAAAAATGTAGCTCCGGAGAATAAGGAATTCTGAAATAACTGAGAAAACATTTACTGTCTCTAGGGCGCTATTCATAGAATGACTGATTATAGTTTTGCTAAAATGATTAGAGAAATGTTACAAACTATCTGCACAACGTTGCTAGGCATCTTGAAAGTTAGCAGAGCAGCAAGAGTTTTCCAACAATCCAACAAGTTGTCAAAATAAAATGAAAAGATTGAAATTCTCAGCAACACAGAGAATAAAATGAAGTTGTCCCATTAAAATCAAATCCTCAAATGTAATAAGCAATAGTCATGGAGCTGGAATGATGGTCTTTAGAAAAACTGCCTCTCGGCAAGCACAGAGCGAGAGCCCCCCCCCCCCCGAAGGGGCTTATTCTCTGTGGACGATAGATACACCACGGGCAGGACCTGCCTGGCCCGTCTGCGGGTCTGGATGGCCAACATTAAGCGCGGGCCCGACAGCCCTGCTCAGCTGCTTCCCTGACCTCCTGGCCGAGGGTCAGACCTCTGACCCTGTAGTGATCCAAAGCCCCCTCCCCTCCGGTCTGTCAATGACCTCACCCCACCCCACCCACAAGAGCAGCTTCCAGAACAGGACGCCTACTACTCCAATTCACTGATAACGTAAGAGCGGAACCAAAGGAAAGTGTGGGTAGGGTAGCAAAGTGGCTAAGTGGGGAAGGGGGCTGTGCGGAGAGAGGGGGAGCAAAAACGAGCTGCTGGTGCTGAGAGCAAAACACGGGAGAAGCTGATGGGGGCGGGGGTGCTGGTGTGGAAGCCAAGGCATAGGGGAGGGACTCACACCTGGAGAACAGGGCTGGGTCTGCACCCACACCTCATGCCCGGCTCCTCATCACAGTCCACGAGCTCTGTCTGTAGTGACAAGGCCCATATACCTTTTGTTCCCGAAAGTTCATCTTCAAGCTCTTCCTGGGAGAAACACCTGGGACCAGCACTAAAAGGAGCCAAGTTCAATTCTTCCTTCCCAGGCTCCTTCTAACTGGCTCTTTAAGGGTTTAGGAAAATCAACAGGCTCCAGTGTTCTCACTAAAGTTTCTCCAGATCCCAGGACCCTAAATGGCTGAGTCTCCTAAGTCTAAAAGGCTCTTTCTTAGATCTAGTCAGAATCTCCCCTGAAGTTCTCTAATGCCATTTCGCTTTTTATAAAAAATTCAAGTCAAAATCATGAAGAGTGGCAATAAACCAGATGCTCAGAGAACAGGGGCAGGCGGCCCCCACAGGGGGTCCTGCAGGCGGTGAGGCCCTCGTCCGAAACAGGCAGTGGGTCTCAGGCTAGACTACACGTCAGAATCACCTGAGGAGCTCTGGGAAGCCCAGGCCGCATCCATTCCAATGAAACCAGACTCTCTGGGTGCGGCCCCGGCATCTGTGGTTATCCAAATGTCCCTGTCCTCCGCCCCCCCAAAGGGCCACCAAGTTTGCGAAGACACAAAAGAAACATCAGTGAAGGACAGGCCAGCCAGCAGCGGCGGGAGGGTTCCCACCGGGCACTCCCTGCCCTCTCCATGCATCAGCGAACTCCCAACCTGTCAGCTGCCCTTTCACTCGGCACAAAGCCATCCTGCTGGTGGTCGGCAGTGAGGGTCAAGCTGGGTCTCAGCGGCCTTCCTGCCATCCTCCCTTCCATTCAGACAAAGCACATTCACCCCACCTTGTTTAATTTCTAGCCCAAAGAGCACAAAGCCCTGGGCCAATGAAAAAGACCTTATTCTAATAAACTGGTTCAAAAAATTAAACCCTGAAAGACAAAAGGGTCTGGGTCCCTAATGACAACTGAAGATGTAGCACAAAGTTTCAACCTGCAACAACCTCCTTCCACTGCAGTGAAGGGAACCAGGACCAAGGACGGCGAAGGTCAGAAGCACAGCCCGCTCTGTGCTCAGCTGTCACTGCTGCCACTGAGATCCTGCCTCTTTTCAGCTGTCACCTCCCTCACAAAGGACCGAAGGCCGGGGTCTGGATACTTTCTCCCCGCACACTAATCTCGTCCCATCCCGCTCAGACTGGGCAGGGGCTGCAAAGTCATCTATTGTGTTCGCTGCACAATAGCGGTTTTCAGAGCCCTGACTTCCACATAAACTGTCGAAATTAACTTTTCAGTGGGGGAGGGACTCTGTTTAGACTTATATGTATCCACAGAATAGAGTCTGCGCAGCAAAAGGCCATTTTGTTCCAATCAATATGCTCTCAAAAAGAAAAAAAAAAAAAAAAAGGAAAACCTGACTTTTAAAGACTTGTAAAATTTGAGCTTTATTCCTTTAACATTTTCAAAGGAAAAGTCCTGGATTCATTATGAACAAACGGAATAGTTTAGAGGATCGATTGGGCCCACAAACACCAGCAAACCTAATGTTAACTGCACAAACATCAGCCGTCTTCCAGGACGGCGAGCAGTTACCTGGAAAGTGCCACGGATGGGAAAGAGGTGAGTGACCTCCCTCGCCATTTTCAAAACTGCTCCATTCACTGAGGCTGCCACCAGAGAGCTTCGTCATAACGAGCAGTTCAGAGCAGGTTTTCAGCTGCACGGGGTGCGGGTGGTGGCTGGACACAGAGGAAGGGCAGGAGAAAGACAAGAAAGGTCTTCCTCAAAAGCAAGCCGGGTCCCAGCACGTCGTCAGGCCGGTCTGCCCGAGGCTCTAACGCTCGCTTCAGGCACCCCTGGCACGTGCGTGCACCCACAGCTCATGCTCTCGGGCTCACCCACTGCCCCTGCACAGAACAAAAAGCACTGCCCTAAGGGGGCTTCCAACACTCACGGGGCCCAGGGATCTGGCCCCCATGCTTCCCACACGGGAAACCAACTCCGGGCTCACACCGCCATCGGTTCACATTTTGCTAAAAGGAACCCCAAGTGAGAGCTCAGTCAAAGCCCAAGCAAGGCAGGACCCTACCACCGTCCTCTGGGCCCTGGATGATGTGCTTATGCTAATATGAAACCTGTAGACTTGGTCCCAGAAGGAGAAACAGTGAAGACATTTCTTATTTCATCTGGTTTGGATCAACCAGTATATACCGAAGTATCAGTGTTCGTAGGGGAAAGGGTAGGGCCCTCGCTGCTGGAATTCAAACACGGTGTATCTATTTGGAGAGGCAACAGCTTGTGGGTTTTGATGTTAACACAATCATTAAAGGGAACAGAGTTCCTGAGAAGCCAGCTGCCCCTGAGAAGTGCTGCTTCCTGTCTTCTGGGAGGGGCTCCATTCCTTAACTCCAGGATCCTTTCACTCTTGAGGAGGTGGAGGGACTGACCTGATGAGACCACCATCCTCCAGCCTGGCCCTGGCTCTGGCCCTCACCCTCACCCTCACCCTGACCCTGACCCTGTTAGGAGGACCTTTGGTTTTCTCCACAAGCTGAGCCCTTCAACTCAGCCTCCATCGATAATAAAGGAATACTTTCGTGTCCACTTTTACTTCGTTTATAGTTTCCAACTCTGTCAAAGCTTGGGAAGGAAAAGCAGGTTTTGGCATCCGGGAGTCCTGACATCCGTGAATGGGAGGCAATGTCGATTACACGTCACGAGAGGACACAGCAACCTAACATTCTTGGGTTTGTGAATGCAGCTAAAATTAAAATATGGCATCTCTTACCTCCCCCATTAGAACATCTGAATTTATACCACGGTTGGCTTGTCTGAAAGTTGGCTAATAAAGTATATTAGAAATGCTTGCAATTTAAAAGAGATACTCATACCCTCATTCATTCCACAAGAATGTGCTGACTGCCTATTATGTCTAGGAACTGTGCGAGAAACGGGGGCGCTACAATGGTAAGAGTCACCTGGTCTCTGCCCCCCAAAGCGCGTGGCCTGGGAGGGCAGAGAGGTGATTCCACAGACAGGCAGAGGGAGCTGGGATGCCTGCCTCGTGTAGGTGCAGATGCTGGGGGAGCACAGCGCTGAGGCCAGAACGCGGGGGGTGGGGGGGCAGGAAAGTGTTCTCAGCCTGGTGACTGAGCTGAGAACTGAAGGCTCAGAGTTGGCCAAGCAGGCACACCGTGGGAAGGAGAGCATGGGTTGGGGCTGCCCCAGGGGACACAGGAGGGCGGGTCTGGGTGGCGGGCGCCCAGCTGATAACAGCCCTGATGGTGGCGCTTAGAGGCCTGGACTTCAACCTAAAGAAGTGACAAGATTTGATCTGGCAGTCGGACGAGTCATCCGGGCCACTGCTGTGGTGGTCCAGGCCCTTGGCCATGCAGCGACAGCGGCGGGGACTTCAGGAATCTCAGAGGGACAATCAGAACCCCAAACGCGAGTTCCTTTGGGGCAGGCATCTGATAGAGCACTTTCACAAATAAACTCCTCACTACACATCTGGTCTCTGCATAAAGATCTTTCCGTGGCCAGTCTCTTGAAGAGTCACCTGCCCGTGAGCCGCAGACAGCCCCGAAACTGACAGCTTGCCGAAGCTGCACCTTCAGCCTCAGCCTGGCCAGGAGCACTCACGTTCACCACCTGACTCTCAAGGACAAACCTGCTCTGTTGGGCCACTGTTCCTTCAAAACCCAGCTTGTGCACAACTCAAAGACACCTGCTGTCCTTTGGTTCATCCAGAAGGCATTAGAAACATCATGCAGACCTACAGCAGACTGGCCAGCAGGCTGAGCTGGACCACGACAAGCATTCTCAGATGCAGCTCGGCCCGGAACGCTCCCTGGCCTCGTGGGGCAAAGGCAGTCCGCCATGCCCCCTTCTCTGTCCAGAAGCCGGCCCTGAGGACGTGACACTGCCCCCTAGTAAAAGACTTCCACACCCAAGGATTTTTAACCTGTTCATTTAATCTTCTTCAACAACTGCTGATGGAGCAATTTCCCTGCTGACATGAAATCTATTAGATCCAATAACACCACTTCCCTCAGCCAGCAATGAGTGGCCACCGGCTAAACGCCACCTAGCCACATGCGGTAAAACCTGGGACTGAACAGCACGGGGCTGGGGTATGCATTCGGGTCGCACACTTTCTTTACCATAAACGACAGACCGGGGGGCGGTCACCGGGAACACAGCAGCTGCGGCCACGCGGCCCCTCCTGCCAAGGCCGGGGGTGGCTCAGGCAGGCGCACAGTGGGCCGCCCCGTGGCTGCTTCCTGACACCTTGCGCCCCTGCCACCCCCACTGACACACACTTGGCAGAAGGACCGAGGACAGCAGGATGCTGACAGCAAAGCTGTGCCAGTACGAATTCTGGCCGAAGGCAAGTTTCCCTGTCACAGGAAGTTGTATCACCTTCTCCATACCATCAGACCAGAAAGTGTAACAGACCCCGGGGAACCACACGACCCACGGTGTGCACCCCTGGGCCCGCCCCGGGGGCCTTACCAGCAAGAGGCAGCTGTTGGCTTCTAGGAGCGCAGCAAGGGTGTTGCTCCCTGGAGCGGAGCTGCCTCCCCTGAGAGGGACACCTCCCTCCCGGGCCCCTGCTGCAGCTCTGAGCAGAGCACAGACCACAGATTTGGGCAAGGCCTGGGCCTCCTGCCGAGGTGACTCCGTCAGCCAGGTGCAGCGGGAGGAAGCCACAGCACAACCAGAGCGGCTCTGCAGAAGGCACCTCTCAAAAGGACTTGACGAAGCACTCGCTAATCTCACATCGACCTAGGCTTCTCCTGTCCAAGGCAGGAAGCACCTTCCAGAATGTGCGTGACTCAGATTTACCAGATGAAAACTTTAGCAACTCGTGTGCTACGATGAGACAGCAGACACCTGTGCGCTGTGCAGACGCGGGGCTCTGGGCAGAACCAGGGGCAAGAATCCAGGCCGACGCTTACTGCCTCCCCAGGGGCACCCTTGGCCCTGCCCGGGTCCTGGAGTAAGACCCTGGGCTCTGCCGGACACTTGCAGGGATGCTGAAGGACGTGGGGCTCGGCTCTGGAGGGAGCGATCCACACGACACCCTCCTTTGGTTTCCAATGAAGGGGCAGAGCTGGTGAGTTACAAAGACCCCGTTTCTTGGCGTATCTGTGCTGTGCTGTATTAAGCAGGTTAGCAAGCACATTCAGAAAACAGAAGTTCTTAAATCAGCTTTTTTTCCCCCCAGTTCGCCTCCCTAATGAGTTAGGGCCAAAATAAACAGTCCCGTTTATTTCCAATCAGGAATTTCTAACTTATTTGGGTAAGCCAATCTCCCACGGGCAAGGCTGCGTCATCCGGGCAAACACCTTCTCTGTGAACTGGGAGTTGTGAGTGCACAGGGGTGAGAGAAGCAGGCTCAAGGATGGCCGAGAGCCAGCCCTGTGCTCTGAGGCTGGGCCTGAGGTGTCTGTTTATATAATTTCCTAAAGAGATGACAACCTAAATTAGAGACACGCCTCCTGGGTGACACAACGCGGCCCATCTCGGAGCGAGCTGTGAAGTCAGCAGAAGGCTGACGTTCAGTTCCACATACACAACATCCCAGAGCAGAGCAGGAGGTCACGGTCACCCCGGGGGAAAAGGGGAGCCTCAGGACACATGGGCCACAGCCACTGAGCGAAGGCGGCCATCATCCGTGTCCCAGAAAACTGGTTACATAACGCACGATAAAATCATACAGGCTTCTCTCTCTAAACAGATACTGTTTCTCAGGACAAAAATATTTCCACTCCTCCCCAAGGCATAACATAAACAACCTGCTTCCTTTGGCCAGCGATGCCCAGGGCAAACCTACAGGGGAGGAGGCGGTTTCAGCATCCTCCTCACTGCACCTCGAAGGGAGGGCGCCCACTGGGGAGGCCTGAGGAGTTCCAACTGGCTAAGAGCCAGGCCCTGCCCGGCCCGGCCCTGGCCAGGCCCTGGGCAGAGGGGTGAGGGCCACACGGGGACTGAAGGGTAAGGGCCACATGGAGGGACTGAGGGGTGAGGGACACACGGTACAGAGGGGTGAGGGCCACATGGGGGGACTGAGGGGTGAGGGCCACATGGGGACAGAGGGGTGAGGGCCACACGGGGACAGAGGGGTGAGGGCCACACGGGGACTGAGGGGTGAGGGCCACATGGGGGGACTGAGGGGTGAGGGCCACACGGGGACAGAGGGGTGAGGGCCACACGGGGACTGAGTGGTGAGGGCCACACGGGACAGAGGGGTGAGGGCCACATGGGGGGACTGAGGGGTGAGGGACACACGGTACAGAGGGGTGAGGGCCACATGGGGGGACTGAGGGGTGAGGGCCACACGGGGACAGAGGGGTGAGGGCCACACGGGGACTGAGTGGTGAGGGCCACACGGGACAGAGGGGTGAGGGCCACATGGGGGGACTGAGGGGTGAGGGACACACGGTACAGAGGGGTGAGGGCCACATGGGGGGACTGAGGGGTGAGGGCCACACGGGGACAGAGGGGTGAGGGCCACACGGGGACTGAGTGGTGAGGGCCACACGGGGACTGAGGGGTGAGGGCCACACGGGACAGAGGGGTGAGGGCCACACGGGGACAGAGGGGTGAGGGCCACACGGGGACTGAGGTGTGAGGGCCACATGGGGGGACTGAGGGGTGAGGGACACACGGTACAGAGGGGTGAGGGCCACATGGGGGGACTGAGGGGTGAGGGCCACACGGGACAGAGGGGTGAGGGCCACACGGGGACAGAGGGGTGAGGGCCACATGGGGACTGAGGGGTGAGGGCCACACGGGACTGAGGGGTGAGGGCCACACGGGACAGAGGGGTGAGGGACACATGGGGACTGAGGGGTGAGGGCCACATGGGGGGACTGAGGGGTGAGGACGGCCCTGTCTAGAGCTGTCATCCTCCCACGGAGGCCCCGGACACCCCACCCCCGGACACTCCTGGAGTCCGCGCATGAGGTTTCAGGGACAGACAACAGGTGAAGGTGAGTCTAAGGAAGCGATTTCTAGATCCTCACCTTTCCCATGCACTCTTCTTGAAAATGGACAGGCACCCCACCCCCACTTTCCCAACAGCTTCTCTCTCACTGAACCCTTACCTTGGTACATTGTTCCAAAGTTTAAATATTATTCTAAATAAATCAAAAACCTCCGAGGCACTGACAGAGGAATAATTCAAAATGGTGATTATCAGGGAAATCTTCCTTAATAATTAATCAGGACCCCTTGAATTCATAAGTCTTCCTGATTTCATGTGTCTTAACCACATTTCTGCTAGGGGTGAAACTTGGCCCATTTGGATTCAGAAACAAAGGAGGAAATATGAGTTATGATGGATTCTCTTAAATTTTTCAGCCAGGTAGTTAAAATCGATTCTGTCAAATTTTACTGTCAAAGATTTATTCCAACTGTTTCAATCCTGTTATTGTTTTCATCTCGTAAGATGTTTAATATTTCCACTTCCTACTAACAAAAATAAATAATTTGAAATTGATTTAAAAAAAATTGGATGTCACCGTAAAAACACAGCAGGGAGTGCATAGTTTTTAACAAATTATTTAGAGGGTACAAAGACAACCCCACTTGCAGACCATGCTCTAGAGAACCCCTCCAGTGGAGAGGCCAGCGCCGTAAACACGTGTCACAGGCAAAGAGAAAAGATGAAGGGGTAGGTCTGTGAAAGACGAGAAGGGGGGCACTCTGATCAGAGAGGGGCTGTGCAGAGGGAGAGAAGCAGCAGGGCCACGCGAGGACGACAGGACAGGGCGAGGGGCTGGGGCTCCGAGCTTGGAGGGCAGGCCGCCCGAGTGGAGGAGCGGGGCTGGGGGGGCACGTGTCAACACTGAGGCACAGGTAACACCCTCTCCCCACGTGGGGCTGCGGGAACGGGATCACCGCCTCTGTGAGGAGCATGTGGCGCTGACAGGAAGGACGAGCTGCGGCGAGGGAGAGAGAGGCGAGTGGCAGGAGGGCAGCTCCGGGAGGCGATCTGTGCTGCCCAGTGCGGCCGCCACCAGCCACACGCGGCCACGCGGCATGGGAAGTGCAGCACGGGAGACTGCTACACTGAATTTTACTGTTATTTCATTTTAATTCATTTAAATCGCCACATGCAGCTGGCTAGCGGCTGCCTTATTAGACACAAGGGCCAGAGAGCTCTTCCACAGTTCAAAGAAGTAAAGCGGAGGCAGTGATGAGAAGATTCCAGAGGCATCTCTCAAGCTCAACTGGCAGATGCTGGTGACCCACTGGGCAGATGCCCTGTGTTAATACCCGCTGCACTGCATCTGGCAGATGCAGTTGATGGTGACAGTCCAGTACCCAGAAGCAGAGAGGTGTGAACATCTGTGGGGGAAGGTAGCAGGTCCAAAAGAAAGTCATTTACTTTGAAATGTATTAAGAATATCCATGGAAGATGGGGAGGGGCGGTGGGAAAGGTCAGACAGGCAAAGCATTGGGGTCACTGGCACAGGGGTAATGAGAAAAGCCACTAAGGAAGGCAGGGTCACCCGCAGGGAGAAGAGCCCAAAGAAACCGCAACAGGTCAAGGCATTCAGGGCAGAAGAGGCCAGCAGCGGCCGCGGAGCAAGGGCCAGAAGTAGTCAGAGAACAGGAGCCACGGGGACAGAGATGAGGGTGTTCTACCAGGGTGTTCAGCAGGCTGAAGAGGAGCTGAAGTCATGAAGGGCAGGCCCACGGGCAAGCCAGGGTTTGGAAAGACCCAGAGGCACAGCGTGAGGGGCAGGAGTGCTGGGTGCTGGGGCCACAGCCAAGCCCTGGGCACTGGCCTCTCATCTGCTGCCGCATGAGGAGGGCGCACCGCTGTCTGACGCACATGGGGCCCTCAGGCCCTGCTGTAACCCCACCTCCCACTCACGTCTTCCCAAGCTAATCTCTTCTAGAAGCCCTAATAGAAACTATCACAAAGGTCACAGTTACCTATTTTTGATGACTAAGTAACAGGATATCCACAAAAACCATACCTTTTGACATCCAGAAATTAAGATCAGGAAATTTAACAGGAAAGGACATGATATATCCACTCCACCACCCACTTTAAGAAGTCCTTCTGTCACCCTGCATCTGTCACCCATGTATTTCCTTTAACACCTGTTGAACGGCACCTTCCAAAGGAGCCCACCGACCCCACCGCAGGGGTTCGTTACAAGGAGAGAACATCCGGGACTCCTGGATCAGGCTCAGGGACTTCAGAGGCGCCCAGCAGGAGCTCAGCACGAGGGGTCCTCCCCTGCTGGAGTCCAAGCCAACTCTCTCCAAGACCGCCTTGCTACAGACTCTCATTAACCCTAGTGAGAGGAGTAGTACTCCTGGACTAAAAACTGGATTTCCGTACTGTTTTGACTTTAAAAAACGGTTTATTCATTCAAAACTCACTGGGCTTTGACAGGCCGCAGGCTGCGCTCAGTGGGCCTACAGTTCTCCAGCACCTACTGACTAGATGCTCAATCAGGCACGTGAGCAGGAGTCGCCAGGGGCTCTGAGCACCAGCCCTGTGCCAACCGCCGGCAGCGCACCTTTGTGGGCACCTCCTTTCACATCCGGTTCATGTCCCATGCAGAGGCTGGAGGTGGCCCGGAGCCTGGGTCACCTGGACCACGGCAGGCGCTCGCTCGGCAGACAGGCCGTGTGACTGTGACTCCAAACCTCACACTCATCCCACAAAAATCACACTGACTTGTGAAACATGATTTTTAAAAATTATAATTCAAAGTAAGAAAAACAGGTTCTGATTCTCCAACAATGCTCTCCCCCTTCTCACCCGCATCACAAATGCGCTGGCTGCTCCCCCTTGCCCGCCCTCATCAAGTTCAGGTCCTGGTGTCAGGCCCATCGGGCGGCGTGCAGGGGACACAGCAAACTCGGACCCCCGTGTCTGGGCCTCAGACATGACACAAACAAGCCCAGGGAATTGCAAGGGCACTGACGCTGAATCTGTTTCAGAGGCGTCTTTTGTAACACACAGGCATGGATTTCCTAACCTATTAATACTTCTCATCTACAGTTACTACAATTTGATAGATACTAAAAACTGACTTCAGTCGTTATTCAAACATAATTCTTAAATTATGCTTTCATAAGTCATGTAGACTAACTCACAGAGAGACAATTAGCTTTTGACATCACACATAATTTAATAAGCCATTGCAGAATTTTAATAGAACCATTAACAGGTATGAGAGAAGAATGAACTGTCTTTTTGAGACCTTATAACTTACAAATTAGCTAATTTTTATTTTTAATGTAAATGTCAAAAAGCATAGTATCAAAGGACTAGCAATTCTACTGCTGAAAGGACATGGAAGTTATCTGAATCAAGGGATCTCTGCTCTCAAAGAGAAGAAAACGCATTAATGGTGTTTTTTAAGTAAATGCCAAAGTCTATCATTTAACTCTTAGTACCAACTGAGAAAGATACCCTGTTGTCAAGGACTGGTAGCTGTGAGGATTAAATAAGATAATGTAGATAAAAGCAAGCCACTCAAGTGCCTCACCAACAAATTATACTAATAAAAAACATTTCCTGAAATTAGATTGAATTATACACATAGTGTATCTATTTTTCCTATGTAACAAGATTAAATGAAAGATGGTAGCCAAAGGGTAGAAAAACATCATGTTTAGACTCTCACATACAAGATAAGCAAGTGATTTTCACAGATCCACCTCCACAATGGGGAATGCGGCAATGTAAAGACCGTGCACCAAAAACATGCTTATCAGACCTGACAGGTACCTAATAAATGTTTGTTCATTATGTGCCTTGAAAACTTCCGTTAAATAGAATCAAAAGAACAAATCAAGGAAGATTACATAATAAAATAAAATAAAATAATCTAAACTACATTGCGCCAGGAAACAATACCGAAACAGACTAACAGTTTTTAAAGGATACATATAACTGAGTCAAATAATTTGAGTATTTTAATACCATGGTTTTTCCATCACAAAATTAATATGCTCATTTTAGAAAAACTGGAAAACAAATGCAAAAAGAAGAGAAAATGACAATCACACATAAAACAACCACAAGTAATAACCACTGTAAATTTTTTAATGTATCCTTGTTCTGTTAATGCATATGCATATTTAATATTCCTGTGAAATTGCGATCCATTATATATACTGCTTAGCAAGAATATTTTTCATTTAATATCCTGTGAACATTTTCCCATGTCACTAAATGGTCTTATAAAACAAGATATTTAATTGATTTAAATGACTTGATCATATGGGGAATCATAATTTAATGTCTTACTGCCAATATTTTTCCAGTTTCTCTCATTATAATTAATAGAGCATGCTCACACATAAATCTTTTGGACCAAAGGTGATTATTTCATTGGGGTAAATTCCACACCCCAAATCGCCACACAATTACTAACCTACTCTACTACAATTTTCACAAAGCTTAACCTGGAAGACCTGGCGTGCTTGAGTACAGAAAGGTAAGCAAACTGCACTGCCCTTTCTTTTCTCCTATCTGTTAGCATCTGACCCAGTGCCATGAAGAGCTGCTTTGGTTGAAGCCTTCAGGTACCAGTGTAGGGTTACCTGGTAACGTGCCCATCCCCCACCCATGCCCAGCTTTCACCTCTGGAGGGGGAAACAGAGAATCTGTAAGCACAGCTCCTCACAGGAGCACAAATGTCCGGTGGGGGCTGCAGAGCACAGACCGCCTGCAATATGGAGGCAAGACTGAAATAGCAGAAAACAAATGGGTTGGAATCGCAGGCTTGTGCCCCGTTTACAACGTCATCTCTTCTTCTACGCTGTTACTACAGTCTCAGCCATTTATATGCTCTCTCTCTCATAAAAAATAAATAAATAAATAAAAATTATTCTCCCATTTTGGAGTTATGAAGTGACCCAACTTAATAAAGGTTTTCCTCATGCTGCACACGCAAACGTCCATGCACATCCTACCAGCTCCGGGTGGGCTGTGTGCAGTCGGGGCTGACCAGCTTGCCAAGCAAAAGATGCAGGCCACCTGGTCAGAAGGACTTCAATTCACAGAAGAAAAATAAATCTTCCCAGAACTCCGTCTTCTAACTCCTTCCTCACTCTGGGCCAGTGATGAAGTCAAACATTATCTAGTGCCGATACACACCTCCCACTTTAAAGAGGCAGCTGCTTAAAAAACGATAATAAAAAAATAACTTTTTTTCTAATGGTTGTATTCCACTATTTTAATCTCGTTTCTCTGAAAGCGGATTCAGGATAACCTCCCACATCAAACTACTGGAGACCAGTTTGGAAGTTGCTGAACTGGTATGATGAGTCGCAAGACTAATCATGCCCTTTAGGGCAGTGTCACAGCGGTGACATTTCATGGTTAGTTGTCAACTGTCACACGAAGTACAGAAGATCCAGAATCTCTTCTGTTCATCAAAAGACAAATGAACTACTACTTTACAGAATGAACTGTTGGGCCTGGTCATCAACAGTCGATCAAAGATAAATCTGCTTACTTTGGGGGTAAACATTTAAAATGAATACACTGAACTCCCTAAAGTGCTTCCTGAGAGGGTCTCTCTAGGATGTTACTAAAACAAAACACCGACCCCATTTCGATACATATTATCATGCCCCGCAAACAGCATCAGTCTGACCCTGATTAGATAAAATAATATCACTTATCACACTGAAATCTATAAATACTGACACTCATGGTTTTTGTTCAAAATGCAGCGCTAGCATTTAACATGGAGAACTGCTCTCCACCATAACTTCTGTTTGATGACAATGTAGAACAACAAATAGTGCGATAATTGTGATTTGCACGATTATATGCACAATTTCCAGGAACAAACTGCATGATTCTTAAATGCTTTTCTTATATTTATTGTGATTACATTCACAGGGTTGTAATTTCATATGTTAAATCTAGTAATAAAACGTGGAACATTTTTATTTTGTGTTATCTTTAGCACTGAAAGCACTCATGCCAAGAAGAGAGTAAAGTCGGGATTATAGGTGTCAGGAAGCAAACGGCCTGGATTATTTCTGTAGTTTTGGAAACGAAATACATAAAAAAATTTTCTACTGAGAGGATGGACTTACCAATGTCTCTACTCCAAAAGAGATATTACTGAAAATAGTAATATTTTTACAAGCCCCTTCACCGTAACTTAAGGTATCCTGAAGGTAACGGCTGCAGAAGTCCCAGACAAGAAGCAAGCAGAGTCACAGGTGGCCTCTAGCAGCCACCCACTTTCCTAGGGAGTCAGGGGGACTACCTCCAGGTGGTAACAATGTTCTATACTTTCTGTGAAGCTGTCAAACATGGAACTGTCTTCCAATAATACTGGAAATTACAGTGGTACCTTGGGTTTCTAACATAATCCGTTCCAGAAGACTGTTCAAGTTCAGAAACATTCGAAAACCGAGGCACAGTTTCCCCATAGAAAGTAATGCAAAATGGATTAACCCATTGCAGACCTTTAAAATCAACCCCTAAAAATGTAAATTTAGCATGAATTTTACTATCTAATGATACCATAGAGCCATAACATTTACAGCGTTCGTAAACTGAAATGTTTGTCAACGGAAACGTTCAAAAACCGAGATACTACTGTACTTGGAATCTAAATATTCAGAATTCAGCAAGAGCTAAACACTTTGAACAAAAGAGAAGTGCTACTACAAAGACAACATTAGAAGCATCAAGTTTTTAGAAACCTCTCATTAAGTTATAATTCAAGAACCAAAACGATATAATGGCAAAGGAATTCTTGATGTAGGTCAACTGGGTTCACCTCAGAATATGGTCGTTCAGGTGCCATGTGCTGTTTTCATGCACAGACCATACCCAGCGTCTGAACGACAGGAAGCCCGCACGCAGGGTCTGAACACAACACTGTAGGAATGGCCCCGGGTTAGCAGCAAGGTCGCAGGTCTTTGTTCTGAGTCCAACAACAATAGAGAAACTGAGTGGGAGGCCGCTGGGGAAAACCACTTCTATGAGGATTACTAGAACAGTCACAAATTCTTTGGTGTCTCCTCTCCCTCTTCCCTTGAAGACGGTGACCCCTGAGAAACTTTGCCCCCTCTAGAAGCATTCCCTTCTTCCTCTAAACTACCCAACCAACAAATTAACCCAATTTAATATCATGGAAATGCAGGCCCCTGCTCCCTGCAGGGGCTGCTGAATACTTCCTGTAACAGTGAAAGCAGAGAAAGATAAAGGGTTTGGTTGATGGAATAGTGAGTCAGAGGGTAAAGGTCAATGTAAATGTTTGCCCCTTAATGGAAAGTCAAAGCACACACGTTCTATGGAGGCAAGTTAACGTGGTGCTGCATCAGACTCCAATAAATCACAGGCCAGTTTTCCTCCCTTCACGTATGTTTAATACTTCAGTTGAGATAGAGACACTGTCCCCAGAATGTACGTACACTTGATGTGCCCGATTAAGCTCCACACTGCTCTTTCATTCTCTACAAACAAAAAGATGTAAAAAACTTCCAAACTGTCACAGTGTGAGCTAAAAACAAGCCATCTGCAGCTGCTCGGATCCAGCTCCTGCCCAGAATCAACGGAAGGCTCAAGAAATGCTCCTCTTCTCTCAAAGTTCCGCTCAGCAGCTGTGCTCTTATCACCAGGGAGGTACCCTGAATCCCCCCAGGCTTCAATTATTGGCAAAATTGAGCAAAATCAGCCTAACCCCGGTAACATCTCCTGAGCAGGTAACAGGGACTGAGAGGAAATGCATGCAACTTCCAGAGTGTCCAAATGCCACCACGTACCTGGTAAAATAATCACCGGTCAGCCTTTCCATCCTTAAAAAAATGTTTAAATGTCACTTATTTCAATCAGAAGTCCCTACTTGGCTTTTAATTTGTTAGGGAAAGTGACAACTGCAAGCCTATCGGGAAGTTTCATTCACTTGCAATCTTCAAGAACAGGAACACTCCAACCTCCAGGAAAAGGGGCTTGAACCCCAAGGTCGATGTGGCCCCACAGCTCAGAGCAAAGGAGCAGAAGTCTTTTCTCTCAATCATTTCCAGGGCTACGGGCTCATGTTCACAGCACATTACAGAAGTCAGGGGGACCCTCTGGAAGGAAGATTCGCGGGTGCTGTCACAGGATTGTCCCGCACAGCGCTGGAAACCCACAGGTGACCACCGAATGCAAAGCCCAGCCCAGGCATGACGCCCTCTCCTGCCGCCTCACCCTCGGACCTGCGGTGCACTGTCCCCGAGAGCAGGGACAGATACACAGCCTGCGCCACAAGGTCTCTACACGGCCACTTTGGTGGGTCACACTGTCGCGTCAAGAGTCTTTCTAGGTGGTGGCAGTGTTTTCCAAGTTCTTCTGGGGAGGGTGGTAGGATGCTACGTCATCACAAGGAGGGGAAACCACAGCATACGTAACTGCTGCCCACAAGTTGCCCCGTGAGACCGTCGTGCTCCCGTCAGAGCAGGCGAGGGCCCTGGCCCCCACGGGGCTTCCCTCGGAATGGCTTGCATCCAGAGGGCCTTGCAGTCACCGGAAAGGTCTCCTGAGAGGCGCTGGGGCCCTGCTCCATTCATCAAGCGTCTCTCAGCCTTCGACTAGGACTATGGATTTTAAACAGGCAGCCAGGGCCTTTACTACATCCCCTAATCCGCGTCCCCGGTGAAACTTCTTTTAGTTACAGAATCTGTCCACAATCTCACTATCATTACGCTTTACCCTCCCTTCCTCCAACCAGAACTAAGCTGCACTTTGAAAAGACAGCACTACCTCCAATTAAAAAAGGAAAATCTACTGAGAGAACACCCGTAGAAGATTCACTCTATTTCCAGGATGAAAGTGCCATAAGAGCAACCGCCGTCTGCCTACTCACCACCGGAACCGGAGCCCTTTCTAGCGCCTGGCACCAGACAGCTCAGTCAGCACCCGCAGGCTGCATACCCCTGAGCACCCACTACCAACCAGGCCACACCACGTCCTCAGCACCGGAGTGGACCTGAAAGGACAGCCCCTACAGGACACTCCCCGGCAACCCCTGGAGCTGGGCGTGGCCAAGTTCCCCAGAGGAATGAATGCCAGCAGCGATGCAAGACCCTCCTGGAGTCTTGGTGTGACCACTGCTGGGTGCTCCCTCCATCTTCAACAGCCTGGATGCAAACAGGCCCAGGGAGCTTCCCCCAGGCAGTGAGGCCAAAGCCCCAGGGAGCAGAAACTAGCGGGAAGGAGCCTGGGTCCCTGAGTGTCAGGCGGGACAGAGCCACCTGTGGAGACCTCAGGTGGTGGCACAAGAGCTTCTCTCAGCTTCTCTCTTGTCCGACGCTGCATTTTGGAGTCTCTTTTAGGGCAGGTACAACTACCCTAACCAATGCAGCTCTACAGAAAGGAATACAACAAACAAACAAACAAACAAACAAACAAAAATCATTAAACCAGTACTGCTGATGACAACTTTTTGTTAGTTTTAGTCCTGGCTGGAGAGCTTTAGCAGCTCAGACGTTCAGTGATAGTGGGTATAGCGATGGGGCCGGTTAAGTCCAGAATTTTATTTTTAAGTCAACCAGGACTTTACTTTGCTAACCAATATCTCCTCAGCACAGGTGACTTAAAAATCTCCTGATCTTTTAGGTTTCGTTGGCCAGTGTTCTCCATACAGTGCCATAAAATTGAAGTCAGGAAATTTTAGTTTCACTAATTATTGCATATGAACTAAAAATTATTTCTCAGAGATACTTTATAAAAGTACTTCATTTCAAACTTCTTTTAGAAGTTAATCACAAAGCTAAAAGTAGGCTTTGCAAAAATAAAGAGATTTATTTTCGTTGACTTAAAGTTTTCCAAGTAGACACACAAATAATATAAGCAGATAATGTGTCAGGCTCCATCTCCTCAGAAGCAGGAGAACATGCTGGAACCAAGGCCAGTGTTAGCGAATTAACAAAAGCAGCACCTGGCGGGGTGGGACACAGGAGGAGACCCAGTCAGAAAACGACCAAATCAGATATAAAAAGCACAGCCCTGCTGGGAAGAGGGCAAACAAGGCTTCAGAAAAATACACAAATACCTACAAGCAATTGCTCCTTAAAGCACTTGATTCTGTGAAAAGGGCACTGGCCCAGGTGAAGGTACAGGGAGCCTGATGTTGGAATATAGTTAAGAGCATGTGCAAAGTAGAAACACATTAGGCGAAGTGAAAGAAGCCTGACACAGACGAGTACATACTGCATGATTCCATTTACATGAAGTTCAACAACAGGCAAAACTCTGTACGGAAAAGGAAAAAAGCGATAAAAGGGAACGTGGTTGCCGGGGGAGTACGCTGCCTGGGAATGGCCCGAGAGAACTTTCTGGGGTTGCGGAGATAGATCCCAATAGACGTCTGGGTTACAGGGTGGACACAGCTCTGGAAACTCGGAAGGAGACACCTAAAACGTATGCATTTCGCTCTATACATTTTACCTCAAAAAAGAATTTAAAAGTTTTGAGCTTATTTATGACATGTATGCTGAAGTGTTTAGCAGTAAAGCATACTGATGAGTGTGACTTAGAAATACATCCAGGAAAAAACAAAGGTGGAGGATGGACAGAGATGGGTAGACATGTACAAAGCAAACACAGTAAAGTATTAACACTTGGTGGAATCAAGGTGGTGGGTATATGGGTGTCCACTACGCTCCGTAAGTTATCAATTTCTCTGTGTTTGAAAATTCGCACGATAAGAAGTTGAGGGAAACTATGTGGTGAGTATGGTGAGATCTCCTGCTCTGGAGACTAAAGGAGAAGCAAGTGCAACCTAGCACTCACTATTACTTCCTGGGACGTGGACGTGCAAGTGAACAGCAGTGACGTACACATCACAGAGACCCGCAGGGTGGACGAGGTGCTCAGGCGACGTAAGCTCACTGCTTCCCAAGGCTGCCTCGGCTTAAAACCCTGATGAATCAGAACAATCTGAAAACAAATCACTTTGGTAAATCAATTACCAAAAGTTACAAATTCCTAAATACACAGTCTTACACATGTGACCTTGAATTGTACATATAATACTGCATGCATATTCTCTGGACCAAAAAAACCCTAACACAGAATCAGTGATTTCAGACCGAAACATTGTGGTCGGAAGGTACAAACTTCCACTTACAAGATAAAGAAGTTTCGGGGATGTGATGTAGAGCATGGTTAATAATACTGTAGGGTGCACTTGGAAGTTGCAGATAGATCTTAAAAGTTCTCATTGCAATTTAAAAAATATGTAACTCTGTGTGGTGACAGATGTTAAACAGACTTACTGTAATGATCATTTCACAATAAATACAAATACTGACTCATTATGCTATACACCTGAAACTAATACAGTGTCATAAGTCAATTGTGTCTCAGTTTTTAAAAATCATTTACTTTCTATCTGACGAGTGCAGAATATTTTTTACGTTAGGTTTTGGACATACTCTATGACCTTTAGCAAATTACAGGGGGGAATCAGATTATCTTACATGATAGACAAGTTAATCACTTCAAAAGTACTGTTCATCACGTCTCCTTGATGTTCTTTTGTTAATGAAACGCATTTTGGGAGCGGAGGGGAACTCCATGGTGATCACGGCAAGGAGAGGAGTTTGGCTGCAGGCAGTGAGTTCACAGAGACAGCACATGCCAACCACGCCCAAATGGGCATTAATGGAAAGAGAATCTCATTTGTATTTGCTGGCCCCCTACAGAGCCTAAAGTCCCTGCATATAACAGCTGCTCAGCAAAAATGCCAACCCTCAATGTTCTGCAAAGCCGAACTCTGGGCCTTCCTTCTGGAATGTTCGCCTGACTATGAAAACCCCATCCTCTCAGTGCCCTGCAGTCTCCCATCTGAAGCAGCAGTGCCCACCCATCCTAGCGTCTCACTGACACAGGACTCACTTCCTAATCCACCTGACACATGCTCAGCAGCGGGGCCAGAAAACTCACAAGAAATGGTTTATCACCTAATAAAGCAGCCCATTCCGTCTTACAATAGATCTAGTCGTTAAAACTTTCTTTTATTTCTGAATCCGCAACATGAGGAGGTTTGATTCCAGTTTAACTGGAAGGTCCCTTTGAGGCCTGAAATACTGGGTATGAATCGGTTCATTTGCTGACTGTCCCAGACACTTACCTGGAGCAGAGGATGGGGATGAAGTGACACGGTCTCAGAGCCCAGGGGGTCTGCTGCTCCCTGGGCATCTTAGGATGCCAGCGTTTAACGAGGCCTCAAAATTATGTGACCCCACACCCTCGCTTTAAAACTATACTCCCTGTCCTGGAAGCTAAGGAAGTTAGATCCGGCCACCAAACCACCCCTCAACTCGCCTTCGTCTTCTGCAATAGCAGGGGGTCCTACTTTGCTCTTCTATATAATGCTCCAAAGAGCTTTGAAAAAATTATCATCTTTCTCTGTAGTTGTAATTTGCCAGAAAAGGAGAAGGTCAAAGTTCAGTTTTAAAGCAGCAAAAGCTTGCAGAAATGGCCAGGAAAACAAGTGGCTGTCCTCATGCTGCTGCACAGAAGTGGGGGCCTCCAGTCACACTTCTCCCTATCCCCCCCTCCACACCTCCCAAGGGCTACCGCGAGGGAAGGACACACGGGACCAGTATGCGTTGATGGAATGACAAGGAAAATCAGACGATTAAAGGCGGTGTCTCCTGGAACCGTCCTGGGCAGCGCCCATCGCTCTGTCCAGCCCCACTGCCAACTCCGCACCCCCTCTAAGAGACAGCGCGCTTCGGGAAGCACTGAGCATCATGGTGCTAGGCTCAGAGGACGGATTTAGAAAGCTCCCCAGAACCAGACACACGGCGACAGCAGCCATCAGACATCACCAGATTTAACTGCCCTAAAATTAGCAATCGGAGCAAAGTAGTTACTGCAATGATTGCGTCAGAGCTCTTCCGACTGGCCAACTGCCAGCTTTACACAACTCATCCTGCTTCCTCCACCAGGGGAACAATATTCTGGAACACAGCCAGCCAAGCATTTCAATGAATGTGCCTATTCTGGCTCCCCTGTTAATGTTTTATAATTCAATGACAAGGTGAACAAAGTCTGTATGGGCTCCATCTGCAAGGCGGTGATTTTCTTTGTTGTAAGCACTTTTTCTTTGGGTGAGTAAAGTATTGTGGAGGAATCCTTTTCAATACTTAAATGTCTGACATTTAAGGATTCACATTCAACTGGCTTAAACAAAGATCATGCACATCTAGCAAAGTGTAAATGCAAAACAAAATTTGTTTTCCTCTTATAGTACTTCTTTTATCTTGGCAGGGAGTCAGGAGGTAAAGGAATGTTCTCGGCATGATCACAGGAGAGCCCACTCACTTCCCAACAAAGAACAGATAACCCGATTCCATCAGCAGATCGGCCACCTCACTGCAAATTACAAAATTTCTAACTAATAACAGATGATCAACTGATGATAGACAGAACATTTTTTTACACTAGAACAATAAGCTCATTAGCCCAGCTCTGGGCACTTAGTTGGATAATTCCACCATTCTCATATGCATGCACCTTCTTTCCTCCCTCCCTTCTCTCTCTTCTTTCATTCATTCCTTTTATGATTTATTGAGACCAACCATACTCACAAGGCAGCTGTGGGAAAAAGCCCTATTAGTTGGAGCAAAGAAACTGGGGGTTAAACTCTAAGAACAACAATTCAGAAAACCCCGTTCTCTCATTAGACCTTAGTTTTTGCATCAATAAAGGAATAATCCCATCAGCCTTATAATGTTCTTGTAAGTATGTGAGAAAACATAAATGAAAGCTCAACACAATAACTGTCTCTAAGTTTCCCTTTGGGGATATCTCCCCCCAGTTCTTCATTCTGTTCCTAAGTCAAAAACATTAGCCTTCCTCACTCACTCCCGTCATCATTTAAAACTTTTTAAATAGGAAAATTGACCCATTATTCCATGCAATGACTTACAGTGACCCTCAAATAAGATCTGTTGATAAATTAGGTGACTTTACTATTATTTAGGCTAACTTCTCAGCCTTGCCACAGCTCTCATCAGAGTGTACCTTAACACACAAGTTTAAACAAACAGGAGTTAGAATGATATCCCCCTGAATTCACGTATTAGGAATTAGTACTGTCAGGACAGTAAGGATAAAAGACTTCTATATGTAAAATTAAAACTTTGGTTACCGAGCAACTATTATATTTAAGGCATAAGCAACACTAATGTCCTTTGCGATCCTTAAAAATACTGAACCAACAAAGGTGTACTATATACTAATGAGGGGTTTTAAAAATCATTATTTCCTACAGAATTTATCATGGCTAGTAGACTGAGAGGTAAAAGACAACAGGTAATGTTGCACAATCCAGAAATCATTTCTTTTCAGTTATCTTTATTAATGAGCCCAAAGCAGGGCATTTAAGTAAACTGCAGCCTCATGTGATTCCAACAGGGCTGTTCAGTCGTCAGTTGGGACCCGACTTTGAAACCTCCTTTAGTCCCACCTCTCTCATGAAAGGAAGGACACCTGCTTCTGCCCAGGGTGCCTGGACTCCCCAGAACCTCCCCCTCTGATGGGCTATGCAGATTGGAATAGATGGAACTCTGCTGTTATCGTCTTCAGAAACAACTTCTCCATTTTGCCCAGTTCAATATCAGAGTTGAATCACAGGTCATTTCAAATAACCCAGAAAAGATATAAAATGAGGTATAAAAGGTTATTTGGTTAGATCATTTACAACAGAAATAGAAATTTAAGGCAACACTACTTAGTTCTACAAAAGCCAAGGTACACAGTTCTTTCATGTGCAAACCATGGCTGTCAATCATTCGTTTAACAAATATGAGTTTGCTGCGAGCCTGTAATGCGGCAAGAACCACAGAAGCGCAGAGAATACAGCAGTAAAACAGAAACATCCCTGCCCATGACACTTGAGTTCTATTGAGGTGAGACAGAAGATAAACATACAAAATCAACATACGATATAAAACCAGGCAATAAGTGCTACAGATTAAAATTGAGCAGAATATAAGGGAGGGGAGAGTGCAAAAGGGGGGAGGGGGGTGGCGTGCTAGTTTAGCTGGTAGCTGCGTGCACAGAAGCTGTGGTTTGCGTGCCCTCACCATGCCTCCCAGCCCACAAGCTCTCCAGAGGGGCTGGGATGCTCCTCCCCCTGAGGTGGGGGAGGCTGTGGGCTCACAAGCAGAACTACACTATGAATCTGCACTTTCCAAGAACTTGTTCTTACCCTTGAGAAGTTTCTGGATGATCAAAGGACTAGTTATGTCCTTCCATCCTGATCCTGGGTGTGGTGTTGGCTGGGTGTGACAGCATGGTGCTTCCAAGGAGAACAGTATCTGCCACTACGTTATTTCCCCCCAAAATGAAAGCTCAGAGTAAGCAACCCACAACCAATCCTAGAAGAAAACAAGCCAAAGAGAAAAGGTACACAGGAAAAAGAACACGTAGAGTAGATACCGGGCCCATGAAGGGTAGAGCCTGCCTGCACTTCCTTCACGAGCCCCTGGTAGGTTCTCTGGAAACTCTCTAATCAGAGAGGGTGGTAGAGCAGCTGTCTCTAGGCTGGGGCCACACCTTTCAAAGGGGAACAAAGTGCTCTTCAGGGGCAAAAGACAATACCCCAACTTCTATTTATTTTTAATATCACCCTTCCTGAAATTTACATTTTTAAGTTTTATAATGTCCACATCTTACCATGGTAAAGTTATATACATACAACAAAACATACTATAACATAACATTTGTGTAACTGCATATATCACACATACACAATTAACACACATATGTATATATCATACATAATACAATATACTGTATATATAATATATACAATGTACATATAGGTGCAAATGCACAAGTATATATACAGTCATATGTATATATGCATAGGCAAACACACATGGACATTTAGAAGGTGGTTCTGTACACGTAGGATGCACATTGGAAAAAGGTTAGAGATCCTACTACAAAGAAACGGTTGTTCTTCGGATTAAGGCATTAAACACTTGAAACAACAGCATTTGTCCTCTTTGAAGAATCCAAAGTGTAAGTCTTAAAGTTCCTTATTAGAAGCCTCGATACCACAAACGTCTCAGAGCTGCTCCTGAGCCACGTGCACTGTACAACAAGGACCAAATGCACTATAAAAACATCCCGAGAAGACAGAGAAAGCGACCAGTATGCTGATGAGGCTCAGACCGGCTTCCCCAGGGCCACTTTGGCGTGTGGATTATTTTGAGCTGAAGGCAATCGAGACCCTGCGGGCTCTCGAGAAACTCTCACCTCTCCCTTAAAGAGGGGAGGAGTCTTTCCCATAATAAGAGTTATCACTAGAAATACCTTTTTATGACCTATCTATAGGCAGGAATACTAGTTACTGGACATCTGCTCTTATCGTCCTGCAATGACCTTCCTCCCCCAAAGCCCCAAGGGCCTTACCCCATCCTTAGCACAGGATGTCACATAGACCCCATTTTCCCTTTCTGTCTCTGATTCTCTAACGTATGCGGAGTTCCCACACCTACGTATGTAATTAAATTGAGTTATCTTCTCTTGTTAATCTGTCTTCTGTAGGTTCAACTATTAGACTTTAGATGGAGGAAAGTTTCTCCCCTCACCCCCCCCCATACTGACGACACAGGCTACTGTGCCCTAAGCGTTACAGACAGAAATCTTAATTCTACACAACAGTTTGCCTCAGCATATATAATTTTCACTCAGTCACGAATTCTTACTTTCTGCAGTAATAGTTTTTAACACTAGCTCGTTACCTAGATTGTCTTACTTCAGAGTGACTGAACACACACAATTAAATAGCCTACTTTGGACTACTTTGATTTCTTGAACAGCTCAACTAACTGGGAGCTTCCTCCAGCAGATTTAGCAAACATGCAAAAGTGAAAAATATGGAGTAAACTAATGGCAGCACTCAAGAGGCCCCTATGGCTAAAAATTTATTTGTGCAACAGGAAGAAAAGAGTATCAACTAATTAAACCACCCGGAAAATAGGGAAAGATCATGGTTCTCTTCCCCACTGTCTACAAGCAACTCAAAATAAAACCATACCAAACTGCAAAATAAGTTTAATCAAGTCCAACATTCTGATAGTTTTACAGTCTTTTCAGTGCCTAAGACCTCTCCAGAGGTCAAAGGTCACAGGGTGGCCCCAGTTTCTCGGTCCTTCAGTCATTGAACAAATATTTCGTAATCAACCATGTGCAGATGATGGTTCTAGTTAGAAGGGACACACTAAATCTGACCTCATTTTTTTCTTAGAATAGAAAGAAATGACATGCTCTTTTGGGATACCCCTGTATTAGAGGCAGACATGTGGACTAGTTATAAGAAATTAAGCACATTGGTACTTAACTGTAAGCAAAGGAATGTGACTCCTTGTAAACCTAGAAGGAAGTTTTCAGGGACACAATTCACAGTTCAGCCAGTTTAACAATCCACCAGCGACTTGGGTAAAAATATAAAAAACAATCTGATCTTTGGAAGGGCAGGCAAAGGTGTAAAATAATAGAATAAACTCTAGAAAGCATCATGGGAAGAACCAGCTAAATAAAGTAAAGCGAAGCATAATAAAATGTTAGGTCCTGCAATGACATTAGCACAGGAAAGGAAGACGTGGCTTAGTGGCAGCAGGCGATTGGACTCGGGTTTTACTGCAGAGGAATCTCACTGAGTCTGAGTAGCACGGCCACCAGAAAACGAATGCAAACTTGGCCTGTATCGGTGCAAGCATGGCGCGCAAGGCGGAGGGAGGGCCTCCGACTCCACACAGGTCAAGTTGCAGGAGCTGACGGAAGAGCCTGGCCCAGCTCTGACAGGAATTGCTCAGTGAGTAACTGAAGCACGTCTATCCAAGGATCTGTTTGGCAGACCACCAAGGGAGCAGAATTCAAATAAGCAGGTAGAATTAGATTTCAATCCTACAGGTGAAAAACACCTTCTAGTAGTCGAAAGCATCAGAAAGATGGAGCACTCCACCCCTTCCTGGAGACATGCAGGTACTGCTGGGAGACTACCAGCAGAGCATGTAAGGGACTCAGTCACCAAAGAAGGGTTATTTGAACTGGTCAGTGATTTCCAAACCCTGGTCCTTAGTGAAGTTTTCACTGACCCGTGCAAAGGTAAAAAGTGTCTGTGTAAGGGTGGGTATACATGCACGTGTGTGGGTGGGGACATATGCACGTCCGTATGGATGGGTGCATGTGTGTACACATGTATACATGTACGGGTGGGTACATATGCATGTATTGGGTAATTTTAACAAATGTCCTCTCTGGATGAGAAAAACTTTAGTTTGTCAGACAGTATGTATATTCCTCCTTTTGGGGTGGGGGGTAGGGCAGGAGGAAAGGGAAATCAATATATCTTGATGACAGATGCACTGACAATAGATAATAATTGCTGGTGCACATTTTCAATGCAGCAACATCAAATACTGACAAATCTGACAATTATTAAAATTTGGTTTTGTTTTTTGCTTTTTCATTTTACAGGTGGATGAAAAAAAGTATAGGGACAACATGAAAGGATAGCTATAAGGCCCTTTCTAGTACAACTAAACTCAACTTACTGCATCTTTTTTCTTTCCTATCATGGAACTTGGCTCTACAGTGTTGTACAAAAAGAAAAAACAAAAAGGTATCAAGGAATCGGGTTACACTGAATATGAAATCTCCCAAGAGACAGAACCTCTACTACGGATCAGATCTGGCTCCCTTTGACCACTCTTTGGAACCAAAGTTTATGAAACAAGTTCAGAAAGGATCAAAATAATTTATCTCTTAAGTTTGAGGCATTTACATTCCTATCACACTCTTAGCCCTGCTTTAAAAGGATTCACAGCTAAATGTGATTAGAATAGAAAGTCAATTTCTGAATCATTGATTTCAAGGTAAACCAAGTAAGCTGTAACTCTCATGAATGTTCACATACAAACTTACAATAAGCCAAAGAAAGAAAAGACATAATCATGCAAAAATGTACACTATCTCAATCAGTGATTTTCATTACTCTGATATGTTTATTTTAAACGTTATGGAAACCTAAACTTTTGGTGCTGAAAGGGATCATGGAAACACTTGATCCAAACTCATCTGTGACAGGCAGTAGCGGCAGGAAACGAGGTTCCCGTCCCTCCGGCCCAGAGCTTTCTATCCTATCATCCTGCAAAGGAATTAGGTACATTATAGAAGGGGAAAATCCAGAACATGGCTTTGTGTATTCTTTAGGACTGCACTGCACATTTCATTCAAGTTCACATAAGAAAAAACAAACAAAAAACTTTGTTTTGCTTTTCAGTTAACAATAACGGGCCAAATTTTCTTCAAATTCAGCATGTTTTTGAAAGGATTTGTAATCCTAAACCATCACCATAAGTACATAAGTTCAAAGATCCAATGCCTTCCCCAATCTTATAAAAAAAATTGCATTTACCAATTATGGCTGGGGTCTAGGGAGCTATGTCCACATAAACACACAGTTCTTTGCAAACTATGCAATAAACATGAAACCCCTTTGAAACTAGTTTTGTTAACCAAACACAGCACTTTTAAACCGGTATGAATTGCCAGACAATTGCCCTTTCAGGGTGGCTCACTAGTATTTCCTCACTTTCAAGAATAGATTTTCAAAATGAGTAACTCACTACTACCCCTTTTGCCTCAAGTAAAAAGATCCCCTAACGTAGACAGGAGTTTACTAAGCTCAACTATCAAAAACTCTTCAAAATACCATTCCTGTCAGGAACCGGGGTGAAAAAAATTTACAAACCCGTATTACACAGCCTTAACTACAATAAGCACCGTAAATGCCAAGTCATCATGCTCTCATAATTCCCCTATTACGTTCCATAAAAGCGAAGCTCTGTGAGAAAGGAAAAATTTGAAAACATAAAAAACATTTGATGAAAAATATACACTTAAAACAGCTGGAGAAAATCTGCAGCCCACTCTCCAAAGCCAGAGGCTCCACCTCCATACCTATAATTTATCTCCCGCTCTATTTTCCGGACCAAATGTTACACTGCTTCTTATCCAAATTCACTTCGCCCCATCTATAGGTAGCATGTGGGTATTGATAAAAGCTGTTTCTGATTTCATTTCATTTCCTACTTCCCAGATGTTTGCTAGCTTTTTTCCCCCCTTCAGTTATTTATGCATGCACTCTGATTTAGAACAAATTCAACATGCTACATTTTAAGCTGGGCAAGACACACAATAAATGACAGCTATAAAGGTAATTTCAAGATATTTCTCCAGCTTATAAATATGTTTGCCACTTAGGCAAGATTTAGACAGGCTGCTGTGTGGTCTTACTTTTGAGGAAAGCACTTAAAACACATAACTGAGAACGTGCTGTTGCTGAAAAGGCCAACCAGAGGCTACTGTACTTCTCATAAAAGGGGTTGTGCTTAAAAATGGACAAATATCAACTATCAGCTGGGGAGAAAGAAAGTTGTCCCCAACGTAATCCTTGGTAGGAATCATGCATACACACTTCAACTACACCTCTTCAAATGCATGAATGAAAACGTTAGCCGGAATCAATACTATCTGCATCCCAAACTCAAGAAAGATTGTACTTTCCCATGAATAATATTCTTTTATATCTCTCCAAATCAAGCAGCGAACTACGAAGTCAAGTGGTAAACATCGTAAGTGGAAATGTTGTCTAAACAGGATTACAGATCTTACCGTAGAACTTTGAATTCTTCAAATACGAAGGCAACACATGAAACAGATACCCTCAAATTTGTGACTACAAACAGTCACCAACTTGTCTCTTGAAATTCATCTTTAAGAATGCAGAAATAATAGACCACCTTTTGATAATCTGCATAAATACTGGTTTTATAGGGAGGTAACACATTTTCAAAGAAAGCAATAACAGTATTCCCCCCCCCATTACTAATTGTAAAACTGTAAAAATTAAAACCTGATTGCACTAAAAGCGCAGTTCACTAAATGCCTGTCATAAGAAAGCCATCTAGTGTTAACATTTAGAAATGAAAACTGCAGACAAAAGAGGCAAAGAAAAGAGAAATCTAAGTGACTATTTTGAACTTACTGAGCAAACCTATGAGAATCACCAAGGTTCTTTGTTTAGCAAAAAAAAAAAAAAAAAAAAGGCCATCCTTACCAAAACCAAGTCCAAATCTCAGCAAAATCCCAAATCTCTACTATTTTATTTTAACCAAAATCCTGTTTGGCGGCCACAATTCCGTGACCGGTGCACTTGATGTTGCCAGCACTCGCGCCGGAGTCATCTCGGGCTGAATTAATTTAAGTGAAGCAGGTTAATGATGACAAATACCTCCCCGAGGGGCAATGCCAACTTGTTCTCCCTTCCCGAGGAGCCTCCTCGCGCTCCTAGATGATGAACCGAAATTGATTCTTCGGGTTTGCGGCACGGTCGGACATTCACCGGCGGTGCTCGTGGGGATACTCCAAGGACACGGTCACACTAGCTTTAATAACGTGGGACCCGCACGGGACCGGAGCGGAGGACTCGGCAGCCTGGGCGCCCGGGCGGCGCGCGGGCGTCGGACTCCGGCGAGGGGGTCGCCGGCCGCCCGCGGTCCCACAAAAGTGGACCGGGCGCGGCGGGCGCTCGGGGCCCCGAGTCCCCGGGAATGCCCCGCAGCAAGTTGGGCAGGAACCTCGCCCCGCGCGCCGTTTATCCTTTCTCCCGGGTCAGTCACGGAGGAGTCGCCGGCGCCCGGAGGAGGTCCTCATTGGCGAGCGTGTCACCAAGACGGAAACAACCTTCCAGGCGATCGAGAACTTTGGGAACGAGCGGCGCGGCGCGGCGTCCCCCGGGCTCGGGAGCGCGGGCGCGTCTGCGAGCAGGACCCCGCGCCCGGCTCCCCGCGCCCGGAGCTCCGCCGCCAGCCCCCCGGGGGCAGCCCTTCCCCGCGGGGCAGCCCCCAGACACCGCCAGCAGGCTTCCGTCCGCTCGCCCCGACACGCACCTCAGAGACGCGGACCTCCGGGACCAGCTACAGCCCGCGCGCGCGGAGCGGACCGGGGCCGCCGCCTGGACGCCAGCCGCCCCGCTCTGCCCATCCGCCCGGGCTCTGCCTGCCCCGGCTCCGGCGGGAGGCGGCCGGACCCGCCGGCGGAGCGGGAGCTGTCGGCCCGCGCTCGGGCAGGCAGGCGGCCGAGGCGGGCGCGCGGCGCTGCTCCTCCTCCTCCTCCGCCACCGCCGCCGCCGCCGTCCTCCTCGGGCTCCACCGGCTCCTCCCGGGCGCTGGGTCTGCAGCGCCGGCTCCCGACGCCGCCGCCCGCCCGCCCCGAGGCACCGCCCCCCACCCGCGCCGCGGCCTCCCATTGGTCGCTGCCTGCAGGCCCCCTCGGCCCCGCCCCGCGATTGGACTAGGGCGCCGTCCGTCCCGCGGGCCCGCGGGCTCTGTGAGCAGCCAGTGCGCAGTTCCCAGGCCCCGGCGCGCGGGAGCGGCGCGTCCCGGAGGGGCTCGGGCTCCTTCCTGGGGAGGGAGCTGCGGCCTCGAGGCGGATGCAGCCTACCTGGACCCGCCCCGAGGGAAAGCCGCCGTCGTCCTCCTCCGGGTTTGCTCGCCCCGCGGTCCGGGGTAAGTGAAGCCCGAAGCTGGCTCCCAGCCTCCCGCTGCGCAGTCGCGACCCTGCCCGGCCTCCACTCCCTGGAGTTAGGAGAATCGCGCCCTCCTGGAGCTCGGGACCCCGCGCCGCCAAGTATCGAATGTCCGGCGACAAGACACAGGCGGCTGCGGGCGCTGCGCGGACACCTGCCCCGGGCGCCGCAGAGTCGCTGAGGCTGGCGACCGTCAAGCCCCCGCGTCGCCGTCGCCGTGTTCACGGGAAGCGGGCAGAAGGGCAGCCCGTACGGTGTGCCAGCCCCGGGGAGCGCCCCCGACCGCTCGGGCGAAGCCGCGACTGTGAGCCGGCCCCGAAGGGTGCCCCCGGACCACCGCGGTGGTGCCCCTCCTGTGTGTCGCCCAGCTGGTGTCCCTGTCCCCGGTGACTGTGGCGGAAGGTTGCACAGAGAAAGGCACAAATGTTAATAAGTAGGACGTTCGAATGAGGGTAGGTGGGAGCCTGTGCGCAGAAATGCTACGGAGATGAGACCTTAGGAGCCAGGAGGGAGCTGAAAGGAGCTCGCCGCCCAGGGTCTCCCGGACCCGCTCACCCCGCCCTTCCCCTTCCCCTTCGGGCAGCCCTCAGCCCCAAGGAAGAATGCTCTTGGATCCTTATCCAGAAGGGGAGGAAATCAACTTTTTATACCCATCGTCTCTACTTTCCTAGGAGGTGTTGATTGCCCAGGAGGAAGCATTACTTGACACTAACTATTCATGTAAATTGCTTGAAACTTGCATTGGTTGCTGAGTTGAAAGGATCACCGGAAACTGACTCTTCTAAGCTACACTGGAGTTGACTCTGCCTAATGATTCAGCTACAGGCGGGAATAGACTGGTGTAGGTAGCCTCTGACTTACCTTCCAGGGGTTCCTGAGCCGGCTTCACGTTGCACCGCACTTCTTGAGACTGGATTCAGGGCTTTCAGTTCTGCCCTTTCTAGAGGTGAAATTCTTCCTGTATAGATAATGCCTATACTTCCCTATCACAACACGCCCTAGAACAGAACCCTGTGAAACATTCGAGGCAGGCCCTCCCATGCTGTATTTCTCTGTGATCTAAAGCATGTACACATTGTAAAATCTTTTTTATCTCTTTTAACACATGGCTGTAATATATGGGAATGGGTATAATAAAACGTCTTAAAGAGTAATACTGTGACGTGACAAAATTCTTGCCTTCTCCAGGTTTGAATGGGCTTCCCAACTGTCCCTTCATTCTCAGCCTTTATAAAATTGTCATTTATTTATTCAACAGTTATGAAGACCCTGTCGTGTTCCAGAGGCGCTGGGTGTGGGAGGTATAAAAACGCATACGAATAGGCTCTGCTCTCCAGGAGCTCCCCACCTCACACATTGTAAATGCTATACGCAGGTCTGAACAAAATCCCACAGGGGCAGCCGTGGAGGGACATTTTCTGGGGCTCCTAAAGAGGACGCACTTCTCTTCATAGCATGTTATCACAGCACTTCTCCCACTCTCATAATGGCACATGTCATTGGCTTTCCCACTGTTCTATAAGGGCCATGAGGAAAAAAAAGTCTTCTCCCCCAGGCTTTTGACCCCTGAGGCAGTGACTGCCTGAGCCAATTGTCCATTGTCTGATAGACACCTTTGGTGTGTTCCTTAATGCCCAATACATAATGGTCTTTTGGGGAAGTCAGACCAGACACTCTCAATGACGACATTCTCTTCCTCTCCCACCTTACCATCCCTGTTCTTGGGGTTTGCAAACTAAAATGGAAATATGCCAAGTCCTTTGGTCACTAACAAAGTTGACAGCATTTTTAAAAATGTTTGTAATTGACAGTGCAGTCAAGAGGTATGTGTGTGTTTATGAAAGTCTGCGAGAGCTGATTTGCCCAGAGCCCAGATGCCATGCAGCCCTCCCTCATCAGAATGTTCCTGGCCTCAGCACACCTACTGAGCCCCTGTGTGGTGCCTGGTCAATGGGGACAGTGGCAAGATGGCCCCAGGCAAGATCCAGAGGGTCTTATGGCAGACTGTGAGAGATACTCAAGAGACAAAGCTCAAGAATGATTTTGGATCTTCCCTACCAAATAAAATATTGTAGAAATATTACCAGATTTAACGCTCGTGTCCTTTCTTGCTTGCTTTTTTAGGGAAAGGTGAACTGAGGGTAGAGATTGGAATTGTGGCACCTGTTAAGATAGTTTATCATTTTGGCTTTAGGATACCTTACTGAGAAAAAAAATCTTTTGCTATTACGGCTATACATTTTTGCTAAAGTTTTAAAGAAAAAATATCAACTATGACGCATAAAATTTGTATTTGCCTGAAAAGTAGAGTGAACTATCACATGTTTATCTTCTCACTTTCACGTTCCCTGAGGTGAAGACTTCCTAAGCCTCACTTTTTCTCTTTTCTCTTGTGAATTTCATCACCCTCCCGGAGTTCCTAAAGAAACAAACTCAGGGGATTAATTCTCTTTACAACTGTGAATAAGCACATCAACTCCTTCTGAAATAATTCCGTCAGTCTTACCTGTTTTTTTTCTAAAAGCTGTAAAGAGGCAGAGTTCAAAGACATACCAGCTGTCTACCTTGTTCCAAGGTTTTGAGCTTGTTGGCTGACCTAGGTTGGTAGTTGTGTCTATTTACCTCTGAACTTAGCAAACCAGGAGTTTTATTTCCTTGACACATTACAGCAAGAGTCTACTTATAGATGTTATGCATGCACTGCGATGAACCTGAATGGCTAAGTTAAGTAAGGGGTTCGAGTCCCACCATAATGTCCTCCTTCCCTTTTCTACTTTCAGCCCTCTTTTTTAAAGTGTTTCTTTTACGTCAAATGAATATTCATAATTTGCAACAAATATGTGTGAATTGCATGCTACATTCAGGGCATTATGGTAAACTCAAAGCACCCAGAGGGTTGTACACCAGAATCTGTGCATTTCATAAGGAACAGAACTTGGGAGAAAGTGCTCAAGACCACCAATGAGTGGGACCCACAGGGAGAGCAGGAGAAACAGCCATCAGCAGGCAAAGCTTGGGCAATGGGGAAGGCTTCACCTAGGATATCAAACCTGCCTGGCAAAGAAAAGACAGCCCTGTTGGTGAGAGGAAGCACAGTGGGCAAAGACACAGGAGCCACCTGTGCCAGGCGTGTGTGGGAATCAGCCATGCCCTATGGCCAAGCACAGGCTTATTCGCCTACATAACACTTACATGGAGCTGCATCCATGCCAGGTCTCGTTTTCTTCTTACAGGGGAAATCTTCCCAGCGGATGAGCACAAGGGCACAGCTTCACCTTTCCTTCAAAACAGAAACATCTTGCAACAGAAACTTGTGAAGTAAGAAATGCCAAGTTCTGCAGCAATTTAAAAAAAAAAAAAAAAGGCTAAGCTGCAGCTGAGAAAGCTGGGTTACTGGCCCTGGTATACCAGGACTCCTGCTAAAAATAAAGCACATGTTCCTATTCAAGTAAAACCCAACAAAATAATGTAAGAATTATCAAATAATATGCTAAATATCACATACCATCCGTAGGAGCCAAAGAAGAAACCCTGGTAATAAAAAAAATCAATTTTGCAATTATATTTGGAGGACTACTCAGTGCTCAGTTCTGCTCTAGGGATGCAGAAGATTATTACACATAAATAACAAGACCATCCTCAAGGAAGTACAATACAGCTGAGCTGGGATTTTTACATAGGACACAATTCTAAGAACAGTGCAAAGGCAGTGCATTAAAAATTTAGTGTTGTACAGATATGTGCCACGGAGATCTAGAAAGACAGTGTTGATGGAGTGACCAAAAATCAGCGCCAAATATCCTACAGAAGGGAAGTTTCTTGTTTTCTTAACCATCCATTTCCCAGATAAGAATTCCCATATGTTGGTATTCTCTGTAATGTGCTCAATTCAGGTTCCTCCAAGAATCTTCCAAAACAGATAGGTTATTTCTTTTCTGATGATTCAAATTCTTGGCCATAGCTCTTCACATTTTCTACCCTTTACCCTCTCCAATCCAGACCCACAGCTAAATGACTGACACAAACAACAACAAAAAGCCCTAAACTGTATGAAATTGAAAAGCATCTTTCACTTCGCCTTGCTTTGATAGACAAAATAGTGGATTTTTTTAGGACACACTTTGATGTCAGACAGCCTGGAATCTGGTTTGAAAGCTCCTTAGATACATGACCGTAGATGATTTCATCTCAAAGTACCATTTTCCTCGTCTGAAGAATGGGCTTTCCTACCTCAGAGATGTGGTGATGAATCCATGGGATCTGGCTCTGAAGTGCTCAGCATGCTGGCCAGTCTGCAGTGCGTGCTGAAAGCAGCGTGGATCCCAGCGTGTACCATGGCCACTTAGCCTTCAAGGTAGGGCTGGGATTTCATTCCAGCCCCTCACACAGCACCAGGAACAGGGTAGGGTCCTATAAATAGCTGATGAATGAAGAAAGGGGTGAGTGGATGCATTGCACTGAGAGATGAAGTCCTGTATTTTTGTTTTCTGTTTTTTGCCAGAGGAGATTTACATCTGAATCCTCTACTTTTTTTATTCCTACCTGGGACTTAACAGTATTCTTTAACTAACGTTTTGGGTTCTACTTTTAAGAAATAACAGGGTAATGATAACATGTAAATAGAATTGATCTATGAGCAGCTGCTATTCTACACCACTAGATGGCGTCTATCAATAGTAGCACTGAAAGGCACCACACATCCTCGATAGGTAATAATTCTAAAGAAATTAATACAGAAGAGGCATATATATGTATATACACACACATATATACATGTATGGTAACCTTTTACATTTTATTATGTTTTAATGTTGGTTATGAATCTAGAGCAGCCAAACCCCCTATAGTTTGGCAAGCCTTTGCTTTCCTAATTTTAAGTCTCCTGTAAGCATAGTTTTAGTTAATTAAACTCCAAGTGGCCTCAATGTGCAAGACGTTTCACAGTACCGGGTGACTACTCTCCAAACCTTTCTGCAAAGTGGATGGAACAATTCACCCCCTTGGTAAAAAAAAAAAGAGGAAAAGTTGAAAGCAATCGGGTGAAAACAAAAAGGCAAAGTCTTCTGCCTGCGTTAATCATCTTTCATTCAACAAGCAGGGATCGGGCACCTAGAGACTGCAGTGCTGCACAAGTCTCTGAGGTTATAGTGAGAAATAAGACTTACCTTTGAGGATGTGCTTGTTATCCCATGAAGAAAACCCACCAGAATATTAAGATACAAATGTTTATAATCAGACATTTAAATCATATAAGTGGACAGGTGTTTCTTAGAAATTGTTAGGAGTTATAAGAGAGAAATAGGGATCAATTTAGAATGTCTGATCAAGACTAGGTAGGTTCTGCTTTCCAGGTCCCAGGTGGATTACTGTTTCCTCATTCTGACATTTGTTTGTCTGTGGCGCCTAGGCCGAGAGTAGCCGCACTGGAGCGTTCTTAGGGAGAGACCTAGTGGAGAGAGAATAGAGGGAGAGATGGGCAAGTAGGAGTAGGAACAGTGGGTGAGGAGGCAATCAAAGAGAAACATGGGAGCAGTGGCCACCAATCAACAGTGTAAATTCTTTCTACAAAATCTGAACGTTCAATCTTTGATAGGAAGAGAGTAAGTCCATATTTTAAGGTGGGAAGACTAAGTCAAGCAAAAGTACCATAAAATGAAATCAAAGCAGCTCAGGACTCCTAATTCTAGTGGTCCCCAAAATTGTAAAATCAAGTGCAGCAGTTGCAAAAATGAGTTTTGACTACTATGGAATTTTACTTCCTTATTTTCAGAAATGCAGAGAAGTATCTGAGCTGAGACCCTGAAGCGGGCATCATTTTCATCCATCTACAAAAAACCCCTCCATCACGGTTTCACATTATTGCCTGCATCTCAACATGTCTAAAACCAAATCTATCACTCTTCCGCAAAGACTGGCTCCTCTTGCTAACCTTGACATTTGTAACAACAATGCTGTCACTCTGCTAAATACTAGACACCATAGGGTCTCCTTGGACGTCCCCCTTTCTCTGCCTTCCCTGATGCAACATGGAACCCCTCTGGATTTCCCCGAAGGTCTCTCCCACCAGACCCCTTTCCCTGCCAGTGTCACCATCCCCCTTGGTTGTTTTTCTCCTCGAATGTGGACAACTCTCCTTATCCTCTGCTCCTCAACTTCCAAACCACTGGATGCACAGTACTTTAAATATATAGACTTCCAGCTCAAAATCCTTCCTGAATTTTCCTGGTGCTTACTGTCTAGTCGCCAAATTCCCCTCACTTTCCTAACGTGTAGACCTTCCACAGTCTGGCTCCATGAGCTTCCTGGATCTCTCGATACTATTTGCCACTGAAGACCACTTTCCCCTTCTTGGAACACTCACTTTCTTTGCCTCAGCTGCTACTTTCTCCTGGAGCCCCTCTTGCCTCTCCACCCAGTGCTCATTTCCTGAAGCTCCGATTCTTCTCCTCCTCCATCTTCATTCACATTGGATGTTCCTCAGGATTACCTCCTACACATCCCCTCTCCCTAGGAAGTCCCAAGCTTCCAGTGTTTACAATGACTGTCGTCCTTGTGCTATTCACGCCCGCACCTGTGTGGGCAGCCCTGACATACGTGTGCTTAGTTAGTGTCTTGACTTTGAGCTATCTCAACGGTCACTTAAAATCATTATACCTCAAATACCATATATCTGAAATTTGACCATCGTTTGCCTTCCACAACTCCTTTTCCTGGGATCCCTATTTCAGGGATGGCATCACCACTCATTTATCTGTCATGTCAGAGACCTAGAGCGTCTTAACACCTGCTTCTTTCTCTTGCACTCATTCAATCAGAGACCAGGCTTGTAACTCGACCTCCTAAATATCTGTTGCCTATATCTGCTTCTCCTTCTCCTTCCTGCACCCACATCTTGCCAAGACAATAGCAACAGCTTCCTAAATGATCTTGTGTCTCCTGTCTAGCTTTTCTCGAATCCATCTGCCCCACTGCAGTCTTTCATCCACACAAGTCAGATCACCTCCCTCCCTGGCTTCCGTACCTTCAAAGGCATCCATCCTATGAACCCAGGACCAAACATTACCCCCTTGACCTGGTCCCCACTGCCCTCTCTGTCTGCGTACAGCTCCGCTCTCCTTCCACCTTCGTCTGGCTGACTCCTACTCATTCTTCAGGTCTCAAAGATCTCCCTCAGAAAGACCCTCCTTGATCCCTACACTAGGTTAGGTCACCCCTATTTCTTCTCATGGCACCCCAAACCGGCCCATCATCAACCTCCTGTGTGTGCGTGTGTGTATGTGTGTGTGTGTGTGTGTGTGTTCTGTCTTTCCTAATAAAATGAAAACTGTGAAGGCTCCTTCACCGCCTAATCTACATCTGAATTCCTAATAGTTTTTCCCAAAAACCCAACTTTACCTGGTGAATGGGGAGATGGGCCCAGCGGCAGTTTATTGCCCCTGCAGGGGGTCAAACATACCTATAGGGAACCAGTTCATCCCAGAGAAAAGGACACAGTTGGCCACTTATAGAACCTCAGAATTCGAGGGGAGGCCTGATTCTCAGGACCAAATGATGGCTGCCACTCATGCCAATTTACCTATATAGCTGTATAAAAGGGAGAAATAGGGCCATACTTGAAAATTATCAATTGGAAACCAGTGTAGCATTAGGACACAAGCCTGTTGTTTTTGTTTTCTTCTATTACAATGTGACCCCACACAGCAAGATTGTCCCCAGATTCAGACCAGGTCTCCAAATAACACTGGCACCCTGTAGCAGTGTGTTGCATGAGGTGGCAGAGGCCTCAGCAGGGCCGGTCAGGGTCCTAGGGCAGGGAAGAGAGCAAAAGAGGCCCATGGAGGTAGTGGTATTTAGCAGGTGTGGCTTTACCCAGGCCGTAAAGGAAGCTATGGCTCCTACCAGCTGCAGTGGCCCAGGAGCCACGATGCACGTGGTAGAAGCCACAGAGCTACCCGTAAAATCAGTCTGGGCACTTGAGACTCATCCCCTGAACTTGCCCAGAAATGTGTGAGCCAGCCAATGATCTTGTAGACAGGTGGTATTCGATCTTAGCAGACGGGGGCGAGGTCCAAAGAATGACCACTGATTACTCTGAGCGTGGCCCCTCGTATCTGCAACTGGTCTGGGGAATCTACGATCATGTGTGTCACTGGGTTTTACAGATAATATCTCAAACTCTTCATCATCATTGTGATAGGTACAACCTATGTCTTGTCTCTCTAACCACATTTGAGAAGAGGTGGAGATAAATCTGTCTGAGCAACTTGGCCCCTGTTTAAGGAGTTTTGAGGAATGCTGTGCATGTAGGGTATTTTTTTTGAGAGTAGAGCACAGAGGGAAGCTGTACTCATAAGTTTTTGCACCTCTGAGGGTGTAAAACCTGGAAAACGCAAATGGGCTTTTTGTCTCTTGAGTACATAGGGCCAGAACCCCAATTTCTTCATGGTCTTGCTATGTTTCAAACATTGTCATTTCTCCTTTGTATTTATTCTCTCCATTATCTACCCAGCTATTTCCCATAGGAAATTAGAGAAGAAGGTGTGAAGGGTGAGTGTTGAAGGTGTGTGTGGGCAAGTAATTATGATAAAGTGATCTCTCTAGCTGTGTTCTAATAACAAGAAGCAATTGCTTTAGGGTCACCTATTATGCTCATTATCCACACCTCTCCTGCATGCAATAGCACAAGTCCTCAATAATAGAGTGTGATTGTTTCTTCCCCAAAGACAATTTATATGAAATAAAACACAAAGCAACGTAGCCTCAGACATGACTTTTTGTGTTAATGTATTGTCGAGACTGTTTCTGATGACCTACTAATCACCCACCAAAGGCCAGCGCTGGCAGCTGCATTCTTCAGGAAGGGGATGAAAGTGGCACCTGAAGCTTTGTGGCACCAGCACAGGCATCGTACAGAATCGATGACCAAGATGTTTACTCAGGTGTCCAAAATACGCAGCCTGGCCATTTATTATCCTACCTGCCCCTGACTATTACTCAGTCTACTCCCTGAGTAAAACTTAACCCCAAGGAAAAAAACTTATAACTATGTTTATGCCTATCTATATATCTATACAAATTAGTGGGGGCCTCCATTCATTCAAAGAACATACCACATTACATTTCATTGGCTCTTGTTCCCATCCTTTCATGCTTTCAGCGGTTTAGCAGCAGGAAACCACCAGAGAGGACCTATCCAGACAAGGTTGACAACATACAATTATCATCTTTAGTATTCCCACTTGGAAAATTGACTGGTATGCATGTGGAACAATAAAATCAAATTTGCTGGTACTTTACTCCCAACTCATGGGTATAAAGAGAGGATCTGGGGTACGGAAGGTCACTGTATGGGGGGGGAGGGGAGACACAAAAGTGGAAAGTGCTTCTGTATCTACTGTAAACATACAATTTAAGTGCTGAACTCATTTGTTGCAAATAGTCTGTTTTTCCTCTTTCCTGTAAAGTAATATCAGTAATCTTGGTTTCTTACATGGTATTTGGAGATCAGACATTCTCGCTCTAGCGCTGTCACTTAACAAACATGTAGGTATGAAACTCTTACTGTGTGCAGGACACCTTCCTGGGGGACAGGGGTGCAATGCCATAGGTCCATTGCAGAGGTGAAACTGCTTTGCATCTAATTTGGGCTAGAAAACCCCCAAAGAGTACAGAACATACAACAAGGATACAGAACAACCTGCGATAAATGCCATGTTTCCCCTAAAATAAGACCTAGCTGGAAAATCAGCTCTAATGCGTCTTTTGGAGCAAAAATTACTATAAGACACGGTATTACACTATATTACATTGTATTGTATTATATTGTATTGTGTTATGTTATGTTATGTTATGTTATGTTATGTTATGTTATGTTATGTTATATAAGACCGGGTCTTATATTGTAGTTATATAAGTTATATATTATAGTAAAATAAGGCCAGGTCTTACATTAATTTTTGTTCCAAAAGATGCATTAGAGCTGATTGTCCAGTGAGGTCTTATTTTGGGGGAAACACGGTGCCAATGCCTATTCATTCATTTTCTTTGCCGTCCATTCATCCACTCATCCATTCATCCATCAATCCATGAAATATCCCTGGTTACGTGCCAAGCATTGTGCCAGGCACTGTGGTTGCAAAGATAAATTAGAGCTCAGTCATTAGTGGGAGAGACAATAACTAGATAAATAATTCTAAAATAAATAGGACTGCTGCTAGGACTTGAATCCACTCCGGCAGTCTGGACGAGATACGATGCTAAAGTCGGCTCAAAAGTCAGCCTCCAAAAATGCGATATATTAACCAGTGGGAAAGAAGCCTGTTTTGGATTAAGATGCCTTTCCCGGTTCCTTTTTAGCTGTCACTTCTCTCTGATTTTCACCTATTCACTCCCTAACTCTGATGAAGGCAATACTTCCCTGTATTTTAACTTTTCCACTGGCCTCAGCTCAAGGTTATAATATATCGAGGTTGTTTTTCAACCAAATCCAATGAAATATTTTCCAGTTTAGCAATAATGCAGAAAGAATTCTTTTACTCTTTAAGATGAAATCTCCTGAACCTAAATCGACATTTACCACCTAAAGATTTTAAGCTGGTCTTTTCATCTGAAACTGTTGTTTCATTAAGGTTACAGCTTTTCCTTTGTTTTATTAGTTCATCCATTTTTACATCCTGATTGCCAACAAGAGTGAGAAAAATCAAATCTGACAGATCCGAGGAAATGTAAACATTAAAGTCCCTGAATGTGATATAAGTCCTTCTACACATGACACGGGCATAATTTTCAATCCTTAAATTCTTAAATATTGTCTGACCCATTCAGTGTTTTCAATCTGAATGAGCATTTTTTTAATTTTTTTTAAAAAAAGCAACCTTAGTATAACCACTTGAAATTTTCAGTCAGCGTTTGTCTGACAGAGTTATTGAACTTTCTAGAGAAATTCTGTTTTAGCTGGGGAGAAGACCGAAGTCGTTACTCCTGCTGTGTGCAGCTTCCACTATTGTGCACCTACAAAACTTGAACCTGCATTTCCATCCTCCTTCACAATATAAAACTTGGCTAACTAAATCTTTTCAGTTCTTTCCAAAGGAAACAAGACATGACATCAAAACATAATGCTATGTTACTTTTTGTGGCTGCCGTGAGAAAAGTTTATCCCATTTATAAGCAGGAAAATAGATAAGGCTAATTAAGAAAACAAAAAACACACAGAGAGAAGAGACTGCAAATCTGGCTTCTAGTTTGGGAGTAGTTTGGACAACACAGAGAGTATGACAATATTATTCATCTTCATCTTTGTTGCAACCCACTGATTCACCTGTGACCATTTTCACTCCCACGATGGTTGCTCTTCATGACAGGACGTTTCTCATTCAAGAAAGACGGGTCTTGCTACCAAAAAGTTGACAATTGAGACTCTCCTCTATGGAGTCCTGAATTTGCTTTAAGTCAATCTTACATGTTACTGCAATACTTGCCAGGCGATGCAATTTCATCTCCCGTCGAACAGGAAGCCAGGTGGTCCAGGGTTGAGCCTGGCTCTGCCTCAGACTTGCTGAGGGACTTAGGGACTTCACTCCATCTCTGAGCACCTCAATTCCCTCTCCCAACTATGGACAGAGAATCAATAACGTCTAAGGACCTCTTGGCTTTTACTTTGTAGGAGCCTGTAAGCAAGGAGGTGGGGGGAGGGATATAATCCCTCAGGTTAGCAGAAGCAACTATAGCCTGAGAGGTTTCTGCTCAGTTCCAGGAGCGGCATATTTCTGATTCTTCAACACAACGCCTCTTTCTAAACATAATTTGTTGTGCCACTGCATTTGTTCTGATAAAAGCATATCGAAAGCAGAATGTTTCTCCTAAAAACCAATCATTCAAAAGAGTTGAAATTCTTTTGAAACTTGCTGTTTCTGAGCAATTAAGGCTGTTTCAGCTAGAGTATGTAATCATTTTTATTTCATTTTAAAAGTTGGTTGAGTGGAGTGGAAACTATTTTTGAGCAATGAACTCCTAGATGCCAGAATCTAAAAGTCTAAAGGGAAACTATAAAAGTTTTCCTGGTGTTTCCTGCTACAACCTAAGGCCAACAATCACCTTTGTTGTCAATGTTATTTTGTTGTTGAGTTTTTCTTTAAGTTCTTTAAAATATTATTTTCCTTTATAACTTTTCATGTCTTTTCATTGATATTGCTCTGTGTCAGTCTCGCACTAATTGTGCCTGAGCAAGAATATTCTTTTTAGGGTCATGGGCTCTTCACAATCACAGCCCCTCACCTCCTTATCTGTCGCTAATAAAGTGATCGCCTAGTAGAAATTGTCTTCTCTAGTCACTTCTGCTTTTCTCCACATGGTAGTTTTCACTCTCACTTGCGCATCTTTCATTCATGACCAACCTCTCCCTAAACGAAAGTGATTTTATTAGGAATCTGACCTGATACATGACAAGTAAGAGAAGATTCACGGGCCTGCTTCTCTGAGCAGAGGCTTATGAGTTTGGTCACCCAAGGAAAACGACCAACTATGTGAGTTTATCTCCTACAACAAAGGTTAATCCTATTGATCTTCACGTTGTTACGTGCTTCTTTTTAAGACCAACTCCAATGAAAATAGAAAAGGAAGCTTTGGTGATAAGAGGAAAATAAAAACGACCAAAGCTTTAGGCAACTGGCAGTAAAATATTTATTCTAAATTTTTTGTTTCTAGTTAAAGTGCTGTTTTAATTGGATTAAAGGGATATTTTTAGGTCTTCAAGGGTTTGGGGACCCAATGTGTTTGAACTAGGGGGCAGACCCAAGTTCATGAGAAATGAAGCTTAAAGAAATGTACGTGCTCCCTTTAAGAAAAAGATCACAAAATTACAAATATAAAATTAGGGAGGAAAGTCTCCTTTGGTTTTCTGTCACTGTCTACATACTTCTGGGGCTGGATACTGTAGGTCTCACTCCTCCTGGGATACAAACCCTAGCCCAGCACCCTCAACCCTCTAACCATTATACAAAGAGAAAAAACCTGATGGACACAAAAGAGGCATTTTACCAAATTAGTGAGCTGTAACTTTTAACCTATAAAAACAAAAACTATTCAAGATAAGACATTATCCAAGTGATACAGGATCTCAGAACCCAAACAGTGAGGCAACATAGCAATTAGCAAGAACAGACAGGCTTTACACCTCCAGGGCTGGAGTGACAGCGGGTGAAGTCACCAAAACCCAGGCCCAGTTCCATCTGTGGACGACAGAGGAAGAAGCTGCTGGTAGAAACTGGAGCCACGTGTATTAGTTATCTATGGTTTTGCAACAAATTACCCAAACACCGTGGCTTAAAACCACGTGTATTATCTCTCAGTTTCTGTGAGGGAAGAATCCAGGCACAGCTCAGTGGGGTCCCCTGGCTTCGGCTCTGCAGGCTGCCATCTAAGTGGTGGCCAGGGCTGCAGTTACCTGAAGGCCAACAGAAATGATTGTTGGCAGGACTCGGCTCCTTGTGGCCTTGGGCCTGTGCGGCAGCTCACAACACAGCCACTAACTTGACCAGAGTAAGCAGGTGAGAGGGCAAGTATATGAACAAGACAGAAGTCACAGTCTTGTTTTCACCTCCTCTGGAAGTGATAGCCCATCATTCATGCAGGTTCTATTCATCAGAATATGTGCAGCTTACACCGAGGGGAAGGGATTACACCAGGAATGCGGGTCCTCACATGCCACTGCCACACAAGGAGCACAGTCGCACAGCGACTGCTGGACGAAGCAGAGAGGGGAGGAAATGCCCTGGCTTCTCCCTCTCTAGCTCTAACCTCCCACTAGGGCCGCTACCTGTCAGGAGAGTCTGGGAAGTGTAGTTCCATGGCCACAGCAGAGCAGTGCAAGGGCACGGAGGTATTGGAGGGCAACTGCCCCTGACCCTATAGTATCCTTTTATATTTTCTGACATAACTGGACAAACAACACAAGATTAGTTTTCTAAAGAGAACTGTTCATGGTAATTGTGGTTCTTTCTGGAACCAAAGGATATAATTTTTGCTCTCTTATAAGGAAATCCTGTGATATAGTCCAACCTTTCTACTCACCAAAAAGTCCCAAGTACATGCACATACACACACACACACATGCACGCATGCACACATGCACACGCACACACATGCACATGAGCTCCAATTCTTGCCCACATAGTGGAGTTTCCTTACTTGGTTGGGGGCAGACAAAATATAGTAGCCCTCCGTACCCCTACAGCCCAGAGAGGATACCTTTAACTGAATTAACTGAATAGGATTTAATTGTGCCCCCTGCCCGCCCCAAACTGCATTTGGTCATAAGACGAATCTTGGGCTACCTGGTTGATGCATGACAGAGAAGCTAGGTGAGTCCATTTAGATGTCTCTTATTTGAAAACTTTGGCAGGATTTTTGCAATAAATCAATATTCTGATTTTGATTTATTCCTCTTTCCTATAATATAAGTGGGTGCATACGGTCTCTAGAATGTAACAATAAAAGTAACAGTAAGCATGACCAGCTGGTGTTATAAGACACCTGCTACTAGATTGTATTTTGCAAAGATAGCTGCAGCCATATCGTTCATCCCACCTGCTCAGAGACTTGCTACCCCCCCGTTAGGAGGCAATGTTTGTGTCCAGTCCCCTTGAACCTGGGCCGGTGTTTGTGGCTGCCTTGACCACAACATGGTAGAGTGCTACTGTGTGACATCTACGGTTACATCATAAACATGCCAGGCAGTGGCACTTGTCCTCTTGCTACACTCGCTCTTAGAATCCAGCTACCAAGTTGTGAGAAAGGCCAGGCAGCTGCTGGAGAACAGGGACCTCTGGCACCAGACCCCCATTTTCCCCAGCCAACTGCCCAGACAAACTAGTGATATGAGTGAACCACTTTGAGGCACATTCTTCAGTTCCTGTTGACCTTCTCCAGCTGACATCGCTTGGAACAGAGACAAACCATCCCCTCTGAGCCCTGTCCAAATCACAGGTTTGTGAGCAAAACAAATGGTGGTTGGTGCTCTATAAGCTGCTGTGCTTTCAGGTAGCTTGTTACACAACAACAGAAAACTGAAGCACACCCTTTGGGGAAGTCCCCAGCAATTGGGCTAGAGGACATGGATTAGGAAATGTGTTTGGCTGGAAGTAGCAAGAGACCGGACCTGCAGCCTTAGGATGCACTTGGCTCGCACGGCAGGAAACAGAGAAGTGGAGGCTGTGGCATGCGTCTGAAGGCTCAGCTCCACTGGGGCCATTGCCACTGAGTTTCCCTCGTCCTTGTGGCCCCCGTGTCACAGGACACCTGTCCTGGCTGCAGGCACACTGTCTGGAAGAAGAAAGGGAGAGAGTCCTTTCAGGCCCATTAGCCTCTTGAAGCTTCTCCTCAAGCTCTCTGGGCCTCTGGGTCCCCAGTGAGCCTCCAGCCGGAAGTGAGGCAAGAATAAACAGCATTTACCTTTAGGCCACTGCAGCAGGGACAGGTGACAAAGGAGAGGGGGTGGGTTGGGCTCTGGGGCAGCCAAACAAAGTATTTGCCTCGGACTTTGCAAGGGGGTCTTGGCCAGGCAGGAGGAGACTTCCAGTGAGCGATACAGTCAGGAAAAATACAATTCAGATTTCATTGTCACATATTTAATAGTTTCAAATATTGGCAAAGCTCCATATCCAAATGACTGGCTCAGGTATTTCCTCCAGTTCTTCAGATATCTCTTTGCAGATATTGCCCACATTTCTCTCAGCCTTTCCCTGAATTCCGGTTCCACATTCACCACCCACTCAAGTCAAGCCGATGGCCTCCTCACACTTGGGGACCAGGGCCTAACACTGACTACCTGCCCTCCGATCAGGTCCCCTCTCATCTCGCCATTAGAACTAAACTTCAGTTATCATTTAGCGCTCTCCCCTGCCTACCCAACTTGGCTCTCTTCTCCCTTTGTGAGATGTCTCTGCTTTTCCATTCTCTCTGTCACCAGTGTAATTCAGGTTCCAACTAACTCTCTCCAGAACCAGTACAATAAACTCCTGATTGGCTTTTTCACCTCCTTTCTTTTCCTTCTCATCCATCCTATCCTCAGTTGGGATATTAGGAATGACTTTTATATGGTTTGATATAGTTTTGTAATTTCCTGGGAAGATAATATGGGCTACATGAGGGGTTTCTCGAGCAATGTTATCTGCCCTTTCATAAGTAAACACATTGTTTACTCATCTAAGGGTCCTGGGCCAGGACCTACGGGTATAAGAGCAGGCTCAGTTTTAATACTTCAAAACATAGAGCTGCAGGGAGGCAGAGTCAATTTTACCAGTGAAATACTCTCCCAGCAGCTTCCACAAGCACAAGAAAGAAGATTCTACCTTAGCTGACAGATAGCAGGGTCTTTCACACAAAAAACAAATGCCCGAGGATGACTTTTCTCTAAATCCTCTTCTGTCATGTGGGGAATTGTTCCGAAGTGAATTTCCCATCTGAGTGTCCAATAACCCTGTGTCTACTTCAGTCTATGAGCACATGGAATCATTTTTACCCCTTTCCCTCCAGACTTATCCATGTGAACAAACTGGTACCACTCACTGTGATACACATTACCAGATTAAGTCTGCACACACCTTGGGTCTTGCCACTTCTCTGTTCACAAATTTTAATGGCACCTCCTTCTCTGCCATCTTCACCTTCTGCACTGCCCTCCATGAGGGGCTAAGGCCTGACCGCCCATGCTCTTCTCTGTGTTACCCAGCCATGCTCTCGCTTCCAGTGTGTGCCCATGTTTCCCTGCCATCTCCCTTTGGCTCAGGCTGCGGCTCGTGTTTCAACCACATTCCTCCCTCTTAACAACATCCAGTTCAAAAATGTGTGATATCATAGAAGGAAGGGATATTGATTTATGTAAGTCATCTGTAAGGACATAAATGATCATCTTTATAGTATGGGTTTTATCATAATATCTTATATAAATTTGGTACTCAATGAATATTCGTTGAAAAAATGAATTGAAGGTCCTTCATCTATGAAACAGACAGATTCTAACTTAGAAGATGCTTGTAATGATTACTCGGTTAATTAGTTGTCCTCTGCACTCTGTGACGTGCCACCTGCCACTTTGTCCTGCATTATAGTTTACTGCGATCGCACTGACACAAACTGCCTACCGACCATGCGTGGGTCACTCACTTGCCATTAATTTCCCCACATGTTTACATACTCAGACCACAACAGAAGGTGAGTGTGAGGGGCCGTTTGGAAGGGAGGCATAGGCATGTGTGGACGACCACAGTTCTGCCCCTTGCACACAGGCCCATGCTGGGCCTTCTCTGAGTACAGTCTCAGCCCTGACCTGCTCCACAACACAAGCAGGTCCTCTACAGCTACATGACTGGACACACCCAAATTAAATCAGCTCCTTCCCGTCTGGTTCTCAGCTGCACAGAGTGGATGCCAAGGCTTCTTTGTGGTTAGGAGGTATTAAACATGTCAACATTTATCCTTTCCGGAACTTTCTCCGCCTTATTCAGCAGCTAGCAGAAGCCTCCAGTGTCTCCCTGTTTCAAAGCACGACCCTCCATTTGAATAGCTTTCAAAGTTCCCAAGGAATCCTCTGTTTCTAAATTTGCTTGCAAAGCCTGGAGGCCCCCAAGTTCCATCCTTCTTCGGGTCTGTGTTCTTCCGTGGCCTCCCACCGAGATTCCTGCACTGCCTTGGGCCCCCGTAATGTAGGAAGGGTTTCTAAGCCCAGGAGAGTTAATTTTGGAACACAAAAGCTACAGGTTTACCATGTTAAAATTTCTTTGCATACAGCTAATAACAAAAGATCATCCATTGCACTCTCTTTAAAATGGAGGCAATCTTCCCTCCACTTAAAGATACAGAGCATATAAAACCAGAAGACAGCATATCATTTCTGACAACAATATCTGCCGATTGTAGGATCCCATGTAACCTTTTTTTTTGCCTCTGTTCCTTTTCCGTCACTAGAGAACTGTAGTGAGCTGTTGCCCTGAGAGGACTTAGTGGAATCACTGAATCCTTCACATTTAATGTGTATTAAACATTATTGGCACTAATCAGCTATATAACAAAGTGTGAGATTTCTATACTCAGGTTAATATAATTACTATAACTCAGAAATTAAATAACAATGTCAGAACTACTATTAGTAGAAAAGCAAATAATGTTTACTTTAGAGATTTTCTAATTTAAGAATTAGCACAGCATCTTTTATAATCAGAAAACATCTATTTTATGTTTATTTTATCTGCTGTGTTAGTATCATCTCATTCTCGTTTATATTCTTTAAATTTTATACTTAAGCCTCCCCAGCACTTACTTTTCTTAGTAGCACTGAGCTCAGTGCCTGCTGTATAAAGGCCTAATGCCCAGTAAAAACTCACTCACGGTTTGTTGAATGAAGAAAGGAGTGGATGAATGAAAACAAACACAAAAACAAAAACCAGAGTCTGTGTGTCTGTGTATAATTGTTGTCATATGAATTCTAACGTCAGGTCACATGAAACCTAATTCTTAAGTTCCATTTGACAATAATTTGAGGCAATGATGACCAGCAGCCAAAGCTTACACAGTTGATATAGGAGTTAATTTAGTACACAGAAGTATTGTCAACTCAAAACCAGAAAGCATAATCATGCTCTTAAAATTAGAATGCTCCTTTGATGCTCTTTGCATTCTCCACCTAAAAGAAACCGAGACCGGGAGAAATGCTAGTTTCCCCCGAGGCACACAGTTAGGCCAGGTCAGGGAACCTTGGAACCAGGCTTTGACTCCCCTGGCAGTCCTTAACCTATAAAATTTCTCTCCACCCCCAGCCCATCTGCTGCTTCTGGGCATGGCATCTGTATCTGATCCAGCTTCTCAGAGCATATCAACTGCGAGCCAATTGGATGTAAGTACAAAGAGAGCAGAAAACTCTTTTTTTCCCAGGCAGCTGGAAAGTTTCACTTGGAATTTATTTTTAGCATTTTGTGTGTGTTCAGGACCAACAATAGCAACAAAGGCACCAGGGAGAACCTGCTGGAGACACTCATAGGGACAAGCAAATAGCAGCAGGGGGCGGCTGCTTTTTCTCCATGAGGAATCAAGGACACGCTGCATATGTCCCTGTCACTAGGACAGCCATCACCAGAGAAGAATAAAGTCAGAATCAGCAGAACTCGCCTCCACTTGGGCAGTAAATGACTGATGAGATCATCTGTGTAAAAGTCAAACACGATGTAAATAAAGCTACGCAAGTGACCTCTGACAACCTGGTTGATCAGGCATCATGTTTTGTTAACGCCAGTCCTTCATGAAGCTTCTAAATCCCAAGCTGAAGGAGAGGACCCTTCAAGACTTCAGGTTACCATTTGGCGAACATTCCCAAGGCATCCCTCCGTCTTCATCATCACAGGGAGAACAAAGCCAGAAGCTCCCTCTCTTCCTCCAAGAGCAGGTGAAAGGATGATCAAGGGTGTGAAGCTGGTGGAGGAGCAGGAGCCCAGAGACACCTTGCCCATGAAGAGACAGCCTGCAGTCCCGGGTGAAAACTCGTGCTCAGACTAACTGCATATCCGTCTCTTGTCCCATGCCAAAGGCTTCCGATTACTCATGGGAAAGAACCCGAGCCAATTCAGGAATCTCTCCAATTCCTGAACTTCTCTGTCTAGTTCTGGAACACCGACAGACCCAGCTAGTGGTTTGTGCAAGGTCAAAGTTGGTACGTTTGGGGTGAGATACTCGCTTTCTAACCTCCACACTTCACACTCACCACCACGACATTCCTTCTCTAACAAGTGGTGAAAATGCACTTCTCTCCCTTATGCTTATGAGGGAAATATCTACATGGAATGAATCCAGCGTACACGGTTTATGAGATGGTTGACCCAAAGAAGTGAGATTTACTTCAGCTCAGGCCTGCTCCTGTAGTGTTCCTCTGCCTGCTGCTTTTCTGTGATAACTTAAGAAAAGCTTGAGTGTTTCTAATTAAATTTGGTACCTTTCTAAAGGATATAAGGATATGTATTACACTGAATTTGTTTCAATGTTATCTTGAAACATGGTAGTTTTTCATGGACATGTCTTCCATAATGTTAAACGTATTTCAATAAAATCAAAGTTTCATAGTGATATCACCACACAGAGGCCCCTGCAGTCCTCTCATTCAATCACACTCAAGAATGAGGACCGTGTTATCCACAAAGAGGCATTTAATAAATAATAAATAGGGCAGGAAAAGAAAACCATCATTATGGTCACATGGCTGGAAAGACCTCTATTGATCTTTACCTCCCCACAAACCACATAAATATATAACTGTGTTATTGAACCAGCTTCCTCCAAGCAAATGAACTATGGCATTTCTCAAGAGATATCCATGTTATTGTGGAATACTATCTAAAAATCAAATAAAAAGACCGTCTATTCATTGACCCCAAACTGAGGAAGATTGGAGAAAGATGTTCAATTTCCTTTTACTTCCTGTTCCTAACAAAGTTTCTGAAGCATCACAGATTCTCAGAATTGGAAGAAATCTTAAAAAGAAATATTCACCATGGGTTGTCTTTTCTTCCATACACTTCCAGCTGCAATGTATCATATTAGGATAACTCAATCATCCATTTAGATTTCTAGGCTACTATGTGCTTACTAGAGCCCATCCCACATCCAGACGAGAGGATAGTCTAGGGAGAAAATAGTGCAAAGAAGCGGCTGAGTTCGCAGGAGGAGGAGCCCACATCTATGAGGATGGAGGATGGCCAGTGTTCTGAATTATTAACATTCACAATGGCTATATCCCAGGCACAAATGAGGGGCAGCAGGCAGCCAGGCTAGCAGCAAAATACAAGCATTCAGAGGAGTTTCTCTGTTAGTAGGAATAATGTAAGATCCGGATTTAAGAGAGGAGCCTATGGTTAATTTAGAATACCTGCAATATATGTGTTGAAAGGAAAGTTGTGAATAGAAAGGAAATTCCCCTATATATTGCAGACGACGAGATGGTCATCAGATAATCTTTCCATAAATATTATGAGAATGTATGTCAAGTTGTACTGCTCGCTCTACAAAATAAATGAAAGCCTCTTTATAAACTGAATTTTTCTCCAAAATAGATAATAGAAAACTTTGAATTCTACATAAAGTAATTGTGGAGAGAATTTTTAAAAACTGTTTGACTATCTTCAGATCAATTCCAAGTGAGCAAAAAGGACATGGTGATGTTTTCATGGGACAACTGGTCCAGACTTAGCATCTCTATGCCACGTAGTAATGCAGAAGCTGGCTAGCTAAATTCAGACATGAAGAAAAATAAAGACAAACAGCTGTGCAAACTGAGAAGGTGAGGACAGCCCTCAGGAAGATACAGGCACTGTCTCTTGTTTCTGAACATCCTCCATGAATAGAAAATACAAACGGTCCAGGAATAGATTGTGCTAGAGAAAAAACAAATGAACAGAAACAAACTAGAAGATTCCCCAAAGTCCACATTCCACCAGCACTTCCCCTAAACCAGAGAGCTATCCACTTGCTCAAGCTGTCTCAATCCCTGACTTAGAGAGAGAAGCCTCTGGGAGCCATTTCTCTCTTGAAATACATCACTGTTTATTTCTTCTTTGCAAGGACTTACATAAAGAGAGACACATATTTTCACATAATTGTGGGCAACATGACACAGTTGAAAATGCATGAGAATTGCAGTCAGTAAATTGGGTTCAAGGCCAGACAGAAAAACCTTAATCTCTCTGAGATTTGCTATCCACATCTATAACCAGGGGCTAATAGTCCCTTCCTAATGGAAGTATCTTGATGATTAAAGGTCACAAGGATTGTGAAAATGCTATGCAAATATTGGTCTAGAAAAGACCATGAAAAACCATCTGAGCCACCCTTTAACTCTCAGTAGAATTACATCGCAGTTTTCATGGATTGAGTTAAACGAGTTCAGAGAAGAATCCACAACGGTCACATTCCAAGTATGTGATACAGATCCTTTACGTCATGGCTGAAGTCCCTGTTCCTTTCTTCCCACCTTGTAAAGATGGAAAAGTGACCATATAATGAATGGCCTGTAGCCTGTAGCGTCACTCTTTAACCATTTTTTAGAGACAGAATGCTGCCCAAACCGGAAAATGTTTCTTAAAATCATGCCTGTAGGTATGTACTATGCTCTCTTCAAGCTCTCTAGTTCCTTTCTCCCGGGCCCAGAATTCTCTAAGTATGAATTCTGTTCTCATTCTGATGCCGTCCTTCTTGGTTCCCACTCGCCATTCTTTCAGCATTTTTACACTGCCGACAGAGCGTCAGCTCCTTACCTACTCTAACTTCTCAATCTTTCCCTGCCTTTAATGCATATAATTGTTTGGTCTTGTATTCATGCATTTTTCTCTGTCCTTGATGTACTTTTCTAATCCAAGGTGCCAATTTACTGAGGACACATTAAATCCCTATATTTCTGTCTTCCAAGGTCTCTGTCCGACCTGTCTAACTGTTAACTGTGAAGCTAATGAAGGGTGCCCTCATTCCCCCATCCAGGGATTATTCAGTGCTGGGTCTACAACCAGTACCTTGGAATAAGAGGTGTTATGCAATTTTAAGTTGGTTTTGCTATTTTTAAAATATCCCTCTTATATATGAATGTTTTATGTATGCTCAAATAATAGTTATGTAACTTAGCTCCTGTAGTCCTGGTATTATAATATAGTACACAGTCCAGAATAAAGGTCTCAGTGAGGCTCAGACACCTGTGGTTCTCCCGGGATCTCCTGGCTGACTTTTGTCAAAGAAGAGGACTTGATTGGTTTGACCAAGTGTGTGCTTCACCAAGCTGTGCCGATGGCTAACCAGGACTTCGGGCCTCTTTAAGGCAATTTCAAAGAGAGTTTTTCTGGGATGTAAGTCAAATAGTTAATACAGAGGGTGCCAAAAAATGTATACATATTTTAAGAAAGGAAAACTGTATAAAATTGTAATACTCAATATATGCCCATAAGGAAAGATGAATACAAGTCACATTTGACTTCTGCAATTACAAGAGGGGCTCAAAGTGGTTCCCATCAGCATCCTGACACTTCTGATTACGGCAAACTACTGCTTGAGCAACGTTGACCAAAGTGTCCACTTACATACGTTTTTTGGCACCTCCGGTATTTACTGAATAGAATAGATTCAACACTGACTCTTGAGGACTTACAACTTTTTGCTTTGAGTTGACACTTTGCTCACTTGCAGAAAGAAAGGTGAGTGACTTAGGCAGAAATAGGCATCATCTCAGAACCTGTCCCATTGAACAATGGGATGGTAACCATAGTCTCTTATGATAAGAGCAGGGAAAAATGTATCCTTTCTCCATTTCCTCCACAACCACTAACCACTACAATCTTGTTAACAGATGAAATAAACTTTGATTTATTAATTCAGTGAAAGCCACATGCTCTGAATGAAAAAAAGAATGGTTGTAGTTAACACTGGGGGGACATTTTGAATCAGCTGCTGGCTCGGTAAGTCGGCACGTGATGCCTCAGTGGTCGTGATACCTTCTCAGGCTTCCAAATCGACTTCACCATAATGGCAGCAGAGGTAACAGAACAGCTTATCTGGCGAGAACTACTAAATGAGATGAGATTTCCCAGTCATGTCTAAGCTCGTGACCTCGCACTTTGAAACTCAAAACAGCAATTGGAATCTCCACACTGAAGTTTATAGTCACTTCCCAGAAAAACTTGGAATGGGAGGAGTACAAAAGTCCTGCCTCACCAAATTTTAGCTATTCTTTCACAGCTCGCATTTATCCTCTTCCTCAAAAAAAGCTTTTTTGCAACCCACACAAAAATCATCAACATATCTAGAGAGGTACTTTTCACGACGATTACAAGTTATTTGCTCCAGACCAATTGACTTTTTCAAAATGAACACAAAAATCACATTCTACGCTCCCCTCCCCCATTCAAGATTAATTCTAACCACCAGAGCATTCCAAAGCATTTAGGCCAGAACTGCTTACTGAAATGTCCCAGGATTTTATGTTTAATACAATGCATTGCATGTATGAAGCAGCTTTCAGTGAAGAAGCTATTTCTATAAAATCATCTCTCACTGTGTCTCTCGTAGGTTCAATGAAATAAATGACATTCAGGAGGCTGACAAGAAGCATTCTCTTTTGTGAGTGAGTAAATCAAGCCATGGAAAATTGAAGTAACTTGTCTTAAATTGGCCCATTCAACGCATAATGAACATTAAATACATACTAAATAATATCAAATTACAAAGAAACTGTAGGATACATCCCCTTCTGCACGAATTTACATTTATGTTGAAAGGTGGCAAGACTAGCATGCATGAAAAACAAAAAAAAGAAAGCAGTGTTACAGAATGCAATCCTATGGCAGAGAATGAAAGTGATGTTAGACATAAGAAAACTGGTTGTTCCATGTGGTTGAGGGATAAGAAGGTAAATGATCTCTATGGTTCTGCAATTCCACAAAAGGAACTGGCCACAATGGGTCAGATCCTATGGGGAGAGCATGAGACAAAATTCAAGCATTCCTGGTTTTTGATTTAATGCCCATCTGTTCATTCCCATACACCTTCAGACCCCTAATTCTATGCAGCCAAGTTTATACTTTGTAACTGGACTCTAGGAAAAAAGTTATGAGAATCACAGGCTCAGGTGTCCAGGGAAGCCAGACATGTGACCTGAGGGCACATGCCTGTCTAAAGAAGGTACTATCTCCTTTCCTTTAGTTGACGGAGGCCACGCTGCCTAATGCTCCCAGAACTCTCCATTTTTCAAGGAAAAGCTATCAGTGGAAACTTTTATGTGAAATGTTATGATGTTTAAGAATTAACTGCTATTTGTGACTTTGTGACCTCTGCTTGGGTAGTTCCCAGTACTTGATGGTGATGTATGTTACCTGGGATCTCAGACAGAGAACATATGTGGTTTAGCAACCAATGATGTCTCGGGTGGTAAACATTATCCCCTGGACCATTACATTGATATGAGCTCATTAGTAAGTGATTATAAACGAATTATTTACCTGACTCAGCCTGCCCTCATCTATCCTAAGGGATTTCTGTGCTGCAGCTACGGTTAAGTTTAAGAGTATTCTAAATAATGTGCTGCTCGGCCAACAGCTATAATTCATTGTAATGGACAGAACCATCTAATATATGAATGACCTCAAGTGAGAGATATTTACCTTCCTAAACTGAAGCCCAAGCCAAGTTACATTACATTAATAATAACAGAGGAGTGTTTTTGCCCCCTAGAGTATAAGATACTCAGGAGAGAAACATGACCTTTGAAACGGTCTATGTAGAACTTGGCAAGCCACCTGGAGAATGCTTATCATTGGGCTGCAGCAGCCAGTACGATAGATTGGAGTTCCTTGTGATAAATCGTCCTTTCTATGGCTGTAGGATATTGCACTAGAGCTTGGCAAGACAATCAAGGACCAATACCAAAGGTGCCCTGCTATCTGTCCGGGGTGGTGGGGGCTGGGGGGAGGCACCTTCCCATGAGACTGGTGGACGCAGAGAAAACTGTTGGATAACTATTAGAGGGCTGCTGTGGATGGCAGTTAGATAACTATTAGACGGCTGCTAGGAATCAGCTCTCCTTCTTTCTGCTCACTCTTATTTAGATCCAGAAGCTGACTTCCCTAGCTAATTGGAAATGCATATAGCACATGATTTATGTTAGGAGGAAGGAGAGTAGGGGAAAGGTCCATTACAGAAGAGAATAATTAAACCCAAGTGCTATAAGATCGGGGAGATTATCTCATTTTGTCCCTTTCTTCTGGAAGGACCTATTACCTCCATGTAATTTATTGTCCTAGAGAAAGTCATTAAACCATAAAGAAGAGAACACAGATGAATCCAGGCTATTAGGTAACATGAGATAAGGCATATAGATCTTTATTCTTTATTTTAGGAAAAACTCACTGAAACCCAAATGTAGGCTAGAAGGAAACACTGATGGTTAATGTTAAAGACTGCTCTGTCTTCATATGAATTTTTTCTTATAAAGAAAACAACTCCATCACTTAAGCCTTTTTTACTGAAGTTTTTGTTTTCAAATTTTTGACAATGAAATTATAACAGTCTAACATATATACTTTTTGATAGCAGGGTCTGGAAAAAGGACACTAATTTCATAGACTTGAAAAATATAAGCAAAAGATGAAATAATGTTAATTTTCCTATATCTATGCTGTAGACTTATTAAAATCTTGTGTATACACATATCCCCACTTTTCTTTCCATCTCCCCATGAAGCACATGTGGTAAAACGGTAGTGTATCATTAGGGGCAACCACAGAGCAGGGAGCCAGAGAACAAATACCAAATCATGTCCAAAAGAGCATATCCACAGCCCACAAACAGGAAACACAGAAGCAAGGGCCTGGATTGGTTTGGGAAAGCTAGAGTATAGGGTCAAAGGGGTGGAGACACAGGGAGAACCAAGATGAGAACCTGTGAATTAAATAAGTGAGAATGGAGGGCACAGCCATGCAATGCTTGAGACTTCTGACTATTGTTCTTAGCAGCAAGTGATTCACAGGATGGAGTCGTGGAAAGGAAACAAGACGAAAGAAGCACTCTGTTTGTAATGCTTTCCTTCTTCTACTAGGCCTGTAGCATGCTTGTCTTTTAGAAAAGACTGTTCTAAATTCATTCTCTCTAGGAGTGCTTTTCTTATCAGCTCCCTTGCATTTGGCCTGAATATTTATTTTTCTGTCTCTTCACTATGACTATATCCAATATTCATCACCTCAATTTGTGCCGAATTCAAAGTTTATCTGAGTAAGTATGAATTAGCTATTGAACACATATATAGCAAACACAAATACTCTAGTTTTTTCCATATTGTCTTTTCTTTATCCAAAGATAAGCATTTGTAAAAACTATTATTCTAAATGAAAGCATAGAAAAATTAAAAGCTAAACAAAAGCACATTATGTTTTTCGTTTCTAAAAAGTATTTTATTTCATTCTATTGTTTCCTTTCCTTCATACTTATACATTTTATTATTTTTCCAAGTATCAGACTGTCGAATGTAGACTAAGTACTGAATGACTTCCTTTTTCCTTCCACAATTACGAAAATATTTATTCTGCTTTCATCTATAGACTTGTTGTATGGGTCTATATGAATGGATATGGTGATTTTTCTTCAAAAATTATTCAAGTGTGGTTGGTCTTTAAGAAAGATTCAAAGTCGCATGAAGTTATCTTTTAAATAAGCAAATATATACTTCTCTACTAGATTATAAGCTCCCCAAGGACAATTAAAGGAACATTTTGCATATTTTGTATTGCCAGAATCTAGCACAGTAAGATTCTAGTTACAAATAGGAATTTTTAAAAATAAATTAGTGGACATTTATTAATGAATGCGTTGAATATATGACCTTGTTCTTAAGGGTGTGTTTGTGTGTGTGTGCGTGTGTGTGTGCACAACTCTACATGCTTTTGGCCTCCCTTCCATATTCTGAATTCCTTACACTCCTCAAAATGGGATTACTCATTGTAACCTATATAACCCCACCCCTTCACTATTTTATTCATTTATTTATTTATTCAGTATTTCTTTCATTCATTCAGTTGTTTGCGCAAGAAAATGATTATGTTTTCAAAATGCTGAATAAAAATATCCAGTGAGAAAGTCTTTAAAAATTAAGGTAATATATTTTCAGATAAACAATAAATTGAGGGGATTCATCACCAATAGGTCCACATAAATATCAAAGGAATTAATTCTGGGATGAGGAAAATGATTTCATATGACATCTCAGAGATTCAGGAAGTAATGAGCAGCAAAATAAATGGTTAAATCTAAATGAACATTGAACATACAAATCAACAACAATAATGTTTTATATGATTTAAAGTATATGGAAAGTTTGAGAATAGTGGTATATATGATGAGATGGTATAAAAGACGTGAAAAAATACTGAGGCTTTTCTATTTTCCTGGAAATGGGAGTAGTATTGATTTATATTAGATTTAATAAATCAAGAAGTAATGTTTTGATCTCTAGATTGCCACAACAAGAGTATTAAAACAATGAGATGATGGGCATAGATAAAATAAGTATACTTAATCAATTCATAGATAGGTAAGAAAGAAGAAAATAAGAACAGAAAAAAAGGTGTGACAAATAGGAAACACAAAGTAATTACACTAAATTTAAATGCTTCAATTAAAGGACAAAAGTATTCAGACTGGATTTAAAAAATTATATTCTGCTTACAAGAGACACATCTTAAATATAAGGACCTGAGAGACTCAAAATAAAAGGATAGATGAGGTCCACACCTATATACAATGGAATATTACTAGGCCATAAATAAGAATGAAATCTTACCATTTACGACAACATGGATGGACAGAGACGATATTATGCTAAGTGGGTAAGTCAGATAGAGAAGGACAAATACTGTATGATCTCACTTATATGTGGAATCTAAAAAACAAAACAAATGAATAAACAAAATGGAAATAGATTCATAGATACAGAGAACAAACTGATGGTTGCTAGAAGGGAGGGGGGTTGAGGAGCTGGGTGAAAAATGAGAAGGGATTAAGAAATACAAATTGGTAGTCACAAAATAGCCATGGGGATGTAAAGTACGGCATAGAGAATATAGTCAATAATATTGTAATAACTATGTATGGTGCCAGCTGAGTACTAGGCTAATTGGGGGGTTCATTGCATAGATTATATGAATGCCTAACTACTGTGCTATGCATCTGAAACTAATGTCAAATAATATTGAATGTCAAAAGAAAAGGATAGAGAAAGACAAACTATGTGAACTCCAAGCATAAGAAAGGTGAATTCACTATGTTTTTTTATCAGACATAACAGACACTAAAGCAAGAAGTATTACTAAAAATTAAGAGGGATGCAGAAGATATAAAAATTTTACATTCATATCACATTAATAACAACACTCATACTAGATAAAGCAAAAAGTGACAGACCTGAAAATAGAAACAGAAAAACTTGAAATCATAATGGGAGATTTTTATAAGATTTTAACATTTGTCACTCAGTAACTGATAGAGTGCACATACAAAAGTCTATAAGAATGTAGAAAATCTGAACAACGCGGATTAACAGACTTCACCTTATAACATATAAAGCACTGACCCATTCTGCCGGAGGTAATTATCACCTAGGACAACACACAGAACATTCCCAGCTCCTCAGAAGACCTCTTCCCCCGTACGTGTGGTATATTCCTCCATTTGTTTAGTTCTTATTGAATTTCTCTCAATAATGTTTTGTAGTTTCTGGGTAAAGATCTTGCACGTCTTTATATTTATTACTAAGTGTTTGATGGTTTTGAATATTAATGTAAATGGTATAATTTTATTTTCTGCTTATTGTTGGTGTAAGAAAAACAACGTTTTAATATTGAATTTAAGCTCTTCGGTAAATTCATTTATTAGTTTCAATACTTTATGTACAGGTACTTTTGGATTATCTACATAACAATCTTGTCACCTGTGAATAATGAGCTTGTTTCTTTTTTTTCCTTTCCAGTTCTTCTATATTTTATGTTCCTTGTCTTATTTCTCTGGCTACAATCTTCCAGAAAATGTTGAATAGAAGTGGTGATAGTGGATATTTGTGTCTCCTTCTTGATCTCTGGTAAAAGCTTTCAACATTTTACCATTAAGAAAGATGTTTGCTTGGGACTTTTCAATATACTCTTAGACTGGACTCCTTAAAAGATGTGGAAAGTTTCTTCTCTTTCTATTCTTGGGGAGCATTTATATGAAATAGGCGTTACTTTTTCTGTTAATGTTTGGAAGAATTCACTAGTGAATTCATCTGTAATTTTGTTTTGAGGAGGTTTTAAACCATGAATTAACTTTTCTTTTTTGTCAATTTTATTAGGTTGTGGTTTTCTAAGAACGTGTCTAATTCAACTAAATCATCAAACACATTAGAATAAGGTGGTTCATTATATCCTCTTATGATTATTTTAATATCTGTGGTATACGAATACGCAATTTTGCCTTGATACTGGTTATTTGTGTCTTCTGTATTCTTTTATCTGTCTTTTGCTTGGAATTTATTACATTTAATTATTCTTTTTAAAGATCTAAAGTTTAGCTTGCTGATTCTCTCTATTGTGTGTTTCTTTTCTTTTTAAATTCTGCCCCTTTCATTATTCCCTTCTTTAAACTTTCCTTCAGTCTTTCTAACTCATGAAATGGATGACTAAATTGTTTATATAGCCTTTCTTCTTTTCTAATATTAAACCATAAGTTTCCTTTTAAGAGTGGCTTTAGTTCCATACCACATTTTGTCATATAGTAACTTTTTTTATCATTTAGTTGAAAACGTTTTCTAATTTCTAGTGTGATTTCTTATTTTACTAATGTGCTATTTAGAAGTTATTGCTTAATTTTCAAATATATGGCGATTTTCTAATTTGTTATTGACATTTTACAGTGGTCAGAGGACACAATCTGTATAACAGTCCATTATAATTTGTTGAGATTGCACTTTGTCGTGACACATGGTCAGCTGTGGTGAATGTTCCATGTAAACTTGAAAAGGAAGTATATTTTTCACTTGTGCATGGCTCCCCGGGATGGCATTGTACCAAGGTGCCTAAAAAAGTTTATAGTGAGCATGCTGGGATAAGTTAGAGAGAAAACATGGATGGTGGACACTGTGAAAGACAGTTTTAAGGATTTGGGATCTGAATTCTTATCCTAATTTGATCCTCACGGTACTGTGTGTATCTACCCAGGCCACTGTCCTGACATGGGTCCTGTTCTGCCTCTGGCCGTGTCTTTGTCTTGCTTTGTTCTGGTTGGGATACTGAGAATGTAAAGATTGTCAAGTGATTTTTTTCAACTTCTCTAGGAATTTCTTCAAAGATTAGGCACGTTATTTTTGATTGAGCCAGGAAGCAATAAAGAAATGAAGAGCAGATGTTGATTGTTGATTACCAGTTAGTTCCATTTTTCATCAGCTGGCAACCTTCACTCACTTTCACTTAGGCTATATTTACCCTTTAAGCCAATACATTCAGTTTAAAAAAAATTAGCAATGTAAATGAGACCCAAACATCTGGATATTAAGTAAATTGGCCAGATGTTTTGGTGGTTTATAAATAAAAGCCAGAAAGGAAAAAAGAAAAACTTGGTAAGAGAGTGGGCAGCGGCTTACAATGTAGCTATCCACACACATCTCTTAGTCTGCGGGAAATGAAACTGTGAGTCATTGTTGAGAAGGTGGAATTAAAGGGATCACTTTTGGAACTGAGCCCTGAACGAAGAGACGTGACCTTCGTTGCATGGAGGAAAAATGGAAGGTTGCCTCAGACTTTTTTGTATCTAGAAATTATTTTTCAATTACTCATAATTTTTGAATTGTATTTATGTTTTCTCAGGTCCAAGCCAAGATATCAGTTCTCCAAGAGACCTAGATACTTTGCCAAATTGGAAATAGATTTGTTTTCCATGTTGGAATTACTAATGAAAACTGCAGGCGTAAGTTTCCCCCTCCTCTTTTTTTTTTTTTAAAGGTAAAATACATGCTGTTTTGTTCTATTTCTTTCTTTCACAATGCGATAAGCATCACTGAATGATTCTCAGTTTGGGGAGAATTCTGATTTGGGAATAAGGTTGTGCTCAAATTCAGGCTTTTTGCTTTTTAGCTTTATAACTTTGGGCAACTTAACCCCTTTAGAGCTTAAGTTTCTACTGTTAGGAGATGAAAATAATAATAACCTTGTAAAGTTATTTTGAAAAATAAATGACTTCACAAATGTAAAGCACCTTTCCCAGTGGAGCCTGTCCTCTCCTGTCTGTGATTTGGAGGTAAGCAACTCCGTCGGGATATCTACCTCCTCACCGAGACTTAAACGCAAGGTTTAAAAAAGGCTGGCTGTCATGGATGTAAGCAAAGGGAAATGAAATCAGAATAGAAAATTATCCTGGATATCTACATATGATACAATGAAATAGAAAATATTCCCCATGTATTTTCAGTTATTAATTCAACAAATATTCACCGAATGCCTATTATAGCCAGAACTGGTTCTAGGTGTGGAAAATACAGACCTACTCTCTCAGAAACTACATTCTCGTGGGGTGCGTGTATGTGTGGATACAAGTATAATAAATAGGTAAACTATATAGAAGTGAAGGAAATCAGTCTATAAAATAGCATAGTTAAGGGGCTGGGAATGCTGAATGAATTAGTGTTAAATATGTTGGTAACTTGCAAATATTTCTGAGCTTTATGACAGGTGTTACATCAATCAGAAAATAAGAATAATAAAGACTCAATCCTGGCAGTGTAGCCTTTTACGTTAGGATTTTTACTTAATTGTTGTGCATATTAAATCATAGTGAGTGACCTGCCATTTGGACTAAGATATAACCCTTTAGCAGAAAATAAATTGAAACAACTGAATTATGGGAGTGAAATTCAAAGAATACTCCTCACCCAGAGCTACATTTCAAAGGGAATATTCTTTCCCAGGAAAGCCAGCATTGCAAGGCGCTTGTCCTAATGGGTTTATATTTGCAGACATCATGTTCTGATTCAGAGTTCTATGTGTTCTGAAATGATTGCCCTATAAAATTTATAGAAAGAAAAATCTATTTCTGATTGTGGTTAAGTCTTTGTAGAAATATTTCAAGTTTCCAAGTTTTTCTTTGATATAAAGAAATAATTAGTTAGAGAAGAAAATTAATACCACAATGAAAGGGTATATCAAAATACCAGAATAAGTTGCTTGAGAGTAGTAGTTGCTAACGGACTTTGAAATGTCTGGAGGAAAGGAACTATATAAATCAAAATAAGTTTTTTATCACTAGGCAAGAATTTCAGTACTTATCCTCAGCAAACGACCTCGTTTCCTGCTTCATACAGAAGATGAAGGAAGAACAAGGGCATGAAATACTTCAATTCCTACCTCAAGCCTCCCAAAATGCAAGCATATTCCTAAAAATATATCTACATTTACCATTCAGCCCCATTCCTACTTTCTTTTCCTGAATGCCCACTGTCCCTTTCTTCCCAAGGTAAATAGCTTCCCCAGAGTGCTGGGTGAGAAGCCTTTCAACCCCTCAGGGATTTTCTCTTCCAATCTTTGTCTTTCTCCATCATCTTTTCTTTTTCCTTTCTCCTCCCTCCCCCAACTTTTCACTTCCTACTATGGACTCCTTTTCATCTGCACTTCAACATGCTTATGTCTCTCCCATCTTAAACACAAACACGAAACACCACCACCACCCTCCCAGCTCAGTACCTCCCTCCAGGCAGTGCTCTCTTTCTATCCTTTCTCCTTGAGCTCATCAGGGAGTTCTGTGGAGACATCTCCACCATCTCACCTCCCTTTCCATTCAGTACAGAGCAATCTGGCACCTGTTCCTCTTTTTCATCAGGTCAACGACTACCTCTTGGCTATAAAAGACAAAGGAAGCAAGGGAATATAGTCAATAACATTGTACTATGTACAGTGTCAGGTGGGTAATAGACTTCTTGGGGTGATCACTTTGTGAGGTACATAAATGTCTAATCACTATGTTGTTTTGTGCACCTGAAACTAATAATAATAATAATAATAATAATAATAATAAAATCTCACAGTGCTCTCATTTGATTCTTGTCATTCAACATTTTTATTTTGCTACCCTCACAAAACCCCCAGCAAACAGAGGTTCACTTACGGGTTGTCTAAATGTTATTAGTGGAAAACTTAGTACAATTTGTATGGCCTTTAATGAACAATATTAGTAAATATTTATCAAATATGAAAAAAATGCAAAGGATGCTTTGGCGTTGTTCCATCGTTTGGCCTCTTGTAATATTAGACAGGTGAGGTACAAGGACACAGAAGGTTCCTGTGGTTTCTATTTAGAAGCACGCCTTCCCTTGGCTTCTGAGATGCTATTAGCCCTTGGCTCTTTTTCTCCCTCTCTGATCTCACATCTCAGGGTCTTTGGTGGCTTCTCTTTCACCCTCTGTTAGAGGTTGGTTTTCCCTAGAATTCCATAATTAACACTTATTTTCACTCTATCTGCTTCCCGCAGGCCGGGTCCACTTTATGGGCATGTGGTCTGCGAGGCTGCAAAAGGCCGGTGCCTCGAAGAACTCTGCCCTGAGGTCCGTGTTCTGCTGTCGCTATCTTGAAACTCCTAATTTTTGAACGAGAGTCCCTGTCCTTTTGTTTTCCATGGGATCCTGCAAATTATGTAGCTTGTTCTGCCCCATGTGGTCACATTCACCACCAAGTATTCCATTACGACCCGTGACTGATTAACTTTCTAGGTGTTATACCTAGTACAGAATGCTAACCTCCTCCTCTGAGAAATGCATCATAAAAAGCTCACTTCTAAACTTCTTATTGACTTTGGTGTACACGATCAACTCTGGGCTTCTGGTTTTCTGCCCCAAATGCCTTTACTCTTCCTTTCTGCAGGTAAAGCCACGATTTTCCTCAGGAAGCAGTCTTGGGTCTGTTTCAGCAAAAGGACAAGAACTGGATTGTGTCCCTGAGGTGCTGCAGCATACAACATGGCTCAGATGACATCGTCTTGGAAAATGTTCAAAATGGGTTTTACTAATCTATCCCAACCAGGCCTATGGGAAAATCTTTAAAATGCTTCTGTGAAATGTCTGTGGAGCAAAATGGCTTCCTTGTGAACCCGTCAGCATGGATTAGCCACAAACTGTGCCCCAGGTAACTGAACAGATAACAACTGTGAGCAGTTATTTGACTAAAATTAACAGAATTCTCAAAACCTCTCTTGAATGAGTAATGATCTTTTTAAAGAATGGTTATGACAAAATTTTTTACTAGAATCTAATGTCTTTCAAGACTATTCTTGGTTAACCTGACCACAGAAAAAAATACAAGTTCCATTTCTCTATGGCTGAGGGTATGTGTCTAGTTCACCTAAGGGCGATTTTATATTATTAAAAAGGAAGTAAAAGAGTAGGTAGTGGGACGCAGCCTTTTTTTATGCCATTGATGATTATTACCCGGACTGAGAAGTCTGTTCCTGCCAATCCTGACGTTTTCAATGGCATCATTGAACTTCGGAATCTGTATTAGCATGAAAAAGTGACACCTCTTCCTGGCATCAGAGCCAAAGGATGACAGAAAGTCATTAAACGTTGCGTTACCTTGTGTTGTTCTCTTCGTATTTCTCTAAAAAGTGATAGAAAATGTAACAATGATCAATGGTGGAGTAGTGATTGGCAAAGCCTTCTTGTTCCTCAAATAAAATACTAGACCGATAAAGTTCAAACTGTTTTTTTGTTTGTTTGTTTTGTTTTTTGAGAAGCAAGTGGGCATACTAATTTGAAGAAATCTTAGGTAAAAGTAATGAGCTATTAGTGTTGAAGGCATTTTACATTGATGAGTCCCAAAACCTGTGCTTTTCTCATTGTCCCTGGAATGTTATCCCAGAAATGAGACTGCTTGCCCCTACCCCAAATCACCCTTTTTGTATTATAAGCAGTCTGGAATTGTGATGACACTAAAAGAAAACAGTAACTCCTAGAGCCCTTCCTGAAGCTCTGGTCTTGGTTGCATTTGTGAATGTATGTCTTATCACTTCCCAACTCCAACCCTTGCTCCAAGACCCAGCTACTGGTACCCGTCTCCCTCCGGTTCAATGGTCTCAGCCTCTATAACATCTTGGGGATAATTTAAGAGAGACTGAAAGGAACTTAAGTTTTATTTTCTTGTAGAGCCAGGTAACAAAAGAGCAGACACTACAACAGCTCAGACCCACCTTACAGAAGGAAACTCTCACGCAGATCTTACAGATGGCATCCTTGTGCACATTTTACCAGTATCTTCCTAGGTGTTATACTAATCCATATTCTCCTAATCCTTATTCTCCCCATCAATAGCACTTCTCACAGCCAATTACAGAGTTGGGGACATTATCAACAAAGGAGAGAGATGGGGCCTTAGACATTCATTTTTGGTGCTCCCCTGGTGTTCTCATTGTCTTCTTATGAGCCATTGGCATCTAGGGATCCAGAACACTATCCATCGGGACTGATGGTGCTGACACTGCCAGGCTCTCCTGACGTCTAGGAGCTGAGTGTGCTCGTCACGTTCCTGCCTATCCGTCCCTGACATGCAGCATCCATACGTCAAAATAAAAAGAGCATCTCCAGGTTACCTACACCCTCCTGCTTATTGTGGGAACGGAGCCACTGTCTCAATGACCCTGATCGTATGTAAAGTCAACAGGGCATGCCATGTTGGCCAGAGAGCTCTCTGGTTTCTGTTTATTTGTTCATTTTTATTTTATTGTTTTTTCAGATTCCACATATAAATGAAATCACATGGTATTTGTCCTTCTTTGACTTATTTCACTTAGCATAATACCCTCTAGGTCCATCCGTGTTGTTCCAAATGGGAAGATTTTATTCTTTTTCTTATTTTTATTGCTGAGTAACATTCCATTGTATATATATGCACCACATTTTCTTTATGCAATGATCTATTGATGGGCCTTAGTTTGTTTCCATATCTTGGCTATTGTAAATAATGCTTCAATGAGCCTGGGGGTGCATATATCTTTTCAAATTAGTGTGTTTATTTTATCCTTTGGATAAATACCCAGATGTGGAATTGCAGAATAGTATGGCAGCTTCATTTTTAATTTTTTGAGGAATCTCCATACTGTTTTCCATAGTGGCTGTACCAATTTTCAACCCCACCAACAGAGCACACGGATTCCCTTTACTCCACACCCTTGCCAACACTTGTTGTTTGTTGATTTATTGATGATAGCCATTCTGACAGATGTGAGGTGATATCTCATTGTGGTTTCAATTTGTATTTCTCTGATGATTAGTGATGTTGAGCATCTTCTCATATGTCTGTTGGCCATCTGTAGTCGCCTTTGGAGAAATATCTGTTCAGGTCCTCTGCCCACTTTTTACTTGGAATGTACATTTTTTCAGTGTTCAGTTGATTTCCTTATACATTTTGGATACTAACCCCTTTCGGATGTATTATTTGCGACATCTTCTCCCATTCATTAGGATATCTTTTTGTTTCGTTGATGGCTTCCTTTGCTGTGCAAAAACTTTAGTTTGATGTAGTCCCATTTGTTTAGTTGTTCTTTTGTTTCCCTTGTCCAAGGAGACATATATAAAAAATATCACTAAGAGCAATGTTAGAGTTTACTGCCTATGTTTTCTTCTAGGAGTCTTATAGTTCCAGGTCTAACATTTAAGTGTTTAATCCATTTTGTTTATTTTTGTATATATGATGTAAGAAAGTGGTCCAATTTCATTTTTTTTTGCATGTATCTGTCTAGTTTTCCCAACACCATTTATTGGAGGGACTGTCTTTACCCCATTGTATATCCTTGCCTCCTTTGTTGTATATTAATTGACCATATAAGTGAGGATCTACTTCTGGGCTCTCTCTTCTCTTCCATTGATCTATATATCTGTTTTTATGCCAGTAACATGCTGCTTTGATTATTGTAGCTTTGTAATATAGTTTGATATCAGGGAGCGTAATACCTCCCACTTTGTTCTGTCTCAGTATTTCTTTGGTTACTGAGGGTGTTTTGTGGTTTCATATAAATTTCAGGAGTAGTTGTTGTAATTCTGAGAAAGATGCCATTGACATCCTTATGATTGTTTCTTTGAATTCTTTATCAGGCAAATTACTTATTTCCATTTCCTTAGGGTTATTTTTCTGGGGATTTTTCTTGTTCATTTATTTCAGAGATATTCTTCTGTCTTTTGTTTGACTTCCTATGTTTGTTTATTGTTTATTAGACAAAAGCTGTCTCTTCTAGTCTTGGAAAACCGGCCTTATACAGAAGCAGGCTCTGTGTGGGCTGTGTGTGCAGGGTTGATTTGGAAGGCAAGTAGGAGCAGAGAGGGTGCCTAAGGCTTCTGGGGCACTGGCCCACGGAGCTGGAGAGGTTTCCGGTAGGAGACCAAGTGTGTGTAGTGGTGCCCTGTTGATTCTGCGTGCTCCCTTTCTTCCCGCCAAGCAATATGTCCAGAAACACACTGCAATGACCTTGCAAGCACTCCGGGAGCACCTGGATAGAGCCCCTGGCCACCCTATGGAGATTGAGGGGGATGTAAGCAGAGGCGCTTACTTGTTGCTTCATCCCCTGGGAATTCCTGAAGTCCCTGAAGAGCTCCTGGCTCCCAGCCTTCTGTATACCGTCTCTCTCATTTGTTGCAGCCAAAGTGGTCCCGTGTAGAAGCACCTCTATGCAAGTTCCACGTGCTGGTAGCTTGGGAAGCTGCTAGGAGCCCAGCGTGCACGCAGGGCGCCGGGCAGAGCTTGCAGGAGCAGCCGCTCCGGCGGGGAGGGCGTTTGTGGGCTGGCGCCGGGTGTTCCTCCTGCTCCAGGCGGGGTAGCTGCGGACTGCGCGGGGGTGACCTTCCAGGTAGGCCAAAGCCCCCAGTGCAGCTCCCGCCACCCTGTCAAAGTGCAGGGGACGAGTTCCCGCAGGTTCTGCAGGGCTCCCGCTGGGCCCCAGCCTCCCGAGTCTGCCTCCTTCTGTTGTTTGTTGGTCAGAAGCTGTTCTTTCAGTGGTCCGTTGTCTCAGTATGTAGGTCATTGCTTCTATGTACGTGTATGTTTGATTTTGCTCAGCGGAGGGGCGAGCCTCGCGTCTGCCTGTGCTGCGCCATCTGGCTCTCAGGCGAGCTCTATCGCAATAAACTTAGGATGTGAGAGGAGTGGTTCTCCGTCATAGAAGCTTTTTAGTATGTCTTTTATGAACAAATGTGACATAGAAAAGGCCTTAATGATCATAAAGGCTCACACTCAGAGACTACAAGTAGGAGAGGAAGCCCCAGCCAGGGCTGGTCGTGAAACCAGCTGCCCCACAAGCGAGATGCCCAGACCAGCTGCCTCTCACTGTGGTTTTGCACCAGCCTTGCCCACACTTGGCCCACCTTGGAATGGGCCGTGCTCTTTCACACTGCTGGGTCTCCTTATTTGTGATGTCCTCTACTTACAATGCCCTTCACCACGTGGCCAAATCCTAGACCCTTGAAAGACTCACCTCTTCTGGAAGCGTTCTCGGAGACTCCTGACCCAGACACACATTCCTGTTATTTTTCCTGTGGGACTGAGTGAGGGGCTCCCTCTGTCAGCTCTTATCAGGCAGTTATCCCTTGGCATGTGGGAGGAACTGAAAGGATGAGACAAAAAAGAAGGGAGGGAGGGAGGGAAATGATGGACATCAGGAAGAAAAATATCAATGAAAGGGAAAAAGAAGGAAGGGTTTGCTACACACTCAGACTTGTAGTCTCTAAATGGGTTTAATTTTAAAGTCCAGTTGTAGAAAAGCTAATAATTTTACCCAGGTGAGCAGCCAATTGGGGACAGCTAATGGATATATATATATATATATATATATATATATCTACATATATGTGTGTATATATATCTACATATATATGTGTGTATGTATATATATATATAGATAGATAGATAGATAGATAGATAGATAGATAGATAGATAGATTCTCATAATGGTTAAGTTTCTTTAGTAAGATATTAGGGCATTTGTAATCTCAGCATGTATTTTTTATTATTAAGTTTTTTATTATTGTCTCTAGTCCATGACAACATTCTGCGTACAGTTTTCACTTGATTTTACTCCATCTCATTCATATACATATATATATATATATATGTATATATATATATATATATAAAACAAGTCAGTTTTCTTCATACATGGCTCATTGAGATAACCAATAACAGTCCACAATTCAACTGCTATTACTTTCTCCAGAAAAATATAACCCTTCATTAAGATCACAACATAATTTAACTCAACACTAATTGCTATCTTTGTTTAACTAACAACTCTTAAAGAAATATACAGCTTAGAATTAGTTTCGAGCAAGGTAACTACTGTTTTGATTCTCGAGGCAGCAAAAAGGCAGAGCATTTAGACGTGATATGAATCTCTGAAGGCTTCTACTTCTCCTGCTGCCCAGCTCCGCTCGCTGGATGGATGGCCTCTGCTCCCACCACCCCTCACCATTCCTCACCAGTTCTGACCAGGACATCAGAAGTGAGTGATGTCCTAAACCTGGGTGCGACTTGGTCTCCTGGGCCCAGAAGGTGAGTCATGGGCCTATGTGTGCCCTTTAAGTTGTCTCCTTACCCAAATTTCTGACTGGTTGACCCTGTATACATGGTTTCTGAATAGTAACTCCAGTTTCCTGATGCAAATGGAATCCTGCTGAAGTGTGTACTGTTTGGTTGAAACTGAAAGTTGGTCCTCCTTCTCAGGCAGCTTAATTTGCCCCGCAAACCCACAGCCACTGGCTGAGGCCCTGCTTTCAGTGGACTTCTCACTCAGAACCCCTATGAATGCTGCCTGCCAGAGAGGAAAGCCTTTCTTCTCTGGCACGCGTTGCTCTGACCCCCTTGCTATTTTGGGCTGCCTTAAGTGTGGTACCAGCTCAAAGCCAGGTCCCCCTGGCCCCTCTAGGCACTTCTCATTATTAGACTGGCTCCTGACTCAGGCTACTCCCTGGCTGAGGGGGCTCGGGGATCACGGCTGTATCCCTGCCCTGTCTTCCTCAGTATCCCTACCATACAGGCCTTTGAGGTTTTTATTGTGAAGCACAGCTAAGCTACGGAAATATCCTGGAGAATGAAATAGAGTCAAATCAAGTGAAAACTGTACGCAGAATGTTGTCATGGACTAGAGACAATAATAAAAAACTTAATAATAAAAAACACATGCTGAGATTGCAAATGCCCTAATATCTTACTAAAGAAACTTAACCATTATGAGAATCTATATATATATATATATATATATATATGTATATATATATATACATATATATATATATACACACATATATATGGCATATGTTATACATAATATCTATTTATAGGTAAAATAAATATGTATTTGTAATAAATATATTAAATAAATATAGAAATATATATTTATATAAGCACATATAGTTTGTTTCTCATAATGGTTAACATCAAAATGTTCAATATGGAATGTGTTACAATCAGCTACAGTGAATACCTGGTATTGTGAGTGAAGAACAAGTGCCTGAAAGCACACAGATGCGCTGCTAAGGTTAGAATTCACCTCACCCTCAGCTCTGCTGTTCACTCCAGCGCCCCCAGGTTCTCACTGTAACCTGCCCAGAGCCTGACTGCACGCAGCCCAGTCCTGCTTTCTTTCACAGACTCCTGCAGGCCAACCTTTGCCTCCTGGCCTCGCTCATTAGTTCTGGAGCTCACTGGGCTCTCTGGTTTTGCATTCTGTCCAGGGCAGAGCAGAAAGGCCTCCTCAGAGCTCCCCTGCACCCCAGCCACACATCTGCAAAATGTAGGGTCCCCACAGCCACCCTGAGACCTACCCATCTCAGCCGGACACAGTGACAGGGAATCAGCCTGAAAGCCCCTCCCTCTGCCGCCATCATCAGTGCTCCCTGAACACTGCAAGGCCCTATGGGAATTGCACAGCTTAGTTTTCTGTCAACACAGGTTGTTTTAGGAGGACAAGCCCTTTCCTCTGAACATTTTCAAACACATTTGAACAAACAGAACAGTCTTTAAACAAAGTTGGAGAGAGGTCTCCTCACACCTTGGAAAAGCTGTTTGGCCTTGGGTGATTCATTCCACCCACTGCGAGGTGGGGACATATAAAAAACAGCTCCTGCCCCGAGGCCCCTGTGAGGCTCCCTGGCTGGCACCCTGTTTCCGCTGCCACAGCATGTGTGTGTCTTGTGCTTCACTATAAAGAGCAGATCTGCGCTGTAAAATTATATGCAAGCCCTGTCTTCCTAGCGTGGCAATTAACTAATTAATTGAGAGCCAGGGTAAACAGTTGAGTCTAACGTCTAAACTGCATTAATTACTGTTTATAGAACTCCATGAAAAGCCTACGGGGAAAGGTGCAATCGAAGTGGAGGACGTTGTTATTACTGTCATGGCTGCAGTTGTCAGAGAAGGGGAGGGTTCCGAGCTCTGCCAGCTACTATTTTGGTATTTCAAAGGAAGTCACTTCATTTGTTAATCTAATTCAATATGCAGAAATCATTAAAATACTTAAGGTTGTTTGAAATCTGCATGGGATAACCAGAAGCTGGAGTACATTCATGGTGTACAGACGAGGGTAGTTCTAAGCAAACGTCACATAAATTAGCATACAATTAAGGGTTGTCCTTCAAAGCAGTCACTCTGGAAGGCTTTGCTCTTATCCAATACAATGCAATAAATATTTATTGAACAGCAACCGTGCTAGGCACATTGGGAATAAAGGATAAAAAGATACTCATTTGCAGGGAAGCTGCAATCTGGCTGTGGAGCTGAGACACGAACACAAACAAGGCCCTGGGATAGGTGCTAAAATTGAGGTTCAAACAAAATACTAAGATGGCCAAGGAAGGACGTTCGTAAAAAGTTTGGCTGGGGCCTCAGCAAGGTTTTGTGAAAGAGCTGTCCTTAGGTGAAAGCTCTGAAAGGTGGTAATATTGTTATCTTCGTGAGGGGAAGGTGTAATGGGAGGAGATGTAAAGTGCATTCAAATCAGAGGAAACGGTAGATACCATGAAGGCCTGTCAGGGACCGCTGGAAGGTTTTCCCTACTTTTCCTTCCTTCCTGCCCCCTGCCCATCCCATCCAAACCTTCCTTACCTTTGAAGTGGTGACTGAAGTCCCACCCTTCCTTTGGTTGGAGTTTCTATGTTTATCTAGGGTGTAGACAGCAATAAGGCAGGTTGTTGGAGCCAGAACTGGAAGTTCCAATATGTAGGTGGCTTTGGCAGAAGCTGCAAGTGTAGGCAGGCAAAGGGTCAAGTCTGTATAACTAATTCATCCACTTATTTTTTCATTCAACACATGTGTATTTAATGTCTACTATGTTTTTGACATTGTGCTAGCTCTTGGGGAATATAAAGAAAAATAATAAGTGATCCCTGTCCTCAAAGAGCTTATAGATGGGCAAAAGCAGGCAACATGTATACAGGCGTGTGACAGGTGACAGCAGACGACTGGATGTGCTGAGGTAAGAATGACTGAGTCACAGCAGGGACAGCCTGAGGGGAGGTGAGATATTCATGGATGTCAGAACAGGCTGGTCTACAGGCTGTAGGTGGGTGACAGGAAAAGCATGGCAAGTCAGAGCTAAGCTCTGCAGTCCTGTCCAATTTCGGGTTTCCATCTTGCATGTCTGAACGATCCTGGCCCACAGCAGTGGGTTATAGGACAAAGGGGTGCTGAGATTCCGGCCAGAGCCACTGGTTTTGGAGCCTGATATTCTTAAAATTCATGTTCAATATTCATTAATGGGAGATAGGAAGAAACTAATTTTCCCTTAGTAAAAAATTTTATATAGAAACATGTTAGTTTAGTAATAAATACATTGTGAGTGGTCAAAACAGAATCAACAATTTCAAAACAGTTGGCAAGACTCTTCCACTTTTCCAGAATCTGTCTTGAACTGAGCCCTCCTTGGGAGGCACACTGAATGACTGAACATGAAGGCTGTCATTCCCCAAAACAGTACTGTGCCAGGCATTACTGAGGTTCAGGGTTTCAGCTAACTTCTGGCCTTAGGCTGATGTGCCCCATGCCTGTTCACCTCAAAATTCTTAGCAGTCCTGGTAGCACAGGAAGGGGGTGTTTTGAAATATTTCTTCTCTAAGGATTTGTCATATTCCCCTGAAAAAGGACCAACTTTCATCTCACCGACTAGCTAAGAAGCTGAGTGAATAAGCACCATCACTTAAATTTATTTCAATGATATTCTATGCTCTGTTCCGACTTTCCCTTAGGGAGCTGCCCAGCTGGCCACCCTTTCAGCTGGCCCTGCTTAAGAATAATTCCCACATCTGAACAAAGCAGACAGACAGATGTGAGGGCTACCTGCCTCTGTGCCCACGTGTACAGAGAGGGGAGCACTTTGAGTGTGCAAGTCACTGAAACCCCATTGCACGTGGCCTGTCCTCATCCTCCCCAGGGAGTGGGTTTGGCCTAGGAAGTTGGAGGAAGCCTGAGCACCCCGGGATTCCCCGGGGAGTAGAGGAGGGACAGGCCTTAGAGGTGAGACCATACACACTGCAAGGCTGCGGCGGGGGGCCAGGGTTTGGCCTCCCGCACACTTTCAGTTGGATGGAGCCCAAAGATAACAAGGACCTTAAGTACGAAGACCTCTTTCTTTTCAGACAAACACCCAAAACTTACACACCCAGATAAGTGCTGGGTCTCCAGAAGAGTCAAGGGAAGGAGTTCTCCAGTTCACCTCCAAGTGCTGACCTTTTTCAAAACATAATTTGAAACTCCTCACGTGGAATGGCCATTAAAATCTGTCACCTCCTTTTGACCATCCGTCATGAAGGTAGACTCTGACCCCAGGTTAATGAATTGCAAAGTAATGGAGGTGGTAAACACGGGCCTGGTGCTTATCTAGCCTGGGACGCCTGAGTTACAGCAAGAAGAGCTAAGGCACTTCGGTAGGTGCCAGAACGCTGTAATCAAAGATAAAAGTATACTAAGATGGCATCGGAAGTTGCTCGTTCATTCTGGTTGGAGTCATCAGAAGTTTTCATGAAGGAGTTCCCTTTGAAAATTGCTTTGAGGTTGGCAAGGATTTCTGTCTCTCTTTTTTTTTCTTGAGGAAGTGGGTTTTGCAAAGCAAGAATGAGATTCTTGGGCACTTGGTGATGAGAAGGAAATAGTTGGGGAGAAGATCAAGGATGGTAAGTGCTTTTCCCCGTTCTCTTAGTGGTGGGAATAAACTTACCAAAGACCAGCAGGGTGGCTGCCTTGGTACCTGATGAAAGTCATTTCTGCAGTTGCAGGTTCGCCCATCAATGAGAAAGGCACCTGGGAATTGAACCTCAGTGCGGTCAGGAGGCTGCTCCCGCAGGGGAGACTAGTTCGGAGCACAGGCTGCAGCCCACGGAGCCCAGCCCTCCCCACACCCTCAGCCGCCTTTCCCCTACCTGATTCCCATTTGCAGGAGCTCTGCTTGAAGGGCTTACCTCAGGTCAAAGTTTGGAGGGCAAGGGCCACACTGAGGAGCAAAGTGGTTCTTTCTCCTGTTGTGGCAGGTCACCGAGTGCCTTGGTCAGTGTCCGCTCAGCCCCGCTATCAGGGCCCGCGCTCCCCATGGGTCTTGTACAGGCGTCAGCCTGTCTGCCTAGTTCACCCACCAACCTCCGTCGGGGCTTCAGTGAGCAGCTCCTCCAGTGGGTCTGCCCACTGGCGGGCTGCCTAGAAGCTGTCTTTGGGGAATGTCCAGTCTTAGTGACCCTGCTTTTGCAAGGAAGAACATAGAACGCTCATCTTTCTCTCCTTCCTTGGAGCTGAGGGGTGGGTGTGAGATGCAGGCTTCACGGGTCAGACCACCGACCTGGACATTAGAGAAGGTACATGTGGATTCACTGTGAGGGCCTGTGGAGGCAGGGCCATCAGCTCTGGAAAGCGGCGTTATTGGTAAGGTTGTGAACCTTGGGCAGAGGTCGCATCAGTGGGTGACGCATGTAGTTTTTCTCTAGGGCAAAGTAGGGCACAGGCAGCAATGGCTTCTCCTCAGGCCCGTCCCGCAGCATAATTTGGGCCATGGTTCCTGGAAGTTGTCTGGTTATCTGGCTCGCCTAGCATTCCCGCTCCTTTTATTAAACTCCTTTGGTGCTTGACCAATGTGACTTAGAACCTGCAACCAAGAATGCTGTCTGTTTCACATACATGGATCCCGAGTTAGTGTCTCATCTGAGAAGCAAACACTTTGTGATGGCCCAAATTTTATAAATCAGTTTAATTCATTATGGAAGTTCTCACCAAGTATTACAAGAAATTTCATTCATTTTACTCAGGAAAATGTCTAGCGATCTTCCGCCGTCTCTGTCTCTGTCTCACAGCTGGTAATGCCAGCCCAAATCCCTCAGAGTTTTGCCTCTGAATCTGTCCACCCACCCAGTGTGCACTGACTTCCTTCTCACTCCCCACACTCCATTCAGCTCTATTCAGTTGTCTTCCACCCTAACCCTTTGCCATTTTCAGTGAGTCACGTCCAGTCAGTCTGGATTCCTTTCCACTTGCGCTCGCTTATTAGCCCTATTCTCCCAAGAAAAAGCAGAGGGAAAGAGCTAGGGATTTGCTGCACACCCCTCTGCCTGTAGTCAGCAGTACTGCATCGTACACTTAAAACTGTTAGGACGGCAGGGCTCATGTGACGTGTTCTCAGCACAAAACCAGCTTTTAAATTAAGTAGTTAAAAAAAATAGAGTTCCTCTTCCCTCCTGTTCTCTTGGCTGCCTGGAGGTTGGAGTGAAGGTCTATGCCCAGTGGTCTTCTCCTAGTTCTAGATTTCTGGCATTTTTGTTACCCAGAACTTAACCCACAAGTGCCATTCAAGTAGTTTCATGGCACTTGTGCGCCACACATTTTTGGAAGTAGGCGGGGCCTAAGTGGACCGTATATGAGTGCCTCCCAGGAGTGTGGCAACTATGAAGGCATTAGAGCCTGGCTCCCTTCATCACATTTGTGGCTCTGCTAGGAATGCTCTTCTAGGAAGCGGAATTGCATCACAAGTTTTATGGAGACTTCTAGTGGCATTTGCTTCATGGGTTGGAATTAGGGATGGAGTTGGAATTGGGGATGCTGTGACCACTTTTCTCACACAATTGCACTGAGAGGGGCTGTGAAGAGAGGGCCACAGAGAGCACCTGGCCTCCTTGGGAAGCGACCCGGCCCCTCTTCTGCGTGGCTGGACTGCAGCGCTCTCCTGTCTTGGCCCCCTCAGCACCCCGTAAGTGCCTGGAGGCCCAGGACCATACCTTTCATACCTGTAGTCCCAGCACCTAGCATAGTGCCTGACTCATAGGAGGTACATACGATAAATGAACAGACATGACACATTTCTTCTAAGCTTTAGCACTGAGTCTCTGAAAGGATGGTGATGATGTTAATTACAATTGGGAAGCTAAGGGGAGGAGCAGTTTGGGGTGCAGTGGTGACTGTAGCTTATAAAGTGTTAGTGTGAGATGCAGGCCATCAAGGTGGAGCTGTCTACCAGCACCTGAAAACTTCATTGACCTCTGTGTGCCTTGGTGTTATCTGTACAATGGGATAATAAGAAGGCCTATCTCATGGGGTCATTACCGTGTCTTATCTATCTCAGATAAGACAGTGTTAGTAAAGTGTTTGTCACAGTGCTTGGCTCACCACAAGCACTTAGAAGCTGAAGCTAAAAGAAATAACTCTAGGGTTGGATTTGATCCCTTATCTTTCTTGCTCGCTCAGAAAGTTTTGTTAATTATCCCACAAATATCCAGCTTTCACTACATCCTCCCTTTCCCCTTCCTCATACCCTCTTCACCGACCTCAGAGAACTTCTCCCAGTCTCTTCACCTCCCTCAGACCCTGTGCTGCCAGGTGACCTTCCTGGGGGTGTAACAGTAACACTCTCCATCTTCAGCAGCTCCCACTGGCCACTGTAGCAAACCAGCTTGGTGCTCTACGCCTAGCTTCATCTACTTTGCCCCCCGGATATCTTAATGCCAACAACTGGGGCCCTGACCCCCACGCAGCTCGCTTCCAGCCTCCACAGCAGCTGTGGCGCAGTGCACTGCGGTCTGCTGCTTGACCCACAGCTCGTGCGTTCATTGGCTGTGGTATGTGACCCCGTCGTGAGCTCTGGAGCCCCAGGCCCTGCCGTGTTCTAGCTGGATGAGCCTGTGCAGGCTACTTAGACCCTTGACCTTGATTTTCTTATCTTTGAAGATGAGGGAATTATATCTGGAAAGAGTACTGTGATATTAATATAAACAAACTAAGGGAGGGGGTCTGGCACATAGAAGGGCTCAGCAAATACAGCTTCTTTCATTTCCTGAGGAGCTCACTCTTCATGTGTCCCAGGCCTGCTGGGAGCTCACGAGTCTTTCTCTTCCATCCTGCGTACAAGGACAGGACAGGGCCACATGCAAACACAGACGATGGAAAGCTCCAGTCGCACGCTCAGTGTTGCTCCAGGGGGTTGGCAATTCCTCCGGAGAGAGTGACAAAGCCCTGTCTTAGCAGCTGCCTCTCTGAGGAGCACAGGTGGAGACTGGATGGTCTGAAGTAGCTCACTCGGTCGAATCCCCTCATTTTGAAAAAGGAGAAGGCTGGGTCATAAAACACGTAGTTCAGACTGGTCACCGGGCGACTGAGAACCACATGTCCCATATTCCAAATCTAGTGCGGCCTTGCACCTTCAAATACCTTGCTCATTGTAAAGGGTCTGCCCCCTTTGAAAGTGTACAGATGTAAGCTGTGTCCAAACAGACTATGTTCTATTTATCTTTGAGTTTCTACCACTCAGAACAGTGCCTGACACACAGTAAGTATTTGCTAAACGTGGTGAGTCAATGAGTGAAGAAATCAGACAGACCCGTGACAGTGGATATGCCGATTTCCGGGCCCCCCGAGGAGCCCCTGCTGGCTGGTGACAGTGTTAGGCCGCTGTCAGTTCCACACCCTGGAATCAATAGTGAATGTGAGTGTAACAGCTTCCCATCAGACCTCCATACATCGGGGTCCTCAGAGAACCGCTGAAGCGCTCCAGGGGGAACGCCAGGCCACTGTTCCCCAAGAGCAAACACCAGTGTGGTAACTGTCTCATGGGCATTCAGGAGGAAGAACTCAGCTTCCTTGGAAAATGGCTCTTGACATGAGTCGTTAAGGAATGAAAACTGTGTCCTGGCAGAGACGTGACTGTAATTACAGGGGATGGCTAGTTATTGTCAGCTGTCTTTTTTAAGACTCAGTGGAACAGCCAGATGTCCCAGCCATATGCTATTTTCCAGGTTTTTATTAAAAACCCGGAAGAAACCAAGTGTCCAGTTGGCCTAGTTGCAAGACTTTTTGATGACAGTGTCTCTTGGTTGGGACATGACTGAACACATTTCTAAACAGGACGCAAACCCTCAGGAAATCTGACCAGGGATCCAGAACACTTCTCCTGGCTGGAAAGCTGAGTGCTGACTCTGGGGGCCCACGTTCTCCTCTCATCCTGACTTCCTTCCTCGGGAAGCCTGATGTCGCCTTGATAACCTTTCCCAGTGAGCGTCATCAGGACTGGGCTTATTGCTGACATCCCATTGCCCCGGAAACACACTCAGTAAGTTATCTGAACTAATTCTGAACAAAGAAGGAGCTGTGGTCCTCATGTCCCAGCCTTCCCTGGGAGCCAGCTGTCCCTGAGTCAGTGCTGGGAAGATGCTCCATTCTGACGACAGCCCTCGTCCGCCTCACGCTGCTTTCAGGGCCGTGACTCAGCTCAGCAGTCATCAGCACCTGTCCAGGACTATGCACACAGCAGCAAGGCCCTGGGTGCTGTAGGGTGCAGCACCTGTTCACAAGCTGGTGGGGCTCCCCTCCCATATTGTGAGGGGCCACACAAAGGTCTCCCCCTGTCAGAGTGCTCCCACACACAGTCATGCCTAAAATTTCTTTATTGCAGTTCGTTCCTGGAATTCTTCCCTGCTCTTTCCAGACTCACTACCAATAGGAGGTTATCCTGTGAAGTGGTTGGCACTTCAGGGTGAATCCATTATTCATATCTTCCGAACAGAAAAGATCTGGGGCAATCTAGGCGGTTCTTCAAGAGCTCTCGCTTCTTAATTTCCCTCAGGACCAGCCCCGCTTCCCCTTACAAATGGCATTCACTCTTCCCAAGCGCGTCAGGATCCACATGTGGATGTCATCCATGGCACAGTCATGGCGGCTCCTTCGGGTGAAGGCTCTTCTGGGAGAGACGTTCAGTCTTGCTCGGCTCACCGGTGGAGAGACCTGACCTCTGAGAGGGTCCCTCCCTCAGCAGAGACTGGGTTCTGGTCTGTAATTGCACTATTTTCTCTTAGAGGCACATCCAGATTTTCCTAGAGTGGAGGAGGACAGAGCCCAGTGTTACTCACTGACCCCTGAATACCTTGTCCCCAGGCCTGTGGCATTTTTCGCCTCTGTGACTTTGCTCACTAGGCGTTGTCCTGTCACTGTCCAGTGGTGCTTAGAGGGAGCAATAAGGCCAGTTCCTTAAAGTCCTGAGCGAACCAGGAACCTGGAATCGTCCATCTGCCTTCTCTCCTTGTCTGCTCACCTTCCTCCCTACGTGCTTATCTCCTATGCCTCCTATGCCTGAGCAGTCTGTAGTTTGGGATTCTGTTGCATGACTTCCAGTTTGTCACCTCCCTCTCCGCTCTGTCTTCCATATAGATGGCTGGGAATTGACACTGGAGCCCACTTGCTTCTCAGGCTGAGTCTGTCAGTCCCCAGTGACGTCCCGTTTCTAACCCAGTGCACGCCCGTGTTCTACCTTGCTGTGCCCCTCTGGGCAGCTGGTAAACAAGCATTCTCTTCTGCGCATCTTCAAATTCTACCCAACAGTCGAAGACAAACTCAGGTTTCATGTGTGCATTAACATTTCCCTTCTCCATATAATAATTTGTTTATGTTTCTAGTACATAATTTACCCCTGCTGAAATATTAATAAGCAGCTCCATATAATTTATGTTTAGATTTGGACCTTTTTGAGAGCAAACTTTTGTTTATTTATTTTTTCCACAGCAGCCTTTACTATGCAGGGGTTGTAAAGGCTGCCAAATAAAATGACCACTGAGTTGGAGCAGAGTAACCCTCTGAACAGAAAATTAAGAAGCACACTCCGATTTTCTCACTTTTGAGAAACACAGTCTGATTTTCTCACTTTTAACAAGTTTGTATCTCCTTGTGCTTTGGCTATCTATAAGTGAAAAAACTCAGTGGAATGAGAATCAGAGGTACTAAGCTTAAAATTCTCGCTCGTACTACTCTAGTGGCAAGCATATTTAGGTTTTGTTTTGCTCATCTTTGACAGCCTGGAGTGGATTGTGTGTGTGTGTGTGTGTGTGTGTGTGTGTGTGTGTGTGTTGTTTCCCAATAGTATGATGGTGATCTAAGGGTATTTACATCTTTAAGCAGTATCACTGTAATGAATATCATCTTGGAGACTACACTCTCTTTAGTCAGAAATATATATTATACTGAATTTCTTCTTTTGAATGAAAATGAATATTAATCAATATAAAGGAAACTATTAACTTTGGATTTTTTTTTTAAATTTATTGGGGTGACAAATGTTAGTGAAATTACATAGATTTCAGGTGTACAATTCTGTATTACATCATCTATAAATCCCATTGCGTGTTCACCACCCAGAGTCAGTTCTCCTTCCATCACCATATATTTGATCCCCCTTACCCTCATCTACCACCCCCCACCCCTTACCCTCTGGGAACCACTAAACTATTGTCTGTGTCTATGAGTTTTTGTTTCTCATTTGTTTGTTTTGTTCTTTTGTTGTTTTTGGTTTATAAACAACATATCAGTGAAATCATATGGTTCTCTGCTTTTTCTGTCTGACTTATTTCGCTTAGCATTATACTCTCAAGATCCATCCATGTTGTCACAAATGTTCCTATATCATCTTTTCTTACCGCCGAATAGTATTCCATTGTGTATATATACCACAACTTCTTTATCTATTCATCTATCGAAGGACATTTTGGTTGTTTCCACGTTTTGGCCACCGTAAACAAAGCTGCAATGAACGTTGGAGCACACGTGTCTTTATGTATAAATGTTTTCAGATTTTTTTGGTAGATACCCAGGAGAGGGATTGCTGGGTCATATGGTAATTCTATTTGTAAATTTTTGAGGAACCTCCACACTGCCTTCCATAGTGGCTGCACCAGTCTGCATTGCCACCAACAGTGTATGAGGGTTGCTTTTTCTCCACAGCCTCTCCAACACTTGTTACTATTTGTCTTGTTAATGATAGCCATTCTGACTGGGGTGAGATGATATCTCATTGTGGTTTTTATTTGCATTTCTCTGATGATTAGTGATGTTGAGCATTTTTTCATATGTCTATTTGCCATTTGTATGTCCTCTTTGGAGAAATGTCTCTTCAGGTCCTCTGCCCATTTTTCAATTGGGTTGTTTGTTTTTTTGTTGTTGAGTTTCATGAGTTCCTTGTGTATTTTGGATATTAACCCCTTATCAGAGGCACTGTTTGCAAAAATCTCCCATTCAGTTGGTTGCCTCTTTAGTTTTGTCGATGGTTTCTTTTGCTGTGCAGAAGCTTTTAAGTTTCATATAGTCCCATTCGTTTATTTTAGCTTTTACTTCCATTGTCTTTGGAGTCAAATTCATAAAATGCTCTTTGAACCCAAGTTCCATAAGTTTAGTACCTATATTTTCTTCAATGCAGTTTATTGTGTCAGGTCTTATGCTTAAGTCTTTGATCCATTTTGAATTAATTTTGGTACATGGTGACAGATAGCAGTCCAGTTTCATTCTTTTCCACATGGCTGTCCAATTCTCCCAGCACCATTTATAGAAGAGGCTGTCTTTCCTCCATTGTATGGTTTTAGCTTCTTTGTCAAAAATTATCTGTCCATGTTTATGTGGTTTTATTTCTGGGTTCTCAATTCTATTCCATTGGTCTATGTGTCTGTTATTCTGCCAATACCATGCTGTTTCGATTATTGTAGCCCTGCAGTACAAGCTAAAGTCAAGGAGTGTGATACCTCCAGTATTATTCTTTTTTCTTAAGATTGCTTTGGCTATTTGGGGTCTTTTGTGGTTCTAAACAAATCTGATGATTTTTTGTTCTATTTCTTTAAAAAATGCCATTGGGATTTTGATGGGAATTGCATTAAATCTGTATATTGCTTTGGGTAATATGGCCATTTTAACTATGTTGATTCTTCCAATCCATGAGCACGGAATGTCTTTCCATTTCTTTGTGTCTTCTTCAATTTCTTTCAAAAATGTCTTATAGTTTTCAGCATATAGGTCCTTCAGATCCTTGGTGAAGTTTATTCCTAGGTATTTTATTCTTTTTGCTGCAATTGCAAAGGGAATTGTTTTTTGTATTTCTTTTTCTGAGATTTCATTGTTAGTATATAGGAATGCAATGGACTTTTGTACGTTGATTTTGTAGCCAACAACTTTACTGTATTCGTTGATTGTTTCTAACAGCTTTTTGGTGGAGTCTTTAGGGTTTTCTATATATAGCATCAGGTCATCTGCAAAGAGTGATAATTTAACTTCTTCATTCCCAATTTGGAGGCCTTTTATTTCTTTCTCTTGCCTGATTGCTCTGGCAAGGACTTCCAACACTATGTTGAAAAGCAGAGGTGATAGGGGACAGCCCTGTCGTGTTCCTGAATGTAGAGCAAAGGGCTTCGGTTTTTCACCATTAATTATGAAATTAGCTGAGGACTTGTCATATATGTTAAGGTATTTTCCTTCTATACCTATTTTATTAAGTGTTTTAATCATAAATGGATGCTATATCTTGTCAAATGTTTTTTCTGCATCAATTGATATAATCATATGATTTTATTCCTTTATTTTGTTTATGTGATGTATCACATTGATGGATTTGCGGATGTTGAACCATCCTTTTGGCCCGGGGATGAACCCCACTTTGCCATGATGAATAATCTTTTTAATGCATTGTTGTATTTGATTTGCTAGAATTTTGTTTAGGATTTTTGTATCAGTATTCACCAGAGATATTGGTCTGTAGTTTTCTTTTTTTGTGTTCTCCTTACCAGGGATGGTATCAGGGTAATGTTGGCCTCATTTAACGAGTTAGGGAGTACTGTCTCTTCTTCAATTTTTGGGAAGAGTTTGAGCAGGATTAGTATTAGGTTTGGAGGTTTGGTAGAATTCACTAGTGAAGCCATCTGGTCCCGGACTTTTGCTTTTGAGAAGGTTTTGGATGTCTGATTCAATTTCATTACTGGTGATCGGTCTGTTTAGATTTTCTAGTTCTTCATGGTTCAGTGTTGGAAGGCTATATGTTTCTAAGAACTTGTCCATTTCTTCTAGGTTATTGAATTTGGTGGCATATAGTCCTTCATAGTATTTTTGGATGATCCTATGTATTTCTGTGGTGTCCGTGATAACTTCCCCTTTTTCATTTCTGATTTTGTTAATTAGTGTCTTCTCTCTTTTTATCTTAGTGAGTCTAGCGAAGGGTTTGTCGATTTTGTTAATTTTTTCAAAGAACCAGCTCTTTGTCACATTAATTTTTTCTATTGTCTTTTTGTTCTCTATTTCATTTAGTTCTGCTCTGATTTTTGTTATTTCCTTTCTTCTGCTGACCTTGGGTTTCGCTTGTTCTTCTTTTTCTAGCTCTTTAAGGTGTAACATGAGGTTATTTATTTGGGATTCTTCTTGTTTTTTGAGATAGGCCTGTAATGATATAAATTTCCCTCTTAAACTGCTTTCGCTGCATCCCAAAAGTTTTGGTAGGATGTATTTTCATTGTCATTTGTTTCTATGTATCTTTTGATCTATTCTCTAATTTCTTCTTTGACACAGTCGTTCTTTAAAAGTATGTTGTTTAATCTCCATGTATTTATGTTTTTTCCTGCTTTCTTTTTGCAGTTGATATCCAATTTCTTTTTTTTTAATTTTATTTCTTGGAGTGACAATTGTTAATGAAATTACATAATTTCAGGTGTACAATTCTGTATTACATCATCTATAAATCCCATTGTGTGTTCACCACCCAGAGTCAGTTCTCCTTCCATCATCATATATTTGATCCCCCTTACCCTGTGATCAGAGAATATGCTCGGTATGATTTCAATCTTCTTAAATTTGCTGCGGCTGATTTTATGTCCCAATATATGGTCTATCCGTGAGAATGTTCCATGTACACTAGAAAAGAATGTATAGTCTGATGTGCTCTATATATGTCAATTATGTCTATTTCATCTAATGTGTGATTTAGGGCTGCTATTTCGTTATTTATTTTCTGTTTGGATGATCTATCCATAGCTGTCACTAATGTATTTAAGTCCCCAAGTATAATTGTGTTTAGGTCAATTTCTCCCTTTAGTTCTGTTAGTAGTTGCTTAGTATATTTCGGTGCTCCCTGATTGGGGGCATAAATATTGATGACTGTTATGTCTTCTTGTTGTATAGTCCCCTTTACCATTATGAAATGTCCATCTTTGTCTCTTGTTATCTTTTTCACCCTGAAGTCTGTTTCATCAGATATCATAATGGCTACACCTCATTTTCTCTGGGTACCATTTGCTTGGAGTATCAATTTCCACCCTTTCACTTTGAGTCTATGCTTGTCCTTGTAGCTGAGATGTGTCTCTTGGAGACAGCATATGGTTGGGTTTAGTTTTTTGATCCAATCTGCTACTCTGTGCCTTTTTATTGGTGAGTTCAGTCCATTTACAGTTAGGGTGATTATTGATATGTGAGGGTTTTCTGTCATTCTATCTTTAGTTTTCTGATAAGTCTATGTCTCCATTGTTTCTTTGCCTTTTTGTTGTTGTCTATGATTTCTGTGTGGTGGTATTCTATGATGTTTCCCTCTGTTTCTTCTTTTATTACAGTATATATTTCAGTTCTGGTTTTTTTTTTGAGTTGTTACCCTTAAATTTATGTAAAAGAAAGATTGATATTTAGAGTATTCCATTTTCTTCAGCACACTTACTTTCTCCATTCCCTTTTTCCAGTACAGGCCTTTACTCTCCCCCTTTTTGTGTTTTGGTTGCCACAAATTGTCCCTGTTGATGGTGGTTGAATAGCCTCCTTTAGTATTTCTTGTAGTGCAGGTCGTGTGTTAGAAAATTCCCTCAGCTTCTATATGTCTGGAAAGGTTTATTCCTCCTACATATCTAAAGGATATCTTTTCTGGATATATTATTCTTGGCTCATAATTTCTCTCTTTCAATAGTTTGAATATTTTGTTCCACTCCCTCCTGGCTTGTAGTTTCTGCTGAAAAATCTGATGATAATCTAATGGGCTTTCCTTTGTAGGTTACCGTCTTCTTTTCCCTGTCTGCCTTGAGGATTCTTTCTTTGGCATTGATTTTAGATAGCTTCAATACAATGTGCCTTGGAGAAGGCCTGTTGGGATTGAGGTAATTAGGTGTTCTATTTGCTTCTTGGATTCGAGGATCCAGTTCTCTCCACAAGTTTGGGAAGTTCTCATCAACAATTTGTTTGAATATATTCTCTGTTCCCTTCTCTCTTTCTTCTCCTTCTGGTATGTCCATTATTCTTATATTGCTCTTTCTGATGGAGTCAGAAAATTCTTGTAGAGTTCTTTCATTTCTTTTAAGTCTCAAGTCTCTTTCTTCTTCCATCTATGTAATTTCCAAGTTTCTATCTTCGATGTCTACTGATTCTTTCCTCCATCTGGTCAACTTTACTACCTAAGCTGGTTATTTCATTCTTAATTTCTTCTATTGAGTTCTTAATCTCCAGAAGTTCTATTTGGTTCTTTTTTAAAATTTCAATCTATTTCATAAAATGCTCATGTTGTTCTTTGATTGTGTTTCTGAGTTCTTTAAACTGCCTTTCTGTGTTTTCTTGCATCTCGTTGAGTTTCTTCAGAACGGCAATCTTGAATTCTCTGTCATTTAAGTCACGTATTTCCATATCTTTAAATTCTTTTTCTGGAGTCTTTTCACTTTCTTTCTGAGCTGTCTTGTTGCCTTGGTCATTCATGGCAATTACTGATTTATTATTTCTCTTCCTAGACATCTACAGGAGTGGCTTCTGCAACAGGTTGATAGGAAGAGGTATTTCTTTTGTTTTCCAGTACTTATTGGTAGAATGTTTTATTTGCTGTCCAACTGCAGCCTTTTTATTCTCTCTCACACGGTAGTGCTATGTTTTCTCTGCACTATTCCTGCTTCTTACACAATGGGGAGATTGCCTGGGAGACGGGCTTCTCCTCTGTTAACAGTTCGCCTGGGTCATAGGGCGCCACGTCCCTGTGGGGGTGCAGAGAACTTTTGAAATTCCAAAGCTGTTTCTGCACCAGATTCAGAGCCCGTATGTTTCAGCAGTTCTGTTTCCTCCTGCAGGGATCTTCCCAGATAGGTGGGGCCAGGGGCGGGGTGAGTTGTGAGAGGTGGCTCAGAGCAATGGCGGCGACCACCACCACAGCCGGTCCCGCTTCCACTGCTCCCTCCCCTTTGCCGGAACTAGTTGGGCTGCGAATCTGTGTCTGCGGTCCACAGTTCTCAGAACAGCAAATATTCTGTCCTTTGATCTGACACTGCTGCTTTTCCACTTCTAGCACCGGGCAGGTGGGGGCGGGGCGAGCTCTGGGAGGGTAGGGAGGGCGCGGCTAGTCTCAGTGCCTAAGGCTTCCATTCTCTGCTCAGAAGTGAGGGCTTAAACCACCATTTTCAGCCTTCTTCCCTCAGTCTTTGCTCCGAGGTTTCTGCTGTGAGCGTTGGGTTCAGATGTGTTATATGCTGCCCCCTCAGCCCTGTGGGCCATAAGAGGAGCCCTAGCAGTCTGAGTTCTTCCCTCTCCCGCAGCTACAGTAGTTCCGGGAGCAGCGAGCTTGGAGCACTGAGCTAGGTCTGCGTCCTGCGCCCGCGCGGCTCCGTCTCTGCACTTTTCCCTTCCCTCCTTTTCTGCTCACGCGATTCGCCCACCTTTAGGTGAATTCAATAGTGGGCCTTTTGTCTTGCCTGTCTGCTGTGCAGGGAGTCCTTGTGGAGTTATTGTTGTTCGATTAGTTGTAAATTCCAGGGGAGCTTTACAGAGGCTCACCTCATGCCCCCATTTTGATGACAAGTACTCTATTAACTTTGGATTTCAAGTTGTCTATCATATGGCTGAAATCTTCTATAAAGAAAAATTACTGCTCAGTTGACCATTGCCAGGTCCTATTCACCCCTCCACACACCGAAACAACAAGAGTTATTTCTATATGTACTGAATTTATCTCCCATGAAGAAATTATGCTGGTTTTATATTCCATTAATTCTAATAAGAGATGGTTAATTTTTCTAGATTAGTGATGGCTTTTTGTCTCTCAAAGAATTGAAGGCTAAAACTAGAATGTTAGCAAATGTATCATTTCAAACGTCTGCTCATGCATTTAACCATCAGTAGATTAAGTAATGACTTGTACAGTATTTCCCAACATGTGACCTTCGAAAATTATTTTCAGAGAAAAAGACTCTCTTGTCAAATAAGTTTAGAAAATGCTAAATATTTACTCCTCACCCTTAAAAAATCACAATGAAGGAGTATTAAATACAGGCCTTAAGTTTTTATAAAAGACCGAAAATTCCTGAGGAAAAGAAACTGAGTTTTTACTTTGTTTAATCTGGTGTTTTTCCAAGCTTGGTTGGCACAGATAGTGTGTTATCATCGCAGGGAACTGGCTTCTCCTGGTACATATGTTGGGAAGTGTTGCTCTTGTGAATCTCCTCTGGGAAGGTTTTGTAGAACTCTACACCTCTCTCTTCAGTAGGCAGGGCGTGTTTATTACCACAGCATAAGATAATAGCTCATGACAGATAAGCCTCCTGAGAGCAGACAAATCGATTGGTTCATATTTGGACTTTTTCTCAACTTCAAAAGGCCCCAGCCAGAAACAGCAGCACTGACTTACTCAGTCTGCTTCCAATTTGCACATTTTAAATACAATCTGGCTTTCAGGTAAAGCGATGATTTAAAAAAGAACTTTTTCCCATAGAAATCTGCCTTTTATAAATGTCTTCCATTTTCTGGCTCCAGATAAATCAAAAGTACCCCAAGAATAACTGCCTTTTGCGTATTTGGGGTTTTTCATCAGTCTCCAGAAAATATTCTTAAGATTTGACTCCCAAGTGGACAGAGCTTCAGTTTGGTTTAATGCCATCTATTCAGTCCTAATTCCAACAGAGAAAAGAGAATGAAGCATTCTGAATCACATCTGGGTAGCAGAAAAAGAAAGAAGAGGCAGGGTTTCACTCTGCTGTCTAGGAATCTGCGCAGCAGACTTGGCCAGGATAAACAGTGCCTCTGGTTCCATCACTAGGGGAGACGGGGGCCGGACTGGGGGCAAGCGTGACGCCTCCACTCCGCAGCAATGTGGTGAAGTAGGAGGGGCTTATTTATACCATAATATCTCTTCCAACAACCGTTTACATCTTGTAACTTAAAATTCCTCCCATGGTATCACCCCCATGCAATTGCCCACATCCTCTCTCCCGTCTCCCTCCCCTTTTCTTCATTAAAATCAGCTCTCAGGACAAGTTCTTTTTCACTGAGGTATGAGTGCCTGATGGAGCTGAGGATGTTAGCCTTCTCTGAGTCTCTGAATGTGAGTAAGTATAAAATGTCTCCTGAAGTTTCGTTGCTGGCCCAGGCCCAGCCCCATCTCGGCTGTTCACAATGAGAATCCAGCCATCTTCAGAGGCCCTGCCTCTCCCTGCAATAATAACTTTTTATGAGAGTTACCATATATGACTTTTTTTTCTATGTGTCTGATGCTGTATTGAGTGCTTTCTGTTACTTAATTATTTCAACAGCCTATGAGGTCAAGTAGTAGCTCCATTTTAGGAAAAAGTCTGAGTGTGTTTAATTCCCAATTGATGGATGGCAGAGCTGGAATTTGAACCAAGTTTCTGTCAAACTCCAAAGCGTGTGCTTTTGATGACTCCACACACTTTCTGCCAGGAGTCCAGCCTGGCTGCCCAGCTGGAACAGATGGCAAATAAATGCAGGAGATCAGGGTGCCGCTTAGCCACCCACACAGGTGAGCCTCCTGGACCCTCTTTTTCCAGGGTCCTCTACATACACAGGATCACTGACAAGCCTTGACACTGGGTCTCTGGAATCTGGGGTGTGGGGTCATGACTGTGTACTCTACTCTGAATCCCTTTGTTCCTGTTCTCCTTTCCCAGGATGGTACTTCTGCTTCTGAGCACTTATGTCCTGGACCACACTCTCCGCGGCCCTTGGCTAGGGGGAGGTAATGGGAAAATATATTTTTATTAGAGGTTGTCTCAGTATTTACTCAAATCACATTATACATGTTTAAATGTGTGACTGTGTGTACATAGAAAGCTCTCTATGTGTGTACACACACACTACACACACACGTGCACGAGGTGTGACAATTAAATTCGCGAACTTGTTGCAGCGATGTCGCTAACCTTTTTTGGTATTAGAGGGATTGTTCATTATGAATTTGTACCAACTGGACAAACAGTTAACCAAGTTTACTATTTGGAAGCTCTGAAAAGGCTGCATGAAAAATTTAGACGACCTGAACTTTTCACCAACAATTCATGGCTCTTGCATCACAACAAGGCACCAGCTCACACGGCACTGTCTGTGAGGGAGTTTTTAGCCAGTATACAAATAACTGTGTTGGAACACCCTCCCTACTCACCTGATCTGGACCCCCAATGACTTCTTTCTTTACCTGAAGATAAAGGAAATATTGAAAGGAAGACATTTTGATGACATTCAGGACATCAAGGGTAATACGATGACAGCTCTGATGGGCATTCCAGAAAGAGTTCCCGAATTGCTTTGAAGGGTGGACTAGGCGCTGGCATCGGTGCATAGCTTCCCAAGGGGAGTCCTTCGAAGGTGACCATAGTGGCATTCAGCAATGAGGCATGGAGCACTTTTTCTAGGCTGAGTTCATGAACTTAATTGCCAGACCTTTGTATATGCCACCTAACAGTTGATGGAGAGAGTTGTCCTTGCCATTCTATTGCGCTGGACGGTGTGCAAGTGTTACCTTTGGGGAATGAGGAAATCTTGTCTGGCGTTAACATTATGATGTTCACATTATTCTGCTTTATCAACATGTGCAACAGACTTCTGAATACATAGGTAGGTAACTGGGCAGGGACACTATTAGTGTCCCATCACAGTTAGTGAGAAAAAGTTGGTTCCGTCACATTAGCACTCAACAAATTTAGCATCCAATAACTACTTCTAGAACTCTAGTAGGTAACACGCACCATAACAGGCACTGGGGATGCAAAGCTGAAAAGACATCATTCTTCACACCTGTCAGAATGGCCTTCATCAGTAAATCAACAACCAACAATTGGCGAGCATGCGGAGAAAAGGGAACCCTCGTGCACTGTTGGTGGGATTGCAGCCTGGTGCAGCCGCTATGAAAAACAATATGGAGGTTCCTCCATAAAATTAAAAATAGAACTATCTTTAAGACCCAGCAATCCCAATTCTGGGTATTTATCCAAAGAAATCCAAACACTAATTCGAAAAATATATATGTATCCCTGTGCTTATTGCAACATTACTTACAATAGCCAAGATATGGAAGCAACCTACATGTCCCTTAGTAAACTATTGAATAAACAAGACGTGGTACATTTATGCAATGGCTATTGGCTATGAAAAAGAATGAAATCTTACCATTTGCGACAACATGGATGGATTTAGAGGATATTAAGCTGAGTGAAATAAGTGAGACTGAGAAAGATGAATACCACATGATGTCACTTATATGTGGAGTCTAAAGAACAGAATAAAGAAGCAAACAAAATAGAAACAAACTCATAGATACAGGGAACAAACTGAGGCTTCCCAGAGGGGAGTGGGTTTGGGGGTTGGGTTAGAAAGGTGAGGGGATTAGGAAGTACAAATTGGTAGTTACGATATAGTCATGCGGCATGTGGATGGAAAGTACACCATAATCAACAATACGGTGTAGGTGGGTACTAGACTAATTGGGGGGATTACTTCGTAAATTATATCAATGTCTAGCCACTATGCTGTACCCCTGAAACTAATATAGTAATGAATGTCAACTGTAATTGAAAAATACGCTAAAAAAAAGGAAGGAAGGAAAGAAACGAAAGAAACAAAGGAAAGGAAAGGAAGGAAGAAAAAAGGAAAGAAGGAAAGAAGGAAGGAAGGAAGGAAGGAAGGAAGGAAGGAAGGAAGGAAGGAAGGAAGGAAAGAAGGATGGAAGGAAGGATGGAAGAACAGACCTGGCTCCTGACCTACAGAGCTTCTCCTCACCAGAGGCAGGAGCCGGGTGCTCCTGGGATGGGAACACCACTGCCACCAGCAGCTGGGTCGGCCGCAGCGCGGAAGACAACTCATCTCCTTATGAATTGAAATCATTTTTTATTTCTGTCTTTGTAAATTTGTGTCCCAGTTTGCTGTCCCAAACTGGCTTTGAAGCCCTGATGAGCAGAATCAGCCTGTTGTACCCTGGCGTTCGCCCCCTGTAGTGGCGCCGGCTGCCTGCGGCCAGGCTGTAGTCCAGGGCAGGTGCAGTAAGGGACGATGGTGAGAAGCTCTCAGAGGGGCGGGAGGGACAGCTGACAGAAAAGAGGCCCAAGTGCTGTGTCAGCACAAAGTTCAAGAAGCATGTCACAGCCTAATGAAAAAATATGCAAGCGAGGGCAAGGCCTGTAGAGCGGCTTTTAGATCGCGTTGCGCTCTTTGGTCTGAGGAAATACAGAAGTCCGCCCTGAGACACTGACCACATCAGCCAGCGACCAGGAAGCCCCAAGGCAGACTCTGGGGAGCCAGGGCTGCAGCAGGCTGCCTTGCCCCTGGCTGAGGATGCCGACCGGGGGCACTAGTCCCAGGGCCCAGGGTGCCAGGCCAGAGCCTGCTCACAGCAGCAGCTGGAGGGAAGAGCACGGCCCCACCGGCAGCCACTTGGTGCCCAGTAGGCAGGGGCGGACTCACCATCCACACTCGTTTGAGCGTGTGGCCGTACAGAGCAATTTGGTCATGTGGCCAGTTCTGCTCAGTAGTCGTTTTCCCCCAGTCAGGCTCCACGTCGGCTAATCCTCATGCCAGCCTGCAGCGAGCTGTCACAGAGCCGTGACTGAAGGTGCCTGCATGGGCTTGAATAAAGGAAAGATGATGTCCCTCGTAGGAAACAGTGCTACTTGAGCCTCAAAAACCTGTTATGGCATCTGCTTTTTACAAATTGTTTAATTGTTTTCAGGAATATCTTAATAATCTGATTAATATAAGATTCTTAATATCTTAATATCTTATTAATAAATACCTAAGTAATGACTCCCCCCACCCCGCATGAAAAACAGATACATGTAAGTCACATTTATAAAAGGATATATATTTAACCTCCTAGATTTTGTGGGTATTCTATAGATTCTTTGTCCCAGAATTATTTCAGTTATGGAAAAGGGTTGTGTCATTTCCTGTGACTCCAAACTGCTGTGTGTTACTGATTTCCCATGAGTTGTTTTCTACCTCACTGCGTTGTGACTTGCTGTTCACCTGTCTCAGTCTTCCCCAAGATCGAATTCCATGAGGGCACATGGTGCCTCTTGGTCAGTTCCCAGACCCCAGCTTGGCATGCAAGTAGGTGCTACAGTTTGATGGAAGGAATGAATAAACGGATACCATGTTTACTGTGTCAGAGGCTGGGTCTTGGGTTAATCCAAGATGGCTTTGATCCTGATCGTTTTTCACATGAGGCACCGCCTAAGCTACACTCAGTCACTGATCTTCCATCAGAAATGCTCACAGTGCAAGGCTTCTCTTTCTCTTCTGGACAATTAACTTGCAAACTGATGTAAATTCTAGTCTCCGTATCTCATATCACAGGGAGAGGGGCAGCCTTAGTCCTGTTTTGCAGATGAGATGAAAAAATCAAGCTGCTTCCCCTCGGCCCTGTGCCATCAACTTAGGACTGAGTCCAAGGCCACCTAGCTGGTCCCAAGCTTCAGGCTTCCTCTGCGGGGAGCAAGAGTGAGATAAGCTGCAGACTGCACTGGAAACTCAGCTGGGGAGGCCCAAAGCTCATGTGAAAGCATCTGCAACTCCTGCCCACGTGCTGAATTATTTGTCGTCATGTCTTGACTCTGAACTGGCACACGAACACACAGGACTCCTGCTCCTGATGACACAAAAACACTTGAGAGAGTAGCAAATCCAACCGGTAAATGATGAGCCCCCGGATCTGGGAAATCAGAGGCTAGGGGATCCATAGGAACCCTTCCCAAGGTAAAGAGAACAGAGGAGGGGTCTGCACATTTCTTGGACCAGGTGGGGAGAGTCAGGGATGCAGGCTGGGTCACAGGTGGCTGGGGAGTCTGCATTTGCGGTGGGACTCTCCTGTGTCATGTGACCTGACAGTTCAGGAAATCTGAGTAGGAGAGCAGATGAAGGGGCGCGGGGGGAGATGAGGACAGCTTGTAGTTGAGGCACACTCTGCCTCAAATGGATTGTTATCATCAGCGTTTCGGGTTTGCTCTCAGCCTTAGCAGGGAAACAAGATGCTCTCCAAGTAAGTTCTTCAAATGCAGAAGACTTTCTAATCCAGAATCTTATTTCTCCTCAAAAAAGAAAAGAAAAATCTCACAAGAGCCCGGAAAGCATATTGAAGGGAAGATACTCGTTTCCCCTTTACTGAGACCTCATGGAGGGAAGGTAGCCCTGGGAGAAACGAACACCCAAGCCAGCCCCATTTCCCTTGAGATAAATTGGAGTGACTGCTGTCGCTGGTGGAATATGATGATAATGTCTTGCTTTTGTCTTTTCAGTTTGCAAATCGCACTGCACAGTTCAACCCACAGAGTGGTGGGGGCAGCTTCTGGGCATTGTTGGTACTTGGCTAGAGGACTCAGGGATTCATAAATTTGATCCACCAAGCATACTTCCTCCATGCTGATACCCTGAGGGAGAGGTACAATCCAGGGTAATGGACGAGACACAGGAGACCGGTGTTATTTTCAGCTGGGCTCCTTTTGGACTGCAGCGCATGGAGGAGCCTCCAGACCCAGGCAGGGGGCCTCTCCTGCTCCCTAAGCAAGAATCCAGTGCTGAACCCCAAGTGACAAGCCCACAGATTTGTGAAGATAAAAGAGAGCAAGAGGCTGCTCCCAGTGGGGCAGGCTCTGCCTTTCTCTCAAGCCAGGAGAGTGACATGCGATGACGTGAGCACACAGGGCAGGAAGAGTATGTCCCCAGCCCGAGTGCAGGAGCAGGGAGAATCAGAGGACTTCCCGGAAGGGAACCTTTTAATGCATGGCACCCCCACCCACTGGTGAACGAGCCCAGGAAATGTCCTGCACACCTGCTCTCTGGGATTCTTATTGGGAGAGGGAGAGGGGGAGGCGGCTTCTCTGTGTTTGTATTCCTAGCCCGGGAGCTTCCTGCGGGCAGGAGACCAGCCTCAACCATCCTTAGCTCCATCACCATCCAAATAGCATGCTGTGTGACATAGCGAAGACTCAGAGAGATTTCTCAACCTTAACAGGAGACGAGACTCAGATTTCATGGCAAGTAAGTGGCAGTGTGGGACTTGGACTGTGTTTTGTTTTTTGTTTTTAACTCTGTGGCATTTCCTTTAATTATACTGCTGTGCCACACGACATCTCTAGGGCAGGTAGAAATGTCACCTGGGAGTGCCGTGGACCTTCTGAGGTTTGTGATGGTTCTCTTTTTTGTATACATTTTATGGAGAGAAGTTCTTTGGTTTTCAGGAGGTTTCCCTCCCTCTTCTCCGAGTGGCCAGCGACCTTCCTGTATTCGCATCTTCACTCTGGAAAGTGTCTAGCTTGTAGATTTGAATTAGAAAGAGAATTAATTGACTCACATAGCAACGTATTGTCTCTAACTTGAAAAAAATAAAGCAAATCATTTTCCAGCCGCAGAATATCCGTAGTGAGAATGACATGGGAATGTCAGGCGGATGAGTGCGAGACAGCTGCGTCCAGACACTAATAGCTGCTAATAACAGTATTAGCGTGGAGGATTACAGCTTCAGAACAGTCAGCTTCACAGCTCGTTGCATCACCAACTCTGAACTGGAAAACAACAGGACCAGAATGGTAGAATTCGACCCATAGGGTTTTTCCAGAATTTTCTCGATTGTTTGTGGTGGTGGTTAGGGGAGAAGTTTGGAGATGTGAGGCAGAGGAAGAAAGCTGCCAGTGATTTAGTGAATTTTTCATGTTTATTAATTAGATTTAATGAATTTTTCATATTTATTTTTCATATGTATTAGAATAGGGTTGATTATCTGCTGTAATGAATAATTTCCAAATCTTGGGTTTAAAGCCCTCAAAGTTTATTTCTGCTTGTGCTACATGTCTACCACTGACTAGCAGGCTCTCTGCCTTTCGTAACTACTAAGGGACACATGCTGGCAGGGGACCCATCATTATATGACACCACCCAGCTTTACACAAAGGCTCTTGTTCCAACAGCCATAGCAAGTCACGTGGCCTCACCAAGCTTGGAAGGGGTCAGTGTAGGCATCCAGAAGTTGGCCTTGGGTAGTACTGAATCCTGAAACTCCAAATCCTGTCTCAGGTACCCTTTTCCATCCTGAGTGAGCTGAGTGAAAATAGTCATGTGGGATAGAAAGAAACAAAAACAGGAGTTTTTGCACCTCATCTAAATGTTTCATTTTTTTAAATCTGATCTAGAATTGAATACTTAGCACATTTACCATAACCATTACCATATTTACCATAGTTAAAAATGCCATAGAAGCCATTTAAATACAAATGAAGTACAAACATACTTCTTTCCGTTATTATAGCTTCTAATTTAAAAGTGTTCAGAGAATTCCTGAAGGCTTCAAACTGCAGAGAGGAACGAGCTGGGTCCTTTCTCCTGTGGACACTGTCAGGGAGCCTGTGGCTTCCCTTTGGACTTCCCCAGCCTGTCCCTGCATTTCCCAGCCAGGCTCCTCCAGAACAGTTCCCCAGGTGACACATGGCACTGCATTCAGGTCTGCGCCTTTTCAAGGATGCCTTCGCCAACCACTGAATTCACATTTGTTCCCCCACCTCCAACCTCCATCTTGACGTCTATCATTCCGGTTCTTTTTTTTTTTAATGTGTCTTTGTTGTCCTTCTCTTGCCACTAGAATGTCTGCTCCATGAGGAAGGGGATTTTTGTCTGTTTTCTTCATGGCTGTAAATCTGATGCCTGGAGCAGGGAGTGTTGAATGAATGAATGAATGAGTGAATGATCATATGAATTGTCTTAACACAGGGCTTGGCCCAAAACAGTCCCTGTACTTACACATTTCCATTGCTGGTTGTTTTTCACTGAGCTGCAAACATGCAGTAGATTTCACTGCCGACCTGACAGCCTCACCTGGCTATCTAACAAGAATGACCAATAACATGGCCTTAGAGCCTGACTGCCACCAACCCGGCTCCCACACGGTCCTGACTCAGTCTCCCCATTTCATTTAAAGGCACCACCATCCACCGAGATGCTTAACCAAGAATCAAGGCATTTTCCCGAATTCCTTCCCCTCTCCTCCTCCCATCCAGTCCATCAGCACAGCCTGTCACTTTTACCTCCACGACGAATCCCCACTGTGCTAACTTCTCTCCATCTGTGTGCACCATTCTCGTCCAAGCCAAACGACCAGGATTCCTGGCCTACCTTCCGCACGGTCCCCTAAGTGTTCTCACTCGTGTCCGCCTGTAATTCCCGTCCTCTGAAGCAGACTTTGCTGCTCAAGCCCCTGTGTGACTCCGTCCACCGCAGCTCGCAGACGCAGACAGAAGATTGGGCTCTGCGTGGCCTCGCCCTGCAGGCCCGCCCCTGCCGTCGTCTGCCCTTCGTGCCCTGTCCCGTGCCCGCCTGTCCCTAAGCCCCACCGCACGTTCCGAGAGCCAGTCAAGCTCAGTCTGCCTGAAGACCCTGCTCCTCCTCTCCCCGCTGCCTCCAGACGCCCACAAAGCTGGCTTCCTTTGCACAGTGTCTCACTGAAAACGCTGCCCCTCAGTGGACCTGCCCTGCCCTAACTCACCACGCTCCTTCCAGGCACGCTCTCCTGTCATCCTCTTCTGCACTTCTTGTCTCCTAGCATTGATCACTGTCTAAAATTGTCCTGTAAATCTATGCTTTGCTTATTGTCTGCGTCCCACACCCCCATTCCTCCTTAGAACATGTCAATTCCATGCAAGCATGAACCTCATCTGTAGAGTTAATAGTTTACCCCTGTACCTTTAGTGTCTAGACCTGTGCCAGGCTCATAATATGTGGTGAAGAACATGAAAATGTCACCAGTAAGTGACAGGGAGCTGGAGTCCATGGCACAGAAACCCAGTAGCTGGGAGCCCGGGGTGCCAGGCAGAATATCCTCACTTGGTAAGACTGAATTAGATGTCAGAACTTCTCATTCAGGACCTGGGGTTTAGACAGGTGCCCAGTCACCTACCAGGCTGGTGACCAGGCAAGGAAACCAGACATGGAGGGAGCAGGGACCAAGGGAGAGGCAGGACTGGCCAGAAATCTGACTAATTAGCAGGAAAGCCCCACCAGAGGAGCTGTTAACATACTGCCTGACGTAGGCCTGGTGGCTACAGGTGGACGAAAGGTGGGGATCAGGTAAAGTTGGGATATAGAGTGAGAAGAAGGAAGATGTGGGGGTTCCAGGACAGCACGTTACACTTCCAAGAGCGTGGGCAACACTTTGTGCTTCCTTGGCTGGCTTTATGGTTCTCATTTTCTTTTTAAGTGAATGACGTCCTCTTCTTAATGGACCATCTATACTCAGCTAAGTCCCCAACCCTGTCTTCCATTATCACCTATACCGTGGTGTGACACACAGAAGAGTCAATATGTGTTAAAATAGTTCCATTACTAAATAGTGTTTTGTTTAAGGGGCCAATTGAAATCAGAGCTCTGTACCATCTGTCTGCTTAGCATGAGTGTAACTGTATGATCTCACGTGAGGAGCACACGGAGGGAGAGAAGCTCCAACTGAAAGGGGTCTGCTTGGGCCTGTCCCTGGAGACCAACGGTGTCTTGGGTCTAAACATTCATGTTGCTGGGTGCAAGTCTCCACAACAGTCAGCAGGCAGAAGGTCCTGTGTGTTTACTAACAGTCCTAGGTCTGTCAGTGTGGCTGCCAACCCTAATCTGTAAATTCTCTTGTGTATAGATTGCACAGTTGTGCTCATTTTCTGTCGGCTGTGGGCTAGCTAATGGCTGCTGACGGGTCAGCTGCTCAGTGACTCAGCATCACCTCAGTAACAGCAAATCTGCTCTTTCCCGAGAGTGTTGGAGGAAAATGATGCCATCTGATGTACATGTGTCCCTTTTGGCCTCTGCTGAGAACTTGTGACCTAATGCATTGCATAAAGCATCCCATCTTCGAAGAACCCACGCCTTCCTTTTGCGACAACATGGATGGTCCTTGAAGGCATTGTGGTCAGCGAAATAAGTCAGACAGAGAAAGACAAATACTGCACTGGAGAGTGCCCTCCTCCCAGTTTAAGTGAGATATTATTCACATATAACATGTAAGTTTAAGGTATACAACGTGATCATTTGATACGTTTATATCCTGAGAAATGATTTCCACAATAATGTTAATACCTCTATCCCCTAACATATGTTGTGATAGTCGCTTCATAATGTATATATGAATAAATCATCACATTATACACCTTAAACTTACATACATTATATGTCCGTATCTCAATCAAGCAGGGAGGAAAACACAACCCACTATACTTTGTCAACTATTATGAAATTAAGAGGAAGTGCAAGTTTTTGGTGTGTGTGTGTTTTTTTCCAGAATGTTCGCAGTTGAGTTTTGGCTAGTGAACTTGAAAGACTCATCTTTCTTCTTGTGTAAAATGTGATATTATTTGTTGTATCCCATGGGCAAGAGACAAAAAAGATGGCTGGGCTTGGATGAGTCAGGGTTGGGGTTTGCCCGCAGGTACACAGAAGTGGGGTACAAAACTAGGAAAAACGAAACAATCAGCATTGTGCAACCCTCACAGTGTAATGTGCACTTAGCAATGCAGATGTGTTTCTTTCCAAGAAAACTCATACTGCATGCACAGCTATCGACTGGCACAGTTTAATTACAGGGCTTTCCTATCACTAATAAGATGTTTCCCATAATAAAAGGGTTCCTTCGAATAATTTCAGACACCACTTGAAGTGTGATTCACATCACACATTTCTCAGGATCTATCTGGAATGGGAAATGGAGAGAGAAGAACCTGGGGCAGAGGCCCGGGGCAGGGGTCAAGGTCAGCCTCCAGAATCTGAGCCCAGGAAGGAGGAAGAGAAGCTCACACCGGTAAATCCCAGAGGCAAGGGCATCAGAACCGCAGACCCGGAGCTACACAAACCAAGTATGGGGTCAAAGGTGAGCGAGCACGTGCCGGCCAAGCCTGAGGTCCCGGGATGGGCTGCTGTGGAAACAACAGGTGCCCCCACCCCTTCGTCCTTCTCTGTGGCCCTTATTCATATGTGGCCCGACATTCTGAGCCAGGACACGTTCTCCAGGGGCAGGTGCGTGTCTTCAGATTTTCTACCTTCACAGGTACAACCCACCTAGTCATGCTAATACTTTTTTGTTAAGGGGAGCATTGAAATATAGAACCATGTTGCCAGGTTCTAGGACAGTAGTTTCACCTTCCTCCCCCATTGGAACAACCCAATTGGTCATGTGGGTAATCACCTCTCATGAGGGTGCACACTCCCGGTACCTCAGCACAGGCCATTTATCCCCATCCCTTTTCCTTCCACTCAAGAAATACTGCAACGAGTGATTTCCAATGAAATACAGTAGTCACCAACTTGAATACGTGAACAATCATAACAAATGACTTGTGCAGCATTGCTGCTCCTCGCAGCCCTGATGCTGAGAACTGCTCTTCAGGAAAAGCAAGTGGAGCTCAGAGATGTTGTGTGACAGGCACAGCTAGTGCAGAAAGCCAGGCACGGTGACTCGAGCCCAAGTGGTTGTCTCTGAGTGCCACAGATCATGCAGCAGACACTGTGCAAATAGGGTGTGGCTGTATGAGAGCCGGCAGTGTGTGAAGTCATTGCTCTGTCTTGTATTTCACTTTCCTTTTCCTCGACTCCAAACAGATCAGGCCACTGTCCTTCTCCTGACCACCCGCCCGCCCCTCTCCCTGTGATCACACCTTTGCTCATCTCCTTCCCTGTTCCTAAAATCTCTCTGTTCCTCCACCTGCTGGAAGGCTATTTGGGCACTACCAGCTCGCTGAAGCCTCTTCCCGCTTCCCCCAGCCTAGGGGAGCTCTCTCGCCTCCACCCCCATCACCTGTCTTCTCTCCCACTCATCCAGGGCTTCAAAAATGTCCCTGGTGTTGTTAGATGTCTTTAGCAGTATTGGCCCAAGCTCCCATTGCAACACACACCACTTAAGAGCAGGGACTGTGCCCTATGCTGTTAATTGATTATTCTATTCATTTTATTAGTTATTTGGTAAGGAATCATTACCCCTGATCTGCAAAAGATTTGAGATAGCTGACAGAAATGAATATAATCTAAGAAAGTAAAATGAATATAATCTAAGAACAGTTGCAGTAGTAGTTCCAGTGAACAAGAAAACATGACAAAGCAGAGGCATTTTCAGCTCCCTCACACCCCATGTAGTCTTGAGCCCGGGATGCTCACAGACGCTTTGCTGCTGCTAAGGACCCATGGAAGAAAAGACGTCATAAAGACGTCGGCCCGTTCCACATGTGCGTCATTGTAGAATTTTTAAAGGTATTCACATATATTACATCATGGGGTTAATGCATTCTCAGGAGTATATTTTGGATCTTTATTTTGTAGATAAGGAAATCAAGACTCAGAGACGTGCAGGGACTTGGCTAGGCTCATTAGCTGGGAAGTGGCAACCTGGCACTTCAAACCAAATTTTCCTGATTCACAATTTGGTGCCCCATCTGCTGGAAGAAGAAACTCTACATAAAGAGGAAGTGTGCAGAAGACTATTACTAGAAAAGGAAGTGGAGCCAGGAAGGGAGAAAAGACTCAGTTATAGGTGAGGAACCAGTCCTTCCAAGATCACTTGTCTACCTAAGAATGGGACGATCATGTGGGGCTCGGTTTAGGGAACAGAATAATGGAGAAACTGACAGGCTGGAGGGAGGCTGGTACCCGGGGGGAATTCTGGAAAGAGTTAGAGCGTAGGGCCATCACAGAGTCCGGATGTTTATTACTACAAGTAGTAACCAGTTGTCACTATTGGTGTTTGCCTTCCATCAGAATGTGATGTGATAGTTCCAGAGCATAAAAAAGCAGTGCAGAGTCTGTTTAGGACCCAATTCCTCACACGTGTGCTCTGAGCAAAAGCAGGAAGTGGAGACTGAACTACATGGTGAGCCATCAACATGACATCTGTGGAAAGAATTATTGGTGGTGCCGTGAAGGAGATATGTTTTTATTGGTATCTGAAGGACATACCAATATTGGGGACAAAGCTTTCATAGTTCAGTGGAAACGTTTCTCTCTCTGGGCATCTCTGCCAGAGTCCCAGCAGCTGAAAAGAGGCACGTACTATAACCATCCAACTGGCAGCCACAGTTCCCTTGGAAGCACTTTAACTCCCCCACCCCCACCCCCTGGGAATGTGTGCAGCACCCAGCGCTCCAGACCCCCTCACCCTCCCAACATCCTCAAGTCTTGTCTGCACACACACAGAGAGCTCCCAGTGCCTGCCCTGCAACCCCAGTGATCATTCTGAGACACCACAAGCATCTTGAGGAATAGGAGAAACATTTAAAACATCATCAATGAATATATTTGAAATTAGAGTAATAATGGGATTTATTTGAATTTAAAATCCAAATGGAAACATGAATCCCACATACTTCGGCTCAGTACTGGGTTCGGGACTGCAGTGGGTACTGAAGTATATGGTGGGGGCTGGGGTGGGGGCTCCTGGCCTTTGAGGGGATTAGAGTGGAGCTAGACAGTCACTTGCCCCCGGCCTGCTCCTTCTTTGGAGTTTGGACCAGCTCCTGTACCAGACTGGACAACATCTAACTTAAGTTCGGGTTAGGTTGCAAGGAGCAAAGGAAAACGAGAGGAAGAGATACAGAGCAGAGCGTTGGGTGCAGAAGCGCTGGAGTAATTCAGGGAGGCGAGGGATGATGCAGACAGAAGTTCCTGGGAAATGATGCTGGGAGAGGTGGGGGCAGAGGCAGAGAGACCAGCGCTGGAATCCCAGCCCCCTTCCTTGCTGTGTGTGACCTTGGAAACGTCGTTTGACCTTTTATGATTCAGTTTCTTCATTAAACACAAATCAAGGTTTAGTAGCAGCTTCCAAAGAGATGGCATAGGGCAGGATATATTTAGAAAATACTACAAGACAGGAAATTAAAGCCAATGTGGGAATTCGCTCCTAGTGACAGCTCTGGAGTGGGGAAGCACTTATTTTTAGACTTTCTAAACCCTTGCAATTTATTTCAGAGTATTCAGGCAGAGTGTGGATATTCCCAACGGGGTGAAATGAGCTCCAAAGTGTGAGTCATCACTTGACCTGTGTGATCTGCTTTAGCTGGTTGTTCAGTTAACGTTCCACAGGGCATTTTCCTACTTCCCGGCCAAGTTCACGGTTGGGGGAGTGGGGGAACATCAAGGACCTTTTCCAGGAAGACGTGGAGTACTGGGACCAGCTGCATCCCACGGCAACAGTGGCCCTGGGGGGAACAGCCACGCCCACGTTAGTGCAGCACCGCTCCATGGGGAGACTCCGGGTGGGGGACCTGCAGGGGGCCAGCATCCCTCCCTGGAGGCAGAACAAGGAAGACACTGGGAATCTGAGAAATGACTTCCTAGTCTCGGACCATCAGAGATGGTTGCTTTAGGCCCTTCATGGAGCTTTCTGCACCCCTAGTCTAATAGTGTGCCTGATTTGGGGGCTCTGGGACTAAAATGGAATCTACTGGTCCAGCCTAGTATCACATCCGGTGCTCACGCAGCTGCTTCAGCAGAGGAGCCCACAGAGCTGAACCGGCACTGCTCCTTAGCACAGCAGGGCTGTGTGACTGTACTAACGTCACGGTGCTTCAGCCGCGCTTAAAGCGGCCTACACAACACTCAGTAGGGGCTCAGTCCCCAGTGTGCATTCTTTATTGGCTCAAATGACCACATGTCTGTGTTCCTAGATTCTGTATGCCACAGAGAAAAGCCAAAGAGCTGCCACAGAAAAACAAAACAAAAACAGTAACATGAAGCCCTTCCCCGATGTTGCTTTTCTTACTTAGACCACTGCTGCTTTATCTGTCCTTATTGAATGCTCATTGGTTTTCTTAATTTATTTCTGAATTGCCCCCTTTGGATAGACTAATGGCCGTGCCTTTCACTAGCTCTGTGATTTCATTTAACAGACATGGGTACAAGGATACGTAGGTTGTTTTTTTTTTTTTTAAGTTTTCTGCATTCCTTTCTTGAAGTTTCCATGCATACTGCTTATATTATTGTTGTTTAATAAAGTCTTTAGCTGAAGAATTGCCACGTATCTTTTTCTAATCCTGTATCTGTACTTGAAATGTCCTGGTATTTTCAGCAAATCTTAATTCCCGGAGCCCAGTCCTGTTACCCTTCTTTGAACCACCCAATTAGCATGGCAATCTCTCTCACCCAAACCAGAATGCCTCTTGGGCGTCAGATGTTTTCCCAAGTTCGCAGGGCTTTCTAACTCTGCTTCCCCCATTCCATTATGTGGTTGCACTTTATTTCTTCCTTACTTTTGTCATCTTCATTTACCAGTTATCAATTATTTTTTTATCTTCAGATTTTCCCAATTTATAGTCTTCTCTGTGGTGCTGAAAGCCACATTTGACTAGTAGTTTAAGTAAAAGGCAGTGAAAAGGTTTTTTTCCAAATACAACTCAAATATTAATTAAAATCCAAATAAAAATATAGGTTGCAACAAAAATACAGAAGTAACATCAAAGTGGCAAGCACCCACTTACAGCTTGTTTATTTTAACCAAAAAGTCAGTACATGAGAATTTCAAGGTATGGACAGACCACCCCATTGTGGTGGGACTTGATTTATGTCACGTTGCTTTTGTAACACTGTGTGGGAATCAATTTCAACATACACAAGGCATGACGGTCGGACCCCTCCATTCCCTTATTTCCTCAAACTGGTTCTATAGGTTGTATCCATTGGATTAGCAATCTTAGGTCCTAGTGTACTTATTCTTAATTCATATTCTCTCTCTCTCTTTCTCTCTCGATTCCTCTTCCTTTTCTGTTTTTGGGGTGTTGGCTTTCTCTCTCCTCCATTCAGTGCAAAGACAGCTCTGGAATAGATTAGTTCAACTTTACAGAGCGTATCCTCATTCTCTTTCCATTGAGACGACACAATTAGGAATGTGAAAACACATCACTGTGTGGGTATCCTCTTCATTCAAAATGTATGAGAAAATCAGGTCAAATTAAACTGCTCATGACGCCCTGCTTAAGTGACTTGATATACTAACTGTGACATTGTATTTAATCTCCATGTGCTCATATTGTCCCCAGTAGATAAGTTCTTCCTGTCTGCAACCTATTCTCCTAAAGGGAGAATAAGCACCTCCCACCCAAAGTCTAGCACATGCTTTCTACTTACATCCTCATTATGTCCTTATTGAATGACTAACTACCCCATTTAGCTACAGTTCTCTTCAAGTCCAGGTGGAAATTTTACAGTGTTTGATGTATATTCTGTGCATTCTGTACATTCTTTAGTCCATAGCCTCTGCCAGTTTATTTCTTTGTAACATGGGGATAAATCAATATTTCCTCTGCCAAAATGTCATTGGAAAACAGGACATACATAGCGCCCAGGTGGGTGTGGAACACAGTGGCGTTGCCTGGCTGTTCTTTGTTAAAACCCGGTTTGTCCTTCCCCCAGAATATATCATGTGTTACTTCACTGCTAAGGCTTATTTGATTTCTTTATTCTAGAAGTCAGAGTCATTTTGGATCGGTCTTTTAGGATTACAACGATATTCACTATCAGCAATCCCATGATTTCGTCTAATTGCAGTTAAATTGTCATTTTTTTTTGTTAAAATAACACAGAAACAGTTTAGCAAGTCAAACATTTCTGTACAGCTTATCGTAAAAGAGCAGTCCCCTCTCCACACTTTGTTCTTTCCTAGTTCCTGCTCCCCAGATGAAATCACCTTTAACTTTCTCTACCATTTTTTGTGGTTGATACCTTGCTGTTTCAAACAGCATTCTGTAAAAAAGAGTTTTCATTTTTCAAATTTAGACATTATCTATTAACTTTATATCGTAAAAGGTGGGATTTGGGTCTCACCATGTTCCCAACACACACGTTACCCCTGTGTCCAGCGTCTCCACACTGTACATACTCCCTGCTCGTTAGTCACTTAGTAGCATCTTGGTGATCAGATTGACTGTGTTCAAGTCACCCTTATAGTCACCTGGTGTTATGTCACAGTGCCCACGTCATTCATCTCACTTCATCTCACGCTGGCACTGTATCCTCTCCCATCATCACAAGAAGGGTGAGTACGGTACAATGAGATGTTCTGAGAGAAACCACATTCACATAAACTTTTATTACAGTATATTGTTATAACTGTTCTATTTTATTATTAGTTACTGTTGTTAATCTCTGACTGTGCCTAATTTATACATTAAACTTTACCATAGGTATATATGGATAGGAAAAAGCCGTATATATAGAGTTCGGTACTGTTCATGGTTTCAGACATCCACTGAGGGTCTGTAATATATCCCCCACAGATAAGGGGAGGCTGTATGTATTTATTATAGTCAATCTTCAAATAGTATTAAGCCTCTTCCTAAGAAGAAGCAGAATTGAATTTTTTCTGCCTTTTTATATTGTTTTCTTTTTCATTTCTTTGTGTTCTGTAGTTCTTTTTTTGAAAATTCCTGAGTTGAAGGCTGGGTTCATTTGTTTTTATTATTATTTTTTTCTGATAAAGGTATTAAAACTATAAAATTTTCTCTAGGTATGATTTTATTATGTCCCTTTAATTTTGACAAGTAAATAACTAATTGTTATTCAGTTCTATGTATTACAGCATTTTTCAATGGTTTATCTTTATCTCAAATATTTTGGTAATATTTAGTGTAATTATTAGTTGGTTACTAATTTGTTTTTTTATTTATTCAGTTTTTAAATTATTTAACTATTTAAATATTTAGTTTTATTACTTAGTTAATTTTAACATGTCACTTAGATTTTTAGATATTCTTCTATATTGATTTGCAATTATCATTATATTTATTATTACTATTATTGTGATTATTACATTAGATTTAGAAATATTGTCTTAGGATGTTTTTCTTTGGAATTTGAATTGAATTTGAATTTGAATCGAAACTTTCATTATGGCTAATATATGGTCAATTTTTGTGACTATTCTGTTTTCACTCAATAGAGTCTGTATTCTACATCTGTTGGGTACGAATATGTACACACAGTAAGCTATGCACATAGTACTTCAATCTTATTAATTATATTATTTAGATTATTTTATTTGTTAAAGTTCGTAATGAATATTTATTCAATACATATTATTTGCTGGATACTGTTCTAGGCCTAGAGATACAGTGTAAACAAAACAGTGCCTGCCTTTCATGGAGGAATTTGCCAACTTACATCCTAGTAGGGCTAATAATAAATAAGTGAACTGTGATAGCATGTTAAACGCACACACACACACACACACACACACACACACACACTTCATAGTGATAATAAATTTTTCTCTTTATTTTTGGAGAAAAATAAAGCAGCATAAAGGTGATAGAGAATTTAGGAGATATGTAGCAAGAGTTAATTCATAAAGGATGGGTCAAGATATTTAAACATATCTTTATATATTTGTTTATTTTTCTTTGCTTGATCTATCAATTTGAAACGGGTATGTTAAAAACAACCAAATACCATTGTTTTCTTTTTTTTTTTAAAGGAGGACGCAGCTCACAGTGGCCCATGTGGGGATTGAACCAGCAACCCTGGTGTTATCAGCATCACGCTGTAACCAACAGAGGTAACCGGCCACCCACCATTGTTTTCTTTTCACCAGTATCTGATGTTCCTTTTTCACTAGTATAATATGTTTTGTCTTGAATTCTGTTTTGTCAGATATTAAAATTTGGATACCTGTTTTCTTTCAATTCCTATTTGTGTATCTTTCTTGAGCTTGGCCTACCAGCTGGGTTTGAATGCCAGCTATGACCCTTACTAGTTGTTTGATCTTGAATTGATTTACTTCTATGCTTCAATTTCCTTATCCATTAAGTGGGAATACTAATAGTAACTACCTCATATTGTCATTATGAGCATCCAGTGGGTAAATACTTACAAAGTGCTCAGAACAGTGCTTGGCACATAGTATGTGCTATAGAAGTAGGAAGCTACACAAAAAAATAAAATCTTGGTTCCAGCTATTTCTGTTTGATTTTATTTCAAGTTGGTCTATTACTAACAACATATTATGTTCTTCCTCTATTTTTAAATTTCAGAGTCCGTTTTATGGGTGTTTAATTCCGTTTACATTCACTCTAAATACTTTAACTATATTAGGCATATTTCTGCCATTTTACTTAATATCTTCCATTTACTGTACCTTTTAAAAGTTTTCCTTCATTTCCTATTTTACTTGGATATACTGTATTTTCTCCCAACTGAAAACATAAACAATTAATTGCACCTAACTTTTTAAGAAAACATGCCCTTTCCTTTTCCCAACATGTCTACTATTTCTTATTCATGAAACAAACATATCATAGCCGTTTTTATCATCATTGTATAACATCTACATTTCTACATGGTGCTTTTATACATTCATGGCTACCACCCTCTATATGTTAATGAGCGCCACATCTGTATCTAATTTCTATCTCAATCTTAAACCTGAGCATTCAACTGACCTGGACATCCCATTTACGTGCTCTTTGGGTATTTCCAACTCAGCATATCCAACACTGAACACTTGGTGTACCTTTTCTCCAGGAATGATACCACCATCTTCACAGTTGCCCAACCTATCCCTTTGACTCCCCCCTCTCCTTTTTCCACTACTTCTAATATAATACCATGTCCTTCAATTTTTCTTCCCAAATTTGATGTGACTGTCTGTGCTGTTTTCTCTCCATCATATCATGTCTAGACCTTTTTATGTCTGGTCTTCTCCCTGCCATACTCTTCTACCTACATTCTGAGTTATTTTCATAAGATGAAAATCTGATGATATCGCTACCTACTTAAAACTCTTTAATGACATCTTATTGCACTTTGGATTACATGTTGATGCCTTAATATGGCTTACAAGTCTGTGGGTGATCTGGTTCCTGTTAACTCTTAGCATTTCCCCTCCCAAATACCTTGGAGGAATTTCTTCTAGCTCCTCAAATACATCAGGTTTTCTCTTTCCTTCGTACTTTCTCACAAGTTGTCTCTTCTTCCTGGAACACATTTGCCTCTCTCTTGGCTTGGTGAAATTTTACTCAATATTCAGATTAGAAGTGATTTCCTCTGGGAATCCTGCCTTGTGCCCTCACAGCCCCTGTATTTCCTCCTCAGTACAGCATTTTATGGATGTTTGTTTTGTTATCTTTGATTTCAGTATGCTCAGCCAAGATGGGGGCTGTTCTTGTAGCCTGTATCTAGGATGTGCCTGATGTAGGGTAAGTCCTCCATGGAATATGTTGACTTGAATTGCATGTCCATCCCATACTTTGGGTTCCTGAGTTTCTTTCACCTGTAAATTTCTTTCAAATTCCTCATTCATTAGCTTCTTAGAGACCACCTAAACATCCCCAACTCTTTACACTCTACTACTGACATCTTACATTAAAATAATCCTATATTGTTTACAAGGTAATTTCCCACAGACTATCTCATTTGACTCTCTCAGTGTCCCTGGGACATAAGTAGGAATAAATCAGGCTTCCCATTCTACAGTGAGACAACCAAGTTCCAAAGGAGTCAGTAATATGCACAAAAAGACCAGAGTCAGGACATCTATTTAGGTCTTTTAATCACGCACTCTTCTTCTTTTTTCTCAATTGTGGCAAAATAACATAAAATTTACCATCTTAATCATTTCTAAGTGCACAGTTCAGTCGTGTTAAGTATATTCACACTGTTGTGCAACTCATCTCTATAACTCTTTTCACTTTGCAAAGTTGAAACTCTATACCAGCTATACTATTTTTCATTCTCTCCTTTTCCCAGCTTCTGGTAACCACCACCTTACTTTCTATATCTATAAATTTAACTGCTCCAGGGACTTCATGTAAGTGGAATCAGACAGTATTTTTCTTCTTGTGATTGGCTTATTTTACTTAGCGTGATGTCTTCAAAGTTTATCCATGTAGAATATAGATCAGAATTTTCTTCTCTTTTAATGCTGGCTTATATTAACCGTGTGTACATATCATATAGTGTTGACCCATTCACTTGTTGATGGACATTTGGGTGGCTTCCACCTTTTGGCTATTGTGAGTTATGCTGTTACTGTGAACATGGATATATAAACATCTCTTTGAGCCCCTGCTTTCAGTTCTTTTGGGTGTATACCCAGAAGTGGAATTGCTGGATCATACGGTAATTCTATTTTTAGTTTTTTTAGGAACTGCTGTACTATTTTCCATTGCAGCTGCACCATTTTACCTTCCCAACAACAATACACAATGGTTCTAATTTCTCCATATCCTCACCAACAATTATTTTCTGTTTTTTGATACCGGTCATCCTAATGGGTGTGAAACAATATTTCAGTGTAGTTTTCATTTGCATTTCCCTAATGATTAATAACATTGAGCATCTTTTCATATACTTGTTGGCCCTATATTCTTTGGAAAAATGTTTATCCAAGTCCTTTGCCCATTTTCTAATTGGGTTATTTGATGTTTGTTGTGTTATAGTTATATATTCTGGATATTACCCCTTATCAGATATATCCTTTGCAAATATTTTCTCCCATTCCATCGGTTGCCTTTTCACTCTATTCATCATGTCTTATGAGCCAGCTGGGTACTCTTGACATTCCCTTACGCTGTTTCTTTACAGGATCAGTTACAGAAGTGGTAAAAGGCTTAAAAGGAATCATGGCGATGGGGGCAGCCCAGTTATCAGAACAGACATATGAGGTCAAAGCACTGCATCAAGGGGATTGATGTTGAGCCCTACGGGATAAGAATTTTGGGCAAATTGAGGTACTTCCTTTTCTCTTGCCTAAAGAACACATTTGTCATGGAGACTGAGGTAGGCCTAGGCCAATTGATGAAGGCCAAATGATCCCAGCAGTGGTGAAAGAAGGAATGCCAAAGCTGAGAACTATTTAAGTTCCTGGCATTTTTGACTGAGTCACATATAAGAAGATTAGAGATTAATTTCATTTCTTCTATAAGGAATTTGAGCCACTATTTAAGTACTAAGAAGTACCTGGTAGAGTGCCACCAGGCACTCGAGGAGTCATCTAAGGACCGTGCAGTCAAACGCTGGTTCTGGAAGAAATTCTAGCCTTTTATTAAAAGGACCTTAGGCAAGACAGCACCAACTTGATTGAGGTTAGCACTTATTATTTGTACACAAGAATGAAGCATGGATAATTAGATGAAGATTGGTACTTTTCTCATATAGGTTAAAGCTACCTGAATCACTATAGAAATAAAACCCAGGTTACCAATGAGCCAGGACTGGTGATCAAAATTGAATTAAAGGAGACTGAAGTCCATAGCTGCCATTCCATCCCCCTATTTGTACCTAAAAGATCTGTCTCTTAGAAGGGCCAGACAGCCATATGTGACATTATCAAAATATTTCCTTTAGCTATATAGATTAATACAGAATTGATTCTCTTTACAAGTTTTCAACCAATAAACTTCTACAGACATAAGCAAAACTTTTTTCCAGAAGAAATTGTTTCAGGTCCCACTGCTACCAATAGATGATGTTAGTGCCTGCATAATCATTTTTGACTCAGCTTCACACTCTTCATTAATCTATGTTTATTATTGAACTATTTTGAGAATATCATTAAACTCATATTTGAAAAATACCATTGAGAAAATATTGAAAGTGTTCATACCAAAGACTTACAATTAAAAGGAAAACAGAGGAAGTAACCTTTTAAAATTGAAATTGAAATGAAAAACACAGCACATGCACCTGAGGATGAATCGTTTGACAATAGGAATTATTCTCAAGGATAAGAAGTGAGTCACCCATGAATGAAAAGGTCCAGGCCTATGCAATTGACAATCACAGGAAAGACGAGGAAAAGAGATTTTTATGGTTGAAAAATCAGCCTTAGGATCATGTGCTATTAGTATACCAAGTAGACTTTTTAGTCTTTATTAAACTTAATATGAAGTAGTTGATGAAGTTACTGCTAAGGAAACCATTCACAAGTCATGAATGGTTGAGTGGGTTTATCATGATTTTCATCTGCACGAAGTCAACGTGAGAAGTGACAGATGTATGTTGGGCTGCATGGCGCCTGCATGGCGTCTATGTTGGGCTGCATGGCGTCTAAGGAGTTAACAGAGGCATTTTCAAAGATCCTCAGGTCTTAATGGGTATTAACTACCTCGAAACCTTTAGAGGCGCACAGAACAAATATCAGCTGGGAAAAGTGTGTGCCTAATTTTAATGCTTCAAAGTCTTGACCCATGCTCATTTTGATGGGAATGTGTCCAGAAATTTTAAACTTAAAACAGCCTTTCTCATTTGGGATGTATGAGCAAATGCCTTCTACAACTGAATCGGTACATAAGAAGAGAAACTTCTGTCAATCCATTGGATTTGTATTCCATTTTGTTCTGTATCAGCTGCAGAGAATGTTCCATGGCTTCTGTAGGAAAAAGAAAAGATTGTATGACCTAATAGGTGTAGGAAATGCTAGACTACTCAGCTAATAAAAGTTGAATGTGTTTCTTTTTAAAGAAGATTCGTGGAAGTGATTGTCATCAGAGTACACCTCACTGACCTCCAACTACACAGAGCATAATTGATGGTGAACACCAGCTGCTGCCCTCAAACTCCATCGTCATCTCTGCGGTGAGGCCAAGTTTCCCAGCAGCTGCTCCCAGGCAATGACAGAGCAGTGAGGTACTAGGTAAACCCATTACCTGAAGACACCAGACTCCTCTGAGACAGCTTTGGATCAAGGAGTGCCTGGCAGGCTTGCTGAACTTCTCATTAGACTTAAGGGCCATCTAGAACATTTCAGCTCAACCATCCTGCATGTTCTCCTTTTCTCAGTCAGACTTGCATTATGGTCTGATGCCTCTTCCAGCCTTTCTTATGTCCCTCCCCATTTTCTCTCACAAGCATTTCCCCTAACAGATTTCTTCCATATTTAATTCCATCTTAGTGTCTATTTCTCAGACATCCTAGACAAACATCACAACTCATAAACTTCTGTGCAGAAAAAAGAGCAGCTAAAGACATAAAGCAAAACCTATTAGAAATAGAAGAGAAATTATATGAAAAGGTAATATTAGTGGGAGATTTTAATATAACCCTTTCAAAATCAGTCAACAGACAAAAATTGAAAACATAAAGGATTTTATGAATCTATAACCCTTTATGTAGGTAATAAAAATTATTTTCTAAATCAATGAAACGAAGAAAGGAGAGATTCTAAGTCCATGTTTCTTACTATCATCCAATGAGATAGAATAAATAATAAAAAGTGATAAAATTAATCCTTAGAAATTAAGAAATACAACGTTTGACAAACTTTGGAACAAAGAGGCAATCAAAACTGAAAAATAGAATAAGTTGTATTCACAGGAAATTTTAGAAACTTAAATCTTTTTATTATAAGAGAGTGATTAGAAATAATGAAATTTAGTCTGTATCATTAAAAAATTATAGAAATAACAAATAAAATGTGAAGAGGGAATTACTAAAGATAAAAGTGAAAATAATAAACAAAAAATTAGGATAAATAACTCTAAGGGCTTGTTTTGTAAAAAATACCAGTATGTTAGATAAATCTATTGTGAGTTTAATTATTTAAAAATATTAAAAATAAAAGTTGAAATAAAAATGAGGAGAAGTATGCATGATTAGGAATATGGAAAAAGATATAACTATTGACTCAGAAGATAACATCGAAACAGAACAAATGAAAAAGAACTGCAATATAGTACCTCATATAACCTCTTGAAAACAAATTTCAAAAATGTAGGGAAAATGCTTAATTGTGTAACAAAGTATAAATTGCCACAATTGAGCCAAGACAAAGTAGAGAACATACACAGAGCGAGTACCACAGAGGTTTGGAAAGGTGTTTAAAGAGCTATCTTTACAAAAGGTCCCATATCTAGATGGTTCCACAGCTGAGTTTCATCTCATCTTTAAAGCTTAGATGATTTCATTGTTCTTTAAACTGTCAACTCTAAACCATATAAAAAGATGGAAAGTCCCCTATGACTAAAGTTATAAAGCTAACATAATTTTAATACCAAATTCTGGTAAAGGTAACTATTTCTTTAAACATTAACCAACATTTCAAAAAATATCAGCCAATATTATATGTGACTAAAAAGCAAAAGTTATAAACAAAAATGTAGCAAATATAATTTAATATTTTCAGTGTTTCCAAAGATTAATACACTATGGTCATTTTGGACTTATTCGTACATTGCAAGGATGCTTCAAAAATCTACAAAATCTGTCAACATAATTCATAACATCAGTAAATATTAGGGGGAAAATATTATCATATCAACAAATCCTCAAGAGGCAAAATCTAATCGTCATTCTTAATAAAAACTATGAATAAATTCAGAACAAATGGCAACCATTTGAAAAGCCTACCTATCAAAAACTAACAGAAAATATTCTAAATGGTGAAACAAAATCATTTTAGTTAAAATCATAAATATCTTGCCTTTCCTGCTATAAATGTTGGTTATAAACCAACATGATGTTGTATGTTCTAGTAAACACGGTAATACAATGCAATAACATAATTCATAAGAACATTGGAAAAGAAGAAATAATAACTATGTGTTTTCACTGACAATGTAATTTTATACTTAGAAAAACCAGAGGAGTCTCTCAAAACGCTGCTTTAATGAGAATGAAAAATTGGAAATTTGGCTGGATACATGATAAACATACAAAATTCAACAGCTTTTCTTTATATTACCAATAAAAACCTGCAAATGAAAATTTAAAAAAGATGTTTACAATAGTTTAGCAATAGAGCTAGGAATAAATTTAATATGAAAGGTAGAGGTCCTAAATAAAGAAAACTATAAAATCATATTGAAGGAGATAAACTAAATACTGAACAATGAGAAGGCATAAGCTTTCTGAATTAGAAAATTCAATTTCATAAAATGTACAGGTGTGATCAATAAATATGGTGAATATTTAAATTTTAAAAATATTTCAGTAAAAGACACATTGCCGTTAATCCCCCTCAAAATACTCTTCCTCACTTCACACACTTATCCCATCCTTCTTGCCACTTTCTGAAGCAGTTCTGGAAGTCCTCTTTTATGTCTTTAGTTGCGCTGTTGTGTCTGCCTCAGTGTCCTGAATAGATTCAAAACATTTACCTTTCATGGTTATTTTGACTTTGGGAAAGAGCCAGAAGTTGCGCAGTGTCAGATCTGGGAATAGGGTGAATGAGGACACACTTGTAATGTTTTTATTTGACAGAAATTTCCATACCAGAAGCGATGTGTGACGCGGAGTGTTGTCATGATGGAGGATGAAACCATTTGCCCATTTCATATTAATGCATTGCTCTTGATCCATGATTTACGGCACACTTTAAAACACAGCTTTTCTCAACCGTAACTCACACCTGACTGACAGCATCAAACAAGTTGAAACCTGTCACACACATTGTTACTAAGGTTCCACGCACCGCTTCCTGTATTGAAGATCCTTGCCTTTCCGTTGGATGGCACTCGGCAGCAGCATTCACCTTATTTTTTGATCATACCTTGTATTTTTTTGTTTTTATAGTCAGTCCATGGTTAGTGCAACTCTAATTAGAATCCTATGATAGAGAATGTTTTATCCTCCAATATTCATTCTCTTTTCTTAATAAGAACGCATGGCTATTTCTAATAAAACTGTATTTACCAATGTATTGAAAAAAACCTACGGTTCTCCTCCTTTGTTTTCCTCCTTTGCTTTAACACAGAACACTTTACCTCTGACACTTCTGGTCTACAGATGTGTAGGTTTTTGTTTTTTCTCCACACACCAAGCTATTCTGGGACACTAAATGTGTATCCGACAATTTAACTCAATTCTGACACTATCTACATAGAGATAACATCAGACCCATAAAACTGAATCACAAGTAGTAGGTCCTTGGGTTACTTACAACTTCTGTTAAGTTAACTACAAATCGGAGGTTCCCATGACTTCCTCCCCATCGGATTCAATTATTTGCTGGAATAGCTCACAGAACTCAGAGAAACACTTACATTTACCCATTTATTCAAGGATGTGACAAAAGATACAGATAAACAGCCAGATGAACAGATACATAGGGTGAGAACTGGGAGGGTCTCGAGTGCGGGAACTTCTGTCCCCATAGAGTTGGGGTGCGTCACCCTTCTGGTATGTGGATGTGCTCACCAAGCTGGAAGTTCTCTGAAACCCATACTATTGGGATTTATGGAGTCTTCTTCATGTAGGCATGATCCACGATTCACTCTATTTCCAGCCCCTCTTCCATCGCTAGAGAAGGGAGTGGTGGTGGTGGTAAAATTTCAATTTTCATTTGGGAGCCCACCCAGAGTAGAACAAAAGATGTTTCTACTTTGTTTTCCCGAAAATAAGACCAAACTGGAAAATAAGCCCTACTATGATTTTTCAGGATGACATCCCCTGAACATAAGCCCTAATGCGTCTAGACCCAGTCTTATTTTCAGGGAAACATGGTAGTACTCTTATCACTTAGGAATTTATACGGGTTTTAGAACCCTTCTGTCAGAGTCTGGGGATGAAAGCCAAATATGTATGTATTATTATAAACCACAATATCTAGGTAAGCTAGAAAGACACGCAAGGATATAGAAGAACTTAAGATAAAACAAATGTGATTTTTTAATTGTGTGGGGAAGTACTGGTTCATGTAATCAGTGTGCTGTTACCACTGCCTATCTACCTGAAAGAACATGAAATTGCACCCCTGTGTCAAATCACATGAAAGTCTAAATTCCAGGTGGACCAAAGACTGAAATGTTAACATATAACCATAAAAAGCTTCAGAAAAAAATGTAAGAGATCGCACATAGAATTGGGAGTACCTTCTTAACCAAGGCAGGAACTCCAGAAGCTGTTAAGGAAAAGTAGATGTATTCATGTAAAACTTAAGCGCTTTCACATAGGAGAAGATAGGATATAGGTCAAGTAAACAGAGCATTTATTTGAAATCTGATGGCAAAATAAAAATTATACAAAGCGCTCTTATAAATTGATAAGAGAAAGACCTACAACCCGACAGGAAAGTGGACACAGATTATGAAGAAGCAATTGATGCAAAAACAACTGCCAAGGCTTGATGTACATACAAAAGGACATTTGAATTCATTGATAGTGGGAAAACCGCAAGTTAAAGTAACAGTGAAATGACTCAAGTCCATGATGCCAGGTTTAAGGAAGAGGCTTTTGCTGGCAGGCATGAAGAAGAGATGGTCGTACTCTCCCATTTCCTGGTGGAAATGTGAATATGTACAGCCTTGGTGGGGGCAAAGTAATTTGGCAATACCTATTAAAAAGTAAAATTGCAATCCCATTAATGGAAATATTTCCCATAAAGATAAAAGTACCAACATCACAAGGCTAGTGTATTAAATGTTTATCTAAGGTGTTGTTTGCAGAGTCAAAAATTGTAAGCATTGTGTACAACTTTGGATAGAGAAATTGTTGACTAATTCCTGATACATCTACTCTGTGGAATTTCTGAAAGCTATCACTGAGCAAGAAAAGAAGATGTAAAGACTAGCATAATGTGTCCCATTTTGGTAAAACAAAACAACGTGTGTGTGTGTGTGTGTGTGTGTGTGTGTGTGTGTGTGTGTGATTATATTTTATGGGTCCAGAGAAAAGAAAGGAAGAATTCACATTATGTTGGTAAGAAAGCTAAATTTGGGGCTAGCTGCTTGGTCAGCAATTTGACAAGGAAAGGAAAAGGAAGAATGGACTGTACAAAACAGCCAACATGTGTGATATTGTCCCATTATGTAAAATTACATGTGAGGATAAATGAAATTAGAAATAATGAATGATTATTAAGCAATATAGGACATTTTTGTAATGTGACCTATTATAATAAGGAAACAATGGTTATAAAGTCAAACATCACCTATGGTTGCCTCTAAGTAAAACATACAGAGATGCAGAGAGATGAGCAGGCATCGTGGTAAATTGGAAATTGTAGAGCATGTCAGGTGGCATATTGGGTTATTTCCTGTATTTGAAATTTACCTGATATTACTATATTAGTTTTTAAAATATTTAACAAAGTAAATAAAAATAATGATTAAAAATGAGACCATGTGTTATGTATTTCTTGAAATTTTTAGACACTATAATGGCTTCAAAATATAATATGAACAACTAGACAAACATGAGGAGGTGAAGGAAGTGAACGCTGGCAATCTCCATTTTCTCTCATTTTATGATTATTTTTAAATTCCTTACCTTGTGTTGCTGGTGGGGGTGGGGGGAGAGATCCTAAGATGACATACTGAATTGCAAAATAAATGTTTTCTTAAAAAATGCTTAAGATGAATGTATGTATTTGCTGAAATTCTCTTCAGAAATCACAGAGAACTTTGGAAGATGACTTCTGAAGACATAAGCAATTCCATAACTTCTATCACTCCCCTTTCTTCCACTCAGCTAGTCCTGTTCCCCGCTGACTGACTGACAAGGGGTCAGAGAAACTGGGCCTTGTGAGCTGGCAACAGGGTGTCTCTGACAGCGTCAGGGAAACGAAGAAAGGCCCTGGAGCGGGAGCGGAGGGGAAGCTAACTGTGTGACCATCTAGGCAGCAGGTGGAAAGGTGGCCCAGACTCTCCAGCACACCTGCTGCTCCCAGACTCTCATCGTACATTCCCCTGAGACCATCTGCCCTTTACAGCAGATTATCAACATATTGGTGACAAATATGCTTGGCTCTCTGGAGTGGTCGTTTCCTACCATGAGGGCTTGGGTTGCTCTCCGTGGGACTGGTACTGGAGGACAGAACAAAACTGGCCCCTGCCTTCCTCCCGCCTTGAGCCTCTAGTTCCTCGAATTTCCAATAGCAGTTCTGTAAAAAGCCAAGGGTGAGGGAGAGAAGAGAGCCCTGTCAAAGGGAGCTTACCTACTTCCCCAGGACTCCCTCCGGCCACTCCCCCCTGGCCAAGCATTTTTTAAGTTGTACACTTGGCCCCATTTTGCTTGGGACAATGCCAAGTGCAAAGGACACTCAAAGAGGTCCCTTTGACTGCACGCAAAACAATGAGATTTCTACAAGCCTTGAGGAAGACCCAACAACTTGTATTGTCTGGGGAGACAAAACTGTCTCCCTTTTCTCTCCCTTGCTGAGAACACAGTGCTTCTACAAAGTGGTTGTGCGGTCTCTTACTTGTGCCTCACTTCCTGAGCTACTGAAAGGATGGCCTTGAACTGTCACGGGCTCTCGGACTATAGGGCAGAGTGTGGCCCCAGACGAGCAGATAACTTGAGCGCTTGTGTCTCACACTCAAAGGCTCACTGTCTTACCTCTCAGTGTCTCCGGTCCCCAAGGCGAGCCATATGTGCTGTGTGGGCCCAGCTTCAAAGCGAGGCACACCTTCCTGCAGGCGAGACCTTGTTCCATCTGGAAGCATTCTGAGGAAGGGGACATTTGACAGCGGACGTTGCCGCGTGTCGTCCCCACATCACTGGGGGAAGCTGTCACCTTGTAATTTTCAGGTGTGTGTTTTGCAAATGCTCCCTGGACGGCCCTAAATGACCACGTGTGTTGGCAGCACCCTCTACTTCTCACCTACCCTTCCAGCCCCAGGAGAGCACTTCACCGCTGCTCGCGGGAACTACCCAAGGCAAGAATCACAGACCTGGCTTGTTTTCTCAGGAAGGGGCCTCCATAGAGCCGTAAAGTAAGACAACACTTGTTTTTCTGTAGGGAACCTTTTTTCCCATTGGTTTCAAAAAGCCCAGACACTGCCTATAGGAGCCGACGCTTTCAGCCGAATTCTGTCCTGTTCCCTTCCTCTCTCCAAAGCCCTGAGTCCCTCAAGTAACATCTTCCTAACTTCCCTGAGCCAAGAGGCAGAAGGACTCTTTCCAGTTTGTATTTAACCTAAAGGATTTGGCAGAAGAAAGGAGGTCCAGATTCGTTTCACTGATAAAACAGAGCTAATAAAGTTCTCCCTGATCAGTTTTGCTCCTAAAGGTCAAACTGCGGTGACAGCTCCCCTACCACGGACACCACACAAAACCGGAAGGAAGTCAAACTCAGAACCCCGTTTCCAATTGGGTCTCAGTTTTCATTTCCTCATTTATTACAGGCAATCCAAACTAGTTAAATTAACTAGTTCTCTTAAAGTTCAGTAAAAATGACCCTGTTCTGCGTTTTGTGCCCAGCGGTCTCTCCTGAGGGAACGTGAGCACACACACCCAGGCTGCTTTGTGAACACCTAGCTGACGTGACTGCGGTCATTAAAGAACTGAAAACAAGGTACATGCACATATTTGTAAGTAACCTGAGCCTTTCTAGAAGGGCCCTGCCTTGGGAAATACACAGAAAAAGTAGTAATCAGGTTTACCTGGAATGTCAATCAGGAGAGTTTGAAATGGCTTCACCACGAAAGGCCATTCTTATTTCATTGGCACTGTCTGAAAAGCTTTCAGAACTAATCCTTAGAAAGAGTTCACTTTCTTTTCCCTGGCATAAGATCACAGGTTTCCTGGCATCTCTTGGCGAGAAGGAAATAAAATTATGTGCCTCTGATAAAGTAGGCTTGGGACTCTTGATGGCTGCCTCCTGTGGTACCTTGAATAAAGCTTCCTTTCTCCTTCAGCCGGACATGTATTTTGTATCTTGGTTCATCCCTTGATGCTCAGAGCTGTCCTTCTGATTGCTGAGTCCCGCACATGACCTTCAACAGGAAGCCACTGTCCCTTCAGCTTCATTGTGGACTTGCCAGCAACATTTGCGAGGTCACTGCTGCCTCTGTTCCATGGGGTCCTGGAAGGTACATCCCTGACAGCAATTGATCTCAGACTGAGAGAGGACCTCAGTCCTTTCTCCCTATTGGGAGCAAGAGAACTTAATGAAAGCCAGAACCCGAATTCCTGCCTAATGGGTGTCCTTACCCAAGGCTGGTGCTCAGGTCCTCTGTAAGCACAACAATTCCAGGGAGCTTACCCACTCTTCTCCTTCTTCCTTCCTGCTCCTGGGGACCTAGAGGATTTGTATAAAGAAAACAGAGGCTAAGTGTGCTTCTTTCCCAGCTGTCTCCAGCTGTACCCATCCATGATGATTAGCCTCTCCTGGAAATCTTTGAGCTCCCGGAACTGCCCCGTATGAACAGACCTTCCTGTGAGCTGGTCCGTGTCCAGGGTATCCTGAAAAATGATGCATGGAGGTGCTGTTTATCTTCAGACTGCCCCATTTATCTTCCAGTGTTTGTTAAAGCACATCTTCCATGACTTCCTGGACCCAAGAGTCCTGGTCAGGAATCCATCGACCCCCAAATAGATGTACAAAGAGCAGGGACTCCTCACACTCCTTTAAATTGCATGTGAGTTGTTCCATATGTGATTTTATTTCCCAGAGGTGAGAATCTAGCGTCCATCTTGTATTCAAAGAGGTCTGCAATACTGAAAAGATTAAAAACAGATGTTTTCTCGCACTATTTGTCTCATTCTGACATCCTAGGAGACTCTGATCACATTTGCCGCTTTCCCACCAAACCCAAACCTAAAAACGCTTCATCTGAGAGTGTGACAGTGTCCGGGTGGAATTTCTGGGCCCGTCTGTGTGTGGAAGAAGGCACGAGCAGTTGAGAGGTGGGTGAGGCACTCCTTCACCTTGATATGACTATGATTTCCAGAAAATTCTGAGGTTGAGTGGATAGTAAGTACTACAGATCATTTTCACAACTGCCTTGATAAGAGCAGACTCTTTAAGGAAGACAAAAGATGTGTTTGGTTCTTGGAGATTCTCAAAGACCTAACTTTACTCCGCCCCAGACCTGGTCTTCCCCTGGTCCCCTTATGTTGAGAGATTAGGACCAGTGCCTCTAGAATGGTGGAAGGATGACTCAATCCTAGGAAAGCTTCCTCAGAAAGTTGAGAAGGCTTCCTATGTATGGGGGGTGGCAGAACTCACGAGAGGGGTGTCTATATGCTAGTGGGACTGAGAGCTGGACGTCCCGATGTAAGACCCTCTTTATGGTGGAACTCGCCAATTCAGTGGGTTTCTGCGTCCAGTTGCCTCTCCCGGGAACTCTACCCAGTCTTCCGATCTTCCTGCTCTGACCAGCATCGTAAGACACTCCCCTCCACTCTGCGCAAAAGATGGTGCTTCTTCAGGCCCACATCCTAACCTCTCTCTATTCCGTGGCACCATGTGGCTGTGATTTGGGTGTCTAATGAGTGTCTCACACATACGTGCGAGAACTTGACGCTCGGATCTGGGACTCTTTTCTTGTGTCCTTCTTTTAGTTAGATGCACACTTCTCCTTCTGGTTGCTCATGCCACAAAATCTGGGAGCTACCCCTGAAATCTTTCTCCCTGACCCTCCATGTCCAACACATCCTTATCTAACAAAAAGCCCTGCTACATCCACCTCTAAAATACATCTCATTTCTGCCTACTTCTCTCCATTTCCACTACCTCTAACACCTGCCATCACGTCTAATGAGAAGGTGACATGCCTAACAGGATTTCTGTGCTTCTCCCACTCTCATTTCTCTTAGTTAGTGTAGACAGAGTGAATTTTTAATAATGCAAATCTGGTCACTGCACTCGCCAGCTTAAAACCCCAACAAGAGCTTCGTATTGCACGTGGGATAAAGTCCAAACCTCTCATCTCCCGTGGAGGTCACAGTCTCCATGACTCCTGCCCCTTGTACACCCTCCTCCTCCTTCTCTTCCTGGCTTTGTTCTCTGTGCCCCAGACACCCTGGCCTTGCCCGACCTTCAAAGCATTCAGCTGATTCCTTTACAATAATAGATCTTCATTCTCTTTTCTCCCTCCCCACAGTGAGGTAGTGAGAAGACATCTATAGATCATTGTATTCTGTGAGGGAAGCAGGATAAGTGCATCTTTCAGGTTGAGAAAGACCTGAAAAGTCCCTCTCCTCTACCATCCTGCAGTCATTGATTTTACGGTACTCACTACATAATACGATAATACTCCTTCCCACCCCAGCTGTAGCAGCTTAAGGATTGTCGTTTCATTATTTTATATCCACCAAGTGTGATCCACAAAGCAAGGTATTTTAAGGCACCACTTATTTAAAAAGCTGTGTTTGCAAATGCAAGGCAACACCAGCCTAACTTTTCTTTTATTGTCTCATTCTATTTTTACAAGTGCCCCTGAGACATCAGTTCTATTCTTTAATCATTAAAGAAGCCAGGGAGCTATTATCAAATTTTCCTTGATGATATTTCAAATAAATAAAATGGCCTTAGACAATGGGACAGAAACAGGAGTAGAGTAATGTGCATATACTTTTAACTTCTGTTAATATAGAAATAAAATACAAAAGCAAAAATTAAGCATTTAAACAATGTCTGTTTTAACTCTTTGTTATAAAATTATTAAAAACATACAATAGTAGAGAACGAGGGAGCAGTATAATAAATCTCATGTGTCTATCACTTAGTTTCAATAATTATTAACTCATGGTGAATCTCGTTGCCTAGATACCTCCCCCAACCCTCCCTCCCAAACTAGATTTTCAAGAAAAATCCCTGTCAACATTTTTCATCTGCAAATATTTCATCATGCATTTCTAGTAGTTAAGGACTTTTTAAAAATACGATCACAACATAATTATCACATCTGAATTAGCAATAATTCATTAATATCATAAATTATTCAGTCATTATTCAAATTTCTAAGAGTATCTCAAAATGTTTTTATGGTTGGTTTACTGGAATCAGGATTAGTATGTACACATTGTGTTTGGCTGATACAACTCTTAAGTATCTTTTAACCCTGAGAGGTCCCCTCTCTACATTTTCCTTTCAATTTATTTATTGAAAACATTAAAAAAAACTAGGTCCTTTTTCGTATAAATTTTGCTAGTTGCATTCTCATGGTCTCATTTCCCATGTTCTTCAGCCTTCCATATTTCTTAAAAACGGGTGTGGGGACAAAGCCCCAAAAAGCAGTTTCCAGGCTCTCGGCCTCACATAGAAAGGTGCAGGCTCGGGTAGTAAATGGCCATCAACTGTGATCAGATGGCCAGCAGCTGTGGCTAGTTGGCTGTCAGCTGTTACCCGTAAGCCATAGCCACTAATATAACTGCTGTGGCTACGCTAGCGAGAAGATGGTGGCTGGCAAGCGCGGAGTGCTATTAGGCAGATTATGTAGATCCTGCTTCCTGTGTCTTCAGCCCAGCCACCAGCGAGAATATATTGGTTTGACTCCCCTACTTATGGCTCCATGGGTGTTCCTTTTTGGCCTCACCATGTCCTGCATTCTTATGTGGGGAGCGGGACCAGAGACCCGCTGGACGCCCTGCACGACAACTGGTAATTAGATATCTAGAGGCTTTATCAGATTAAGTTTCCATTTTTTAGAAAGAACAATTTATGATTGTGTACTTCCTTTGGGAGACACACAATGTCTAATTGTCTCTCTGTGATGTAACCATTGATTACTGGTTCCAGTACTGTCAGTCTTTCCGTCATTTTTAGTTCCCTGTCAGTTCTTCTTCTAACATTTTAGCAACCATGATGGTCTCCATTGCCATATCCATTATTTCACGAAGGCCCGAGAAATGCTGATGCTATATTAATCCTTCTGCATTTATTAGCTGGAGTTCTGCTGTAAGGAAAGGCTTTTCTTCATGAACTGTATAATTACCCTAAACATGGGAAAAGGGGACAAAAGTCTAATACTTGTCCTCTTTTCCAGTGTTTAGCATAGTGACTTAGTTCCTTAGCATCTGCCAACAGCAACTAGTGGTGGTTTTTCTTTTCAGTATCATGTTGGATTCATGACATTTGACATCCTTAAGTTCTTTGCAGTTACTATTCTCTTTGAAAATGGAACGGTTCCATCTTTGGTGGGCGATGGCCTCTTAGAGCAGGAAACTAAGGCCTTTGACACAACCTCAGTGGTCTTAAATAGATTCTCTTATTTTCTGGTATGAGAGAGTCCAGGCTCACCTTGTCTGTTTCCTGGACCGGAGCTGAAGTAGGCATTTCCCCAAAGAGCCTGGTGACGGGATGAAATAAGATGGCAATATGAGCACCCGAGATGCTCACTGCTCTGGGGTGTGTTTTGTTTTGTTTTGTTGTGTTTTATTGTTTGTTTGTTTTTGATTTTGTTTTTGGTTCTTTCAGTAGACAAAGCCAGAAAATAAGCATTTTTAAAAGAAAAAAAATATCTCACGAGCATAATGATATAGCCAATTTGGGGATGAAAAAGGGGCCCCATACTAAACCTGAGGAGCTCAGGGGAGGGAAGCATGGTAGGCCCCACAAACTCAGAGACTGAAAGTAACCACACAGGATGGTCTGAACATAAAAATTCATAACTGAAAGCAGGTCATGGCGGGTAGTTCCATCCTTCAGAAAAGTCAGTCTTTACCTTAAGTGAGCCTTTCTACTGTCTTTTTGCATCTAAGATAACATACCTTTAGACTATCAGAGGCATTCCTTTTTCCAGATCCCTCAGGGTACAACCCACCTCACCAGAGCAGGAGACCACAGGACCCCTCACTGTTATCTTGTTCCCCAAATACCATCTCTATGTGCTGTAAATGTTAATTATTAACTCTCCTGTACCCACCCATGTAAAAGGCATATGTGTCTCTCCGTGTTACCTTTTATCCAATCCCAGAGGTTTCTCTGCTTTCCTTTCTCCTACCCCCTTAATCTACCACCAGTGGATGTCATGTAACCCTCTTCATATCTCCTCCTTTGATTTTATTGTACAAGGTGTGATTAAAAAAAATATGGTGAATGTTTAAATTTTTTAAAAATGTATTACAGTGAAAGACACATTGCCATTAATCGCCTTCAAAATCTTTCCCTCACTTTGAACACATTTATCCCTCATTCTTGCCACTTTCTGAAGCAGCTCTGAAAGTCCTCTTTTGTGAGTGTCTTTACTTCCTCCTCCATCATAACAATGCTCTGTGTCACACATCGCTTCTGGTACAGCAATTTCTGCGAAATAAAATCATTATGGTGTGTCCTCATCTACCTTATTTACCAGATCTGGCACCATGTGACTTCTGGCTCTTCCCCAAAGTCCAAATGATTCAGGACATTGAGGCAGCCATGACAGCATAACTAAAGACATATATAAATATAAAAAATATATACACATTTTAAGGAAGGAAAAAACTATTAAAATTGTAATACTCAATATATACGGATAGTAAAGATGAATACAAGTCACGTTTGACTTCTGCAATTACAAGAGGTGCTCAAAGTGGTTCCCATCAGCGTCCTTTTTTTGGCACCCCCAGTATACATATCATATCATCTTTCATTCTGTTGACTTTGGCAAGTGTACAGCAGATTTTCATGATCATTGTATATTTTTGTCATTGAAATGTATCTTCTTTTTAAATTTTGCAATTGTAACTGTATTATTAACTTTAAATAAAGCAGTAGAAATAAAAAATGAAACACACACACACACACACACACACACACACACACACCACACAGGGTGCCAAAAAATGTATACACACTTTAAGAAGGGAAAAAACTGTATTAAATTGTAGTGTTCAATATATACCAATAACAAAAGATGAATACAAGTCCTGTGTATACATTTTTTGGGCACCCTGGTATTTAAAGCACATGGGCATTGCTCTGCCCACCTTGATTCTTGTGTTGCATCTCCCCTCTCCATCTTCTAGCAATGCAAAGCTGCAATCGTTGTACGGGGACACTGGCCATAGGAATGGTGCACGCGTCATCGCTGTGAGCTCTCACAGGGTCACTCAATAGGTTGGTTACGTGCTTTGAGCCTGGAGGAGGCCTCGTCATCTGGAAGCTCCGGGCCCTCTGCGAGCCACAACATGACTCAGTGAAATGATCAAAATCCTTGAAATGACAGGGCTGAGAAGGCCAGTTTTAGTTTTACGACTAACACTGGGTTGCTTTGGGCAAGACACTTAAACTCTCTGTGCCTACCTGACCATTAAAATAAATTGTCTATTGTGTAGCCTTTGGGGTGCTCAGAGAAAGGGTCCATAACACTCTCCAGACGTGACAATCATGGACGTTCCAGGAGAAATACTCACCCTCCTCATTATACATACAAAGTCTGTTCTCTTGGGTTATACTGTTTTGTATTTGCAACTCACATTTATTTTTCTCTTCCTCTTAGATTCCTGTCCTATTTGAAGTTTCTGCTCAGGATCCATCTGCTCCATGCCTGAGCGCCATTACCAGCTTAGGTTGTCTATTTCTCCCTCCTCTTACTTTACAGTTCAGCAATACAGACTTAGAGCAATTTATCTCGTCCACTGAGGCCATCCATTCCTGTGTACTGCTCCATGCCACCCACACCTAGTGGTGCTGTGTGGGAACTTTCCAGGCCTCATGGTAGGTTTCCAGTTTTCATTTCGTGTTTGTTGTGGTTTGAGCCTGGCACTGATTAATTTGTGCGACGAGCTCATTCTTTAACAGAATATCATATTTATGATAATCCGTAACCCTCATTACAATCAGCAAGGCCAAGGAGTACCTATGAGATGTAATAATTCTGAACTTACTAAAATCCCACACACAGCCCAGGCTTCCTCATGAGCCCTAACGTTTGCCAAGGTCAAATGGTTGCTCAGTGGCGCGATTTCCTTCGTTCTATTTCTATACTGATTTAAAACACTGGAAAGCCAAGACAACACTACCTCAGTCCTTTGCAGAATGTTATTTTTGACAAGTGATTTAATGTAATGTTCTCTTCTTTATTAGCATTCAAAACAAGATGATTAAAGAGATTGCCCAGCATTCTTTATGCAAAGACTAATTTGATAAATTTTATGTTCTAAGAAGGGTTTTTCTTCCTGCAAATGGACTTACATGCTTTCTCTTATCAAAAACTTTAAAATATCATATATAAATATATATGACGTAAAATTATACTATATAAATATATGTATATATATTCTGTTCTACATGAAAGAAAGCTTTATGTCAAATTCATTACCAAGTACTGCTTCCTTTAAAGAATGGCAGGGATTTTATTTTAAATAACTTGTTTTAACCCTTAAGTGTTTCAGATCCTTTTGGAAACAACCACAGCACAAATACTGATTTAATTTTTATTGCAAAACATGATGTATAGGGGAGTCCTAGAGAGGTCATGGTATAAAGACCACTCTAGCCCCCGGCCCCCCAACTCTCTTCCCTCTTGATTTTGGTAGATTTTACCTGGGTTCAACTTCTCTCTTTTTAAATTTTTTTGTAGGCTTAAGCCCTAAATTTCCTCTCTATTTGTTCATAATGTCAAATACTATAGTTTCAATTCCTTCTCATAATAATAATAATGAAAGCCAGGTAGAACTAGTGATATTTTTAAAATCTCTTTTATCTAAAATCCAAATGTCCAAAATTCCAAAATACAATCTGTGCCAGTTTTCTTGACTCTACGTCATTTAACCAATGGTTTTAGTCATTAAACCATCGCATATTGTAATATTTTGTCTCTGTGTTTAGGAGCTTGTTCAATTTAAATAAATTTTTAAAAACTTTTATTTATTTAAGTGTGCTTTTCCAGGATCCACCAGCTCCGAGTCAAGTAGTTGTTTCTATCTAGTTGTGGAGGGCGCAGCTCACACTGGCCCACGTGGGGATCGAACCAGCAACCCTGGTGCTATGAGCACTGTGCTCTAAACAACTGAGCTAACCGGCTGCCCCCACTTTAAACAATCTTAATGATCCCACTTTTAGGGTGAAGTAGTGCAGGATTTGATATCCTGTATTTCCAGGGTTGGCCAGAGGGCAGATATCCATCTGCCACCTGTGCCACCCTAAGGTGACAGTCCCCTATAGGCCAGCCTTTGTCTTTTGTACTCAGGTCTGTCCCACACCCTTTCCCTGAAAGCTACGTTCTTGGGGCTCCCGTGTCAACTGGCTTCTAATTTCATTTCAAAAAAAGGAGGCACAGGCAGGAGACAGGAGAACAGGACGAAGGAGGAGGCCAGACATTTCTACTCTCCTTCCCCTGAAGCCCGCCACCAGTAACAGTGGCATCTCCTTGGATCGGGCCTCCCTCCATGGTCCTAGCTTCTGGGCCGCCTCATGGATCCACTACCCCCGGGCGGCTCTGAACTTGGATTCTGAGTGCACCATTTGTATTAGTTTCTTAAAGCTTGGCTAACAAGATACCACAAGCCAGGTGGCTAAAAACCGCAGCACCCCCATCACAGTTCTGGAGGTAGGAAGCCCAAGATCAAGGTCTGGGTCATTAAGGCCACAGTTCCTCTGAGACTCTGGGTAGAATCCTGCCTTAGCTTTCCCTAGCTTCTGGTGCCAACCACAGGCCTGGCCTCCCTGTTTGCAGTTGCACCATTCCAATGTTTGCAGTTGCACCATTCCAATGTCCATCTCCACCATCACATGGCCTCTTCCTCTTGTGTCTGTCACTTTGTCTCTTCTCTTCTTATAAGGACAACACTCATTGGGTTAGGGGCCTCGCTACTCCAGTAAAACCTCACCTTAACTTGTGACATCTGCAATAGCCCTATTTCCAAACAAGGTCCCATTCTGCAGTACTGGGTGTTAGGAATTCAACATATCATTTTGGGGGAACACGATTGAATCCGTAACACCCTTCTTCCTTTGTGGTGGCAGCCAACTACTGTTAGGCATTTCTGTGTTCTTTCACTGCCCCCTGTTGGTCATTTCAGCTCTTACAGCACCTTCCTAAACTAGAACTTCCCTTTATTGAAGTCCTTCCCTTGAGCTCCCTGGTTGGGCGTGGCTTTCCTGACTTTAGTCTCCAACCGCATGGAAATGTTTTCTCTCTGGGTTCACTCCACTGATTTGGCTCCCTGTGGACCTTGACAAAGCACCACTTGGGGAGGTATCTCATTCCAAGGATAATATCTTCTATAAAGTGAATGGTGGGGTGCATGGGGAGTGAATAATGGTCAATGAATGCACTGTGCAAATCTTCCCAAAATAATGGAGATGGGAACTTTCTCTGGCTGGCTCTACATGGCACTAAAGTCAGGGCATGAAAAGGGCTCCAGTTTTATCATTACTAAAGGTTTGCTGACATCTAAAGACAGGATAGTACAGGTATTAACAAATAAGTCACGGGGATGTAATGTACAGCATAGGGAATATAGTCAATACTATTGTGATGGCGTGGTACGGTGTCAGATGGTGGCTGGACTTATGGTGATCACTTCTTTAGGTATTTAAATGTTGAATAACTATGATGTACACCTGAAACTAATATAATATTGTATGTTAACTATATTTTTAATAAATATCTTTTTAAAATAATAAAAAATATATAAGGCAGAAGGTGTAATTTCATTCATTCATTCATTAAGTTGGTTGATCATTCATTCATTTAGTAATAGTTACCCAGTGTCTGTTATATGTCTGACCTCCTTTTATATGATGGAGATATATAGCAGAAAACAAATACATCAAGGTTTTTGTTCTTAATAGAGCTTAAATTTTAGTAAGAGAAAGAGTTAATAAATAAAAAGAAAATTAGAGTTAAATAAAAAAGAAAATGAGTGATAAGGGCTTTAATAAAACTAAAACAGCCAATGTAATAGAGCTTAGATGGTTCATTGAACATTACCCTTGATTTCTCTCTTTCTCCTTGGGTGGGACACGCCTCTCTAAGTGGCTATAATTCAGCCACTTGAGCTGAATGACAAGAAAGAGCCAGTTTTGCAAAAACTGGGGAAAGAACATTTCAGGCAGGGAAAACATTAAGTGTAAATTCCACAAAGCAAGAATAAACTCCAGAGTCTGAGGAATGTAAGAGGCCTGGACATCTGAATACGCTGAGTGGGGGACCATGGACTGAAGGGAAATCAAAGGGTAAAAGGCCAGGTCAAGTAGGGTCTTGCTGGAATTTCAGTTCTGTGCTGTCATCGGTGGGAACTTTTGGGAGGGTTTTTAAAGGATGGAAGAGAAATTATATAACCCTTATGTGTATGGAATAGAATTCGGCGAGGAAAGAATGAAACCGAGGAGACCAGTGAATAGAATAATCCAAGTAACACACGGGGTGGTGGCCGTGGCAATGGAGAGAGGTAGAACAAATACGGGGACATTTCTCAGGTAGCTTCATGAGACTTAGCAATGAACTAGGGGATGGAGTGTAGACAGATATTAGGGCGGCCCCAGTTAACCCTGCCTCTGGGGGTTCATGCTCTTGTGTGGTTATGCCCTTCCTTGAGTGTGGACAGGCTTGTGACTTGCTTCTCACCAACACATTATGACAGCAGTGATGGATGCCACTTCCAAGATTACATCACATAAGTCTGTGACGTCAGTCTTGCTTGCCGACGCTATTGGCTCCTGCCGGCTGGTTGTCATGGGGTGAGCTGCCACGTGGAGGGGCCCATGCGGTGAGGAGCAAGGAGTGGGGCCCTCCGTCGGGTAACCCACCAGGAACGGAATCCTGCCAATAACTACGGTGGCAACGTCGTCCCCCCCGGGGAACCTGAGACCAGCCCCCGGCTGGGCTGACACCTCCACCCGACTGCAGCCTCCGAGAGCCTGCAGCAGTGAGGCTGTGCCTGTATTCCTGCCCGGAGACTGAGACAGGCGTGTCTGAGGCCGCTGTGTCCCACGTTACACAGTGACAGGTAAGGAACACGCAGAACCAGGGGGAACGAGGAGTCAGGCAGGCCTTCCGGGCTTGAACAATTGGCTGGAAGGGGGAATTATTTACTCTGCTGGGAAAGCCGTGGGAAGAGAGTTGAGGAGAAATCACGAGGGGGGTTTCCAGTGAGTGGTTGGGGACGTGTGTATGGAGCGTCACGGAGGAAGGTCATCCTCCTACAAGTGCGGTTTCATCACTGCATGTGGGTCAAATCACATGCATAACCCCCAGCTCGCCCTCCTGCAGCAGCGCTGTGTGGGCCCCCGAGGGCCTGGCTGCAGCTCCGCGCTCCTGCGCACGTGGCTGCACTTACTGGGGAGTCATCCTGGGAGTGGGGCCTGAGCGACCGGGTGCCACAGGGACGAGACCTTGAACGTCAGACCAACACGACTCGACAAGAGATTACAGACCGGAGTGCATCACCTAAGTATCATTTTTCTACATTTATACTCGAGAAACGAGGTTAAGAGAGGCTCAGTAATTCATCCAAGTTCGCCAAAGTCCCGTGGTGGGCTTGGGGTCTAAACCAGGTCAGTTTGGTTCCAAAGCCATGCTCTAGCCATTTGACCACACCTCCCTTCTACTTCTGTGGGTTACAAGGGGATGGATACTTAAACCATGAATCTGCTTCAGGAAAACGGGAAGCATTAGAAGAGAGAGAAATCGGAAGAAGGAAATATACTTAACTGGACCCTCGCTGGGCATCACCTCCACATATCTGGCCACCCTGATTAAGTAAGTGTTTCTGAATGAGAGTAAATGGACACACGCCAACCGTTGCAGTCATTATAACTGATTTGGGCATATATGTTGTTGAGGATAGTTAATCTGTTCAAGTAAAAACACTGTGAGAAGCATCTGCAACATTTTTTATTAGCATTGTGCTTTATGCTGGATGCTTAAAGTTCAGGTTACTCGCCCATATTTTGTGCGTAGAGATTTATACTAATAGGTAGAAAATAATTTTTTTCTCCGTAGGTGGCTGCTTCAGCAAGAGACAAACTAGTTTTTGTTTCTGAGAGAGTATGTATGTATGTTTATATACATATTATACATTTTTTTATATATTTTATATATTTATATGAAATATGTATCGTATTTTATATAACCTGCATTAATACAGTATTTTATGTGATATATAATAATTTGTATATATATGTATATATACATATATATGTATACAGTGATAAAACTTTTTATTTAATGACAAGGCTATTAGCACAAAAATATCCCTATTTGTCAGTCAGACTTCTAGTAAGTACTTACCTACCTGGAGAAAAACCCTGGGTCTAAAAGTATGCCAGAACTTTCTGCGTGCCTGCAATGGTTTACAAAAGCCACTCCACCACGTCATGTTTTTCTTCCTTTAGCTTTCAGTCTCCATGTCATCTACAGCGTATACTTTATAAAATGCTTAGCTATGTGGTTTCCCGTTCCACAGAAAATTAGAAGTGGCAAGTTCAAAGAAAACAAAGGGTAGTGCTATGAGTCATAAACCAAAAGCAGAAAAACTGCTTGATGTGGCGAAAGAACCAAAGACTCTTACCACCCATCGAGTAGAGCACACAGAGGCCACCATCCTTCGTGAGCGCGTGGCTCGTTCCGCTGAGTATTCGCCACTAAGGAATCAGAGAAGTGAATCTATGTTTGAATGCCATTTACCAAAATGGTTAAATGTTCACACTTTCATCTGTGACTAAACAAGTTTTAATTATAAAATTTGCTGGTGGGAAATAACTTATTTCCTAAAACTGAAGTCTAAGAGAGATTACAATACTGACTGTTTTTTATCCGCTGGGGCGAGTGGAGTGGGTAAAGAGAGTGGGCTGAGCACATGTGTCTACCACCCTACACCTCCCCACCGCCCCCAAATCCTTTTAAGTGACAGGAAAAAGAAATCTTTTAAAGAATAAATTCGTGACAGCACTGGGAGAATAAGGGGTGACATTGAGGGGTCCTGAACTTGTGAGGAATTCCTGGAAGATAGAAAGCAGATGGGATAAAATTGACAAGAATCGAGACCACAGCCCAACATATGCACAGAAAAACCTTCTAGGAAGATAAGAACAGATGGAGAAAAACCGCCAGCTCAGTGTCAACAATTAGAGAGCAGAAGGGGCCTTCAGCAACCATTGGGGTAATTAAAGAACCACACGAGGAACGTGGAGTCCGTTACCAGCCAGACCTCCTCAGGGAAGAGCAAACCCACACCAGCTTCCTAGAGGACCGATTAATCTCTCCCTCCTGAGGTGAAAATGGACACAAGTCATGTGTGTGGTGGGCGGAGGGGCATTGCACTAACAAGGGAGGAAGAGACAGAATACTGACCCCGGAGACAATTCCTGACAGAGAAACTTCTAGGCATTCTGATTACTAACATCAGAGAGATTTGAGATGACATTTCACAAGAACATGCAGCTGTGAAAAAGAGAAAAAGAACAAGTCAGAAATCTCAGGATTCTCAAATTACAAAAACAAACATTTAATGAAAGAAATGAAAAAAAGAATGGACACAATAATGAACAAATTGGTGATCTAAACTGAAGTTTGCCAACTTTTTCTGTGGAAGATCGGATTAAGAAGAGTTAAAAGACTTGAAAGCTCGTTTTAAGAGTTCCAACATATCTAATAAGAATTCCAGAATCAGATAATTGAATATGGTGAAATATAAAGAAAAATAAATGAAAATGTATATAGCTGTTTTTACATAGAAAGGGCCACGAGTACCATGTAGGAGAGATATAAATTGACAAGATTTATGAAGTCTCAGAGCTTTAGAGTAAATAGAGATTTTTGAAAGCTCCCAAAGGAAAAATGGATTATCTACATAGAATTAGAATCACATTATTGAAATTCTCATCAGCAAAGCTGAATGTTAGAAGAAATCCTAAGATGTTCTGAGGAGAAATTATTTGAAACCAAGAATTCTGTACCCAGTCAGAGAGCACTCAAATGGAAGCACAGTGATGTAAAACGATTTGTAGACATACAAGGACTTAGAAATAAGTTTTCTATAGAGTGAACATTTGCTGAAGGATGATTTACAGCAAAATGAAAGTTTGACGCAAGGAAAAAAATCGAAATAAAATATAGGCTAAATAGTAGTAAGCAAAGAACCTAGTAAAACTTATAGATAAGTTCAAATATATGGTAATTAATAAAGTTTAAAAAATCTAAAACTAAATTCTTAAATAATTATGCCAATGAAAGTAATGAGAGAGAAGGGGAAAATAATAGTGTGCTAAGATTTTGCCCTTTTGGTAAGGAAGAAGATAAAAATTAATTAATTTTAGACATGTATAGAGTCATACATCTTTAAACGGGCATGATACAAATGTAAGAATAACCACTTTGCAGTAGACGATAGAATAACTTCTAAACCTCCAAACCTACTGGAGAGAAAAAAACGCAACCAAAAAAGTGATCCATGTAATAAAAAGAGGAAAAGGGAAATAAAAGAAATAAGAAATCGTGGTATATAGACTGATATAAGAGACGATGGCACCTGGACATATCAGAAACTGCAATAAATATAAGTGGGCTAAATGTCAAATGTTTTCAAATTGTATATGCGTGTAAAAGCACTGAGAATATACAGAGGTCTATTCTATAGCCATTACCTTTGGAGGTTAGAGGGGCCTAGGAATGAAATGTGGGGCTTAGAAGTTGACGGGCTTTTGTATTGTTTAACCTTTACATGTGGAGAACACAGTCACGTATTTTATATATTTTTTTCATGTCAGGTTAAAAAATTACATACATTTAGCCCTAAGTTAAATGTTGAGGCATAACACACAATGGGATTTATAGACGATGTAATACAGAATTGTACACCTGAAATCTATGTAAATTTACTAACAATTGTCACCCCAATAAATTTAATAAAAATAAAAAATAAAAAAAATAAATGTTGAGGCATGTTAGCACACATACATTGTGACGGACTTATAGTCAGCCTCTCTGCTCAGCCTCCTGACCCCCACATGCAAAGGAGACCCCTTAGCCCAGTCTGCTTCATCTTTAGGGAATTACCATTTTCACCCATAACTCGAAGGTAGTAACTGGTTGAAGCATGTTTTAAACATACTTTTTAAACTATTGATTTATTTCTTATTACAAAAACACCCGTATAATTGAAAAATATTAAAACAGTATTTTTAGAAATAAACTTCCATAATTTCTTCATCAGTCTTAACAGTCTTAAAGTAACACTTAAAAAGAACAGTCATGGTACCACCTGAAGAAATCTCTACACCGGTGCCTAGATCGGTTTGTCCCCACCGGAACCACACCCAGATGACATGGGCGTGACCTCAGCCAGAATAAGGTTTGATGCATGAGGTAGGTTGAGGATAGTTCCCAAATATATGTCCACATCCTCATCTCTGGAACGTGTATATCTTACCTTACTCGGAGAAAGGGTCTGTGCAGATGTGATGAAGTTCAGGAGTTTGAAATTGGGAGATTATCAAAAGTGGGAGAGAACGTGAAAGATATTTATAAAGGACAGTTCTTTAGCTTGAATACACTTAAACTATGGAAAACTTGCCACAATCTTTTTATAAGAGAGTGAATGGCAGATTAGATAAAGATTACCCTTATGAAAGAGGGAGATTAGACCCAGAGAGAGACACAGAAGAGAAAGATACAATGATGGAGGCAGAGATTGGGCTGGAGAGGACAGTGGCCCTGCCAACACCTTCATCTCAGACTTCTGGCCTCCAAAACTGTGAGAGAATAGATTTCTGGTGTTTTCAGTCACCCAGTTTATAGTAAATTGGCACAGCAGCCACAGGAAAGTACCGTAGATAAATGCACACTGTACAAACCCGTGTAACTTCCCCAGTGTGTTACTGGGGCAGTGGTTTCCAGATTCTGGATTACAGGCGAGTGAAATACAATCTGGCAACCAACACTGGATTGGCCAATTATTTATTTCCAAAGTAACAAGAAAGACAAAAAATCCTGTTATGTTATCATTATCAATTCATAAAAAAGGACATTTAACATGAAAGTTATCTGTAAAAAATAGCTCTTTCACTTGAATACATTTACATTTTTAAAAACTCAAATAATATCCTTGTTCTCATTTTGCAACAGTCTTGATGGAAGCTTCATTTCTGGTGGGTTTTTGTCTGTAGCTGGGAATTTGGGACTCACTGGCTCTGTGAGCTTAAGTCGTAATTGATGTGTTCACTCACCTGCTTTTACCCCCATTCCATTCACCATCCCACCCAGCTCCTGCAGGAATATGGCAAAAGCTAAAAAACTCGTTCCTTTTTATTTCCCTCTATGAATTAGATTTAAACAATGGACACTAGTGAAGGAGTATCACTACACATGTTGGTTAGCAAGAAAGTTGCTGATTATCAAAAAGAATAACTTTCTAAGTTTTTGAATGTGAAAAAATTCTCTTCCTGTTAATATTTTTAAAGTATAATATTCATATGTTTTAAAGATTGATTAATGAAACTGAGAAAAACCACACATACAGCATCGAGGATTAAAAATGGGATAAAGAAAAATTTAAGAAGAAACAAGACAACACATTAGGAAGTAGATTAAAAAGGTGGAGAAGATCACACAGGATTTTCTTTGCTGCAATTTTCTTCTGGCCTCATGCCCTCTGTCTGCCCACCCTGGGCATTCACTGAGGCTGGAAAATATAGCTGAGAACAAAGAAATCATTTAAATACCTAAGTGTATGCCATTCATAACAGTAACCTATAACATATCTTAAAATAGTCTTAAGAAATGTGCAGAATCTATGCGAAGAAAACTCCAAAACTTGGCTAAGGCACCTAATGGAGAAACCCGTCGAGCTGGGTCCCTCCTGATGTGGTCCATTCCAGAATCAAATAGCTCTGCTGGCCCTGGGCCCCCTACTCTGGCACTAACCTTGTCTTCTTGCTGGGAGGGATGGGATTAAAAAGCTAATTTAATAACTCCCTGAAAAGTCCAGGCTAGAAGCCTATCTTCACGTGTGCTTCTGAGAATTACCCTAAAGGTAGACTCAAAACCAACCCTCATCTGTAAAACTAAGTTCCCTGACGACTGTCTTCTCTACAAACTTGAGTACATCTGCTTGTTTTGTCAGCAAACTGATAAGATATTTCTAGGAAAAAAAATTGTTTTTTAAATGTTTACTGAACTGCTCAAGTGAGCGTGGTATCTTAAACCACCAGCTCCTGAGCCAAGGTCATGGTCCTCCATGCAAAGAGCCTCGTGTATCTTTCGATCCCATGTGCGCCTACAAAAATTCTTAGCTGATCCAAAATCACAAATTAGAATCTCTGCTTCCGAATCAAACAACAAAGCAGTTAACAAAGTTGTGATTTGAGAAAGGAGAATTTAGGATGAGGAATTGCTTTCTGTCCGAGTATTTGCCTATTTGCTTTTCCATCATTGTCTTTAAAGACCATGCTTGGAGACGTTTACAAATAAAGGACTAGAATGGATTTGGGATCAACTCATCTAACTTCCTCAATTTTTTTGTAGATGGAAAACTGAAGTTCAGAGAGGCTATGTGAATTATCAGCAGGCACAAAGCCAGTGAGAAAGAATCGTAGGCCTGCCTCAGACACTGTGCTATTTCTCTTCCATCTTTAGTTTTCTGTCCTACGAAGTTGAAAGCAGAAAGTTCAAGAACAAGGAAGAACCACTGACTCCAAAAGGCCTTACATTGTTACATAGTTTAAGAAAAAATTATTAAATTTTATTATCAAATGTCATGTAATCTGCCTACCTCGTCCTTTACTGTCGGTGTCTAGTTACCTTATCCAGGTAGGTAAAGATAGTTATAACCCCAGCCCCTTCCTTCTCATCTTAGGTAATGGAGTGTTTACCAATGATCTAGGCTGGTCCTTGATAAGCTGATTATTAAACGTATGTTGCTCGTTCGCCAAATAGCATCTGTGTTTGTTTTTGCGACAATGTCAACCAAAACCAGGTACAGAGTACCTTTGTGAAAAGCATGGCTTACAGTCACCCATTTCGGTTGACGTCTTGAAAAAATTCTGGGGAGAATTGCCAGTTTCAGATTGGCACCAAGTCAGACTTTAGTGTATTCAGGGCTCCAGTTTGGCAGTTTCATCTGTTTTCCTTTGAGATTTATTTTGCTTTTTAATTCTTCAAACAAAGCCAATTGGACTTTGACCTTGGGCTTTGTCGGCAGGATCTGGTGCACAGTTCCTTGTTCAACTTCTGTTTTATTAATTGTGGGTTTCACAGCCTCCCCTCCAACCCTCTTCACAGCACCCAGGTAGTTGTGAGCACTGGGCTGGATGACTAGGATTGGAGCTTTGCTTAGGCACCTGTAAAGCATGGACCTGGAACGTTTTTTTTCTGTGGTGGCGGGATATTCTTCAGCCCTACCAGTGCAGGTACGTAACTGGGAACGTGACGTAGTTAAGGTTAATGATCTCATAACAACAGAGGTGCTTTTATAGGCAAGGCATTATCATCCTGCTGCAGCAATGACATATTACAAGTTGGCCTTCCTTCTGCCTTAACGTCACCCAGCCTGAGCGTCAGCGTCAGGCCTTTTGGGAGAGGCCATGCTTTGCTTTGAGCTCGCGTGGTCGGCATCACCTGACTGTCCAGCACCCACAGCACCTTTGTAAAGCCTGCTCCAAGTTTCCCCAGTGTGCAGTTTATACCCAGGAGTAAGGTGGCCTTTGGGGCAGCAGTACCTATTCTGTCAGGTCACGTAGTGGACAGCAGTTTACTAATGATTTTACTGCTAACCTTAATCCATTACCTAATGCACACAATACATTTTGACCTCAGCCATTGTACATCAGTGGCTGTCCCAGTAATACACTCACTTAACACCCTTTATGAGTGAATAACCAACGAGAGCAACCTTCAGGGGTCAGGGTCAGCACTCAGTGTTTCAGGCTGACATTGAACTTTCCCAACTGAAATTGAATGAGAAGAACTTTCTCCAGAGTGTATTTCCTATATTGGTAAAGTATCAGGCTGCCAGGATGCAGGCATCCATTACAGGCACCCTGAGGCTGGGAACAGCCCCTGTCCCTTTCACATTGAGCTAGAAGCCATTCTTCTGTCTCAGTGTCACTGGGAAATGACAGATTTACTATCCCACTTCCTAGATGGGGAAACTACCCTCTAGACACAGGAAATCATCAAATCCACACCATGATTCCCATATGAAATAGAAAAGAACCTTGTTCTCATGAAGCACAGCTTCCAGAAACAAACAAGAAGTGGGGAGATGGGGCCAGAGGCAGGAACCTGAGGTGCAAGTGGGTATCAGGTTCCAGACATCCGCTGGAAATTCCCTTATCTTTTTTTTTTTTTTTTAAATCTTTCTTCTTTTCCTTTCTATAAAGATCTGTTCTATTTCCTTGCCTGGGACAAGTCCTTTTATATTTACTGTTTGATGTGAAGTGATTTGCATGTAAAGGCCCTGTATTGGAGTCAAATGGGAGAAGGAAGGGCACCGAGTGTTCATTTACCAGATGTGGTGCTGACATCTTGGACACCACGCCCATCTGCTTAGCATTTCCACTCTGGGTGCCGTAACATTGCTTAACCCAGATAAGCCCTCTGCGGTAGGGCTCGCCTGGCCATCGCAGACTTTCGGGCGCACCCCACACTGACGGGGCACCCAGGGGTGTGAGTACTCAGGGCCGGCGCCCCTGTCCTCCTGGCCGTGTGTCAGCAGTAAGTCAGGGTCTCGTGGCGCTGCTGCTGCAGGAGCCATACACTAATTTGCCCAAAAGAAGACATGCCCTGGCTCTTAAGCTAAATCTTTCTAAACAAAAGAAAACAAAGCATCCCCTTGGCAAGTGGGGAGCCTGTGAGTGTGAGCTGCTTTCTCTGTCCTTTGCTATTCCCTAGTAGTTCATTCTAAGAATCCACAAAGAGCATATCACCGTCCTGTTCATGTGTGTAACAAGCATTTCACTGAGCACCTGGGAACTAAGAAGGTAAAAAATGAATAAACAGAGTCCAGAGCAGAGCCTCAAGGAGCAAACTGTCTACCCAGGTTGTTGCAGACAGTAGTTCTAAAGCAAGACAGAAAGATCCAGACTGGGGGCTCCTGGAGTTCCAAAGCAGGGTCGTGACTTCTAACTGGGAGAGTTTGGGGAGGGGTGGTGACTCAGCGGGCTCCGGACGGCCACCATATGTGTGTGTGTCAGGCGGGCGAGGTGTGGAGGGTCTGGACAGGGGACTAGGAGGGGCACAGCAAGAAAGGTCCAAGTCCACGTCGGCCCACAGGGTTTGCACCTCCTCTGCCAGGAGCACCGGTTGTGAAGGCGACATCACCGCCCACTGTCTGCAATACAGGCATCACCTCGTCTTTTTTCCTGACACATTCAACGAAGTCAGAGTCTACTCTTCCTTCCCAGAAGCCTCTGAAAAGTTCAGACCTGTGTCTGAAAGAGGTGTTAGTGAAATTAAAGAGTTTGGGTTGCTGTGGTGTGTTTTTTCTGGGGGTGGGGAGGAGTACTGTTCTTTGCTCAGTTTATCGTGCTGCCGCAAGTGCCAGCAGACTGCAGTGGCCATTGTCAGAGCAGGGTCTGTCAGTCGTGTGATGACACAGAGCCATCAGCTCAGCCGGGGCCAAGAGCTGCAGATGGTCCTCACTTGCTTCTTGGTAAAGGTCGATCTGGGGGAGCCACTAGCAGGAAGAAAGCACTGGCGTCCACACGCCAGCACATCCCGAAGCCCCAGGTCTCAGAAGACGTCGGAATGTCATAAGCCATCAGAAGTATGCATCAGGCTTCGGATAGGCAAGAGGTTGGGGAGGACTTACTCCAAAATCTGAAGTAAGAAAGCTGGTTTTGAGGGGGGAAAAAATCCGTTATTGCAGTTAAGTCTTTAAATACTTGTCCTGTTAAGAAAATTCATACCCTCTTGAGAAGGTTAGCCACGTTGCTTAAAGCACTGTTTATACTTGACATAAGGAGCATGAATGGACTGAATGTGCTCCCACAAGCATTTCTGGCACCATATTATCAGTATTGGACCACAGCCTTGATGAGGTGCAATCTTCAGACTGGACAGGCATTTCACAAGTGTTCGCTCTTCAAATTCCTCTAGTCTAAGAGAAGCCTGTAATATGGTGTCAGCTCTTCAGCTCCATTTGGTGTCAGCTCTTCAGCTTCAGGACCCAAGGACACAAGAACTTGGGTCCATATTTCCCTCAGGATTCTTTTCTCTTGAGTTAGATTCTGGCTGTACTTTCTCCATAAAGTCAGCCACAGATAAAGAGGCAATGTCAGTTGAGCTTTGTCCCAAGTTGTGTTTATCCTTCCTCAAAATACCACAGCAGCCTAAGGCTATAGAGGTATCCTCACAATATCTGCTCCCTCCTCCCTCTTGATGGACAATTGTGTAGTCTACGAGAAACCACCCTAGTAGAATTGCATTTTGCTATTGTTTGAGCCTCAAATTCCCTCCTAATGTTTCTACCAATTTTCTGTGCTGTGGTGAATCCCATAATTCCTTTTCCTATACTTAAAGATAAATGGAGACCCACTGCCACATTAATTAATATCTATAAAGGTGGGCTCCAGCATCCGAGAGAGATAGGACATCTATCTCCGTTCTGGAGTCAGGCGCCTGTCCTTCAGCTGCTACCACTTTGTGGTATATGGATTGTCACAAAGGACCCAGCTCAAAAGCATGTGTATAAATTTGCACAAATCTGTTACTATGTGCAGCAAGCCAACTCCGACCAAACATCAAGTTTAATAATCAAAGTGACAAGCTTCATTGTCAACAATATCATTTGTTTGTGGAAATTATTACATATCTTTTAAAATATTTTCTTCTCTAGATTAAATAACCCAAAGACTTTCAGTCTTTCTGGTTATAATCAACTTTCAATTTCTTTGGTTACTTTTTGCCTCTCACCTGATTTACCCTTAAGTCGTTTCCTAAGATACATAAGGGTTAAGATTGAACTTCCCCAACCAACACCTTTAGGGGACTAGCCAATGCTGCGTATGGTGTTGAGACAATTTCTTGGTCTCCCATTGTGCTGGCCATTTTCTGAATTTCACATCAGGGAGAAAGATTGAACAAGAAATTTATGTGCCATATTTGTATACAAGAGGCAGCCCTAAGTGTATAATCTAGATGCTGTTGTATTAGAACTTCACTGACATTTTAAGATTTGTGAGACCTCAGTATCCAATACTGTAATTGGAAATAGGACTGGCCCAGAAACCCTGAGACATATGGTTCTCCTATTGTGTTTCTAAATCCTATTGCTACATTTTCTTTTTGTTTTGTTTTGCATCTTACATATCAGACAGAAGAGGGTTTGTTCAATGTACAGTTAAATAAGACCTTCCAAAATCCTACCGATACTGTCCAATTCAACAAATATTTAGAAGTAAAAGAAGTTTTCTAGGTAAGTTCCATTCTACTCCAATTCTTTCCTTAGTGGATGAGAATAGACTTAGGATGTAGGAATCCAGTTACCCAGACAAGCAGGGGATTTACTGAACCTAATAGCCACCTAGGAGCCATAATCAGAGTTCCCAGCCTTAGCACTCCATGTATCAATTGGCAAACAGACCTCTTTTAGAGACGAAGGCACAATTACCTGCTGTTTTCAATTACTTCTTGCTTGATAAATGCAGTGGAAGGTACTTGTGTAGTTTCTGTAAACTCCATGAAATGCAGGAAGAAATCTTCAGGAGTCTTCCCACTGTGGGGAGACTTTCCAAAGCATCTGTCATGACTGTAGGGGAGGAACCTTAGAGGATCTTTAGTGTTAATAAAGATGTCTTACAAGCGGATTTGTGCTTAGGGCCCCTGAGTTTCTTCAAAGTGGTTTCTATTTTTGTTTTTCACTCTTTGTTGTAACCAAGAAGACATACATCAAGGATCTCTGATAGAAAATTCTTGTTTCCTAAAGCTTCTGCACCCTTCAAGGAATGCTGTTTAATGGCTTGTTAGAAGTGTTTGTAGAGGTTGTTTGTTTGTTTGTTTTGACTCCTTGAATCTTAAATAACATGATAAAACATTTGTGTTGCCCCTTCTGCGAAGGAACTGCCAGGTGGACAAAGAGTAAAAGAAAAACTGAATTAAATAAGAAAGATACTGGTGTTCTCTGGTGTACTCTATCTTTCTTTGTTAGATTCTAGAAACTTCTATGAGAGGATATATAGTCAACCTCAGTTATATAGTATTGTGCTTTATTTATATTTATAACATAAATTATTATACAAGTTCTTACAATTAGGTTCACGAACATCCTAGAAAAAGTGCTACATACCTCATTGTTGAATATCACTATGGTCACCTTCGAACTACTCCCCTTGGGAAGCTATGCACCGATGCCAGTGCCTAGTCCACCTTTCAAAGCAATTCTGGAACTCTTTTTCTGGAATGGCCATCAGAGCTGTCATCGTATTACCCTTGATGCCCTGAATGTCATCAAAATGTTTTTCTTTCAATATTTCCTTTATGTTCGGGTAAAGAAAGAAGTCATTGGAGCCCAGATCAGTGAGTAGGGAGGGTCTTTTAATACAGTTATTTATTTATTGGCTAAAAATTTCCTCACAGACAATGCCGTGTGAGCTGCTGCATCGTCGTGATGCAAGAGCCATGAATTATTGGTGAAAAGTTCAGGTCATGTAACTTTTTTATGCAGCCTTTTCAGCACTTTCAAATAGTAACAGTTTGTCCAGTTGGTACAAATTCATAATGAACAATCAATCCCTCTGATATCAAAAAAGGTTAGCAACCTCGTTGCAACAAGTTCGTCAACTTAATTGTCAGACCTCGCATATGTGTGTACACACACACACACACACACACACACACACATCTAGAAGGCAGTCTATTAGAAAGGCTGGGCCCCTCCTTTTCCCTCCCACAGACTCTGAAGCCAGTTCTCATTCAAGCAGGGATTCAAGCAGGGATGACAGACTGGCTTCTCCCTCTACCCGGAGGGAGCGGGGCCTGACCCAGCATACCCCATGACACCTCATGAATCTAAACATAGCAAATACTGAATGAGTTTTCCCATTTATAATCACAGAACTCCAGAGTTGGAAAGATACTTAGAGATCCCATAAGGCAACCCTCTTGTTTTTCTTATAAATCAGGAGCTGGATCCTGGGAAGTGAAGTCATTTGCCCAAGGGTAACACCTGCTTATTGGATGAGTGAAAGCTGGAGGTCAAACTCCTTACCCTCGGTTTGGATGCTTCCTACTCACTGCAATGTGCTGCTTGTTTGGTATTCGAGGGTAGCAAGGGAATCGGATCTGTTACCCCTGGCCTCTAGGAAGCAAGATTGCTCCATGGAGAAGATATGTATAATTGTCATGGATGAATAACAATAATAATGGTAACCCTACTAACAGCGAAAACAATATTGAGTATTTCAAATATATTATGCACTGGCCAATCAAATGAATTATCCAATTTAAACTTCATAACAACTCCATGAAGTGCATATTCTTATTATTCTAGTTTTAGCGGAGGAAAATGAGACTGTCGAGATGAACTCGCTTTAGCTCACACAGCTAGGCAACGATAGCAGAGGCATTTGAGTGGAGGTCATCTGGACTCCAAAACTAGCCTCTTTTTAATTGTTACCCTCAGGAGACAGACAGGAAAGGCAGGTGAGAATCTCAGGTAGAAGAAATAGTGTGTGCAGAGACATACAGGATACAAGAGAAAATACTGTTTGAGGCACTGCAAGTGCTCCATGAACCCATAGCTCAGGTGCTCGTTGTGAATCACGTATGGAGAGGAAGGGAGTCAGAGCATGAGGATAGACAGACAGCACGCATGGGAGTTAGATTTGATCTCAGGCAGGAGCGCTGGGATGAAGAGAAAAGGACAAAGTCAAATATTTAGGAAATGAAGAGAAAGAGAACCTAGTGATTTCCTGTCCATCCATTTAAATTGTCTTCCCAGGTGATACAATAGAGTTGATCTCTTCCTGTTATCAATGAACATCTTTCACAGTAAAACAAACAAACAAACAAACAAAAAAGATACTACAGTAAAATAATCAATAGAGATAGGTGAGTAACTATAGAAAATACAGAGAAATAATTTCTTGGTTTCTGTCTTAGTTTTAATCTTAGGCATACTAATCTACTTAGAGTTTAACAAATCTTATTAGGACAAACATGTTTTCTTCAACTAAAGTCATGTTTCATTTTAACATTGATTAGTTTGTGGGGGAGGGATTGTCTAAATAGAAAAACCAATGAAGCAGATAAGTTCTAAACCTTGGAGCACAGATGTTGTACCATACAAGAGATGTTTTATTCCAACTGGAAGGTGGCATTTTCCATATTTTTCTTGATTATTTTCTTTGCAAGATGAACATGAGCAATTGAAAGGGGAGTTGGAATTAGCACCATGAGGACTGTTTATTATTTATGAGATGGAAATAAACTCTATCTATATAACCAAAGTCATTAAAGCTCACATAAAATGTTCCCATCTTCTATGGACACAACTCTTTAACAAGCAAATTTCACATTCAGCCCTGAAATCAGAGTTGATTATCCAGGAGTATATGGAATATCCTGACCCAAGCCCTCCCTGCATCCCAGCAGTACTGTCCCAAGGAAGCAACATGCAGAAACAGTGTTTTCAAGCTCGTCTGGCCCAGCTGACCATAAACTGTTTCTGAGCACTCACCGCTGACCCACGCTCAGCTTACACCTCTCCCTGGCTCTCACCTCTCTCATTGTGCACCCTTCCCACTGTGTTGGGAGGTGGTTCTCTCCACCTCCCTTTCTGTTGTGAATTGCTCCCTCTCAGCCTTGGGGGACAAAACCCAACCACCTGCCTTTTGCCCGGGTCCCCGGGCACCCAGCTGAGCTCACAGCACGACTGGCACCCAGAGTTCAGTCTTAGCTGCCCACTGAAGTGTCAGCTCCACACCTGCAGCGACTGAGGTTTGTTTTGTTGCAAACATGTCCCCAGTATCTAGAATGGGGCCTGGAAAATACTCAATGCTCAGTAAGTATTTGTTAAATGGAAAAAGTAGATGCACTGGTATATTACATTCTTAACAAAGAAGAATTTTACATTTAAGCATAATGAAATCTACTCACCTTTCCCTTATGGTGCCTGTTTCAGTGTTAGGGTTGGAATTCATTAACATCTCCAAATTTGTGAAAAAATTTTCATAAGTGCGTATATTTATTTACAAATATTTGCATAATACATATATTTATATATGTTATATATAAGGTACATGCATATATATGTATAGAGAGAGGGAGAGAGAGAGATGATTACATTTTACCAAGTAAGTTCTACGTGCCAGACACTGCGTTAAATATTTTCTGTGTTTTCTCATTTATCTTCACAAGGCTTTGTGGTGGATAGGAGTACCCTCATTTTTTTTTCCAGATGAAAGGAACCAAGATTTAGGTGACTACTCTATATTCACACAAAGACTATTTTTATGTTTCGTATTTAGATTCTAAGTTTCAATCAGTCCGGAATTTATGTTGGTGTCTGGTAGCGGTTCTATTCAAGTTCATGGCTTCTGAGGTCTAAAATCCATAAGAACTGCATATATGTATATACACACACACACACACACACACACACTCACACACACTTGTAGTGTGTGTGAGTGTGTGTGTATATGAATGTGTGTGTGAGTGTGTGTGGAAAGGATCAATATCTCTCATCAGATTCTTTTAGTGGTTTAAGAACTGTAAATAATTACAAATCATTGGTCTAAGTTAGAGATAATTTTATTCTAAATGAAATCCCAGTTTTCCTAATGCTGTGCATTGAAAACCTATCCTTTTCCCTAGTAATTAAAAAAAAATAATGTTAATTAAATCAACAGCTAGAGCTCTGATGTCAGAGAGACCTGGATTTGAATCACAATTTGACCATCCACTAGGTCTGTGATTTTAGGCAACTTCATCTCTCGGAGCATATATCCATACCTGCAAACTGGGGTAATAAAGTAGCATCTCCTAAACCTGGATTAGGATTAAATTAGTTAATACAGGTAGACATGTTTACAGAAACAAGTAACAATCCCCTACAAACCCACATCTGGGTCCAGAACCTATTAGCATTTTATTGTACATGTTATCAACACTAAGATTACAAAGCTTATACTATTTTGGATCATCTTCTTTTCGTAATACATTTTCACAATTTCATAATACATTGGAAACATTTTCCAATGTTCTTAATTACTCCTCTGCATTATCATTTGTAAATGCCTTCATAATAATCCACTATTCGATATGCCATAATTTATTGAAGAAACTTCCTGTTCTGGTGGTTGTTTTTCCTGCTCTTTCATTGTTGTATCAGCCTCTGAAGACTGATGATTGATCTACACCGGCCACTTGTGCTTGCTCGGCTAACTCAGCTAACTGGTAAACCAAGATGTCCCTCGTGACCCTTACATGGAAACCACAGGGAGTGCCTCAGGGGTTTTCACAAGGCTGGAAAGAGATGAAGGATGTAAAAGTTTAGCATAGCACCTGGCACATGGTAAGCACTGAACGAATGACAGCTAATTTTATTCAAAAATTGGCATGGACATATTTATAGAAACATTTTTGTGTGTATTTATGATGTTTTGGTTAAGATGAAATCTTAGAGGTAAAATAGTTGAATCAAAGGTATATTCATACATTTTTGATATTTGGTATTGCTAACTTTACACCTGGAGATATTAGCAAAGTAGTAAAGTTGCTTTTATCTGAGGTATATGAGATGGTTTTCGCTCCTTTTCCTTACCAGATTTTTGATAATTTATAGTTTTTTAATTGGCCATTTATATAGGCAAATATGGCATCTTGTTTTAATTTTTATTTCTTTAATTACTAATGAGGTTAAACATTTTCATAAACTATTGCTTATTATTGCTTTTTTTGAAGAACTGTTTGTTTTGCTTTTTGCCCATTTTCATATTGAACTTGTCAGAACATTTAGAAAATATCTGAAATTCTTCCATAGTCAAATAAAGTACTTCTACAGCTTCATTTAAAGCTTTAACCCATCTAGAGTTTCCTGGATGTTTAGAGTAAGTTAACTTTATTCTTCTAAGTTGTCTGTGATACAAAGGCCTCTTGCCATGTGGATAAGGGTAGAGACGCAAATCTGGGCCATAAGGGTTTTCAATTCAAGTTTCAAAGTTTTGCAAACACAGGAAGTCATGGAATTAAATCAGTAGCCAGAAAATATCAACAACACAAGAGATGAATATATTTCCTTAAGTCTGGACTTAACTAAAACCATAGGGGCAAAAGTTTTTATCATTTGGAAATCATTTTCTCAAAATATTGAAAACATTTTCTCAATATACTGAAATCCAGGAAGGTCAGCTATATGAAGACTTACTAGATTTTGGCCTCTCAAGTAAGAAAACATTTATCAAATGTAACAATATTTCATTTGTTTTTCAATTTCAATATCAACAGCTTTCTCTAAAAGTTATCACATTGCTTATTTGCTACAAAATCATGAACGAAATCAGCTTTTACTGATGAGAATCCTGTTGGGGTGAACCACGAAGAAACCTCAGTTATGTGGTACCGTATTTTCTTAGAACTCCTGGGAAGGTAAGCGAATTATCTTGCTAATTAAAAGAATATATAAATATATTTTATAAATGTTATATATATATATATATATATATATATATATATATATATATATATATATGGATTTATTTTTTCCAAACATTAAGGACCCCAATGCAACATCCTAAATTACAAAGGAAGAAACTGAGGCTAGGACTATAGTCTAAATATTTTTAATTACACAGTTTTAATAAAAATGGTCATATATATCCTGAATCATATGCACGTACTATTTGTTAAAGTCTAATGTGCTTTGTAAAACACAACACACATACTAAGATTTCTCAATGAAAATAGCTGTAGAGATTCTGATAGCGCCCTACCTCAGCCCGATGGCTCATTCCACGGATAGGCACTTCGGAGCAGCCAAAAGTGTGGAACTGCCTTGTTCATGGTCCTGTGCGTGGTGGAACAGAACTAGAATCACGGTCTCCTGGTTCCACAGTGCGTTTATTGCTGCTGTATTGACCTGTTCCCTTCCAAATATACACTCAAGTGAGAACTGGGCCAAGGTTGCCTGGGTTAAGAGTTTCCACTCCCGGAAACTCTGTCCTTTGAAATATCTATTACCATAAATAACTGAACTTTAGATTTAAGGCTAATATTAAAGGCATGTTTTTTTTTGTTAACTGGGAATTCCCCAAAACGACTTTAAGATTCTATCAGAGGGCAAGTTGCAAATGATTAATTTCCTGCCAGTCTTTTATAATCCAGGCTTAAACCTCTAGTATATTCTTAGAAAGCACCCTCCACCCCTACCACAAGGCACTGAACCAACTTTAAAAATCCTAAAATTATAACACAAAGACATTTCTTTAGGAACATGATTTTGTCTTCTTGCTTTTGGGGAAAAAAGTAGATGTGTTTTTCTAATCCATGTCTCTCCAGAGTTGCAAATAACATTACAATCTCATAAACTGAATTTCTGAAATATACCTGGCTTCTACGACCAGAATTCTCCTAAACGAAATGTTCTAAAACTGGAGCTTTTATGTTTTAGAAAGAGCTAAGAAAAACAAAAAGGCTACAGGGCTCATGGACCATTATCGCCTTGGTACTTGGATCAGCTGTCTGCCTCAGTATCTTCACCAGAGCCCCATGCACAGCGTGTTCCATTCCAGCTAGCTCTGGGTTTCTCAGACCAGGCTTCCAGTTCAAGGTTTAGGTTCTGAGCTCTCATTCAGGATCTGTGTGTATGTGTGGTGTGAGTGCATGCATGCACGTGGGTGTGTGTACATGCTTTCATAGGGGGATAATCTGGGCTACATTTTCTGGGTCACCTGAACGGTCGTCTTAGACTTAACTATCGTCGTGGAATTTCAGTGCTGGGATTGGCATTTGGGTTTGTGAGTGCAGCAGCGCAAAGTAGGGCTGCTCTAATTATTGTGCGCTGAAGGAGGCAGGACCCTGTCATTCATGATTAAAAAACCCATTCCGAATTAGCTGCCTTGCAAAAAATACATGGACCCTACCCATAAGTCCCATACCCATATGGTTAATGGAGTGGAGCCTTTCAAGCCAGAAGTAGCGTGATACATACAACCCCCCAAGCTTTCATCCCACCGGGAGGTGTGCCTCTGTCAGGCAGTGCTGGAGTTCTGGAAGCATGAGATGTCCTACTGGGGAGGGACCCCGCCCCTACAAGTCTCTACATATTCACAGGGGGAGAGGAAGGGAACATCCATGTGGCCATGTAACAGTGGAAGTTTCCTGCTAGAGAACTGCCATTGTTAGGAAGGAAGAATCTTGGGGGCCGAGGGGCCAGTGTCAGCTCTTCTTCTGTTGAGCTTTCTCAGACCTGCAAAGCCAGCTCTCTGCTAAGCTACCAAAAAGGCATAAGAAATGAACCTCCAAGGCTGGCTGGATTTGTCGTCCTCACTAGCCTAAGCTAAATAGTAACGTATTGGCTGCCCTAACTCGGAAGGTCAGAGGTGCAACTCACTTCAGAGACCTAACCCATCTCACCGGAGACTACCTCTGAGTTCTGTTGCTTGCTGAGTGTGGACCACACCAGAGAACAGGTTTTGTGCAGCAGAGGCGAGCGTAGGTCAAGGGTGAGGTGTGATGAGGATGGCCACATAAGAGCAGAGGATTGCCATAGCCACATGAAGCAACCTCAGAAGAAAGGAAGAGCTTCATTTTTACGTCGGCCGTGTAGAAAGTACACCGACAGGGCTCTAACTGAGTCTGCCTGGGCCTCTTGCGCATCCATGGGGAGAATGAGTGCTGTGACTGGCCACGTCTGGGTCACGTGGCCACTCCTTTGAAGGTGAGTTACGGTGCTTTGTTGCTTATCACCACGCAGGAGGCTGGAAAGGACAGTTATCTGAAAGGTGGGACATTAGGAAGAAAAGAATCAGCTGATGCTCTGTACATAGGCAAAGGGAGAGCCAGGCAGACAGTTCAAAGTGATGCATTGGAGCTGAATGAATGCCAGATGGCATCACAGCCTGGTATGTAATTCAAGACTTTGCAGTCGGTTGAATAGAAAGAAGTGGTGGCAAAATTAAGTGAACTCATGGCACGTGGTGACATGTCAAGTTTAAACGCATGGCTTTATAGCATCGGTGCCATGTTTGTACTGCTAGTGTGATGTAGCTCTACTAAAACTCTATCTGCCTCCACACTAATGTTATTAAATTGTTTTCTCTTTTGGTTTTTATCGTATTTAACCAGTAAATATTTTTTTTTAATTTTTGTTCAGCAATTGTATACCTGGTTTATGTATTTTGCTAATATTATCGTGAAGATAACTTCAAGCTTATCAGGCTTGAGTAGTCTTCCTTTGCAAGGGCTCCACGCATTACCCGTTCCCAGAAGCCTTGCTAGCGCATCCATTTCATCTGAGATCCACTATTTTCCCTTTTCAGGTTAACCACTGGGATTCCTTCAACCGTGTTTCATACGATATAATTCTGAGTTCGCTTGCACTAGGGGTTCCCAGTGGAGAGTGACATCTTTGGGAGGCATATTGGAATCATCTCTCGGGTGGTGCCACCACCACACATTCTGAAATGCTCCTTTCTGAGGGTGCATTTTCCACTGCTGAGAAGCTCTGCCATAGTAATGCACTTTAGCAGTGGAATATGTGATGTGCCTCGAATACCAGGGTGGAAAAGAGGGCAAAAATGATGGCTTTAGAATGCCAACCCCCTTCAGTATAGGACCCAGAGCTCAACATAATGGTCTGTGTATAGTCTAGTTGCTAAAATGCAGAGAGAAGCACTTCTGTTGAATCTGTAATTCAATTAATTGCCTATCTGGTTCTCAGCGTTGCTTCTGCCTTGACTTTGAGTCTTCTGATTCTGATTGGGGTGGACAGGGAGCGGGCTGCGCAGATCTTCCTTCAAGGAAAGCCTTGCTGCCCAGTTGCCAGCTTCTGCAGGGTCTGCCTCTCTCTCAGAGGCTGCCTGGCCCGAGGCCATGGCCTTCCTGAGGCAGCCTGCACCTACTGACCATGTTGGCCAGCCAGGGACGCGGTGCTTCAGAGCTCCCTGCCAAGTCAGTCAAAGAGTCTTTGCATGTGCGTCATAGTTCACTGTCTTCCCTGCCTACCGCTCTCCTCCTCATTCTGGGCTCTTTTGTGTCTCCTCCCACATCTGTATGTGGAAATTGAATCCCCGCTGTAGTGGCATTTGGAGGTGGCCATTTGGGAAGGGATTGGCCCTCATAAATGGATTATGCCCTTGTAAAAGAGACCCCAGAAAGCTCCCTTGCCCGTCCTACCATGTGAGGACACAGCAAGAAGTCGGCCATCTAACCAGAATGCAGCTCTCACCAGACATCAAATCTGCAGGCACTTGGATCTTGGACTTCCTAGTCTCCAGAACTGTGAGAAATAAATGTCTGTTGTTTATACGCCACCCAGTTCATGGAATTCTATTAGAACAACTGGAACAGACTTGGACACCCCCTTCCTCTCATGGGTTTGATCTCTAATGAATACCTTGCACCCCTAACTTCATCTCAGCCTTTGCTTTCAGAGAGCCCCACTACGACCCTGTCTTTACTCCCAGACTGACTGTACTATACTGGCTGCCCCACTGTGTACTAATTCTAACAGACTAGACAGTCCTGCTTCTTCCTTCACAACTAGATGTGCCCTGTTGTCATACTTGGCTCAAGGAATCCCAAATGTGGATTCATGGGACACAATGATGGCCCAAAGCACTTTCAAATCAGTGTGATGATGAGCATTGTTTTTATCCTGGAAAATTCATAATGCCCTACACTGATTTTGTGCTTATGAAGTGGCAGGCACTTCATGACAATTAATTCATGACAACCTTATTGCTGACACTAGTATTACTCCAGTGATTTGCTAAAGCACAGTCTTACTTCAGAGCCTATGATGTCAATCACCAGGCCAGTGCTTCTCAAACTTGAGCACCAGACTCATCCGAAGGGCTTATTAGAGCACAGGTGGTGGCCTCCACTCCTGGGATTTCTGATGCACTAGGTCTGAGTTGGGGCCCAAAGATTCGTATTTTAACAGATGTCCAGGCGATGCCGATGCCATTGTCCCACCCTTGGTAACCACTGTGCTGAGATGTAGCCTCTGAGTAAAATGACAGCTGCCATCACGTGGGAATGCATGACATTTCCACGTGTTAAATTACAGTGTCCAAATATCATACATTTGGGGAATACTCGTTAGATAATCTTGTCATGACTTCTCCAATGTCACGCGTGTCTTATCTTCCGGGTGTGAGGCTCGTGAACACGGCCATTATTAGCTCAGCCATGATAAAGTCCCAAAATGCACAGCATAATGTCAAATGTAGCATTTTAGAAATCTGGCTAAATAGGTTGTGCGAAAGCACATCTATTTTAAAAGCAACAATAAAAAACTAATACATTTAAATCTTGAAAACAATGAAGTTATTTATTAGACTATGTTTTAACTGTGAATCTTTTATTCATTCATTAATTCATTCAATTAATATTTAGTAAGCACCACGAGGCTATGTCATTGCTTGGCAGAATTATATATCATTATAATTGCTATAATAATACTCAAGTTTTTATCGTACTCATTTTTCTCAGGGAATTTAAATTTTTCCCAAACTTTAAGTTCCTGGTTTTCACATCATCTTCGTGAAGTGAGATGACCTTGTGTGTTCTTGTGTCCAGTGCATACGCCAGAAGCTGCAGTCCCGAGAATCCGCACGGCTCCAGGCAAGCCAGCAATGGACCCACAAGTAGGACTTACAACCCTGGACTCTGAAGCATTACTCTGCCAAACAGTGTTCTATCTCTGGAGAATTATCTGTGCTAGGTTTCCATGGTAAAGTACTTACCTCTAAATTTAATGTTTAAAGAAAGAAAAAAAATTCTATAGGGAAGTTAAAAAATTAATATCTGTTTGGCTCTCCCTTGCTTCCAGGCAGAAAATCTGTTGCATGTACCCCAAGCCCCAAGTGGGGGAACTCTGCTTTACTCTCTAAAGGATTCTGTAATTCATTGCTTTTTGGAAAAGAATATTGCAGAGAACTGTCAGGAGGTAGAAAGAGAAGCCACATGCGTTCATGGGATTGTAATATTACTATTATTTTTACTTAGGGTGTGGAGAAACTGGATGGAATTATCTTTGGCTTTTTAAAAAGACTATGAGTCCCTAAGAACTGTTGTGATATACCTACCATTTTCCATTTAGTCAGCATTTTACTGGAGGTCCTAATAAGTGTGGTAAGATAAGAAAAAGTAAGAAGCATAAGGTTTGGAAAGGAAGGAATAAATATATGATTTTTCACAGATATTATTTTATACATAATAAATACAAATAAATTATTAGAATTAATAAGACAGTTAGCAAGGTGGCTGGTAGAAAATCAATATTCAAAAATCTATTGTACTTCTACACATCAGCAACAGTTAAAAACATAGCTTATTAAAAGATATCATTTATAATAGAAAGAAATAATTAAGGTACCTAGAAATAAATCTAAGAAAAGCTGTGCCAGATGTCTATGGAGAATTATTGAGACATTAAAGAAAGACTAAATGGAGAGACGTATTATGGTAATCTATAGAAAGATTCAATAATGTTGACATGTCTTAATTTCTCCCCAAAATGATATTCCAATAAAAATCTCAACAGTGCTTTTTTAGGAATTCAAATCAACTCTAAAATAAGTATCAGAACAAAAGCCCAGGATTAGTTAAGCCATTTTTAATAATAAAAATAAAATGGATTTTTCCCACTTGGATAGCAAAATTTTTAAAGAAGTTATAGTAATTAAAAGGGTGAGGGGGCAGAGAGGTAGTAGAAGAAAGTAAAGGAGGTACAATATATGGTGACGGAAGGAGGACTGACTCTGGGTGGTAAACACACAATGCACTATATCGATGATGTATTACAGAATTGTACACTTGAAACCTATGTAATTTTACTAACCATTGTCACCCCAATACATTTAATTAAAAGAAAAGATAAGAAAAGGAAAGAAAAGAAAAGAACAGTATTGGTATTGACACAAGGATAGAGAAAATAAATAACAAAACAGAGTAGAAAACTAAGAAGCACAATTTTGTGTATATTAAAATGACATATGACAGAGGTGACATGGCAGGTTATTGTGGGAAAGGATGGACTTTTATGTAAATAGTGTTATAACTATTAATTATAATGAAATAATAAAATTGGATTGCTATCTTACACCAAACATAAAAATCACTTCCAGCTATATTCATATGTAAAAGGTAAAACTTAATATATTTTCAAAGAAAATATAGGATAATATATCTATGATCTCAGAGAAGAGCAGATTTATTATATGTCACAAAAGTTACTAAAACACAAAGGGTAAAAATGTCACTATATTTTAATTAAGAATAGCTGTCCATAAAAGTTTACTATAAAGAAAATTAAAACATAATCTAGAATTTGTAAATATTACAAGCACACACACATATACATGTTTATACACACATACACATAAACACATATATTTATTTAAAGCTCCTATAAATTAATAGGAAAAAAAAACAATCCATAAACAGATAGTCAGATGATATTGAGAGATAACCATAACAAGATATTAATTTCACTAATAATCAGAAAAATGCGAATTGAAAGCAATGAGATACGATTTTTTTTATCCACAATATTACAAAAAATAAAAATATTGATACTATCCAAAGCTGGTGAGAATATGAATTGATCCAATTCTTTGGATAATAAGTTTAGAGTATGCATCAAAACTAAATACGTAAGTGCCCTTTGATTCAGGTATTATGGAGCCTGACCACCTTTCAGATTCAGACGGGGTCAAACTGAACAGTTTCACGGGCTCTGATATCGCACAGAGGAGACAACAGAAAATGACATGAAGGGCACTGGAACTTCAAACGAGGCGACCAACTCAGTTCTAAAATGTGAAGTTCTTTGTAAATGTTCACAATGCCCAAGTTTTGCAAATATGTTCACTTTACACATTTAGATTTTGCCAGAACGTTTGTTTCAATACACTAAATACTTGTTTTCTGTACTGTGAAGTGAGTTCCAAGTTAAATATTTTTGCATAGATTGTCATTTATATATGAAAACCTAATAGAGCTACTATTTGGGGGAAAGTCTTTGGGACAATTCCATCTATCAATATAGATTGAATGTTTGAGAGAAGCAACAATATAAAAGCACTCAGACTTCATGGTTTTTATTAAATTAAGTATCCATCAATAAAAATCCAGACTGTGGTTTTAATTCAATTGTGCATTGTATTTATTAGTTGAGTTGATAAAATTTAGCACGATGTAGATCCCAAATATATCTTTCCCCCTTTCCTTTGAGTATACACTAATTAAGTTAGTCACTTTTACGTCATCAGGTTTTAGGAGACAGTTATCACAAAACTTAAATTCATGAGAAATATAAATTATAACACAAATTTATAGCAAATGTTTTCATGATGACATATATGCTATTGCAAATAAAACCCTACAGAATGGGTTGTAAAGTTTTCTTCATGAAAATCATGAGGTCAGAAATCAAAGCAAAAGTATCTAGATTTGGGGGACAAGATGACTATTCAGTAGCAACATAATTTCAAGGGTGAGGACAGGAACACTTCTTCTAATGCATGTTCTACTAAATGAAATACAATACTATTTACTCTTTTTGGAAGACATTTTTAAAAAGCCTTATAAGTATTTTAATTGTTATTTGAGAGACAGAACAGTCATCATTCATATACACCTCCAAATTAAATGTTAGTTAAATGAAAAATCTAAAGGGCTCTGTAGAACAGAGGGGCTATGAGTGAGGCAAAAAGGAAAAAGAAAATGGAGGCAGCTGGGAGTGTGGGTGGAGGGTGGTCTAAGCAGGTACATCTTGGTAAGAGGACTTTGCATGTCGTGGGGACACAGAAGATGGTGAGCTCATGTGTCTTGCCTTGTGACAATTTTTCCTGGAACAAGTCCCAAATATCGCCATCCTATGAGTTGCGACCATATTCCTCACTATGTTGACAAAAAATCCTCATTGGATGTGTTCGAAAGACCTCTTGTTCAGATGACTAATTATATTCATTCTTGGGTACGGAAGAATCATCATAGCCCACATTTCTAGAGTCTTCCTTTTCTTTAACCATGCCACCCTTGCCTTTTACTATATTTTTAATTTTTTATTATTTTATTTGAAAACCACATAATGTTTACCATCTGAACCATTTTTCAGCGTAATGTTAACTGTATTCACATCACTGTGAAACAAATATCCAGAACTCTTTTATCTTTCAAAATTTAAATAACTCCCCTTTTCCCTTCCTCCTACCACTGGTAACCACGCTATTTTTGCTTTTATGATTTTAACTAGTTTAGAAACCTTATGTAGGTGAAATCATATAGTATTTGTCCTTTTTGTGACTGAATTATTTTACTTTGACTAATTGTTCAAGTTCATCCATGTGGCAGAACTTTTTTCCTTTTTGAAAAGGCTAAATAATATTCCACTGTATAGACAGATCACATTTTGTGTATCCATTCATCTGTTGATGAACATTTGGGTTGTTTCCACCTCTTGGCTATTGTTAACAGTGATGCTATGAACATGTTCATGCAAATATCATTTCAAGACTCTGCTTTCAATTCTTTTGGATGCACGCTCAGAAGTGGGATTGCTAAATCACAGGCTAATTCTATTTTTAATTTTTTGAGGAACCACCTGTACTAGTCAGCTAGGACTGCCATAACAAAATACCACAGACTGGGTGGCTTAAACACCAGAAATTTATTTTCTCACAGTTCTGGAGGCTGGATGTCCAAGATTAAGGTACAGGCATGATTGGTTTCTGGTGAAAGCTGTCTCCTTGTGTGTGCGCACTCCTGGTACTTCTTTTCTTCTTGTAAGGACACCAATCCAGTTGGATTATGGCTCTACCCTGATGACCTCATTTATTATTACATTCATTGCCTCCTTAAAGGCACTATTTCCAAAAGTCATATTGGAGGTTAGGGCTGCAATATGAATTCTGAGGGGATACAATTGAGTCCTTAACACTGCTGTACTCTTTTTCCATAGTGATGTAACATTTGATAATCCTACCGAGTGCATAGAGTTCCAATTTCTCCACAACTGGCCAATACTTGTCTCTTTCTTTCCTTCTTTCTTTTCTTCCTTTCTTCCTTTCTTTCTCTTTCTTTCTTTCTTTCTTTCTCTCTTTCTTTCTTTCTTTCTTTCTTTCTTTCTTTCTTTCTTTCTTTCTTTCTTTCTTTCTTTCTCTCTCTCTCTCTCTCTCTCTCTCTCTCTCTCTCTCTCTCTCTTTCTTTCTTTCTTTCTCTCTTTCTCTCTTTTCCTTCTTTCCTTCTTTCTTTCTTTCTTTTTTTTGACAGTAGTCATCCTAATGGATGTGAGATGTGACCATGCCCCTTTTTGTGGGACCTGGGGAATATGAGTTGAGTAGCATGCTTATATATCAGATTCTCTTTATTTATGATAAGTAGCAATGCCCAATTTGTCAGGCTTTTCAGGTGGGAAGTAGAGAAACAAAAGAGAAGACTGACATTGCAAAGAGGAAAAGAACGACTTCAGAAAATCTAAGCTAAGTGAATATAGTCTATTTTTAGCGGGGCTGGATTAGTTTCCTTCAGAGGTCGCATACGTTTCAAATAATCGTTTAAAAGAAGGCAGGGCTCACAACTGCATGGGATCATTTCCAACCTCAGCTGAGGCTGCAGCAGGACCCATTCCCCTGCTGTGGGGCGGGCACTGAGCAGTCTTCAGTGAACATTTATACTCGCTGCCTGAACAAAAGGAAGCCTGCAGAGGAGCCGTGCATCATAAAGTTGGCATGGAGAGAAGAGCACTCAATCCCGTTTGCTTTAATCTAACTACCTGAGGCCTTGGATTTAGTCAACCATGACTTCAAAATCTAAGGCAAATTGAACCCAGTAGGGTCTCTTTGAAAAGGCCCATACATTCTGTGGAGTTGTCCTGGGTTTCTATATAACACTATTCCACAGAAAGAACCCTGCAAATTGGGAGGCAGCAGAGATTTCTTGAAATATTCGCTTTGTAAATTTTTAGCTCAGGATATTTTCCAAACTTTGTGTTCTACACAAGCAAGGTATATAAGGGATTACATTCTGAATTTATAAATACATCAAACATATACAAAACCTCTGTAGAGGACCAAGGCACTGTATTAACTGCAAAAAATAACATTATCAAGGAGCTCATAGAGAATTAGGGGCAATAACTCAAGTGCTAAGAATAATACTACAAAACAGAAGAACAGTTCACAGAAGAGATTCAGCACTACGGGAAAAGAAAGACCACTTCCAGCCAGGATGACCAGGAAAGAATTTTAAAAAGGACATGATATTTGAGTTAGACTTTAAAGAGAGATCGAGTCTGAGACCCGTGGAGAAGTAGAGGAAGAGTACTTCAGGCAGAGAGGGAAAGGAAACCATAAATCCAGCACTGAGACTAGGAACCTCTGTGTGTGAAAGAGGAAAAATACAGTTCAATTTAGCTGGTAGAAATAAAAGTGAGAAAGTTGGTAGAGTCCGGTCTTGGAAATTCCTGTATTGTTATTTAAAATTTGGAAATGTCACTCTGTACTTAACATTTTATGATGAGACACATGGATGTATCATGGTACCTACAGAAACAAATTTCCTTTTGAAGTTCCAGTTCAAGATATTAGGTTGGTGCAAAAGTAATTGCGGTTTTGCAATTATTTTTAACCTTTTAAACCACAATTACTTTTGCACCAACCTAATATGATAAACACATGCATATTGTAAAAAAAAAGTAAACTTTTAGAGGTAAATGGTGCCAGCTGCCCTAAAATGGCTGGTGGAAAGCTGGAGAAGTAAATTAAAAGATAATATGTGCCTATAGAAGGACAGGTGCGGGGGGTCTGTGCTGTAACTGTTCAGAACCACCTTCCTACCCTTGTGAGCAGCTGGTATTCAGACATGAAGCACAGCCAGAAGGAATTGCAAGTATGCTTGGCCTTTAAGATCTATAAATAGGAGGCATGTTATTTGCATATAACCTACTTCTAAACACTCCTTATTTGAAGTGCCTACCTGGGACAGCCATGGGTACTTAGCATATTTCCCTGAAAATAAGACTGGGTCTTATATTAATTTTTGCTCCCGAAGATGCATTAGGGCGTATTTTCAGGGGATGTCTTATTTTTTCATGTACAACAATCTACATTTATTCAATTATAGTCATGTCATCTTTTTCTGAAACATCGTCAAAACGTACTAAATGCATCTGTCTGGCTGATGATCCTAACTAGGGCTTATTTTGGGGGTAGGTCTTATTTTCAGGGAAACACGGTAATTCTGGGCAGGCCAGAAGCTCACAGCTCCAGCAAGGAAACCTGGTCATACCTGCCAGTTAGTTTCTACAGTGCTGGCAGTCCAGTATTGAACTGTTATAAATCTATTGTCTTTTATGGCTGATCTGGTGTGAAATTTGTGAAACAAAACACACTAATATTTTTATTATAATAAAATCTACATTTTGTTATAATATTTTTATTATTATTTTAAGGTACAAACATACATGAAAGTACAGAAAGATAATACAATGAACTTATATATACCTATCACATAGGTTCAATAACGATCAAGATTTTGCCACATTTGCCTTACCTATTCAATTTTTAAAAAGTCCTGAGGCATTATGAAGCATTCCAGGTATTGCCATTTCATTCCTACCACTGCAGTTGGCATCATTGATACATAGGAACATTTTCTAAAATAATCTTAATGCGATAAACACACCTAATGCTAAAATTCTTCTGTGTCATCTAATTTATAATCAAATTGCCCCTATTGTCTCAAACATGCTGTTCTTTTAAAAAGGTTTGTTTGACTAAGAATTTAAGGAAGGTCCACACTTGACATTTGGTGGCCATGTCTCTTAAGATTCCTCATTTGGAGCAGCCCCCTACCTTCTCTGCTCGTTCTCCATGACCTTGACTTACTTAAACTGGGTCAGTTTTCTCATAGAACATACCACCTTCTGCCTTTGTCTTTTAGCTTCTGTTGTGCAGGGGACCCTGCTCGCTGCGCCATTTGTCGTGCAGGGTCTCAGCTCCCACTCCCCACCCAAGAACGCAGGACACGGTAAGGCCAAAAAGGAACACTCACAGAGCCATAGATAGGGGAGTCAAACCAATATATTCTCGCTGGCGGCTGGGCTGGAGACACAGGAAGCAGGATCTACATAATCTGCCTAACAGCAGTTCGCGCTTGCCAGCCACCATCTTCTTGCTAGCCCCCATTCCTTTCTGCTAGCGTAGCCACGGCAGTTATATTAGTGGCCAATGGCTTATGGGTTCCAGCTGACAGCCAACTAGCCACAGCTGCTGGCCATCTGATCACAGTTGATGGCCATTTACGACCCGAGCCAGCACCTTTCCATGTGAGGCCGAGAGCCTGGAAACTGTTCTTTGGGGCTTTGTCCCCACAGCTTCCTTGTGGTATTATTTAGCAGTTCTTCTGTACCGTGAAATATATTTTTGAATTGAACACTGTCAGTGTTCTATATATTAACGTTTTCCTTGGGCACAGACGAACAACTCAAGGGAATTTATTGGAATAAACACAAGCTTTTTAAAAAATTTTAATGCCAGCTTTATCGCTCACTTACTTGCTGTGTTCGTGTTTGTATATATTTAACTTCTTCCCGTTAGTTTCATTATGAACACCCAATCATTTCACGGGGTTACTGTGGGGATTAACTAAAGAGACTTTGTAAAGGCCCGTAATGCACACACAAGAGGCACAACAAGCCTGGAACTACGTACAGAGCTGTTCTCATGGATACCTATGGCCAGTTTCCGCTCAGAACCTTCTGCTTGAAGTTATCAAGACTCTTGGTTTATTTCCCAGATTTCAAAAGATAGGTAGGTATCTTATGCATTATGAAAACAACAGCAGGCTCTCTTCTGGAGGAGTCTAAGTTATATGGGTTGTCATTTAAAATAAACCCAATTTAAAACCCAGTTCCATTAAATGGAGAAGCTATTTACATTAGTCCTGACAAGATGGTCCAGGCCAAAAGGACTAACAGTGTTTATTTGTATGGGAAAAAAGAATTCATGAGTTAAATTATAGCTTTCAGCCCACCCCCAAAACTGAAGGCAGGAGGGTACTCTGTCCATAAAACAACCAGTCTTCCCTGGACAAGAACAAGTTTCAGTCTATTCACGGGGTTTCTTGTCATCTATCCCCCAGGGGCTTTCTGAAACATCTTCTCAGTGCTTGAGCTGTTGCTGCTGCTGCATGCTGAAAGTAATGCTTCATGGCTAAAGGCCACCGTTTCATTTCCTCCATTTCACATGGAAATTGTCAAGGAGGGAGCTCTGATTACATAAATGCATAAATCCTTCTGCTATTCTATCCACTTGATGATAATAACGTTCTACTTGTTATAAACTTCACAAACACTGACACAGTAACACAGCTGTCTGCAATGTGCCAGAAACTAGGGGATGATTCTTAAAGTCTACTCGTGGGGCTCCCTGCATCAGTCTTTGGGGACGCTAGTTAAAATGTGCACTTCTGGGCCCTGCTTCAGACGTAGTGAATCGAAACTTCTGGAAGTAGAATCCAAGAACCTGCATTTTAACATGCACACTGTAGTTTGAGATTCTATGAGATATTCTGGGAGGAAACTTCCCAGAGGTGATGGACTTGGCCCAGAGTTTCACAGTTATGAAATGGAGAAGCTGATATTTTAATCCACATTTCTAATTGCCAATGGTGGTCATATATCTCTCACTAAACTACTCCTACCAATTTTACCTACCACTTAGCTTATTAATGAACCCGTGCTTTCAGTGCCTTGAGATGCTGCCTGATTTCTCTTACCCATCTCTTTCTGAAAGAGAGATCAAAGTGGGGTTCAGGCCACGCTTTCCCTTTACTCACTCGTAGTTCTTCTGCTCACTCACCAACCCCTAACCCCTCCCTTCTCTCCCACGTTCTAATCTTTTTCTTTCTCCTTCTTCTTAAGTGAAAGAATTTCTGATATCAAGTCCTGGCAAGTTTAAAATAAGAATTGAAAATGAAATGCAGAGGCTTAGTACCAATTTACAGAATTTCTTTAGATTATTTGCACTTACTTACAACAGCTATTTCATATCTGTGATATGGGAAGTGGTAATCATGGTTCTGGTTGTCATTCTGTCCCTGACTTAATGACAGCATAATGGAAAATCTATGAATCCCCTATACAGACATTTAGAAACAGAAAGCGGTGAAAACACTAGAAACAAACAGAATAAAAGATATCCTCATTTAAATACTGCACACCTCCTGAGGATTAAAGTAACGTCATCTTTACCAATATGTCAAGGTGACTGTTACTGAAGTTCTGGTGTTTAATCTGCATGAAGTCCATTTGTGACCCAGTTAGGAGAGAAGGGGATATTTGGCTTAGATTTCAGAAGCCTCTAATTGGGTCCTGGGGCAAGGCGTCCTTCTGTCTAGGCTTTTATCTTAGGTCCCGAATGAATGGTTGTGGGAGTCTGCTTCTTCTAATTGAAATTTTCTTGCTCCAGAAATACAATATGTATCTAGAACCATGAAATACAAGCTTCTGAAAGACTATGGGGGAAAACCTAAGGGCCAGAGCTGCATAAGGAATCCCAGTTGTCTCTTAAGCAATTGTCAGAACCAAGGCTCCCAGACTTGTCATGCCAGATAAGCATTTGCAAGGGGTTTGTCACTACAGTAAAGGGAAAAGGGCTTTAACTTACCCCCTTTACATTTGTTTTTTAAGAATGCAGATTGCATTTCCTGTATTTTTCCATTTTCCTTTTTCTCGTTTCAGCTCTTGAATTATTTTTATTAAATCTTCCATCTTTTCATTATGTTCTTTTTTTAAATAGGGTTTATTTTTTAAAGCAGGCTTAGGTTCACAGCAAAAATGAGCTGAAGGTATAGAGACATCCCATAGATCCCCGAGCCCCATATAGGCACAGTCTCCCCCATGATCAACCTCCACCAGAGTGGTATACTTGTTACAATGGATGAACCTACATTGACAGGACAATCTCACCCAGAGTCCATAGTTTACATTAGGGTTCACTCTGGTGTTGTTATTCTGTGGTTTTACTGTTGCATTTTAAGAGTTCTTTGTATATTTTGAACCACAGTTCTGTGGGGACAGAGCCAGGAGTACAGTTTCCAGGCTCTCGGCCTCACATGGAAAGGTGCTGGCTCAGGTGGTAAACGGCCATCAACTGTGATTGGATGACCATCAGTTGTGGCTAGTTGGCCATCAGCTGTAACCAGTGAGCCATTGGCCACTAATGTAACTGCTGTGGCTACGCTAGCTGCAAATGGGAGCTGGCAAGAAGATGGTGGCCGGCAAGCGCTGATTGTAGTTAGCACGGCAGAGTGCAGTTAGCAAGGGGTTGGTTGGTTGGTTGGCAGAAAAGCGGACGGCAGGTTGTGGATCGTGTGGCTCCTGCTTCCTGTGTCTCCAAGTCAGCCTCCAGCGAGAGTATAGTGGTATGACTCCCCCATCTATGGCTCCGTGGGTGTTCCTTTTTTGGCCTCACCATATCCTGCATTCTTATGTGGGGAGCGGGACCAGAGACTCCACATGACACCCTGTGTGACAAGTTCTTTATCAAATATGTCTCCTGAAAATATTTTCTCTAAGTATGTGGCTTATCTTTTCATTCTCTTGACAGCCTCTTTTTAAAATCAAATCGATGCCCTCCATTCTTTCCCTTTCAGTAGCAAAGTTTTCACCCGTAACTTCTTCCAGTCACCAAATTCTGCCATCAATAGTGCCTCTTCTGTCTGTCACTTCTTCATCTCCACTGACCCTGAACACCTTCAGGCCACAATTATCTCTTAAACCACTGCAATAGCCTCCCAATAGATTGCTCTGAATTCATTCATTAGTAGAATCCATTCTTTGTATTTGTACGGCTACATTTCCAAACATGGATATGAGCACATTCATTCAAAGCAACTTATACAGAATAAAGTACAAATTCCTTAATATGACATTGAAGGCTCTCCCATATCACACTTGGTTTCAACAGAGTTGATACGCCCATTGAGGTTAAGAGTCTGTCTCCTTGGAAATCGGGGATAGTGCTATAAGATCTGCTCCCCTGTGTGTTCACGCATGTGTTTGTTGTGTTGAATGGCCTCGTCAACATTACCCTCGTACATGGTGACGGCTCAGCCGGAAACGTGGCCACAATCGCTGCGCACGGTCTCAGCGCTGCCGCCATTGACCCAGACAGGCCTCCGGGCGCTTCCCAGCCTTGCCATCATCTTTTGGGTGGACCGGCAGCTGGAGAAGGCCGACTGCGGACAGCTAACCGGCCGTCTGCAGCCTGGTCTGGAAAGGCTGGACTGTTCTCCTTTAGAACGTGTTTCAGACAGATTTGCCCAGGCTCCAAAATTGCATGGTATTGGCAGTGATAAAAACATGACCAAAACCGAAAAATAAGCCTTTTCTTTTCTTCCCATTCATAGCCTTGGTATTATCATAAGCAACCGTGTAACACAAGCCTGAAAGGCAAAAGACATCCAGCCCGGATTCCCAGGGCTGCACCTCAGACCTTCGGGGGCGTCACTTCAGGTCTCGCGAGAGGTCGCGTCCAGGCGCCGGCTTCTGCACGGCTCTCGCGAGAACCAAGGGCTTCGACTTCCCCTTCGTCCGCGGCAGCGTCTCCTCGGGCAACAGCAATGGCGGCCTCCTTGCCCGAGGGGCTCTTCTCTCTGGAGCTGCTGGTGGAATGGGTGCGCCTTGAAGCCGGGCTGCCGCCGCCGCCGGCGGGCGCGGTGAAGCAGGAGCAGGAGGAGGAGGAGGAGGAGGAGGAGGAGGAGGAGGAGACGTCGCCGCCGCCGCCGCTGTCGCCGCCTCTCTCCCCTGCCGTGGCCTTCCGCCTGCTGGACTTCCCCACGCTGCTGGTGTACCCTCCCGGCGGCCCCGCCGCCCCCGCCCCGGAACCCCGGCCCGGCCTGCTCTGCTTCGGTCGCGGCAAGTCCTGTGTGTTCCGCCTGCAGCCCGCCACGCTGCGCCGCGGGCTCCTTGGCACCCCGCTTTACACCTTGCTGCTGCAGCTGCCCCCCGGACGCCCGACGCCCGCCCCGCAGCTCCTGGGGGTCTGCAGCGTCTCCCTGGCCGCCGCGGCCCGCGAGGTCCTGGGGCCCGCCGCCTCCGGCTGCTCCCGGGCTCATCGAGGAAGTTTCCCTCTGCATGACCAAGTGGGGAAGCGGATCGGGGACATTGCGCTGGGCTACCGCCTGACGGACCTGGGAAGCCGCTTGCTGGGCCGTCTTGAGCGGCCAGTCGGTTCCACAGGCGGCGGAGTGGGGGGTATGGAGGCACAGGAGGCTGTACAGATCGCATTCCAAACCCCGCAGGAAACACAGCTACAGCAGCCAGACCCAGAGCCAAGCCCAGGAGGTGCTGATAGGCCTCTGGCGGGTTTTAAAATCGCAAAGGCACAGAAGGGTTTGAAGGAAGTCGTTGTCCACAGTAAGGCCAACTCTCATAACCTGGGTTCTGTTGCCAATGGCAAAAGCAGCTCTCTATGTTCAAATGCTAACAGTGCAGAGCGTGTTAGCCCCCCCAACCAGGAAGTCACAGAGTTGGACATTGAAACGAACACATTTTGCCCTCCTCCTCTGTATTACACTCACCTGACCCAAGCAAAGACGCCTCCTGTCCAGGGTAAAATCACCATTAAACCTCAAGTGAATGTACCTGAGAAACTGGATGGTGCTTTTCTGGAAAAAAAACTTACAAATACCCCAATACATATTAATTCTCTAAAACACACAAGTTCTGCAACACAAGAGAGTCCTCCAATGCTTATAAATCCTCCACATGTTCAGGATGTAGCAGCAAGTAATCAAAGTACATCTCACCCTCAAACTGAACAAAATACAATTAGTACAATAAGGCAGTTGCCTTTGTTAAATGCTTTGTTAGTTGAGCTGTCCTTGTTAAACAACCAACCCATGGCAAGCCCTGCTCATATACATCCTCACTTAGCCTGGTTATATAGATCTGAGGATAAGAAGTCACCGGAATCTTCTGCCAAATCCACATGTAAATCTGAATATAAGAAAAATAAGCTTCCTATGGAGGAAAAGGGAAAGTCAGTGAGTCTTCAGTATAAAAAAAACCAAGTTGAAAATCTAAAGGAAGGTAAACATTTTGAAAAGAACAGTGATACCCCCAAAAAAAGAGTTCCAAGGGGGAAGCTACTCTATGGCTTAACAAATACACTTAAACTACGCTTAAAACAAACAAATCCTGATATGTTGGTAGTACATGAAAAGAGAGAACAGTATAGAAAAATGCAAGCACAAATGATGGGTGCAAAATTCAGAATTCCATCATCCAAAGTTAAAGTGTTAAGCTTTGCAGAACAACATCAGAAACCACACCAACTGCCTAAAGATAAGTATGTAGAATCAGATGCTGCTTTTGCTGAAAATAGTGATACCTCAAAGCAAATCAGTGTTTTTGATGAACTCAGCACAACTAAAGAAACTGAACTGAAATGTGCAACTGAAGAGACAGTTGACAGTGGTGAAAACAGAACCAATAATGGTTTATTGGGAGAAATTGTAAGTCTTGCACATTCCATTATTCCAGAAAGTTTTACTCATACAAACATTTTGGAAGAAAAAGTGGAAATGAAATTCCAAAGTCCATTTGTTTTCCAACAGGTTGCAGTTGTTGACAGAATTGTAGTAGATAAAGAAATGGATGGCAAGCAGGTCAAAACCACTGCTAATGACATTCTTACTGCTGGTGTGAGTGAAAATAAACCAAGTAAAACTAGTTGCTCTGAAAGCATCTCAGAACTAAAGTATTCAGATGACTTCACCAGCCCTGGCTATTCTGAAGATGTCTGTACCACTGAGGGCACCAGCAGAATTTTACAAGCTCATGATAGAAGTTCAGAAAATACAAAACATAGTCAATATACAAGTAAGTCTATTGAAACAAGATTGTCTATAAAGAAAAATAACAGTGAAAGGAGTTCTATCCTTAGCCCACCTTATTCGGCTGGATCACCAGTACACTCATATAAAAAATCTCATATTTCAAAGACTCCAGATAAAAGTCTGGAGGAAGCATCTACTATGTCTACCAGTGACTTATCTTCATGTTGGACTGAAGAAAAAGAAAACCAAATAGACCAAAATAGCATGCATAATTCTGAAGCTATAAAGAGGGGTCAAGACATCTCTGTTAAACCTGAGACAAGAACTGGTTTCAAGTCTTCAGAAAAAAGCCAGTCACCTCGGACATCTCAAGTGAGTTCTTATCTGCCATCTAATTTGTCAGAACTAGAACTTAATATCCTGGATTGCAGTACATCAGATCACTTTGGAGAAGACGATGAAGTTGGTTCACTAAATATATCCAAGCAATGCAAAGATATTTGCGAATTAGTAATAAATAAACTTCCAGGATATACAGTGTAAAAATGTGGTTTTAAAACACATTCAATTTTTTTATAACCTATGTGTACTGTTAGTGAAACAATTTTAATACCTATATTATTTTTAGTATGTGAATTATACGAATAGTTCTTTGTAAGAAATAGAAATGTCACTTCTTTGACTTTTAGTGTTCTGCCATTAAATCTGACGGTTATTGATCAAGAAATCACCTTATCACCTAGGTAAGATTTAAGTTGTTTAGTCATGTAAGAATAAAAGTATCTTCCTAAACTATCTCTCTTAAAGTATCCTACCGATCATCCTAAAGCTGACTTCATGTACACCATTGAAAAAAGAAGGCCGGTTAATAAGGATAGTCTTGGATTTGAATGAGAATAAATGAACAAATAAAGACTTACTGTGTAAGATGCAGAAAGGTATAAAAATACTTAATATATAGCCTCTGCAGTTATAAGATCTTACTGTTTTATTTATATCTGAATTCTTTAGGGAAATCTTTCTGGAGACACACACATCCATATCCCCAGTCAGTGAAGTCCTTTTCATATGCTGTCATAGAGCTCTAAGTATTCTGTTTGTTTTAACCACAATTTGTGTAATTACTTGATTAATGTTTGCATTCTGTTGGGCCTTTGTTTTAACCACAATTTGTGTAATTACTTGATTAATGTTTACATTCTGTTGGGCCTAAGTTCTGTGATGGGAGATACCGTATCTGTTTTGGATACTAATACATTCTTGGTATCTAACACTTAGTCTCTGGAGTATGGTTGGGGTGCAGTAAAAGCATTTGTTGAACAAATTAATGAAGGCCATGTATTTAAATTACCTAACAGGAGAGAGTAGAATTAAGCAGTAAAAACAAGCAGAAACCCTAAAAATAAACCTGCAGAAAATCTTTATTGAAGCTATAGTTATTCAACTGTAATATTTTTGTTTGGGTGGATATAAATAGTCCTCAGGTGTCCTCTGAAGTATTTGGAGAAGGGAACTAAAAAAGGTGTCTTCTGTACAGTTTCTTGTATAGAAACGCAGTTTATTTTTGTCATTTCAGGTTGTTTAGTAGTTATTCTCAATGTATGAAATCTTGTTTTTATGACGGCTAATGATCATTTCTTTATATTTCTTCCACTGATTTTATGCTTAGACCTTATTCTATGTTCCAATAATTACATATGTTTTCTTCTATCTGTGTTACATTTTAATTTTTACACTTAACTTTTTAATAAATGTGACATTTTCGATGTGTGAGGTAAGGCCCTAATTTTCCTTTATAAGTAATTAAATAATTATGCAGCCATTATCTTTGGACTGATCATACTAATAGAATTTAGAAAGATGGTAAGAATGAGGAAAAAATATGAATAAAAGAATGAGCATGATGTATTCATGGGACTGTGAAAATAGTATCTTGATTGGAATAGTGGAAAGGAAATTTGTTAAGAGAAGTCCCAGATTGTAGGGAGCTTCAAATGCCAAACATACTAGTGAAGCCCTAAGCAGTAGATACAGGAGAATAGTTTACGTTACAAGTGAGCGCCAGTCAGAAGTCATTACTACATTTTGAGGATTTTAAATGATTGAAATAATTTCTGAGTGGTACAGAAATTATACCAGTAAAAGGCTTGAAATATGAAAGGCTTTTAATGGCTAATGGCTATAATCTTAATTTTTCAATGAGTGTAAAGCATACAGTAAATCATTTCACAAAATCAAAATAATTCCATGTTGGGTACTATAGCTAGATACTCAAATGCGTCAACGTAGTGTGTAAATTGGTAGCAATTGTTCATTACTATGAAAGAGACAAAAATATAAGCAATTGCATCAGATTCATCAGAGAAATCATTTCTTAAAAAACCAACTGTCAGGATAGCCGGTTAGCTCAGTTGGTTAGAGCGCAGTGCTCTTAACAGCAAGGTTGCCAGTTCGATCCCCACATGGGCCAGTGTGAGCTGCAGCCTCCACAACTAGATTGAAACAACTACTTGACTTGGAGCTGATGGGTCCTGGAAAAACACAAATATATATAACTGGTTTGTTTGAGAATAAGTCATTGTCTAAGATGAGAATAAGTGAGGAAAATGAATTCACTGTGTTGAAGGTACAGTGAAAACTAAAGCCCAATGTCCTTTAGACTATAAAATGGGAGCTGAATAAGCTTTGAGTTATTCCATAAATACTCATTTCTTTTTTTTTATTTAAGATTTCATTGGGGAAAGGGAACAGGACTTTGTTGGGGAACAGTGTGTACTTCGAGGACTCCTTCCAAGTCAAGTTGTCCTTTCAATCTTAGTTGTGGAGGGTGCCATTCAGCTTCAAGTTGTTGTCCTTTCAGTCTTAGTTGTGGAGGGTACAGCTCAGCTCCAGGTCCAGTTGCCATTGCTAGTTGCAGAGGGCATAGCCCACCATCCCTTGCGGGAGTCAAACCGGCAACCTTGTGGTTGAGAAGACGCCCTCCAACCAACAGAGCCATCCAAGAAGTCAGCGGCTGCTCAGCTCAAGGTTTTGTGTTCAATTTTAGTTGCAGGGGGCGGAGCCCACCATCCCTTGCAGGACTCAAGGAATTGAACTGGCAGCCTTGTGGTTGAAAGCCCACTGGCCCATGTGGGAATCGAACCTGCAGCCTTCGGAGTTAGGCGCACGGAGTTCCAACTGCCTGAGCCAACCGGCTGGCCCCGTAAATACTCATTTCTATAATAGAATTATGGTGTTGGTTTTTCTAGCTTAACTCAAGTGGAAAAAAACCTGCTTTCATGTATGTATTTAGCACTTCCTATTTCCATCCTATCTTCACATTCTACTTTATTTTAATTCTATAACCTATAAACTTAGTTTTTAAAAAATATCATAACAGCTATTACTACCGAAGCCTTATCTCCTTAATTGCTTAAATAATTGAAACATGAAATAGTATTAGGTTGGTGCAAAAGTAATTGTGATTTCTGCAATTATTTTTAACCTTTTAAACCACAATTACTTTTGCCCCAACCTAATATTTCAGAATCACAAATAAGGGATACCTGTCATTTAATTGTAAAACTAAGCTACTGCGATCCAGCTTTTTCTGAATAGCACAGGTGTCTAAACTGCTGTGGGGAAAATTAAATGGGAGAGGGTGTAAGAAGCAAAGTGAGCCATGGGAATGCTGTCAGGACCTACCTCTGTGTAGTATTAATACTTGCAGCTCAGGAGGCAGCTGTCAATGATGGTAAGTCCTGTGAACTGTCACCATAGCAGATTTGACTGTACAGATGCATACAATGTTTTCCCCCTCCATCCATACTCTTGGTATCTTCAGATACAAAGGATAATGATACTGAACTCCTGTCATACACTTCTACGGCTTTCTGTTGAGAGCCACTCCTTCATGTCTTTCACATTTCTGTTAACTGATATTTTCCTACTTGTACCAGCAGTGCATTTATTATGGAATTCAATTTAGGAACCAAACTTGTATTTGTTGCAAAGATATAGGTCAAGACCATAAGTTAAAAACCAACTTTTTAATTACCAGATCGTGTTGTTGGTAAGGCAAAGAAATTTTATAACAAAGAAAGCGGTATATAAAGAAGATAATATTTCTATTCATCCAGTCATAAACTGCCCTTGGGCCTACAGATATAGCCACCCTTCAGGCTATTTATGTTTCAGTTTGGATTAAAATATCTAGAGAATTTTACAGAATGACAATTTATGGGCTGAGACTTGCTGGATCCTTCTCATTTTTAACCCAAAACGATACAAAGAAAACTTACTGGTCAAGGACCAAGGCCCATGTACTGTTTTATTCCAGAGATCTAACTGTCATGGCAGGAAATAACAGACTTCGGGATGAACGTAGTAGGTTGGCATGCCAAGCCATAGTCATAGAAGTATTTCCTTATTTCCCAAACACTTCTTATCTCTGGTGTACTAATTATTCTAGAAAAAAAATAGAAAACTTAGATAAGAATTTTTAGTTCAAAATTATTTATTAAGGAATGGTTATGGTCCTTTACTTCCCAAATCCCACTGAAATGACAGAAGAGATGTAAAAATAAGAATGAGCCATTGGTAGCCCTAGAGAACAAGGCCGTTTGAAGACATTCTGAAAGGTACAAAGCGGATGGGATTAAGTTGATGGAGAATGGATGAGAGACCTAGTCTCTACACGCAATGTGGATGCCGCTGGAGGAGAGACGAGAGCCTTTGTTTTCTCACAGAGCGCCAGATAAACTTCAGGCTCAGTTGGCAGGCCTAGGGACAGTGGGGGCCAGACAGAATCCTCATTTTGAGGGAAAAGCCAGGCTAGGCTAAGGTTACCTACTAGGAAAGGTGTCGGATCAAAGAGAAAAGGTGTTCTTTTGCTTTTGACACCAACACATATTAAAAGTGTCTTGATTAAATTTTACTGGGGAGACTGAAGTGCTGTGATCCTGGTCTTTGGAGACATGAATGGTGTTTGCATCTGTGATCGTGTTATATTATGTTTTGGAGATTATTTCTTCATTACTGGATTGATTTGAGGATTGACTCCAGTAACACTTTCTAGCATATATGACAGTGAATGTTCCTGTGAGTGCTGGGGTGTGTATTTAATGGTGCAGAGATTGTACCATGGCATCTGGATTCCTGCCCTCAGGAGACATCTTTTCAATTAAAGCCTTAGCCAGGAAATTAGCACTTCCTTCCAAAAGGTTTAAACAAACTTCCCATGGTGCAGCAAGGCAGAGAAGCCAAGGGGGTGAAAGAAGTGGCACTAAGACTTTGGGCCGGTATGGGATGGAGGGGTGCGTATGGGGTAGGTGGGGGGATTGCTTAGGCCAGAGGTCAGAGGCCCAGAGCCAAGCCAGCAGGAGCCCTTCTCAGAATGCTAAGCAAAGTGGGACATCTGGCTTTGAAGAGGAGCAGAACAGGAGGGAGGCAAACAGGACTTCCCTATTCACTAGGCCAGGCAGCTTAGAGCCAGGGCATACATAAAGGCACATTTTTCTAGAACAGTAAGAAAGCAGTGTCAGTGCTGGGAACACAGAACGTGTCCTGCAAACCCAGGCAGCCCTGCCTACAGGAGGTCACTTAGAAAAACCTTAAAAGTTTAAACATTTTTCTGTCTGGATAGTTCACATCTTTCCATGGTAGGTGCACAAGCATGTTTGTCCCTTTCCTCTGTATGCCTCAGACATGGGCATGAGGTGTTGGGGAAGGAGCTGTCAACAATGCATCATCATAAAAGAGCCAGAAACTTTTACAAAGAACGAGTTGGGAAGGGATGAAGCTTACCTTCAGACCAGCTATTGTAACTGAGTAGAATCCTGGCAGCAGAAGTCAATGGAAAGTTAATTTTGGGTTTTAATAAAGAATGTTCGAGCTTGTCCTGGAATGGCTAGGATAGCTTAGACAAGCTCTGAGTAGTAGTAAGACAAGAGAATAAGATAATGGCTGATGGTCCTAAGATGAAAAGAATGTGGAACGTGATGGGTCCCTCCATGCTGCAGTGAGTGAGTGAGTGATTGCAGAATCAGAAACCTGTTATTGTAAGCCTGACTATTTAGAATATCGCATGTTTTATTTGCCCATTTTTTGTTGTTGTTTTCTTCTTGGTTATAATATAGTTCTTTTTGAAGGATTTTCTGGCTGACCTGTAACAAGATTAAGAAATGGATTTGGTTGTGGCAGAAATCCTATAGGAGGAGCAGTGCACCCCCAGGATCTACATATTGAAAGAGGGAGAGACAAGAGGTGGGGGCCCTTGACAGCCTGTCGTGCAGAGTGTCCGGCGGGGCGGCCTGCGGGGTCTCTGCTCCTGCTCCCCACATAAGAACACAGGACATGGTGAGGCCAAAAAGGAACACCCACGGAGCCATAGGTAGGAAAGTCATACCACTATGGTCTCACTGGAGGCTGGGTTTACACGACGTGCGACCTGCTGTCCGCTTTGCTGCCAACCGACCAACTCTCCTCGACTCTCCTTACTCTCCTTCAGTCTCCTCCTTCACTCTCCTCGGCTCCCCTCCGTAGCCAAGGCAGTTATATCAGTGACCAATGGCTTAATGGCTACAGCTGACGGCCATCCACTATCTGAGCCAGCACCTCTCCACATGAGGCCGAGAGCCTGGAAACTGCTTTCTGGGGCTCTGTCCCCACACAGCCCCTCCTTGCCACCCAGAGATAGCTCCTTTAGCTCTTCTCTCCTAACCACCCTGCAGGGTTTTGTGCTTTGTTTTCCTAAGGGAGGCTGTTCAATTACAAAGTCCCACATCCAACAACTACTGGAACCCGGTATTTCAGAATTTGTGATTTAGGTGTCAACACTGTGCGTGAATTGGGACTGAATTCTGGACTCAGAATGACCTAAAAATAATGGATTGCTTTAGCTTTGGAGGAACCTATTGTCAGAAGATTTGGTCCAAAAATTCTTTGCTTGCAAATCCAGAGTTCTTCAGAATATTTCCAAGTACTTTGGAACAGCGTTTGTTAACCTGAGGGGAAAGTTCTTTCTATTCTTCTGAAAAAGTCTGGAGTATAAACATTCACTTCTTGTTAGCAAGGTACTCCATATCCTGACATTCTCTGTAATAAATAGCCAGAAACCATGTATTTAGGGAGCAGAACTAGTATGGGACTCCCTTCCATACTAGTGCTCCTTTTCTGGAATATACGATTTCTCGGTGCTGTCTTCCCACTCCACTGATCACAGTGTGAGCTCATACTGTAAACCTCTAAAAACTGGTGTTAGGATTTTGCTAAAATATGGCCTTGCTTTTCACTGGAAAATAGGATTGCTAAAAAAAAAAAAAAAAAAAATGTGTGCGTTTGGATTATATGGTCTCCATTATTGTCATTAGTTTAACACTACTGACTCCTGACAGAGTAGCTCTTAGAGCTGATGACAGACTGCCACGTCTCACTTCATCTTCACAAATCTGAGTTCAGGATGAATATAGATGAGGAAACAGGCTGTTTCGCCCATATTCATGCCTTTCTCACTTTCATAGAAAAAATGAAAGGCTCTTGGCATAAATCTCATAAAGTGAACGTTCTTTCAATACCTGTAATTTCCAGAGTCAGAATGGATAGTAATAGTCTATAAACAGCTAAAATTCCAGTTTTAAACATTATAAAACTGCTGTATTTTAGCACCCTCCCTATTATTTGTGTCTTTTGTTTTTATTTTCTAAGTCAGCTGTTTTTACTAAACCGGATGTATGCTTTGCTGCACAAAAAAAGTATCCATCTCTATGCTGAGAATATGATTATACTATCATGAATCCAGGTGTGGGATTAAAAAGCAGCTGAAATTCTTAGATGATTCTTGTCAGAAAAGAAAGCTTGAATGCATATGAATTTGGAGCTAGAGGAGACTTTAGAAATCATTTAGTTTAGCTCCTTCATTTTATAAATACAGAACGAGGCCCAGAAAAATGGAGTTTGCTAGTTGCTTGTCCCTACTACAAGATTCTTTCCACAAGAAAATGCCATTTCATGTGTCAGATTGGGGACCCAGCACACCCAAACTGTGTGTCTGCAGACATTGTGTAACATTTATATTGAAAACACTAATCAGAACTTCACTCATTTGGAGATGTGGGAGTTCATCCTCTTTCTCTTCCTCCCGCCCTCCCTCCCTCCCCCTCCCCTTCTCCTCTGCCTCTCCTCTTTCTTTCCCTCTCCCTTCACTTTACATTTTGTGTAGCATATGTGTTTGATGCAGGTTTTCATTGGAGTATAGCATTCACACATAAAAGTCCGCAGGTGACAAGTGTACAGCTTTGCAAATTTCCCAAAATAACCCTTTTGTGTAACAGCATCCAGGTGAAGAAATGCAATGTTCCCCCAGCCCGCAGCCATCACAAAGGAAATGCTCCCCTGAAACCCAACAGCTAGGTCAGTTCCCCTGGACATGCGGTGCAGGCTTCTGTGTGGGCTGCTTCTGCTCAGTCTTCTGTTTGTGAGAGTAGCTTACATCACAGCGCATCAGCGAGGTTCATCTGTCTCATGGTTTTATAGTTTCCATTGTGTCCATGGTATGTTTTGCGGACGTTCTCACAATATGTGTGTGTATCTGATGTGGCCCACTCCCCTCATTTGGGCTACAGACATAATGACTCTCCTTTTCTATCCCAGTAGCTTATGCCAGCTCCACATAGTCATGTGAGCAGGAAATCCAGCATCAGACTTAGCAACTGCCATCCCAGGTGCCCCAACGTCCTAAGAAGCTTGGTTCCTTAAGTGACTTTTCCTGCTTACAAATGCCAGGCCGTGGAATCTGCCCACCAGTTGGCCTTGGCTTTCAGCTGCTGTGGTTCCTACTGCTGTGACCAATGTTGCGTCTGAAGACCAGTCCCCTCCCTGGTCCTGATAGCAGCACAGTTGGCAAATGTACCTGTTATTTAGGTTTTTATACAAGCTCACATCCACGGGATGACTGGTATGGAGTTGTCGTAAGGCCCCTCCCCCTGATGAGCTGGGTAGTCTGTGCAAAGCAGAGATCACTAGGACAGGTTCTTACTTTTCAGATTTTCTTTGAGGGTCTTCAGGGTCCTTTCCTGTCAGAGAATTTTGACTGACTCTATCCTAAAACATCCGAGTTCTTAATGTGGACCCTGAGAAAGAAGACATCTACTAAGAAGGGTCTCCTGATGTCTAACTGAGCTCAAAACAAAATAAAACAAACGCACAAAAAACAGAGCTAGAAGCCATTTCTACACAGTGGCCTCTCATGTAATCTGCACTTCAGGCAGAAGACTGCACTGAGCTGACTGTCTGCACTGTTTTCTGGCCATCAGAACCAGCCCTTATAAAGAGTTCCTGCAATAGTATTTCAACCAATAGGACTGAGGCTTTGCCTGTCCAATTGGAGCTATGCAGCTATATCTCCACATCTTCACTGACCAATCAAAGTGGTTCCATTCTGACCAATCAGAACAGTGTCTTTTGGACCAATCAAAATGTGAGGATTTGGAGTCCTCATTTGCATGAGGACAGACCAATTAGGGGACGGGTTGGGGACTTCTGTGTATATCAACCAGCTCCTTTCTTGCTCAGAGAGCTTACTTTCCTTTTCCATTGTGTTTCCCTGACTGGAGCTGAAATACTAAAGATGAAACACCAAAAAGATCTCCCGGGACCAGAGTGGACAAGAACAGGCTGAGCAGAGCAGAGCTGTCTAGCCAGAGAAAGCCCTGGCCGCCTCATAGCCATGCTGTCCCACAGCTATTCCATATCACAGTTGAGCTGTTTGCACTGAATAAAGTTTGCTTCTTCACTGCACCACAAATCGGGGATTCCTGTTAGTGCTGAATGATGCCAATGACCATCAGTTGACACCAATAATTTCCCACATCTAACGGGAAGGAGTCCTGGTCTTGATCCCATTCTCTGAAGCCTACTTAATCCGATGCAAATTTACTTTCCTCTCTCCATTTCCATCAAATCACAAAAAAGAATTTGATTCTTAAGGCCAATGGATGTATGTTCTATTTATATCTACATAACTAAGAGAGAACTTTGTATTGTTGTGAGAAGGGTCCCAGAACTTTTCTAGAGAATTTCCTGTGTCCTGTTATGGGGACACAGTTGGAAGCTCTGCCTTCAATAAGACTAACTTTACTGTGCCAGGCATCTTCCACGCACGCATCTGCTGAGAATGTCTTATTCAGTTTTGTTTTCCTCCCTCATCCCCAGCAAGGAGCCCGCCCACCACAGGGCTTTCCCAAAGCCTATGCTTAGTGGATGGTAGAAGAATTGAGTACAAACAATGATTAAAGCTAGCATCTAGTCATAGTTTCTCTACTGTGTCTGTCCCACTGCTCAGCTGAGAGCTACTCTGACTGCCGTCCAGAAATCTGGGGGCTGGCACTGGAAATGGTGATCCCTGAAACTAATGAACTTGGTCCCCTGATCCCCTAAGGAGTAAAACAAGGTCAAAACTGGTAGATTCCTCCAACCAATTCATTTGGCTGATAATCTTTAGGTCCACTTGGGTTAAGCATGGAGATGACCACAGACCAGGGAGATGCCCCTGCCATTCTTGATGTCACTCCTGTTGTCTGAATTTACTCTCAATCCGTTATGCAATGGACTCCCCAAAAGCCTGGGTTCAATGTTGTAGCCGGTGTTTTTCTGGCTGATCACAGTCCCAACATATGGCACCTCCTAAGATGCACCAGAAGATTGAAGTATTCTGATCCCCATGCTTCAACTGCATTTCTTGAAATAGCTTGGTTATAAAACTCACAACAAATAAAACTTCCTTTAACACTCTCAGAGTGTTAGGAAGAACTAGACTCTGGTGTGTATTTAGACCACTTTGCACCTGAATTAAAATTTGTAATATTCTTTTTATAGGCAACCAGTTTTATTGTGTACATTTTAAAGAACAGAATAAATGACTATGTTTGATGTCAAATCTGTGGACCCATTCACTTCTTATTATGTAATATTTTAAACACACAGAAGAATAAATAATACAACAAAGTCCTATGTACACATTACCCAGATTTAAATTAGTGTCGGCATCCTGCTCTGCTTGAGTCTCTCTCTCTCTCTCTCTCTCTCTCTCTCTCTCTCTCTCTCTCTTGCTCTCTCTCTCGCTCTCGCTCTCTCTCCCTCCCCATCCCTCCCTTTTTTCCCTCTCCCTCCCCTCCCCCCCTTGCCCCACTCTCTCCCTCTCTGACAGACCCTCCCTTCCTCTTCCTCTCTTGCTCCCTCTCCCATAAACAAAACATACAGCTATAAGAGAAAGCCCCTTAGTTTCCTCTCCCCATTTCTTTGCCCTCCCACCCACGGGGTAACCATCACTCCGGGGTTATCGTGTTCCCTTCCAGTTCCCATTAGGAGACAGGTTGTTTCCATATTTTTCTTATTACCAACAATGCTGCAATTATTATTCTTGTCCCTCTGCACACATAGGCTGGAATTCCCTTGGGGTTTTATACCCTGGCTCGGCATTGCCAGGTGCTGTCATGAACACAACTTCAGCATCACCACGTCTTTCGCCAAAGTACTCAGACCAATGTCTTGTGCCACTAGTGGCACAGGAAAGCTTCTCTTTCTTCATCTTCTACCACAAAACTTGGTAAATATTAGACATTAAAACATTTGTTCCTGTATTATAACTATTCTAGTTTCACAATAAGTATTGTCCACAAAAGAATGTCCAGCCTAAGAAAAAGTCTTATAAAAGTTTATTTGAGCCAAACAGATGACAATTGCCCAGAAGAAAATCTCAATGGACTGAGACAAATGCTCTGCAGTTTTGCAGCTTATTTTATGCATTAGAGTCAAAGGAGGAGATGTTGGGGGTCTGGTCACATGAAATCCATTGGTGGTTGATAAGGGAGCGGAAGGAGAAAGCAAAGCAGGGAAATCTCAGGGATTGGATAAAAAGTAACATGGAAAGACACAGATTTCTTTTCATGGGTGGGCACAGGATAGTTAATAATTAACACATAGAGATGGTATTTGGGGAACAAGACAACCATGAGGGGTTCTGCGCTCTGGGGCTGTGGCGTGATGGGCTGTGACCTGACGGGTCTGGAAAAAGGGATGACTCTGACATTCCAAAGGTATGTTATCTTAGATGCACAAAGACAATAGACAGGCTCACTAAAGGTAAAAATGGACCTTTGTCAAGGAAGCTGTAGGCCTAGGACCATCAGAACCAATCTTTTTAGGCTCTGCTCGTTTCCTTTTACTCTGCATCTAAACACTGGATTCCCAGCTCTCCTCCTGCCCTTCGTTTTACTCTCACGTACACTTTCCCTTCCAATGGCTGCTAAAACTACCTAGATGGTGCGAACATTCCAGGTTTAATTTCCATCACAAATCTCTCTTCTGAGTTTTAGTTTCAGAAAAGTGTCCCAAGTTGAACAGCTACAGAATGTGACTTTTCATTTCTTCCCCCCAGTTTGTATATTAGCTTTCCGTGTTGCCCCTTCGTATGTACCCTGTACCTTTCTACACCCCACTCTGCCACCTTGCAAAAATGCATCAGTGCACAAACTGTGGATTCTGGCTTCCTTAGATGGGAGGCACTAGCGGGAGATTCGAGGGTGAAAGGAGAGGGAAGTTGGGAGATTGAGTTCCCTGACTCCATTCCTGCCAGCCTTGGCAGGGTTGGCAGAGGCTGCATTTCAGTATAAGGAGAAGATCACATCCTTCCATAGCTGTGGCCATAACTATACTCTTTCTGAGTTCCAGGAACCCAGTGTCCCCCTTTCATTTCAGGCCTTGGGATGGCAATGGCCCCTTGCATTGCTAGTTCTAGGGTCCTCCACCATTCCTTGTTGGTCTCGTGTAACTCTGCCATGTCTTCATAAGTAATCCCTTCATTAAACTCAGTTGCACTGCTTGAATGTACCATCTATTTCCTGTAAAGATCCCGACTGATAGGATTTCCCAGCTTCAGTAACTCACCCCCACCTCTCTGGTTGCTCAGGCCAGAAAGTCTGCTTCATCTGCCCTTCTGTTCACCTTCCGTATCCAACCCATCACTCCATCCTGTCGATGCTACTTCTTACATGCATCTTGAATCCTCCATTTCTCTCCTCGCCATGACTAAGTTGTATTTACTGCATGGCAGACAAAATTTAAAGATATAAGTCAGAATCTCATTCTCAGATTTTGAGTAAAATCCAAATTCTGCCCACCTCTCCAAATCCATCTCACAGGTCACTCCAACTTGGCCAGTGGTGCTCCAGGCACACCCTCCTGCCTGTTGGTGCTTAAACATGGTGAACTCGTTCACACCTCAGGACTGTTGCTCATGCTTTTCCCTTTGTAGAGAACTCTTGACCCGCTGCCTACCTAGAACACGTAGTACTCTACTTTTCACATGTGCCTTTTTATCCGTCCACTTCCATCTTGTGTCACTTCCTCACAGAGGCCTTATGACAATCCTATCAAGTTAGGGTTCCCTACCCTATTTGCCCACGCCCCATTATTTCTTATCATTGCATCTTGTTGATTCCTTTAGAGTTTATTATGAGATGTAATTATGCATGTTAACAGCTTTTTTTCTGTTTGGTTTTGTTCTTCACCTATTTATTTCTATCCTTTTTGATAGGCTGTAACCTTTTTGATGACAGACTTATGAGTGTTTGGTTCCCCATTATATATCCAGCTTCTAATACAGCTCCTTGTATTCTGTCACATGAGTGCACTTGATAAATGTTTGTTTGTTGATAGATACTTAAATATGCAAGTGGGAATAAAGCAAGCAGTGTTTCCTTAAGAGGTTCACAATAAATGGCAATGGAAACCTAAGTGATAGTTTTCTTAACAACAGAGAGAGAGAGAGAGAGAGAGAGAGAGAGAGAGAGAGAGAGAGAGAGATCATATATATTCCTTTTTTCCCCTTGAGGGAATGATCAACATTTAGATGTTCTTAGGCTGTTGAAGGCCCAGAAAAACCACTTAGCTGCAGAGGAAATTTCAATTACACAGTGGAGATTAAAGTTTCAGCACTTGGGGATAATTACAAAGACGTTTTCCATTATATATGCTCAAAGAAAAAAAAAGACATGCAAACCCAATGGGAAAGCATTTCAAATGGTAATCAAATTATTACCTTTATTGCAATCACAGGAATATTATTTCAAAGCCTCAGATCTTTGGTCTAAGGCCCGAAGACTAATCACTTAATAATGTGTTTAAAAACTCACGAATCCAAAAAACACTTGGATGGGCAGGAATATTTGAAACCATCATGCTATCACCAGAACCGTTAAACACAAGGATGTAGTCTGGCTAATTTTCAGAACACACAGCAATGTTTACTCCTCTGGGAGGTATTTGTTATTTGTATAATGAACTTACCACTTAGTATTCTTAACCTTGAAATGCGATATTTTTTTTCACATATCTGTGACTTAGTCCTCACTTCTATGTAATAAATTTTGTGGCTAAGGATGTGTTTTAAACTTCTTTTTTATTGCCTAAATTATCTTTTAGAGAGCTGTGGTGAATGAGCATCTATTAATCTTTCTACTCAAAGTCCATTCGCTGTTTTTTGTTTTGTTTTGTTTTGTTTTGATTTTTACCACAATCTTCTTCTGGGGAGGCGTCTGAACCCTGACTCTTAAGCAATGTGATTTGATGAGCTTAATCCCACCACTAGTTTAAAGCAACAAGCATATTTTCTCTCCCCGGCAACATTAATTGGATGGGCACATGATTCCACATCAGGAAATGTTTTAAAACTGTTCTGGAGAAAACATTCTTTTTCCCACTGGGTCTGAATGATGACATATATTGGAAGCCATCTTGGAAGCAATCAGGAGAGAGAGATCCTGGAAATGGAGAAAACACTCAAAAACAGAAACAAGGAAACTGGGTCCCGGTCACGTTTGGGTCCTGGGTCACACATCTGAAAAGAGTTAGTTCTTGGACACTGACATTACACATGCAAGTAAATTCACTTAAAAAAATAAAGACCATTTTAGATTATTAGGTTTGTCCATTTCAACCAAAATAATTCCTGTATACAGTAGGTACTCCGTTACCATCTGTGGTTAAGTTTTGGTTTTGTTTTTTCCCCCTATTCATTTCCAGACCTCTTACAAAGATTTAAAAATGTTCTCTTGATTTGACTAAAATGGAAAAATAAATCTTTGTCATTATTAATGTCCCTTAGTTCTTCTGAGTCAATCATCTTGATTTAAAATACCAAAAATTATTTAATAATATATTGTTATTTCCAGGTTATTCCTGATATCTGGAAAACTTCCCCTCTGTTATTTCTGATGGCTGGGGGAGTAAATCTCTGAATTTTATACCCGTTTAAATTTAGAATGTGTTTCTTTATTCTGAAGACTGCTCTTTGGAAAATTAGAAAAGCATTTCTTTGTTTTGTCAACAATTATGTTTGAAATCAAACAGGTCAATTTCATTTGATACTGTACTTTGCAAAAGAGTCTAAAACCATTTAAAAACTAGAATTGATTTTTTAGAATTTAAATATGACAAATACTTTTATTTAACACTCAATGATTCAGATGTGTAAATGGAAAATGAAAACCACTTGCAATCCCGTCCCCAGAGATAATCACTGACATTTTGACACATATCTTTGTACAATTTCAATTTGTAGAGATTTTTTGTTTAATGAGAAAAATTGAATCACCCTCTTATACTCTGTGTGTTTCTTCCAATAATAATAATAATAATAATAATAATAATAATAATAATAATAATATAGTCTTTCCATGTCAGCATAGATAAATTTCATTTTGAATGACCACTTAGTATTCTATTGAATGGATGCCCCATAATGTATTTCTAAGACCTCTCCCTTGTTAAAGAACATTCCAATTCATTCCCTAACTTTAGCATTACAAATGAGGTTGATAAATCATCACATATTTGTATAATCTTTTAAGAATAAAATCCAAGAAGTGTAACAGCTGGCGCATTCCAAAATTTGATACATAGTGCCAAATTATCTTCCAAAAAGTCGTACTATTCAGCTTTTTATGTAAGCACAAACCCAGTGTATGAGCATTCTTTATTTTTACCCATCTCATAGGTGATAAATGGTCATATTTTGCTGTGTTAGTTTGAACTTCTTTGATAACTAATAGGTGGAACTTTTTTTTTTTAAAAAATGGGTGAACCAGTTTTTTATTGCTGTGTAAAAACCATCTCAAGTCACAAGGTCTGGTGAGATTCAAAGGGTGGAAAAAGAGATTTTACCACTTAGGCAAGGAGCTACAAACACAAACTGCAAAGGGGGAGTGGACACAGGGAGAAAATAATTGGAGTTGTTATTTTCAGACAATCTACCATACATGCTTTCTTTAGATCGATATAGAGTGAGGAGACCAAAACTTCCATTTAGCATTTTTAAAACAAACATATGTTTTGGAAAGTATTCGGAGTTTTTCTCAATGTGAGGGGTAGATCGTGATAGATTTATTTCTCTGGGTTAACAAAACATCAATTTAATGTCTGCCTTAGCTGTATCCTTTTTCTGCCAACACTAGTTTTTGTTTTTGTTTTTGTTTTCAAGAGAAAGAGAACATTCTTCTCCTTCTTCTTCTTCTTCTTCTTCTTCTTCTTCTTCTTCTTCTTCTTCTTCTTCTTCTTCTTCTTCTTCTTCTTCTTTTTTTTACATATTGGGAAACAGTGTGTTTCTCCAGGGCCCATCAGCTCCAAGTCATTGTCCTTCAATCTAGTTGTGAAGGGTGCTGCTCAGCTCCAAGTCCAGTCGCTGTTTTCAATCTGTAGTTGCAGAGGGCGCAGCCCACCATCCCATGTGGGAATTGAACTGGCAACCTTGTTGAAAGTTTGAGCTTTAACAAACTGAGCCATCTGGCCGCCCTGCCAACATTAGTTTTGATTTCCAGTTAATCGAAGTGTGGGTTTTCCAGATCAGCTTTGGCATAGGCTCACTAAAATCAATTCATTAGCTCTGAATTTCTTCCTATACACATCTTGAAAGTTAGAAATACTGAAAGGAGTAATTTTTTTTCCCCTTTCAAATACACTTTCCTTATTACTTCCCAGGTTCTGATAACAATATATTGCCCAGTGGGAAAAACTTTCAAAAGAGAGTTTTCATGTCCAGGAAATTTTCTTTAAAATTTGTCCCTGAACATTTTTCTAGTGCTGAGATCCTGGGGTTTAGTGTACTTTTATTTCACAGAGATATGCCATGTTCAGCAAGGAGTCATTCAGAATGAAAACAAAATCTAGATGCTGAGAATCCAAATATCCTATTTTGAATACAACACTCTTCTTACTGAAAGAATACTTGAAGAAACATATAGTCAAGTGACTAGGCTACACATATATTTTTTTATCTCTACTGATTCCTAAGCAGTGTGCAGTAATTGTGAGTTTTAAATGATTCCAACTATCCCTAGCCATGGTACCTATTCTTAATATTTCTCATCATCACTCGTTTGTTCAACAAATATGGAGTACTCACCACATGTGAGATGCTGTGAAAGTCACTAGGGATACACAAGAAGCAAGTCAGACACTGTCCCTGCTGTCACATGCTTTACATTCTGTTGCTGTGAGATACAGATAATTAAGCAGGTCATAATAACAACATGATCAGAATATTCTTTACTGAATTTTTGCTTCTGATGCTGGATATTTTTGTAACATTAGAAAGTAACTGCAAGAAAATATCTTGAGTTAGAAGAAATTTATGTATTTATTTAGTTTTGCTTAGCTTGGGGGAAGCATAGAGAATGAAATGTAACTTGCAATAGGTGACACATGTTGTGTTGCTGCCTTAATGCTCCTTCTGGATGCCAGTGCTCATCGGTGTCCAGGCTCCTCCTAGTTTATGAAGTCTTCCTTCTGTTTCGTAAGCGCACTGTTTTAATCTTGCAAAACCCTGGCCAGAATAGAATGAATGATCTGGAATATCTTTCTTAATAGTTTGACAAATCCATTCTGAGAAGCTAAATACAAAATGGCCTTCCTTAAAGAGATGGTTCTGTATTAGAGGTTTGTGGGGATAGAGGCAGGAGTGTAGTTTCCAGGCTCTCGGCCTCACGTGGAAAGGTGCTGGCTCAGGTAGTAAATGGCCATCAACTGTGATTGGATGGCCATCATCTGTGGCTAGTTAGCCGTCAGCTGTAACCAGTGAGCCATTGGCCACTAATATAACTACCGTGGCTACGCTAGCAGCAAATGGGGGCTAGCAGGAAGATGGTGGCTGAGCTAGCAAGGGCGAATTGAAGTTAGCACGGTGGATTGCAGCTAGCAAGTGAGGTTGGTTGGCACAGAGAAGTGGACCACAGGTTGCAGATAGTGTGGCTCCTGCTTCCTGTGTCTCCAACCCAGCCGCCAGTGAGAATATAGAGGTATGACTCCCCTATCTATTGCTCCGGGGGTGTCCCTTTTTGGCTTCATCATATCCTGCGTTCTTATGTGGGGAGCGGGAGCTGAGACCCCTCATGACACTCAGCATAACAAGGTTTTAAAAACATATTTTCTGAGAAGACAGTAAATTTTTCTGAATTCCACCTTCTGAAAACTTCAATAAGTTTCTATTTAATAACTATTAAGTAAGAAAACATGCCTGCAGTCCTGTTGCCTGCCTCTCCTAGATGCCCACTGATGTGAACGAAACGGAATGCATAATGAGCTTGTTCTATGAATCTCTGGCGGAAGCCAGGTGTAACCTCATATCCTGTGCAGCATTTAGTGACCGATGACACACTGGCTGTGATGCCCTAGGTACCAGCTATTATTATTTTGAGGCATTGCAGGAATTCTTATCTTTTACCTTAGTTGTTGTTTGTTTGTTTGTATTCTTAGCTTTTAAAATTGAAGCTAAGAATTTTGCTCAGCCCTTTGGTTTCCAGTGCCCTATGTTGCCAGGTACCAGGTATTCAGCAACGAGAAGCTCACAATTGATTAAGTAAGGTAGGCAGAGACAGAATCCTTGTAATTTATACATAAAAGAAAATTATTTTTACCCAATCAGGAAACCAAGAAAACTAGTAAGGGAAATGAATAAAAAATTATAATAAATTATTCAACACAGCCCACACTAAGGTCACCAATGCAGCTGACCAGCTAAAATCCTGGAAGTAAGAGTTGGGTAGGTGGGATACAGATGTCCAATGATGCCCTGTGCTTCATCAGATCCCCTCAGCATTTCCCAGTGACTGCTCAGCCTCATCCCGTAGGTGGCCCAGCCGAACACTTCACTGTCCTCACCAGCCACCTGCTCAGTCTTTTCCTCCCCGGCACAGCCAGGCCTCTGCAGGAGCGATTTGAAGCCGATGAGGAAAGGCTTGGCTCTTTCATTCCTCCCTGATCCTTCTTCTGGGTTGAGGTGAAGAAGGGATGTATGAAAAAGCACAGTGCCTCTTATGTAGTTGGGACCATCATAGTCCTTCACTGGCCGTCCCTTCTTCCCTGGCTAATGCCTGGGACCATCAGGGACCAGTGTCACAGGTGTGCAAATGTTAGTTAGCTCTCAAGGTGTTCAAGTGTGAGTTCTTTGAGGGACCTTGTTGGATGAAAGAGACTTCCCCAAGACCCTGACATCAGTTCACCCTTTGCCAGCTCTCCCCTACAGGACACCTTGTTGCTTGTACCCCTTCCCAAATGACAGACCTCTGGGCTTGGACCAGCATGGCTTCAAGCTCCACACCTTCCATCATTTTACCCACTTTGGGGGACGTTCTCACATCTTTCCCATGCAAGAGAGGCTGCAGGAGAGGCTTTGGCCATACCTATCTCCCCACTCTGCCACTTTCTTCTGCTCCTCCTTTCCTGTATTTGTATAGGCGCAGATGCCAATGGCATCGGCAGACGTCCAATCCGGGATGGAATCGAGTCTTCCCTTTACCAGCACCTGTAATCTCTGCGTGTGACTCTCCTAGAGCAGGGTCACAACCTTTTTCTGTCACGGCCAGAGAGTAAACACCATCAGCTTTGTGAGCCATATGGTTTCTGTTTTGACAACTCAACTCTGCGTTTGTGGTGAGAAAGCAGCCACAGGAAGTATGAACTGAGTGAGCACGGCTGTGTTCCAACACAACTTCTCTTACAAAAACAGGTGTGGGCTGTGTTTGGGCTGCAAGCCGTAGCTCGCTGACCGGGTCCCAGACCATCCCCACTTGGTTTGACACAGGCGCTGGGGACACATCCCACGGAGTGAAGAGGGGAAAGCCCAGCTCTCCTCTCCACGGGGAGGGCTCAGCACCCAGATGCTGCTTTTCTCTCTCTCACCACCATCCTACCTGTTCAGCACCACCCAGGGTTTCTGCTCGTTTTGATGGGGAAAAAGTAGGGCACGAGGGAGCAGACTTGGTTGGGGTTCCTTTGAACAAGCCTGAGGTCACGTCCAGAGCCCTACTGCTAGCCATTCTCTCCACAAAGCAGGGAGACTGAGGCTTCTCTGTCTCACGGTTGGTTAGCTCTGAGACCTAAGCATAATAAAAGCTCCACTGTGACGCTCTTTACTGATCATCATATTTTATTCTGTGGGTCAGTAATGTTAAGAACGAACACAATTCAAGAATAGAAAATCCAGTTGTCACTCATTGACTTTGTCCTAATCTCAGTCTGTCTCACTCTTGGCAAAATTCTAATAGCTGCCACATTCTAGTGTTGCCTAAAATACTGATTTATTTTGCTTTACTAGGATAGAGGGGTTTGGTGGGCTTTTATTTTTTATTGGTTTATGGTTTAGTTCACTTCAGCCTTTGGCCCAGGGGATCAATGTGATCAATTGGCGTTTCTGAGTTTCCTCTTCTCTTACCCCTCTCACCTTTAACCAGTAAACTTCTCTTGTAATCCTGTTCCAATTCAAATAATCTCCTTTTGTGGCCTCCTGAAAACTCATTGTAGACTTATTTTTGTGGTTTTACTTTCCCTAGGTGCATATTTTCCCATCAGCTAAGAATAGCATCTTTTAGAAATGACTTTTCCCCACTTCTGCCACATCCCTTTTCTTGTCCCACTTCCCCATATGGCCTCACATGGGGCTCCTAGCACTCTGCTCTCCTCCTTTACTTAATAGTCTTCAGCTTTAACACAGGCTATGCCATTCTGCACACTGGAGATACAAACATACACGGTCAGACAATTACGTTTGCGAACTCATCCCAGAAAAAGTGCTACATACCTCACTGCTGAATATCACTACGGTCACCTTCGAAGTGCTCCCCTTGGGAAGCTATGCACCGATACCAGCACCTAGTCCACCCTTCAAAGCAATGTTGGAACTCTTTTTCTGGAATGGCCAGCAGAGCTGTCATCGTATTACCTTGATGTCCTGAATGTCATCAAAATATCTTCCTTTCAATATTTCCTTTATCTTTGGATAAAGAAAGAAGTCATTGGGGGCCAGATCAGGTGAGTAGGGAGGGTGTTTCAATATAGTAATTTGTGTACTGGCTAAAAACTCCCTCACAGACAGTGCCGTGGGAGCTGGTGCATGGTTGTGATGCAAGAGTCATGAATTGTTGGCGAGAAGTTCAGGTCGTCTAACTTTTTCATGGAGACTTTTCAACACTTCCAAATAGTAAACTTGGTGAACTGTTTGTCCAGTTGGTATAAATTCATAATGAATAATCCCTCTGACAGCAAAAAAGGTTAGCGACATCGTTGCAACAAGTTCGTAAACTTAATGGCCGGACCTCCTAGGTCTGTGACTGGAGTGCGCAAGACTTCTGCTGGGAGCCCAGAGCAGGTGGTAGGTATCAGCACACTTCCCAAGGCGGGTCTGCATACTATCTCAAACATGCTCAAAACCCTTGATGTGCAATGGGGATTCCATTTAAAAGCTGATTTTTAAGGACTAGTAGGATCAACAAAGTGCATTCTAGTATGAAGTACTACAAGTCTGTCACCTAGAAATTAAGTAAGTGTAAGTCACATTTATTGATACAAGTCTGCATACAAATTTAGTAAAGCTCATCTTTACTCATTATCATTTACTAAAGCTCATCTCAATTTGGAATTATTTTTTAGCTTCATAACCTGTCAGCAACGGGTTTATTTTTTATACACTTAGGTATCTACCGAATCTTGAAATAAGCCTAAATAAAGGAAAGCTGATTTCTCCATATTTAGGTATTCCCATTCAGGATTTACAGATATGATCAATTTGCATCTTTAATTTTATAGAAGAAAAGGAGAAAATGTGGCATTTTGATCACCAGATTCCTGACCGTTTTGTTTGTTATTGTTCATGATTAAGCTATTTGTATTTGTTTAGGTTTTTAAAATACCATACCTCTATGCATAAATACCAGACATGGTTCTATTTTTCCTTAATGATTTTTTTTCTTTTCAATTTTTTAAATTGTGGTACAGTACACATAACATAAAATTTACCATCTCAACCATTTCTAAAACTGAATAACATCCCAGTGTTTGTATAAACCACATTTTGGTTATCCATTCATCCATGGTTGGGCATTTGGGTGACTTCCACATTTCAGCTTTTCTGAATGCTGCTGCTATGAACATTAGTGTACAAATGTTCTGCTTCCAGACTCTGCTTTCAATTCTTTTGGGTATATATCCAAAAGTGGAATTGCTAAATCCTATGGTAATTCTATTTTTAATTTTTGAGGAACCCCATACTGTTTTCCACACATTGATATGGTTTTGGTATAATTTTGAGTAAAATGGGAGAATATTTAGACTGAGTGATTTGTTTCTGTATTTGGGGCTTTTCAGATTCCAAAATGTCCTGCTAGCCTACACTGTCATCTAAGGCTCACATGATTTCTCCCCGTCCCCTCAAAACCTTTTGTCTGTGGCGGACCTATTTCTATGTCTGCCACCCTCGGGCAAAGATGCTGTTCCAGCTCTTTGTTCAGCTGTAAAGAGCTTGTTTTTCTGTGGAATTTCATTCATTCAGGATTACCTATGTCTACTACTCTTTGTTTACCCTTAGAAAAAGATTACTGCAGTTTTCTGAAAGTGCATCTATATGGAGAGAGAAAGAGAAGGAGGTACTTATGTATGTTTTGTATGTGTGCATTTCTTATCCAGTGTGTGTACACACAAATGCACATGCACAAGTGCACATATACACACAGACAAAACCCATTGCAAGTCTGAAAATGGAAGATCCTTGAATATGTTAGAAAATTCTGTATCTGACGAGAGTTGTTATAGATGGCACACACTTTTGGCAATGAAATTACACACCAATGGAAACATTTATTTCAAAACATCCATTTTCAAGATGCTCTTTCCATATAAGAAATTTATTATTTTTAAAAAATAACCTTTCGTTCGCTGAAGGGCAGATTGTGTTTTCTTTCTTTATAAAATATGATCTGGACTACAATATTGCAACGACCTCCAAGTTGATCGTACTTGTATCCTGCTCTCTCCAGTCTGCTCTGTCTGCTTTCACAATGGGCTTCCCTAAAATGACCCTGCACCAGCCCCACCTCTATCCCCCGTTAAAAGACCTCCGTGGGTTGGCAGCTGGCATGAGGCTGGGTGCTAAATTCCTCAGCCTGCATAGACTCCTTCAGGGTCATTTCCCATCTTTCCTAGTTCTACACTATGGGTTCCAGCCTTGCTCTCCTTTTCACCAGTCGCTGGGTATGGAGCTGCTTCCAGGTCTGCCCATCCGCATATGGTGTCCTCCTTTGTCTGGAATATTGTTCCTCCTCTTTCTACCTGAGGAGTTTCTACTTGTCCTTCAAAACCCAGTGAAAATGTCAGCTATTCTGAGGAAATTGCCCTGACTCTCATAACCAGAGCTGATTTTTTTCCCCACCGTAGCAGCCACTCTGTTCCTGTTTAAAGTTATCCAATATTGTGCTGTGAGGGTCTCCTGGCGGGACAGGTCTGTTTCCCCAACCACAGAGTGAGCAGCTTGAGTGGCCGTACTCGCCTTTGACCCCCAAGCACTTACTAAAGGCCCTGGGACCACGTAGAAGCTCAATTAATGTCAAGTGAAGCAGGCGGATGGTGACATGTAAAGAAAATATGTCGTAACAATTTTTTAAATGTTTTATTTCAATGTTTTTATTTCCTTTTATGATTAAGCCAGAAGGAAATCAAATGAGGTCAGGTCATCAACCATTGGACAGTCCACTTTCATTCCTGGATTTTTCCAGCAAGAGAAAGAGCCAGTACTGATGTTAGACTGCAGCTGCTTCTCGTTTGAGTTTCCCTGTTTTCAGTAATATGTATGATGATTAACTGCTAGAATTCAATAATGAACAGTGAGATTAAGTGATGACTGAGGAATAATTTAAATACAGTCTTAAGTTAAGTGAGGAAAAGATGTACACATATATATATTTGCCAAAAGTTGAAGTATTATTTATGATGGCATCAGTGATATAACTAGGAATAATAGATTAAAATTAAGAAAAGAACATTTTTAGAGGAAGATAAAAATTCTCTAGACAGTGAGACCTACTAGACTGTGAAATAGGCTTTCAAGTAAAGTGATGGAAACACAGTCCCTGGAGACATTCTAAATAAAGGACAATGAGCTAGAAAGTCCTTTGCAGAGAGGAATTCTGTGTTGATAGCTGGGGCAGGAAGGCGGAGAGAAACGGGATGACGACCAGATGTGGCCCGCAGAGAGGCCGTGTACTCGGAAGGGAGGAGGGTGAGCTGAAATCCAGAAGGAGAGAAGCAAAGACGGCGTCAGTAACGGGCGGAGGAACATGAGAGTCAGAATTAACATGGTACACAGGCAGGTCCTTCCAGCTTTACAGAAAAAGCCAGCTGGATCCAAATCTTGACCATGGAAAAGAAGTTTGGGTTCATTGCCCCCACAGCCCCAGAGCCTCCCCAACTGTTGACATCCCCACACCATAATGGTACCTCGGTTACAGCTGACAAACCTACACCAATACCTAGTCACCCACAGTCCATAGTTTCCATTAGGGCTCTTGCTTGGCTTGACATTCTGGGGGTTTGGGCAAATATCTAATGACGTGTGTCCACCATTACAGTGTCGTACAGAGTATTTCACTGCCCTAAAAATCCTCTGTGCTACACCTATTCATCTGTCCGCCTCCCATTCTTCACCCCTGGCAACCACAAATCTTTTCACTTTCTCCATAGTTTTGCCTTTCCAGAATGCCATATGATTAGAATCATACAGTATGTCATAGTGCTAGAATCATTTCAGATTGTCTCCTTTCACTTAGTCATATGCATTTAAGGTTCCTCCCTGTCTTTTCATGGCTTCATAGCTCATTTCTTTTAAATACTGAATAATATCCCGTTATCTGGATGGACCATGTTTATCTATTCATCTACTAAAGCACAATTTGGTTGATGCTAAGTTTGGGTGATTATGAAGAAAACTGCTATAAACATCAAAAACAACAACAAAAAGTTTGGGTGGAGACAATAGATCTAGAACAAAGAGGAACTTACTTGATGGATGGAAATAGTTTAATTGTGATACAATGGGTAATCGGCAGCAAGTGTAGGCTTCTGAAGGAAAAATGAGCCCTACACGAGAGACCCCTGGTCTCCCTCCTTGTGGGAGGATTGCATGGGGATAGGGAGGGACAAGCTGGCACTTGCTTCTGTAAGCCTAGTATCTGGCGGAGAAGCAATAGTTGCTGAACATTTATTGAATGAAGGGAAGAATGAATGGCTAAGAATTACATCCTCAGAGCATAGTTGTAGAGATTAGTTTTGCCATAGGTGCAGGCCAAACTAAGAGGGAGAAGCGAGGGTTAGAGCAGCCATCGAGAAGCCTCTTGGAACATGACGTGGAACACTGGCTTTCAATTGTCCAACTAAGAAATATGTGTTTTGTTCTGACTCAGTACACACACACACACACACACACACACACACAATCTACAAAATAATATTACATACGATGGGGCGTGAAATTATTTTTGGTATTCAATTTCTTTTCTTTTTTTTAAATGCTGGCTGGGATGCACTCAGTTGATTTGATGACTGGCTAATGCTAAGGGGTCACAACTTGTAGTTTCAAAAGCACTAATGTGGAGATAAATGTACAGTTAACTAGAGTCAAATAAGACACAAAAAGCAGGATACATTCTTGAAGAGCATAGTGAAGTACAGCTTTCCTCAAAGTGGGAAATCCCCTGGTCAGATGCTGGAGATTCAGTCAGGTCACGTGGAGTAAAGGTGTTGTTACCTCAGAGGAGCTGTGAAAATTGTCCACTTAAACCTGCCAGGGCCTTGGTTATATTCCTAGAACCTTCCAAACACTGCACTCAGAACATTTTCAGGAAATTTACTAGGGACTCTGGGTATGGGAATCAGTTAGATACCCAATGGATTGTTTGTATAACTCAGAATAATGCCTGTGCACTGCAACAATCTCAAAAGAAAAAGGTTTTCTTTTATTTTTTATTGTTGGCAGAAAATATATTGTGAGACTTCTAATCTAGGACAGAGTTGAATTGAATTTGAAGGTTAAATATTAATCACATCAGGCTTCTCATATTTCATATTGTTTTTTCAATGACAATCTCTTTTTGTGATCTTTACAATTCCTTGTAGCCCAAATCTTTTGGATAAAAATGTCTATAAATTGCTCTAGTTTTCTGTTGCTCTTCCCACTGGCAGATATTTTGCTGTCTTAGCTTCCTAATGGGCTTGTTGATCTAATTCTCTTTTCATTTCTTGATAGGTTTAGAATGATCCTCTCTGGTATTCATTTCTCTCCTGACACAACAATAAAAGGGCATCTACTTCCCTTCATCCCTCTGGCTGACAATAGTATCTCCTTTTCCTTTCTTGTCCTTAATTGATGTTTTTCATACCCATGGGGACTCTTTACCCCTCTTCCTTCCTGGTAGTTCTTTAAGAAAACCACCTGTGTTCACACCTCATTGGTCTCAGGAATTCCCCTGTGTGGCCGCTGGTCCCTTAGAAGCTCTTCAATCTTGGCTTCCCCTCTGGGTCTCAATTACGTGTTTCTGAAAACCCGTCAGCTTTCTTACAGATGTGTGGATGGCAATGCAGTGGGGGTTTCAATTAATGGATCCTCTAGGAAAGAAGAACTTTATAATCCACTGTGTTTGTATTTTTAAAAAGGCAAAACAAAATAATTGTCATAAGTCTTCAGAAACGGTGTTGGTTTGTTTTGCAGGCCCAGTGGGAACAGATCGTCCTTTACCACCTACTTTAAGAAGCAGATAGTGACAATGCTGGGTCTTTGTATGAGAGCTGGGAGAGTAAGAGTTAAAGGTGGACACACTCGGGCGTTCATCCTGGGTCTGCCACTCATTTGCTTTGTGGCATCGGGCCAGCTCCTTAGTTACTCTGAGCCTCAGTTTCTCCATCTGTAAAATAACTATACTACTGTTTAGTGCAATAGATGATTAAATGAAATAATGCATACATAAAGAAACAATACACAAATGTTGCTGTGTATTGTAATCACCTAGAAATGAATAAAGAATACAGAAGCCCATATGCATTTGAGGTAGGATAAGGTTCTTTGTATTTTTACCAGAAGTCCCCTGTGATTCTAATACACACCGAAGTTTGAGAAACACCAGTCTAGCATGTTGAAAGCACAATTTAAAACAATTTAAAGGAAATTCGTTTTGACTTAATTTTGAGTTTCAAAGGCAAAAGATCTGGAGAGGAAAGGAGTTATATTGATGATAAATCTATTTTATGTCTCCCAACTGTAGCCCCAGAACTGAGTTTTGGCCAGATCATTCAGCCTAACATTGCAATTTCTACTGGTACTCGTCACCTTATGCATATTGATAGGAAGGTATACTCTATAATTATGTAGCATTATACATTTTTTTAAATTTATTGGGGTGACAATTGTTAGTGAAATTACATAGATTTCAGGTGTACAGCATTATACATTTTAAAATTAAAAGGTAAAATTAATCTTAACTTTATTTTTAGTAGCTGTCTGTCATAGTTTGTACTTTTACTACATTATAGTTCATATTTAATAACATTTTTAGAACATGGCTTCTATTTTCTGTTATTTTTTTTTACATATTAAAGCATCCTTTTATTTGTGTCTTTGATGGCAGTATTATTTTGTTTCGTTTATCTGTTATTTGCTATCATTCCTCATTCCAAAAGATCTAGGGAAGCTTACAAAAATTTCTGCGGCCATTGGGCCTCTGCTGAGGATGCAGAAATCTGGAAAGAGAGCTGCTCCCACTCTAACAACAAGACAATGACAGATAACCTACAAAATCATAACTTCTCTTGAATCTGTCAGAGAGCTGAAGTCACATGGCAACCAACTGTTTGAACCTAAAGAAAAGACAGTCACCTCCAAGGAGGTGTGAGGGAGAAGGAGAGCAGCCATAGAAGTACTTCAAAGGATTTCAGCTAAAATTGTTATCAAATTGAGAAACGTTGAGGATAGGCTCAGCGGTTGGGAGTCACAGATACAAGAGGCATCCCCACCCACTAATGGACCTCACATGGGCTGACAAGAAAGATTCAGGGCCGAGCAGGTGATCAGATGAAGCTTCCCAGTGGTGCAGGATGGGAAGAGGGGAGCAGCCACCATTCCAGGAAAGACATCAAGCGCTCTTTCCCCAGAGCCCTCTTCCCCATTGCCCGCATGGAACAGAAGATTTGAGCACCTCGGGGAAGGACAACAGACCCTTTGTCCCCAGGACACAGGAGAAGACCCATCATAGCTCAGATCATTAGAAGTCTCCTACCACTGGAGGAAACTCACGCATGACACATGCCCAAAATATAAGATAGTTTGGCTGCCACAAGGAAGAGGGCCATTTTAATAATATAGGAAGCCTTCCAGTACACAACATAGCATAGCTTTTCATTTGTTTAGATCCTCTTTAATTTCTTTCAATGATGTTTTGAAGTTTTTCGTTTACCAGTCTTACACTTCATAACTAAAATTTATCCCAAAACATCTTATTCTGTCTGAAGCTATTGTAAATTGAACTGTTTCTTACTATTATTTTTGGACTGTTCATTGATAGAGTATGGAAATACAATTGATGGTTGTCTGTTAATCCTACTTGGTATAGGGTATAATCATTTAAATGTTGGTGGATTTTGTTTACTTATATTTTTTGGAGAATTTTTGCATCTATATTCATAAGGTTTTGTAGTTTTTTTTAGGATGTTTTTGTTGGCTTTGTTTTCAGGACAATATTGACCTCATAGCATGATGTGGGAACTGTTCCTTGCTTTTGTAATTTTTTAGACAGGTTTGTGAAGGATTAGTGTTAATTCTTTTCTAAAGCTTTGTTAGAATTTACTACTGAAGCCATCTGGACCCGAGCTTTTCCTTTTGAAATTATTTTTGCTTACTAACCCAATATCTTTATCTGTTCTAGAGTTATTTAGATTTTTGATTTATTCTTGATATAGGAACCCATTGTTCCCCTTCTGGAGGTTGAGCTACTGCTGTTGTACCCATAAGAGCTTGGTTGAGCATTTGTTGGCTTTCAAGGCTACACAGAATTGGGGAGAGGATTCTGGAGAAAGGGCAACTTAAACCACTCCAAACCTTACTGTTTTTACAAAAAAAAAAGTCATTTTTGTTGAATAAATGTTCTTCATATTATTGGAAACCTTTGATTAATTTTCAGTGTTCTCAACATGTTTACGTGACATTTTTTACTGCTTTGATGGAGGAGTAGATTTTCAGATATTCTTACTAGGACATTCCATCATTTCAAAAATTTAGTTTTATATGTCATAGCTGGGAGTAACCTTAGAATTTTATCCAGTCCATCGCTCTAATTTTATAGGTGTACACTTGAAAAATAGAAGATGAGGTTTCTCTCTTCTGAATTTAAAAGGTTGCAAGATTTTCTCAGCTTGGCGATCCTTAATAGAAGGGACTTTTTCTTGCTCACTGTTTATCCACAGATCCTAGTACTGGGTCTGGCACATGTCAAGTGTGCAACAAAAAGTTAACCTGGTTGTTTGTTCACATACTCGACGAGTCTCCTCAGCCCTGTGCTCAGCAGTTTATAATTCAACTGGAAAAGAGAAGGTCCCTGGGGCAACCATGGGTCATGCCTGTGAATTCTGTTAGATATCAGGCCAACTGTCAATTATGTGTGGGAATTTTACAGACTTTTCAGTTTGGATATTTTTTTTTATATAAGTGCTGAATGCCTCAGCCTATATCTGGGTTAGTAATAGATTTAGCTCAATTTCCTGATTCTCCGTACTATACATTTACAATAACAATCGCTTTAATAATGAGATTGAAACCCTTTAAAAGCCTGAAATACATTCTGAAATATATTTTTAAAAATAATAGAGGGAAACCCTTTCAAGATTGTTTTATATGTTATAATTCTTTAATAACCATTAAACTCATTTATTCATTTATTTCTATAACAAATATTTATTGAATACTTACTCTGTGCCAGGCATTATGATAAATGCTGGGGATAGTCTGATAACTAAGGCAAGCATGGTCTCCTTCCCTCTTAGGAAGTAAATGACAGCTCGAATCCAAGCAGAAAATGAGGTTATCAGAGTACCTCATTCACGACCACTCTGGACAAATATTTACTGCAGTTAATATCAATAGAGTGTCTTCTGGCACACACTCAGTTCTTACAAGAGGTGGAAAACATTTTCAAATCATTTCCCTGATTTACTCTCTTTTCTCTTCATCGCTCAGTATCTCATTTCTCCAAAAATGCTGGTGTGGATTTCCCACACCTTCTCTAGACTCTTTACACTTTTCTTATTTTTTCACTTACTTTGTTCTTCCTCATTCTTTCTAGAAAAAGCCTTATTTAAATGCTTTGCTTCTTAAATGTGGATCACAAGGTATGATGGAAGAATATACAGAGTGCCAAAAATACGTATATACATTTTCAGAAAGGAAAACTGTATTAAAATTGTAATACTCAACATATACTGATAATAAAAGATGAAAACAAGTCATGTTTGACTTCTGCAATTACAAGAGGTGCTCAAAGTGGTTCCCATCAGCATCCAGACACTTCTGATTATGGTGAACTACTGCTTGAGCAATGTTGACCAAAGTGTCCACTTGTATTCATTTTTTTGGCACCCACAGTATAAGGAAAACCACCAAGGGGATGAAGTGACTCCAAGGCCTCCAGGATGTCCATTAGAGATTCTTGTTTCAGAAAAGTGTGGACTTTGGCTAAAATGTAAATATCCCTGGGCAAATGGTTGTTTTGAGTCTCATACGTTATTTCTGTATGGGAGTGAATGAGTTTATTTAAGCCTTTTTCTGAGAACAGATTTTGGGTGAGAAAGACAGAAAAATGGTAACCAAAATTATTAGGGGGGCAGGTAGAGAAGGAAGATACCATCATTACAAAAGAGAAAAAGTCAGCTTTCAAGCTGAAATAGATTTACAGTACTTTCAAACTATATTTCTAAGTTCCTTTAAAATGTGCTCTGATATATGACATTAACAATTGTAGTTAGCTTCATGACAAGCATTAAAATTTCACTGAATATAACACTTGGGATAGAATGACGCTTGAGTATATGAAAAGATCTGGAATTCCTCTCTATATATTCAGTGCCTCTGATGCATTCCTTCCTATAAACCTCTTCCCACCCCAATCTTGAGGATGAAGGATTCTTAGCATTCTGAGTACAGAGTATGAAGTCAGTGGACTGAAAATCAAGATTAAAGGAGAACATGAAAGGGATTTTGGAATAATCAAAAGCATTAAAATCTTGAGACACATTACTTGTTCACATGTGCTACACTCGGTATGTACTTTGCTATTCTGTCATGTCAATTCCTGCCTTATACACACAAACCTAGATGTTTCTGTACAAATATTCTCACTCTCCTCAGAACAAAGCTCAGGCTTTAATCATTAATTATTCTTTAGTTTCAGTATGACTGTTTTAATCATTTTAATAATTTTAACTGATTAATTTTAATGACGGATTTTACAGTCATATTAAACAGTAAGGTTTTTAATGTGAAAGAAATGCATTCAATGAATGCAGCATTTAAATAAATAGCAGTTGTGTGAAATTGTGTGTGATACCATCCAACATAAAATATGAGGACATAACAACTACAGACCATCTGTTAAACTGGCATCTTGCTTGTACAGGAATGAAATTTCAATTAAGTTTTATTGTCAGGAAGTGTAAATGACAGATCCCATATAAAAGTCCATGGCCAGTAAACTGTCTAAATAAAGAGTGGGATGTCATACAATTAATGAGTTGGATCAGGTTCCCTGATTCCATACTTTGTCAATAATGTGTTTGTTCACCAGCTCTTGGAAATGAGTACTACTGGTGAGCACTTTGTTTCAAGTGCTGCCCGTATGGAAGGTAAATGGGAATGGTTGACCCGGTCCAGAGTTATCTGGTTAATGTTGATTCATCACTTGAGCTGGAGTGACTGAAATTAAATCATTCATGAGATAAAAGAATGATTTGAAAGGGGAGAAACAAAAATCATATCTACAAAGTCTCTAATAAATTTGATTTGCTAGAAGCCAGGCCTCCATGGCCTAAAGACCAATTCACAACTCTGAGGAACTGATGTCATGACCCAGCAGGCTGTGTTTTGAGTCATTCCAGGGGGGAGAATGTCTGCCACTATCAGCAAGTCTCAGGACAAGGGTCTGGGTTACTAATGGGAATTCAAATGGGCTCAGAGCATTTAGCAGTGAAATGCCTCATAACTCATAAAATAAGGTCCTCATTTTCTAATCTGTTACCGTCATTCATATCTGTTATTGCAAGGGTTAGTCAAGAAAAAAGAAATCATACCAAAATTCTACTTGCTCAAGTGGTAACTTGGAGAGTTGTCAAAATGAAGTCCAATTTTCATTCCCATAAAATAAGCTAAAAATAATCTCAAGCCATTTCTTTTCGGTGTACTTCTGAAAAACATATAATTAAGTAGCACTCTCATTCATCATGGAAGGCATAATCCACAGCTGTGGACCCTTGAAAAGTTATTCAAACTCTTCCAGGACTTCTGCTGAGTAATGTCTGTGCTGTCAGTAGCCTGGGCAGGATTTGCCAGAGGCATCTGCGAGCTGGGTGACCTGTCCCCTCTGAGCCCAGATACCTCCACATTTCAAGGTTACTGAATGGGTATCATATCTAGAAAGTGATTCTTCAGTGACTTATCCTGTTAATTCAGCTCTTTTAGCTTTTAATGGGGAGTGGATTTTTTTCTTCTTTTTCTTTTTTTCTTTCCTTCCTTCCTTCCTTCCTCTCCACCCCACCCCCCTTCTTTCTTCCCTTCTTTCTCTTTCTTTTTCGGTATTACCTTTTGAAAAGAATGAGCAGATGACAAGGGAAAGAAAAGGAAGCTTCTAATTTGGTCCTTCGTTATTTCTCATCTGAATTACTGCAAGAGGTTCCTAATCATCTAATCTACCCCCTGAGCAATCTTTCTAAAATGTAGATCTGCTTTTGACACTTTTCTATTTAAACTCCTTCAATGACATCTCACTTTCTATGAGAGTGAAGTAAATAACAGCTGACATTGGTTAAGGAATTGTGACGTGGTATGCACCATATTAGGTTTTTATTTGATTATCATATTACACCGCCATAATCACTCTTTGAAGTAAGATTCAGATTAGCCCCACATACATATGTTGAAACTAATGCTTGGGGAATGTAAGTGTTTTTCCAGACTCACACGTCACATCCGTGCCAAGAACCACACCCAGATGCATTAGACGCCCAAGCCTATGCTCGTAATGAACACAGCACGGAAAACACAACTTCTTAGCATGGAGTTCTACTTCTGGGTGGCAGTGTGAGGAGCTCTGTGGAGCCCTCCCCAGTGAAACAGCAAACTGACGCAAACTATGAAATAATCCAGCCATTTAAAGTCTCTGAAAAATTTCCAAAGGGCATAAAGCAAATGAAGAAACATTTATTCAAGAAAAGCTACTAAAACTCCTTGAGAACAGCACGTCTGTGGTATTTGAACAATGACCCACTACCCCACCCCACCCCCTGCACCCATGCAGCTCAGTTTGACAGAGTCTTTCCTCCAGGTAGCAAGGTAGGCTGTGGCCAGAAAGACAGGGCTCCCTCTCCTCTCAGCTCCCAGTGAAGGGTTACCATATTTCACTGGGAGAGTCAGGCTGCCAGCATTTCTCATGTCCTCCCACCCAGCTGAAGAGGCTGAGTTACTGGAGAGTGTGGCGAAGAAGTTGGAGGCTACCTGCTTTCTCTCAGTCAGTACCTGTCAGAGGCAGGATAAGCTGAAAGTAGGGGAGCCCTGGGTGCCTCACCCGCCTTGATAATAAAGAGATTCCACATCAGCAGGGGAAAGGGGAGAAGACCAGAGATACTTCCCCAACAGCGTTCCCAGTAGTGGCTGGGATGTTTGTCTGTGGGGAGCTGCCATCAATGAGAAGAGAACTCCAAAGCTCTCCAGATGAACTGACTTTATTTGAAACAGAGTGTGGGGGATTCAAACCCAAGGATGGTATTGAAAATAGCATCTGCTCTTAATTTAGTGCAAGAAGCTGGACCACAGGCCAGCTTTGCTTCAAGATCTTGGGATGGGTAGTGGGGGATGAATGGACAGAACAACAGTGATTTACTCCTCCCAGATCCCCAATCCCCCCCCAAACAGAGTCTGACTACTACCTGGTTTAGGCCATAGCCTATACCTCAGCCAGAATAGAGCAGCAGCCAGATGAACAGGACCACAGGCATGGGTGCCCGAGGGGGCTTCTAAAGGGAAATCAGACAGGAAAGGGACAGTCGTAGGGAAATCCAATAAATAGAAATCTCAGTTGCAGTGTTGGGGTTAAGAAAGGGCCGAGCCTGGGAGGGACAGTTTTGAGCTCCGAGAGGGTGAACTGGAAAAATAGTGATGGTAAGATACAATCAATATTTCTTCTTTCCTTCAAAAACACTGAGTATCTATTATGTGCCACGCATTGGCCTAGAAACACGAATGTAGAATGATAGCCATTTCTGGTTTGAATTCACACCTGTATGGCAAGTATGTGTGTGGTATGTTGGAATTTTAGTTTTGGCTAATTTGTCTGAAGACCTGTCACTTTTTTCTGATCAAACTGATGAAGGTTTTTCAAGTTTCAGCTATGGGACATTGATAGTTCTGTGTATCTCAACCCAAATACATTTCTGGAGAATGCTAAAATTCTAAGACCAGTGGAATATAAGAAGTTATTAAAAACTGGATTTTATCTTTAATACATATTATTAATTTCCAGGTTTTACTGAGCAACCTTCTTTCCTCCCTTCCTTCCTTTCTTCCTTTTCTCCTTTCCTTCCACCCTTCTTTCTTTCTTTCCTTCCTTCCTCCTTTCTTTACTTACTTCCTCCCTTCCTCCCTTCCTTCCTTCTTTTCTTCCTTTTTCTCTCTTTCTTTCAGAAAATATTGCTCCAGTATTTGATGAAGGAAAAACAGGATTATACAACAATCAACTGCCCAGAAATCCTTCAGCCTCAGAGACAGAAAGGAGTGGAGACGTGTGCAGTGAATGGGTTTGGGGCCTTGTTAGTTGAGTAGCAGTTAGTGGAGAGGAAGACAACTATTCCCTAATCATGGTTAGTTAGCAAGACGATGAGGGAACAGCTGGGCTGAGAGCAGGTGATCTCCAGGAACTTACGTGGTCTCTTTATGGGTAAAATAGTTCTTTCTGTGAGTGTTTGGGCTGTTGAAAGTTATAAAAGAGCCCGAGATGAAAAGAACTACTTTGTGGATTGGACAAAAACAGCAGCAAGCCTGGGAAATCATGAATTATTTATGGAAAACCTTTTTGAAGAGAAATGTTTAAAATGTCCGAAAGAGAGTGAGTGAGAGAGAGTGGAATAGAAAATAATGTAGCACAGGAGAAGACTGTGAATCAAGCTATAAAGATCTTACTTGAATTAATATACGGTTGGATACATTTTAGAATGTAACAATTTCTAAAAGAATAGGTACTTTATTTTGTTAAATACGCAAGTCCAGTCTTAAATTGGGGTGTAGACATGGATTGTTCAGTTCATACCAAAAATTTGAATAATTGTACGCAAATTGCAATGGAATCTACTGAAAAATACTGAAGGATTGTAATTCTACAATTTTCTGCATTTGTTCTATTGGGATAAGTTTTAGGATGTTTGCCATAATAGTGGGGAATCACCTGTAACTGCACTGGGGGAGCGTGGTTACACTCTCCTGGGAGTGTGACTGCTGTGTCTTGCTGGGTCAGCAGGCTGCCTCCACACCTGGACACAACTGCACCCGCGTGTCCTCACTCTGGAAAGATGCCCCGAGGCCGGGTTTCCAAACTCCACTGCCTGTTAGAATAATCCGGGGAGCTTTTGCAGTTTTCAGTGCCTGGGGCTCACTCTGCACCAATTAAATAGTATTTGGGGGGATGGGAACCAGGTGTTGTTACTTTCTCAAGTCTCTCCAGGCGATTACAATTTACAGAAGGAGCTGAGAACCGTTGCCCTTGGGAGAAGCCACACAGAAAATGAAATTGCCTGTGGGACTGACTGTGACAAAAGAACAGAGATGAGACTAGTGGGCAGAGGGGCCAGAAAAAATAAATACGAGAGAGAAGGACATGGTAGGTTTCTGACTGAGTAGCCGAAGAATGCTCACATTTTTTCCAGAGTGGGAAAGAGACTAGAGCATCACTTTCCCCAGCACCAGCAAAGGAGCTACGATGCTGTTAAACTTCTAGAACAGAGGTGTCCCTAAGAAGCTTTAAAGTGCAGTGGATGACAGTTCCTTCAGACGAAGATCTTAAGAGTCTTTGCAACTCCAAAGAACTCTAACAAACGCAATGGTGAGCTAAGCTTTGAAGAACCAGGATTTCTCCATGGTTCTTCAAAGCAATGGTCCCCAGGTAGGGCAGAACACGTTCTTCCTGGAGGAGGCAATGAGGAGGTTGGGAGAGCCAACTTCAGCAATCAAAACTTTCTTCAAAAGCTATTTAAGAATTCAACATGGCATTCCAGTTAGGGTTGCCAGGTAAATCACGGGACATCCTGATGAATTTGAATTTTACAGAAACAATGATGCAGTTTTAGAATTGCATTGGACATACCTATATTAAAAATAATGGACTGGGTCTACGTGAAATGCAAATTTAACTGGGCATTCTCTACTCTTAAGTCTGGCAACTTTATTCCTAGTGACTTTCTAGTAATAGTCTCTAAAAGGCTGGTCTAGAAAACTGGAACTCTGAGTAATGGAGCAAGTCCCACCTGGGCACCAGATGAACAGAGTGCTGTACAGTGGTGGTCTAATGGGAAAGACAGAATGTCCTGTAGGTACAGCCATAGTTTCCACTGTAAGCACACACTTGAAAATGGTTTCCAAAAGAGATGTTAGCGTCTTCTAATAGGAAGACCTCATAAAAGGAAGGTACTCTGGAGTGTGTAGTCAGTACATAGGACATCTGTCAACAGGCTGCAGACTCTGGTCCTAGGAGAAGGCCTAACAAGATCCAAGTAGAGACCCAGAAAGAGCAGTGTGCTGGGATCCTAGAGTGGAACCTAAAATTAAGGCTAAGACAGAAGCTTCTTTAGTAGAACTGGGGAACCACAACAGCGGGCCAAACTAGCAGCAACAGCAACTACATACATACTTATACCTCTGTCTATTTGTCATCTATCTGTCTATCTATCTATCTATCTATGAGGTGATAAAAAAATACGGTGAATGTTTAAATTTAAAAAAAATTGTTACAGTAAAAAACACATTGCCATTAATCCCCCTCAAAATACTCCCCCTCACTACGAACACACTTATCCCATCGTTCTTGCCACTTTCTGAAGCAGTTCTGGAAGTCCTTTTCCATGAGTGTCTTTACTTGAGCCTCCATCATGACAACGCTCCATGTCACACATTGCTTCTGGTATATGGCAATTGCTGTCAAAGAAAAATATTACGGTGTGCCCTCATCCACCTTATTCACGGGATCTGGCACCATGTGACTTCTGGCTCTTCCCCAAAGTCAAAATGAACATGAAAGATAAACATTTTGAATCGACTCAGGATATCAAGGCAGTCACGACAATGCAACTAAAGACAGTCACAAAAGAGGACTTCCAGAAGTGCTTCAGAAAGTGACAAGAACGATGGGATAAGTGTGTTTGAAGTGAAGGGAGTATTTTGAGGGGGATTAACGGCAATGTATCTTTTATTGTAATACATTTTTTATATTTAAGCATTCGCCGTATTTTTTATCACACATGTGTCTATCTTCTATCATCTGTCTGTCTGTCTGTCCGTCCGTCCGTCCGTCTGTCCGTCTGTCTATCTATCATTACCATAATCTCCTTGGAATATCACCTTGGGAACGGGCCTAATGTTTCCTGAGGCTAGAGCACATTGCTGAGCCTGATGGTCAGGAGGGCCTGGCTCGGGCCATGGGGCGGGGCAGTTGCAGAGACTTGGGAGGGAGACCCACAGACCAAACAGGCAGTACCTCTACAGGGTTTGCCGGCATTTCACAAAGCAGGCTGGGTAAAATGTCATGACCATATGTGGTAGTTTGTACAGTGGCAAATCAATGCTTTGTTTCTCCCAGCTCTGCCCTGAAAGTACAAAAATGCCCAGTGACAGACAAATGTCTGAAATCCTGACTGCTAAGGCTCTCTTTAACAGTAGTCAGTGAGCCACTGAGCAGAGCAGGATGGTGCATGGCTGGTTCCACTTAAACAAGCCAGAGCATATAATATACTCAACTGTCCAATGAGGAAATGATCTATTTAGGAATGCCATTCTTCCAGAAGGCCTAGTCCTCATTTAATTCATAATTGTTTAATATTTGAGGTTTCCTGTAGCCCAGGAATGCTGTGTTCCCCATATTGAATGCAGTTCTTTTCTGCGGCCAAACCTATAGAAGTGGTAGAGGTCTGATTCTCAGAAACAGTGGAAAATGGATTCTATAACAGTGTATGGTCTTTGTAACGTCCAGCTGCAGATATTTAAGTAACCACTTACTTCTTGGCTCTCTCTCTGTGTGAAGCTAGGGTAGAACTGAGGGCCTATGATTTACTACGTTGTGTATAAAATAAAGCAGGTTCATGATCATTTAGGAATCAACCCTGGGGTCTATAAAATCTCTAATATCCATGATAGCCTTTAAGTTGTGTCTGATCAGTCTGCTAAACAGATCATTTCCATACAAGCGATCGCTTTGAAGGGTCGGCTAAGCTAATGGCTTCATACAGGCAGAACAAGCAATGTGCTGGTTGAAGTTCCCTCCTCAGTGAAACGTCTTGAAGAGGGTATTTGGCTTCCATCTAAGTTAGCTTTGTAATAGTACTGATCCGATTAGACCTCATCAGCAACTTTGATACCTTTGACCTCTAATTAGTCATTAAACATAAGCGATCCACTGGAGGTAGGCTCTAGAAGTGTAGAAATTTGTCCTACACCAGTTCTTATCTTTAAGAACGACACAGTTCCCTTTTCATAATTAATAAGAATTAAATGGTTGACTGTCTTCTGGAGTTGTATGGTGGGTGTACACCACTTCCTTTAGCTGAGCCAGCAGAGGGCTGGGCAGCATAGAGCTGATAAAGCATAACAGGACAGTGGTGACCTAAGAATTAAGAGAAAGTCCTTAAGTTCCCTTACTTTTTGTCTCACGTTTATAGTATAACCCAAAGCCAAATCTACAGGTTATTTGTACTTCTTTATTAATGGAAGTACCAAAAAAGCAAGTTCTGGTAATGTCAGAAACCACCTTGTTAGTTTACTTTGAGTATCCATCACTGTATAAACCAATTTAATAGGATGTAATAGTTGCCAAATTGTCTGATATCCAGATTTTCTCAGCATTTCCCATCTGCTCACACAATAGCCAGAAGATGTTAGTTTTCCTGGATATGGGATAATGCTTTCAAACTGCCTGAAGGAATCTCCTCACCCGAGCTGTTTTAATAAGGTTAAGTACATAAAATATTCGTCTCACAGGATACATGCCCGTATGCTATCTTATCGTTAGTTACCAAAATAGATATTTTATTTTTCTGGTCTCTAAAGCCCATTTCGATGGTGAGATGCTGAGGGACCCCATGCATCAGTTTTTCTCTTTCATCTACAACAGTGTTTTTTTCCCAGTGCAGAGGGCTTCCTCCGTGTTGTTGTGGTATTTCATTTGTCCATCCATCTGGGTAATTCCTTGTTGTCAACCATCAGCATGTTTGGAAGCACCTAGACCCCTGGAATTCTACAAAATATCCTTAATCATCTCCTTTTAGGTTAGCATATGTTCTTAAACACTTTTATTGAACATGGAAATTCTGTTCTCACTTCAAAGGGAGCCAGAAAGGAAGTTGTTGCTTAAATATGTATCTGCAGTAAAATGACCATGAACTATTGACTAGAATCTGACTTTCCACTCTTTCTAGGCTCAACTGTTCTAGCCCTGTTACAGGTTGACCAGTAAGAAGAAATCACATTCTGTGTGGGGGAAAAAAGAATCCTTGGGCCACTGAAAGTCCATATAGTGATTTTTCTTTCATGTTTCCCTATTGAAAGTCATCACTCAGATTTGGCACTTCGTGGAGAGAAAACAGGTAAATGGATCATAAAGCTTACATTTTCCCAGAGGCAGAATTGTTTGTACTTTCTGTTTGTAGTATTTTAAAATCAGCATACATATCAAATAGTGCATGTATATTTCTACTGCAAATATATATATATATATATATATATATATATGTATATATATATATACATATGTATACATATATATGTATATACCGAAGGATACCTACTTAAATATTAAAAGTATTTCTCTCTAGGTGGTATAATTGTATATAGGTGCTTTGTGTGCTTTTCCTGATGAGATGAGTTTTATTTCCTCCTATTTGCTTTTAGGTAGTTTAAATTTTTTAACCAAGAGTATGCTTTACTTGCATAACTTTACCTTTAAATGTTAAAGCAACCCTTTCTAAACTTGTGGGATCTCTATGTGAGCCTAAGTGACGTATGTGTACCCCAGTTACAAAAGCCATGGGAATCCAAAGACAGCCTCTGTCTGCCTCTCCCATGGTGTATACAGTGGGCATGTATGTGAGTGTTGCACCTATCGCTGTTCTCCCCAAAAGCCCTGGCAGATGCTGAGGAAGGAGTATATTGGGGTCAGGCGGAGCCATTGCAATCTTCCACTTGGATTTCCTAAGAAAATAGTGGTGGGTAGGAATGTACTACAAAAAGGGAGTAGAAAGAAACTAATTTGTAACAAGTGCCTATTTATGGCCTAGATATTTGATTGTGTATTGTCTCATTTTTTTCTTCATAACCCAGCGTCATTCCTGTTTTGCAGATAAGATCGCTGACATTGAGTTTCTCATGGTGACTCACTAACCTATGGCAGAGCCAGGGTTTAAACTGATCCTAGTAACTGAAGTGCTTTTCACTCTACCCCACTGTGAGCTGCTCCCCAATCTCTAGAGAAAGTTAGGCAGACCAACATAACACAGACAACTTGTCAGTCACCTGTAACCACTGGTTTTCTAGGACTTTCCTATCATGACTTCTCTCTCTGTTTTTAATTTTTAGTTTTCAATCATAGTTGACATTCAATATTATATTAGTTTCAGGTGTACAACATAGACAGTTATGGTTAGACATTTATGTAATTTAACAAGCGATCCCCCCCATAAGTCTGGCACCCACCTGGCACCATACTTAGTTATTACAATGTTATTGACTACATTCTCTAACACTGTACTTTACATTCCTGTGACTATTTTGTTATGATTTCTCTTGACATTGGGAAGTAAATGCCCTCTGAACTCTTTCTAAGACCATCCATTCATTACCGTTTTAGTTGCAAACCCACCCAATTAGTAAAATCCTTTGGGACCTTTGATAAACCCCCCCGTGCATACACATTGAGGTTCCAGCGTATACTGTAGTACAGTATGTGTTGACTAGCTTACTCTCAGAGTGGAAATAACCATTCAAGGCAACTCAGAAAACCTTGGCATGAAACCATTGATGGGTCCTTATTCTGCTTTCCTGACACTAAGTGACCACAAGTGAATGGACAAGTGTGGGATGAAACATTGATCCACTCTCCAATTAGCTAACGTATTTTGACCTGGAGCACAGTGGTGTGAAGCGTGACTTGGAAGGTGCCCCATAGGATGGTCCAACCTAACCACGCCACAGCCCTGACCGGAGGTCGCCATAGGAGCCCCATCAGTGACGGACATGGCGGCACGCTGTGGGAACTCGCCAAGAGTTGGGAAATCCTTTCTTTTATCGACCTGCAGCCTACTTTCTTGCAATCACCACTCAAGATGGACAGAATACAAGTCTTCCATTGTCTGGAAACTGTTATTGGGTCTCCCTCTAATGTTGTCACTTGTCCGGGTTAAACTTGCAGTTTCTTTAAACCTATTTAAGTGAATTCTTGTTGAGTGCTTACTATGTATTCTTCTTATATCATCTCTTTATTCTCATACATCCCTGTGGGGAAAGTATAATGGTTTCCAGACCCCTATCCATCCTCGTCACTGTCTTTCAATCATATTATAGTTTGACAAAAGTGTTTTAACCTTTCCACTGTGTTAATTGATTTCAAGTTTGTTCTCCAAAATGTGTCAAAATCCACAGAAAACAATTACAGTATTTGTATTTTTAAGTAAATATAGTTAAGGTGCTACGTTTTATTAAAATAAATGATTAAAGTATAAAAATTTCCTATTGTTATTCATTTTTGAAAAACACAAAAATAAAGAAAAATGTACATCTGCTTTCCTAAACTTCCTTTCTGGAACAAACACTGTTTGTGGGCTAACGTCAAACACTGCAGTCAGCGGCATGGAAATATCATTCGACTAAGACGAACATCGCAGCGAAAATGTTAACGCATGGTGCCTATAGTTGAAAGTTAACCAAGAAAACAGTTATTAATCTCACCTATTTCCCCTTCAGTCTTACCTGATAATATCACTTTGGTGTTCATCCTTTCACCACTTTATATATGTAAATCTCTGTCTCTCCTTTCTCTCTTTTGCTTTCTCTCTCTCTCTCTCTCTCTGAATTATAAGTTCTCCCATCAGGCACAATGTAAACATCCAAATTAACTTCAGCTCTTGTTTTGTGTCCTTCCATACGATTTCATAGCTTGCTTCTGTGGGTCCCATCCCTTTCCTGCTAAATGTTAAAACAATATTTAAAATGTAAAAGTCTTTCAAGATTCTATTCAGTTTTAACACTGTAGACCCTATTCTTTAGACTAATGTTCCTCAAACCACCTTCATGGGAATCACATGATAAAATACTTGTAAAAATGCACATTCTTATGCCTGCCCAAAACCTGAATCAGAATCCCTGGAGGTACCCAGAAACCTGCAGGTTGTACCTATATGCATTGTAAGGCTGAAGACTCTGCTTTGTGTGCTTTTCCTGATTAGAACCAAATGCCCAATTTGTCCCCAGGCCCATCTGACTCCAGGGGGACAGGTCAGGCCCCAACACCTCCCACTGAAATTCTTCAACAAGCCCATGCCCTTGTCGTGGCATCACAGTGACATGTGTGTCACATGGAGCACGCCCGCATCTTACAAGATACATTCTTGCATTGAGTCGATAGGCTATGCCCATCACGGTTTATTCTGGTAAGGCTGCAGGTAGCAGCAACCAACAAATATTTTGCCCTTCGTGTGGCTTCTCACAGCATTGCAGCTGTTGTCTCATCTAGTGGAAGAGCCCTGTTAATGGGTGAACAGCCCCTTAATTAAGTTAGGGAGCTCCAAGACGTGCAGGGAGGCAGAGGGCAGTAGGGCCCACCTGCTTTCTCCCTGAGACTACTTCCTGTATGCTAAAATTATTACCCCAACCTGGGAGAGCTGGGGTCCCTCTGCCTCCGCCCTTCTGAGTGCTGTGTTTGAATTCTATGACCTGATACGGTGTTTAATCACAAGAAACACTGCAGTTCCTTTCTCTCCAAACAGAAATAGGAGTGGATGTGCTGTGAAGCACCTGGGATTTATGCTGATCTTGGGATTCGAGTTTCAGCCCCGTGACAAGTTGCAACAACCCTGGGTACCAACAGCAGGGGTTGATTGACAGAAGAAAAACAGTCTGTCCCTGGCTCGGCAGAAAAATCAGGACAAACGTGCTCCAGCCAGAAAGAGAGGCCATTTTCTGAGAGAAACGCATGCTTGGTAGGTCGGACCATACCCAGTGGAGCCATTGTGGACGTTTTCAATATGTTTCGCCATGTATTTTATGGTTATTGTTGTACAAAATGACAACCATCTGCTACCCATAAGCAAGGCTCCCAGATGGACGAGCTGGAGTCAGTGAGGCTCTTTCGCCTTCTGAGAATGGCCAGCACAGCGGCATTTCCGTTCTTCCCTTCAGTCAGACGGAGGGGACCCTGCTCCTGCAAGGACCAGAGGCAACTAGATCCCAAATGCTCATGTACACACACATTCACCCGTTTTATGCTCCGTCCATTTTGGTAGGTCCATTGTCTTGTGCTATTTCTTGTCTTGTTTGGATATATATCTCTGTATCTTTTTTTTTCTTCACTATGCTGTTATAATGGTTTTGTCATGTGTCAACTTGGCTAGGTAAACTACATTCCCCAGAATTCCCTTTATAGATGTGGGAAGGGTGGGCTATAAGAGATACTCTCTCATGAGTGGTGGAAAAAGGAAGCAGAGGTATTTTGCAGCATATCCACACACCTTTTCCCAGCCTTTTCAATCAAACACTAATCTAGGTGCTCTGCAGATGAATTAAAGTCTCTAATCAATTGACTTTAAGTTAGGGAAATTTTCCTAGGTGGGCCTTACTTAATCAGTAGGAAGGTCTGAAAAGGGCACTTAGGCCTTCCCTGCAGAGAGACTCCTTCCTTTGAATAACTTTCAGCTCATGCCCATGGGATTCCAGCTGCCCCTGAACTTCCGGTTCTGATGACTGGCCCAATAGACTGAAGATTTGTTTCATCAGCCCCATCAACTGCACAAGCCAATTCCTTGTAATAGGCCCATCCATCCATCTATCTGTTCATCTGTCCAATATCTATCTATCTATCTATCTATCTATCTATCTATCTATCTATCTATCTATCATCTCTTCATCCATCCTACTGGTTCTGCCTCTAGTTAAACCCTGGCTGATACAACTCTCAACTCCATAAGATCAAGAACTCTGCCTCTTTTTTTTCTTCCTTTTCATCCATGAGCGTGCACAGCACAGTGCAAATGCATGGCACGTGAAAGAGCTACTCTTGAATTGTTTAAGTGTAGTTATCGTGCGATTTACTCATCAGACAAATATCTACTTGATAACTTGCTGAGATCGTTTCAATTCATCTGTATTTATTGAGCACCTGACACAAGCAATAGTAGTGTTTGTGTGTGCTGTGCACACATGTGCGTACTAGACCAGAGATAAAAGCAGATGTGGTCTCAGGACTATTCCAGATGGAAACGGATCCCACCACTTTCCTGGTTCACTCCCAAACAGTAGCACAGAGTGGAGGCTGTTTGACCTGGTATATTGTTATTCATCTGATGTTCAATTTATCAGTACTCAATTTTCCATTCATTGTGGCATAAAATGCAAACTTATCCATGCAGAAATATTCATTGAATTCAGTAGATCTTGGAATATTTGGTCCATGCAGGCTATGGCAATCACCTACCACCAGTATCACAAATACATTGGGCTATTTGCAAGTGAGGGAATTGTATTACACACTAAAAAATGCCAAGAGAGTATCTTGCCTGTCAGGAATGAATTTTAAGTAATAACTTCTATGGAATGAAGCTGATGTGTTCAATGGAGATTGAAGAAGGAAGGCTAAATTTAAGGGGAAGCCTGACAAAATGGCCAGGTAGTTATCCAATCTAATCTTGGGAGTATGGTCTACTGTTCCTAGAATGGCATTCTGCAGGATGGAGCAGCCTTTGCACCTCCATGAAAACACCCAGGCTGCTGTCTGCGCTTGCTGGAGCTTGCCAATGTGAGGTGGGGGCAGGGGGAGTCCCTGTGTCTCATTTCCCTAGATATGTAGACGGAGGGCTGTCTTTGATGCCGGCTGACCACACACGGGGTCATGCTTTCCTAAACCAATAAGATAATGTTGGCAGAAGGTGTTAGCCTCTTATGAACACAGGTGATGTTCGGAGACAGGCATGGATTAACAACCACAGGGAGCTGATTTGATTAACTCGTTAAATATCATGATGTAACCGCTGGCTCCTAGTCATAGGAGACTGATCCCAGTCAGCACAGCATAATAAGCTAATTTTCTATTATGACATGATCTTTGAAATGAGTTTTTAATGATTATTTTTACAAAGCATTTACAGATGTTCAGCCTATCCCATTGGCGCATTAGCTGAGCAATCCCAAATTGGGGTAATGATGACTGTTTTGCTGGAGGAGAGAATACCTTCTTTGCCAACTAGAGATCATTTCAACACGAAATTCTTTTAACTATGTTTAAGTGTAAAGTTCTTTTGGCTCCCTTCCTCCCCTCCTACCTTAAGCTAACATCATTAAATATCCAGATAAGCCAGCCTCCTCCACGCTACATTAATAGCTGCGTCCTCAAATCATTTCTCCCCAGACTGGAGGGAGTTAGTGCCTGCCTGTCGGGGCAGCTCCCTGGGCCATGACCTTGGAAGCACAGCCCTCTACTTGTTCAGTGGGAGGAGAGCAGCTCTAACCTTGGGGGTGTGGTGTGAGCCTCTATGGGTAGTGAAGGGGCTCGGAGTGACTGTTGATGGCGTCCCCAGCCTGAGACGGTTCACTTGCTCATCCTTTTGTTCCTTTGAAGGCTATTAAAGCAGAGCAGGTGTGCTCTGGGGCTGCAGATGTGTTCGTGGCTGTCCTTGGGGGAAGACAGCACAGTGAGAAAGCCCAATGTTGAGTGACGGCCGCAGGTGTGCCTCCCAAGGACACCTTAGTGACCCTTTCTGAAAACCAGCAGCTATCTGTGGACAAAACTTAAAATGTCAAGGTGCCAGTGTCATAATTCAGAGACTGGGGAGGAAGTATAAGCAGTTGGACTGCTTGTGGGGGTTAGTCCACAGGCTAGATGTCCCCCATAGACATATTTTGGTTTTGCCCGACAACATTGGATGTCATTTTAAAAAAACAAACAACAACAAAAATTCACTGTGCCTCTCCATTTCAAAACAGATTTCACATAACATTTGCAAATTCCAGCTTATCTCAAAGAATCAGAAAACCTGGTCACCCTGAGTCCCCATTCCCACATGCTGCCCCCTCATAGGCCTCTCTCTGTGGGGTTCTCCAGGGGTTCAACCTCATTGCTCTGTTGTCTCCTTGACACGGATCCCAAAGGTCAGGCTCTGTTATCACTCCACGTGTTCTAGTATTTGTCTCACCCTGAAGATCAGAGGGAAGCCACCTGGTGGGAGTGAATCATACATGTTTAATATCTAAACAGAGAATATTGAAAGAACACAGCTTAAGGAGCTTTTATGAAACAAATTTGACAACTCTACCCATTTATATTATCTCCCTGGCCTCGTTGGTGTTTGACTTTGTAAACCGTATTTTTAATGAGTTTGGGGGACATTTTGAGCTATTGGGGGAAGGGCAAGTTTCTGGGCTCGCAAAAAAGGGCTTCTGGAATTGAGGAGGAGGTCAGGTGACCAACTGTCCTGGTTTCCCAGATCTGAGGGGTTTCCTGGCATACAGAACTTTCAGTGTGAAATCCAAGAAATTCCTGGTAAACTTACGTGGTCAGTCACCCTCAAAGCAGATTCGGGAGTGGGTAGAGGGACTGCTACAGGAGCCCCGCCTTGTCACAACTTTGCCCAGAGACAACAGTGGCTATCTGCCCCTTTCACTCTCCTGAGCCCAGAAAAGCCTAGTTCCCTGGGATCTGTGATCTCACTCACCACTAAGGACAGAACACGAATGACATGGTGGGCCCCTCCCAGAACAGACCTAGCTGTGAGTTTAGGCTTGGGGTTCCTTCGAGAAAGCCCCAAATCGCTATCCAATTCAGTTTGCTTCTAGCTCAGAATCTGACTCCAGTCTCTCTCTGAGATGGAGAGATGGCTGGGAGCCATGTGAAGGGCACCTTGGGATCTGGAGAGGACAGCAGTGACACAGAAGAAAGTTGCGTGGCCTGTTTTCCATCTGGTTTCCAGTTTACCGGTCACCCTACTTGAATATTCCCTGAAGTTATCTTGAAGAAAAAATGATTAGTTATCCTTGCCAGGGCGTCTTTTCAGCAACCTTTTTATTCCCATAGACTGGATGTCCCCCAAGCTTCATTCCTGTCCCTCCCCATTCAACTCAGTAAAACACCTGCCTCCCTGGAGGTTCTTTCCTTGTCCAGCTCCACCTGCCTCAGTCACCACCATCAGCCCCTGTGCCCTGGGCTCCCTGCATCCTGAAGCCCAGCCCTGAGCACACGTGTGATTCCGATCCCATTCACTTGGAATTCCTGAGAGTTCTGTCTGGGCTGAGCTGATTTGTATCATGACTTATACTTTATGAAGAAAGGTTTCCATAAAACAAATAAATACTGACAACAAAATTATATGGATGTTTGGTTTACTAAGCAGACAATCGACCAAAACGCTGTCCGTGCTTTGGGGCCTCGATGGAGCTCCTTGGCAGATGTGTGTCTGGTGTGCGGTACATGCCTGGCCTCTTCTCTTCCTCTTCTTGACACCCTCCCTCCTCGTCACCCTGGGCTGACCTCCCAACCTCCCCTCCTTTGATCCTGGTGGCAGTTTGTACTTGTCGCCTCTTTGGCCTGCATTTGCCACTGCTGTAGTCAGTCCTGTACCCCTGGGTGTCAGACAGCTCACATGCCTTCAGGTGTCTTTGTCACATTCCTCTGGGGCCTTTGTCCTCTGTTCTGCCCAGTGAGCCTGTGGCAGCCAGCTGTGCACATGCTGTAGCCAACAGCCCAGGCCTGGGCCCTGCAGCCCCTTCCCGTGAGACGCTACACAACCCACTAGGTGCCCACATCTGCTCGGCCTGAGTGGACGGAGGGTTAAAGCCTGCAAGACAAATCAAGACCAATGAGACACAAGGGTCCAAGGACCAGTTCTCTCCTTTCCCTCTTCTGGAACGGTTGCCCTGCGACATATTCATTTTTACAGCCTCTGGGAAGACGGCCCCATGAGACCAATGGTGTAGGATCCGTGAGTGATGCGCCCTGGTATGGCTCTCCATCCTTCTCTCCACCTTTCCCCTCTTCCCTGCTTCCCTGGGAGTATAACGCCTAATGAAACAGGTGCACATTAACTTTGACCTCGGGCACCACTTTCTGAAGAACTCAGGCTAAGAGGATCTGTCACTTCCCACCTCCCTGCTTCAGAGTGTGTTGGAGCCAAGCCCAGACAGAAACTTGGAGGTGAGTTCCAGGATCCAGTAAATGGGGCGGGGGAGTGGGTGTGGCTAAGCTTAGGAGGAGACATCTTGGGAGCAGGGAGGAGCTGAGGGGCTGACCACCCTAGTGAGCCTCTTCCAAAGGGTGCTTACAGGCGTCTCTGTCTTTGTTTTCTTTCTTGATGTACAATGATGCTTTTTCATTGTTTCTGAGTAAGGAGAACACATAAATTTTATTAATACCTCCCAATATATTCTGCGTTGTTCATGCACTTTTCCTTTTCCTATGAGAGCTTAAAGGTGAGGAAGTGTAGGGTTCTGATGAGATCAGCTGAGCGTCTGCACCAAGATGCCATCCCAGCATGCCTTGCCCTCATGCTGCCAAGTCATGGGAGAAAATACATCTCTTCTCTCCCTACGCCAAGGGTCAGAGTTTCTAGCACCTGCAACAGAAAGAACCCTAATTGCTGCACAGAATCTGTGGTAGTGTTTTGCTACTAGTCAGTAAATGTAAAAGCAATGAAATGCTTCCTTTAAAATATTTTTAAATTCTGACTACTTAAGTAGGATATACCCCGCCCTTGGCATGGGCTGCCCAGGGGTGTAGAGTCAGCTCTTTAGCACGTGCTCAACCCCTCCTGCCCAGGGAGAAAGGACAGGTGGGGCGAGGGCCAGCGGACAGCAAGCAGGGCACCACACTAAGCATTGGGGAAGCTTAAGAACAGGCTGGCCATCTTCAGCAGAAAGACAAGCCTCCTGGGTTTCAGTTCTGAAAATGTGACTGAAGGGGAAATCTCAGGTGATATTGTGCCTTCACTCCTTTATATTCTTCACCAACTCTTAATTATAGATTTTGTTTCATTGGGGTAAAATACACACAACATAAAATTTACCATCTTAAACATTTTCTAGTGCACAGTTCAGTGGCATGAAGTACATTCACCTTGTTTGTTGTGCTGCCATCACCACTATCCATCTCTTTCTCATCATCCAACATTTAAGCCGTCCCCATTGAGTACTGACTCCTCATTCCCCTCCGCCCTGCCCCCAGCCCCTGGCAGCCACCTTTCCACTTTCCGCCTCTGTGACTGTGGCTCCTCTGGGCGCCTCATGCGAGTGGAATCACACAGTAGTGGTCCTTACGGGACTGGCTCACTTCACTCGGGGTCGTGTCTTCACGCTTCGTCACTGCTGTTGCAAGTGTCAGAATTCCCTTCTTTCTAAAGGGTGAATACATCACAGAATTTTACAGATGAAAATTGTAAAAATGTTCCTCCTTTCTTTAAGAGGAAAACCAGTGTGTCGTCAGGTCCGCTGAGGGCTGACTAAGAAGCCTCAGGGGCTGCTGCCTGGGTGACGACAGGGGTGGCTGGGCGGGGGGAGGCAGGACCTCTCATTTCCTCTCCCAGAGCAGCTGTCCTCATCAATCCAGTACTGAGCTTCTGTGTAAGCTTTTGGCAGAGGAAAAAGGGTTCTGCTGCTAAAAACAGCTTGCGAACCCCTAGAGTCTCCTCTTTCTTTTCCCCTGCCATTCTCCTACATTTCTGCCCACACAGTTTCACTCCCCATCTATTCTTTACTAAATGTCAAGGTGTCCACCTGACTCTGTCGGGCTCTTTGACAGGAGGCCAAGAATCTACCCTGCTTCAGCCCTCACCAGAAGAAGACTGATCCCACTCTGTGCCGGCTTGGAATGGGTGGGTGTTGGCACCAGGAGGGGTTAGGGTGAGCTCGGAGCACCCACACACCACGAAGGAAGTGGTTCCACGGCCTGTTACTCTGACATCTGTTCAGTGGACTTGGACGTGCACTTCACATGCTGAATTTGAACTTCCTCAGTACTTTCCCTCCCAGTCCCTACCTGGATCCTGCTCATGCCAGGAAGAAAAGCAGAGCTTGTTATAATTAAAAATAGAAACGCATCGCCCTGCGTTCAGGCTCTCTGAATCATATCCAGACTCATGACTTCCTTCAGAGACCCTGTGGGCTACGTTACTAGACTCCTTCCTATTCTTCAAAATATACCACAAGCTCCCCCCCTTATGTTCATTTGCTAAACACCTTTCTCAGCTGGAGAGGGCCACATCTCCCAGCATCTACCTGTGGCAGCTGCCCCACAGGCCTTAGTGATGCCACCTGGAGGATGAACCCCAACAAGGCCTGAAGCAAGAGGCGACCTGGAGGGTCATTAACGAACCCGGAGGGTCGTTAAGAGCCCCTCCAGGCCAGCAGTGTTGGGGCACCTGGACATGGCCAGCCACCTTCCCCTCTGCCAGTCTGGTGAGCACCGGGGCGCAGATATGGCACTTTGGGTTCCCAAGGAGGAATTAGACTGCAGCTTGCCAAGTCTCCATAATCTGGGAGCTAGCCGGTCTCCAAACTGGCCCGATGGTGCAGAGTCATGGCCACTAGAACTTCCTCCTGCCCTTATAGGAGCTGCGTCATGCCTAATCAGAAACGGGGTGTTTGTTTACTGCATAACTGATTATGGGGACCTCAACCACCCTCTTCATCAGGGATCCTTCAGGCTCCTGGACTTCCCATGGACTCCAGACAGTAGTTTGGGCCCAGGGTCTCATGACCCAAAGTGAATGAACTAACTGGACATTAAGTAACAGGGTGTCACACCGTTAACTTGCATGACAACTTGACTCCAGCTCCGCCTATCCACATGGCACTGCAGAGTCTCTAATGTCCAGTAATTATCTTTGGCTCTGTTTGGCTGTTCTTTTCCTGGCCAGACTGCCTGGTAATTGCAGCCAATACCTGTATGTTTGATCTCCACGCTGCGTGGGAAGATTTGCAGGATAGCTTTGCAAGGCTGGTACATGCAAGCTGCAGAGCACCTTCCTAATCTGTCCCTAAGAAGCCATCTGGACTAATTCCTTAGTGACCTACATCCCTGTTCTCTCCAGTTAGCGCCCCAGCCCGAGGCTTCAGGGTCTTCCACCAACACCTGGACTTTTGTCCCCATGTGGCTTTGTACAGCCCTCCTCAGTCTCCTAAAACTCTGCAGGGAGCCCTGTGGAACTGTCATCAGTTAAGTTTGTAACAGCTTGGATCAAATCTCTCTCCACTCCGCACTCCAATTAAAACATAGCTGTTCTCAGAGGACACTGCTTCCCCGGCTGCCCTCTTACACGATGCCTCTTTGTTTGCTTGTGTATTTCTCCTGCACCCCACATCCTTTGATCTGGAGTAACACAAGAGCCCTCCTTTTCTCCAATGTCACTTCCAGAACATTGCTTCTCTGTCCTCACAAACAAAAGCAAAGAAACAAAACACAAACCTACGCAGCCCCTTCGGAGAACGTGCCACCTGATTGTGCCGTGTGCTGCTCCTCCCTTCCACAGTCACCACCTCCCGTGGCCATGGCCCGCTTCGTGAACAACTTGACACCTGACCACTTTCAGTCTCTCCCACGACTCCTGTCTGCTGCTTGGAGACTTCAGCATCCACCCTGAGCACCCGCAGCCTCCTCAATCCTTTGCTTCCTACCTCTCTTGCTCCCCAGCCTCCCACCTCATGTCATGTCCTGTCTTGTCATGACCTAAGCTACATCAGCTCCAACATCGTAATTCCCAGCATCCAATTCTCTGAGCACTGCCTTTCCTCTTTGGGGCTCACCTGCCGTAGCTTCCGGCTCCAACACTTCTTTGCTCTGCTGGGACCTCTGATCGAGTGGCCCGCCACTTCCCACGATCTGGCCAGCCCCTCCCCAGCAGCCTCACTTCCTTCCTGCCGAGCTTAGATGCTATGGCCCATTATGAAAACTCAAGCTCCTTGCCACTCACTTCCCCTGTCACACTCACCAGGAAAAACCCCAAATGCAGTTGAATCTTACTCTCCACCTTCTGCACACCTACATTGGAGCCGCTGAATGTAGCTGTGGAGAAACAGCGCCATGCGAGGAGTCTTACTTCAATGTTCCGAGCACGGAGGGAGCTCTAGGGGCCTCGGCCTCACCATCCTCCTGCAGTCCCCTGGCCACACAACTCCTCCTCCCTCTGGTGATCTGGTTTCTTATCCCTTTAGGAAAGTAGAAGCTTGCAGGGGAAGGTTTCTTCATCCCCCATCTGTGTCCTCTGCTCCTATTTTCTTTCTCCCTCTTGTGACAATGGATGACTATGGTAAGAAGAGACAGAACTGACCTTTGTTGAGTGCTTCCTATTCCAAGAAAAGTCCTAGTGCCTGACATCATCAACTCAATCCCATCACAACCCTGTGTGATAGATGCTTCATCGTTTTTATTTCTCACATGAGGAAACTGAGGCATGGGAAGGTTAAGTTACTTGGCGGACTGTGCGTGCTATTATGTTAGAGAGCACTTCTCCATGACTCCTAAATCTCTGTACTGCCACGTACCGAGGGACGACGCTTCAATACTTTTCCTTTCCCATTTCCCTGTCATTGCATCTTATCTGCTATATTATTCCCATTAGCTGACAAACTTGCTGAAATACCTTCCATCTTAAGTAAACATATGCCCTTGTCTTCCAGTTATTGGACCATTTTTCTGCTCCCTTTGGTAGCTGACGTCCTTGAGGAGAAGTCCACCCTCTCCCGAGCCCACTCTAATCAGACTTTCATGCCCACGACTTTAGTGACACCCTCCTAGCAAGATGGCCAGTGACAGTCACATTGCCAGCCTGACTCTCCTCCTGTCGGCCTCATCTAGTTTCTGAGAACTGCCCCTGAATAACTCATCAGTCTGGTGTCAAGACCCTGGATCTTGCTCTCACCTTCAAATGCTGCTTCTCCATCTATGTTGATGCCCAGCAAATGTGTCACTGCAGATCTTCACTTGGAAGCTTTGTCTGGTCGTTACACCTGGTCCTCCAGATTGAACAAGGACCCATGTGGTACTCTGCCTGAGACCCCCATCTCTGCCTCTATCCTCCCTGGCTGGGCACCTTGGCGGTGAGCTGGCGTGCAATCCTAGAGTCATAACTTGCACCTAGTACACACTCAAGAAACATCGGTTGAATTGAATTAAGTGGAATGGTGTTGCAATCATCTATAGTGGCAAGAAACAGATAAACACCCCCAAACAACAATGGATTAATATTTCATGATTGTAGGTTGACTGGGCAATTGTGCTATATGTGATTGTGTGAACTTTGTTGGGGTGCTGGGGTGCTGAGGTAGCTGGTAGGTGCCCATGGCCACCCCCAGTGTGATGCTGAGCTGGGGCCACAGCTTGGGGCTTCAGCTTTCCTCCACATGGGCCTCTCCATATGACTGCCTGGACTTCCTCAGAAGAGCTGAATTCAAGGCTCTGCTAGCTGATGTGCCATTGGCCAAAGCTAGTCACGTGGCCAAGTCCAGAATCTGTGTGAGGGAACAACACAACATAGCTGGGAGCCTGTACCCTGGGGACCCTGCAGTAACATCCTTCAAAAATGGCACCCCTCTAATTCCTGAGAAGCTGCTCCTCATCCAACACTTACCTCATTGCAGGTCACCTGAGAAATTTTTATCAGGTGAGCAGCCATGATTCCTATGTCAGCACTGACCTTGGCCCAGGCACTGACCGGCTGATGCATCACTTGGGTGGAGCACACAGTCTCCATGCCCATTTTAACCTAATAGCCATAATCCTTCATCTTCACTGGGCTTCTGAGGACCCCCAGGTCTACACCTACTCACCCTCATGAGTTCCCGTGTCATGGGGGACAGGAAGGACACAGTTCTCTCCTCTGTTTTACAGACGGAAGCTTAGACCTCCACCTGGAGCCATCTCTGTACTACTGACGGGCAAAGACGACTTTTCATCTTTCCTAGACTCATTCAGTGTATGGACTGTAAGTTCGTGACAGATTGTCATTAATGGTAGCGAAGGGAAAAAACTGAAAACCCGTTAACTAAGAAGAGCATTTTGGAATAAAAAGCATATAATCTAATACGAGCTGGGCCACCCAGCCAGATGGCAAGTAGATACAGCACCATATCAGCCAATGAGCCCTTACTTAGAGCCAAAGCCAGGCAGGAAAGATTCAAGTGCCCCTTAGCCCAATGACGCTGGGATTTTTATCGCGCAAAGGCCAGGGTCACACCCACGTGGATGAAGAAAGTATTCTTTCCACATTGCAGAATGAGATTGTGACGTCTCTCAGAGACAGGAGATGCTGGCCTGGCTCTGTGTGCTGCTTCTATACTCATGAGGACCAACCTCCAGGTGGCAGGTGTGGGAGGTATAGAACTGGAGCCCTCCCTCCAACTCCTGGGACTGGAGCACCTCTTCTCCCCCTTTCCTAATGTGCATGCCTGAAAAAGGGGACCTGCATCAAACCTGAAGCTCCAGTCTTTGGGAAGGGGTCAGAACCTCTTTCTCCTTTGGAAAAAGGTGGGCTTTCCTGAGGGAGGGGCTAACAGCACTAGGCTGAGGGACTGAAAGGAAGTGGTGTTGGAGAGAGAGAGAGAGAGACTTGAGAGGTGCCCCCTTCCGTAACCTGCACTGTGGATCCCTGCTCTCACGTGATATGAGGGAACAGCTGTACTGGACCAGGTTACATCTGCTTGGAGATTTCATGTCTCTTTGGTCAAGAACTATGAATTACCTTCATTGTAGCTGGCCAGGTGGGGGTGGAAGGGGGAGGACAGGGAGACTAGTAAAACCAGAGGAGCTCAGGGAAATAGGGTACCACTTAGAATCATCCTCACTTTAGTAAAATGTGGCTGGAGGGTCAAGCTGTATTCCTGTCCCAGATAACACTAAGGGTGGCAGAGTGAGCTAATCCCAGGGCCTCTACTCAGAGAAAGGTGCCCACAGTGGGAGCCCATGCAGTCTGGGCAGATGACGCAGCTCCAGGAGTGCAGGAGGCTGGGGGGATTCAAGCCACTTTTTCCCCTTTAATGGAGCAACTTGCATAACCCCCGACTCCTGATTATTCCCCCTAAATGACCAAGTAACCGCTTGGACACAGAAAATGGGGACCCTGCCATCGCTGGGTTATAATAATCCTGGTGACCTTCTTGGAGCGCTCCCTCAAGGCCACTCGCTAAGCTAGTGCTTTCCTTTCATGACCTCACACTATCCGTCCAGTAAGCGGATTATTCATGTCATTTGCTCCTTTACTTGCAAATGAGGACTCTGAGGCTTCACATGTGAAACGACTGGTCCCAGGATAAGCCCATGTAGCCAGCGGCCCCTGCTCACCAGCTTGGTCCTCTGTGTGCTCTGACACTTTGGTCTCCACTTACAGCTAGAAGGCTGGCTCCTCTGACCGGATTCATGCCAAGAGGTTTTGTTTGTTTTCAGTTATTTTTAGTTTATTTAACAGATTCTCTGCAAACTGGCTGCAGATTTAGGGGAGGTCAAACTGCTAGAAAATGGTAAGGCCAAAAGATCTGCCTCCCCAGCCTGCATTCAATCTGCGGGCCTCACCCCCAACCCCCAGCCCTGCCTACATCTTGCTCGCACCTAAACCCAGTGACCTGAGCAGATGCCACCCATCTGATGTGGCGAGGAGGGACCGAGCACCGGGAGCCATGGCCTCCTCCCTCCCATGCGCCCAGGTCAGCCTCGTCCTCCCACCTTGGCGGCTGCAGCCGCCCACTCTGCCTTCCTAAGATGTGTCCTGTTAGCCCACACTGGGGCATCGTGACCCCAGGGCCTCCTTGGACAGACCTGTCCACTTGTGCTGCTCTGCAGTCTGAGTGGGAACCTGCTATGACAAACCCCAAGGACAGCTGCTTCACCTGTATCCTCACCAACGAAGAAATAGTCACTACACCATTTCCTTTTGTGGCCTCAAATTCTGTCCCTCAACAATCCCTTCCCTGTCTCAGCCAGGGAGTTTCCCCCTACAGGAGCTTGGTCCCCATCACTGCCTTGTCTAGCAAATGAACCATCTTAGAAGCATGTAATACACACGCATATATGTGTGCATAGCTTTTCATTCATAAATATTATCAAATTATTGACGCTTTTGTTCATGCCACTCTTAATGAATATGTTATATAGACTCCAAGTTGGTAAAAATAATGAAAGGGCTCATTAACCCCTTCCCACTAAGAAGGAAAGTGACGAGTCTAATGGCCTCTCTTGCTTTCGTCCAGCCTTCCATGCAGAAGTTGAGCACACGAGAGACTCCTAGCAGCCGATTGTCTCTCCTCATCTTGCAGCTGAGCGATGCCATGTGTGCCGGGCTGTATGGGACACTCCTCACAGCCACCTTGGGGCAGAGCACAGGGCCAGGTGCATCCAGGTGGCATGACTGGGGCCACCAGGTGGAAAGACAGGAAAGGAAACACTGTGTGTCTTTAAGATCTCAGACACTTACAAGCATGTGTGTTTTCAAATTCAGATTATGGGAAAAGAGACTAAGAGCATTGAAAAAAACTCCAGTTGGGATGATTTCTGTGTAACATTATGCCATGTAATAAGATGCACTTTGTACAAATCTGATTATAAAGGACAGGAAAGTCTGTAGGAAAAACAGGGTGCTAGAGGGAGAACGTTTCTTCCCTGGGTTAGGAGTTTTGCCAGGTTTGCAGAGCCTCCAAGATATGGGGGAGCCTCTTCTGAGTCTAGGGGTGGGGAGGCTGGCCATGTGATTCCAGGTGAACCGCTTAATGGCAGCCTCCACAGTAAACACCGGCAAGGGAAAGCCTTGAAAGGGTCGCCGAATTTAGCAAATAAAAATGTAGAACTCCCAGTTAAATTTGAATGTCCGACAAACAACAAATACTTTTTTAGTATGAGTATGTCCCATGTAATATTTGGGACCTACTTATACCCCCCCAAAAAAAATTCTGCTGTTTATTGGAAATTCAAATTTAACTTGGTGTCATTTTTATCGTGCAATTGTACTAGGAAGGCTTCCCCTAAGCCCCCGTAATAATTAAGAGATAAGAGACACAGGATACGAAAGAAGTGAACAGGAAGGTGCAGGGAAATGGATGTTTTCTTTCTGGATAGCTGAAGGGAAGAAGTTTAAAAAGGCTTGGATGTGAAAGCTACCTTAAAAAAAAAGGACTCGGAACTGAATCAACCCTGAGTCCAGTGGACTTTCCAGCATAAGATGTGGTTCGGATTAAACGGGAAGCTATTTTCTTAAAATAATAATGGTGATCAGAAGCAGTTAAAATTAGGCGGGAAGTTCCCTGCTCCTTCCCTTAGCTCCTCCCTCCCTGCCTCCCTTTTCCTTCCTTCCTCTTTGTTTTCTTTCTCCTTCTTTCCTTTGCTCACTTTTTTCAATGAGTAAATATTTATTGGTGATTGATTCTGGGCAAAAAAAAAAAAGTTCATTTTTTTCACTCTTATCCAATTGTATCTTTTTCTCAGTCGTTAAAAAAAAATGAGAATCGCATAAATAAACTTCTATGTACCCCATGGGACCTGGGGAAGAAGGGGTTAGAAAAAAAGAGGCCAGTTTTGTTGATTTAGGCCCTGTTCCTACAACAATCTAATAGCATTGCTAACTCAGCAAAGAGCAATTGCAATTGTTTTAAAAGTAAAACTCTAAACTGTGCTAAGCTGTTTCTAACTCGCCCTTTGGAAACACCTCAACAAAAATGAAAAGTGACAACTGGGGTCATAGAAGAGGCAAAGCCCAAGGACAGGGAAATATAGGTTGTTTCTATAACTAATTCTTGTGCTGATATTACCTTCAGAAATAGTTTCTAATCAACTGCCTGTCATTGTTAGCCATAAGAGAATCAGAATAAGATGTAGAAGGAAAATCAGAAAGTCTGCTTTGTTTCTCGAGTTTTCAAAAGCTTCGTTCACATAGTGGGCGGGTTACTGCTTATACCAGGGCCTCCCCATGGGACACAGAGAGACAACACAACAGGATTGATTGTACACATTTACCAGCCAGCATTTATTGTGTATCCCTAGCAACTAGAAGCTCTGAATTCCCAAACTACTGACATCCCGCATTGACGACAAGCCCCTCTGCGTTGGGGTATCACACATGGACTCTCATTTGCCACGGAGTTTGAGTTTGCTGATCTCCTGTTAGTATTTACACAAACAGATGTCAGTCGTTTTCCCCAAGCTTATCTTCCCAGCCCTTCTCATTCCGTCAGGGAGCTGTCACCATGGGCAGCCTCTAATTCACAGTCTCTCTCTCTCTCTCTCTCTCTCTCTCTCTCTCTCTCTCTCTCTCTCTCTCTCTCTCTCTCTCTCTCTCTCTCTCCTGTTTCTGGGCTTGATATGCCCAAGCTTTGTATTTGAGCCCATCACTCTGCATGAAAGGATGCTCTGAGAAACAGTGCATTGCCACCTTTTATCCCTTTCCTCAAATGGAAGTGAATTCTGCTATGAAATCATTGGTTGACATATAATTTGTTCTTGCTGTGACCTGATATACAATTGTACATTAAAAGGAAGTCTTCAGTACAACGGCATCCAAGTTGAAATTCTCCTGCTATTTCTCAAAGAGAAGGACAAAATGCAAAATGTATCAGAAAATATTGGGAACAAATGGAAGATTTTCATTAGTGTTGGATGGCCAGCTTAGCACTGCTTGAATTCTAGGGTCAACAATTTAGCTCCATGCTCAGCCAATTGTATTAAATGCTTCCCCTTTGGCCCATTTTCATGGCCAGAGTGACTGCCTCCTATGTGTTCTGTGTGTAATTTCTCTTCAGATTAGCTGTTTGCCATTTTGTTCCAGTTCACAGTGCTTTGGGCACAAAAACATATTGTAGGTCCAAAGGAGACATTGAAGATGAAGTGGTTAAATTGGCAGTGTGGTGTCTGCTAGGCCCCGAGGTTAGCGCTGGGTGTGACAATTTCATACTTTGCACATGCCTGTGGGATTAACACATAGCCAGTACATTCAACTGGTGGAATTAGCTCCTGGGGTAGCCATGTTTACCAACAGTCAGGATGCTTCTTACAACCACAGAATGTCAGCACAGGAAGAAACATCAAAGATCATCTAGTCTAGTGGATTGTTTCTTAGGTTAGGAAATGAAAGCCCAGGAAAACACACTGGTCAAGATCACTCACTTCCCTTTTTTGTCTTCATCAAGAGTTCTGAACATTACACAGCAATTGCCTCCCATGGCAGGTCTTGTGTTTTCTACTTCTTTGATGTCTTCACAGAGACTGGCTTGGGAAATGGTCATATTCTATTGGGTATATATACACAATTTGGGGAGGTTAAATAGTAACAATGGGTACTGTTTGTTGAACATGAGCTGTTAGAGGTGGTTTTATTATATAATCTATAATCCTCTTAATAGCTCTACAATGTGTGTAAGAAATACATGCCACACATGAGAGAGCTTAAGCAACTGGATAAAAGTCACACAAGCGATAAATCATAGAGAAGGGTTTCAACCCAGTTCTTTCAACCTCAAAAGTGCATGCTTTGCCCTCAATATCATTCTGACTCGCCAGCACTATAAGTTTTAAAGATGCAGTTAGAATTCTTAAATTTTCAAGAGCAGAAACCTGGTTCAGTCTGTGTCTTTTTACTGACAGCTATGTGGCCTAGACTCTAATATTAGCTTCAGAGAGCTGAAGACTCACAGCTTGTAAACAGCTTGTAACCAAGAATATCAACCAACCAAAAAAATAAGCTTTACAAGTCTGAGGGCTGAAGGATGAAGAGGTTGGAAGAAAATATGATTTCATCTATACAGTTGACTCTTGAACAACACGGGTTTGAATTGCACTGGGGTTATACCAGGATTTTTTTCAATAAATACTGTAAATGTATTTTCTCTTTTTATGATTGTCTTAATAATATTTTCTTTTCTCTAGCCTACTTTATTGTAAGAATACGGTATACAACACATATAACACACAAAATATGTGTTACTCAATTGTTTGTGTTATCAGTAAGGCTTCTGGTCAACAGTAAGCAATTTGTAATTAAGTTTTGGGGGAGTCAAAAGTTATACATTGATTTTTAACTGTGCAGGGGATCGTCACCCCCAACCCCTGGGTTGTTCAAGGGTCAACTGTACTTGTTTGTGTGGGTTATAATTCTCCATTACTAGTGTTACTTAAAATATGGAAATCGGAATCATAGGTGCTAAACAATTTAAGGGTCTTGAAGGCTCACTGATATCTCCTAACGGGAACCCTTGACAAAAAGGAATGGCTCTCTGAGGTTAAAAAAATTCCAGGCTTCCACGCACATGAGGTAAAAGGGGTTCTTAAAACAAAGGCATGGTTTGTCCAATTTTGTAAGCAGAATAATGGCCTCCAAAGACGTCTGTGTCCTGGAATCTGTGAATATGTAGATTACATGGCAAAGGGGAATTAAGGTTGCAGGTGGAGTTAAGTTTGCTAATCAGATGACCTTGAGATGAGGGGATTATTCTGGATTATTGAGGTGAGCCCAGTATAGTCACAAGGATCCTTACAAGTAGAAGAGGGAGGCAGACAAAGACAGTCAGAGGGAGATGTGATGCTGGAAGTAAGGTTAGACATAATGTGAGGACTCAATTCACCACTGCTGGCTTTCAAGATGGAGGAAGGAGCTGTGAGCAAATAGCCTCTAGAACCTAGAAAAGGCAGGGAAACACATCCTTCCTTGGAGCTCCAAGAAGGAACACAGCCCTGCTGAAACCTTGATTTTAGGACTTCTGACCTCCAGAACTATAAGATAATAAATTTGTGTTTTTTAAGCCACTGAGTTGTGGTAATTTGTTACAGCAGCAGTAATAAGAAACTAATGTATCCAGCCTCCCTACTTACTCATAAAAACGACATTAATTATGAAAATAGTGCTGTGTTAATTAGGATAGTGGTTTGGCTGACAGAGATCGAAACAATAGTGGCTTCAATAAGGTAGATGTTTATTTCTCTCATGTAATAGTCTACATGGATAGCTTCTGGGGGTAACTGGACTTTGTCCACAAGGCCCTCCAGAGACCCAGGCTCCTTCTATCAGTGGCTTCACCATTCCTCAAGGAGACTGCCCTCACTGGCATTGCTGAAAATAGCTCCCCACTATTCTCTGGACTCTAACAACTGAAGGGGATGTGAAGTTGTTCTTCCTCATAGAGACTTGACTGGGAAGAAGAGAGACTAAGCAGGGAGACAGCAGGCAGCCCAGCTCTACAAGGGGAGGGATCAGAGGTCAGATCCCAGCATTCTTAGAATTATTCCTCCCAATCTCTCTGGATCAGGCTGACGAAGCAGGCACCAAGTAGCTGAGAGATTCCAGGAATTGCTACCACCGTCCTGCAATATGTAGCTATACACAGGACTCGAAGTTGTTCCCATTAATGTTTATAATGTAGATCTATCAGATGGTGTCACCTGACACCAATCGTGGCCAGGGCCAGGAAGCATTCATATTGCACAACCCATCTCTCTAAATCCCAGCCAGATCTCTGCACAGACTTCCCTGTCATTTCATTAACCTTGTAAAAACTTTGACCTATGTTTCCTGTGACTGAATTTTTTTTTGGACACCACTTATTATGAAATGGCAAGCTTTTACTGTTTTATCTCCTTATCCTCACAACAACCAGTAAGGGAGATACTATTATTATCACTATTTTGCAAATGAGGAAACACAGTGTGGGGACAGAGCCCCAGAAAGCAGTTTCCAGGCTCTCGGCCTCACATAGAAAAGTGCTGGCTCAGGTAGTAAATGGCCATCAACTGTAATTGGATGGCCATCAGCTGTGGCTTCTTGGCCATCAGCTGTAACCAGTGAGCCATTGGCCACTAATATAACTGCCGTGGCTACGCTAGCAGCAAAAGGGGGCTAGTAAGAGTGGATTGCAGAGAGGCGGATGCCACCGGTGAGAATATAGTGATATGACTCCCCTACCTATGGCTCCGTGGGTGTTCCTTTTTGGCCTCACCATGTCCTGCGTTCTTATGTGGAGAACGGGAGCTGAGACCCCGCAGGCTGCCACGTGTGACACACAGGCATAGAGATAATTAATAATTTGTCCAAGATTACACAGCTTATAAGTAGTGGAATGACATTTGAATCACCAGGTATTCTGGCTCCAGTCCTTCAAAAGGTAAGAGTGGGTCCTGGAAGAAAATTAGCAGTCTCTCTCTTCCATAAGTTCTTGGACTGCTGTGAACCAAAGAAGACTGGTCATAAGTAATACCGAGTGGAAATATATAAACACTGCACAGAAGTTTGTAACCACTGCTCAGAGCTGACAGCGAATATTAAAACTACTAGGAGAGGATTATGGGAAGATGGCAGATTAAGAGACACCAAGAAGCTGTCTTCTACCTAGACAACAATCACATTGCCAAAATCTTTCTGATGGAACTATTTTGGAACTCTGGAGTTTGTCGAAGGCTTGTAACTTCCAGAAAAAAGCTCGGACCATAAATTTCAGTTATTTTTTGTCAATTTCAGCTCTCAGCATAGTAGTAGCTACCCTCTCCCCTCCCCTGTGGCAGGAGTGGCGCCTGTGTTCCAGGAGCAGTTTACACACAGATTGGGGGAAAAAGAACTTGCTATTCCAAATAATAGTCTATGCTATTATTGTTGGTGGTTGCTCCTGATCACAGATATGCAAAGAGGCAGGCAGCCATTGTTGTTGAACCTCCCCTATTGTTGTAAGCCCCTCCCCCTCCAGCTGAGGAAACTCAGAGAATACAAAAGGCCAGTGCATTTCTCCAATTCTTCAATTTTCTCCTTTTCACCTTTTGGGACCCAGACATTAAAGACTAGGACATTTAAAATGCCAGCTGGGGAATTTCTCCACATATGGGGAAAGTTAGAAAGTGATCATGCATGTCCAGGGAATGGTGCAGATTCAGAAAGAACCTTAGAAGATCTTAAATTTAATACCTAAACGGATCCTTGGCATCAAAATGACAATAGTATAGTAATAATAATAATAATAATAATAATGTTAGGTTGGTGCAAAAGTAATTGCAGTTTTTGCAGTTATTTTAAACCTTTTAAACTGTAATTACTTTTGCACCAAGCTAATAATAATCAACACCAAACCCTCAGAAAGGGGAAGAATCTGATTCCCAGAGTTATTACTTTATTAGATTCAACTGTCCAGTTTTCAACAACAAAAATCACAAGGCATACAAAGCCTAGAAAATTATGGCCTATTCAAAGGAAAAAAAAGTCCATAGAAACTGTCTCTGAAAAAAGACCTGATTACAGACATAGTAAAGACTTTAAAATAATTGTATAAAAGATGCTCGAAGAACTACAGCAAGATGTGGAGAAAGTTAATAAAATTATGTATGAACAAAATGTAAATATTAATAAAGAGATTGAAAACCTAACAGGAAACCAAAAACACAATTCTAGACCTGAAAAGTACAATAACTGAAATAAAAAATTTACTACTCGAAGGTAGATTGAGCAGACAGAAGAAAGAATCCACAAAGAAAGGTAGGGCAATGAAAATCATCAAGTCTGAGAAACAGAAAGAAAAAAGACTGAGGAAAAATGAAGAGAACTAAAGAACTCCATGTAGGAGTTCCAAAAGGTAAAGAAACAAAGAGACAAAAGAGTATTTGAAGAAATGATGGCTGAAAACTTCCCAAATTTGATGAAAGACATGAATAGAAACATCCAGGAAGCGCAGTAAAATGAACTCAAAGAGACCCACATCTAGACACATTATAATCAAACTTTTGAAGGACAAAGAGAGAATTCTGAAAACACCAAGGAAGAAGTGATTCATCACATAAAGGGGTCCTCAATAAGATTATCAGCATATTTTTCATCAAAAACTTTGGAGACCAGAAGGCAGTGGGCTGATATATTAAAAATGCTAACAAAACAAAAACAAAAACCAAATCCTGTCAACCAAGAATCGTATATTCAATGAAATTATTTTTCAGAATGAGGGAGAAATTGAGACATCTCCAGATAATCTAAAGCTGAGGGATTTCATTACCACTATACCTGTCTTACAAGAAATGTCCAAGTAAGTTTTACAAGGTAAAATGAAAGGACACTAGAAGTAACTCAAAGTCGTATGTAGAAATAACGAACTCAACAGAGGTAAGTACATGGGCAATTATAAAATGTTTGTATTATTTCATTATTGCAACAATGGTTTGTAACTCTACATTTACTTTTCAACATGATTTAAAAGTTTAATATATTTAAAGAAAAAATAATTATTAGTCTAAAAGCTAAAATTATTGTAACTTTGGTTTGTAGTCCAAATCTTGTTTTGTAGACAATTTAAGAGATGAATGCATTAAAACAAATTATTAGTTTATGTTTGGGGGCACCCAATATATAAAGATATAATTTTGAGACATACACAACCAAAAAGGGTGAGGACAGAGCTGTAAATGAGCAGTTTGTGTATGTCATTGAAGTTACACCAATATTAATTCAAATTAGAGTGTTATAACTTTAGGATGTTAAATGTAATCCCCTTGGTAATTACAAAGAAAGTAGCTATAGAGTATACGCAAAAGGAAATGAGAAAAGAAGTTAAATGTTTACTACACTAAAGTTTACCAAAACACAAAAAGAGAACAGTAATGCAGGACATAAGGACAAAGAAAGTTATAAGGCATTTAAAAAATAAATAACACAATACAGAAGTAAGTCCTTCCTTCTCAGTATTACTTTAGCTGTAAATGTTTTAATCTCTTCAATCAAAAGATAAAGATTGGCAGAATGGCAGAAAAACACATGATCCAATTATATAGTATCTACAAGAGACTCACTTAAGATCCAAGATGAAAATAATTTGAAAATGAAAGAATAGAAAAAGATATTTCATGCAAATGCTAACCAAAAGATAACAGGAGTCATTACGCTATCAGAGAAAATAGACTTTAAATTTAAAAACAAATTACAAGAGAAAAAGAAGGACATGATATATCAATAGAATTTCAATACAGCAAGAAAGTATAACTATTATAAATATTTATGCATCTAATCATAGACCACCAAAATATATGAAGCAAAAGCTGACAGACTTGAAGGGAGAAAGAGACAGTTTTACATTAATAGTTGGGGGCTTCAATATCCCACCCCACTATCAATAATGAATAGAACAAACACACAGATATAAGTAAGGAAATAAAGGACTTAAACAACAATAAACCAACTGGATCTGACAGACAAATACAAAACACTCTACCCAACAACAAAAGCATACACATTCTTTTCAAGTGCACATGAGACATGCACTGGATAGACCATATGTTAGGTCACAAATTAAGTCTCGATAGATTTAAAAAGCTAGATATCATATAAAGTATCCTCTCTGATTCCAATAGGATGAAGTTAGAAATCAATAACAGAAGGAAAACTGGAAAATTCACAAATTTGTGCAAATTAAACAACACATTCTTTAACAACCAGCATACCAAAGAAGACATCACAAGGGAAATGAGAAAATACTTAAAGATAAATGAAAATGAAAACACAACTTACAAAACCTCATAGGACACAACTTTTATTAATAACTATAAATGTTTACATTAAAGAAGAAAGATATCAAATCAACTCTCTCATTTTACAACTTAAGGAATAGAAGAAGAACAAAGTAAACCTGAAGCTACCAGAAGGAAGGAAATGATAAGAATTAGAACAGAGATAAATTAAATAGAGAAAAACAGATTAATAAATTAAATAGAGATAAATAGAGATTAAATTAAATAGAGATAAATTAAATAGAGAAAAGGAAATTACAACAACAATCCCATATACAATAGCATTAAAAAGAATAAAATACTTAGTATGCAACTTAACCAAGAAGTAAAAACTTGTACAATGAAACCTACAAAACGTTGCTGAAATAAATTAAAGAAGACATAAATAAAAGGAAACATACCCACCCCATTTATTATGTTCATGAATGGGAGGATTTCATATTGTTAAGATGTCAATACTATTTGGTTGGTTGACTCTTTGTTTTGTTGATGGTTTTTTTTGCTGTGTAGAAGCTTTTTAGTTTGCTACAGTGCCATTCATTTATTTTAGCTTTTACTTCCCTTGCCTTTGAGGTCAAATTCATAAAATCCTCTTTGATCCCAAGGTCCATAAGTTTAGTACTTACCCGTATGCTTTCTTCTATGCAGTTAATTGTTTCAAGTCTTTGATCCATTTTGAGTTAATTTTGGTACATGGTGACAGATAGTCTAGTTTCATTCTTTTGCACATGGCTTTCCAATTTTCCTAGCACCATTTATTGAAGAGGCTTTCTTTTCTCTATTGTATGTTTTTTGCTCTTTTGTCAAAAATTATCTGCCCATATATATGGGGGTTTATTTCTGGGTTTTCAATTCTATTCCATTGGCCTCTGTGTCTGTTTTTCTGCCAATACCATGCTGTTTCGATTATTGTCACTTTGTAGTACAAGCTGGAGTCAGGGAGTGTGATATCCTCAGCCTTGTTCTTTTTTCTTAGGATTTGCTTTGGCTATTCAGGGACATTTGTGATTCCATATAAATCTGATGCTTTTTTGGGGGTTCTATTTCTTTAAAAAATGCCATTGGGATTTTGATGGGGATTACATTAAATCTGTATATTGCTTTGGGTAATATGGCCATTTTAACTATGTTGATTCTTCCAATCCATGAACATGGAATGTCTTTCCATTTCTTTGTGTCTTTTTCAATTTCTTTTAAAAATGTCTTATAGTTTTCAGTTCTTTACATCCTTTGTTAAATTTATTCCTCGGTATTTTATTCTTTTTGTTGCAATTGCAAAAGGAATGCAAATCAGAACCACAATGAGATATCAACTCACACCTGTTAGAATGGCTATCAACAATAAGACAAATAATAACAAGTGTTGGAGGGCCTGTGGAGAAAAAGGAACCCTCATACACTGTTGGTGGGAATGTAAATTGGTACAGCCACTATGGAAAACAGTATAGAGTTTCCTCAAAAAATTAAGAATAGAATTACCACATAACCCAGAATTACCTCTCCTGTGTATCTATCCCCAAAATCTGAAAACGTTTATCCATATATGTTTTTTGCAGTATTCTGATGTTCATTGCAGTATTATTTACAGTGGCCAAGACATAGAACCAACAAAAGTGACCTTCGATAGATGATTGGATAAAGAAGATGTGGTATATATACACAATGGAATACTACTCAGCCATAAGAAAATATAAAATACTGCCATTTGGGACAATATGGATGAGTCTTGAGATTATTATGCTAAGCAAAATAAGTCAGACAGAAAAAGTCGAAAACCACATAACTTCACTCATAATTGAATATAAAACTGAAAGAAACAAAAGAACAAGACAAATAAACAATGAAACAAAAACTCATAGACACAGACAATAGTTTAGTGGTTACCAGAGGTTAAGGGAGTAGAGGGGTGATAAAAAAGGGTAAAGAGGGTCAAATATATGGTGATAGAAGAAGAACTGACTCTAGGTGGTGAGCACACAATGTGATATATAGATGATGTATTGTAGAAATGCACACTTTAAATCTATGTAATTTTACTAACCATTGTCACCCCAATAAATTTAATTTAAAAAAAAGATGCCAACACCACCCAAAGTCGTCTACAGAGTCAATGCAATCTCTATCAAAATCTCATAGAAGTTTTTTGCAGAAATGATAAATGATAAAATTCATATGGAATCTCAAGGAACACTAAACATCAAAAATACTCTCTATAGAAAAGAACAAAGCTGGAGGACTCACATTTCTTGATTTCAAAACTTACTCCAAAGCTATAGTAATCAAAACAGTGCGCTACTGGCATAAAGACATATAGACCAATGGACTAGAATTGAAAGCCCAGAAATAAATCCTTGTGTGTATGTGTATATATATTCCAATGGTAGAGCCACCTGGCAAACAGGGTGACTCCACTCGCCTCTCTTGGACTCAGGCTGCAGCAATCCTTTTTGGCAAAGCTCCCTGAGATGCCACCTAATCTCCCAGCCACGTGTCAGTGATGAGACAGAGAGTGTAAAGCTTACCTGAAAACTGACTGCTGAGCCGTGAATGCTTAAGTTGGGTTAAATGAGAAAAATAATTGCCTGTCAATACACTTAATTGCACCTGAAAAACCTAGTGTCCATCTTTCTTTCTGACAGGTGTCCTCAGACTCCTTTTCCTAGATCTCGGACAATCAGCTAATTCTGGCTTCACTCTGTGGACAAACTGTCATCACCCGCTAGATTTTGGATGATACCTGGATATTCTCTTAGATTTGAGGATAACTGACGTTGGAAAAAGGAGCACCTGTGTAAGGAGTGGTCAGTGAAGTCCTGGGACAAGTGAAATTTTATTTATTCACATATCACTCTCACAGAATGGGGGTTTCAGGTAGCCTCTAAAAATATATGTATAACAGAATTTTAAAAATAAATCAGAGTGAAAGGAAAATAGGGGTGAGAAGAACTAGTGAAACACTAATTGGGCACTGATTTTCCTGTTAGGCAAATCAATCAGAAAAATATAAATAATTCTATGAGTTCCAGTGTTCATGACATAAAATTCCATCAGTTCCTCAGGAGAAGAGCATTTTTTCCCACTGTTAGGCTTGGACACAGATTTTTCTCGCGGGTCCTCACAGAGGGTACATACCTCATAATATTGTGAACAGGCTCCTCACAGATCTCTTGACATAAATACTGGGGTGACCAGTGTTGTAGTGCTGGAAGTCAGGAACCCCTGAGGGCTGGTGTGACATAGATGGAGCTCCTCAGCCCGATTTGTTTAACAGGGCCCAGGCAGCCCAGGCCCATGGGCTTGAATATGCCGAGCTATTCCAAGGGACATAGAAAGGCCAGTAGCAAGAGTTCTGCCTTCCTGTGGACTCCTGAGGGGCTTTTGAAAAGGTTCCAAGACTTCTTTCAAGGTAACCAAACACTGGGTTCCTCCGCTTAGAAAAGACATTTACCTGAAGGCCACACACAAGGAAGGGTGAGCCTTGGGATTAGTAAAGGGACAAGGGAGACTGCTAACCTGAGCTGAGCTGAGACTGGGGACACATGCCTTCTCCAGGGCACACTGATAGGGCAGATATGCCCAACCAATCCTGAGAAGGTTCTGGAGTGTACTTCCTTGGGGAAGCTGCAGCTGCAGGACTGTGAGGGGAACAGGGAGGTGATTGTTTGCAGGGGGCTCTGGCACCCCGATCATTCCAGATTTCTGGTTCCTAAAAAGGAAAAGAGCATGCTGGTCCAGCACAGGTGCTGGAGTTGGACACACCTGCGCCCCTAGTGTTAGCACTGGTGGGCTGTGTGGATGGAGCAAAGGACACTCTCTAGTACCCTGACTCCTTCTGCGAATACAAGTTGTATATGTGCTACTATTTAGCGGCAGCTAAAAGAACACTCAGTTACTGCAGACTTACACAGAAAGGGTGTTAGTGTCTCATACAACTAGACGTCTCGGGGTGAGTGGTCCCGGGCTGGTATAATAGGAGGCCCAGCAGCGTCATCAAGGACTCGGGTTACCTCCTTTGCCACTATCTTTGATTTGTAATTTTCACTTCACGCTGCCTCTCTAGGCTTTGTGTCTGCAGCCCAGCCAGGAAAGAGGAAGAAAAAAAACAAGCATTCTGCTGTAAAGCTTTGTCATTTTCTCAAGAGGAGAAGAAATTTCAGCGTATACTACATTAGTCAGAAGTATGTCACATGGTCATCCCTGGCTGCAGGGAAGTATGGAAAGACTGGTCTGTTTGCTGCCCACCTCTGCATTTGAGAAAGATGAGGGGACATGTGACATGTAGGAGGCCATTTCCATTGCCTGTACCAAGCCAGTAACAATATTTCTGTCAAAGTGTTCTCTTTAAAGAATTTATCCCACTACCTGGAACGTGGGAAGTACACAGTAAATGTTACAATTACTCATCCCACAGGACAGAGCCTCAAACACGGTTTTGACTAGCTGGACCCAAGGGATTTCTCAACCAAATGCCCTAGTTTACCAATTTAATGATTCGTTGTCTAAACATGCATTACATAATGAATCCTGATTTGGGGTTTCAGAAATATGATCACCACACTGTAAAGCATTCTGGTGAGAGGATACGTTAATTAATATGGTTTTCAGGGAATCAACAAATAAGCCCAGGAAATGGAAGAGATATATCCATGAGGTATTTCTATGTGGAAATGCAGCCACATAATAACTGCTCTGGAAAAAAACAGAGACTTTAAATCTCTTGGGGAAATCTAAGCTTTAAGGAACAAATCGAGTATTTTTTCTTCACCCAGTGAAAATTAAGGACAGGAAAAGGAGTTTCTTATGAAATTTAATAGTAATTTACCAGAGCTAGGCTTCAGAGCTCTGCTCTTCAGCCTCCCCTCCACCCCCACCCAAGGAGACTGAATACAAACCCTCAGAGCATCAATATTGAGGAGCCAGTTAGAATGCAGCCCGTGAGGGGACAGGCTGGCGACCACAGCAAGTCCTGGGAGCTGGTGATCTTCCTGCAGCTCCCTCCCTGGGGTCTAGCAGGAGGTCCCAGGACACTGCCTTTCTTGGACGGAGCTGGACCCACTGCACTCAGTGGTTGAGAAGCAAGAATGAAAATGGACAGGGACAACTTCTGTCACCCACCTGGAAAGAGTGTGAGCTGCCAGCTTTGCTGCGACGCTGCAGGGTGGGAGCTTCTAACTGGAAGAGAGGATGAGGCTATCTGCAAATCTCTGTGCCAAGGCTGAGTCTCTGTTAAACTTGGACACTTGATCTATTTCCTTGTGGGAGCCACAGTGTTTTATTCTGTGTAGATTTCCGGGTGTGTCCTGCTGATTCTAGAGAGCTATGGGAGCCCCATGGCCTATATATAATGCACACATTAGAGAACAAACCCACAAGACAGTGAGGGATGTTGGATTGTTTGAGCCTGCCAAGTGTCATCCCTTTTCTAGGCTCCACGACCTAGAAGCGGCTCTCTTTGTCAAAGCCAGAGCAGCCCATGTTACCATCCCAACTGTTAAAACTATGGAGGGAAGGAGAAAGAGGGGGCGGGAGGGGAGAGAGAGAGAGAGAGAGAGAGAGAGAGAGAGAGAGAGAGAGAGAGAGAGAGAGAGAGAGAGAGAGAGAGACATTTTCTGGTAATAAGCAACTGCAGCTTTCACTTTAGAGAATGCACAAGAGAAAAGCCCAGATTGCATCTACTCTATGCTGTTAATTTAGGAATAGAAATCACCAGCATCTGCCCTTTCTGGGGTCCTCCAAGCCAGCTCAACCTTTGCAGGCATTACAACCTGCCTCTAACGGTGAGGTGGAGACCGGAAAATGACACTTTAAAACACCACATCTCCCACTCCTGTCTCTCTTGAAAGTACAGGGAAATGTCATTTCAATGCCCCCCTGCATGGGCACAGTTTCTCAGAGGACTCAGAGGCGAGTCACTGAGACGCAGAACAGGGATGAGGAGAAACAGGAATTTGGAAGGGCTGCACTGGGCTGCATCTCGCTAGAGGTCTCGGTGATTCCTTAGAGACAAGGGGAGGCAGGAGTTTATTAATAATACCACCAAACATTGCCCTAGCTTATAAGGCTACCTCTCATGTATGTGTATGTGAGGTTCACATATGTACACATGTAATTAAATTTGGTTGTTTTCTCTTGTTAATCTGTCTCACGTTGACCTGATTATTGCACCAGTGGTAGGAATATAGAGGGTAGAGGAAATTTTGTTCTTCCTCCACATGGTCATTTACACACATGTCCATCTCCCTGCTACACCATGAGCCTCTGGGAAACAGGACGTGTCAGCCACCTCTGTATCTCCTCCCAGCAGCTACCCCACACCTGGCACAGAGCTGTCCCCAGTAGGCATTGTGGAACTGGGGAAAATCCAGGCAGCAAACACGCACGCTGCTTGTGTTTGTGACAGGGTTTTCCTTTGCCGTGATAAATTCCCAGGTTCATATCTTACTAACTTGTCCGAAGGCAGTGATGGAGAAGTAGATGGAGCTGCTCTCTGTTGTGTTATTACACCCAACATGCCTTGCACTCCTGGGAGAAGGCAATTTCAAAGTGGATAATTTTGGAACCAGCATTTCTTGTTCTTTGTTAACGTTGAGTTATTTGCTTTTCAGGAGTCTGCATTTAAATGGATGAAAACCACAACTTAATTTGGAATAAACCTGGGCAGAAGCAGCATACTCTTAAAAAAAAAAAAAAAAAAGGATGGGGGAGAAGAATCATTCTGTTGGAAATGTAGTCACAAATTGGATTTTCTTTTTTCTGGTACTTTAATTTGCTCCTTCCATGCTTTTGTTATTTGACTTTTAAAAGCTACTTTAAATGATGCCTACAAGTAAAATATTTCCTTTCCCCTCAATAGTATCAGTCATGATGGCAGCTGCAAGTGGAGCTATTTCATTAGTAAATAAAATGATTTCTAATAATTCAAGATGAGTCCATTTTCCAATAGCTATTTTATTATCTCCATATTTTTTTTATTTGCAGCTCTTCTAAAAGGGTCTGCCCCTAATCAAATAGATCAACTTGTATTTTCTCTTTTCCCTCTGTCTCTGTCTCTCTTTGTGTCTGTATCTGTATTTCTCTCTCTCCCTCCTTCTTCCTCCCTCTTCCTTCTTACTCCTCCTTTCTCTTCTCTCTCTCTCCCTCTCTCTCTCTGTCTCTCTGTCTCTCTCTCCCTCTATTACTCAAAAGAAACATTTTCAAATGGCTTACCCTTCAGGTCTCAGTAATGAATAAGAGGATATATTATCAAGTATAGCCTTCTTTAAAACTGTAATTGTAAAACTATTTCATGTTTTCTGGATGGTAGCCAGCAGTGGTAAGTAGGTGCAAAGCGACGTGAATCGCGTCTACTTTTTTAAATGGTGCTTTTTAAGTCTCCGGCTAAATTTGTCTTTGAGGCTTTACTACAGGGAGCAGCTGACGCTGGAACAGCTCTCATCTTAACAACAGCACAAGGATTACAACCAAACCCTCAATCCCAGTCCTCTTCCCACTGCTGTGAGTTTTCCCTGCCCCCCTTCCAGCCACATTGGGATCAGTTATGATAACACCTGCCTATCCCACTTCCCCTTCCTTCGTTGTCTCATAAACCCACCCTGGCCAGGCCTCCATCCCACTCGTTCTTTGAACATCTGTCCAGTCCAGATAGCCAGTGACCTTCACGTTGGCTGAACACAGTGGTCAGTGTCTCAGTCTTGATTGATAACTTCTGCCGTCTCGAAACACTTTCTTCCATTCTCCGTGATCCTCTCCTCCTTCTCAGCCTTGGCTCATTTGCTAGTTTCTCCTCTTTTTCCCAACTTGTAAGCACTAGCTTCTCAGCAGTCCCTTGCTCTTTGTTAGAGAGTCCTTTTTAAAAAGAGTCCTTTGTTCTTTCTGTTCTCACTCCCATCCCCCTTTAAAGGCACACGTAGGAGGAAGACTTCCATATTTATGTCTCCATTTTTAGACCTGTCTTCTGAATTCCACACTCCATACTTGACATCTCTCGGAGGTTCTAGAAGCCTCTCAAATTTGACATGTTCAAAGACAAACTCTTGATTTTTTAATCCATAAATATGTTCTCTCCATTGTCCTGTCCCATCTCAGTTAATGGAAAATTCATTCTTCAAGTGGCTCAGAGGGAAAAAAAAAAATTCTGCAATCTCCATCTCCACATCCCAATCGTCAGCAAATCCTGTCCACTGAGCTTCAAAATGTACCCAGCATTGATCAGTCCCACTACCTGTGTCCTCATCTGTGCCACGGTGATTGCAGAGAACTTCTAAAGAGTCTCCCTGATTCTGACCTTGAATTTACCCCATCTCCCTGAAGAGTGGCACTTACTCTCAGTCAGTGCTAGTCAGAGAGTTGGGCTAACTTATAGCTGGATTTGATAAGAGTGACATTCAGGGAAATTGAAAGGACACTATCACAGCTAATTCCTGACTGCTAGACCAAAAGAAAAGCCACCCCAGTGGTGAGGTTTCCTGTAGCAAATGGCTCAATTTCCACTTCCTTCTCTTTTCTCTCCCATTTTTGAGTCTTTGACCTGGCAATGGAAAATTACAGAAAAATGTATTCTTCTCTTCCTCCCTTTGTCTGTGGCTGAAGAATTTAAACATGGAGCTACACAAGCATAGACAGGGACTTAAATGAGTACAGCCCTCCCTGTCAGGGCAACCAAATGCAAAACCCATCAGACACACTGAGAGGTGATGCAGTTAAAGCTTAGAGCCACACTCCCAGGAGTTAGAACAAAGGTTTCTGAAGATGCTACTTAAACACAAGGAAATTTTGGATATTTTCAAATACAGGTACTCACAAAAATTAAGAGAACTTTATGTCTATAACCCTAGACAAGATGACTTGCTGAAATCATAAAAAATGGAATGGAGATGACAAAATGACTGCTAAGTGGAGAACCCCAATGGAGGCCGTGCTGACCAGGTGTGGTGTCACAGAGTACCAACTAAGTGACAATTAACCAAGAGTGAGAAACACCACCAGATCACATATGCACAAAAGGGGAAAATGATACAAAAATGAAGGGTAAAGTATAAGAAATAAGGAGGAATCCCAGAAAAAGAGAGTGAATGCAGAGACCATTATTACTGGAAGGAAGCTTTGCAAACAAAGGAAAGATGGAGAAAATGGTAGCAAAAGGCTTCCTGAGTACTAGAGGAAACAAACAAAAAAAAAACGAGACTAATATTTTGTGTTAGCTGGGGCAATAATTTGAATTTTAAGCACAAAGTAAAAAAAAAAAAATGTTTATGTATCCAGGCAGGAATAGCAGAGGAAATAAAGAGAATAAAAAAGCTATCTGCAAAGGAGAGAACAGGTCTCTTTTCGCATTTCCTTCCAAAACAATGGAGCTACATACTATGCAATGCTAGATCCAGCCAGATTGTCCTTGGTGCGTGAAGCTGATGGGAAGACATCTCCCACTGTGCCAAGATCTAGAAAGTTCATTATCCTGTGCTCTCCCAGAAACAATCATCTCTCTCTACATTGCAGCCAATTCAATAATGAATTCAAATGAACTTTAAAAAAGAACTGTGTTAAGCATAATACTAGTGAAACAGGATTAGTCAAGCCTAATTCGTTTGAGTCTGTTATAATATGATACATATCATTGAAAGACATGCTACAAAAGTAACCCAATTTTGGTTGATTGTATTCTGATTATATTCAGAAGAAATAGAATGAAATGCCAGAGCAGGGATTGTGGCTGAGCCCAGCCAAGGCCCATGCATGTGCAAGTGGCTTGGCCCACAGGCTGGGGCCAGGGAGCAAGGGGCTGCAGTGGTTCCATTCCTGGGCTCCTGGTGGAGGTGGCCATTCTCAGGTCTCAGATGAGAGTTTGGGAAAGGAAGACACCTCAAAAAATAAAAACTGCAGAGGAGAGAAACAATGTTGTTTTATCTAGATGTTGATAATAAGGGAAAAACTCATTTCTGATCCACTTCCTGTGTGTCACCACTAATAGAGTGAAAATAGGATGGATTCTAGATAGAACAGCACTCATTTTCCAGGAACCTTTGTTGGCTTCAGAATAATTGAATTTAGGAACCCTTCTGCGTATTGTTAAAACGGCCACTGGAGCCGCGAGGCCACTTTGCGATTGTGACTGTCGTGACTCCAACACCCAGCAAAGGAGAACAGCATGTTTCTCCTACAGTTTTAGCAAGAGCATGATGCTTTCCAGCAAGCTCATATAAAGTAGTTCGCTATTCTTATTTTGCTTTTTGCTTTGTTTTTAAGCCTCTGTGACAAAATCCTAGCAGACAGTGTCCTCTGAATCGATAAAATAAAATAAAAAAAAAGTACAAAATATTATTTGAACAAAATTGATATCTTCAGGGTCTGCTTCCAATCCTGGGCCCAGTTTTAGGAGAAGCATGTGGTTTGTCTCTGGTCCTCTGAAGCAGGCGTTTCCCAACTTTCTGAAAGTTGCGTCATCCTGCTGTTGTTTTGATTCCCCAACTTTCTCTCCAATTCCCTCCACCCAAATTAAACATGCTTTATTTTTTAGTGTTTAAGGGTGGGAATTTAAATTGTTATTGTTCTGAGAATTTTAAAAAAATTTTATAATATGATTTTACATAATGGGAGCTATTACAGTGGGCCGAGAATCCCAGCCTTAAGGCTACAGTCAAAGGAATGAGTGGAACACAGAGTCAGGAGGAGAAACAGTAAATCAACGGGAAACTAATGTGACAGAGTCAGGAGGGGAAACTCAACAGAGAACTTAGTAAATAAAAGACAACGCTCTCGCTGAGAACATGGGGTGGGGGTGGGTTACAGTCATAGGATTGCCAAGTGGGCTAAGTTTACTCAATTCATTAATTCAAAAAGAAATATTTTTGAGCACTTGCTATATTATGGGCAATTTGGTACGCATTAAAGGGAAAAAATGAAGATGAATAAAATGATGTTTATTCCCTTGAGGACATCCAAAAACCTATCAGGGAAAGGAATGGTAAACTGAATCAGAGAACAATTAACTACGTTCATTAAGATAGGACGAGGAACCAAACCCCAGTCTCACATTCATACTCCACCAAAACTGGGCTCCTGCTCTTGCTGCCAACGCTATTGGGTGACAGAAAGAACCGCCACTCTGTTAATTAATCTGCTATACGAAACAGCTTGGGAATTGTTCATGAGACAGAAACCCTCAGGGGCGGTCAGATTGCTCAGTTGTTAGAACGCATGAGCTCTGAACAACAGGGTTGCCGGTTCAATTCCCACATGGGCCAGTGAGCTGCGCCCTGCACAACTAGATTGAAAGACAACCACTTGACTTGGAGCTGATGGGTCCTGGAGAAACACACTGTTCCCCAATTTTCCCCAATAAAAATTAAAAAAAAAAAACTATAAAAGAAAAGAAAAGAAAAGAAACCCTCAAGTGACAAACACCCAAGACAAACACCTGAGGGAGGCTGTTTTGATGTATCACATCAAGAAAAGAGTGTGTTTAAAAGGTGTCACTGTTGAGTGTACAGTTTCTGCAGGTAAAGAAGGAGTATGTATTTGGGCAGGTGAAAGCGTAGGGAAAAGATGAATTCTCACCGTTTCATAGCTTATAGACTTATATTGTATTTTTATGTCAGATTGGTAGGGGACGAAGGGGACTCAAAGGGAGGTTTAGAGCTAGGTGTCGAAGCTGCTTCTAGATTCCCTTTATCAAGCGTGCAGCACTCAGCAAATCTCTGCCCAGTAGCTGGGGTTCAAAACTGTTGCTGGCTGGATGGCTGCCCGGATGGCTGATGCGAGTTGGTTCCAGTGTGCGTCAGTACGTAAACTGGCTGCCTTCCCAGGAAGACTCATGTGGCCCATGTCCTCCAGTTCCCACTGGGGTCCGTGCATCCTGGCAGACGAAGAGTCTAAAGAGACCACAGAGAGTGCCCAACCTGACCTCCACACCATGTTGGGTGCACCATCTCTGCTAGCACCATCTCCTACAAATGTGGTCTTCACAAAGTCTCCAAATATTTACTGAATGTAGCTTAGGGAAACTGGTACAACACAATTGTTATGGGTTGACTCGTGTCCCCCAAAACTCTGATGCTAAAGCTCTCACCCCTATACCTCAGAATGTGACCTTATTTAGAAAAAGGGTCATTGCAGATGTAATCGCTTAAGATGAGGTCATTAGGGTTGGTCCTAATCAGATACGACCGGTGCCCTTATAAAAGGAGAAAATTTGGACACAGAGACACACATACAAGGAGAATGTCGTGTGAGGAAGAAGGCAGAAATTGGACTGACGCTTCTAAGAGCCAAGGAATGTCAAAGGTGTCTAGAAGCTAGGAGAGAGGGCGGGACAACTCCCTCCCTCAGCCTTAGCCAGAACCAACCCTGCGGATACTTGGTCTTGAACATCTCACTTCCAGGATAATGAGACAATCCATTTCTGCTTTTAAGACCCCCAGTCTGTGGTACTTTGTTATGGATGCTCTAGCTAAATAGTGCAACCATATTTTGCTTTCCTCGTCTTACCAGCAACAGAGAATATTATGTGGTTTTTATTTACTGGTTGTAATTTAAAAGTGAGTTTATGAGCATTAAGGAGTCACTGAGATAAATAATGGCTTTATAATGTGGTATTGCACAGAGTATACGTACAGAATTGTCTTCATTAGAGTTACCTGGAATGCTGAAACACCTGGACCCCATCTATGAGCTCCTGAGAAAGATTGTCCTATAGGGGGGTCCAGGAATCTGTGTTTTTATTATGCTCCCCAGTGGTTTTGATGCACATTAGTTTGCGAACCACTGATTTAAATATAGACTTTTAGTCACTGGAAGAGCGATATTTCTTTTCTCACTTGGGCATTCTGCCCTGTGCAACTCAAATTACATTCTGATGGTTAATTCCAGTTGTCAACTTGGCTATGCTGTGGTGTCCAGGTGTTTGGTCAAATAGCACTCTCGATGTGGCTATGAAGGCATTTTTTAATGATAAGGTGGACATTTAAATTGGTTGACTTTGAGTAAAACAGTTTAAGGTGGGTGGGCCTCATCCAATCAGTTGAAGGCTTTAAGAGAAAAGACTGACTTTCCCCCTAAAGAAGAAGAAATTCTGCCTTCAGATTGCTTTCAGGCTGAAGCTGCAACACCAGCTCTTCCCCGGGTCCCTTGCCTGCTGGCCCACCCTGCAGATTTCAGACTTGCCAACTCCACAATCATGTGAGCCAGTTCCTTAAAATAAATCAATTTGTCTCTCTCTCTCTCTCTCTCTCTCTCTCTCTCTCTCTCTGTCTCTCTGTCTCTCTCTCTCTCTCTCTCTCTCTCTCTCTCTCTCTCTCTCTCACACACACACACACACACACACACACACACACACACAGAGGGTGCCAAAAAAATGTATACATGTTTAAAGAAAGGAAAAAACTGTATTAAAATTACCCTGATGGTAACCATTTTGAGCACCTCTTGTAATTGCAGAAGACAAACGTGACTTGTATTCACTTTTGTTATTGGAATATATTGACTATTACAATTTTAATAGTTTTCCTTTCTTAAAATGTGATTCATTCTTTTGGCACCCTGCTGCTGGTGCTGTAGGTCCCATTTCTCTAGAGAACCCTGATTAATACATACATCATGTCCATGGCTTTCTGTGCGACCCATGAATAAGCTGGGCCTATAACTGGTTATTGTCATCATTAGCTCTAGTTGGTAATACTAATTCTGCTTTCATTTATTCTGTAAATAATTTTGAACACCTACTATCTGCTGAGCAATCTGCTAGAAGCTGCAAGACTTTTGTACAAATAAAAATAACCATCTGTGTTTTGGAGCTTTAGTTTCCTCTATGAGTGAAAAGAACACCTTAGTTCACAGGGCGTGAATGGCTCTTTTTAAAGATGAGCTATACAATCTATTTCCTTTACTAACCAGAGTTTTAGATACACTGCAGGGAAGAGATGACAAGGAGACTTGAACTCATATGCCAACTGGGGTCACATGCCTGTGCCTGCCTGGAGCAGTCCTGTGTGGGAAGGGCTCTGCGAAGCCCTTGGGTTCTGAGAGAAAGGGACCAGTCTGTGACAATCTTCCTTGGTCATGGAGGGGGCACTAGAATCACAGGTGCCCATTTTTGCACCCCCAGGATTCTGCTTGTCATCGTAAGAACTCAAAGAGCTTGATTTGGAAAGCGGTGCCTTGGTTATATGACTGTTGGGACTGGAGGTGCTGCGATTTCCTATAAATAATATCCTGGTCGTGGCCATTGTCAGCATGAATGTAAATGAAGGCTGGGTGTTGTTCTCTGCAGTTGTTCCTATGATTTATGTTTGGAGTTGGCCTACTTACATCTTATTGTGAATGGCCGAGACTCCATGAAATGTTGTTCCATTGGAGGAGAACAGAAGGGTAAAATACTCATTATAAAGCACAATATGGTAACTCCTATTCACATTCCCTAGAGGATTTGCCTGACGAGAGAAAAGGGAGAGGAGGGAGGTTTCATGTCACAGGATGTTCAATTCCATTATTAAAGCTCTTCATCTTTTGAGAAAAAAGGATTTATAATGTTTCCAACAAAGGTGCCAGTTAGACTAGGAAATAACGCTGCTTATTAAAGATGTAAGAATCTAACAAAGAGAACTATTAATACTTACAAAGTTGGAGAAAAGGAGTGGTGATGTGGTAAAAATCTGAAGATATTTACTTCTTAATAAACTTGTTTGCAAATGTTACTTTTCTTACAATAAAGTCCAGATACAGTTTTAGAGTTCCTTCCTGGATATAAAATATTGTGTTAAAATCTTGAGATTGATCATTTAATTTTTCAGGAAGTAAAACACTATTAAAGACAATGCACTGCATCCTCACACTTGACAGGAAGATGTAGAGATTAAAAACTCAGCAATACTAAAATAAAAATGAGAAAAAAACAGAAAAACAAACAAACAAACAAAATTAAGCAAAACCTGTGGACACTGGCTTCAAGAATTCAGAATTTTACTAGAGATATTGACATATAAGTTTTCTAATTCTCAAAAGTATCTTGTATGTCTCAATTCAGGAGTAGTAATTTGACTGTTTTGAATAAATTTGCCTGACGACTTAGTCAAGCAAAAGTTTAATCGATTTTTTAATTTCCTAACTTGATTGGTTATGGATGTAATTGACCAAATAAATTCACATTTTCTCACAATGATGGCAAGTTCTGCCAATCCAGTGATAGGTCATGTATTCCATTTGTGTTTTAAGCAAGGTGGGTCATGCTCCAAGAGCACTTATTTTCCTTTTTTGAAAAATGGCTGTCTTCCTCCCATTTTTATCTTCCTCCCCTCATAATAAAAGGACTTCCGGGGAACTTTTATTTCAAATGTGCTGCGTGAAAGCTCTTGACAAATCCTGAGTCAGATTCCCCCAGCAAAGAAGACTGAGTCTGGAAGTAGAGTCAAGCAATGGTAGACTCTCATTAATTCTTCCAGACCACTCTTCTGGTCCCACTTCGTAAATTCTTACTTAGGTCCCTTGGGTTCAAGAGGGAACCTGACTCACTCAGCTTTGATCATCTGCTGAGAGTAAGTAGCAGGTCTGGAGCACAGGCGCGTAAGGACACGCCACCAACCCTGTGGCAAAGGGACCGTGCCAGCCCTCTTCCCCCACCCCAGGGGTATTGGGCTGCTACCTCTTTCTCTGCTGTGGCTGTGAAGAGATGGAAGATGGCATTTATTGTGAGGTTGAAGTAAAGGTGGAGGAATGCTCTTCCAAAAGAGGAGTGGCTTCTGATGACCAGATTAGATCCTGTGATATTGATTGGTGTTACTTGTTAAGTCAGGCACAGACATGATGTTAGGCATGGATGAGGTTAAAGTTCACCAGAGACCAACTCAGGGGTGTACATCTTGCCCTCTTTTTTCTTCTCACTTTTGGGCTGGTGTACAGTTAACATTTCAGCCTCCAAAAGCTGGTGGCGGTAAGCAAAACCATCCTCAATTCCTGAGCTGAGCACTAAACCAAACCACAGTTCAGAAAGGAGGAAAGCACCAGGTATTGTGTAAGGAAATCCTCCTTGGCTCACGGCAGCAAAGAAGACGGACGTCGGTGTCACATTTAGGCACTGAAGACCCTTCATGGGTGTCTACAAATGCGGACACTGTCATTAGGATCTCTCAAAGCAATGGCATTGAGCTAGGCCTTGGAGTTTGCTGTAGCAGAACATAAAGAGACCACAAGCCACCGTCTTCCGTGTTAATAGGGACTATTTGTTAAATGGCACTGCATGGGCCATTTACAGGCCTCTACGGAAGGGGTAAAATTTCAAACATTTTCATGCTGGGTTCAGGATGACAGAACATGGACATGGACATGTCCCTGTGACATGGATACCTAGCATGTCAGGGTCAGAGGTCACGGAGGTGTCTGCCTGGCTGTGTCTGTGTGAGCGAGGACAGAGCCGATGAAACTGAAAATTCTGCTTTGTTCACGCCTGGGTTGTGACTCATGCATGATTGTGGAGAAACTGCAGTGACTCAGTGACCTAACGTGCCGGTGACATCTGCTTCTGTTGCTCCTGAAGTCACGCAGAGACCACACCACTCTGGGGAATGTGTACAGAACATATCTCATGGATGTCTCCAGGGCAGACAATAGAAAGACTATTCAGAGCTAGCAAAGATCTACTCTTTGGCAATTTATTATGAATTGACTAACTTTCCCAGATAATTGTTACAGCCCTGTGTTACCACTCCATGGGTAAACGCCATGTCAGGGTGGTGTGAGTGAAGTTGAAATTTCCTAATAATTCTCTAGCCTGGAGACGTACATAAGAGAGAAACACCAGATGTCAGAGCTGGAAAGGACCTCAGACATCGCTGGGTCCCGCTGCAGATTTTTGCAAGGGCAAAATCACATGCAGTCAGGTAATGACTTCCCCAGAACCACATGGCGACTGGTGGCAACGAGGGACTGGAGCCCAGGTCTGAACAGGCAGCTCTGTGATCTGCTGAAAGACTGTGCCGCCCTGGTAGGGACACCACGGCTGACGTGCCCTGTTGGCCATTTGGACCACCCTCCATAACCAGCTGAGCTGGACCAACACTTACTTCATCGATGAGGGAGCCGGAGGGGCAAGGAAACAGTCAGCCCTACAGGGTGGAGACGAAATGGCTTCTCTCGGTAGATTGCTAAGTTCTGCATTTAACAAGTGCCAGAGAACAAGTCCAGACCAAAAGCATCTCATGAACAAAATTCTTCCTTTCTACAGACATCTGCCCCTCTTTGGGGTGGGGGCCACGCGGGCCATGTGCCCACAGCAGATGTTTGCTGCTGGTTGAAGTCTTCCCCATAATGTGGTTATTGTTTAATTCTCCTGTAAAGAGAGCTTTGCTCAAATTCAACAGGACGGCTTAAATTCAAACCAGGGCGCCGTGCCCACGGTGCAGGGGTTACAGTGGCACATCAAAGCTCCCAGAGAGGAAGGGGCTGGGGTCTGCGAGCCCGCCCACCGCCCCCGACGTGCAGGGCTGCGGTGTGTGGCAGTGTCTGCAGCTCATTCTCAGACGTGTTTGTGTTCGGCTATGATGCAGGCGGGCCCGTCCTGCTAGGCCTGTCGTGCCTTTTGTTCCAAAGGGTGACCTTGCTTTGAAGTGAGCTGGCAAAACACAGTGACAGAGGGCCTCCCGGGCAGAGCCCATAGCCAGGGCCTGGAAAGGGGGTAGGAGCAGCGGAATTCTTCATGCCTGTCTCTGTGGATCCGCTTCACACAGGCCAGCGGGCTCCATTTAAGAAAGGGCTGTTACAAAGCCGAGTAGTAAGATGAAAAATGACTGTCCATTGTGACCCAGGCAGGCTGAGACTGCGAGAGGACTCCACTGAATCAGATCGACAAAGGTTCAGAGTAACTCCCATGGGCTCAACGCAAAAGGCTGGGCACTGTTTGCTTTTAAGAGGTGACTGTCATTTTAAACCCACTCCCTCATCACCCAGGCAGCTAGCTGAAACATGAACGTGTTAGTAACTACAAAATGAAGGCTAAACTAATATTTCGAGGAGAGGTATTCAAGTACAGTGATTCACTGAGTGAGTAGTGTGTGTTTGCCACAGGTCAGGGAGGGAGAGGCTGGGGGGCTGGGTCCAGCTTTCCAGAAGAGGGCCCTCCTGGTGGGAGGCACTGGGCTTCCACTTTCCTGGATGATGTTAGTTTCTGTTACACCCTCTCCTGTGAGTGAGTAAGACTTTATAAGTTCTGTTAAGGAAATAAGAGCCACCTGATTGTCACAGATAGCAATTCCTTTGTGACGGGATCCAGTACAAACAAAACACATGATGAATGAGGGGCTGGTCTTATTCTCAGGAGGGTACAACAATCTTTCAGCTTCACGTGTGTGACTGTATGGATTCCCCAGCTAACAGGCCCCCACAGACAGCAAAGCCTGCGCTGGGTCTCAGCTCACTCTCCCCGTGTGCTTCCTCAGGTTTGCTCCTGAGCATGCTCGATTGCTCTGATTCAGGTTCTCCCCTGCCTTGCCCCACCTCCTCACCTGCCAGACAATTTGTCAGGCTCACAGAAGTGGACATTTATGGAGCTCTCATCTATCTCTTATCACAAATGGACATTTATGGAGCTCTTACGTTTTTCTCTCTTGGGAGAACTAGCAATAACTTTTCTATTCTCTTTCTTTCTTCCTTCCTTCCTTCCTTTCTTTCAATAATCTTTATTGAGCACAAACCACATGGCAAACACTATGCAGATAATTCAATAAAAACACTGGATTCTAGAGTCAAGTTAGGGATATAGGGAAGTAAAGAGTCTGTGAAAATAGTCCATTACATGCAGCGTCCCCGACTTGGGGTATAAGGAACATATCCCAGAGAAGTGACATCAAAGCTGAGCCTGAATGAGCAGGAGGTGGTTGGGCAAGGGCAGATGGAGGAGAGGGGTTCTGCCCAGAGAGGACGGAATGTGAAAGGGCCTGGAGGCTGCAGAAGCTCAGATGTTTCAGAAGCCGGAGCAAATGTGAGGCCGTGCAGGTGAGCAGGGGCCTGTGGCTGAAGGCCTCGGAAGAATGTCAAGACTTGACTCTGTCATCAGGGTGACTGGAAGCTAATGACAAGCTGAGAGCTCTTGGGCATGACAAGCTCACGGTGACTTGCCATTTAACACTCACTGGGAATTTTCTTCTCTCTCAGCATTTTAAAGAAATGATCATATCCCAGTGAAGGCTTTGCAGGCACACAAAGGAACGGAGGGTTTTCTCATTTTACAGGTGAGGAAACCTGAGATACATGGAGGTGACAGATTACCAAGGTCAATGAGAGCCAAAGTGGAAGCTGAAAGTCAGCGGAGTCCGTGACAGGAGGGGAAATGTGATAAGGGTGCAATGAATGCACTGTCCAAGCAGAGCCAGGTTAATACATGGTATAAATTCTTTAAGTGATTATAAAAAAAACCCACAAAAAATCCAAACTGCTTGATTGAAACTTAATCAGAATATATTGCGCAAGTGGCGATGTTGAATGTCGAGGCTTTGGATATCTCTTATCCTGCCTCCTGAAACACAGCCACCCAGGACCATGACAGAACGTGCTGCACTAACTCACTCACTCTCTGCAGAATCTTAGTAAACCAACAGCAGTCCACGTAGCTTTCGTCTGAGGGGAGAAGCAAAAAACGCAAATGGCCTTTGATTCATAGATAAGCAGAAGAAGAGCACAGGCTCAGCGGTTCAACCCCACAGGAAGACAAACAGCGGCCTGTTTCTCGGTTGTAACGGAGATTGTAATGGCACCCGCCTCCCAGGACATGGTGCAAGGACAGCACGAGTTAACACATGTCCAAGTGCTTAGGACAATGCCTGGCAAGTGATGACTGCTCAATCCATTAGCTGTCTTCCCCTGTGTTCCCTTAAAGGCACGTGCACCCCATTGGAGAAACATGGTGGTAGAAAAGTCCTCCAAAGCACAAGGCTTCCCGAGAACGAAGCAGCACCTCTCTGAGAATGCGGGACACGTGCCCCTGCAACCTCGGCGGCACGAGCTTGTCATCCGTCGAGCCACGCCCTCCACACAGCAATTGTGAGGCCTGTGCGTGCTCACGGCTGTCGGCGTGGACCGGCAGAGCCCTGGATTCTGGGGTGGACCCCCAGGCACAGATGACCAAGGCTAAACAGATAGAATGCATCCCATGTGAAGAGTGTTTACCTAAAAGTCTGGTGGTTGCAAAGCACTGTCGTTTTAAAATTCCATTTGAAACTTAATGTTATCTGTACTTCAAATACGTACATGTAATAGTTTTGGAAAACCACTGGGAGGTCAGATCTGAGTCATAAATAAGAAGGAGAGGAAAATATGCCCCTTATACTTGAAACACCTCCCTTTATAATTACTTGTATCACTTGAACAAATCCAGGCCCACTGTCCTTCATGTACTGACTGTCCTGACTGATCTCTATACCGACGTCTGGACCACAGATTCAGAAGGCACGAAGAAACGTCACCTTTTTGGAAAAGCCCTGGACCCTGAAAGTCAGACTTAAAGGAGATAAATCTCAATAGTCAAAGTCATCCGTAAAAATCCCTTTGGTCTGTTATGCAAACAAGAGGGCTACAGGCAGTCAGAAGATGTCCAAGTTCAGCAACAATTTCAAGGCAAGTTCTGTTCTTTAAAAGGCGTCTTCATTGCTCAACAGCTCCTGGAAGAGAAGAAGACTGGTAGTGAGTGCACCGTCACCATGATTTTCCCACCACCTTCTCTGTTATTTTATTGCATAATTCTTTACTGAATGGCCCCCTCATTGGTTTCCCGTTGGTTACGTGCATACACTACACATATTATATGTGCATGTGTTATATGCCTCTGCACCATGTGCCCTTTGATGATTCCTCTTTGCTTAATTTCTGTGGATGTAGACGAAAACAACGTACTCACTTTGAACCTTTTGCTTCCTACATAACTAACTGCTCTGACCTCAAGGAGCATGCTCTTTTCCCCTGCTCTAGATTTAACCAGAATGTATTTGCATAAAAATCTTGCTAAATTAACTTTCATATGGCCATGGCAGGAGTCAGGATCTTTCATTTCAGCAGCAAAGGGCTCTGCTTGTGACCTCTTGTCTATTGCAGTCACAAAAGCAGTCTGAACTGGTAAATCTGACTCCTGTCTTACAATCCTCCCACCTGCAATGTGTAACCTTAGATCTACAAAAGTTTAATTGATAATGACTTCAACAAGTTTCCAGTATATCCACTTAACGCTTTGTTTAAATCCTACCACAGCTAATAAGTGCCAGAGCCAATGTTCATTACTTATCTATCAAAGGCTTTGTATCCCAGTACATGTAAAAACCATTGTAATTCAGTAACAAAAAGACAAGCAATCCAATAAAACATGGGGAAAAACTATATAGACACTTTCAAAAGAAGATTTATGAATAGGCAGTTAGCAGATGGAAGATGCTCAATGTCATTAGTCATTCGGAAATACAAATTGAAAACACAAGGTATCATTTAATGGATAGCACTTTTTTTAAAGACCTGACAATACCAAGTGTCAGCAAGGATTCATTCCATAGCAATGTAAATTTTAAAACCACAGTGGTTGTTTGGCAGTTTCTTATAAAGTCAGCATACACCAACCACGCCGTGCAGCCATCTACTCCCAGGAATGCACCCAAGCAATGAAAACATATCCACACAAAGATGGATATACAAATATTTACAGCAGCTCTTTTTGTAATAGCCTCAAATTGAAAAGAACTCATATGTCCATCAACAGATGAACAAAGCTTAACATGTTCATAAAATAGAACACTATTCGGCAAGGAAAAGAAAAGAAAATAAAAAGGGTCAATAAAACGCTTCTTGAACCAAGTTCACAGAGCTATTTATTTCTGTACCTTGTGCAATGTCAGCCTGTGTCTCTTCTTCCTCTTTATTTTCTCAAGCTTTGCAGCTGAGCTTATGAAGATGCTATTTTAACTCATGGAACCAACAACATGGATATGATAAGTGAATAAAGCCAAATACACAGAAAAATATAGACTACACGGCACTCTAAATAGGGAAAACTAAACTATCTTGTTAGAATCAGATAGGGGGTTGTTTGGTGTATGTGTGGCAGTGGAATTGTCTGGGACGGGGCACAAGGGAACTTTATGGGGCGATGAAAATGCTGTCATGCATTTTCAATCAAAATTGATCAAAGTGTGTGTATCCCCTTAAAACGTGCCCATCTCAGTACTGATATGTGGATTAAATGAGATGATGCCAGTAAAACTTTACACATTGAGCCCAATACGCAATAGACTCCATTTCTGAACTTGTATTGGAAGCTTCTGGCTTCAAAATGGAAACCATAATGAGCTGGAGAAAAACACGTATTATAAAAATTATCTATCAGTTTAAAACTTCTCCACAAATCCGAAACACTTGGGGTATTGTGAAAGCAAGTCCAAGAGCTTTAAGGGAAATGAATTAAGGGGAGAAGATGGACAATAGCTTCTCTTCAAAAGATGAGAAAGAAGGGAAGATTCATTTTCTCTCCAACTTAAAATAGTGCCTTTGTTTGTATAATTAAACTACCACTTATTTGTAAGACCTAGAAGACAGGCAAAATGTGCACATACACAATTTTCAATTTAACAAAACATGTTTTGATGAAAGCAAGAAAAGCATTAATTATACGTTTGATTTTTTGTTTAAATGACAGTGGGAGATTATGAGGTGGTTTAATAAAATCCTTTAGTTTTCTAAAAAGGACTCCAGGCTTAAATATCATGAGTAGCTTGAAAGTCATTTATGTCCATTTAAACCTACACAGATGCTAAGATGCTCTGAAATCCGGCCTCTGGAACAATTCACCCCTGGCTCAGAGGCAACTAAATCAGCCCATATAATGTGGAAGGGGATTTGAGAGTGCTTACACCGTCCAGAAAGAAGGAGAGAGTTGGAGCCAAAGTGGAGACTTCTGCCATATTTCTTGGTATAAATGTGCTTCTGAAAAGCTGTTGGAAATAAATTCACAGAGCTATTTATTTCTGAACCCCGTGCAATGCCAGCCTGTGTCCCTTCTTCCTCTTTTTGTTTTCTCTAGCTTGTGTAGCCGCGTTTACACAGATGGGCCCCCCAAGATGCGGCCCAGACCACTGCAGGCTCTGAACAAACTAGGGCTTGTTACTATTTTGTCTTGTCAACGGGTCCTGGGATAAAGGTGCTGCAGATGGTTCCTGGGCGCCATTGTAGGCGCTTGACATCTTCTAACCAGCCAGGAATGGACTGTGCCCCTACAGCGCAGAGCAACCCCAGCAGGCAGTAAGCAGACCGGCCAGATGACCAGATGGCCCTACACGTGTCACGTGTCAGTATGTCAACAGCACTGGGCTGCGAACTTGACATGTTTTACAAGTAGGTATTGTGCACCGAAGCAGCGTCGTCTTTGCACTGACACAAAATTCTATGGCATGTAGACCATGCCTCTGTTCCCGTTTGGACTTCTACTGGAGTCAGCTTACTAAATCACTGTTTTGTGAGGCTGGATGGTAGAGGAGATGTGTGGTGTAATTACCTTTAAGCCAGAAGTGACAGTGGGAACTGTTGTCATCGAACTGGATGCCCTGCATTCATCCACGGGGGACTTAGGGGCCCAGGGTCACCTCAAGCACTGAGTCACAGACGACGACATGTGGTAACATACAGCAGAGCCAAAGCTATTCAGTAATAAGACCCCTCGATAATCAGAACAGTGTGACCTGCGGTATCTCTGTATTGCTCATGATGGTCCTAGAACTGACATAGGTGGGCACGTACTAAAGTCTGAATCTGTATGAGTGGAAAGGCTCTACTAACAGAAGTCTGAGCTAAGTCACCACAATAGACTGGTACGGCTTCTCACCCAGTTCCCAGACTTGAGTCAGTTCAAGCCTAGCCCAGGGCCAGGACTAGAGGGAGACAGGAAAGACCAGTAGGATGCAAAGTAAAGTGAGGTGCTCGCTCTCAGGCTTGTGCAAATGTAGGGGCACGGCATGGACGAAACCCTGAGAGTCATCTCCTTCAATTTTGCGCAGGAGGCCTGCTCTTGCCTCATGCTAGCCCCAGGCAACAGAGCCCGAGAATGAAAGGGAGGTCACGCCCTCTAGAGGAAGGGCCTTGCTACACAGCAAACATTTAATGCTGTAAACTTCCCTCCAAAATATCTGTGGCTATTTATCCAATGACTGTGCATCGAAGAAAGGTAAATAATCAAACTTCTCAGAAATTACAGCACACTGGCTCTAAACTAAAACTAATTCCTGGAGTCCAACCCCACCGTGCTCCACTAGTCAGTATTAGGGCTTATGATGGGCAGGTCGCCAATGAAGTTTTGGTATAAGTCCCCTTCGTAGTGGACCCAGTGGGTCCCAAGCCCCACTGGAGATTTCCCCAGTTTGGAATGTACAATTGAGAGAGACATACTCAGCAACAGGCGAACTCCTCACATTGGTCCCCTGATCTCTGGAGTGAGGATGTTATGCTAGGAAAGGCTGGGGCCAGGGCAGCCAACCGGGTGACTAGAGGTTGGAATTTTCAATCCCATTCCTGACCTCCGGGGAGGACGAGGGGCTGGAGATTGAGTTCCATCACCAATGGTCAATGATTTGATCAATCATGCTTATGTGAAAACCCAAAAGGAGAGGTTCCGACTGGGGAGGTGCTGGGAGAATAACCTAGCTCAGTGCCAGGAACACAGGAAGTGAGTGTAATTAACTTTATGTTTTGTGATGAGGATGAGGAGAAGGAGAAGCTGCTACCTGAGGAAGATGAAACTCCACAAACCTGACTGACATCAGGGAGAGGCAGTGGGATGGTCTCCTGCTGGAATGCCAATTTCTTTGTTAAAGAAACTACAGGGGAAAAAGGGGTAGGGATGGGAAGGGTCCTTCATATTAAAGAAAAACAAGCTATTTCAATTAATTACAACATAGGAACCTTATATAAATCCTACTCAAACAAACTAAAAAGATTAATAAGCTAATTAAGAAACTTTGAACAGTGAGTTGCTATTTTATATAAAAAAATAATAGTTTGGGTGTGGTAATGGTGTTGTGGTTATGTTTTTAAAGTGTCCTACTATTTTTCAAAGGCATATTAAAATGTTTATCAATGAAATGGTTCGATGTCTGAGATTTTGCTTGAAAATATCCAGTGTGGGTTCAGGAGGGAGGTGGAGAGGAAACGAGATCAGGCATGCGTTGATAGTGGCTGAATCTGGGTCTGGGTCCATGGGGCTTATTATTCTATTCTCTCTACATTTTTACACGTTTGAAATTTTACATAATAAGACTTTAGGGGAAAAAAAGAAAAAGAAAAAAAATCCACCCAGGGCTGTGAGAAGTCTGACAAGCACTTCTCAGAGGAATGCAAGACCTGAGAGAAGGTTCTCATAGGAACTTGGAAGACATCACAGGGGCTGGTTGACTCCATACTTTTTAAAACCTCCTCCATAAATAATTGCACTTCATAGGAACACTGAGGTCCAAAGAAGTTGAACCACCTGCCTAGGGTAAAATAACAACCTGGTCTCAGCTCAGCGGCTTCAATTCCCAGTTCCATGTCTTTCCAAATGTTTATTTCTATTGAAAGTGGCCAGTTGTCACTAGGGTACCTGTGACAGGGTGGGAAGCCGGGCTAAAAGGCCCTGGTTTTGCTTATGCAAGTCTGGAGTGTCCCGCTCTGTTTGGTAAAGATGGGCAGTGTCCCCATTGCCACGCCTCAGGTCTGCGGGGGCTGTGGATCCGCAGTGGGGTGGTGGACTGTGTGCGCGTGCGCGGGGGTGGGGATAATTACGTGAAACCAATCTGGCATCCACACAGCCCAACTTTCCCAAACCAAGGAGCTCAAGCTCCATCACCCCCAGCAGCCCTACCCTTTCCCACTTTCCCATCCGCCCTCACTCCCCTGCCAGGCCAGCCAGTGCATTTGGCCATCTGTCAGCGATTTACATAATCTGACTTGCGGCAGCTGCAAGAAAGAAGGAGAGAAGGGCTAAGGACAACCCAGGATCTTCCAGCAATCTCTGCTGGAAGTCTCTAGGGGGGGGCTGTTTCCTATGGACTAAGAGTGGACGTGCATGTCTTTGTCCCAGCCAGGCATGTGGGGCCATATTAAAAACTCTGGAACCATTCTTCGCAAGGATCTTGGCCAGTCCTTAATTTCAGGAGCCAGTGTGCCAGGATTCCGGCTCTAGTGAAAGCCCTCGCTGGATAGAAGATCCGCCCTTGGACGCCGGGGTCATGCTCGGAGAACAGCGTTCTCTCTCCAGGCTCCGTCCCCTCTGTCTCACCCGTTCAAGTGACATGACCCCCAGAGGCCCGCTCAAGCCGCATCTTCTCCAAAAGCCTTTCTCTACCCACTCCAGCCTTTAGTGATCTTTTTTCTTCTGCCTGACTTTCCATACATTGATTTTTTTTAAATGTTTCATTTTGGTAATGTACAGATAACATACAATGTGCCATCTTAACAGTTTTCAAGGGGACAGTTCAGTGGCATCAAGTACACCCACACTGTGGTGCTACCATCACCACTATGATCTCCAGGACTCTGCATCTTGCAAAACTGAACTCTGTCCCCATGAACCAGGAATGCCCATTGCCTCTCCCCCAGCCCTTGGCACCACCGTTCTACTTGCTGTCTCTGTGAATGTGACTGTTCTAGGTGCCTCTTATAAGTGGTGGCATACAGTATTCGTCCCTTCGTGTCTGCCTTGCTTCACTTAGCATAATGTCCTCAGGGCTTATCCATGTTGTAGCCTGTATCAGAGTTTTCTTCCTTTTTAAAACTGAATACTATTCTATTGGACGCACACACGACATTTGGCTTATCCATTCATCCACTGATGAACATTTGGGTTGTTTATCCTTCGCGGCTGTTGTAAATAATGCTGCTATAAAATATCTCTTTGAGTCTCTGCTTTCAACCCTTTTGGGTGCAGACCCAGAAGAAGAATTACTGTAATTGTAATTTGGGGAGGGACTGCCTGCCATATTGTTTGCAACAGCAGCTGCACCATCTTGCGTTCCCAGCCGCAGTGTACAAGGGCTGGTTGCCTGCAATTTCTTCACATCCCTTCCAACAGCATCTTTTCTGCTGTTATTATGATTATGTTTTCTGATAGTAGCCATCCTAATAGTGTGAGCTGTTCATAGCCAGAGTGTTGATTTTCGTATCGGTTTTATCTGTATCATGATCTAATTGTGTTACGTATGTTGGCGTGGTTTCCAAAGTAGATGATACGTATCTTTAGGGCAACAATCCCTTGTTAACTTTGAACACCTAATAAGTACTCTGTAAGCAGAAGTGATAAATACAATTGAAGACACCGAACTTCTTCACAATGCTGATATGTACAGTAGACTGCTACCATTCATTTGTATTTCTTTCCAAAATATCTTTACCACAAAGGGAAATTTTCAAAGGTGTTCCACTGAAAAATACATGATTGAGGCAGAAATTCACTTATTTGGCCAGCATTAATTGAACTCCTAGATGCTGGGAATGTAGTGGTGAGTAAACCTGACACAGTTCCCTCTCATAAAGCTTTCATTTCAGCAGAGGAGACAGTCATTAAATGCATTTAAGCAACTAATGATTCAGTTACAGTTATGGTAAATGAAATGAACTAGATGTTCAGGAAGCCAAGGGAGCATATATCAGGGATAGTTGCCATGTCTGTGGGGACAGGAATGGTGAATAAATGTTAACTAGGGGAAGATGGTGATGGAGAGAGACTGAAGCCGAAGAAACAGCATGTGCAAAGGTCCTGTGATCCCTTTGAGCATGTGAGAATATTTTGCGTCTCCTCCATACTGAGCAGTAGCCCTAGGAAACTGAAGGGCGACTTAGCCCTCAATACAACAAGGCTGCCGTTTCTACTCTCCTGGCCCCAGGTGGCCTGGGGCATTCTTGGCATCGGGCAGGACAGCCCAGGAGCCAATCGTCCTCAGGTCTTCCAACGTAAGGGTCTCTGGAGCAGTGAACAGGACTTCCTTTTCCCAACAACGCTTTCCCTGCTCTCGCCTTGGCTTGGAGCATCACTATGAAATAAGGGCTGGGGGGAGGGGCCTTCAGGTGGAACGGGTCCTATCTGTTCACATCTCTATGAAAATCTGCTCCGTCTCACACTGAAGTGACCCAAATCAAGAATACAGGATCTTTGTTTCTAGCCAGTGTGGGGGTGTTCATGGTCGGGAAGACAGAACCTGCCTTAAAAATGCCCCAAATTATTTACTAGTTGCCAAAATGTAACACCTCTTACTTCCAACTTCACTAGCGTTCAGATCTCACATTGGTATTAGGAGGGGGTGATGGAGTTTGACCTGGGACAGGAATCAATGTACATGGACTCTCCGGGGAGATAAACATATATAATCAAAGGGGAAATGACTTCTTCCTGAAGTTTCCCCTTAATTTTCAGTCAGCAGGACCTTTATCAACTTGTCGGACAGATGGAGCTGAAATCAGCCACTTAACTAGGAATGTACAAGGGCAGCTTAGACAGCGAGGAGGGCAGAGGGAGGCTCCCGGGGATGAAGGGGGAGCGAATATGGCTGATTAAAACCAACAGCCTACTTTGCCTGGGCTCCATTGTGCAAACAATTCTTGGGATGATTTATTTCAACCAAATTAAAAGGCAATTGGCTTCCGCTGCAAATGACTGATAGGGAGAGAGACAGTGAACCTTGAATAAACACTGCTGAGCATGTACCGGTTGGAAGACACACTCCGTGACGTAGCCGAGCTGGCTGAGACAGGCAGGGGTGTGTGTGATTCTGCTTCAGAGGGAGGACGTGGCACTGTCCCTCCAAGGACATGCACCCTCACACCCAGAGTGCCTTTGGGGTGAAACAGTGTGCCTGCTTGGCCCACTTGATTACCCCAGGGGCTCCAAGTGAGCCAGTGTATAGGGATGCGTGTGGCAGTAGCTGTCGTTCTGGGAAGCCCTGGGAAGAAAAATGAGACTAGATAGAGTCGGGCAGAGAGTCCCTCCGTGATCCGCCGTCATACTACCGTCAGAGCTACTTTCGAGCTCTTATCACACTGTAACATGATTCTTGTTTTCCTGGAAGAGGGAAGAGGAGACCTGGACCGTGTCTGCAATCCTCATGTGATCCTTCTGGCTTTGTGACATTGCCCACGATCTGTTTTCAGGACAAAAGTTAGAAATCGGCATCTGACAGACTCTGGTGCCCAAACACCTGAACTTGAGTCACGTGTGCACACATGTACACCCACATCTACAGATATACGGATGCACACACATAATACACAGACGCACACTTAGGTGCATGCATACAAGTCCCTTAGCTTCTCTGTACCTTGGCTTCTCCACGTGTAAAACTACGTTTCTGTGAGGATTAAAGGAGATAATATAATGTACACTGCTCTGAGAAGAAAGCCTGACACTTAGTAAACATTGCTGAATGTTAGCCATTATCATGTGTTAAATGTGTCCAAGTATGAACAAAGGTTGGTGGCTAAAATGCAAAGCCAGCTCTTAATGGCATATTTCAGTTAATAAGGTAAGTAATCTAAAGGCATGGGAAAGTAATTCTTCCCCCGAGAGAGCCAATAAAAGTATTTTCACTTTGAATGAGAAAACTTTGTAACTCATGGATGTACATACACATATATACATTTTAATTTGGACCTAAGGTATAAAAGGCTGCTCACCGGAGTTTGGGGTTGTGTTAGTCTTCTCAGGACAGAAGTTATTTCAAAAGTATCGTTGGTCCTTACTGTTTACCACAGTGCACAGTGTCTGGAATAAAACAGAAGAAGGAAGGAAGGAAGGAGAAAGGCAGGGAATATTTAAAATACAGCTCTATTTATATCAGCTGTTGAATATTCATTAGATGCAGCAATTTTTGGTTCCTACCCATCAGAGGCAGACTCAAACCAGAACAAGTGTCATATTATTTTGCAAACAATGGATTCTCCACTGATGGGATATGGGTGGAAAAAATGAATATGAACCTGACCCAAAGAGCTGTGCAGTGTTAGCATTCCTGGGGAAGTGACAGAAAGCCAAAGAGAAGCTCCTTTTCCCCGTACCTCTCGGCCTGTCCTTGGCTGTCACTCTTACAACCTTCCTCGTTCACTTCCGTCATTTGTGACGAGGCTCAGCAGAATCCCCTTCTTTTCCTGGTTCACCATTCTTCATGGAATCTCGCAGACTTGGTTGATTCCCATCTGCGTGGGCTTTCTGCATTTACTCTGAAAATAGCCACACTTTTTAAAGTGCACACAGCACAGTCAAAGGAGTGGGCCCAAACTGTAGCCCAGAGCCAGAGCCAGTGGCCACAGTCAGAAAGCCAGAGACTCGCCTCTACTTCCAGTTCTCCCTCTCCCTCTTCCTCTGAGCAAGAGCTTCTGCAAAGCTCCATTTTCCACATCCCTACACCTGGACATGGGGCCCATAAACGCGCAGCACCTGGTTAGATGAGATGGCATGAATACAAATAGTCCCCAAACCCACACGCCTACACACGAGCACACATGCACACACATGCGATTATCACTTCTAACTTTAGTATTTGTACAACAATGTGAATGTGTAGTGAGAAAAGGAATTCCACTAATTATAGAAATTCAATATGCAGTTGGCTATAAATGAACACAATACCACAATTTGTCTGAAAACTATAAACAAAGTCTATCACCAAAGTCAGTGAGTAACATAGCAAAGGTTTCGAAGGCACCAAACCTGGTTCAGGTCTCACCCACAGCACTTTAGTTCTCTGACTTTGGTTGGGCAGGTGACTTTCTCTGAGGCTTGGTATTTACCTATAAAGTGGGGATGGGTGGGTGGAAGAATCTTTGCCACCCAGAATTCAGGGGGAGTATGTCACGTGCTTAGCTCAGGGGAGGTCTATTTTAAGGTGTGATAGTTTTAAAACATGTTCACAAATTCTTTGGCAGCCATCCAGGGAATACAGGGTCTATGTCCCCAATATCACTTCAAGTATGACTAGCAGAGTACCAGGGCCTGGCACTGGCATTGGCCTGGAAAGTTCTAGAATAGGGGTGCAGGGGAGTGTACACATGCAGATGTGTGAGCGGTCTGATTAGTTCTCCGTGGCTGCATCACTAATTAGCAACTGAACAGCTTAAAACCCCAGGAAACGTGTGCCAGGAAACACACGATCATCTCTCATCTGGATTTTTACAGTAGCCTCCCAGCTGGGCTTCCTGTTTCCACCTTTGTCCACACAGATGTCTAAGGATCTTTTCCCAAAACGAACTTGCATAATGCTGCTGCTCCGTTCAAAACCCTGCAAGGGCTGTTCCACTCTGCTACAGTAAAAGCCAGAGTCCTCACCTCAGCCTTAACGCCCGTGCTGCCCCTCTGACCTCATCTCCTGTCCATCTCTCTCCCCATCTGCTCTAGCCACGCTGGCTTGCTGCTGCCCCTCCTTCAGCCCAAGCACGCCTGCCTCAGGACCTTTGCACACACTGATCTCTCTTCTTATCTGCCTTCCCCCAGATTTCTACAGGCTCCCTTCCTTCAGAGGTCTTCAATCAATGCCTTCGCAGGGCCATCTTCCCTGATTGCCCTGTATAAAGTGCATGCACACCTCCCTTTTCATCCACATCCTTCTCCCACAGCCTGACCACAATGTCACCTTCTGCATTTACTTGCCTATTGTCTGTCTGTTCCCAAGAGAATATAAGCTCTACTAGGGCAGAGGCTGGTTTCTGTGTGCCTCTACCCCTGCTGCATAGAACAGTCCCTGGCACACAGCGCTGGATGAAGTGTTATAAGTAACCATGCTACGTGTTGTGCATAAAGAAATGAATAAGAAAAGATCCTTTAGATCCTTGCCTTTTGGGGAATTTCTAGGTGGGTGGCAGAAGAAGAGGTAGATGATCCCTGCACTGTCACAATTGCGGGGGTGTTGAGAGAGCACTGGTGAGGGGCTCCAAGAATCAGAAAAGCCTTCCTGGCAGTGACAGTTGAGGCTGTCTTGGAGGATGAGTAAGAGGTGACTGGGGAAGCATCTCAGATCCCCACTCCCCTTGTTCCTCTGCTCCTCTCACTGGATGGTGACTGTCTTCAATCCCCAAACGCAGGGAGTGACATGGTTAAGAGGAGGAAGAGGTCAGATACATCCTGAGTTTAGGAGGGGCTGACTAGCTTGAGTTATGTGTGTTCTGGAGCCAATCACTGAGCCAGGAGATGGACTGATCTCATTGGCCAGACTTGTGCCAACTTCTTCCCTGCCGGAGGGGGCACCGGGGGACCATTCCTTTCCCTTCAGAGACTGAGCCTGAGGGAGGGTTGTTTCCCAAAGGAGAATTTCAGTGCTATTTCCATAGGGGGAAATGAATGCCAGGCTGGCAAAACACCAGGGTCACTACATTTGTCCTTTTTCCTCACTTTCATCTTTTCATATCCCCAGTAGCCATATTTGTTCTGTTCTGTTTCCTTGCACTCAGGACTTATCCCAAACTACATGTCAGAACCCTTGTTCTATGTCCAGGTCAGGGATAGCAGGGTGTGTGTGGGGGTAGGTGTGCGGAGGGGAGGGTGTACTCAGACATGCTGTGCAGGAAGAGGTAGGTGAAGGTGTAGTGTCATCTCTGCTTCTGCACAGCGATGAACAGGCTTTCTAGTTATCACCGCTGGCAAGATTACTTGTTCAGGAAAAAGATCCCATATCCAGAAAAATCGGCGTATAATGAATATTTTTTTTTAAAGAAACTGCTTGTTTTCTGTCATAGTCCATTCAAGCTGTAATAGCAAAATACCAAGATAGAGTCATTTATAAACAATAGAAATTTACTTCTCACAGTTCTGGAGGCTGAACGTGTGAGATCAGGGTGCCAGTACGATCGGGTGAGGGACCTCTTCTGGGTGGCAGACTTCTCATTGTATCCTCAAAGGTGGACAAAGGGGCTGAGAATCTCCCAGGATCTCTCATACGGGCACTAATCCCATCACGAGGGCTCTGCCTTCGTGACCTAATCGCCCCCTAAAGGCCACATCTCCTAATATAGCACCTTGGGCATTCGGTTTTCAACATCTGAATTTTGGGGAGACACAAACATTCAGGATATAGCATTTACCTTGTTAAAACTCTTTGCTTTGCTTCCCAAATGCTCCTCTGTCCTCTAACTGTAGAATGGCCAACCATCTAGGTTTGCCTGGAACTGAGGGGTGTTCCAAAGACATGGACAGTTTTAAAACTAGGTCAGTTTTGGCAAGGCAGAGATACGAAAACAAACAAACAAAAAAACCCACTGAGTTTTTAGGACTTTTGGAATTGTAAAGGTTAGACGTGTGTCATGCGGGAGACCCTGCTCGCTGTGCCATGTGTCGTGCAGGGCTGCCTGTGGGGTCTCTGCTCCAGCTCCCCACATAAGAACGCAGGATATGGTGTGGGCAACAAGGAACATCCACGGAGCCATAGATAGGGTAGTCATACCATTATAGTTTCACTGGAGGCTGGAGCCACACGACTTGCAATCTGCTGTCCATTTTTCTGCCTGCCGCCCGACCAAGTGACCAACCAACTGACCAACCCGCGCAGCCGCGGCAGTTATAGCAGGGGCTAATTGACTATCTGGTAACAGCTGATGGTCAATTAGCCACAGCTGACAGCCATCTACTACCCGAGCCAGCACTTTTCAAGTGAGGCCAAGAGCCTGGAAACTGCTCTCTGCGATGCTATCTCCACAACATGTACTCATAGACTGCTTTGATAAAGAACCGCATTGCATCCTATCAAAGGAAACCTGCACCTAGGTGCTGTGAGAAGAAATAATTAGAATCACCTGTTCCACAGGTGATTCTACCTTGATTGTATAGTAAGCAAAACTTAGATTCAGGACAGTACTTTAATAGCCGATTTATTTTAAAATATGTTCCTAATTATGTCCTCCTCTCTTTTGTTGTTAATCTCTAATATAAGGTATTTCATTGTGGGGACAGGCGAGCAGTTCCCAGGCTTTCAGCTTCACTAGAAAGGTGCTGGCTCAGGTAGTAAATGGCCATAAACTGTGATTGGATGGCCATCAGCTGTGGCTAGTTGGCCGTCAGCTGTAACCAGTGAGCCATTGGCCACTAACATAACTGCCGTGGCTACACTAGCAGAAAGGAATGGGTGCTAGCAAGGGGATGGTGGCTGAGCCAGCAAGCAGCGGAGTGAGGGTTGCAGATCGTGTGGCTCCTGTTTCCTGTGTCTCCAGCCCAGCTGCCAGTGAGACTATAGTGGTCTGATTCCCCTACCTATGGCTCCGTGGGTGTTCCTTTTTGGCCTCACCGTGTCCTGCGTTCTTATGTGGGGAGTGGGACCAGACACCCCGCATGACACCCTGCGTGACATTCATCTTTGTTATTGATGTGAAACCCATGGAGGAAACTGTGCAAATCAAAATACTCAGATCAATGAATTATCATAAAGTGAAGACAGCCATATAATCACGGCCCAAAGGAATAGTGCTTAACAGAAAAAGAATGTCCAATTCTGGAAGAATGGATTTTTGTTCTCTAAGACATCAATCTTCTACACCTGGAATCTCTATGTTCCTTGAGCCACCTGAACAGATGTCTGCTAGTAGCTACAAGAATTCCGGGTATAGTATCAAAAGAAAATAGTCCAACCTCTGGTGAGCCTTGCAAATATAAACTGCTTTTTAGTGATGGAAAATGTAAGATAATTAGCATTTAAATATGTTTTTTGATGAAACAAGAGCATACATGACTGTGCACAAGTTCTTTCTTTTGGAAACCACTCCCATGGGTTTATTTGGCTACATTGGCTATTCTTGATTCCAGTTTGCATGGAGGTGAAAGATAAACATAGATTATCTTTACATTACCAGCGATGCAGCCTTACAAATGTTGCCGGAGGTGATGGCTACAGTGTACAAGTCTATATATTTTTTGATGATTATGTTTTAAACAGCAAGAAATGGAGGCCATCCGACTGGAGTACATCACGGGCTCAGGGGAGCCCTGCAGGTCCCATGTGGCCACAAACCAATTAAGTTGAGCACTCACTGAAATTGCTTTCTCAGCCGGGATGGAGCGTGATTGATCACAAGTCAAACTCCACACATGTCAGGCTGGGAGAGTTTACAGGTAAATCTGGCCCAAGGCCATGGCCACTTCATTTCGTTGGCTGAACCACATCAAGTGGCGAAGGGAGGGGGAAAGCCCCTGAATTCCCTGCACAGGGAGGTCCTCCGGCTGGGTTATTGCACGCTTGTGCTGTGGGGGTAAAAAGGGGAAACTGGTTTTCATAGGCTCAGGCCAGTTTCCTTGCAAACACCGCACACGCGCCCGCCTGCGGGGCTCAAGCACCTGCGCGCAGAGAGGGCGGGACCAAGCTCCCGGCGACCGGAGCGAGAGCTGAGCGCGCACGCGCGGCCCTGGGGGCGGTACTTCCGGCCGGGGAGGTGGGTCTGCGCCCGCGGTGGCGGGAGCGTGGGTGGTGACCCCAATCCCGGACTGACCCTCACGGGATCCGGGCAGCGTCCCCCGCGGCCCTTCCGCATGGCCCGGCACGTGTTCCTGACGGGGTCCCCAGGTAAGCCGCCTGGTCTCCGCCTCCGGGAGGCCGAGGGGCGCGCGTGGGGGCGCGCGGGTGGGGGGCCGGCCGCGGGCCCTGGCTTCCGGCCGCTGAAGTTCCGAATGGAAGTCGCGGATGGTCGTCTGAAGCCTGCGTGTCCTTTCCCGGAAAACGGGACTGAAGTCCCCAGGATAGAGCGCAAGCGGCGAGGCCCACCGTGGTAAGGACACGGCTGTGACGGGGACACCGGGCGTCTGTCACGGCCGCGAGCAGCCGGGGCCGCGCGGCAGTGCCCACGGTGCGATGCGCGCGGGCGGTGCTGCGGGGGGGCCCGCAGCCGCGAGGGGCACAGGGTCCGGTGTCCGTGGGGATCGCGCTGCCGCCGGTGCGGCTCGAGCCCACGTTCCGAGTGAAGGGCAGTGGGGGTTTCGGGGGGCGCGTGGGAGGCCGGGAAGAGAACCTGCCCTCGTCCGCGCTCGCGGACCCTGCATCCGCCCCACGCGGGGCCGCGGGTCGGGAAGCCCAGGTGCCGGGAGCCCCCTCTCAGACCCCCCCTCCCAGACCCCCCCTCCCAGACCCCCCTCCCAGACCCCCCTCTCAGACCCCCCCTCCCAGACCCCCCTCTCAGACCCCCCTCTCAGACCCCCCCTCCCAGACCCCCCTCTCAGACCCCCCTCTCAGACCCCCCTCTCAGACCCCCCCTCCCAGACCCCCCTCTCAGACCTCCCCTCCCAGACCCCCCTCCCAGACCCCCCCTCCCAGACCCCCCTCTCAGACCTCCCCTCCCAGACCCGCCCCTCCCAGACCCCCCTCCCAGACCCCCCTCTCAGACCCCCCTCCCAGACCCCCCTCTCAGACCCCCCTCTCAGACCCCCCCTCCCAGACCCCCCTCCCAGACCCCCCCTCCCAGACCCCCCTCTCAGACCCCCCTCTCAGACCCCCCCTCCCAGACCCCCCTCCCAGACCCCCCCTCCCAGACCCCCCTCTCAGACCCCCCCTCCCAGACCCCCCTCCCAGACCCCCCCTCCCAGACCCCCCTCCCAGACCCCCCTCCCAGACCCCCCTCTCAGACCTCCCCTCCCAGACCCGCCCCTCCCAGACCCCCCTCCCAGACCCCCCCTCCCAGACCCCCCTCTCAGACCCCCCCTCCCAGACCCCCCTCTCAGACCTCCCCTCCCAGACCCCCCTCTCAGACCCCCCCTCCCAGACCCCCCTCTCAGACCTCCCCTCCCAGACCCCCCTCTCAGACCCCCCCTCCCAGACCCCCCCTCCCAGACCCCCCTCTCAGACCTCCCCTCCCAGACCCCCCTCCCAGACCCGCCCCTCCCAGACCCCCCTCCCAGACCCCCCTCTCAGACCCCCCCTCCCAGACCCCCCTCTCAGACCCCCCTCTCAGACCCCCCCTCCCAGACCCCCCTCCCAGACCCCCCCTCCCAGACCCCCCTCTCAGACCCCCCCCTCCCAGACCCCCCTCTCAGACCTCCCCTCCCAGACCCGCCCCTCCCAGACCCCCCTCTCAGACCCCCCCTCCCAGACCCCCCTCCCAGACCCACCCCTCCCAGACCCCCCCTCCCAGACCCCCCCTCCCAGACCCCCCTCCCAGACACCCCCTCCCAGACCCCCTCTCAGACCCCCCTCTCAGACCCCTCTCCCAGACCCCCCCTCCCAGACCCCCCTCTCAGACCCCCCTCCCAGACCCCCTCTCAGACCCCCCTCCCAGACCCCCCCTCCCAGACCCCCCTCTCAGACCCCCCCTCCCAGACCCCCCTCTCAGACCCCCCTCCCAGACCCCCCTCTCAGACCCCCCCTCCCAGACCCCCCTCCCAGACCCGCCCCTCCCAGACCCCCCCTCCCAGACCCCCCCTCCCAGACCCCCTCTCAGACCCCCCCTCTCAGACCCCTCTCCCAGACCCCCCTCCCAGACCCCCCTCTCAGACCCCCCTCCCAGACCCCCTCTCAGACCCCCCTCCCAGACCCCCCTCCCAGACCCCCCCTCCCAGACCCCCCTCCCAGACCCCCCCTCCCAGACCCCCCTCTCAGACCCCCCTCCCAGACCCCCTCTCAGACCCCCCTCCGAGACCCCCCTCCCAGACCCCCCCTCCCAGACCCCCCTCTCAGACCCCCCCTCCCAGACCCCCCTCTCAGACCCCCCTCCCAGACCCCCCTCTCAGACCCCCCCTCCCAGACCCCCCTCTCAGACCCCCCTCCCAGACCCCCCCTCCCAGACCCCCCTCCCAGACCCCCCTCCCAGACCCCCCTCTCAGACCCCCCCTCCCAGACCCCCCCTCCCAGACCCCCCTCCCAGACCCCCCCTCCCAGACCCCCTCTCAGACCCCCCTCCCAGACCCCCCTCCCAGACCCCCCCTCCCAGACCCCCCTCTCAGACCCCCCCTCCCAGACCCCCCCTCCCAGACCCCCCCTCTCAGACCTCCCCTCTCAGACCCCCCCTCCCAGACCCCCCTCTCAGACCCCCCCTCCCAGACCCCCCCTCCCAGACCCCCCTCTCAGACCTCCCCTCCCAGACCTCCCCTCCCAGACCTCCCCTCCCAGACCCCCCTCCCAGACCCCCCTCCCAGACCCCCCTCCCAGACCCCCCTCTCAGACCCCCCCTCCCAGACCCCCCCTCTCAGACCTCCCCTCCCAGACCCCCCCTCCCAGACCCCCCCTCCCAGACCCCCCTCCCAGACCCCCCCTCTCAGACCCCCCCTCTCAGACCCCCCTCCCAGACCCCCCTCTCAGACCCCCCTTCCCAGACCCCCTCCCAGACCCCCCTCCCAGACCCCCCTCCCAGACCCCGGCCCTGCCATCGGGCGGAGCCCTGGGTCCCGGCGCTGGGCTGCTCACCTGTGAACGGGCTGGGTGCGCGCAGGTGAGGGGCCGCAGGTGGACAGGCCTGTTAACCCAGGCGCGACACGGGGGACGGGGGACGGGCGAGGGGGCGGGAGGACGCGGGCTCATCCGAGGGAGGAGCGCGCTGAGACCGGAGAAGGGTTTCCCTGCGCCTTGGCACGTGGGCCTGACGTCCAGGGAGCTGTGAGTCCACACACCAAAGCCTGGAACCCGGGCCTGGAATCCTCCGTCACTTTATTTCAACGATTCTGTTTAGCCGCGAAGGCTGCACTTCACACCGCAGGGAATCCCGATATTGGCTCCCAGTTTGGAATTGTTTTTTCTCCAGGCAGTGCGAAAGTGATGAGGAGGAAGGTGCTTTGAGAACTTTCTAATACCCAAAGAAAGGTACTCGCTAATATTGCAAAGAACTGTCTTCTGAAAGTTGATCGGTCCGTCCTTTATTTGAGATTCGGAATGTAGTTCTCCCGCATGCTGGTCCTAAGACACCTGCGTGTCTCACAGCAGGTGACCTGTCATTGTGATTGTACCTGCCTGAGCACTGCAGGTGGGCGGCCACAGGTGCTGGCCAGGCCGGCAGTGGTTCTTCTTTTCGTTTCCTACTTTATAAAAGTTTTATGTACACAGAGTTGAAAAGACTCAAATAATTCTACAGTACAGTTCTCTTAGGTCTGTTCCCAAACCCACTCACCTTCTCTTTCGGCCCATCTTCCTACAGCAGTTACAATGTCATATTTAATGTCAGTTGTCAGTATTTACAGTATCACGACTATGTAAAAACTAATCACCCAAGAGCCATGTAGTAATATATCATTTCTTTTTATGTACAACTTTTTTTCCCCTTTGGAATTCTTGTCTTTTTTTTTTCATTGACTTCAGTTTCTTTCCCACACCAACTCAAACCAAAACTGCTTGCTGTCTAAATTTGCTCTACCTGTTCAGACCATCAGGTAATGCATCTTGTCAAAGGGGTCACTTTTTGTTGTATATGTGTCAGTGCCCCACCTCGTCTCCTTGGCACTTAGCATTTTTCCCGACTTCAGCTGTCCCACCTGTGACCCACCTTGGAGGGCTTTCTCAGGTCACTGGAGCCCACTCACCCTGTGCACAGGGACAGGTCTGATGGGCCCAGGCCTTCTTGTCCCCCAGGAGCAGCCTCCAACCCATGGCAGATGGAAGGAAGCTGCCTGTGTCCTCATCCCTTTGACAGGAGAACTCTGAGCCACGTGTCCACGACTGTCTCCTCAGCTTCCCCAGTGGGACTGAGCTCCAGCTATTCACAGTGGTAACTTGCTTAATAATGCAGTTACCAGCCTGTCTTTATCTCAGGGCCGACTTTATGGAGGATCCGGAACCAAAATAATTCTGGAGCGTTCTGACCTGCTTTTGCTTTTTTTTTTTTTTTTTTTTTTTTGTTGAGAGCCCACTGGCCCATGTGAGAATAGAACCGGCAGCCTTCGGAGTTAGGAACATGGAGCTCCAACCGCCTGCGCCACCCGGCTGGCCCCTGACCTGCTTTTCACACTGAAATTACCCTTCAGAAAAGTGCCAGTTTACCACTTAACTGCGCCAGACAGGTGCTTCAGCAGTTACCGAGGGACGCAGCTGGGCTTAGAACCTGACGCAGTCCTCCTATTTGCCACCATGAGCATGTGGCTGGGACCCTCTGCTGCTGTTCGTGTAACACAAGGCCAGATGCCATTATTTGTGTGAGATGTGGAGGAGAGAAACGTGTGGGCAGCCATAAAAATACAGTTGACCGTGAACAACACAGGGGTAAGGGTGCTGACTGCCCTCACATTGGAAAGTCCGTGTAGAACTTAAATCAACACTCTGCAAATGTCCATTCCCAACTGCCAGTTGACCCTTGAAGGATGCGGGTTTGAAGTACTCGGGCCAATCAAAAAAATTCCACCTGTAAGTGGACCTGCCCAGTTTGAACTATAATATTATTACCATCCCTGTGCTATCTCAAAATTAGCCCTGTTGAAGACCTGCTACAAGTTTTCTCTGTTTTTCCAGTTTTGGGGTAATTATTATGCCCCTGATTTAAGTGTACTTGGGAACAAGGCTCATATAAACAGTCATGGTGACAGGTAAAGGCCCTTGTTAAAATGTATGGTCCTTACTAGTTGTGTGACCTTGGGTAAGTTACCTTACCTCTCTGTGCCTCAGTTTCTTCATCTGTAAAACAGGGACAAGAATGGTAACTACCTCAGAGGATGGTTGTGAGGATTTAACCAAGAAAATGCTTGTGAAGCGTGCTAGCACAGCGCCTGGCTCTACGTCAGTGGTCAGTGCTCTTATACAAGGTGGTACCTGTTGGTGCTGATAAATACACAAGAGTTAGCATAGTGGACAGACAGGCTGGGAGGAAAGGAATCGTCAGGGGTGAGCAGGATGAGGGCGTGGAGGCATGCAGTTACAATTTGGGAAGGGTTGGGTGAAGCTGAAGGAATACTTAGGGACACTGGAGGAGGTGATAGGAGGGATTGAGAGCCTGATCCCGTTGTTCTTGTGAAAAAGTGTAAACACCGCTATTTGCCATTGTTCTTGTGAAAAAGTGTAAACACTGCTGTTTGTAGGGGGTTCGTAGTGTTGAAGAGATGTTTTCAGGAGCCACAGCAACGCTAGTCCACTGGAGTGAGTGATTTTCCCGTGGCTGAATATAGGTCAGAGTGTCTTGAAGGTTGAAGTCCTGGTTTAAAGTGCCCAGCCTTTGACCCGAGCACGACCAGTTTTGTTTCCTAGGTGAAAAAGTGTGGCCACCCAAGAAAGAGAGCAAACCTAGGAGAAAATTAAGCTTGTCACATAAGATGCAAATGGCACTTGAGACTGTCATCAGAAAACTGCCAGTTGGTTCCAGGATTGTGTATGTGACAAAACTAATAATGTTTCAGAATTTGAAATAAAGATACCACTCATTTTTGTTATGCTTATTTCTACTTGAAATTAAAAGTTTTAACACCTGGAGCAATCAGAATTAAAGTGAAGTTAATATTCAGAAAACCCGTTTGCCGCCCGTCTCTCCCCCACCGTGATTGCCTCTCAGAGTCAGTGAGCGCTGCGCTTACTCGCAAGGGAGCGAGTGCTTTCTAATGGGCTTTTTTTTTCCCCCCTTTTTAGGAGTTGGAAAAACAACACTGATCCAGAAAGCCAGTGAGGTTTTGAAGTCCTCTGGTATGCCTGTGGATGGATTTTACACAGAAGAGGTCAGACAGGGAGGGAGAAGAGTAGGATTCGATGTGGTCACCTTATCCGGCCTGCGAGGACCTTTATCTAGAGTTGGGTACTGAGATTTCATTTCTATGGTGTTTTATTCCCCAGGGGCACAGGGTGAGCCATGTGATGTCTTCTGTCTTGAAGACTCTTAGGTCTGGGTGGATTTCTCGGAGAAAGGAAGCAGATTGAAACCATCATATGAAAAACAGAGCATAAAAATACCGTGTTTCACTTAAAACGGATTCCATTGAAGGATAAGCTCTCCTCACTTTGTGATTCGTAGCCCTGTTTCTCGTACAACTTTTCAAACATAGTTGGTGCACCAGCTCCCGCGAGCTTCCAGTTGGCCCCACCAAGGTGACTGGCGCACTCGGGCGAAGACATGGATTCACATCAGCTTTGCACACCAGCACTTTCTGTACAGGTGGCTTTTAGGGAGGCTTTAGCATAGGTGGAAGGCCAGAGGGTCAGTGATGCAGCCAAAAGCCAGAAACCAGTGCAGAGGTCTTTGCAAGAGAACTCATTGTCTTTTCATTCAGGTCAGAGCCTCTGCCAGGAAGACGGGAATGCCGAGTTGGGCAGTATGTGGTGGATGTGACGTCCTTTGAGCAGTTGGCACTTCCGGTCTTGAGGAATGTGAGTGTCTTTCTGCTTGTTGAACCTACCTGTTCCTTGTGCATTGTGGGAATTCCTGGCCCTGGAGCAGAGGGCCTTGTGCTCTTACTGGGAGGCCAGTTTTGCATTTTATAGTTTTAAAGTCTTCAAGTGATTGATCCTTAATATACAACGTAATTTGCTGTCACTCTGAACCATAAAGAAGTTCTTTCTTTGTCACATAAATTCCGCACATAGAAATACTTTATATTGGGGGGGCTCTGCTGCCCAGCTACCAAGGTGTCCAAAGATAAGTCTTTCCTCTATTTTCATTAAATACTTCAACCCAGTTTTCACAGCACAACAAATAAACGTTTAGGAAGGGAAAATGTCATATCAACATAATGGAGCACCTAAAACATATCACTGTATTACCTGTTATTTTTTTAACCAGCTTTTTCATATATAATTCACATAACATATAATTCACCAATTTAAAATGGAGAATTTGATTTTTTTTAGCATATTCACAGGATTGTGCAACCAATCATAATTTAATTTTAGAACATTTTCATCACCTCCAAAAGAAGCTCCATACCCATTAAGCAGTCATTCCTCATTCCTGTGCCTTCCTTCCCCACCCCCGCCCCAGTCCCTGACAGCTCTACTGTAGATTTGCACATTCCGGACATTGTCTAAAAAGGGAACCATATTGTATGTGGTCTTTTGTGACTAGCTTTTTTTCACATCGCATTGTTTTTTCAGGGTTCATCTATATCGTAGCACCTATTAGAACTTCATTCCTTTTTATGGCTGAATGGTATTGCATTATACTGATATACCACTTTTATTTATCTGTTCATCAGTTGATGGCATTTGGATCGTTTCCACTTTTTGGCTGTTGTGAATAATGCTGCTCTGAACATTTGTGTACAAGTTTTTGGGTAGACATCCATTTTCCGTTTTCTTTGTATACACCTAGGAGTGGACATGCTGGGTCGTATGTTAATTCTACGTACAACTTTTAGAGAAATTATCAGACTGTTTTCCAAACTAGTTACACCATTTTACATTCCTACCAGCAATGGGTGAGGGTTCCAGTTTCTCCACATCCTTATCAACACCTATTATTGTCTGTCTTTTAAATTTTCATTCTAGTCGGTTTGGGGCAGTATCACATTGTGGTTTTGATTTGTGTTTCCCTCATGGCTGGTGATGCTGAGCTTCTTCTCATATGTTAATTGGCCATTTGTACATCTGTGGGAAAATGTCTGTTCATTTCCTTTGCCCATTTTTTAATTGGCTTAGTTGTCTTTTTATTACTGAGTTGTAAGATTCCCTTGTAAGTTCTGAATACCAGTCTGTTATCAGATATATGATTTGCAAGTACATTCTTCCATTCTGTAGTTGTCTTCACTTTCTTGATGGTGTCCTTTGAAGCACAAATGTTTTTAATTTTGAGAAATCTAGTTTATCAATTTTTCTTATGTTGTTTGTGTTTTTGGTGGTTTATCAAAAAAGGATTTCTTTGCCTGATGCAGTTTCGTGAAGATTTATTCCTGTGTGTTCTCCTAGAAGTTTATAGTTTTACCATAAATTAGGCCTTTGGTCTACTTTGAATTAAGTTTTATATATGATATGAGGTATGGATCCAAATTCATTCTTTTGCATGTAAATATCCAGTTGTTCTACCACCATTTATTGAAAACACTATTCTTTCTCCATTTTGTTATCTTGGCACTCTTGTCAAATTCAATTGACCATAAATGTAAGGATTAATTTTGGACTCTCAATTCTATTCCGTATATTAAGTCAATTTCATCTATTCTTATGTCAGTACCACACTGTCTTGATTACTGAAGCTAGGATTCTGATAAGGATTGTATTAAATCTGAAGATAAATTTGGGGAGTATTGTCATTTTAACAATATTAAGTCTTTTGATCCATGAACGTGAGATGTCTTTCTATTTACGTAGATCTTTCATTTATTTTCAACAATGTTGTTTCGTAGTTTCCAGCATACAAGTCTCAACGCACCTTTAAAAATAATATTATACCTTATTATTGTATACTTTTTGATGCTATTGTAAATGAAATTTACAGTGTCTTTTTAATTTTAAAACATTTACAAAATGTTTTTTTAATTTCATTTTTGGAATATTCCTTACTAATATATAGAAATACAATTGATTTTTGTAAATTGATCTTGTATCCTGCAAACTTGCTAAACTTGTTTATTAGTTCTAATAGTTTTTTAGTGATTTCCTTAGAATTTTCTATATACAAAATCATGTCATCTGAAATAGAGATCGTTTTACTCCTTGCTTTCCACTTTGGATACCTTTTATTTCATTTTCTTGCTAGTTGCCCTAGCTAGCGCCTCCAGTACAGTGTTGAATAAAAGTGGAGAGAGTGGACATTCTTGTTTTGGTCCTGATCTTAGGGAGAAAGCATTTTGTCTTTCACCATTAAGTATGATGTTAGCTTTGGGTTATTTGTACTTGGCCATTACCAGGTGAAGGAAGGTACTTTTTATTCCTAGGTCTTTAGTGTTTTACAGTGAAAAAGTGTTGAGTTTTGTCAAATTATTTTTCTGCGTTTACGAGTCAACGTGATTATGTAATTTTGTCCTTTATTAATATAGTGTATTACATTAATTGATTTTTTAATGTTAAACCAACTTTGCTTTCTTGGAATAAATTGTGTGTTTATTGTGTAGAATCCTTACATATTGCTGGATTCTGCTTGCTAATTTCTTTTGAAGATTTCTGCATCTATATTCATAAGGGATGTGATCTGTAGCTTTCTTTTCTTGTGATGTCTTTTTTTGGCATCAGCGTAATACTGATGCCAAAGAATGAGTTGGGAAGTGTTCCTTCCTCTTTTAATTTTTGGAAGAGTCTTTAACTGATTGGTTAATTTTTTCTTTGAGTGTTTGATAGAATTCACCAGTGAAGCCATGTGGGCCTGGGCTTTTCTTCATGGGAAACTTTCTAATTACAAATTCAATCTCTTGTTACAGGTCTGCTGATTTTTTTAAATTTCTTATTGAGTCAGTTGTGATAATTTGTATGTTTTAGTTATTTGTTCATTTCATCTAAGTTATCTAATTTGTTGGCCTACAGCTGGTGGGTATTTCCTTGTAATCCTTTTTATTTTGTAAGGTCTCTAGTACTTTCTCTTCATTCATGCCTTATTTTAGTTATTTACTTAAGTCTTCTCTGGTTTTTTTTGTTTGTTGGTTTGTTTTTTGGCCAGTCTAGCTAAAAGTTTGTCTGTTTAGTTGATCTTTTCAAAGAACCAACTTTTGGTTTAGTTAATTATGTATTACTTGTTTTTTGCACTCATTCATCGAATATTTATTAAATCCTGGATTGACAGCCTTGAACAAGGCAGACATGTTTTCTACTCTCTCAAAACTCTCATTCTAGTGAGAAATGTAGAAGGCATTAAACAAATGTACAACTGTCATAAACGCTGTGAAGGGAAAAGCAAGGTGCTGTGCCAGAGGTAAGAGGAACTGACTTTAGATCAGGTGACCAGGAAAGAGCTCTCAGGAGTGACATTTAAATCGACATGAAAAGATCAGAAGGCACCATCACGTTGGAGAGAGAATACTGGGGTATGTGTGTGTGTTGGGGGTGTAGTCTGGGAAGAATATTCTGGAGACGGGAGCAAATACACTGAGGCCTCCTAGCCCTGGGGCAGGGTCAGCAGGGGAAGAAGAAGGAAGACAAGGTTGGTGAGATGGTTGAGGCTGTGTGATGCAGGGCCTTGAGGACCATATTAAGGAATGTGGGTTTAATTTAATCTGTTACAGAGTTACGACTTTGATTTGTGCAAGTTGACTGGTGCAGACCTGTCTCAAAGGGCAATATAAACCTCCTGGAAGTTTCCGTTGCACCAGCAGTTAAGTCCACGGTCTTTGTCATGGCCTGGAAAGCCCTGTACTATCTGACTGTACTAACCTCCGACCTCATCTCACTGTTCTCCAGCCATACGAGCAGGTTCCCCACACATGCCAGGGCTATAACAGCCTGGGCTAGTACTTCCTTTGGTTGGCACACTCCTCGTATCTTTGCTCTTTTGCTCTTTTCTGACATTCAGGGCTCAGCAAAAATGTGCAGTGAGAGGATGTTGAAAATTTAAGCTGTAGCCTGCCAAGGGCAGTTTCTGATTTCAGAGGGCTGGTGGTGTCGTGCACTCCGGGATGGTAGGGGGCTACTGCCCCTCAGAGCCCAGCTTCTCTTTGCTCCCTCAGTCTTCTCGTGCCTGCGCCTCCCACCTCCTTCTTTTCTAAGTCCTTCCTCTTGGAACTTCCTGGTTCCCGGGGCTGGGGACGTCGTGTTGCATGGCAGCCGTCAGAGAACATGATATTTTTTCTCTTTAGTTCTTTTCCCATCGAATACATGCCTCTCTACTTCAATGTTCAAAAGGAAAGTGAGATACTTCAAATGAACTTCCAGGTGAAGACTCTGCCTTTGGGCCCTGGTCAATACAGAAAATTGATTTTTACTAACCTTGCTCAGAGGAGACGGAATCCTGGGAGAGCAGTGCACACAACATTCTTATGTCTAGCTGCAAGATTATGTAAGAAATCGTGTGCTGACTGGAATAAGAATTGAATCCATTTTTTTTTTAAATTAAAAAATAAAGAAAAGCAGACCTCCCAATTTTATTACCAAACCTACACATTCATACTTTAGGTAGGAAAAATTCCCAGACTGCTGGTTCTTACCCAGTCAAGGTCATGGATTTCGTTTCTGAAGCAGAAATTTTTGTCCCATCTCATATATTTCATTGGGATGAAGAAAGGAAAAGAAATTAGTGTTTTGTCTTTATACTAAAAAAGAGAGAAATATGAAAGTAACTATGCAACAAAAATAGAGGAATATAAAAAGGCAGTTTCTATTACTGGAAATTGGACTGACCAACTAAAGTAAACTGAAAGCTTTGGTGACCACGTTTGGGCAGGTGAAAGTCTGCAATCAGATAGACAGCCTGTGAGTTTGTGGTGCCTGGGATATGGAAGACACAGACCCTGACAAGTGAAGAAATAGCTCTTAAGTGCTTCCTATATGTAAGAAATTGCATTATGGGTGAAAAATATTTTGAGTTGTTTCTTAAGAAAAAAGTAAAAATAATTCTTTGGGCAGGCAGGGGCACACGTGTTATGTTGGGAGATAGAATGTGGCTGCCAGCCGGAAGCAGCTTGGGGCTCTGGACAGGCCTGGAGGACAGGCTTGAGTTTTATTTCCTGAGGCAGGAATGGGGACCCATAGGGGCACACATAGGAAATCAAGAAAACTCCAGTAAGACTGGTAAACAGTCTAGACTCAGTAAGGTGTATAGAAAAACCTTTGTAGGGTTGATTGTTGTTGAATTTTTTCACTCCATGGGTAACATCTTTCCTTATTTGACATCATTTATTTTCTTCTTGAGTATTTAAATTGTACATATTCAAGGTAGGAAATTGGTAAAAAATATAAAATGAAAATTAAAAAGAAAATGTGAATAACTCATCACCTTACCACTGAGTTAACTACTGTTAGCATGGTTTGTCTCTGCCCCTTTTCTATACCTAGTTTATTTGTTCAGTCATCCAAAATTGGGAAAACACTGTGTATAGTTTTCCAGGCTTGGGTTTTTTTCCCTTAGTATGACTGGGAGACGGGAATGGTCTTACGACATGATAATCTTGAATCCTCAAAATTGATATTTTAATGATTGTACAATGTTTCACGGTATGGATTTAACCATTATTCCCTCAATGTTGGACACTTAGGTTATTTATCACTAGTGTAGGTAACCCTGCGACAAACATCAGTACATCAGCCTTTTTCTGCAGCCGCGGTTGTGTCTCCGGGAAGGACTGGAAGGTGAGAATTCGAGCTGAAGGATTGTGAGTGTTGAGTTTTAAGCCTGCCTGGTGCTGCCGAGGTGCTCCTGTGACAGCTGTCACTTTGCACCCCACTGCCAGTGCGAGAGCGATTATCTTGCTGCACTTTGGCCCATACTGAACACTACACAGGTTTTCCATACCAAAACACACTTCTATGCTCTGATTTGCATTTTTAAGTTAGTAATGAGGTTAAATGTTTTTCAGTTGCTTATTGGGTATTTTTTTTTTTAATCTAAATTGTTCATTCATTCCTTTTCCAATTTCTTTTCTTTTGGCTTAAAAGAGATCTTTTATAAGGTGAATAATCTTTTTATATTGATCGATTATATTTTTCTCAGTTATCACTTTGGTGATTTCTTTTTTTCAACATTGAGAAAGTTTGTCCCTATTCCAAGTTATAAAATGTATTTCTTCTTCTGCCTATGCCCTTTTTTTTTTAACATTTATGTTTTAAATCCATCTGGATTTATTTTGAATATAATGTACAATGACACTCTCAATTGATTTTCTTCCGAATACTTAGCTGGTTTACCAAAACCATTTATTAAATAACCCATTTCTCATTAGTTTATTATGCTTCATTAATTATATTAAAAAGTATGTGTGTAATGTTTTAGTATTATCTGTTCTCTTCCATTGATCTGTTTGATTCTTGCATCAGTGCCATACTGTGTTACTTACCATGGTGATTACTTGCGTTATTATTCTTCTAAAATTGTCTTTTCCTTCCTTATTTGTTCATTTTTCCAAACTGTGGTAGTATTGATGGTAATGGTGGTGGTGGTGGTGGAGTAAACACTGTGCCAGGTACTAACTCATTTAATCCTCAGAGTGACGCTATCTGTATTCCTGTTTTACAGATGAGGAAACTGAGGCATATAATAGAAATTAACTTGCCCAGGGACATGCAGCTTGTACGTGGTAGAACTGGAATGAATTGTAGAATCAAGACCTTATTATCAATCATAAAAAGTCTTAATATGGAGTGATAGGAATTATACAAAATTATAGTTATTTAGATATAAAGAATATCTTAACTATGCAGACAGCCTTCATTGTTCACACTCAAAAACAGTCTTTCTCTCCCTTTTTATTTGTTTCGTTAAACAATTTTTGGTAAGGTTATTTGTATGTCTCTTTTATTTTCCAATGCTGCTGTAATTAGGATTGTTTTTTTAGTTTTCTGATGATCAAGTCTGGTAGGATAACTGGCCTTTTTCATAATGGTCCTTCTGACAACCCCACTGAATGCTTTATTAGAATTTGATGTAGGATGTAACATTTTCTTGGTTCCCATTATATCTCCTACTGACACAAACAGATAATAACAGATTATGATGTTCTAAAGAGCAAAGGACACCTACTCAGAGCCCTATTTTCTAGGCTGAACAGTATCAGTATCGTTTTTAATAAAGATCCGTGGAAGGAATAGTGACCTGAACCAGAACACCCAATGAAAGTCAACATAGTTTGAACCTTGTATTTCCCTGTTTTGATCAAAATAAGGCTCTTTGTGTATGTTTGCTTTTGAGAGCAGGATCTGCTTTTGGTTCTGAAATAAGACTTTGCTTCAAATCTTTGAAACTTCGTTTGAAGGTGAGAGAACTGTCCAGGGAAATGCTATTTTTTTTATCACTTGACCTGGAAGTGCCACTTAGGTTTACAGCTCACCAGGCTTTAGAGAGGATTTAGAAAAATCCAGTTCTACTCAGGGTCATTCTTGAAAGGTTGACAAGAGCCCAAATATCACTTTAGAATTTCCTTTATTAGCAAATGTGACATTTGTTGCCCCGTTCCTCCTCTCCTTCTATTTCTGTCCCTCACTGTCACACGCATTGCAACTGCAACCAGGGAAATTAAAAGCTCTCTGGTGCAAACATAAAAATTAATTTAAAAATTGTCAGTAAGAGCATGCCTGCAGTCAATCAGAACAGGCGATGAACTGAGTTCAGTATACGGTTGGCTCTGCAGTCGTCTTACAGGATTCGTCAGGCAGCCTTCCTGGGACCTAACCCCACTGGGCAGGGTCTGCGGCTTCAGTGTCCCCACTGCTGGCCTCGCTGAGGTCCTGTGGCTTAGGTGCTGAGCCGGCTTCTGCTTTGGGTTTCCATAACTTCGCACCATTCTGCAGCCCACTGCCAAGAACACGGTGGGGGAGAGTTGGTATAAACTGCGGTCTCTCCCTTTGGGTAATCCACTGGGTCCCGTTCCCAACACTTCCTTTGGCTGTCTCCTCTATGTGTCTGTCTAGGCCCCCGCACTCCTTCCGGAGGAGGTTTGCGTGTGATGAGTAGATTTTCTTGAATCTGATGCAGAGAAAGTATACGTGTGCATGTGAGTGTTTTCTTTTTTATATTGATTCTAATTTTTTAAAACTTTATTTGGATGTAATTTTATTCATAGAGAAAATTACAAGACTAAATTGCAAGATCACCTGTGTACTTGTTATCCGTTACCCAGAGTCACCTATTTTTAGCATTTGCCCTATTGTTGTTTGTGTGTGTGTGTGTGTGTGTGTTTGTGTGTGTAAACATACAAAATTGCAGGGGACCAGTTGAGAGTATGTTTCAGTCACCAGGGTACTTCTCTTCAAAGTGTTCAGTATATTTTTTTCTACGAACAAGGATATGCTCTTATGTGTCTGTACGGTTATCTGCTCTGAGAATGTACTTTGGTCTAATCTACCATTCCTATGCCAGTTTTGTCAGTTGACTTTACAGGGTCTTTGTCACATTTCTTCTCCAACCTGGGGTCAGCTGTTACATTTAGTTGTCATATCTCCTTAGATACTGCCATGATATCTCCTTTTTTTCTGGAATAGTTCCACAGTCATTCTTTGTCTTTTATGACATTAACATTTTTAGGAATACACTTCAATTTGAATAGGACATTCCTCTTTGGGGGGTTTCTGATGGTTCTTTGTGTTAGATTCGGCCAGAACCATGTAAATGGTGACGCATCTTTCTCGGGCAGGGCATCTGGAGGTATGTGATGTTTGGTGATAGGATTTAGGTCACCTGATGGATTCAAGAATTGTCCATTTTTTCCCTGTTCGTTTACTGTTTTTTCCTTTAAAACTAAGGAGCAGTGAATGGGGAGACACTTAAAGACCCGCATATCCTCCTCATCCAGATTTCTCCTAGTTGATTCTAATTTTTTAAAACTTCATTAGAAAAGCACATGTAACTACTGCCTTTTGAAATACTTTCTGCAATAAGGTGAGTAGTAATTAACAAACATAATATGACTGCATCCAAAAGCTGAACTCAAAGAGCCGGAATGGTTGATTTTTCCTAATCTAAGTTGTACTCCTACATTTGTATCCAGTTACCTCATTAGTTAGGAAAAAAGCCATCACCATTTTACTAGAGCAAAAATAATCAGCTTTCTCTCCCCCAGGCAATTTCTAACAAAAGACTATATCACACATCAAAAAATACCAAACTTTTATCAAAAGTTTAAATATTGACTACAATTTTTACTAAGCAAGTGAAATTTAAAAGCAAATTAGTTGTTGTAAACACTGTCAGGTGATACGGACGTGGCAGGAGTGGCAGGAGTTAGCCCACTTGGGAGACCTGGTCGTGTGTCTGCCCCTGTGTGTAAAGAGCTGTGCTCAGGGTAGGGGGTGGCGGTCCCTTCACCTGCAGGTCACACCTCCTACAAAAGTGGGCTGTGCTCTACTCGATAAAATGATGTTGGTGATAGAAATTGTTCTGAGACCCCAAATATATAGTTCTTTTAGAGTACTGAAAGTAATAGGATTAGTATCCAAAACTTGAGTTTTCGTGGTTGTCCCTCTGTAGGCCCCTAGAAACTAAACTGCTATTGCTTCTCATTGGAAAGCCAGGCAGTTTCTTCGTGGTTAGAGGAATTTCTTAGGTTCATTATTTTCCTATTTCATATTGGAAGTGTGCAGGGGGTATCCCATGCACGTAGGGTGTGGCAGGGAGCTTGGGCAGCAGGTGACGTCGGATTGGACTCCAGCTCTGTCTCGGGAGCTCAGTGACTGCACGAATTACTTCCTTTCCTTGTTGGTAGAACAGAGGGGCTGACACTTGCCACATGAAGTTATTACGTAGGACTCAGCTGCAGTAAAGTGTGTAAAACGCATTAGTCCTGGGCTGCCCGTGGATGCAAAGCAGGGGTGGTCTGGTGAGGTGAGTGAGGTGGTGGGCGCAGCACTCTGATGTGTGTCTGCCAGGAGCCCCGGGGCCAAAGCGAGCCATCCACCTGGCATGGAGACTCAGCCCAGATACCCAGGCTCTCCATCCATTGGGCAGTCAGCTAGTGGATGCTGTTTCACTCCAGCATGGTTCTCGTAGCTCGGAAAATTCCAGGGGTGCCTTTGTGGTACTCTGTGGTCAGGTGCCAAGTGGAGGACCCCCCCCCCCCCCCGAGAGGCCAGGTAGGGCATCAGGAGGAGCCTGAGAACTGGTGTGGCGGGGGAGGGGGGGGCGGGGGGCTCCACCCCGAGCATGCCTCAGTGGGGAAGGGCTGGGCTGCCGGGTGCGTCGGGCTGTCTAGACATCTTGTCCTGGCTGCCAGCCTGGATTGTATCCCCTGGGGACACACAGTCGACCTGCCACCAATCTGCATTCTGAAGGGATTCTGAAACTAGGCTTGGAATAAACACACTTAAAAGGCTAATTGGAGCCCTGCATTTTTAACTAATAACGTAAGAGGGTTGAGGAACCGTGGGCTGGCTCGGCGGTGGCTGCTGTTCCCACCATTGGCCTTTCTGGCCCCCAGCTCCGTGGCTGTTTGTGGGCAGGGCTACAGATCTGCGGCCTGACTGCCAGCCGCAGGCAGCCCGGTTCCTCCCGTGACTTATACCGGCCGACCCTGACCGACAAGCTCAGAAGGCAGTCTGTGTGGCTGATTTTTAACAAACAGTTAACGTTAATACCCCTAGAGATAGTGATGAAGTGAGTCATTCAGAATAAGGCAAAAATCACTTTAATTAGCTTTCTCTCGGTTCAGTATTTTGGTTAAATGAAATTGCTTTATGTTTATACTTTGTATACTTACAAGCACATCTAAAGATCAAACAAAGGGCCAAAGGAAACACACTATTTTCAGGTCTCTGGCATAACTGGTACCAAGATATTTTGTTGTTATAAATCTATTTAATTTTTCCAGAAAGCAAAGCGCTGAGTGCAGCCCAGCCTGTAACATTATTCATGGTTCTCTTCCCCAACTGGTCAATTTCAGGACTCTACCCCGAGGAACCATCTTTCCCCTCAGAACACACAGGAACTAAAATACGCCCGCACAAAGCTTTGCTCACTCTTTGTGACAATGAAAATGTACGATCGGCTGCAGCATTAGCCTAAGGGAGGAGTGTGATGAGTGTACAGACGCCGAGAGGCTGAGCGAGGGAGGAAGGCCGCGCCGCACACCGAGTGTGCCCGTAATGGGAACCCACGGCCTCAAACTGCCGCAGTTCTCGCGCTCCTTACCCGGTGCCATCAGCTCCAGTTCCTCCCGAGCCTTGTTAGTCCCCGCAGCCGGGGGTAAGCGTGCTCCTGACAGTTCTCAGACCTGGGCCCTACCGCCGGGAGGCTGCGTCTGTCTCAACTCAGCGCAGAGTTTGGGACAGTGCGAACGGGATTGTTTGTTCATTGGCTTTTTTTTTGTTTTTCTCTAAAATTGCTTGCATTTATATAGAAATAAACCCAATTTGAACATAATAGTGGTTCTTTTCTTAAGCCCTTGAATGAATGTTCATGTTATTTAGAGAAACAAGCTGAGTGTTGACAGGCTTCCGGTGGCTTCACGTCTGAGAGCTGTCTGTTAACTGAGCATGAATAGCTTCCACTTTTCGTGAAAAATCCAAGACTTCTTTTTGAGATTGCAGTAGTTCCTAGATGATAAATAAAAGTCCCTACCTGTGGGCAGATGAGGGGTTTTAGATAAGCTCAGGTTTGCACACGAGCACTCGGAGTTGGTAGAACATAGTGTGTGTGTGTGTGTGTGTCCGATACCTCTGGCGGGAGTTGGAGTGGGTGAGCTGTCCGTAGTGACTGGTGAAGAATGGCGGGAAGGGTGTCCGAGAGCCACTGTACTCCTCCATGCCCGCTGCTGGCACTTGCGCATGCGCGCCCATGTGATTGGACCACCCACATGTATGTGCCCAACTGGATGCCTGTGTACAACCGGCACACACATGTTCTTCGTATTGTCCCTCTTTGTCTGAATTGATGCTTTCAAAACTGTCATTTTGATATGCCAGAGTAGAGTTCTGTTTGACTTTCCCGTGGTGGCCTCCAGAAGGACGGCGCACCACTGTTCATGGTCTCCGTAGGCAGCAGAATGCCCCACACACTCCTTGGGAAGAGTCTGGTCACTTGGAATGGCTTGCACTTGTGGGATCATCTGTTTTTATGCTCACAAGCAGGTGGCTGACAGCTGTTTCGTTTCTCCCCAATTTGGCCTTCATTTTTGAAGAACAAGTTTGGAATGAATAGTGACTTCCTCCACGGACACTCGCCTCTTCCTTCTCCCCCGCAGTGGAGGGCAGCGTGAGCTGCTGCGGCTCAACTTTGCAGCATCATTCACTGCCATTGGAAAGGAAAAAGTTAATACGACCTTGTCCGTGTGTGTGTGGACACACACACACACATAACTAACTGAAAGGTGAAAATGAGGTGCGTTAGAAACACGGAAGTTTAATTGTTTAGACCTCTCTTGGATCACAAAGGACCCCCTTCCTGGTCTTCTGCTAACAAAATGCGTAGAAAATAAGTGACATGTGTGGATAATAGGAAGGAAAATAAAAAGAGTGCCACCTCCTTGAAAGTTTGAAAACCACTGCTCTGCTGCTCCCTGCAGTCACCAGTCACTGCCGGCTTTAGCACCCCCAGTCTTGTCTCCTAAAAGTTGTGTAGCATGTGTTCTTGACCCCACACGGGGGGCCAACGGCCTTTGTAGGATTTGTGAGCCCCCCCATTTAGACCCTCCCAGCGGGTGGACAAAACCCCACCCTTCAGTGCACCGCACAGGCCTTCGGCACCTGCCCTGGCCCGCCTGAGCCATGCCTGCCACCGCCAGCCACCCTGCACCAGGGACAGTTCAGCTCTGGTGTTTGCAGTGCAGCCAGACCGAGCTCAACTCAGACATGACTTCTGAGAGAGGATTGATGCTATTTATGGGGTCTAAGAACTTAATGAAAAGTACTTTGTAATTCAGCTTACATACACTCTTCAGAGTAATTATCTGTACAGATATTATAATGTGTCACTCAGCATTCATGGAAGTGTCTATTGTGTGTTCTGTGTGCCACTGCTGTGGCAGGACTACTCCAAGTCGTGGCAGCTTCCTCTGGGGGTGTTTCCGAGAGAGGACATGTATGTTAGTTACCGGTCTCTGTATGTAACAAATTATCCCCATGCAGTGGATTGTCACAGCAAACACTTAGTGTCTCACATGGATTCTCTGGGTCAGGAATCCAGAAGTGGCTTTGCTGTGTGGTCAGGCTCGGGGTGTCTCAGGGGGTTGTGAGATCTGAGGCTAGACTGGGAAGGGGCTGCTTCACACCCACTCTCATGGTTGGTGGGAGGCCTCAGTTCTTTCCACATGGACCATCAGCTACTTGGATGTCCTTACAGCATGGCAGCTGTCTTCCCACAGAATGAGTGATCCCAAAGAGCGGGGGAGAGAGAAACAGATATCAAGAGAAACCAATATGGAAACAGTAACCCCCTTTACCTGACCTCAGAAGCAATGTGCCATCACTTCTGCCGTATTCTAGTGGTCACACAGACCAGCCTAGTACTGCGTTGGAGGTGGGGGGTCTCCACAGGTGCGAGTCCCAGGAGCTGGGAGTCGTTAGGACTCCTGGCCCCAGACCTGTTCTAGTGGGGTGTCAAAGCAATGACGGACACGAGTTGGAATCAAGATATTAGAAAGGGCATGTTGGATATAAGGGGCACAGCCTGCTCACTTTTTTTCTTTTAACTGCGACTCCTTTTCTTTTCATTTTCACTTCTTTCCACCACACTCATAGCGCAGAATATGAAATACACAGGCATTCATCTGCAACAGTTACGTCCTCCTGCCAGACAGGGAATCTCATTGACTCGACACCGAAAGAGAAGAGGCCAATGTTATTAATGGCTGCCAGGCTTGTTGATTCATTTCTTTGAATCCCGAGGCATTCGGGTCCTGCTTATTTTCTGGGTGTATATAAATATAAAGCTTGGTTATTACTGGAACCTTTCTAGAGGAGTACAAATTGCCAGGAAAACTGGGAGGCTCGGGGAAGTGAGTGTTCTGGGTGGGAGAGTCTGGGTGGCCAGTTAATTTTTCGTGTGGACTGTGACATGGTCTTCTGTCTCCCAAAGTGTGGTTGATTCTCCCTGGTATGACTATTGGTTGGCGAATGATTGGGGAGCGGGACCCCTGAGCCCTTTGCTGAGTATGTCATCGGTGTCCCAGTGAATGTCTTTGTCATTTTCAGGCAGGTTCCAGCAATGGCCCAGGGCAGAGAGTGTGTGTCATCGATGAGATTGGGAAAATGGAGCTCTTCAGCCAGCCTTTCATCGAGGCCACTCGTCACACACTGTCCACCCCAGGGATCGTGGTCCTCGGCACCATCCCCGTCCCCAAAGGGAAACCGCTGGCCCTTGTGGAAGAGATACGGAACAGGTCCGACGTCATGGTGTTCAGTGTGAGTAGCCAGGGCCCCAGGCCTGCACACATGGGCAGGACCTCACAAGGGCAGGACCTCACACAGGCAGGACCTCACAAGGGCAGGACCTCACACGGGCAGGACTGCACAAGGGCAGGATCTCACACGGGCAGGACCTCACACGGGCAGGACCTCACACAGCAGGGGGCTCTAGAATCCACCTCTGGCTTGAACTTACCGTTTTTTCCCCTTACGGTAGAATGTAGGGGAGTCTTATTTTCTAGGAGTTTATACACTTAGAGTGTACCTCTCTCCATTAAAACACAAACCTGCTGTGAGGGAGCCGTCTGATGGGTCAGCGGCTCCGGACACAGGACCTCTCTGGGATCTGAATCGCCTGAGTGGCTGTAATCAGGGTGACGTCAGGCTGGTATATAGAGGCATATAAGTGCCCTGTTACTTTAAAGTTTTCCTTTTGGACTGACCCACTTTGGGGAGGAGAGGCCATGGCTACCAGGTGCTATGGCATGGCACCGGCGAGTAGAATTTTCTACGATGATGGAACTACTATTGGCACGGTGCACAGTCCTAGCTGCTGTTTACACTTAAATAAGATGAAACACTCGGTCCCTTAGGCACACTGGCCACTTCGCCCGTCCCTCGACGGCCCCACGGATGATTCAGCTGTGGCGTCTTGCTCAGCACAGTGAGGTTTGCAGCCCAGTGTGGGCCTCATCGGGGAGCTTGTGCAACAGGCACTTGGAGGCCCTGCCCTGACCGCGGCCCGGTAGTCTGTGCTAAGAAGCCCCTACAGTGGGAGAAGCTTTGTGATAGCACGTGAGGTGCGTAGTTTTGTCGCGTTCACCAGTGGCAAATCCTGTTGTACGGGACTCTGCTAGGGCTGCTGGCGTTGGCTTAAATACTTGCCTTTTCTTTCCCCATGGTTGCTCCTTATCCTTTAGTCAGACACTGTCTTGCCCTCTTCCCCCTCAGTTTGTGCCAGCGATAGCCACGCCCTTGGCTGAGCTCTGCCCGTACCCCTTTCCTCCCACCCCCAGTTTAAAAGTTCACTGACCCTGCAGGTGCCAAGTGAACAGGTCAGGCTGGCAGGGCCACCCCCATCGGAGAGTGGAATGTGAGCTCTAGCTGCAGAGCAACAATGAGCACCTTACATCATGGTTCAAATGTCACCATGACCAGCTGGCCCTAGTGGGACGTCCGAATTGTTATCACCAAAGTATCCTGGGCTACTTTGGATACAGTAAACAACCGTTAGGGTTAGACCAGTCACACTTGGAAAATCCTCCCTCCCTCTCTCCCTTCCCGTCCCCCTTCCTCTTTTTCTCCCTGCTTCCCCCACTTCCTTCCTTCCATCTACTCTGTGCTAGGCATCATTCTAAATCTTGCTGATGGACAATACTGACCAAGTCCCCCATTCTAATGGGGGAGCAGATAGGAAAAATGTAAGCCAGAGTTAGGCAATTTCATGAATCAAGAAATAAAGAGAGAATAAACTAGGGCACTGAGGTCGTTGGGGGCTGGAGGTGGGGGAGGGAGGTGGTGATCAGGAAAGGTCTCTAAGGAGTTGACATGAGCTGAGCCCTGACAGCCATGCAAGGTCACGTCCTCAGTGGCGTCTTTGAAAAGTCTGTGGGGCACCTGTCTTCAGAGTTTTATGTTGCCTTTTCTACCCGTTATTTTACGTGGCCTCCATATTAGTTTTTAGTTGTGATTCTAGAGTTTCTGTAGAAATAGAAGCAATGAGTAGTGAAAGATTATGAAAGACAATTAGTTTTCAGGCCAGCTAGCTCCCAGGCTGGGAGGCTGGGAAATTGCTGGTGTTAAGCTCCAGGGATTGCTGTCTCTGCAAACAAATCTAATCTAAAGGTCCTAAGGTGCGATGGAGGGGAGCTGACTGTTCTGTCCAGGAAAAAATGTTTTATCTCAAGATAACAGCACATTTTCTCTGCTCTCTAAGCCTGGAAATTATTGTCCAGGCAAGGTAATCACTGCTCTGACTGAATGATGTATAAATAAAGTGATTAGCTTTGGGTTGATGATATAAGAGAAAGGAGCTGGCTTAGCCCGCCCCGGTCTTCCTGTCTCTCTTGTGTTCTTCTGGGGCTTGTGTGGTCTTTCTGTTCCTGTTTTATAAATGAAGAATCTCATTTTCCTTCTCTGCAAATGTAGGGGTTAGATCAGCTGTATCTGGGTCCTTCCTTTTCTAACATGCAGTGAAGTTACCCGAGTCCAGTTTTGAGTGCACTCTTTGTCCCTGACACTCAGTCCACATAACAGGCACACGGGATGCATGATCATGCCTCTCAAGAAAAGCATACCTGGGGACAGTCAAAATTGGGGGCATAACAGGGAGGAGTTGTATGAGCAGCAGGAGTGGACGGTGGTGTCCTGAGGAGAGTGGTTCTTGGGTGGGTTTTCAAAGGAGGAAGTAGGGAAGAGAAGGGAGAGCATTCCAGGGCAGGAAATAAGTTCTATACAGTGTGGAGAGCCGCCTCGCCCTGCTAACGGGTGAGCGCATCCTGCATGTGGGGACAGGACTGAACCCATGACATGGGGGACATTCCTCCACTCGGAGTAATTCATAGGCTCTGGACTCACCATTCTCAATAGTGTCAGGTAAACACAGCATTACTTTTCAGAAGAACACCTGGGCAGAGGTTTTAAAGCAACTATCATGAAAATACATCAGTGATCAAGTACAGACATGTTTGAAATAAATGAAAAATAGAAAGTCTCAGCAAAGATATGGAAGATATAAAAAAGCATCAAATGAAAATTTTAGAACTGTAAAATACAATCACTGAATGAAAAAGTCTGGATGGACTCACCAGCAGAATGGTGAATTTGACAAAGACTCAGTGAATTTGAACGTAGGACAATAGAAATTACGCAACAAAGAACGACCAAAAACAAATAAATGTGAAGAGTCGAGCCTCGGACCTGTGGGGCTATCACAAAAGATCTAACCTTCATATCTTTGGAGGATGGTTTTGGTAATTTAGAAACTTCTGTTGTGGTATATGTGCCGGTACACTGGCCTTCCTGAAAGTTACGCTTCTCTTTCAGAACTTGGTTACATTTTTTTCTCATGTGTCTAGAGTTTATTGCTCTCTAAAGATAGCCATGAAAAATGTTTTTAATTTATTTTGATAGTGGGTTCCCTGAGGCTAATTGTCAGAAAACATTTACCGACGATGTTAAGTGCTGTAGAGGCAGCTGAGGGAGACTTTCATGGATCGAGAATACTCAAAAGAGCCGTGTGTGCTGTTTTCATCGTCCTCGAATTAATAGCATGAAAACAAGATTTTTATCCCTGCTAGTCACTGCTCAAAAAAAGGAAAAATAGGAGTTTGGTCATCTTAGTGGCATTTAGGAAGCACATGTCATTGGATTTCCTTTGAACTATTTCCTTGATGGAAATGCTGGAGAATGTTACCTGTTAGGGGACCGAGGACGCAGCTGGAGTCCGCTGAGCACTCACTGAGGTCGTCAGGGAGGCCAGCTGTCACGGGCCCGGGATCTGGGTGCCGCGCTCAGCACTGTGCTGCCTCAGTGCATACAGTTGTCATGGTAACCTGTTGAGGATGTCTCAGCATCTCCGTGTATCGGTCGGAGGTCGCACAACTTGTCCAAGGTCATTCAATTAGGTGGCACAGCTCGGACTCCAAAGCCTGAGCCTGAGCCTTCACTGACAGGGCTGGTGCAGATGATTGGGCTGTGAAACTCAGATTCCTAGAAATTATTTTGATTTTTCTACCATATAAAAATGTTACTGTAACTCAAATCTATTTCACTATTCTGAACTCAGAGCCATTTAAACTTGCTCTTTCCATAAAGTGGTTTTCATAGTTTTAGTTTTTATATGTGGATTGCAAGATCACAAGAATAATAGGAACAAGGTCCCAACTTCCCTCCAATTCGGACATTTTAGACCTCCTCTTACTCTTCCCTCCCGTGTTCTTTTTTTTTCTTTTCTTTTCTTTTTTAAATCAAGCAAAGCATCAAACATTTTAATCTCACCAGGAATTTTGTGCTGTCCTCTGGTCCTCTGGTCCACTCTGTTCTGTAGATACAGGGGTGAGAGTACATCTGTCAACCTCTAGGTCAAAATCAGGTAGAGGTTTTTATAGAAATCGATAAGCTAGTCCTAAAATTCTTATGGAAATGAAAAAGACCCAGCTAACACAATCTTGAAAAGAAGAACAATGTTGGAGGACTCACCCTTCCTGATTTCAAAACTTACTACTATAGTAATCAACACAGTCTAGTACTAGCATAAGAATAGACACGTAAATCAATGGAATAGAATTCAAAGTCGAGAAATAAACCCTTACATCTATGATCAGTTGGTTTTGGATAAGAGTGCCAGGATAATTGAATGAGGAAAAATATGTTTTCAACAACTGGCGCTGGAAAACTGGACATCCACATGCAAAAGAATGAAGTCTGACTTACCTCACATTATACACGAAAATTAACTCAATATCTGGTAGACGTAAATTTAAGAGTTAAAACGATACAACTCTTAGGAAAAAAATACAGGAGCAAATGTTCGTCAACTTGGATTAGGCAAAGTCTTATTTGACACAATACCAAATGCACAAATGATGAAAGAAAAAAGAAATAGATCAGTTGGACTTCATCAGAATTAAAAATTTTTGTGCTTCAAAGGACACCATCAAGAAAGTAAAAGTAGAACCTATAGACTGGGGGGAAATATTTATAAATAATATATATGGTAAAGGACCTGTATCCCAGAATTTATAGAGAACTTTTATAACTCAATGATAAAAAGACAATAAACCAATTAAAAAATTGTCCAAGGATCTGAAAAGATATTTCCCCAAATATAGACAAGTGGCCAATAAGCTCATGAGAAGATGTGCAGCGTCATTAGTTGTTAGAGGCTGCAAGTGAGAACCACAGTGAGAGACCGCGTCACCCCCACCAGAGGGCTGTTGTAAAAAGAAAGGAAAGAAATGGAAAATGACAAGTCTTGGTGAGGACGTGGAGAAACTGGAACCCTTGGACCCTGCTGCTGGGAGTCGTGGAAAAGTTCTGCCGTTCCTCAAAAAGGAAATGGAGTAACTATATAACGTCCGTTTCTACGTATTTACCCAAGAGAATTGGAAACATATGTTCATGCAAAACCTTGTACAATAACGTTCATAGCAGCCTTATTCATACTAGCCCCAAAATGGAAATAACACACATGTGCAACTGATGAAGGAATAAGCAACATGTGCTGTATACATACAGTGGGAGATTCTTTGAGAATAAGAAGGAATGAAGTGGTGACACATGGATGAGTTACTATCACATTATGCTACGTGAAAGAAGCCGGTCACAATGTTACATATTGTGTGACTCCAGCTGTAGGCCGTGGCCAGAACAGGTAAATTTATAGCTGCAGAAAGTAGACGAGGGGTCACCAGGGCTCAGGGGAAGGAGGAGGTGTAGTGAATGGGAATGGGGTTATTGGAGCGGTGATGAAAATATTCTAAATAGGTAGTGTTGATGACAGCACAACTCGGAGGGTACTAAAAACCACTGAATTCTACCTGTGAAGAGGTTGAATTTTATGGCATATGATTTATATCTCAGTAAAGCTATTTTATATACTCACACACAGGAGTCAGTAGGCAGGACACCCAAACAAAGGGCCATCGCACCTTTCTCCTCTGGGGCCACGTGACAGTGCCATTGGACGCAGACATGTAGTCCCTCCCTGGCCATGCGCACTGGGTTCCTGAAAACCGCACTGCCAAGATAATTCTTGATTGAAAAACTTGAACCTTCAAGGAAAAGTAGAGTTAGAGGTTTTGGATTCATGAATGATCCTATTTTTCAGTTTAATATAATGAAATAGACAAAACATGTAACAAAGAGACTAGTAATAACTTTTGCTATGTGTGAACTTGCTAGTATCATGAGCATTTGCAAATTAATTTCTTCTTGTAATCCCTTGCTTATTAGAAACTGCACAGCCCATCCCATGCAGTTTCAAGGACACGTATGGTTTTGTTTTGCTTTCTTGCATACAGGAGGTATACCAAAAGACCTTTTTCGCCTGCCCATTCCTCAGCCCAACGCTCCCAGCTTTCCTTAGGTTACGGCCTTCAAGTCGCTAGTAACTCCGAGGTACTTGCATGGCCCCCGAGGCACAGAATGACTCGGACACTTAGGCTGGCGAGTCCTCATCATCTTTATTAACAACTCAGCTACATTTCAGAGACCCTCCTCGGCGTAGCATTTAGCATTTATTGCGTACCCACCGCGTGCCAGATACTGGATGAAGGAGACACAGCCTGGTCCCCAGGCCACCGGGCAGGACAGGGGGCTCAGGCTCTGGCCAGCTGCCTTCCTTTCTCATCAGGCTGCAGTGCAGGGAGGAGGAAGGTGGGGCAGCTTTGTTCCTTTCTGCAGTCTTCCTGGGCTCCTTTTTCTGTTCCCAGCCCCCACTTTCCTCGTCTAATTAGCCTCTCAGGAACGCTGTTGCAGCTCATTCTGGTGGTTGAATAGCAAGTGGACTAGACGTGTGCTGGGGGAGGCCCGAGGCTGACCGCTGCTGCTGTCCTTGTTCAGCGTTTGGGTTTGTCTTCCCGGACTGGACCGGGAGCGCCATCCCCGAGCACACGGCCGCCCTCCTGTGTGGTCTTCAGTAGTCCTTCGGCAGCCAAACGGTGTCGCAGAATAGGAAGGGCATTTTTGTATCCCGTTCACTAACTTGTAATGAGAAAACATTCTCAAAATGGGGCTTTTCTGGTTTTAATTTGTATTCTTTTTGTATCTAACCGAGGCTTGGAGAGTGTTCTGTGCATGTGGGCAGCAGCAGGCACTGTCCCTGCTGGGCCACCCTGAGCCCCCAGCAGCTCTGGAGGAGGCAGGGCGGGGACTCAGGACTCCTGGGGAGGGATGAGCCTTCTGTCCTCATCTGTCCTTGAACCGCATCTCCTGTGCCGTTTGCTCCTATGTGACACGGGGACAACCCTGCGAGCTGGTGTGGAGTTGAAATGAGGTGACTCGGCCCGAAAGCTGAGTGCCGGGACCAGGGTTGTCAGATGATGCCGTGGTGGAGAAGATGAGGCATTTCCCTGAAACGCGGAATGCCTGTGGTATCTGTGTCTTCCCTGAAGTCTCACGCCTGCCACGTCCGATTTCTCTGCATTCCTTGGCTCTGTCACCTAAACAGCCTTCACACGAGAACCATGTCTCAGGTGATGGCATCCTCTGTCTCCCCTTCATGTCCCTTCACATGCCCCTGATGGTTCTGGAACAGAAATGGAGCCTTCGGATGACCTGAGGAAGGTCCCCTCCCGCCTTCTCCATCCTCGCTGCTTCTGCTCCTTTCCTCTCGTGTGTATCTCATTGCACCACCTTAACATACAATGAGCGACATCAGAAGCACCCAACACGGAACTGGTGACATCAGATGCACAAGGGGCATGTCTGACAGCTCCCTTCCGTGGTGTATCCTCGGGGATCGTCCAGGCAGCGTGTGCTGAGGGCGCAGGTCCGCAGATAACGTTTCGTTCAGTGTGCGTCCTAAGGTCGACGCGATTCCTAGGAACTTAATTCTCGTTTCCATCAGTAGCCGGTGGTAACCTGGTTTCATTATACGTCACCTCACTTAGGTCGCAGATCCTCTGGGCACCTGGAGGTGGGGCTCACCTACCTGCCCCTCCTCACCCTTGCCAAGGTACAGTTCACTCTTTGCAGCTGGACAGAGTGTTTCCTTTCCTCCTCCTCCCCACTTCCCGTTTACTTATCTTCCCTCTTTCTTCCTCTGCACTCCTCCTCTCCCAGCTCGACACCTCCTTTCTCTGACATGTATAAAGGAAGTGATGGGCTACTCAGAGAAGAGGAAGGGGCCCCAAATGCCCCTCATGTCCTCCTTCTGAGGTGCCTCTCAGACTCTGCAGGCAGAGCCTAGTGTGAGACCTGGTGAAATGGGGAGGGCAGGACAAGGGGAACTGAGGGCTCTGGCCGCCATCCTTACTCTGCACAGGACCCCTCCCCATAGCCCCCTGAGTTCCAGTACTGGGTGCCCAGCTGCCTCCCCTCCCCCCTCCACAGGGAGGGCTTCCTTGAGTGCCAACAGCAGAAATGGACTTTGGCTAACTTAAGTGAAAACAGCACAGAAAGCCTTGCATGGCTGTGGTTTCTCTTCCAGCTGAAGGCAGAGCTAATGGTCCTCATTCCAGGGGGCACAGAGCTGCCCGGGGAGCGACCCAGCAGGGACCAGCAGGCAGTGTCTGGACAGTGCAGTTGGTGTGTCAGCCTCAGCCTTGGCTGCTCAGCTCAGTGCTGTCAGGGCTCGGGTGCTCAGGAAGGTCCTGGCCCAGCTTGTTCCTCTTCCCCGAAGGCTAGTTCTTAGACGGGTGGTCTCCCAAAAGAAAGTCAGCCACTTACAGGAAAGGACAGTGGATGCTGGCACCAGAGGGAGGAACCCACTGTGCATTTCCTCATCAGACGTTGATCAGCACCTACTGTGTGCCAGGCCATCCGGTGGACACGGGGTATTCAGTCTGCAGTGGACCAGGCCCGTCTCAGGGCCCGCCACCCACCCTGAACCCACTCGGGTGTCCCAGGTGCACCCACTGACCGTGAGTTTCTGCTCAGGTCCTTCCGTCTGGGTGCCCTTCTGTCATCGTCCACCTGTGACAATGAAGTCTGTGGAACCTTTCCTGACCCCTCCCCCACCCAGTCTGCCTGCTCCCCGTTCTCACGGTCCTTTACTATTCACTGTACATGCTGCGGTTCACATCTGTCCCTGCGTCCTGGTCTGCGAGCTCTATGAGGTCAAGCCCTCATGTGAGCCCTTTCTCTGCCCGCAGCACCTTGCCATTTCTGGGTGACACTCCGTCAGTGCTGAATGGGTGAATGTTGTGTGGGGCCAAACAGGAAGGCACCCGTGAGGGGAGCAGCAGCCCAGCTCCCCGGGGGAGTCAGAATGCTTTTGTTGTACTGGGACTGTGGCTGTGAAAGAAGGAAAAATGACAAACGTCAAGTAAAGCTCGATAAACTCTTCGTTACTTTTGCTTCTGTAATGGTACCGATTGCAGAGCAAGCACAGTGGGGTCCGCAGGCCTGAGGTCTCGTCCGCAGTGCGTCCCCCACTGGCTCTGAGACCTCAGGAGAACGCCTGACTTCTCGGGTGTCAGCTTCCCCATCTTCCGAAGGTGGAGTTGACTGACGTCAGGCTCCTGGCAACACTCAGGTTTCCTAAGTTCATAGAGAGATGAGTAGATGAGTGGATGTGACACGGCCAGCTGCTCTCCGAGGGCCCACCTGGCTCACTCAGGCAGTTCCTTCCTGTCAGGTCACGTCACTTCGGGCCGTGTTCCGTCCTGCGTCCTATCGTCCATTCCAGAGTGCCTTGCACGGGCTTCATTCCTAGCTCTTTTTGTGGTTAAATCTGCAAGTTGGAAACTCCCTTTCGCTTTGCAGAAGCCGCTGGTGGGATGGGAAGCAGGACACCTGTCCTGCTTCCAGAGCTCTGGAGAGCTGGGCTTCCTCCCGGGTCATACCTCACAGGACACACCTCGCCCCTCCGCCTTCCGGGCTGTTCTTGTATAATGTGACCTGTCAGAGGACAGAAGACAGGAAAGGGACTCTGAAGCCCACTCTCTCGCTTCTCCCCACAGGTCACCAAGGAGAACAGAAACCACCTTTTGACAGAAATTGTGACGTGTGTGCAGAGCGGCCGGAAATGAAGCTGATCTGTGTCACCGCTTTCCTGCACGTGGGGAAATGTGCCCGTTCCCAAGGAGCCTGTCAAGGTTTTGTGCCTGCAGGTTTCTCCAAAGCGCCTGACAGCTGTTTTCCATAAAGTGTTTAAAGGATCGAATTAGCCTTAATGCTGGATTGACTTTAAGACTAACCATCCACTGGGGCTGATTTATGCCAAGATATTTGTTTATTTCCTCTTGCAGTTGTGCGTGTGATTTGGGTAAATATGAGATGAGAAGTGGTTTTCAGAGTATTCGATGGAGACTGCCCCCCCTGAAGCTTATACATGTGTTCACCGCCTCCTTGGTTCTGCGTGTCCTGAGCACCAAGTCCCTTTCCAGGTGCAGCTGCCGTCCCAGCACCTTCAAGTGATGTTCTTTGATTTTTAAAAAATACTATTTCAAAAGCAAACCATTTAGTTTCTCCCCTATCCATCTCTTACTGTTTGTGTATTGCTTAATACATTAAAAATGAATGTGATGTTTGCAGATACATGAGTCCTTGTGTGGGAGGGATAAGCAGCCTTAGAAGCCAGACCATTTGAGATCTTGCTCCCTGGCCTATGCTGTCAGTTTAGATCAAATAAATTCTTATTTAAAAAAAAAAAGAAAGAAATGGTGATGGTCTTTGGTACTCAGCAGGCCCTGGCCTGGGGGCACCTCAGAGCCCCACTTTGGCCATATTGTTAAACCTCTTTGTGCCTTTTTTCCCTTCCAGAAAAGGGGGGAAATGAATGTGGTCACAGGGAGGTGAAGGCACATCGTGGAAGGAAGTGTCACCAGCTATCTGCATCGTCCCCGGGGAGAGTCCAGTGGCAGGGCTGGGTCTATCGGAAATGTGTAGGGTGACAAGGGGCAGCTCACAGCCGGGCACTGCAGAAAAGACTGCTGACACCCCAGAATTCATAGAGGGTAAAAACTGCCCTTGAGGGGTTGATGGTACTGGAGTGATGAACAGTTTTTAGGTCATTTCTGGTGAAGATCAATGAACTTCCAGGAGTTTTTTTTAGCACCTAGCGTTAGCTGCAAAGCTGGCTGGCATTGATGGCAGGTGTGCCCTTTTGTACCTGTGTACCAGGTCCAGCATCTGTGGAGGGAGGTGTCCTGTGACGGCTCTGGGCGCACGACAGGGAAGGAAGCACTCGTGTTTCTAAACCGAGGGGACGGCTTGCCGCCTGTGACAGGCCTTTCTGTCAGTGCCTCCTCGGCCCTGACTCCCAAAGCCGCCCTCTGAAGCTTGGTCTGGATTTGCCAAGCCTCTGAGGGACCACAGCTGGCAGGCCCACTAGAATGTGAACCGATCCCTTAATAAAAAGGCTGCCTTGTCCAGTCTGAGGAAGTGGGCGTCACCGACTCACTGTCCGTGTCCGGATGCGTTGTTCATGGAGGCTGAGCTCAGGTGTGACAGGTGGGTGTGACTGCAGCCTGCTCCCAGGACTGGGGGGCACTGAGCACAGCTGTGTCTGCCAGCCTCGGCCTCCTGCAGGGACAGTGCCAGGCCTCGGAACCACCTGCCCGAAGTCCACTCACCCAACTCCCACAGCCCAGTGAGCCCCACTCAGCCCTCAGGAGACCCGAGAAAGGAGGCAGCTGGGGAACTCGTCCCCATGCTCCCTGACAATAGGCCCCGCACGCACCCAAGCCTGGCTGATGTGGGACTCCATCTCCCGGAAAGCGCTCTGCGTTTATGAGGGTTCACATCCATCTGAAGTCCGAAGGGACAGCTTTCCTTTGCTGCTTGTCTTTGTTTTCAGTCATGACTGTTTAGTAGACTTGGGTTTTGTCTTACATTAGAAGGAAAGCAATGAAATCTATTCCAGTAAAGTAAACTAGCTAGTTTGAGGGCACTTGGAGCGGAAGCCAAATGTGGTTCTGGAAGGGTAAGAGCGTTATGGCCCCCTAGAAGTCTGACTGTGACCAGACTCAGGACGGCCCCTGACGTTGGTAGGGTGCTGGGAGCTTCGGCCATAGTGGCAGGTACAGGATTTGAGGCCCAGCCCACGTGGCTCCGAAGCCCATGCTTGTTCCATCACGCCCACTGTTCAGGCTTTCAGTCTTTTTCAGTGTCATGTGCCCCCAGATGTAAGGTGACATTTAGTGTGATGAACTCGCTGTTACAGGTCAAAAGAGCGTTATTGTCTGTCAGCTGTGAGAAGGTCCCTAAATAACCCTCAGATTACTTGGTCAGGTAGACTGACAGGGAGCATGCATGAAGACCTCAGACACAGTCTGTGTTTCAAGAAACGGAATTTCACAAAGGATCATGTGACAGTCCGATGTCTGCCTCCCCGCCCCCATTCATGTGTGAAACCTAACCTCCAATGTGATGGTCTGTACAGGTGGACCTTTGGGAGCTGGAGGTGACTAGGATTGGTGCCCTTATAAAAGGGACCCTACTGAGCTCTTGCCCTTTCTGCCATGTGAGGACAGCGAGAAGACAGCGGTGATGACCCAGGAAGTGGCCTCACCAGACACGGATCTGCCAGCACCTTGATGTTGGCCTTCGCAGCCCCCAGAACTGTGAGAAATAAGTGTTTCCTGTTTCGGCAGCTCTTGGTATCTGGTAAGATGAATTCACAAATACCTCTGCCTCGGGGCCAAACGTGCGGAGCCTGTAGGAGCAGCCTTCTGCTGAGGTTTAAAGGAGGAAGCGATGACGGGGTCAGGAAGAGACGCCGAGGCACAGCACGCACAGCCACTCAGCACAGGCCAGGACCAGAGCAGGAGAGGCTGACCTCTGCCCCGTGGGGCCCCCAGCCGATGGGGTGCCCTAGGAGAGGAAGGGTGCAGTGTCATGGGGGTGGAGAGTGGGGGTTCTCTTCCATACGTGACTTTGAAATGCCTACTGTTCAAACAAACCCAGACACCCAACAGACATTTGGTCATGAGTGGAGACTTCGAGGAAGAATTCGCTTTGCAAAGCAGCTTGACGTGCATCTCCTGCACGAGGGATGTGAGCTAGAACAACGTGGTTGAGTGGTGCAAAGCAGAGTTGATTTAGGAATGAGGGTCCTAAATCCTGTCATCTTCCCCCGTCGCCGATGGGACCACCAGCGCTTAACATGCAGTGTTGTCAACACACAGTGTTATAAACTGTTTCTTTTCACCTCTGAATAAGAGTGAGCACATGGAGGGAGATGGGTGAATCTTAAATTCAGAGAATAATCTGATTGTGACTGAAAGGAAGAGGTTCCCAGTAAAGTTGGCAGTTCAGTCACTCACCCCATTCCCAGCCCTCAGATCATCAAGCCGGGTGTGGGGCAATGGCAGCCCAGAAGTAGTGGAAAGGGCCTCGTTCCCTTTCTGTTCATGCAAGGTTGTCTGGGAAGAGTGTGTGTGCGCGCGCGCTCCTGCTGATGACATGCTTATGTCCCTGAAGCTCGGTGACTTGGGACAAAACAGGAAAGGTGGAGGGGCTGGAGAGAAGAGGCCTAAGTAAACGGGTGTCACGTTGCACGTTTTATGGGCAAAGAGAAGTTGGAGCATCGCGTGATTTCAGAAAACTACTTGCTAGACAGACGATTTCAACACAGTGCAAAATTTAGAATCAATAATGCCAGAAAGCCACATGATTTATATAAAAGCAAGCACTACAGTTTTATCTTTAGAGAATTTTGGCCAGTATCCACATGCAGAGAATAACTCTAGCTGTATGCTGGCAGAACATTTGAATAACTGGCCAGAACTGTCACGTTAGGAATATCTCTTCTAAATGGGGGCTAATAATACGGTATTTTGCAAGGACTACTCTGATAAACAGCCGACAGGCTGAAGACCAGATTGACAAGCAGGGCGTCAGGCGGGGTCTCAGCTCCCGCTCCCCACATAGGAACGCAGGACATGGTGAGGCCAAAAAGGAACACCCACGGAGCCACAGATAGGGGTGTCATACCACTATATTCTCGCTGGCGGCTGGGTTGGAGACACAGGGAGCAGGAGTCACACGATTCGCAATCTGCCATCCGCATCTCTGCCAACCGACCCAACTTGCTAACTACACTCTGCACTTCCTAGCCTCGCCACCGCAGTTATATCAGTGGCCAATGGCTCACTGGTTACAGCTGATGGCCAACTAGCCACAGCTCATGGCCATCTACTACCCGAGCCAGCACCTTTCCACGTGAGGCCAAGAGCCCGGAAACTGCTCTCTGGGACTCTGTCCCCACACAAGCTCATGAGTTGTAAAGATAAAAGTTGTTTTTCACAATTAAGAAAACAAAACAAAAACGTGACTGCATCTGTGAAAGCCACAAAGAGTCATGGGGCGAGTTGGACATCGCTCTTCCCTTTCAGGCACGCGTACCTGTGGGCGGAAGTAGCAGGACGGGCTCACAGCTGTCTCCGCCTTCACTGGCGACTCGTTACATTAGTGTCTGCTGTTGTGGCTAAACCACAAATTTCCCTCTCCCCTGGCCTCCCCAAAGCCAGCACTGAGCACTGGGATAGGGGTGGACCAGCAGTCGGAGGAGCCCGGGAGATTTCCGAGGAAGGAACTGCTGTGCCCCCAGGGCTCCTTGGCCTTCTCATCCGAATGGTCGGCCTCCTGGGAGGTTTCAACTTCTGTTGGACCTGCTGGCTTTCTGTTTCTTCCTTCTGGATGCACAAGGAGTGGCCAGGTGTGCACCATTTTTCTTACTAAATTCAAGGAGACACCTGCATGGGGAGACCCCATTCACAGCTCAGGACCTGCCATATGGCCCCCGGGGTTTGGCCGCAAAGTTGCCCAAGAGGATTTCAGGCGCTCCAGCTCAGTCGGTTTGACCAACTTTGAGAACTGCATGAGGTTATATCAGCTCCTCATTCGACAATCACCTGCATATAAATCGGAAGGACCAAGTTTTTGTCTCCAGGGCTGCTGGTCTGAGGATAATGCACTCTGACTACAGAGCCTGCCTATTGTTATTAATTGATAATTTTTTTTTTCACTGAAACAAAACAAAAAAAAACACATTACCATCTATTTCCAAGGGGTAAGGAATTGCGTATAATACCCTGGCCTCGCCCCACATTGCCAAACCCTAGAGACCTTGAAATTTGTAAGACTTTCCAAATTCAGTATTTCTAACTGTGGTCTTTTCAGCGGGTCATGGATGCCATTCCTTGTGGGCTGTGTCTTAAGATTTCCATGGCCCCTTGTCCTGCCTCCTGTCAGCAAGGAGCCAGCCATCTTTCTGTTCTACCCTATGGAAATCTTAAGATGGGAAAAGATGTCTCACAATTTGCCCAAATGTCATTCTCACAGATTCAGTTTTTAGAAATAACAGTTTCAGCAGCACTCAAGCAACTGGACACAGCAATAACTATAAACCTTTTAATTCCCCAAACAAAGGCGTGTGCAAGTGACACCGTAGGGACTGCTTGGCTTGGAGTACAAGGGGCGGGTCCCGTGCGGCACGCGGCACAGGGGCGGGGCCAGCCTGGCAGCTGTGGGAAGCTGCCCGCCCAGCGTCATGTCCTCCCAGGACGGCTTTCGGCTTCGTGTGGACGTGGACCAGACTCCCACACTCCCCTCTCCAGGGACAGCTGGCTGTGGCACAGGGCATTGTGGACAGGGCTGCATGCACTACCACGTTTCCTGCAATGTAGCTGTCTCCGGTTTATACTTAACATCTGCATAAATATTATAAAGAAGTGAGATTTTCCTTATGCATGGGCATAACAGTAGTGCACTGGACCGGCGGTGGTATGATTCTATGAAACGCCAGTTACATAACATGCGGCCGTCATACTGCCATCAGGTAGTTATTTATGTGCCCCTCTCGCCCAGTTGTGTGAAGATGGTGCATGGCTTTTGTCTGAATCTTCACGTTCTGGAAAGCGTTTTGTGCCTTCGGGTCCCAGCCCTGGGCGCAGTGAGCGCCTGGAGCAGCATTGGGGTAGGAGGCCTGGCGTCAAGTGGTTTTTGTTTTTCAAGATCCTGAGATAAAGTTATTCAGTTTTCTACAACAGCTCTCATTTTTCCACAGGAAGGGCCTCATGTGGGTGGCAAATTTGCTCTTTTCAGTTTTGGGGAGAAGGGAGAAAAAGAAAGGGGAAGCTGTGGGGATCCGTCTGTCCCGGCCGTGGGGGCCCTTCCAGTCCTGTCGCCTACTGCTCATCGGAGGCGCTCTGCTGGGAAGCCGTGTCGTCCAGGCCGATGTCCTCCTGGCTGGCTCTTCTGCAGACCACCCCGAGGCCCTCAGCTCGACGGCGGCCGTGAAGCTGCCTCTGCTCCAGGCCCTCGGTGGGTTCACATGGCTCGGAGAAGTGCTTCCAAAAAGAAAAGAGAAGCAAATGGCTCAGCAGACCGGTGTGGCCACTTCTAACTACCACCTCACTGCTTGCGTACTGACCAACTAACCCGAAGTCGGGTCAGATTACAGAGGACGAAAAGGGCGGCCTTGGAGCAGGACGTAACATGGGCTGGGGAGGTGCCTCTGAAAGTGGGGACCCACTCGGTGGTAATCTGGACATGCTGAGAAGATGACCTTGGGTAAAAGGTCATTTGTGTGCTTCAATTTCCTGGGTTTTGGTCAGTGTCTCTTCCTAGACACTTAGCCCCTGTCACAAATGCTGAGTCCTGCAGGTTTGACCCCGAACAGGAATCCAGAGGCCTTTTATTCTGGATGCATAGAGTCCCAAGGGCTCGGTCATCCATGCTGGAGAGAATTTGCCAGAATCCCAGAATTACATCCACAGTCTGTGTCTTAAACACAGATTGGGGGTGTGAGAAAGGTGTGATTATATTCTGTGCATTTTTATTGAGTAAATGAAAAAAAGGAAGTTTGTTAATACATGTAGTTATCTAACTAAATTGAGTTACAATCCCAAAAAGTAACCAGTTTCCCTGTCTTGGCTGGTGTGATGCGGGGTAAGGGAGTGGGTGGTGGGGGTTCCAGGAAGCCCATGGAACCACCACCCCCTCAGGTGGCACGGCACTGCTGCAGTCCCATGGCTCTTCTTAGGGAGGTTCGTGCCAGCCTCGGTTTCTTGGTGGCTGAGGGTGGCCGCCATTGCCCCTGGGGCAGGCACCTGCCTGGAGGGCTTCTCCTGTGGGAAGGAGGAAGGCCCCCCCACCATCCACCTGCAGGTACTGCACCCTTGGCCAGGACAAGGCGCAGCCATTCCAGAGGAGCGTGGGGAATCTGCCATCTGACACGAGGTCTGCCTTGATGTCTCCTATTTTCCCTCCCTGCTGCAGTACAGAAGAGAACTGCTGGGTATTTATTACTTATGAAGCTCAAGTTTTCATCTAATATCAGCTAGCTCATAACTCTAGGTGAGTAACAGTTTATTTGGGGCAAATCCTCAAAACTCTCCATTTTAATGTTTAAATACTTGGAAGTAAATATGTAGAAATACATCTCGGCAGCTTTGAAATCAGATCTGGTGGATGAAATCTGTGGTGATCGAACTCCAGTGTTGATGTGTGTCCTCTGGAGCCAGATTAACGTGAAAAGAGACTAAGGTGACACATGTTGTGCTGTGTGGATGAGTGGAGAACATCCCCATGCCCCGGGCTCAGGGCTCAGATGACAACAGTACCCCACCTGGGTATTATTACCCACAGGACATGTGCTACTATCTGGACTGCTTCAGAGCTCGGCCAACCCTGTCCTGTCTGAGCCCAGCCGTCTGTCACTGTGGAGACAGCGGTGGGAGTCTGCAGGCCCCCGGCGGGGGGCCACAGGCCCGGAGCCCGCCCACACGCGAGCCCCTTACCCGTGTGGCCTGGCTGGCGGCCCGCGCCGAGGGGCCCATCATGATGTTGACACTGCTGGACGACTGGGTATCACTGGTGCTGCCTGCCTCTGCGGCAGAGAGGCCGGAGATGACCAGAGCACTGGAGAAGCTCCGCTTGCCGAAGAGGAAGCTCAGGGTGGAGCTGGAGGACGAGCCCAGGCTGGACCTGATGAGCGCCTCGGCCCGCTCGCGGACGCTCAGGTGGCCGGTGGTGGTGACGGGCGGGGGCTGCGAGTGCAGGGACGCGGCAGAGGTGTGTAAGGACAGCCGGCTGCCCGAGAGCCTCGGGGCCAGCCCGTGGACCGATGAGGACGTCTGCAGGAAGGCCTGGTGGCTTTCCAAGATCGGGCCGGACGAGCTCAAAATGGTCGGCCTCTGGCTTAACCCCCCGTGTGCCTGGACAGACTGACTCCTGCCTTTCCTCCTGCCTTTAAAAGAAAGGAGAACAGGTGGCCATGGCAACGTCAGTGTTTGCGCAGTGAGGGGCGGCCTGCTCTTCCTGGGCCTCGGAACCCAGGTGACCCCCTTTTGCCCCCCGCTTTCAAGGCCGGCCTAAGAGCTGCCGGCCCCACTGAGGGGCTCTCCTGAGGGGGTGGGAGGCGTGGGTGTGGGTGTGGTGGCCAGGGTGATGGACCTGTCTGGTTTGCCCAGGACTTTCCTGCTCTAACACTAACACCCCACCTTCCTGGCAGACCAGACGGGACCAGCCGCATAACCTGCCCCCCTTGAGCAAATCCTGTTTTGTTCCTGCTTTAGGACCCACGTTGCTGTGCTCCTCCCCTAAGCAGTGATAAAGGGAAAACATGCAGGTTTTTCTCATTTTCAGTTGCCTTAAAAAAGGGAAGGAAAAAGGGCGGAGCCTCATGTTGTGGCCTTTGTTTTCTAGAAACGTTTTCCCTTGAAATCCAGATCTTTAAGAAGAAGCCTTCCCTGGTCCCCCACGGGCTGGCGGCGTTACTGGCCAGCCCCAGGCCTCCAGGGACACAACCATTGCCTAGTGTGGCTCCAGCTCCCTGTACCGGCTGCCCTCCCCTCGGGGTCCCTCGTGGCCCCAGCTCTTGCTGAGACTTTTTCACGAAAGGGGTTGGACTGCCCCAAATATTTGGTCCTGTCGATGTCTCTGGGACAGGGACGACTTAAAATGCATGTCCTGTGCATGACCTGCCCCTATAGCTTTAAGGACCAAGCAGGTAGGAGGGAACCTGTGCTCAGCAGAATGCTGAATTGCGTCTCTTAAGCATCTATAATTACTAGGGCCGAATTTTAAAATACTATTTAGAAGGAAGCAGCTAGTGACGTCACAGTTCTACCAACTGCCTTATGGGCATGTCTCCTGAAGCTGCTCATTCAATCCATAAAGACGGGGTGGAGGGTGGGCTCCGAAAAGGACTGTATTTTCCCATGTTGCACCTCACCCTAAATTCCTAAATTATGAATTGTGCACCCAGGGTTTCTAGAACATTTATGTGTATCTATAGAAGAACCCCCCGAGAGGACACACATCTTGTGAGAGCACTCCTTATGAAACAAATGCTAACATGGAGATTCCCGGGGTCACCCCAGCCCCACGCCTGCCCACAGCAGGTTACTGGCTGGAAAGGCCCTTTGCTTCACTTTGACCTTCATGCTGTGCGGCCACTGTGATGGTGGCACCTGGATCTTTCTTGCTTGTCTGCTTAGAAGACAGGGTGCCCCCACCCCCGCAATGGTGCTACTCAGCCCTGCAGGGCTGGCATTACCCTCCCTGGGATGAGGGTGGGCAGCCCCTGGCATTGGCTTTCACCCGGGGCTCAGCCCATCTGGATGGTCCCTGCTGAATAGTTGAATAAGTTACTTTTAGAAAGGAAAAAAGAGGGGCCCTGATGAATCAGAATTAAGAACAGAGATGGTGATTTGTTAGTTTATTCAGAGTCTGGCGAGGCCAAACATCTGTTTGTGATTTATACCGTAATGCTGACTGCTGCCCAGAACTGGTCCAGTCATCCGCGAGTCAGCGACTCCGATGCCGGATGGAGGACCACCCGGGCTCGGTGGGGGCTTCCCAGCAAATTCCAGAAGGAGAGGGACAAAGACCCCTGTGTGTCAGTGAGTGGGGAAGGGTCTGTTCTCTGCAGGATGAGGCCCCCTCCCCCCACCCTCATTGCTTCGGGTTTGCTTGTTGCTTTTATTGTTACTGCGCTTGATTTTTTGGTAAATTTAATTTTATACATGGAACAAGTGAGCAAACCATGCTAAATGCTTTTGTGCTGCTCAGGACCACTGTTTCTTCATTTAACTTTGCCACTTCTTTCATTATTGAATTCTGGGTGTTTTCAGGGAAAACCTCCTTAGAACCTGGTTGAAATACCACATGAACGACCCTTCTTGATTCATCATCCCGGCACTGTGCCTCCATCTTTGATTGTCACCTACAGGCTGGTCCTCACCAAGAGGACAGCAGACTCCTCCTCTCCTAACTGCTCTCAGGTAGGTCGCCAGCCTTCGCCAGGCGGACCAGGTCCCCTTCCAGCTGGGCCATACACTGTTTACCTCAGCGAGAAGACTGCGGGTTGTCGGGCCGCAGCTGAGCTGCACTGAGTGCCTGGCAGCCGGGGCACACCTGGGGTGACGTGCTGGGCACGCTGGGAGCAGCACATGTCGCCCATCTTGGGAGGGGGGCCCTGCTTGTGGGGACTCAGGCAGGACCCTAGTCCTCTGAGAGCCTGGCAAGGGCCCAGTATTGGGACACTTGGCTGGGAACTGAGGCCGGGACCAAGGGAGGGAGGAGGTGGGTGCCCAGTTGTGGGAATTAAGCCTTGGGCACCGTGAGTAAAACAAGACCCGTTCTTAGAATTTGGTTCACATTCATCGTCCAGACCCGCTCTTCATCACTCCTTGGCTGAGCTTCTGGGTCGTGCCCCGTCCAGGGTGCGGTCCTTCACTTCCAGCGCCCCGGACTCCCTCCGGCAGGGCACTTAGCGCACCTGTCCTGACTGCCTTTGCGGCATCACATGGCCCTGTCTACCCTTCACCCCGCCTCTCTAAAGTGATGGATGACGACTGCATCATTTCTACAGGCGCCACACACACACCGACTGACAATAAGGGACACGAGGGACCACCCTGCAAAACTGCATCAGCCAGGTAACCACATTCCCAGCTCCCACCCCAAAGGGGCTCAGCCTCTAGGTCCCAAACGGTTCTAATGGCCAAGGTTAGTAAGCCCTGTACACTGCCCCCCTAACCCCGACTTTCTGGGGCCAACTCTTTTTAATCAGAAGAATGACCTGAACCAACATAAGGTAACAGAGCTCTGGCTGCTGTAAGGAGAAGAGCTGTATGGTTTTGTGCGGTTGTCAGGGTTGTAGGACCAGCCAGAGAGAAAGCGCAAGGGAGAGATGCTTCCTTTGTATGAAGGGGGTGGGACTGGGGGTCTTGTCCGTCTCCCCTCTCTCCTCCCAGCTCTCTGACTCTGCGGGGCCACCAGGTCTCAGGGAAACTCCCAGAGTACAGTGCTTCCTTCCGCAGGCATGTCAGTGTGTTGAGCAAGGGGAGGGACCTGTGGCTGTCCCTTGTCCCCTTTCCTCCCCCGCCCACAGTGGGGACCTAAAGTAACCCTACTGGCTGCTTCAGGAAGAACCGGCACCAGCTTTGCCTGCTGTGGGTCAGAGGGAAGACCAGTTGTAAGAGGAGCCCTTGCCAGCAGGAGACAGGATGACGTCAGGTGGGAAGGGGCACTGCCCATAGAACAAATGCAGGGCTGGGAGCGAGGGCGCTGTGGTGGCTCCATCAGCCCCTTCCCAGCTCGGGAACAAGGAAAGGCAGCGTCCTAGCCCAGGTGATGGGACCCTGTGTGGTGGTTAGGATCGCAGGCTCTGGGCTCGTCCTGCCTGGGTTCGAATCCCAGGTCAGGAACTGACTAGCTGGGTGATTCTAGGCAGTGGCTTAACTTCTGTGTCGAGATTCATCGGCTACAAGATAAGAACAGGGAAAGTTCCTGTCTCTTAGGGTCACTTGGGTGAGGATGAAGTGACTGCGTTTGGCACACACTGGGCACTGGAGGCGGCTGCTGCTTACTGCACTTTCTCATGGTGGCCGGGATGCCGTGAACAGGAGCTGAATTCACAGGAAGTGGGAGCGGGAGCAGGACACACTGGCCTCGGAGCCTGGGGCTGGCAGCTGCAGATGGGCTCGCATGCCTCCTTACCTTGAGAGCACAGGAAGCCAGGAGTGCCCTTGGTGGGGGCAGTTGTAAGAAGCAAAAATGCAGAAGTGGCAGCTCGTCTGGGCTCTGAGACACCCTGCTCCGACGTGTGTCACATGAGTGTGTGAGGCTGCTGGCCTCGGCTGGGAGGGAGGGCTGCTCATTACCCCGTTTCAAGAGAAGAAAGAACTCGCTCTCCTTTTCGCGGGCGCTGCCTTACTGGTCAGAAACAGGCGAGGCCTCTCGCTAAGCCAGCCCCCGTCTCCACCTCCCAAAGCTGTGCCCCTCCAGCCACCTCCCCTCATGCCAGTCTCCCTCAGGTTCAGACGAGCCACCTGGACCAGCAAACGCCAGACACCCAGGCATTTCTCCATTTGGAACCTACTTAAACTTTCCCATCTGTAAAGTCACTTATGTGATTTTGAAACTTATATTTCTCATACGATAACAACTGTTAACTAAGCAGTGAGAGAGCCCGGCCTGCAAGCCAGCCACATGCCACAGCCTCTGGCTGCCAGGCACTCTGCTCAGGGTCAGGCAGGCGGCCCGGGCTGGGGAAGGGGGCCCTTTCCCTGCTGAGCAGCTAATACCGACTACTTTGCTCATCTACCCTGCCAGCCCTCTCTCTCAACCTTCCCTCCCTTGTTTCCTTCCTCCCTTGTTTCCTTCCTTCCTTTCTTCCTTCCTTCCTTCCTTCCATCTGTCTATTCTCTCTCTCTCTCTCTCTCTCTCTCTCTCTCTCTCTCTCTCTCTCTCTCTCTCACACACACATCTATCTATCTATCTATCTACCTATCTATCTACCTATCTATCTATCTATCTATCTATCTATCTATCTATCTATCTATCTATCATCTATCTATATCATCTTCTCTCCACCTACAGCCTTTCCCATGTTGGAATGAATCCTTACCATTTCAGTTAAACCCTCAGCCTTGCTCTGGGCGCCTCCAGGAGGCAGGACTGCCCCTTGCTAACTCACTGGTGTGGAGCTGGCAGGTGGAGCAGTCACAGACAGGCACTTACCGAATGCTCTGGATGGCGAGGAAGCACGAAGACCAAGGATGAAGCCACCTCGCCCAGCGCCCTGTGCTGGTGGGAACCAGGAGGGAGCGTGCGTCTCTCCTGCATCCGCCTGGCACGTCCTCTGTAAGCCTCAGGGTCGCCTCCCCTAACCTGGCCCAGCCTCCCACCCCTCCACAGGGTCAAGCCTAACTAGGGGGGCTGTAGTTTAAATGTGATTTTAAACTTGAAACTGCCCGATCTTGACCGAGGCACCTCCTCCACTCCCGTCTGCTGGCTCCTTCTTCCTTTAAATGTCAGGTATAACGTAGGGGGGTGAAAACTAGAGAGGAGCAGGAAGGCGAGGGCAGGAGGCCTGTCTGTGCCACCACAGACTTGGAGGGGGGTGGGGACCAGCTCGCAGGAAGATGAAAATCCCACCAGGGATCGAGAGCCCCTCCAGCCGCCACAAAGGGCACAGGATGAAGTGGTCCCTGGATGAGTGAGATGAGATGGAAAGTGAGAGACTGGGCAGATGGACAGACAGACGCTGCTGGCTGAGGTGACGGACAGACATGGACAAAGGATAAAAGCTGAATTTAAGAGAGAGTTGCTTCCTGAACAGACGTGCAAGAGTTGGTAAATTTTGGGCGTCCTTTGTCCTAATACTGATTTTTTTTGCAAAAAGGCGCTCTCAGAGGTTAGAATGACACACGCACGGCCCTCCGCGTCGGCCACAAGGACCAAAGGTGCCATTATCAGGAACTGTGAGGCCTTGCTGCACCCACCTGTCCGCCGTGGCCCTTCCTGGGGTGACCAGTGGTGGGCCCCCTGCTTTCTGGGCTGTTCTGTGCTGCTCTCCGGGCTCTCCCCACTCGGGGCGCTGCTGCCGCCTGTGGACGGGCGCCCCCTTCCGTCCACATGCTCCGCGGTGCCTGCAGGGCGAGGGCCAGCATCGCAGCCCTTCCGAATTCTGTGGGAGACAGAAGCGCCCCAAGGTTCTCACCCAAACATCCCCACACGCCCACGCTGAGTCAGGATGGAAGGCACACGCCACAGGTGAGTGCACACCTAGGATGCAGGTGGACAGGGGGACTCTGGGTCCCCAAACCCCAGTGTCTAATGAATGAAAACCCTGCGCCGTGATGAGTAAGCTGCAGTCTCAACCGTCCACAAGAAACCTGGGCTTGGAGGCCTGACACGGAGCTCGGCCATGCGCAGGTGAGACTTCTAGAACTCATTGCAACTAAGCAGAGACACGCTCACAACCAGGGAAGACGACTTAGGGACGAGAGCCGAGGGCTGGGGCAGTCCTGGACCGACTCCCTGCAACAGACGTGGGACCTCGGGGCTAAGGACCCAGAAGCTATGCAGCGCTGTGTGGGAACTCCGGCCTGGCGCTCAGCGTGGGGCGTGCGGGAAACAGGCCCCACCGACAGAGGCCCTGACACCGCGAGGACACGTGGGACGGCAGTTTTCGTCACGAGAAAGCGGCAGCCATGGCAGCGATACCCACGGAGCTCCCCACGCCCCTGCCCCAGCGTCCGGGTGAAGGCCTGGCCGTGGGGACCTACCTTACCCACTTGGTCCGCAGCCACGTCCTGATGCCGTCCACGGTGATGGGCCCACTCCACACGTTCCTCAGCTGCCGGTGGGTCCCCAGGTAGGACGTGGTGAGGGGGGACACGTACATGGGGTAGCCCAGCGGCTGGTCGCAGGACGAGTTGATGAGGTTGCGCAGGACCTGCCTGTTGTTCTGAATGCTGCCCCGCTCGGGGTTGCAGTTCCGCAGGAAAATGAGCTCCTGCTGCTGCCCGGCCCACAGCCCGCGGACACACTCCTTGTTGACCTACGGGGAAAAGCAGTGTGTTCCCTGCCCGTGGGGTCAGCGTGCAGTAAGTGAGCCTTGCTCCGGGGCTGAGGACCCTTCGGCCTAAAGCTCTGTCTGTAGCCACGGGAATGGCGGGCCTACAAGAGGACATGATGCCATTTTCACGGGAAACGCACAGCAAATGGGGAGGCCTCGGGTTTTTGTTCCCCCGCAGGGGTTTGAAGCACATTAAAGGAGAATTATTGGGGAGGAAGTTCTGGGAAATAGGTTACAGGAAAGGTCTGGAATTAGGAAGCCTGTAAAGGACAGGCTGGGTCCTGACCTCCACCTGTATTGTATGTGCGTCTCCCAGGACTTCTTGCCAAAGCCCCCGCCGACACACCGGCTGTCTGAGGTGGGACGTGGCCCTGACAGGGCCGCAGCTGCGGGTCCGACCTCTGCTCGCTGCCAGCACCGAGTCTGAACAGGCGATGCTGGCTCGGACTCGGGCGTTGGTTCCGACCACCACTCGGTTCCTTCTCACACATCCCCCCACGGGAGACTCGTGCCCACCTAGAGGTGCGGCCGCCGTACCTTGATCACCTTGAAGCTCAGGAAGCCCCTGTGCAGCATGATGACCTTGTACTCGTCGGTGCCCTCGTCCACCACGTGCCTCAGTGTCAGTAGCTCCTCCTTGTTGGCCAGCACTGCGCCCCTCCAGGCCGGGTCACCTTCGTGGCAGATGACCACCTTCTTCTCAAAGGACTGGATGGCCTCATAGAGGACCACTGGGTCCTCGTACTCATCAGGGCACGTGAACTGGTCCTGGGGGAAATAAGTCCACCCATGGGCTCAGTGGGGACAGCGAGCTGATGCTTGGATGAGTGTGAGACGGCTACTGGGCCGGTGACCTGCAGGGCCAAGTGCACTTCCACATGTCACTCTCCACCGCTCTGTGGGAATCCTGACCCGGATGGAGACCGCGCCTCGTCCCATGGTCCTAACGCTGGGACGTGCCTAGAGAAAGAGCTTCGTGGCCTGTGTTTTTAGGACTTTTCGGTACAGTTTGGGCACTTCTGATACGTCATTTCCTCTGGCAAACTTCACTGTTCCATCCTAGTGGCCAGTGTCAAGACTACCCAAACGGCCTCAGTGCTTGGTGGTCTAAATAATAAACTCACTCACTTACGTCATGCCAAGAAAGGGGACCCTATTTCTGAAAGCTTATTTTATTTCCTAATGTTTCGGGCTCATACTTTTTTACAAAATGGATTTTTACCTGGTGAAGCTTGAGGGACATCCTGATGGCTGGAGCAACGACTTTATGCAGAAGGTCCATGTCAGCGAACACCCACTCATCTCGTGCTGTTATTCTGAAGTCACCTTTGAAGAGCGCGTGAAGCCCATACAGGAAAGAGTCCAGGCTGTGAAACAAAGTCCCACTTACTGTTTTTTCACACTGAACAAACAGGGTTCAGAATCCTGTCACATTGAGCAAGGGCTGAGTCTCCTATTTGTCATGTCATAAATGGTACTGATTATCTCTGGACGGATCCAACAGGAAAAGGAAGGTGGCCCTGGCCTCATCCCATTGTACCAAATGCCTACCCAGAGCCCGCATAGGACCCTGGGCACAGCTGATGTGATGGTCCTTGTCAGTAATTTAGGAGACACTGACGTACTTGACCTCTCAAAGTGACAGTAGAGATCCTGGTCAGAACTGCCCTACCACGTACAGGTGAACCTACCACAATGTTCCCACCCGCTCTCCCATTGTCAGGCAGTGACGGGCTAACTGGGGCGCAGCCCAGGCGCTTTTATTTTCTCCTTGGTATTTCAGTTTTGGGCTACGTTACTCATCGTAAAAACCTGGATTCTACAACATGGAGAGAAAATGAGACCAAATGAAATCTCAAATTGATCATTTAGATTCTCAGAGAACATCCATTTCCCATTCCGTCCTCTTTTTAATAACCAGTGGAAGAAGCGTGAGAAAGGGTTGAAATGAACGACCACACGACTTCTCAGGATCATCCAGATTCTCACGTTTCTAGGTTTTTCCTTCTTTGTGTCCATTTCCTGCATGTAATTGAGCATTGTCGGGGTGGGGGACAAAGCAGTCACTCAGGGAAATCTTCCATGATCTGCATGCTTTACATTTTGGGAGCACACAGGGAACCTGGGGGAAAGCGACTCGTCCTGCATCGGAGGGAAAGAACTGTACATTTCTTTTCCTCTGTTTGCATTAATAGGCTCGCTTGCAGCCGCCTCCAACAACCTGGCCTCGGACACCCCAGAGAGGTGGTTATGGGGCGGGTACCAGACACGGCACCCTGATAGGCCGCTAGCAGGAAAGTGTACGTGAAGGGGGACCTCTGAGAACGACTGCTCGTGAGGATTTAATGAGCTGCTCACTGAGCAAGACTTCTGCTTCCATACGGCGCATGGCAGCTGCACTGACTGCTACTTCAGCATTTTGTTGGAAATGTACAACTGTCATTAACCTCCGTGCAGAAGTCCCTGGAGAGAGAGGCTCAGGCTTCAGGTCATAGCAGACTGTGGGAAATGCCAGGTGGGGCACAGGTGCTGTGGCCTGGAGGAGCCTGGAACCTTCCAGAGAGTTCCAGGAGGCAGCCTTGCTGAAAGGCTCCCCCTCACAGAACAGACTTCCTGCGAGCTTTAGGGGCAGCCTGGGAGGCACTGAGAGGGGAGTGACAAAGGGGACAGGACAGCAGAGCTGGGCTGCAGCAGGGTGAATGCCCAGGGGACTCTCTGCTCTCAACTGAAGACGTTTGAAAATGCTCCTGCCATGAGATAGCAGCTCAGTACTGCAAAGGGGGAGCTCAATTGGAAAACACAGGTGGGGCTTATTCTGGAAAGAACCAGAAATGCCCTGTTGCTTGCATGCATGTTAAAACGCTCTTCTAGGTGTACAGATGGGGAAGGTGGCGCAGGAAGATGAAAGGGCTTGTCAAACCCCCAGGGCACCGTCCACAGACCACAGGAAGAGGGAGGAATTCAAGGCCCAGCCCACTGTCTGCTCAGGGGCAGCGCAGGTGACCACAGACGGCCCACTTAGTGGGGAAGGAGCGACGTCCACGGAGCCTCCGAAAGCACTGGCCTTCCCACCCAGACCCCCAGCAACAGCTCCTCTACTTGTCATTTCCATGTTCAGAGAAAAATGACTCGTTGCAGCACTTAATGCTGTTCTGTTATATTAAAATGATTCTCAGTGCGGCAAATAAGGCCTGATTAGAATTCCACTAGACTAGGGGTATGGGCCCCAGCACATTAAAGCTGAAGGCATCTGAAAAGTCAGGTGGCTCATCACCCACCTTTATCCTCAAGAGAAGGAAGAGGAGGAGGGCGGAGGATGTGACAAGCTGGGGAAGGTGTGGGGAGGAGAGCACAGGTCTCCAGGAGGCCTGCAGCACGTTTCTGATTTGGAGCCTCTAGAACAGGGGTGTCCAAGCTGCGGCCCGCAATCCATTTTTTATTGGCTCGCAGCAAATTCCAAAAATATATTTAGTTTACTTAAATAAACCAGGTGAGGCAATATGTACTTCACCTCGAGTGAGTGGCCCGGCTGTTTGTGTATTTTACCGCATATGGCCCTTGGTGAAAAACGTTGAAAAAGTTTGGACACCCCTGCTCTAGAACCATGTCTTTTGAAGACTCTACGGAGTCCCCACCCCCAGGCCAACAGCTGGAGTGGGGCAACAGTGTTCCATCTGAGTCAGTCAAGGTGGGCCCTCCTGGGAGTAAAACAGCCGCCACCCCTGCCTCTGCTGCCCTCCCCCCACTCCACTCCAGGACACTGAAGCAGGCCCTGTCATCCTGTCTCACCATGGCAGTCACAGAGGTCATGGAGTTTGTGGGCCAAGCAATCAGCAGTGAAGGGACAACCATGTCCACGTGCATGGGGTTACGTAGGGGACAGGGCAGGGCAGGTCCCTGAAGAAACCTGATGTGCATGCAATCGCATATTAGGGAAGCACGTCCACGTGTCCAGAACCGAAGAGTGCGGTGCTGAGATGGCTGGGCTCACGCAGCACCATGTGCGTGCCAAAGTTAAAAAATAAGAATAGCTCTAGCAACACTCCTCCTTTACATGAGGCGAAGTGCATGGTACTTGAGTGCATTTTCTTTTTCACTGGAAAAGACACCACTCAACCTAGAACACATGCATGGCTCAGCCTGCGCCGGAGTCTGTTAGACACACCAGGTCTGCTCGGCTTCCTTGTCGGCCCCCCGCCTCCCGTCTGCCGGCTCAGTTCTTCTTCCAGGCAGGACTTGAGCAATGGTCTTGCCTTTTTAGCTGAGTGTGCATGTGTGTGTATGCACGTGTGTATGCTTGCACGCGTGTGTGCACGCTGGAAAGGATGTGCCAGCCTCTGCCTCAGAGGGACCCTGCAACCCCAGCAGACACCAAGGTCCATACAGCAGGGTCACACTGCCTCTGATTGTACTGACCCCAACCTGACTGTCTGTCTGGTTCCTGATGCAGCCAGAAGCCATGACGACACAACTGCTGATGGGTACAGCGGGACGCAGTTGTTCACAACCGTCCTGGAAACGGCCACTTTCTGCCTCGAGGCTCCGGCTGTTGCCTGTCAGCCCCTGACGACACTCCAGCTCTAGGTCTGCCTAAGGCTTATGCCTTAACGGGTCCAGCCCATTTCAGCGTCCTCAGCCTTCACCTTCCAGGGCAATGGCCACCTGAGGGTGGTCAGCTGGAGCAAAGGTTCTTTTTCTTCCCTTTGTCAGTGTTCCTTGTTCACAGAGGAGTCCTCACAGCTCTAATCTAGCCAGAGGTTGCTTATTCCCCTCTAAGTCTGACTCTTGTTCAAAACCACTAACCAGCTCAGCCCAGTTTTCACCTGTACCCTCTCCTACTGGTCTCAACCGGTGGCCATTTTGCTGCCCAGGGGACATTTGGCAATGTGTGGAGACATTTTTGGATGTCACAAGTGGGGGTGCTACTGGCATCCAGGGGGGAGAAGCCAGGCAGGGATGCTGCTGGTACAATGCATAGGACAGCCCCCCCCCCCAACAAAGACCCATGCAGCCCCAAAAGGCAACAGTGCACTATTGAGAAACCCTGCTCTTCCAGAAACAAAAGAGGACGACCGGAGGATACAGATTTTAAGGATGGACGATTGAGGTCATTATCTTGGATCCAGACTTAATGGATCTTAAGATGCAGAGGAAAGCGGCATTAATGCTGGGATAGTTTTTGTAGGACTGACAATGGGCTCTTCAGAGCAATGATTTGTTCACTTTAGTGAATTCCCGAATAGGTCTGCATCCTCTGTGTTTACAGTCTGTTGCAACATGTTGGGGAGCTTGTAGAACACATGCGAACAATTACGTGTGATTTGCAGCCCATTTCCCTGTGCTCACTGATCAGTAACGGAGATACTTAGGAGAGTATGTGCTTATTTACCCAAATCAGTATCCCAGGCACCTCCCCTGGGGACGGCGTGGCACACATGCTTTACTCCCCTCTGTGGAATCCAGCACCCACGTACGTACTGGTCTCACCATTCATCCCATCACTGCTGACCACACTCCTGCTAGTTTCCAAAACAAAATCTACAGTCCAGGCGACTGGCCCCACCTCTGAGCGACTGGAAGGGAGAGAGAAAGGACAATGCCATATTTTTCTGCAGGTTTGTGGGTTACTAAGCACTGGTTCTGTCAGTTCATGTCCTTCTCCTGGATGCCTATACAGATGTATTATTATTACCCTTTCACATACGAGGAAACAGGCTGTCAGAACTGAGAATGAAGATGAGACAGGTGGAAACAGATACTCTGTGTGTCATGTCTCACCCTGGAAGCGCGAGAGCAAACCCATGGCTGCCCCCTGGGCTACCTGTCTCTCTGGGAAACCAGACTTGCTCTGAAACGTGTAACTGGAGTCGTCTTCTTAAAGACCAGCTCTGAGGTTGTGTTACAATCCACAAATCTCTTCAAAGGCTTCAGGTGACCCACACAGTAAACATACTACCAAGTGTAGTTCTTGAACTCACCCCCAGCTCCCCCTCCTGAGGGGCTCACCAGCACCTTTGCAACGTGTGATCGGTGTGTGTACACATCCTGAACTGCGGCTGTATTGATAGCTCTTTCAGGTGTTCTTTATTCAGGGTGCTACCCTATGGGCCCCTGGTTTGCAGCCCAGCAGCCTCTTCCCTGGAAAGGGGCACTCAGAAAGAGGGCAACGGCACCCTGCAGGAGCTCCCAGGTCCTGGGTTTGGAGTTCAGGTGCCTAGTGGCGAGGCAGCACACGGCCCAGCAGGGCTGGAGGGATGCGAGCCAGCAGCTCCAAGTGTGAGCTCCGCTCTTGGCTTGGACTCTTGTGCTTGATATTTGGGCAAGTCTCTTGTCCTCCTCAGCTATTTCTTTCTGTGTTCATCCTTGAGATCAAGCCTGTCCAGGGGAGTGTGCAGGCTGGGTGAAGGGCCTGCCAAGAATCTAAATGGGGGACTGAGTACACACGTGTGGTTTAAGGACACCCCAGTACCCAGCATTCATCTGTCCTCTGAGACCCACACCTGAGTCCTGAAAGACACAGACGGCGTCTCCAAGAGAGCTGAGGCGTTCAGAGCGTAAGGTGGTGGCAAGTCCTATAGGAAAGGGCACTGGGCCACAGGAGGCGGTGCACAGCACACAGTGAGCTTCGGGGGCCCTGATGCAGACATCAGCAGGAGCCTTCGGCAGCTCTTGGCAAAACCCCAGCACAGAGCACATCGACCAAGGAAGCTTCGGGAGATGAACACATGGTGGGCGCTGTGGAGTGGCTGTCCTCCCAGGGAGGTGTCCACACAGCCGGGCTATGCTGAGGAAGGCCAGTCACAGCACCTCCCTCATCCTCCCTCGGGCCTTGAGAGAGGATGACACACATCAACCACGTAAAGCTCAGGACCGTCCCCAGTACACAGTGAGGACACGGCAGGTGTGCACCTCGATTGTTCTTCTTCTCACCTTCCCCTGGTCTGTCCCAGCAACACAGGCCGCGGTGATCAGCACGGGTGTTTATAGCACAGAATCTCACATAATCATCGGAAAGCAACCATGTGGCCAAAGGGTTTCAGTGACACTTTCAAATAAATTCCAAATAAACTGTGAATTAATAATCTCCAAGCAAGAAATAATTAAAAGGCAAGAGTTGATGATGAACTTTCAAAACATACATTCGCCCTCCTGGCGTTTTACCACCTGGCAGATCTAGGCTTCTGAGTGTCCGTATCAATGGGATAAACTGCTATTATACAGAGTCCATGCTTCCTGAGGCCAGCTGGGGACCAGTGTCCGGCGGGCTGCTGAACGACCGGCAACTTGCTCAAGAGCAGAACTACATCTCCAACCCAATTCCCAGAGATTCTCAGCTGGCAGTTTGGAAGAGGGCCCAGCTCTATATTCTGAACAAGGCACCCAATTGTGAGGTGCAATGGGGTTTTGGGTTCAAGGCACCAGAAATCCTGGGTGTCTCCTATTGATGTGCAGAAATTTCAGAGAAGCCAGGGGCCTGGGGTTGTAGAGCTGAGCCCGGACTCCAGGCCGAGGCAGAAGCAAGCTTTTGCGTGGTGTTACAATTTAAGGTCCCAGAAATTCTCACTCATTTTTCTAGGTTATAATCTTTTTCTATGCTTTAGACTCCAAGATTCAAGATTCTGGTTTTAGCTTGGTGACCTAACTTGTATCTCCCAGGTCAGATTCTTACCTCATGTTTTCTTTATCTATTTCTCTTTAGATCCTGATTTCTGAGTTTCCAACCCCAGTCTGGCAAGTGGCCCTCAATCTTGTCCATAATATGATCCAGTCTGATGTCTGGCCCGTTTGGCGCCTCATCTCCAATAGAAGATTGGGAAGAGAAGCTGAGATTATGTCTTGGGTTAATGAACAGCACTGTTTTTCTCTGTCCACTGTGGGTGAGAGGGGTGAGTAAATGGGAGATGCGACCTCAGACCATGACAGTGACCTCCTGCTACAAGGTCATATGTCAGAGCTCAGCTTCTAGCACAGGGCTTGGCGGAGCACATCTTCGGCTGGCTTGTTTCCTGTCACTTTTCAAGATTACATTTATTTTGAGTTTCTATCCTCTTGGAAGGCTATTCTAGACCAAGAATCTGCAAAATTTCTTCTGCAAGCAAACATGTTGCTGCTGTGAAATGCAGACACATCCTAACCTTTTATGTACAAACAGAGCACCGGCTGGATCTGCTTATCACCTTCCATGCACCTGAAGATGGTAACCGAGCCACCTCTTAGCCTCTGAGGTCAGTGAGAATATTTTGACTTCCTACTGAAACGTCCCGTTACATCCGTGTGCCTTTCTGCAGCGGGGGTCATAGTTCTCCACCAGAGATATGCCCCAAGCTCCAAATTTCCAAAATGATCAGTGTTTGCTTGTCACATCCATATTAATCCATTGTACCTTATGGAGATAGATTTTTTTATTTTATTGATAATAAAATATCGACATTTTATTTTACTTGAAGACATTTTAGAGACTTGTTCTCTTTTGTTCACTTGTACTCAGCTTATCATTTAAGATGATTCTCACTTACTCATCCTCCCTAGTCTGGTATGCACATGTTTTTATTTATGAAGGATTATCCATCAGAGCTGTGTACTGTCGTAAAGTCAAACTATGTCCCTTACAGACCCATCAAATGAAGCAGAGCGTGTGAGTGACATTAGGCTGTTGTATAAGATTTACCTGGGGAGTCAGTGTCCAAAATCGTAAGTTACTCTTTAACATTACATATATGAGAATGACTGTTAGGTCTCATAAGTACCTAAGGGCATACTCCTGATTTTAAAATTATACAAGGACAGAGCACACATACACACACACGCATACATACATGCACGCACACTCATGCATGCACACACATGCGCACACACGCACGCACATGAGCCATTCATAAAGGTATGAACATAGATATAACTATATGAAATAAAATATTAGAAAATTGAATCCATCATTGTATAATAATAATAATATATCATGACCGAGTAGAACTTATCTCAGAATTATAAGGAGATTTGAGCATGAAGAACTCTATTAAAATAACTCATTATATTAGTAGATTTAAAGAGAAGAATATCATTGGAATGTGTGTCTCCAATTTTAAAAGAATTCAACATCCTTTCCTGATAAAAGTTTTAGCCAGCTAGAAAGAGAAGCAAACTCCCTGTCTTGATAAAAATGGTCTAATAGAAACCTAAACACCTTATTTTTAATGCTAATGTATGACACTTGTCCCCATGAATGTCTGGATTAAGACAAGGCTGCTGTGATAGGCAGAGTAATGGCCCCAAAGACATCCACGCCCTAATCCTGAGCTGTGAACATGTGACTTTACATGGCAAAGGGACTTTGCAGATGTGTCTGAGAATTGTGACATGGGGATATTGTCCTGCACTATCTGGGGTGGGCCCAATGTCATCACAGGGGTCCTTATAAGTGAGAGAGGGAAATAGGAAAGGTAGTTTGGGTCAGAGGGAGGTTTGCAGACGCTGCAGCACTGGCTCTGAAGAGAGAAGACGGGCCTAGACCACAGGCAGCCTCTGGAATGGGACGGGCTGTCCCCTCAGAGCCTCCTGCAGGAACTCAGCCCTGCTGACACCTTGATTTTAGCCGAGGGAAGCCCCTTTGGACTTGTGGCCTCCAGACTGTAACGGAATAATTTGTATTGCTTTAGGCCACCACGTTTGTGGTAATATGTGACAGCAGCAATAGGAAACAAATACAGATGCCCACTTCCAACATTGCTCTGGAGGTCATAATCAATGAAACAAGAAAAAGAATTGTTATCGATATAGAAAAGAAAGAGCCAAAATTGGTGTTATTTGCAAATATGTCTTTCTACCAGAAAAATCAAAGAAAATTAATTGACATATTATGTTTCTGATAGAACTCAGTAGAGGTGCCCGGAAGGAGGTCAATATAAAAAAAAAAAAAAGAAAATGTGACAGCAGAAAAGATCTATTCAAAAGTACAATAAAACTATAAAATACTTAGAAATAAATCCATCAAGAGATTACAAATCTCAAAAAAAAAAAATTTTACCGAAAGACATTAAAAAAACTGAATGATTGCAAAGTACACCATATTATTGACTGATGTCCATTTTTTTCTCAAATTAACCTGTGAATTCAATATGATCTCAATAAAAATTGCAACAGAGGATTTTATAGAATGTGATTCTAAATTTTACCTGAGGAGAAAACACGCATGAATAGCACCCCCTCACGAAACTACAAAAGATAAGGAAAAAAAGAAAGACGAGTAGACTGAGCTTATCAGATACCAAACAATGCATCACTCTAGTAAAACAAACGGTATGGTTTTGTTGTAAGAGTAGAGAAATGGATCCCTCTAAGAGAAGTGGAAATTGAGGAGCACATCCTATGTGTGGGGATGCAGTGTGCGACAACAGTGGTATTTCAAGTTTGTGGTGATTTTCACTAAGTAACTAACGACGAGCTACTTAGCAAACAGTGTTGAACTATCGGCCATCCATTTGGGAAAAACACTGGGATCCCTAGTTCCCACCATGTATGCAGACAGTATACTCTCTGTGGAGTTGTTGGGAGCCTATACTCTATGGGTCCCCTGATTCTCCACCACAGCCTCCGGGGTTGCCGTGAATGCAAGGCCCAGGCTGCTCCGCAGAGTTCTATTCACAGCAAGCACCCTGGCAGGGTTAATAGCAGCATTCTTTGCTACAAAATAGCTGGTTCTGTAAACTCGTCCCCAAGCCCGGTGGGTTTGGGGGCCAGGGGAACTGACACAAATAGGCCGTGCTGTGCGCAGTACAGTGCTTTGTCTCTGACCCAGGCGTCTCATGTCCTCTGCCAGAATCCATGAAATGGTAACAAGATAGTCCAAGACCCAACAGGATTCAAAAACTAAATTGAAAGAAATAGAAGTACAGAAGTATCAGAGGAAAAGGGAGGCTGCAATTTTTATACCCTGGAGCTGCAAAAACAGGTTTAAGAGACACAAAATTGAGAAATAGTAAAATAAAAAATTTAAAAAGATGTCACAAATAATTATCAAAGACACAAGTACCTTGCTAGAAAATATTTTAGCAAATTTACAAATTGCTTCTAAAAACAAGTATGTACCTAACAAAAATGGGTAAAGCAGATAAGTGTGCAGGCAATTCACATAAAAAAAAGTATAACTGACCAATAAATATGTAAAAAGATTGTTACCCTCACTATTAATAATGGACATATAAATTCAAATAAGAATGAGATATTTTTCATCCATGAGACTAGAACAATTTAAAAGATTGAATACCCAGCATTAGTGACGGTATGGCACCACACTCTTGGTGAGAATACAGCCTGTGACAGCTTGTTTTGGTGAGCAATTTCACAGTATCTATAAAAGTTATGTTATAAAAATTTTTTGAGCTCTGGTAGCATTGTTTGCAAGCAAACCCATGTATTGAACTCCAGCATATGGAAAGTAGAGCACAGCTGTTTGGCTGAAGCACAGGTCGGGTCCTGTTAGGCTCCAGCCTCCCCCTCACAGTATCCGTCCCTGTCCCCGTGACATAGCCAAGGAAGTCAGAACTCCATGGACGTCACCCTGAACCACTGGCCTGGGGCAGCATGGAAAATCAGTTACCTTCTGCAAGTCAAAGACTGAAGTGAAAGCACTGTGCTGTGGGACCCCTTAGGAGAGTGAACCAGTCCCCAGTAATCACACCTTCCTCTGGAATACCAAGAGGAGCGTTCCCAGATTTATCTCATCACTGTTTGGAAAAAGTAGAGCTGTCATGGAGGATGAGGAGCTGTTTGAAACAAAGGAAATCCCATCAAAACAAGGTTGAAAAAAGCAGCTGGTAGGCATGACGCTTAATCAAGGAGAAAATAAATAAAGCAGAGCAAGCAAGAAACACCTGGAGCAGGACTCCGAACAAGTCACACAAAGAGCAAACTTGAAGAAGTCTTTGAAAGTATCGTAGATCGGAACTGAAAGACTGAAATCTTTGAAGCATTTCATGTGCAATTTGTAAAGAAAATTTGAAATTTATTAAAGAAACTTCAGATTGGTCAAACCAAAGAACATGTATGTGGATGCTCTGAGTATCTGAAGACTGATTTTGTGATTTCAGGACCCCCATCCTCTGAAGCCCTCCTCAAACAGTGTTGCCTATCAGCCACATCGTCCTGGGTTACAAAACGCCACCCACTAGCCTTCTGTTAGGCTTTCAAACAGCCAATGACTATGGGGGAGCTGCCTGGGTCTAGCATGAGGCTGAGCCCAGGAGGGAAGGGAGGCTGGAGGCCAGTCAGCTCCTCCCAGAGTATTTCCTACAACAGGTACTCATATTGGGAAGGGGCACGAGGACTGTTTCTACAGAAGAAGGAACTAGGAGGTTGGATTCTAAGCCTGCTGCCTATGGGCTCCGAGACACAGAACTCAGGCAGACGTTTATCACATAGAACAGCCCATCCAGGCCTAGTGAGCAAAAAGATTCCATTGCGATGGCGATTCCTGTAATTAAACCTGTTACAAACCAGCCACAGACTGTACCTTACAAAAGCTAAAGATAAACCTTCCCCTATTCTTCTGGCACCTTGCAGAAGTGAAAGATAAACTTAGTATTGTTCTGCGTTCCTCCTTTCCCCACACCAAGAAATTTTCCATAGAAACGAGAAACACATATAAGCCCTACCTGAATGGGCGGAGGGGGGTCTCTCTTTCACTAGTGATTAGAGACAGCGACCCCGTCTGGGGGGTGAGGGGGGTGGGTGGGTGGAGTGGCCTTTTCTTACTCTCTAGTGGACAGGCAGAGTTCAGAACATGGTCCATGGTGCTAGATGCCATCGGAGGAGTCTGTGAAATGGCCATCGGTTTGGATGATGAGAAGGTGACAGATGAAATCCATCAGAACAGTTTTGCCAGAGTGCCACGAGTGAAGGGCAAACTGGCAGTGAGGCAGTGGGGGCTCTGAGCGTCTCACTTGGGAATGAAAGGTCAAGAGCTCTTTGTGAACGCAAGATAAGACCTCAATGACAGGGAGGGAGGGTGAAAGAGCCAGGAGTGAGCCTAATTTTGTTTAGGTTCTTCAAAAGGAGAAACTGGCTGTTTACATACAGAGGGGGAAGGTCCAATAAAAGAGAGTTTAAAAAAGCAGGAGAAGAGGCCTCCCATTAATCAAAGCCCCAGAGACAGGCAAGTAGGGTCTAGACTAGAGCATAGATGTGAGAAAAAACAGGGAAAAGAAACTAACATCGAGCATTAATTTTGCTAGACACCATTAATTTTGCTAGGCACTCATCTGTATGATTTAATGTAATCTTCCCAGCAAATCTGCCAGGCCGCTTGTAACACTCAAGCCCCCGTATCCATTATTCTGGGTTTTTTCTGGTTCACATTTGCCATTTCCAAATCTTGTACTCGGAAAGATCACAGAGATCAAGAAAGTCTTCTTGCAGGCCCAACATGATTTATTATGGAAAGCACTATCTGAAAGAAGTATAAGCAGTCCAAATTTAAAATAAAGAAAATGGGGGAAACTAATCTGCCAGAAACATGCAGCGCCAGTGCCCGGTACCTGAGAGCGACGCTGTGCGCGGCTGTTCCCAGAGCTCTCCTCCCGAGAATGCACAGGGCGAAGGTCAGGGTCACTAACGGAGAGTCCTCATCACTGTCCAGGGCCTTTGAGGGCTGAAGAGCAAGGATGTTAATTCAGCTGGCGCACAGGGGCCAACGCAACAGCCCAGCCTTACCAGTGCAGTCAGTTACTTATAGGAGGCTTTTAAGGTGCCCACTGGCGTCATCCTATCCCTGTTCCCGGGGGCGGGGACAGTTTCCTGAAGCAGGTTCTCTTGTGGATGGACATGGGGAAACATTTCACGAGAAGCTACTTTAGGGGAGGAGAGGGGTAACATGGAGCTTGCTGACCTGATTCCCTGGGATTTTGAATATGGTGCTTCAGGTCATAAAGATGGTCAGGACTTAGAGTCAGCCGGATGCCCACTTCACTGTCACCGCCCACCTCACTGTCACCGCTCACCTCACGGTCAATGCCCACCTCACTGTCACCGCCCACCTCACTGTCACTGCTCACCTCACTACCCACTGCCCACCTCACTGTCACTGCTCACCTCACTACCCACTGCCCACCTCACTGTCACCGCTCACCTCACTGCCCACTGCCCACCTCACTGTCACCGCTCACCTCACTGTCACTGCTCACGTCACTGTCAATGCCCACCTCACTGTCACCGCCCACCTCACTGTCACTGCTCACCTCACTACCCACTGCCCACCTCACTGTCACTGCTCACCTCACTGTCACTGCCCACCTCACTACCCACCACCCACCTCACTGTCACTGCCCACCTCACTGTCAATGCCCACCTCACTGTCACCGCTCACCTCACTGTCACTGCCCACCTCACTGTCAATGCCCACCTCACTGTCACCGCTCACCTCACTGTCACTGCTCACGTCACTGTCAATGCCCACCTCACTGTCACCGCCCACCTCACTGTCACTGCTCACCTCACTGTCACTGCCCACCTCACTACCTACCACCCACCTCACTGTCACTGCCCACCTCACTGTCAATGCCCACCTCCCGCCCACCTCACTGTCAATGCCCACCTCATTGTCAATGCCCACCTCACTGCCCACTGCCCACCTCACTGTCACCGCTCACCTCACTGCCCACTGCCCACCTCACTGTCACCGCTCACCTCACTGCCCACTGCCCACCTCACTGTCACCGCTCACCTCACTGTCACTGCTCACCTCACTACCCACTGCCCACCTCACTGCCCACTGCCCACCTCACTGTCACCGCTCACCTCACTGTCACCACCCACCTCACTGTCACCGCTCACCTCACTGTCACTTCCCACCTCACTGCCCACCCTCACACTGCCCACTGCCTATCTCACTACCCACTGACCACTTTCACACTGTGCAATGCAGGGGAGTCGCACATCTAGCAGGGAGAGAAGCACAGGAATCAAGGTCAGATGAGTGTTTCTGTTATCCCTACAATGAGGAGGCCCCCTGAGTGATCACACGTTCACAATCAACCACTAAATTAAGGGGGTCATCCAGAGTCAGCTTAAAAAACGTGGCGGGGGGAAGGGCAGAAGAAATTAAAGTCAAAATGTCTTTTGCAAGAAAAATGAAATGATTTCATGACCCAGCTGAGGAAAGAGGAAGCCACCGTGGGGTCAGCCCACTCCCCCTTTGTCTGTCTCCCCTCGCTCCTCCTCCTTGCCTGCCCTCCCGCTCTCATTTATGAGCTGTCACTGTCCTTGGTTTTGGTCTCAGAGGCTGCGTCATCTCCAGAAGCCTCCTCAGCACAGGAGCCGACGCACGCGAAACACAACTGAGGAGGAACGTGGACTATCTGATTGTCAAACAGAATTTCTTGTCCACGATTCAGTATGTGCAGTAAATCCCCCATATTTCCCACAGATACACGTTGTGCAGAAATCTCAAAAAGCAGTTTTCAACTAAGCAGTTTCCAGAGTTTAAAGCTATGACAGAGACTTAGGACTGTCCGATCCTGAGTCCAGTGCACAGGGAAAATACACCTGCAAGGCTCCTTCATGGGAGTCGTGGTACATAAATTCTCCCACTTAATTCTGCGTACTCTTTAAGCAGACATTTATCCACATACCAATGGTTTTCCTCTCCTTTATTGTATTACAGTCTGTCAGGGAGGGTAGGAAAAAGATGGGCTTTACCCGTTTCCTTGTTTTAGAAGCTGATGTTCATGCGTCCAGCCTCTCCCTACCTCTTGCCTTTTCCGTGCACAATACTGGATCCATTCGAGATAGACGGTACAGTAGCTGGCGCGTGTGACCCCCTGGAGACACGGAACGTAGTCGTCGTCAATGTTGATGTTGAACGTCGCAAGGTCACGCTCGATGTAATGCCACTTGGCAAACGGCTGCAGGGACTTCAGGAGAGACTCATTTTTGATCCAGGAGAGGAGTTTGGGGGATGTTACCATGTAGTATATTATACTCTGCAGAGAGAAAGAAAGGTTTTCAGCCATTCTAAAGCCAGAAAGACTTTCCATTTGTTATATCTCATAAAGGAAATTGAGATCAGAGACATATGAGACATGAAATCCCCATGGGGGGTGGTCCACTTGAGACATTCTGAAATGTTCTCTTAAGGGTCACTGTAGGGGAGAGGGCAGTGCGAAAACAGAACGCTCACAGAATGTACCAGAACAGACTTTCTATGGGAAGAAAGAACGACAGCCATCCCCATCCTTTCTGAGGGAAGGACATGAAAGCACCCATGGCTTACCACAGCTTCTGTGGACGCCAGGCTAAGGTGAGCCAGCTGAACGAGACTGGGAAACGCACTTCTGGCCCCAGCCAGAGTGCTGAATGAGCTAACTCAGCAGAGTCCTCCGGGGTAGTACTTATGCTGTAAAATTATGGTAACACACATGCACACGTAATCCTGGGCGCCCAGACACAGGACGTCTGTGATATGCTCACAGACAACCCATGTTCTTCTCCTCCAGACACTCTATTTAAGAGGCCCAGTGGGGAAAACGCCACCCTCAGACTTTATTATTCAGAGTCACAGCTTTATTGAAGGCCAGCTTGAAGTCCTCAAATGCATCCATCCTTCCAAAAGGCTAGCCCGGCCTGGAGAAGTAAAAGTGTGACACAGGAAACGGCAATCCAGGTCTGACGGGGGCAAAATCAGCAGCAGGTCGGACCAGAGTGCTGGGGCGTCCCCTCCACCCCTCACTGCACTGTCATTTCCTCAGTGCCCCTGAGGCTCAGGTGAGCCCGGGAGCCTTGCGTGCCGTCCAGCTACAAATCTGGAAATCACGAGGGTGGAAAAAGCGGGGTGGCGTCGGATGCAAAGAGGCAGTGACACACGTTCCTGCAGAACCAAACCCTTCACGAAGGGCCTTCCCCGGTTATAAAACACATGCTTCCCCAGTGAGCAGACAGGAGATAATGCATGTAGAGCAGACAGGAACAAGGCTGAGGGGACAAGCTATGCAAATTAGTGGGCAGAGCCACTGTCGTCCTCCCCCTTTGGCTGGGATGTGGAACCTGGTCGTTGGTGGCCGAGGTGCCTGGTTTCAGGTTATTTCAGGAGAATGAGCAGGTGAGCAGACAGACACACGCGGTAGCTGGATGTGGGCAAACACCTGGCCAGCCTCGCTCTGCTGTCAGGACCAAGAGTGGCTGGTATTCTCTATAGGCTTTAGTCCTCCTGTCCCCAAACTGGGGGGAGGGGGCAGAGAAATGACATCCAGACAATAAGCAGAACCCAGGAATTCACAGGTTCTCCCACCTCTGTAGTACAGTGCCCAGGACACCTGTGCTGGCCCTGAGAAATCCCTCCAGGGTCAGGAGGGAGGGAGGAGGAAGCCAAAGGAAGCCGAAAGCAGAGGAGGGAGAAACAGGTGCTATCGAGGCCGCTTTCCATCATTGCTTTGAGGTTTAAAATGAGAAATGGGTGTGGAGCCCTTCATCTCTGGCTTGGCAGGCACTACAAAGAAATAATAATAACAGCTACCTTTGGCATCTGTCACTTGCTACCCGCCAAGCCTGAGGCCGCAGTGACAGCAGCCACGCTGAGGTCTGAAGCTTGGGTGAGGGGACAAGAGACCCAGAGGACACACCTGAGGTGTAAATTCCAACTCTGGGCGCTTCTCTGATGGCTAGTCACCTTAAAACTCCTGTGAGCTTGGCAGTTTAAACTGTCGGCCCAAAGTCACAAGCAAATGACAACTGGCCACAGACACAGTCACCACTTTTCAGCTGACAATGACAAAAGGAAAAACGAAATGTGGTCTGTCTAAACATCTGGCCTAGTAAACATCTGGTCTAGTCTTCCCCAATATGTCCTGATCACGTTTTCCAGATGGAATAACAAACAAATCAGAAGACGAACGTTTACCTTTCCATTCCTTTCTAGTGAGGAACTGAAACGGCCCCTCGAGATGAAGTCAGAATAGTTCAAATCACAGAAGTTAAAGCTTCCTCCTCTAGTTCTGGCAACATCCTGCAGTGCTGACTTTGGAGAACAACCCCAACTCCACGCCCAGTTTTCCTGTGCCTGGGGGGACTCGGTACCCAGTCCTCTCACTGGGAAAAAACAGAACCACCCCAACTAGTTGCAAACCAATTTCCATTTCCACTTCATTTGGGCAGAAATTCTGTCAGGGAGACATGTCAACGAACAGTGAACAGTGGGAAAACCTTCCGAGTCTGTTAGGAAGAGATGGATACAATACTAAGCAAAACTGATAAGTAAGGATGGTGAAAATCAATTGCGTATACCCTGACCCATGCTGAAAGCAGGACCTCTTCTGAATTAATTCACTATGTCTGGCTCCTCCAGCAGGATTCTCCCGGTGTCTCATTTTAATTGCAGATCAGCGTATCCTATCAGACAGCTCCTTCCATGAAGGGGGCCCCTGGCAGGCAGACCAACATACCGGGTTTTCTACTCCTCATTCTGCAAGCCCAGCGATAAGCTCATCTCCTGTCTCCAGGAGTCAGGCAGAGACAATGGCCGCAGGAACACCAGGCCTTCGCAGAAGGCTGATGTCTGGACTGCAAAGAGGGTTTGAAACATGAATAAATGGCACAGGGGGAAACCTGAAGTCGTCAGGAACGAAATGATTTCAAATATATTCAGGGAGGGTGGGGGAACTGACCCAGTTTATTAGGAGATTAAAAAAAAAAAAAAAAGAATTCTTTTCTGTGAAGGCATTATTCCAAACTCTTTTTTCTTTTGATTCGCTTGTCCAATAAAAAAATAATAAAAAGAGTAAAACTGAACTCGTGAAACATGAAGCAATTCAGAGCTACAAAGGCAAAATACTTCACCATGTAACCAAGACCAAGGAAGGATACATCCATTCATCTTTACTCTAAAATGCCGTTTCTTCTGCTCTAACAGCCTCTCGGCACTCTGGAAATCTCCTTGAACTAACTGCACAGGGGAATGAGGGCAAGATCGGAGAGACCCCTCACCAGAGGGGAGGGGAGCAGGGAGCCCTGTGTTTGGAGATGGCCTTGCCTGGATAGGCCTGTGTGCCAACGTGCCAGGTATTGACTATGGGGACCCATCTGCCTCCAAATCTCTGCCCCTCCTGCTTACCTCGTTGGAGTTCAGAAAACTCTGTTTCTATTGGGCACAAATATGTCTGTAGTGGTTCCCATGCCTAGTTGTATATTAAATCACTTAGGAAACTCATTTAAAAATACAGGCGCTCTGGTGCCTACCTGGGCCCATAGAATCAGAATTTCTGGGCAGGACGAGCCCAAAAGCTGTAGAAAATTTCACCTGGCTGACTGGGAAGACTGGATGTCACAGGTCTGCCCCTGGCCATGAGAAGTGCCCGTTAGGGAACAAACCGTCACACTGTGAGCCTCTCCCACCCCGCCTGAAACTCTGTTAGCATCAGTCCCCTGCCTTTGAAAACAGAGTCAAGGGTATTGTTTTCCCACAAGCTAACTATTACCGGGCAAGTTCAGGGGCCCCCTTCAGCCCTCTGCCCTTTGTACATGACCCTGGATTTGTTTAGCAGATTGCAAAGTGCCATTTTAGACAACACATAGGGGACTGGGAGGCAGTTTTCCAGGTGATAGGAGAGGAGAAAGATGAACATCAATGAACAGTCCAAGGGAAGGCGGCGGGGGGGGGGGGAGTGGGGGTAGGAGCATCAAAAAGCAGGTCCTGGCACAGCGTGCCCAAGGCCTCTGAAAAAGCCAGCAGAGAGACCCAGAGAGGGCACCTCCTGCCTTCTCTGTCCCTTCTGCGCCACTTGAGGTGGCCTGCTGGCCCATGGAAAGGCCGTTTATGGGGAGCTCCAGATTCAGAGAACTGGCTCAGCATTGAACCCCATTTTTGCAACTGCTGTCTGGAGTAGGTCCCTGAGACCCTAGCTGACATCTGGATGTCATCTGTCCAGACTGTATGGCCCTGACTCAATTCCACATTATCTGGGACCTTTGTTCATTCGTCCAAAAAATGCTGGGTACCTCCACAAGCGAGTCGTCACACGCGTTCTGGGGACCCAAATAGGAAGCAGGGGTGTGTGGCTCCTCTGCTTAGGAAGCCCCTGGAAGGTGAAGTGGAGAAGTTGCAGCGCAAGGGGAGGTGAATGCCAGGGTAGGGCCGTGGGTGAGGAAGTGCTGCCTGTGACTCAGCTGGGAAGAGCCCAGGTTGTGAGGATGGGGGCTGAGCCAGGGGAGTTGAATAGGGGGAGGGGGCAGCAGTGCCGGGGTAGGGGTGGGGAGCACAGCAAGTGTGTGCACCTGCTGTGAAGGGGGTCAAAACCCAGTCAGAAACAACAGTGGAGGGTTCTGGATTGTAGTGGCACAACAGCCTAGCCAACTGTACCTCCATGTCTTTCCTTAAGGAAAGAAGAGTCTGTGAGATTGTGCCTTTCTGGGACTCTGTTCCATCCTTGTGTTTACACATTATGTCTCTCTGTCTGGTCCCCAAAAGATGGTTTGCAGCCAAAGACAGGTAATATATCTCACGGGAGATACAACCTAAGCCAGGAGGAGCCGAGTGGGGACCCCTAATGAGCTGCCTTAGAAGAATAAGGGAAGGGGCCTTGCCTCCTCTTCCCCCTGCCTGGGAAAGTCTGTTATGGGCCCTGGCTTTTCCCTTACAGCTGTTTGTGAGAGAAATAATGAGGACAACAAAGATCAGTCCTCTCTACTTATCTCTACGGAGCTGTTACAATATGAGAAACTTGACCCTGAGAAGGTACAGACCTTAGGTAAGACATCATGGGAACTTGTGCTTCGGCTGTTTGAAGGTTAAAATAATTGGCTTGGGATGTTTCTATAACGTGATAAGTGAGTCTCACAAACCGTGCCAAAAACACTGCTACTCCCTTGTATACTTATCAATAAAAGCCTCCAGTCGGCTTTGTTCAGGGCTCCAGTCCTCTGAGACTGAGAGACCCCTGGCCTTCGGAGAGATTTAACAGCATTAAGTCTCTGTTTGTTTCTTTCTTAAAAACTTAACCCAAACCGCCCCTTCTCGCCTCCTCACTGCCCTTGTTGAGTGGGACGCGACACTGGATGGTGAACCAAAGAGTCACCTCTTCTTGAGGCGACAAGGAAATGTTTGGCTCCAGGGCTCGTCTGTGTGGCAGTCTAGGTCCACACTGCTGGCCCCACCTGCTCCTCCAGAGTGAACTCCTGGCCACTTGCTTCATGGGCCCACCAGCCCCTGTGACCCATCAGCCCCTGGGTCCAGCCCTCCTGCAGTGGCCCCAACCCGTAGCCACCTATGAACTAAAGGGGATATTCTACCCTTTCTCTGTTTTTTGAAGGAGGTGCCAGAGATAGCCGGTTGCCATTTAACAGTTTCTCCTTCCATGAGCACAGTTTCTATCTGGGTCCGTGGCTGCCCAGGCTGCACTTTCCAGACCCCTGTAGCTGGCATCTGACACCTTCCGACCAATGGGATACAGCAACAGCACACTGTGGCGACATCCAGGGACCTTCTCAAAGATCAGCTGGTGAAGGCCCCGGCATTCATCTTCTGTGTCCTTCCCTCCATCCGATGAAGCCTAGACCGTAAGGGGGGGTCACTTAACATGGTGGAACTGGGAGCTGAAGGCACCTGGGTCTTAGTACTTGTGGAGCAGAGTTGCCACACCAGCCTTTGTCTGTGTGTGAGAGAAAGACACGTCTGACGTGTGTGCCAGTTACTTCATGGCCCTCCGCCAAATTTAATACCAGCTGACATGCCGAGTGTGCCCAGAGTTGACTGTGAAAATCTTCCTGCAGTCTCTTTTATCATGGCTGAGGGGACGAACCACGAAGCTGGGAGGCCTGAGGTCACAAGTCCCTGATTCGCTTTCCAGATCTGCTCCAGGTGACGTGAAGCTGGGCAGAACAGCTGTACTGTGGGGGAGATTTGGATGTAAACTTTTGCATGCCTCTAGCACACACGAAGGAGGTGAGTATGAACCGCTAAATCTGCTTTAAATACTCTGCCCCAGAAAAGGGTTTCACAAACATTCCTTGTTGCAATCACCTTGGGGTGTGATAATGAAGAGTTACTTAACATTCTGACCTTCAAGGTCCTTCTATCTCCTGTAAACTTCAGCAGCTACTGGTGCTCCTCACTATAGAGATTCTGAATTTTGAAATGTCCTCCTTTTCAGTTGGTTGAAACTCCTGAAACTTCAGGCGCCCATGTCACCCTTTTTTTGTATTTGTTCATTTCTGTTGGACCACGTATCAGCGTCAGCTGGCAGGGAGTTTGGGGTCTCAGACAGATGAGCTTCCTCACTTTGAATGGCATTAACATGTGGACCCCCTCAGAGGACCGTCGACCGTCGGGACTTCTACCATGCAAACTGCTCCCCACAACAGGGGTTCCCACGAGGACTTCCTCAGCCATGGCTGCCCTCCCCTGGCCCTTCCCTTTAGAAGACACCTTTGCCCAGTTGTCACTCTGCATCCTTGGTCACGTCTCACACTTGTTGTACAGGAGACCTATTCCAAACGGCACGTTTTCTGAGTACAATATACACTAGGCAGACATGGGTGCCGAGAGACTGAAAACATTTGTGATTAGTCCCCACACGAGTGAGGAGAAAAGGCTGTCGTAACTAATCCTGATGGGATCACCTGGCTTTGGTTCTGAGTTTTCATCATGAGCTAAAAAGTAATTGTGGTTCTACAGTGGACATTAGCAGAGGACCTGGGCAGACACTCACAGCGTGTTAACAAGGCTGGGGAGGATCTTCAGGATGTTCACTTTACTGTCACCATCATTACTGTCACCGCACAACGTGCTGTTAGAAGCGAGGACACAGTGGCAAGAGCCCAGGCCTGGAATGCGACGGGGCGCATGAACCTCAGGCTGAAGCAAAGCCCCCGGGGATTTCTCACAAAACCAGCGGTTCCCACACCGAGCTGGGCCTCAAATCCACAAGCCAAGGGCAGCCTCAAAATCAGGCTGTCTGCAAAGCTTTTCCGGTGCCCCTTGGTCCAGCCCCCATCACCCCCAGCCGAGTGTCCGGGACCCAGGGTGGTACCTTGACATAGTATCGGACGAGGAGCCTGCGGAGGTCGAACACCTGCAGCATGGTGGCTGCGTTGTTGTCTATGACGCTGTAGCCCTCCAGGATGTACTGCGTCCGCGTGACCTCCCAGGTGAGCCAGCGGAGGTTAAAGGCCGCGTTGCAGGACAACAGGTGTGGTAGGTGGCCCGGTTTGCAGCAGCACCATCCTCCATCATCCTCGTCGCCTTCCATGATGGCTTCCACCTCTCTCTGCTGGCAATAGGTTCCTGGCAGAGCACAAACAGGATGCAGTTACAGGATTTGCTGACCGATGTGGAGAAGGGATGGCAAAAAGATGAGAGAAGAGTCAGCTCAGTTTTCTGACCTGGTCAAGATGAAAAATGAAGTTGCCATTTCCTGAGAAGAGGAAGACTGCAGAGGGAACAGCGTTTGCGGAGGCCGGTGGGAAGATGGGGAATTTGCTTTTGTATGTGCTTAAGTTTTTGCTGCCCATTGTTAAACAAAATGGAGAACGCAAGTGGGCAGTTCAGGGGGGAGGTTCTGGAGGAGATTTAGAACATCAAGGAAATTATCCAGACATATGGGCTATTTAAAGTAATCTGGGAGAGAGTGCACATAGCATGGAGAACGGGTCTGAGGACTAGGCTTCGAGCAGGCCAACATTTAGAGGCTGGGGAGGGGAGGTGACACTAACAGAGGGAGCAGAATGGCCTGTGAGGTCAGTAGCAAAAGGCAAGTAAAAGAGTTTCGAGGAAGAGGGAGCATCGGCTATGTCCAATGATGCTTACAGGTCAAGTTACATGAGGAAGGAATTAACAGGGTTGACAGCATGGAGGTGAATTGTGACCTTTGCAAGAGAACGTGCAGTGAAATGACGAGTGGGGAAGGACACTCGAGTGGAGTGAATTCAAGAGAGAGAAGGAGAAAAAAAGCAGAGACAGTAAGTATAGGCAACACTTTTGAGGAGTTTTAAAAATCTTTATGACTTCATTATTAATTTTTTGGGCACCTCAATGCAAAGGCTGGGACCTCCTGTATGGGGCTGAATAGAAGTGGTGGGAGTTGCCTTGTTTCTGAGCCTTGCAGGAAAGTATTTGGTGTTTTAGCCTCATGTAAGACAATCAGCCGGAGGTGTGTGCACATTAGGACTGTTATGTCTCTTTGAAGAATTGACCTTCAATCATTATGAAACATTTTTCTTTATTTTAGTTATACACCTCATCTTGAAGTCTGATATTCATACAGCTACTTCAGATTTCTTATCATTAGGGTTTGGAAGGGACATAATTTTCTGTCATTTTTCTTTTAACCTATCTATGTCATTGTATTTAAAACATGTCTCTTGTAAACCACATGTAATTAGGACTTGCTTTATTTTTATCAGTCTGATAATTTGTCTTTCAATTATAGTGATTAGTCTATTTACATTTAATGTGAATATTTATATGATTGAGTATAAATCTGCCATCTTGCTATTTGCTTTTATTTGTCCAACTTTTTCCATTTGCATTGTTGCTGATCTTTTTTTTTTTTTTGACTGAAAAACTTTTAGTATTATATCAGTTAACTATGTCTTTTTTTTTTTTTTGGCGGTTTCTCTAGGAATAACAATGTGCATTTTTACCTTATCAAAATCTGCCATGGATTGATTTCATACCACTCTTCCTGTAATGTAAGACTATTATAATGGTATATTTATCCCCTCATGTCCTTTGTGTTATTGTCAAACATTTTACTCTAACATACATTTAAACCCCACAATAGAATGTTATTATTTTGCTTTAAACAATCAATTTTTAAAAGGCTTTTTAAAGAGAAAAAACATCTTTGCTCACCTATTTGCCATTTCTGGCAATCTTTATTCTTTTAGGTAGAATCAACTTTCCATTTGCTATCACTGTCTTTCTGCTTGAAGAATTTCCTTTACTATTTCATATAGTATATGTTAGCTTGTGATTATGTCAACTGTGGTTTACTACCTGGAAATATTTAAATTTGCCCTCATTTTTAAGGATTTTTTTCCTAAATGTAGAATTCTGGATTGACAGTTTTATTTTCCTTTCAGCACTTAAAAACATCATTTCATTATTTTCTCATTTGCATTATTTCTTATGAGATGTTTGTGAAAATTCATATGGCCGTTTCTCAATATATAATGTGTTTTTTAAACTTTCTCATGGTCTTTTAAAGGATGATTTAAAAAATCTCAGATGTTCTTATGTTTTTTATCTCTAATTTTCAGCAATTTGATGGTTATGTGCTTACGGTTGGTTTTCTTTGCGTTTATCTTGCTTGACATGCCCTGGCATTTATGGATTGATATTTGCTATCAAACTTTTAAAAGTTTTGAATAATATTTCTTCAATATTTTTCTGCCCCTACTTATTAATTCTCCTTTTGAGACTCCCATTACACATATGTTGGAATGTTTGATGTTGTTCCACAGATCACTGAGTCTCTATTTATTTTCCTTAATTTTTAAATTATTTGCATCAGTTTGGATAGTGCCTATTGCCTTGTCTAAAAGTTCATTGATCTTTTCTTCTGTTAAGCCTATGCTCTAACATATTCATTTTAGACATTGTTTTATTCATTTTTGGAATTTCAGGTTTATACTTTTCTATTGATAATCTCCATCAGTTCATTCATTATGATAATCTTTCCTTTGAATTCCTGAACATATTTACTATCTGTTTGAAACTTCTTTTCTGTTAACTCCAACATCTTTGGATGTATTTCTATTTATTGTGCTGTTTCCCTGTGTATGGATCACTCTTTTCTGCTTCTTTACACACCCAGCGATTTTTATTATATGCTGGATATTGTTGATGGCGCACCAACATCAGTGGTTTGCTGCAAGTTAATAATGTAATTCAGGAGGAAACTCTCTTCCAATGAATAAAGTAAGACAGTTCTTAGAAAGAGACTACACAAGGAAGAAGCAAAAAGGAGACTTTTCACCCCAAATAGATTAGCAAAACTGGTGAAATGTTAAATGATGCCTCAAAAATATGAGCTTCTTTCCAATTTCTCCCTCCTTCATTCCTTTCCATCTGGGCCTAGCATTTATCATGTTGGGATGAATGTCAGAGTTTTTTTTTTTCCTTACATCAAACAAAATGGGAGCAGTGTGTGTGTGTGTGTGTGTGTGTGAGAGAGAGAGAGAGAGAGAGAGAGAGAGAGAGAGAGAGAGAGAGAGAGACAGACAGAGAGAGAGACAGACAGAGAGAGAGACAGAGAGAGAGCGAGAGCGAGAGAGAGAGCGAGAGAGAGAGAGAGCGAGAGAGAGCGAGAGCGAGAGCGTCTATCTTGTGTACATGGAATGATGCAGAGTTTGGATTTCTGCCATCCCAGTGAAATAAGTTACCACCACCCACTGTGAGCCTGGGAGCATTTCTACATCGATGAAAGAACAATTGAGGAAACAGTTTGCTGGGAAGAACTGCTCAGCTTCATAGAGACGTCATACCTGCGAAAGATTTTTAATAATCACTTAGTTCAGGTAGGTCTGGGTACCACCTCTTAGCAACAAAAGATACATAGTCAGGATCACATAGTAAAACAATATGAAAATAATGACATCCAACTATTTTTGCACAGGCACTAATTTTGCATTCAAATGCGAATCAAGGCCCATATTCTTCTCAGAGAGGCTCACACAGTTTAGAGAATGTTCCCTCCAACTGGGAGACTTGAACATCGACTTCTCCCACACTGACTTTTTGCATCACTGCTGGAGATGAATGACAAGATGGCTGGCTGACTGGTGTTTCCACTGAAACTGACTCTTGGCTTCTTTTATGTTGCTGTGTTCTCATGGTCTAACTCAATGGGACATAGAAGGCATTCAATAAATATATTTAAAATTAATGTTGAAAGTATCCTGGAGTTTTGGGTTCTGATAGATCAGAATGCCTAGTGAAAACTGTGCAAATTCAGTTTTGAACTGAAAATGAATCTGTCAGATCCCAGATGTCTTGCCACATAGTTTCCTGAGTGTGGCCAAATGTGGGGCAGCCATTGGCACTATGGCTGGCAGCCCTCTCCTGACCACCTGGCCCTTTCCTCCTCCCTTTTCTTGTTTCCAAAGAAGCAAGCACTAACCCCACTCCCAACCTCTGTTTGCCATATCTACCAGAGACAGGCCAGGCCTGGCGTATTTATTCGCACTTAATTCCAACAAGGGATGAAGTCAATCTAAGAAGGCATACACAGTACAAAAACAAATGATAAAATTTCAGAGGAAATGGGGACAGGAAAAACATGATAACATCAGAATAATGTCAAGGGGCCCTAACTGTGTTCTATGATGCACTACATATTTACGAAAGGTCGGCCACAGATGTCACGCAGGCTTTCTAGCAGCCAACCTAGAGAGAAAACTTGAATAGTTTCTTGTGTCCTAAGACAAAATCATTGTTTGGAAAGATCACAGTTATTTCTGGCAAAGACACCAGGGAGACGATATCCCCAGGACCCTCCTGAAGAGAACACAGTGCATTATGGGAACACCATCCTTGATAGTATTTCACAGCAAGTACAAACAAAAGGTCCCCGGAGCCATCCTGACATGGCCAAAGCACAAAGAAAAAGCACTTCTGTAGGTGGCTCAAACAGTCCAGCCCTAGGGTCTGGACGTGGTCACCTGAGGGCAGAGTTCAGACTCAGAGTGCACATGGGGAGCATGTCCTTGGGGTGGATAATGTCTCTCCACCTAGTTTTGACAATTACTGTGTCCAGAGCAGCAGGGAATTTTGATGTTTTCTCCCTGATAAGCACCAGATATTCTGTGTGGCTGGTTGGTGTAGGTGTGCCTGCCTCAATGGTCAGCCTGGCCAGATGTAGAGGGGACCCTCTCTTGGGAAAGTTGGGACATGAAAGGGTGATAGTTGCCTGAACAAAAGGTCTGGCAACCTTCAGTTACCTTAAAGTGCTCCTGTGGGGGAGGTGCTTCGGCTGGCAAGCCTGGGCCAAGGGCAGGATCCCTGAAAGGGGAGGGGTGGTGGGACTCAGGGCAGGTGGCTGGAGTGGAAACTGGACTCCTATGGAAGCATTGGAACCTAATTCTGTAGGTAACAGGCAAGTGATGGGGATTTTTTAAGTCCCAAAGAAATGTGGGGAAAGTGGCTTTTAAGAGTCCCCTGCAGCCTTGCTGGAGTCAAGTACAGAAACCAGTGGTGGGAAGTCAGCCCCCCACAGTCCCAATTCAGGTGCAGAGTGATGGGGCTGGAACTAGGATGTAAGCTGTTTACCAAGAGGTCAGAGGAAGTGATGGAGACGCTGGGCCATTATGCGATGGGGACTTCAAAGGGACACATTTGAAAGGGTCCCCTGCAGCAGAAAGCCTGCACTGAAAGAAAATGTCAGCGTGCTTTACCACTTTCCAGCAAGAATGTGCATATTACAGCCTAAATGCAGGACATATTTTAAAGCGGAGCCTCTTGGCCCTCCAATTTTCCTCCTTATCTGATATGAGTACTTTGAGAAACAATGCTCAGTTGTTTCAAAGAATCTGACTAACTGGAATCCACAGAAAACCCCAAATATCATCAATATTATTACATTGGTGTTATTTTAAAATTTATAATGGTTTAAAATAATTTTACTAGACATTTATTTGAGCTGAGTTTTCAAATGGTCACTGCCTTCATCAGCCCAGTATGCACTGGGCCAAGCAATGAGGTCCCCAGGAGGGGACTCGCAGAAGAGAAGCTTGCACTGCCCTTAAAATACAGTCAATCTCTGCCATGGAGTGGATCCCAGTTGGGCACAGAGATGGTTTGGCCAGTACTCTTCATGCTGCGGGTGGGATGTAGAGACACACTGGGGTGTGGGCCTTAGATTGTTACATAACATGTATTCCCCTCGGAGGTCACAGTTAAAGTCATTCCTGAATTGCTTAGGGCCACAAAAGGAGGAGGCCATCAGGTAAGTCACCGCTGAGCTCAGAGCAGTTCAAGTCCGTGAACGTTTGGACTTCACAGGATGAGTATTACATGTAGGAAACACAAGACGTGAGAGATGGGGCTCAGACCCAGAGAACTCTTATTGGAGATACAGCCCCCTGACTGCCCCTTCTAGTATCGTGCCCAACTACAGCTCTCCTAGAAGCTCTTGGCGGTTGAATTCTGATTCTGAAGAATTGAGCTTTCCCAGAAAAGACTTATCTTCCAGAGAGTCTAGCTTCCCTGACGCCACCAGGGACAGAGAAAGGCTGAGGCTCTTGACTTGGGGCCAGTCTCTGATGGCAGCCTCCCCACTTTAGCAGAAGTAACTACAGCCGCTGTCACCAAGAGATTCTCCCATTACACTTTTTATTTCCTAAATGCTAAACATTCATGTGGGAATTACCCCTTTAAAGTAATCCAGCCTTAAAGTCTAGTGACATGACTGAGGTTACGGAGCGGAACTAAAATCAGTGACAGGATCGGCCTGTGGACCCCCAGATGACTGTAGGTCGTCATTATTTAACTGGACAACGTGTCCCCTAGTCCCCAGTTCCAGTCCTTCAGCAGCATTGGGCTCGTGCAGCTATTAAATACATGCTGAGAACGTAGAAGTGGATTGACCCACTGTGCAGTAGAGGAAAAAGACAAAATATGTGGGAATAATTTATAACATGTTTAATTTTGTGGACACAGCAGAATTTTTTTTTTAATCACAATTTTATATTCCAAGGAGCCTCAATTTGGTTTAAGATCTGTCCAAAGGAGTCCAATTTTTTTTCCCTAGGACTTGTTTGGCAAGTAGGAATTACAATGTGATATGATACCTTTAAATGAAAGAGCATTGATTTTCTCAGAGAAATTTTATTTCAAAACATCATCTATTTTTGTAGAGACGTGAATTATCAACTTAAAAAGTGATTTATCAGAGAGCAAGCATCTCATTTGTTGGACACAAACACATCAAGTTGCTTACGCAGGTATAATTTCCTCTTTCGTAAATAAGGAGACTGAGTCTCAAAAGAAACTTACCCCCTAGAAGGGTCTGGTCTTTTGAATTTAAAATCAGTATTTTTTTTTCTTTATTACACACTGTCTAATGAGCTTTTGACAATTTACAAGCAAAAGTTGCCTGAATTTGCTTTTTTCTACCAGCCCAGCTGAGAGAGTAAAATGAACCAAATTGCTTAGTACACATGGTAACTTATGTTGGGCAGGATGGAGGCGTAAGTATGAGAAATGGTATAATATATAATAATTATCTCTGTGAATGATGTTTTTTCCCCAATCCTGCCCCATTTACAGTTGAGAAAAGCAATGCACTCAACTTTCCTCAGAAGTCTGGTACTTCCTATTCATATTTAATTGAAAGTCAAATTATCTTCCTTTCCTCCCACAAACTTATTTTTGAGTGTTGATGTTCAAATATGCAGACTCTGCTAACGTCCCACAGGAAAGCCCCTTCTCTTCCCAGACTTGCTATCCAGACAAGCATGGCTTTGTCTCTCCCACTAACATATCACATAATTTGAAATTAAGAAAAATATGGGTTTAAGAATTCTGAATGGAGAACCTGTTATTTTATGGGTAAAATTTGCAACAAAAGGATTTAACAGATTATTCAAGCTATGCAGACATAAGAACTAAGGAATCACTAATGACCTAAATGTTGCCATAGAGAAGAGAGAATTCTAGATAGTTCCAAGATTAGTGGGAGAGCTATCGCTCTACATGGATTAGCCAGTTAGGATAAAGGTTTGGGTTGGATTAGCTTTAGATAAGATTAGGTTACACAGATATTTTTAAAATGTCCCCAAATGCCAGTGATTATGGGGTGTTAGTCAAAGTATGAGATGGCTGATAACATTTCACACACACAGGCACATAAATCCTGTCTTCTGATATTTTCCAGACCCCATGGCAATGTGCAGCGACCTCCTGATAACCATGTCTTTCCCTTTCACGTTCACTCCGTGAGAGCTGTCAGGTTTCATGGCTGCTGAGGCAGACAGGACCCCAAGAAACCGAGCTGCCGAACAGGGTGCCGCCATGGTGAATTCTAGCAGCACGTTCAGCTGAAACTCTTGTTTTTGAGTTTCAACAACCAAGTAGATTTTTAAAAAACGGTTACTCATTCTTTTTCCCCCATATTCTCTCCTTATTTATTCTTCCTCCCTCTCTGCCTCCCCCCTCCCTCCCTCTCTTCCTTTCCCTCACTCCCTCCTTCTCTCCCCTCCCCTCCCAGCTATGGGGTCCAGGGAGAAGACCATGGACTTTGGGGTCAGCACATCTAGGTGTTTGCTCCTCCCCCACCACTGGTGACTGTGAAGCTTTGGGCAACTTGCTGAACCTCATTTACCCAATTCTGTCAGGTCTAAAATAGGGATAAAAACACCCCCGTTATAGAGTTATTAATAAGGAATCTTCTGATGATATAAGTGAGGTGCTTACTATGGCACCTGGCGTATAACGGGTGCTCAGAGCATGTTAACTGTCTCTACTTTCTCACTCAACGACGTTTACAGGGTGTCCTACCCTGTAGGAGGCGGGCAGTGCACTGGGGAGGGACGCAAATAAGACAAGTAGGCTTGTCCTTTGAGGGTCTTATCGCCTGGTTTGGTGGAGTTATCATAGCCTTCAGGAACAAAGAACTGAATGTAAACTGGCCTTGGTTTTCACATTATTACTTATTAGTTTGTTGTCAGGAGACATTTATTGACCGTCCACCCTGGGAGGCCACACGCCACATCATGGCTAATGGTCACAGGGGTCATGACCCACACATGCAAACACCCAAGAGCAAACTTAGCACTTATCACAACTTTGTTTTCAGTAAAAGGACAAAGTGATCAATATTGGTTATGTTCCCTTGTTTGACAAAGTTATATGAGAAAAACCTGGAAATACTTAACCATATGGGAATGTAGAATATATATACAAATACAGTATCATTCATTGTAAGGAAAATACTGAGAAATGAATAAATTAACAGAGAAAATGTAGTGATACAAGTAATAGGAAATGTAAATGTCGCCATAACACCTTCAATTCTGATATAGTTTTTCTTGAGCTTTCTAAAAACCCACTTTATCAAATGACTCTAATATTTCCTAAGACCTCCCCTAAGAAGATTTCTGGAAAACACCCCTTGCTGTGATAAAAATGTAGCAGTTCTCTGCTAATGAGAATAAGGAACGCTGCCTGCATACCTGCGTGCAAATTAGATTTCATTTCAGCAGCGTCAAAACTGTCGCCGCCTGGGACCCAGCATCTGCTTCACCTCCCACGAGAGAACTGCTTTGCTGTGGTTCAGATCACCTGCCCTGGGAAGCCAGACTCTCCGCAGCCGAATTTCCACACTGCTCCGTAAATCACATCTTCCACTGCCCCACCCTCACCCAGGCCATGAACTTCAGAAATCCTTTCACTGCGCCCTCTGCAACTCAAGGTCCATTCTTCAACTTTTCCTTGGTGCTTGGCTGGAGACCCAGTGGGGCTGTTTGCATGCATTCCTCTCACCACTGGGTCTGAGGCAGCTGGAAGGTGTCCTCTTGTTTCTCACTGACGCTTTCAGGCCATTCTCTCACTATTCTCACACCATCCTCTCCTGGGCTGTCTTCCATGACCCCTCGAGGTCATTCCCAGTCCTTCCATGAAGGTATTGGCTCTGGCTCACCACCACTCTCCAACACACCTCCTGCCATCATTCCTGGGATTTCAGTACCCACAGAAGGTCCTTCCAATATCGGGGACGGGGGCACCTCACCTGTGATGCTCTGTTGAATATCCTGATATAAAGTGGGGGGTGGGGTTGCAACTAGATTCATGATATGGACCTTCTGAAAGGCTGCGTATGTGATCGAAGGTATTATACCCCAGTTACTTAGCATTTAATAAACCAAATAAACACTAGGGTACGCATTTCAAACAAACACCCAACAGGAGTGAAAGAAAGTGAAATGGTCAGGTAGGAAGAGAAGTTCTGGTTAAGAGAGTCATGGGGTTTGCCCAGCTCAGCCACTGACTGGCTGTGAGCCTCGGGAGACACACATCTCCGGGGGCCTGGCTTTTCCCATCAGTTGAATGGGAGGAAGTGATGGGACTGTGGCCATTCTGAGGGTTGATGTCACTTCACAGGCGAGTGCTCTGGCCCTAGCTTGGAGTTCACATGCATCCCATGAAAGACTCTCTCTAATGCCTTTTCGGTTTTGCTCCTATTTTTGGTGCTTCACCTCTTCAGACAATTGCCTGGCTTGTCTTGTTGGCAGCATTGTGATTCCTCATTCATTTTTCTCCTATTCTAACAGAAATAAGCAAACCTATCATTCTAGGTCACCTGGATGACAAAAGGAGAACAGAAATGAATTGAACAGATAATCAACTCTAGCTTTTCCATTTTTCTGTGTCCACCTACTGGAATGATAGGTTATATGCGACTTATAACCCAGTAGAGTCTATTTCTTTTGAAGAACCTTGAACTTGGTGCCCCTCACGCTGTTTGCCTTCTAAAGTACATTATCTGGTAGCCTGACTTAGATTTAGAGCCAGTGATTAATCCGTCAACCGTTGAATTAATCCATCAATTCTTCAGCCTGCCTCAAAGGCTCCCTGGTTAGGACGATGCAAGAAATAGTCTAATCCTAACAGCAGCAGCCGCTATGATACTGTTATCTTTTATTAACAAGAAAAGAACTATTTCTATTCTGGGAGCATGGGCCAAAGATGTAGAATAGAAAACATGGCTTCTTTCCTTATTTGCATTCTTGATTTGAATTTGTATAATCACTTACTACAGTACCAGCCAATGGAAATAGGATGTGCCGTGGACCTTGATTATTCAAATAAAGATCAATCTTCTGGGCTACCGAGAGTCTGAACCCTTATTCTACATTTGGGAAATTTCCCACTGTGCCACCGACTGCGTAACTGTTCACCAAAGCCTTTTTCTTTTTCTCTTGGGTATTCAGCTAGACAGCATTTCACAGCTTCTCTTATAATTATGTCAATTCTTGAGGATAGACTGCAAGAGCAAATGACATATCCCAGGTCCCGGCCTGGCGCATCACAATCTTCCACACGATCCCCCCTGCTTGATACTAAAGCCCAGGGTGACCTCAAAAGCAGTATGCTGGGGAACAGGCAGAGCTTCCATTCGTCAGGAGCCCTGGTGGTTTGGAACAGAACCATCGCCCCACCACCTGCTCCCACTGACTGGACTCTGAGTATAAAACACACATCTGTTGTATCAGCCATGAGAGCTAGAACCTCACTGTTACAGCAGCTAGCAGGACTTCAACCAATGGACCATATTATGACTCTCAGGGAAAGCCGGTGATCACCTCCCACTACAGGAACTGGAAAGTCAGACACTTTCCCAGCCTCCCTTGCGCCTAGGGTACATGCATGTGATCTCAGATGTATCCATCAGATACACCATGAGCTGGTGACACAAAGAAGCAGGGCTCATGTGGAATGGATGCCGGAAGGGAGGCAGCAGCAGGGCATATCATCTAGTTTCCAGGGCCAGCCGCGTCCAATACCAGGGTCACGTGTTGATGACGTGAGGGTCGTGCCTGCGTCTACCAGCTGAAATGTGACCTCTTCATGGTGTGATGTTAGACATGTTTCTTGTCTGATACCCACCATGCCTGCTTCTCCAGCCTTCTCAGCAAAGCTATGCCCTGCCAGGATCTTCCAAGAAACCCTTCTCCTGCGTAAATTACCAGAGTTGATTTCTGTTGCTTGCAGCTAAGAATTCCTGTTGGTGCAAATGCATCCCATTCAGTGAGCGAGAGACAGGCGGACTTTCCTGCTCCCTGGTTTTGAGAGGTGCCTTCCCCTGGGGAGTCCAGTTATTTCCTGAGAAAGTCAGCCTCTGCTGGGAGCAGATTACGTTCCCACTGCTGGCTTCAGGAGGAGAACTCAGGCATCTGTATTTTGACTGCCCCAGGTTGTGCTGAAGTAGATTAAATTTGAACAAAATAAATCTTGCTATCTGGGAAAATAGGGAATGGAAATAAAAGTGAATGCCCAAGAAGTATCTTAGAAAACACTCCAGGAGGAGAAAGAACACCAGATCTTTCCTGGGAACACTGTACTATGTGTTGGGAAGAACAGAAAACGGAACAGTCATTTTAGGTCAACTGGATTCTTCCTGCAACAAAGGCACAATGTAGATTTTTCAAGCTGTAGATGTTCTCTCAGGGGTCCTGTGCTCCAAACCACAACCAGACTAGGTCAAAGAAAACACGTTGTGCAAGGGTGAGCGTTACTGGGGCAGCTCACCCGGCATTTTTCTTCTCAATATGTTGCTACTGTGCTTAAGCTACCCTCACAGTCGGCGTGCGTTTCTTCCAGGGTTGGCAGGAGGAGGGAAGGTAGACTTGCAGTAACGGGGAGACACTCCTGGGCAGTCTCACTTCACAAAACCCCAGCCTCTCTCCTGTGCCTGCCCGCGGGGCGTCAGTTCTGAGCCCCCTTCCATAGTTCAACCAATGAGGTGTCTGGGGTCTGGTATATTGGTGCCCGGTGAATCACGCAATGTGACAAAGCCCCTTTTCTATCACTTGAATCTGAGCTGACCTTGGGAGTGACTTTGGCTGATAGAACGCGTTGGGGGTGACACAGTGCCTGACCTGAAGGCTGGGCTGTCAGAGGCCTCGGAGGGCTCGTGTTTCCCCTTTTGGAACCCCGAGACCACCTGGTTGTGAAGATGGTGAGAATAGCCCACTAGAGGCTCAGTGGAGACCTGGAGACGAGCCACCATGACAGGGGTGGTAGCCAGCCCCGGACGTGGCCCTTGGACATTCCAGCGTGGCTCATCTATCAGCTGGATGCAGCTGTGTGAGTAACCGGGTGAGAGCGGCAGAGAGCTAAGCTACCAGCCAACTCACACAATCGTGAGAAAGAATAAGACATCCTTGTTGTCTTGAACCATTACATTTGGTGATGGTTGGTCGTGCTCCCCAAAATACTTGATTTGAGGTGAGACCAAAACATTCCAAGTGACAGATTAGGCAGAACCTCTCTTTTGTGAAATGAAGAGCTGGCAGACAAAGTGCTGCAAAGTTCTAGAATCTGATTAACTTTGAGCCGTTAAACTCAAAGGTCAGTTAAGTTTGCTAAAGGAGCTGTCAGCCGCATGAAACCTGTGATAGAAACTATAACTCAGATTCAACTAGGCTAACTTTGAAAGTTCTGCCTTTGAATTCCAGAAAAAAGGGAACACTCTCAAAATAGACGATTCTGTTGCATTACTGTATCACAGACACTTAATTTCCACCCCCTCCTGTGGCATTTTCTGGCATTTGTGCACAATTTTAGGGAAGCGCTGCTTCTCAAGTTCTGTAGAATCTGACTACTGCTCCCTCAGCCCAGTGACCTTTTCCAAAATAAGCTCCCTAAATTAGATTCCTAAAATTTGTAAGGGTGCACAGAAAGCACACCTAAATTGTGCAATGCACCACTCCAGAGAAATTCATTTAGGAATGGATAGTCACAAAACAATGCTTAGAAATTCTCATCCACAGAACCAAAAGACTCGGTCCTCTGTAGGGTAGGATATTAAAGATGTGAAGTAATGGCAATTTGTTCTCGGCTAAAAGATGCCCTTTGGTCACTGGGAGGTTCTGGCTGGCTATGGCCTGGCTCCGACTCACCTTTCTAGCATTATCTCTGATCCCTTCCTCCCAAATCACCTGGAAACCACATCTGGCTACTTCTTGCCTCTTTGTTATTACACCGGGTGTCTTTCGTCTCTCGACTGTGGCCTCTCCTCTGCCAAGCTGATCCGGTCTCATTCCAGGGCCCCTTCTCAGGTTCCTGTGGTGCCCCCCAAACGGCGCAGCCATGATACTCAGCTCACTGGTCACTAATTACTCGTTACCTGTCTGTCTTCTCAGCGAGGGTCCAAGTGCCTTAATTGGGGCCTTCACTTCTGTATTCATAGCACCCAGCCCAGTGCTTGACATATAACGAGTGCTGAATAAATGTCTCCTGAAGGAATACAAGGCGCCTAAGTCCAATTAGTACTGGATATATTCACTTGGATTACTCAAGGGCATTTTAAATTAAAATATCCGAAACGGAGCTCTTGACGACACCCCCAAATCAAAAGTTCTTCTCCTAATCCCAGGTTCCCAGTTTCAGTAAATGTGCCTCTCTCCACCCAGGCACCTGACCTAGAAACTGGGGAGTATGGCCAGCCCTCCCTATCCCCCCAGCATCCAGCCCTGCCTTCCCCACCCCCAAACCTCCCTGCTCTTCTGTGGCTCCACCATCCTCTGCCTGGGTGACTACAAGCCAGTCCTAAGTGGTCTCCCTGTTTCTGCTTTTGCCCCCCTCTAGTACATCCTCTACACAGCTACCCAAACCATCTCATAACGTGCAAATAAGCTCAGTCATTCCCCTTTCCAGGCACCCCTACAAGGCTCCCCATTATGCACAGAACAAAATGCAGTCCCACGTGACCTAGCCTCCAGCTTACCTGGTGCCAGCATGCCAGTTAGCTCTAGTCACCCTGGGCCTGCGGGTGCAGGAACCCTCTGAGGGGCTCTCGTCTCATCCATTCGGCACTTATAGGTTCCTGGCCGGGAACTTCCTTCTTCCTGTGTCCTCTAGAGGCCTTCCCTGACCATCCCATGTAACGCAGCAGCTCGTCACGCTCACCCCCTACAGTGATCATGGTCACAGAACCTCATCTACCTCCTTCACGGCACTTTCTCCAAGCCGTAATTAGTTTGCCCATTTATTTCCTTGTTACTTTCCATGCCTCCCAGGGAAGGTGAAAACCATCAGCGTGAGGCTCTTTCCAGTGAGGTACCCACTGCATCTCCAGCACTGGAACTTTGCCGGACACAGGGGAGGTATTAGGAAAACACGTATTGAACAAAGAAATAAACAAAGAGCAGAGAAGAAGGGACACGAGCACGCGTTATGTGCCACCTGCGTGCGCCACCATGTACGCCAGCATCTGATCAATGGAGAAACCGGGGTCAGACTTTCAAGATTCAGGACAACTCGGCAGCCACAAAGTGATGAGTGTTCATGCAGGGCCTGCATGTATCTCATCTCATTTAAATCACACAAGAGTGTTGTGAGGCAGCCATCCTTATTACACCCATCATTTTACAGAGACAGAGAAAGGCTCAGAACAACAAATGACGTGCCCACAGCACACAACCCCTGTGACCCACAGACCCAGGCTGTTTCAGGTCTGGCTGACTCCACATGCAGCCCACGCATGTCCCACGACTTCCTGTTGCTTCTGAGATTTTCCCAGAAGGTTTGAAACCGAAGGACTGACTTGCTCCTCCAAAGCTTTACACCAGGTTTCACGTTTCACTTTCCTGTCCCTTCAGACGGCTGGGGCTTATTTATATCAGAATACTGGACACAGGCAGATGTGGCAAGCCTCCTACTTCTCATTCTACAGGACAGGCATTCCATTCTTCCTCTTTAATGGTGACGTCTTATTAAAGCTTTGCATGATGATGAAGTCAAGCCACTGATTTCCCACAACTTCCACAATAAGGAGATCCTTACCTCGAAATTCCAGTCCTCGAAGTTGGAAGGTGACAAGCCCGTTTCCAATTTCAATCAGGTGAACAAAAGCATTGAGGTAATCTGAGGCCAAAATAAAGCAGTCACCAGAGCTGTAGCTCCCCCATCGACCAAGAATTAAGTCTCCACAGAGGGATTCCTGGAGGGCCCTTGTCAAGTGCTCATAAAAGATGGAATTGAGATTGTTGTCATCGTTCCCTAAAGACAGAACGAGAAACAGGCTCGGTGAATGCTCACTCCTATGTACGCAGACCTAGGAACAGTGAGTTGGCATTTCATTAAGGCTAAAATCAGACTTTTTAGATACTTTGCCCGTTTTAGAGGATTTCGTGAGACCCTCCAATTTGTTCCCTTTACACTTTTTTCTAGGCAATCTCAGCTACACAAATGGATTGAATTACTGTCTAAATGCAGAAAACTTACAGACTCATACCTCCAGCCGAGTCTTCTCATCTGAGCCCTAGACCTGTACACCTCCTTGTGTACTGACCGCCTTCCCTGGTACGTCTCGGACGCTCCTGACCTTCAGCATGTCCAAGCCAGGCCCCCCCTGTTCCCCATCTCAGTGAATGGCACCAACAGCCCGTCAGCCGTAACCCCGGCATCTTTGTTCCCATTCCTCGCACTCTCCATTTTACTTTCTTTTAATATTTTTCACATCTTTCTACCTTTCTCTAATTCCACTACCTCTAGCCTATTCCAAGCTACATTATTTCCCAAGTGGACAACCACAGTAGTCATGTGACTCACGTATGCACCTTCCCTGGGACGTGTTATCAAACCACACCAGAACAGCTTTACAAACTGAACAGCTGGACGTGCTACCCCAGACACCCTGGCCCCATTCCTTCAAGCCCGCTTCTCAGCGCTCTTAAGATGGAGATGAGACTTCTTCACATCACCTGTAATAGGGTCTCATATACTTTACCATCCACAGGAATAAGCTGGGATGGTCCTGAGCCAACACAGGATATGTGGCCCCACGAGACGCACCTGCTCCTGCTTCTGTCTCCATCCTCACCTCACCCTGTGGGCTCAGCAACACAGAACTGGCTTCCGCTGAGTGACTCATGTACCGCTTCGCACCCTCGGCCTTGGCCGACACTGATCTTTCTGCCTGGGTTTCTCTTCCACACCTCTCCAGTTTATTACCATACTATTCTCTGGACCTCAGCTCTATCACCACTTATGGAAACTTTCTCCGACCACTTGGCTGGGCCAAATCCTCTGCTATCTCCCGTTGTCACCATGATCCTGTGCTTTGAAGCACTTGTTACAATTGGACTTTGACTTTTGTTTTCTTGTGTGTATATATGTGTTTATGATTATTTGATTAACATCTGATTTCTCCAACGCACCATAAAGTGAAGACAGATCTATGTCTATTTCGCTTAATTTTATATCTCAACCCTGACAGAATTCCTAACATGGAGTGGGGACTAACTAAGTATCCGTTGAATTGTAGATAACACCATAGATTGCACAGTTTCTCTAAGAGAAATTTTGTTAAGAGCATACCCGTTAAGTACTCAAAGTCACTGGAGTATAATTTATAGACAGGAAACAGCATCTCTCTCTATATGCTATAATGTAGATAATTATTGCTAGCATTATATATTATGTACAAATATGTTATATATTATATGACTATAGACATAAATTATTAAATATACATGCCATTTATTGTGTTTAAATTATATATGTATATAAAACTCCGATCTACTAAGGGCTAGTTCATGCAGAGCGAAGTTCAGTCTTCTGAGTGAATCCTATAATTCTCGAACAATGCCGACAGCCAAGTAATCACCCCATAGAAAATGCATCTGAGAGGCCGCCATGCTGCACACAGCGTGTTCTGTCTTGTTGCTGAGCACAAGTCCCTGGCGTGTACTGCAGTTTGTTTATTCACTCACCAGTTGAAAAACATGTGGGTTGTTTCCCGTTTGGGTGATTATGAGTAAATCCACTAAAAATATTCACGAACAGAAGTTTGTGTGCACACAGTTTTCATTTCTCCTGGGGAAATCCCTAGGAGTGGCACTGCCCAGCTCCAAAAGGGCTGTACCCTTATTGCATCCTCCTCCCTCTCCCTCCATGACTGAGAGTCTGGCTCATTCTGCCTCCTTGCCAGCAATTGGTGTGGTCAACTGTTTGTTTAATTTTAGCCATTCTTACTGGGTGGGTAAATGATGACACCAAGGGAAGAGTCCAGGAAGGATATAGCAAAGTGATGGAGTGATGGGTTGCCTTGCTTCACAATGGAAATCCAGGGTTTGTGTGTTTGGGGGAGCGTAGAATTTGGGGTTCCTGGTGTACTTCCCTTATCTCCCTGCTGAGCCCTGACTCCTTTTGCCCCCTCCATTGGATCTCAAATGATGAAGGATAGAAACGTTTTTGAGAAGAACGAATAAACTGGGAAATCCTCCTGGATTCTGGTCCTGTGGCTGGAGGAAGTACTGGGAGAGACATTTGCATGCAACTTTTATTTTAGGAGAATCTTTTCTTTGGGGAGTACATTCTGGTTCTGGAAAGCATAATGCTGCCCAGAAGAGAAAATGCCTGAAGCAAAACTCAAGGCTCCAGTCTAGGCTGCCTACTGGAGGGCGACAGAGATTCAGGGAGGTAGGTCGAGATAAATAAACACTGTGGCTGAACAGGGCTCCCTCCCATGGGAACCGAAGCACGACTGGGGGGACAGGAAGGTAAAGACTGACCCCAAGGGTACCCATATAAGTGTGCCGATCCACCTCCAAGCAATATAAGGTCATACTACCAAATTATGAAGTTCATTGCTAGGCATTCATGACAGTTAAAAGCTGAATTGAAATTAGTATATTTATAAGCTAATTATGATTAATGGAAAGAAACTGTTCTACAGGCTGAGTCATGTCATATCATCTGATAAAGTATCTGTGTGCTTGATTTCCTATGCAGAGGAAGCCTGCCTGACCTGCCATTATACTCATTTTCTACGATGAATCAGCTCACATCCCGAGACACTAATTAGAGATTACTTTGAGTCTCTGGCACTTCTAAAGGAAGGGCCTGAATGACAGAATTACCTTTTGCTCAATTGTTCAAACGATTTGACGTTTAAATAAAACAGTTTAACCCAGTAAAAGTGGAGATCTTCTCAGAACACACTGACCACAAATTAGGTTAAAATGACACAAAATTCTGAATAATTACAAGCATAATGCACTCACAAAACCGTCCTTATGCCTAATATCAATGGCCCTGCGATGTCATCGAGTCCCACAGCTACACTTGAGAGATTTTTGTACCCACCCCAAGCTGTACCGACATAAAGTTCAAAAAACAAAACAAAATAAAAACTCTCTGTCTAGCTATTTTAAAATTTCAACTTATGATTTCAAATTAATCATGTATATGCAATTCAATTACAGATAATGAGCATGATACAATTCTTCCCAGACAAAATTGTTGGCACAGGGGAAAGTGAGGTGGATAAAAATAGAGAAGTTCAAATTTGCATTCTGATATGAGGAAAAAAGAGGTAGAATGTTTAAGAATTAGATACAGTATGGAAAGAAAAAGAAGTAAAATAATTTTCTAGCAGGTAAATCCTTCCATAGATAATAAATGCTGAACGAAATTTCTGAAGACTGCTGGATCGTGGATCCCGGAATGGCTTGCCTTTGAGGATATTACATGCTGATATTATTCCAAAGAATTATTTTTTTTTTTGGCTAAAATACCAAGGTTTATAGTGTGTATTGGAAATTTATCATATGCAATATAAACAGGCTTAATTAACAGAGACGTTCAATTCATTATTTATAATCAATTCTAAATAATGGAGGAATGAATTTCCAAACCAAATGAGCTTTGGAGTCGGCATATTTACCAAGACACGCGTTGTCTCCACAATAATTAAAAATAGCGAGTACTTAATTCCCTTTTTGGATTGAAGGAACCCATCTATATGACAACATAAATAGTCTTTAAAAAGAGGAGGAAGATATCTTCTTACCTGGATCCCTTTCAATTTGGACTGCCAGTCTCGTGTTGGAATTATCCATGCGCCTCGTACTAGAAGGGGCCACAAAAAGGTGAAAGGTCATGCTTCGATCTGTACAGGTGAGAGAGCTGGTTTATACAATCAGCTGGGTGAGTGGGAAACGCAGGGGAGATGGAGCTCACATATTACGATGTCCACTCCAATCTAATGATGGAGGGAGGGTCTCATGGTAAAGAAGAGAGGAGAACATACAAGGAACACATGGTGGGGGAGAGATAATGAGTTCTCTGGATGAGACAATGGCCTTGTGCCTTGTCAATTGGGAGCACCTGATTCAAACACTAACAGCAAGCACTTGAACCGCCCGCGGAATGCCAGTCACTCCGGAACTTGAGAGCTGGGCGCACATAAGCGTCTTTTCAATCTGATTCCAGAAAGTCATGGGGAGTAGTCTAATATTTGCTTTCAAGAGTTGGGTGCGTACTTACAGGCCTTTCTTAGGTTAAACCACAAAAAGGAAAACAGCTCTTACCGACTTAGGAGAAGACAGATTGTCTGTAGCCGTGGTAACAAGTGGTCACCAGTACCAGTTTTAAACCTCTTCCATTATAACTCACCTCAGTTCACAACTTTTGAAAGCCAGCCAACCCATGGTGGCCCTTTGCTTCTAAACGTCATCCAGTGAGGGACAGACTCACTCCAGACTTCTGACGGGTGAAAGATCTACAATAGTTTCCCCGAGTAACTGCCTGTGCAGATGGCATCACCCCACTGATGCCTCTAAAACTTCACCAATCCCAGCATGGAACATGTCCCCAAAACCCTTTATAAGTGCCACGGTCTGCTGTGCTCAGAGAGACTGTGCCTGACTAGCTTTGTCATTCCAGTTCAGATATTGAGTGGCGGTCTCATCATCCTTTGAAGTATGGCATGAAATTGATGTCGACCATACGAAGTTGATGATATTCAACTACTTATGACCTACAAAAAATGGCAATTTCATATGGTTAAACCTACCTAAGCCATGAATAAACGGCTTTCACTGGAAATACATCACTGAACATAGGGTTCCACACACATTTGAATATAACGAGGGTCCAACTAATATCTGGAAAAGCTGATCTCGGCAGGCCTGTCCTCTGTCACTGCTCACTCGGCCAGCGGCCTTTTCTGCTCCAACCTCACGGGCCTTTGGCTGGGTGTTCAGCACGCCCAGGCCTCCTTTTCCTCCCACCCCTCTCTCCTCTGCATCTTTTGCGACTGCTGTGTCCGCCACTCCCTCTCCAATTCCACACACTTTTCCTTCTTGACTCTCATCCTTCAAATCAGCTCAAGTCTCACTTTCTCAGCAAAGCCGCTCCAGGTCAGCTCCACGCATCACATGCTCTTTCGCGCAGCGTGCCTCTTTTGGGGAGCATGGTTAACACCACTAATAATAATGGCATTATTATATGTCTAAGTATGCCTATTTACTATTATGCCTGTTAGCTAATTTTTTATTATTATTATGTCTCATTATTAAATGAGTAATTACAAGGAAGTAAGTAGCACTTACTTGTGCAAGTACTTTCCATGTATTAACTCATATCTCCACAACTACTTTCTGAAGAAGGTACTGTTGTTATGCCCATTCTCACGGAGAAGTAGTCGGACACACAGTGCGATGAAGTCAAGGTCACCCAGCTAACAGGTGGTAGAGCCAGGCTGAGGCCAGGCAGGCTGGCTCTGGAGCCTTTGCCCATGCCACATTTATTTCACTATACCTGTCTCTTACACCAGAGCCTAAGTATCACGAGGCAAGCTCTGGCTCACAACTGGCGCACGGTAGTCACTCAGTAAGTCTTTGTTGAATGAAGAAATGAATAGTCAAGATAATGCTGCATCTAAAGTTTTTCTCTCTCATGATACCTGCTAAGAAGAAAGGAGAGCCACTGCTACGAGATGACATTTAACCTCGATCATTGACAGACTATGATTTAACAAATGACGAACGCTTGTTGGTAATGGTGTTTAAGAAGAAACCACCAAATGCAGACTTCTTTTGTGAACTTGTCTCTTGGAAATCAGGACAGATAAAAAGATACTTAGATGGAACTGTAATTTGAATAAACGAAAAGGTCTGTTTTCAGAAAAAAGTATTCTCTTTTCCGCATACGTCTCAGATATTCCAGAAGCACCTTGGCACCACTCTGTTTGACCTTGGAGTTGGTGAGAAGGAGTAGTCTCACAAAGGCCGTTAACCCAGCTCGCTGTCCTATCACTGCTTCAGTTTTCCTCACAAATACCCTCAGACCAGCTTTGAAAATAAAAGAGCCAGGATGGCAGAAAATAAAGCGAACAACAAAAGTCTTTCTAATGAAAGCCGAAATCCCACGTGGACAGAGCTAGTCCCTAAATGGAATTTTAATTTCACCTTAAGACCCAGGACAAATGGAATTTTCAGCAGCGGAATAAACAATTTTTAAAGTGGGACTGAGCCGAAAGAAAGTCATTTACCAAACTCCTTAGGGAATTAAAACACCTTCTAAAACTACGTTAACTGGAAAGCTATCTTTTCAAAAAGCTATGCAATACAGAGTTAATTCTGACCTGCCGTCCCTAAGCTAAGCTGCCTGTGCACCCTGGGACTTCCGGCTCTCCACCAGCCTCGAAGCATGTGAACTTCAGCCACATGGGTTCATTTGAGCTCGTCTCCACTGCTTTCCTCCTGTAAACCTGGTGCTTACCATTCAAAGGTGCTAATTAGCTCAGTAATTGGATTTCTGCCTTAACTGTCCTATTGCATGAACATCAAATCTGCTGCTCAGAGAAAAGGGGGGGTTATATCTCACTCCCCAGTCTCAGGGGGAGTGCAGATGCTGCTACGTGTTTGGTGAGCAACTGCATGTACCCTTCTTAGCCCCTGCTTGGCAGTCATGGTGAATTGCTAGGTGTCCTGAAGGCCAGAGGCCAAGAGTCTGGTAATAAGTCTTTCCAGATAAGCTGACTTACTCGAAAGCCTCCCTCCCTCATGTTGATATGGAATGCAGATGGCAAAGCGTTTCCTCCCTTTGAACTTTGCCTTACCACCTCCTGACCTGTGTCCCGAAGTCAAACACCTTCTCTTATATGGCTTCATCTGAGGAGCTTAAATAATGTAACAATAATTTAATTCTGCGTCACATTTCCATATGGTAGAAGCATTCCATTTTTGATGGGGAAGTATGACTGGCTGGGGTGAGAACCCCAAGATGGAATTCTATTCCTGGACAGGACAGCCTCAGCGAAAACTGGACAATGACAAGGCAGCAGAGCTTAAATAGAAAAATACTGACTCCACTGAAGTGGAAAATATACATAAGATTACCCGGGTTTGTTTTTCATCTTTGATTTTGGCTGCCACCGACAACCATATTAGTTCTTGCAAAGCCAGTGGTGCTCTTCTGGCTGCTGAATGACCATGCATTTCAGTGACTTGGCACTAAGAGGCATTTCCTGAGGAAACGGTGCCGTACATCTGGCAGGGTGGGCTCTGCCTGAGGTCAGCCAGGTGACAGCCAGTCTTGCTACCACATGGGAGGTCTGGTTTAGTTGTGGTTTCCCAGTACTTTAGCGGGTAGCTGTTTGGAATCCCAAATTAAAGGTGTGGCATCTTTGTCCACGTAGCCACCATTCCATGGGCCTGGGCTCTGATTTCCTTTCCATTTGCTCTTCAAGACCATAAGCAAAGCTCAGTTTGGCTGTTCCTTCTTCTGGGCCAGCAGATGCTCTTGGCATGAAAATGGGTGTAAGTGCTGGGTGTTCGCCTTCTAGATTTTGGCCTGAATTCCTCAGTACGTTGATAGTTTTAAGAAAGCTGTTGTTTTTTTCTTTATATTTTATCTTTATTTTTTCTTAGTTTCCTTCAGTAGGGAAAGTTGGTTTTGATTACCCAGCACGTTGTTAACAGAAACTGAACTATTGTAGTTTGTAGGAAATATGAGAAGAGGGAATTCTTTTTAATTGCCTAATATATAATCAGTGTGTCTCAATATTCCATGGGCACTTAAAAGGCATACCCCATTTTCTGTGTGTGTATTTATGTATGTGTGTGTGTTCTGTAATATATATTAGAGCTACATTATTAATTATGCTATTTAGGTCTCCTATATCTGTACCTAATTTTTGGTCAGTTGGTTCATCATGAACAGCAAAAAGTGAGAGTTCATTTCCTACCATGACTGTGTTTCTATTTCTTATCAAATTTCCTTTCATCTTTTTCTTTATAAATTTTTCTATGTGAATTAATGCATTGATATTTATAGCTTATATTTTTACCGTGAATTTCAGTCTTCACCACTATAATTGTTCTTGATCTTAATGATTTTTTTTTATCCCAACTTAATCTTTGTTTAATAGTAAACTACAACCTCTGCTTTCATTTGTTTACATTTGCCTAAAATTTTTACCTATTCTTTTATTTTCAAGTTTTCACGTTAACCTTTTTCCTTGTTATGTCTTTGCATTTGGTGTGCAGACATTATATATTCATCACATTCTGTCTTCATAGTTTATACTGTTACCTAATTTTATTGTTTCTTTGCTTTCTGAACACATTATACTATGGTCTGATTATAAAATCATAAAGAATGCCATGAACCACTCTGTGGCAATAAATTTGAAAATTTAAACAAAATAGGTAATTTCCTATAAAAGTATAACATACTAAAATCAACTCAAGAAGAAATCAAAGAGCAGAATATACAAATAACTATTAAACAGATGAAATCAGTAGTTAAGTAACTACCCACACATAAGAAAATGCAAACATCTAACAAGAATGATTTACCAAAGAAGAAAGATGAAGGGAAGAGGAAGAGAGAGAATGAAGAAGGGGTGAGACAACGCAAATAATTATATTGGAAAATAGTACACCTATACATACGACTGCACTGTTGTGTCTGAAAGTCTTCCATCAGTCATGCGACTACACTTAGGAGGTTAGTAGTGCTCTGAAACTTCATTATTGTGTGTGAAGAAATGTGGGTTTATTTTTGTTTATTGTAGTCATGACTTGTTAGATTCCTGAATCTAAGGATTCATGTCTTGCATCAATTTTGAAAAATTTATATTATATTCTCTTGAAATTATGTTTCTCCCTGTTTGCTTTATGCCTTCTTCCGAGAACTCCTTCTAGATTTGTAACTGGCGGCTTTCATTCCACTTTTCATGTCTCTTCAACTTTCTGGAATAGTTCCGCATCTTTATCTTTCTTTGTTGCATTCTGCTCAATTTTCTTAGACTGCTTTCTTGTTGTGTATAATTGACTATTTAACTTATGTGTTATACATTTAGTGCCTGTACCAATTTATTTTTATAAGATCTATTTGCTCCAGTTTATCACTTTTTCATAGTATCTCAACCTTATGGTTTTATTTCTTTTTAGATGACTTTTCTTTCTAAATATATGTCCAATTTATTTGTGCAATTATCTGTAGCTTTGGAGGGTCTAAATCTGTTGGTTATTTGATTGGCTGGCTCTTGTTCAAGATAAATGTCTTTCTCCTGTGTTTTGTAGTTCAGACTGAGAGCTCATTTCCACTGAGTGTTTAACTGGGATTATGTCCTTTCACGTTTGCTTCTGTCAGTTACTCTAGGGGTGTTATATACCACTACCATGTTTAGGTACTTTCTCAACTGGAGGATTTCCAGATGTGGGTAGTGTGATTTTGAACTGCAGACCCACATTTCCAGGGGGACTTTCTCCCATCTGGACTCTGGCTGACACAGTTGGGCTTCTGTGTCGTTTTCTGTGTTAGACACTCCACTCCTTTACTGAAGGGGAAGCCTTCAGGGTTTTGGCTTGATGTGGAAGTCACAGCTCCAACTCCCTGCCTCTGTGGGACTCATCACCTAGCCTGGCATACATTTCTAAATCTCAGCCCCTAGGTGACTGAGACCTACAACCTTGACCATCTCCCACCCCCACCCTTCCCAGATAGCAACAGTGATTTGGCTGTTTTCTGCTCCCTCTTCGTTTCTAGGCCTTGGGAATTTTCTGACTTTCTTGTCATGCTCAAATATGAATTGAAATGAAATTCTTACTATCTATCATTTCCCTGGAACTTGTAACAGGAGGAAAAGTTTAGAACTTCTCTAATTTGCTCTTTCTCTGGAAATGAAAATTTCTAAATCAGATTTTTATAAAAGAAAAAATATGTTCCAGTTATACAACTTTCCAAAGTAATTCATTTTTTAATTTAAAAACTGAATTCAAGTTCTCCATCTAACGCTTATAAAGCCTGCCAAGCTTTATACCACCCTCTGCATGAGGAGCCTATCATAACTGATTTTGAATCAGCCTTTTTTGTCTCTGTTTATATTATCTCAACTCTTTTCTGGTCCGTTCTACTCTCCTATGGAGAAACTATGAAATATACTTAGTAACTGCACTGTGTAGCCTACCTAAAGGTAAATTTCTGGGATTCTATGTAAGTCTGTATGTGTGCTCACATGCAGCCATCTAGGCATAATGAGGCAATTCTCTTAACCACTAATGTTACTGTGAAAAGTCTATCTGAGGCCTGTGGTGAAAGAATCCCTCATATATTGTACCCACCACATAACGTTCTCATAATACCATACAATATGCAGTACAAGGAGCTAAGCATGAATAAATAAACAAATAAATACAGCTTTATTGTATTCTTCTGGGAAGATGGAGTTGATATGCTTTTGCTTGTTTCTCCACTAAGTATAATCAAAACTCTGGATATGATATTTTAAAAAACAAACCCAAAAAAGAAAACAACAACAAAAAACCCAACACCTTCTAAAAGGTAAAGACAAGGCACACTACCTAAGAACCTCAAGACCCAAGGAAGGACACTGAGGTCAGCTCCCTTGGTTTTATTTTTGCCTCTTATATTCCCAAAACAGGCACCCAAACAGAAGCAGCAGCAGCAAAAAAAAAAAAAAAAAAAAAAAAAAAAAAAAAAAAAAAAAAGCAAAAAGCCCCAACAAAACCCTGCTCTTTCTAGTCTAACATCCAGTAAAGGGACAGCCTCCCAAGACAGAAAAGTTTTAGAGAACAACCTCTCTGCTGTAGCCAACATCACAGAACAAACTGTGGCCCCGTCCCTTCCCACACCAGCAAAGGCTGAGTGGGGAACCAGACTTCCACCCTGCCAGGCAGTAATAAGGTGCCCCTTCTCCACCTGCTGGGACGGTGTCCAAAGGGCCTATTAGAGAGGTTAGCTTTTCCTAATTGCCCAGGGGAAGGGGGCCACAGTGGGAGCGGTAATGAAGTACTCTTCCAACCCCTCCCTTCTCGGAACTCTCACTGAGGGTCTAGTGGGGTGCCTGAACTCCTACCCTGACAAGCACACAAGGAACTCCATCCCATTTCAGTGTCAACAGAGGCAAAGTGGGGAACCCAGACCTCTAACCCCACCTGGAAGTCACAAAACAGTGGTCCCCCTTCTCCTCCCAGAGTGGTGTCAGAGAAAGCCAGTTGAAACAAATGCTTAAAATAATATCCAAAGTCTCATAACATAATACCCAGAATGTTCAGATTTCAACAGAAAATTTATTGTCATAAGAAACAGGAAAATCTCAAACTGAATGATAAAAGACAACAATAGATTGCAACAGTGAGATGACAGTATTATCTGAAAAGATTTAAACTTAACCATTATAAAATGCTTCGATGAGCAATTAAAAAGACTTCTGAAACAAATGAGAAAATTGAAACTCAGCAAAAAAAATAGAATGTCTCAGCAAAGAAAAATAGAACATATAAAGAACAGAATAGAAATTTTAAAAAAGAGGACAGAGAAAAGAATCAATGAACTAGAAGACAAAATAATAGGTATTACATAATCTGAGTAACAGAGAGAAAATAGACTGAAAAAGATTGAACGGTCGCAAAGGCCTGTGGGTCTATGATGATAAATTAACATTCTTGTCATTAGAGTCCCATAAGGAGAGGAGAAATTGGAAATAAATTCAAAGAAATTCACAAGAAAGATCATAGTCAAGTTTCTAAAACCAAAGCCAAACCAAACCAAACAAACAGAAAAACCCACACACAAAACATCTTGGAAGCAATGAGAGAGAAAGGACAACTTACCTACGGGGACAAATAACTTGAATAAAAGTGAATTACTATTAGAAATCACGGTGGTCAGAAGGAAATGGCACATTTTTTAAGTGCTGAAAGAAAATAACTATCCACCAGAATCCTATATCCAGTGGAAATATCTTTCTGGAATGAAGAAGAAACAGGTTTTCTCAGGTGAAGGAAAACTAAGAGAAATAGTCAAGAGGAGATTTATCCTAAAATAATAGATAAATTCTTAAAAAGACACAATACAAGAATGAACCATGGAACACCATCGTAAGCAAACATATGAGCAAATAGACATTTCCTTTCCTCACGTGTCTTCTAAGTTACAGTTTATGATTGAAGCCAAAATTATGCAACTATCAATGTGGGTCTTCATGTATGTAGATAAAATATTTCTAGCACTCTATTAGAAATGGAGAGAGTAAGAGGGCATGGCAGGGAGGTAAGGTTTCTGAAATCACTTGAACTGGTACAGTGACAATACTAGCCGACTTTGATAAGTCCTTTATATATAATATGTACAATGCCTAGAGTAATTGCTATTGATACATGGCATTAACCGTGAGTTTTTCCTAGGTGCCTTTTATCAGGTGAGGACATTCTCTTTTATTCCTAGTTTGTTGAGTGTTTTTATTGTTGAAGAGTGTCATATTTTGTTACATGATTTTTCTGCATCAACTGAGATGCTTGTGTTTCCTTCTCTGCATTCTATGAATATAGTACATTACACTGATTTTTACATATTGAACCCCTCTTGCATTCCTGGGACAAATCACACTTGATCATGTTATGTAATCCTTTTCATAGGTTGCTGAATTTAGTTTGCTACTACTTTTCGAATTCTTTTGCATATATATTCATAAGGGATATCGGTCTAAGTTCTTCTTTTCTTGTGATAACTGCCTGACTTTGGTGCCAGGGTAATAATGGCCCCACAGAATGAGGTAGAAACCATTCCTTCCTCCACTGCTTTTTTGGAGATTTGAGAAGGATTGGTGTTCATTTTTCTTTAAATATTTTATAGAATTCACCAGTGAAGCCAACGGGTCCTTGGCTTTTCTCTGTTGGGTTTTTTGATTAATAATTTATTCTCTTTACTGGTTATAGGTTTATTCAGATTCTCTATTTCTCCCTGTCAGTTTTGATAGTTTGTGTGTCTTTACTGATTTCTCCAGGTTTTCTAATTTGTTGGCATACAATGATTTATAAAACTTCCTTATAACCCTTTTAATTATGTAAGGTTGGTAGTAATGTCACTTTTTTTGTGATTATAGTAATTTGAGCTTTTTTCCTTCCTTTTTCCCTTCCTTCCTTCCTTCCTTCCTTCCTTCCTTCCTTCCTTCCTTCCTTCCTTCCTTCCTTCCTTCTTTCCTTCCTTTCTTTTGTCATTCCAGGTAAAGGTTTATCAATTTTATTAATCTTTTCAAAGAACCAATTTTGGGTGTTATTTATTGTTTTTATATCCTGTAATTTCATTTATCTCTACTATAATCTTTATTATCTCCTACTGTCTGCTTGCTTTGAGTTTAGTTTGTTTCTTTTTCTAGTTTCTTACAGTGGAAGATTGGGTTATTGAGTTGAGATTTGTTTTTCTTATTTTTAATGCAAACATTAACAGCTATGATTTTCTGAACCCTGATTTTGCTGTATCCCATATGTTTTAACATATTATAAGTACCTTTCTGTGTTATGTTAAATACTGGTATATAAAATATATAAAGAACTCTCATGACTCAACAGTAAAAAAACAAATAATCCAATTAGAAAATGAGCAAAAGACATGAACAAACACTTCCCTGAAGACAACATCCCAAAGGCAAATAATTCAGGAAAAGACGCTGAACCTCATGAGCCATCTGGGAAATGCCAATGAGAACCACCAGGAGACATCACTGCATACCTGTCACCTCGGCTAAAATAAAAGGTAGTAAAAACGCCAGTGTACTGCCAAAGGAGTGGAGACACTCGATCTCTCATGCCTTGCTGCTGGGGATGTAAAATGGTGCAGCTCCTCTGAGAAAAGTTTGGCAGTTTCTTAAAAACAAACAAAGAAACAAAAACAACTGCCATATGACCCAGAAATTGCATTCCTGGCCATTACCCCCAGCAAGGGAAGATTTATGTTCACACAAAAATCCATAGAGGAATGTCCACAGCTTTATCCATAACCACCCAAACCTACAGAGAGTCTGGATGTCCTGCAGTGGCTGAGTTGTTACAGATTACAACACGCCCATTACCATGGGATACCACTAAGCAAAGAAAAGGGGCAAACTCGGGACACATACAGTCACCTGGACGAATCACACAGCCACTGGATTAGGCTGCATGCAAACAGCCGATCCTACAGGTTAAATATTGTACAGTTCCATTCGTGGACCATTCTTACAATGACAAAATCAGAGGCATAGAGAACAGATTAGTGGTGGACGGGAGGTAAGCAGAGGGTGGGGGCAGGAAGGACGAGTGTGTGTGATATGAGGGCACCTCGAGAGATCTGTGTGGCGACGGAAACTTCCTGTGTTGTCACTGTGTCCACATCGATATCCTGGTTGTGATAATTCTGCACGATGTTAACACCTGTTAAATGGGTACAGGGTACATGGTGGGGAGCTCTCTACATTATGTCCCTCAAATGCATGAGAATCTGTAATTACCTAAACAGTTTCATCAAAAAAATCTCCACAGCTAGGAGGCCTGAATTTAGTGACTTGAATGCATTCGTGGGCAATTCTCATCTCTGATCCTAACTTGCCTGCATCTCAAATTAAGATCGCTTGTCCCATTTCAGCCAAAAAACCCCAAGAGGATCCAACATTTCAAATACAGGATATGAAGTCCAACTATTCATTCACTGTAAAGTCATGAATATTCAGGGTTGAAAAGTGTATCTTCTCTTTCTGCAAATGCAACTAATAAAAATAGTAGTAAAAAAATTCAACTTGCATGTGGTTGGTCAGAGAGTCAGCCAAATGGAGAACTGATTAAATAGAGAGGCAGAGGGTTATAACCGATTCGTAAGGATAAAGTCTCAGGGTGCTGCTGGTCTGTTCCAAACCAGGTTTAACAAACTTAAGGTTTTGACTCCTGGGTGCTATATCTTTCTGGTAAAAAGAGGCCCAATATCACTTATTTGATAGTGCCTTATGTAGAGTTGTGGGTGAAATTTCTCCTGGAGATGAGGACATGTTTACTTTTTTCTTAGTTACCAGAATTTGGGTCAAGATGAGCAAGATGAGCCCCCCACCCCCAGCAAAAGGAAACGGCAGTCACTGATGATGAGAACTGACAGCTACCGTGTTTCCCCAAAAATAAGACCTAGCTGGACCATCAGTTCTAATGCGTCTTTTGGAACAAAAATTAATATAAGACCCGGTCTTATTTTAATATAATATAAGACTGGGTATAATATAATATAATATAATATAATATAATATAATATAACATAACATAACATAACATAACATAACATAACATAACATAATATTATAATTAATACTGGGTCTTATATTAATTTTGCTCCACAAGACACATTAGAGCTGATGGTCCGGCTAAGTCTTATTTTCGGGGAAACACGGTACTTGTGCAGCGACACTTGGCCCTAATGAGTTAACTTGGGTCCTTCGGTTTTGTGGCCACTTGTTTCAGGAGACAGAGCAGCTTGAGAAGAAAGACGTTCTCCAAACATGACGCCATTACCACAGGGTGCCGTTCTGCTGTCGAGCGATGACGTGGAACTGAATAAAATGACACTAGCAATGTCTCCCGCCGAGACTGACCCCACCTTCCCTCTGCTATTTTATTTACTCTCGAAGCACATGCTTTGCTTGCATTCATCTTAAAATCTGTTACAAATCAGGTCTAACTTAGACGATGCTCCTGATTCTACAATCATCTTGAGGCATCTTATCAAATCAGTTACACTGACTAAAACTCTAAATGAAGGAACGCCTTATATGGAAGTGTGACATCTTATGTTTCCATTTGTCATGGTGGCGTGCCTTGTGCAAAATAACTTGGCCTGGAAACACTACACTAACGGTAAGGCAGGGGGTCTCCCAAAACAGGACAGCAACATTAATAAATTATAAACCAAGTTGGTAACAGAAATCAGGCTTATTGACTTATATTATATGAAGGGTATAAAGGAGAGGATCACTTAATTCTTCTGAACCCTGGTTTTCTGAGTGCATAAAAACAGCAACTAACCATAGACCAGGCCTTTTGGTAGGAAATTAACACAGACTCGTGCCTATGACGGCCTTCTGCAAAACTAAAGAAAGAATCACTTTAGCCAGTAACAGTCTGGTCACCCGTGGGAAGGATGAGTGACACTGGGTGAACAGAAAATAATTTTGTCACTGCACCAGGACGTCTGGGTATAGATTTTTTTTAATGGGAAAAAAGGAGTAGTATTTTTTTATCCTGACAATGTTTTCAAATTTGATTTTTCAAACACGAAAATAGATTGTGTGGAATCTTGGCTCACAGGGGCTAGAGTCAACAGAAAATGAGTTCATTTGTCTCTGCCAGCCGTCCTCCAGATGCCCTACCTTTTCCCCAAAACGGGTTCTTTGACAGTGGTGAGAAACCTGCTAGAAGTTTCCACATGGTTCCCCTTTATCAATGATAATTTTAACTAGAAAGCTACAGTTCTATCATTTTGGATTGCTCTTAAAATTAGGCTGTTGAAGAACTTCATTTTCTACCCATTTTTCTTTAAAACCCACTAAGAACTTTATCTTCTTTCTTTCTCCCAAAACTCAAAGTATACCTTCTCTCTAAAGCCTTCCATCTCTAGGAAAATAAGCTCAACTATACAACATCCAAAACATATAATTTTTTAAATGTAACATAGTAAGACATGACAAAATGGAAAAGGAATTTAATACATTAAATTGTCTGTATTTTTATCAAGTAATATATTTTTTTCCTCATTCTCCTGCATGTGATTTTTTTTTTTCCATTACTGGTCATTTTTTATTAAAAAAAACTTGACGGGGGGTATCAGTCTACTTAATTGTGTTTATGGAGAGAGGCAGACCCAGCAATCCAGACATGAAAAAGCATTATAAGCCCTCCGGAGTGGTAGTGATGGCAGAATGTTTCCAAAGTGACAAGAAAAAAAGAGCATGGCTTCCTGTGTTCACATAACACATTACTTTCGTTAATCAGTCAACAGACTGGGCCCCATGAAGCAGCAACCGCACGCGAAGCCCGAGCCAGGGCTTGGCTTTCAGTAAAGTAGGATTAAAGTCAGCCTTGGAAATATGCTCAGGGAAAGCAGATGAAAGAAGCCCCACCTGATCACCAGAATGCAAGGAGCGAGTGTTAATGTAGAGCCTCAAATACAAAAGTGGATTCGGACCCAACGTGGCCTCCGTTAGGGGAGAATGTGGCCGGGACACCCATCCATACTGAGTGTGGGCCGATCACAGGGGAGACCCTTTAAAGTGCCTCCATGTGCACCACGTACACTCAAGCCACGGAGTAAAAGGGTTTGAGACGATGCAGATTTAATAGCTGACTATTTCCCGCCTCCCTTTGTTTAGAATAAATCAATCCCCTCTCCAACACTTCCTTAAAAGCTGGAAAAGCTGAGACCCCCTGCTCGGCCTCCTGCTGTACTAGACTTACACTCCCAGCACCATCCATCACCCTGACTCCGTCACAAAGCTGCACTCCTGGGTGACCTTGATGTGTCGAGTCAGCTGCTCCAGACGGCTGGGAAGCAGGTGGGCAGTTTGGACGCCATCCTGCAGGCGCACGGTCAACTGCACGACTTGGCACTTTTCAAATTCTTTAACTGCTCAGCAAAATGTAATAGGACCCCGAGTGGAATCACGCTCCACGCATACTGAATGAGCTCAAACCAGAGCTGGTGGAGAAACTCATCGTGATGGAGTGCCTCCAAAGCAGCTTCCTTCTGGAATGTATCTGCATAATCGCACATCACCACACCTGAAGTGTCAAAGCTCACCCCTGGGTAGGTCTGTGTGTGACAGCTTTCTCAGCTGTCAGCAAACGGGGTGGGCCGCGATCACCATTTAGATTCTCAGACACAATGGCCTGGAATTCCAGTGGGAGAAATTCAAGAGAGGGAGGTGGAAGACTGGTCTGCGACATGGGACACATCAGCCAGAGAATGGGGGACGCTCAATGTCCTGTCTGCCGCTCGACCCTGGTCCTACAACAGGGGACGCCGGGCACCTTCTCTGGCCTTCTTTGGGGACACTGATTGGGGACAATGAATTGGGGACACTGATGATATGGTGATAAAGCTTTTATCTTTACATTGAAAGGAATGGGGAAGGATCCCCTGAGTAAAAGCCATCACCTGCTTTTATTAGGAGTCTTTTGAGTCCAAGTGACAGAAAATCTAACTGGAAATGGCTTAAGCAAAATGTGGGATTTATTGGCTCCCACAGCTGAACAGCTGATTGGGACGCAGGGACTAGGGTGGTGTCATCAGGACCATTTGACGTCCCTGGGCCCTGGCTCCCTCTGTGTGTGTGTGTGTGTGTGTGTGTGCGGCATTCTCCGGCCACTCTCACTTGTGGGGAGAAGCAGGCTGTCAGCAGCACCAGGCTTGTGTCCCACGCCACCACATCCAGTGGGAGGGGGGTTCTCCCTTCCTGCAGCTCTCCCACACCCCAAAGTTCCAGGCAGAAACAGCTCTCCAGGACTCTGGGTTCCACACCTTGCCTTTCTATGTCTTGGCCCTTTTGGCCAGTTTCACTTGCTTGTCTGTTTCTTGTTTACCTGTGGCCAAAATCCAAGAAAACATTTCATCCAGAGCTAACTTCTACCGGAGTCCCCGCTCTCTGGCTGTTGTGAAATGTGCGGCAGGCCCCCAAAGCCGTAAGCTCCGCCTACACGTCCCAGCCACTTGGCTGGGGGCACTGATACTAAACTCTGAGCTAGTCGGGTTGCTCAGGCGGCCTTGATGCCCATTTCATTCTACATAACAGCGAATGTTTCTCGCTGGTGTATATTTACTTCTATTTCTTTTGGAAAGTTCAAGAGTTGGTCCATGTTCCTACCTGGCTGTGTCTGGAAGACCCAGGACCCACTCCTGCAATAGCTAAGCTGTGTGAATCCCTAAACACCTGTCTTTTATCAACACACGCAAAGGCAATTTCAGAGTGACTCCTAAGAATTGTCACATTGCTCAAAACTCTTACGTTTATATATACATCCAGACAACTGGGGGTGCCTTCTGACAGGATCCCCGAAGGCATACCATTAGCTCCTAGGAAAGCTGAGGGCATTTCCTAACCCTTCTCACAGATGGCTTTGGTAGTGCTGGTGGCAGGGCCACACCCAAAGGGGTGCCCTCATGCCTCCCTGCTTGGGGTCTAGAGCTACTGGGATATAACCAACATACAACCTGGGCCTCGTGAAGGAGATGGCCCCACTGAGACCTGCTGCGCCCTGGCTCAGGGACCCGGGGAAGTACCACGAAGTTCCTGTAGGAACAGGGGAAAACAGACTCAAGAGCAGATGGCTTGTCCAGACTGTGCAAAGCGGCCCCTCACCACGCTCTCTGATGGCCTGAAGAGGGACTCCAGGGGTGCAGTTATCGGTGTGGAAGCTCAGCCTAACGGTTTTAAGAATAGTCTTGGGTGAGCTGTGTTGCTTCTGACCCTCCAGAGGTCCGAAATGAGGTGTGGAAGCAATGTCTGTTTCTGAGGAGCACTTTGAAGGTGACAGGGAACAGTGTGCCTCAGTAGCACCTGGCACTGTCCCGTTCTGGGAGGGGGATGCAGTATGCTTCCCTTGGGGACTGAAGGAGGCCACTCCTGGAGTAAGGCCCACCTGACCTTGGGTTCTGGGCTGTGACAGCCTTCCCTTCCAACAGCTTCCTCCCACCACACAGGGCTCTTACGAAGGCACCTCTATTTCTATTCTGAGCAAACCCTGTAGCTGGTATTCACCAATGTGTGTGTGTGTGTGTGTGTGTATGTGTGTGTGCCTGTGTACACGTATGTGTGTGTGGCATTTGAGAGGCTTCAGGACATATTGGAACATGCTCGGGGCTTGGGAAAAGACCAGAGCTAGGGTAGGCTGTTGGCTCAGCTGTGGACCTTATTCTGTGACCTTGGGCAATTATTTAAGTTCCCTGAGTTTCCTTTTTCTGATCTGTGAAAAGAGAAAGACGAAATTCCACTTCCAGAAGGGGTGCAGGGCCAGAATGGATACACTGGAGGAGGCCAGCAGGGGCGTGAGCAGGGGCGTGAGCAGGGTGGGGCTGCTGCTGTGAACACCTGGTGCAGCCTTGTCCCACCACCTTTCTCACCGGGGTTGATAATGACGTGGCCAGGTCCCATCACACCGCTGGGGGTGGATCTGAGAGCCCAGCAGCCCTGATACATCGGACAGGGGACTTCGTGACCTTTATCTCAGCAGGAGATAAACACATCCAGGTGCTTGGAAAACATACCCAAATGCATTAAGGGGGAGCGTAATCGCAAGCTGAAAAATATAAACCCCTCCCCTGCATAACTGTGAAGTTTCATTACAGTGCTGCATTTCGCTGTGAACCCATCGCCATATAAGCTCCCTGCTTTGGGCTTAAGAACAAAATTGCCTGTGGAGAAGCCTGATGCTTTAAGCAAAGATCTTACAAACCATGCTTTGAACAGCTCAGTGGGCAGAGAACACCCAGCAAAATCCTCTCCATTCTGAAAAAGTTAGAAACTACAGTGTTAAGTGGAGAACTCCTTTCTCTGACTGCCTGACCAGCATCACCGATAATTCCTGAAGGAAGACCAGGTGGTGACAGGCCCAGCATCTGCAGGCAGCAGACCTAAGGGGCTGGAGGGGTGAGGAAAGACACGACTGAGCCAGCCTCTGTGGACGGAAATGTTGACTTAAAGCCAGGAAGTTGAGAGTTGATAGAGGAAATGGGAATTGGATTGTCAGTGAAACACACGTCAGGCTCAAATGCTGAAGCCCTGCTTGGCCATACTTGGGTAATAATTGAGAGGCTCTACATTTAAGAGGCATAAATGAGAACAGAACATCTGGCTTGCAGGATGTCACAGGTCCCTCTATTGCGAGCCACGTAAGTGACATCTGGAGCTGGCTAAGCAGGGGAGGGTTAGGGACAGTCCAGTGAACATCTGGATAAGGGTGGCTAGGACACCCAAGGTCAAGGTCATTTCCAACAAAGAACAGTTAGGGCTGTTTAGCTTGAAGGAGGGGGTCAAAGGAAGGAGAGCTGCCTTCGAACCGTAAAGGGTGGGCTGTGTGGGCGGCGAGGATGCTGGGTCAGCAGGAGTACCCAGGTGCTTGTGGAATCCAGGTAACACCACCAGGAGCACAGCTGGCTCTCTGAACAGCCCCCAGCCGTGCCAGACAAAGCTCACGAGGGCTGCCCAGTGGGGAGCAAGGAGAAGGAAGAGCATACACAGAGGGCTTCTGTAATTCCTAGGGTCCGTGCCAGCCTCACGTGCCAGCCACGAAGGTGCTAGGAAATAACAGTATGACTCATGGGAGCCCGCTGAGACTAGTGAAATATTTTAGTTGGATATTTTGTTGTTTGAGAAACCACAAAACAGTGGTGCATTAGACAGCCTGTTTTTCCGCCGAGGCCGCTGTGATGCTCAAAGAACAGGAGCGAGCTCTGTGACCGGTGAAGAGTCAGCGTCAACTCAGCACCTGGAGGTGACCGACGGACGGCGATGGGGTGCCTCCCAGCACACTGGCCGACACGGCTGCGCCCTGCCCTTGCAGGTGGGTAGCAAGGCCACAGAAAACGTGTCTACACACAACTAAATTTTAAAGTTGGATGAAAGAAGATAGAAATCGAGGGAAGGAGAACACAAAGGGGTGCGAATAAGGATGGGAATGCTGCCGCAAACAGATCTGCACATTTACCACAGCCATGTTTTTCTCACTTGGTATTTCTGGCTCTGTGAGGCACACAGAGATGGCATCCCATTTTACAGACAAGTTAACTGAGGCTCACAGACAGATCCTTTCCCAAAGTCCAATACCCAACCAAACAACCAGGCTGGGATTTTAGTCAAGGGTCTGACCAACCATAAAGCTCAATGATGAATGTCACCGCCTTGGGAAGAGCTGAGGATCAAGGAACACTGCTTTCCTTCTTACTGATGAGGGCGGGACCAAGGATACACCAGGCAGGAGTGACGTGTTTGCAGACCAATCACACAGAGTGATTCCTACCAGCAAAAGCCCAGCACGGCACCCTCATCTAGACACTTACTGTATATTTGTTGACAAGGACAATGCCCGAGATGATTTAATGTCTTAAAATCAATCTGGAGAATATGACAGCCATGTAGCAAGCAGGAAAGCTCTATCTGTCTTTCAGGGAGCTGTTACGTGTGTCTTCTTATCGCTGTAGCATTTTCCATTTTATAGAAGACTCTGATGTATCAAAACAAAGTCACTGTCAGTGGGACTTTTCATCCTTTTGGGCTGAAGATAGTTAACTCCTTTAGAACCAAGGGACGGACATGAGTCCAGTACTTTCTAGCCTAAACATCTGTTTCCTGTTAATAACAAAGTTTGGTTATTTAGTGATTGTTTATGTATAAAGAGAAGGACGATAAATCATAATATCAGACTGTGTTTCTAAAGCTTTTTAAAATACTCTGACATGAGGGGATTTATAAACACAAGACACTATTACAGTGCATTTGCTGTCGTTGCCTGCAGTTTAAGTGGAGATACCAGGCAGAGCTCATCAAGCCAGATTTTAAAGCCCTTATTTGTCAAGGGAACATCAGTTTAACAGTGAACTTTTTAACAGTGGCTTTCCCTTCTCTTTTTTTTCTTCTCTTTTACGCAATATTTCCCTTCTCTTTTACATAATACTGTCAGACTTAATTCATTTAAGAAATAGTTATAGAACACTTACTGTGTGCATGGCCACAGAGCCACAAAGATGAAGCATACACAAGCCCAGATGTGGTGGTACATACAGTACATACCTATCATGGGAAGACTTTACTGATGGCCAAAGAGCAGTTGATTTTCCCAAGATGCCTCGTATGATCCCTGTCATCCTACAAGTCCCCTGACCCTCACCGCCCATCCATCCATAGGTGGGACATAATGCCCCTTCCTGTGACTGTGGGTGGGTGTGGATGGGACGTGGGGCGGTGGAGGAAGGGAAGGGCATAGCCCAGGAAAACCACAGTCTGCACTGTATAAAGAGGCTAGAAAGCGAGATGAAGACCGAGGTGGGTCCACATCTGTGCTGCCCAATATGGTGGCCTCTGGGCACAACTGGCTACTGAAATTTAATTAAAATTCAATAGAATTAAAAATTCAGTTCCTCGGTCACACTAGCCCCGTGTCCAGAGCTCACAGCCACGTGTAGCCAGCATGGCTCACACTGGACAGGCAGGTATGGAGCACTTCTGTCCATGCAGGACTTATTCAGCCAGCGTGGGCCAGTGTGGGATTTCTCCTTGTTCCCTAGGCAGCAAAGAGCTACAGGGTTCTGAGATAGGACATAACCTGGTACTGAGAGTGCTAGAGAGCAGCTTAGTTAGGTCAGAAGACACATGTGTCTTCTGCCCCGTGAGGAGCTGCGCTGGGGGCAGGGAGTCTGCGGATTTCCAGACAGCCCAGCCTGGGGAAAGGAGACTGGCCACAGTTGTCAGGTAGCTGGTGATTCACTTAGCAGTTCCTCAGAGTATTAAAATGGCTCCATTTCAGTGCTGGGCTCCCTGGAGACTTGCAAAAAACAGAGCCAGCTTTAGAAGGCCTGAAAGAAAAACCAGAGGATGGAAAGGGAGACAGGAGAGGAGGCCAGGGGGAGGGGAGCACGTGCCCTCACACACCTCCCAGGTCGGGCCTTGGGGACCTGGGCCCCCACGTGGGAACATGTACTCTCCAAAGCTCTGGAGGAGTTTTAGCCGGCCTTTTAATGTGATGTGACGTGACACATTAAAGGAAACAATTACACATAATCAATTACAATAAATGCTCCTTTGTATCAGACTGAGGAAAAGATGCTAAGACCCACTGTGGACTCTCAATCTCAAGAACACTAGAAGTTCCCAGTATTGGAAATAAAACCCAACAACAGTTTCAGATAGAATGAGCTTCCCAGAGCCTTCGCAGGCATCCCGATGAGATGTCCTGCCGTTTCCTCTCCTGGGAACCACCACCCTCACTGCTCTGTATTCCATCACTGATCTTTTAGGCAGAGGGGACTCTGGATCCCGAAGCTTAACACAAGGTGACAGCAGACCTTTAACAGACTGGGTTTTGCATCAGGAACTCTTCCCCCAGGGGGGCCAAACATTTTCTCCAACTTGGCTCCTTAGGCGAGATCTGGCAAAGGCTGGATCTCCTTACACACACCCACAGACCCTGATGTCCCCCGACACCTGTGCACGGGCCGACCAAAGGTAGGCCCCTCTCCCACAGGACGATGGCTACAGTGAGGAAACGTGGACCACGGCAGAATCAATTCTCTGTGAGAATGAATAAGGAAGCAGAACTGCTGCTCTGGAAGCCCAGGCTAAACAACACAGACACCCTCACGTCGGGGCTGAAAGGATGGCTGGGTCCCGGAAGTGAGGCGGCTGATAGCAAAGCATGCCACTTGCTCTGCACAGATGTTGGGGGGCCCCTGAAGTAAAACCTCCCACAAAGATTCCTTCCTTCCCCTTTCTATCTGGACACTAGCACCCCTCCCTGCTCAACGGGAATGTCTGCTGCTTCTATCACATCCTGTCGGGCCGGGAAAACTGGCTCCTAACTCATCAGAGAACAGGAGACAGGAAGACATCTTTTGTCCTGAAGACCAAGTTTAAAATATCTTGTGCTTTCCCGTGTACTACAAAGCACGAGAGAGTGCCCCTCCTCTTATTTACAACCTTTGCACTGGGATTTTCAGAGCTACAAAAAGCTCCTTAAATTGTTTCTCCTAAAAAAGCTTAAAGATGAGTGGATGCTGGTGGTTTACTCTTATTCTCTAGAAACATGCACGGTATCTCTATAGACAAATGCAAAAGGAGACTCTTGTTTATGTGTAAAATTCAAGATGACATTCCTTGTCTTGCAAAAAGCCCACCTCTAAGAGAACAGGAGGAAACTACTGGGAACACGAGGTCTTCCCCACCTCCCCATGTCCCGCTGGCTGCTGTGGGCGCTTTGACTTGTTTCGCCGGGGCACCCCTAATGTGAGCTCACAGGGGGTGATGCTCGCAGTTGTGGGAATACTTGTCAGCAGGGGCCAAATGGGAAGCAGTCCGAGAGGAACCTCACCACCATAGGCTCACACAGCGTCTCCTTTGCTTAAGGCTGGTCGAGGTGCTTTATGTGTCCCCCTGATTTTCCAGAAGGGAAGAAGGAGGCCTGAGGTCACCAGTGTTAAGTGGCAGAGGTGAGGTGTGAGCTCAGGCAGGCTGACGGTGCTGCTGCCACCCCCAGAAGGACGCACGTATTAGGCTCACATAAACCGTCTGGCGGGAGAGACAGAAGCTGAGGACCTCCTAACTCAATGTTGGCCTCTGTGACACAGAAAGGGCACACTGTAAAGAGCCAGAGCTGTGCAAAATGAAGATGGATTCGGGTTTATATGGCACAGCACAGGTATGGCTAATGCATTAGGGCCAAGAAGATCTTAGTGGGATCCTGCCCCCGGCCCACACAGCGACTCCTCTGCCCCCAGGAGAGGCCAGGCCGCTCAAGGCGCTTTCCGCCTCCTCCTGCTGCTCCCAGACCCTTCCCACCCACACCATTAAGAGTTCTTGAAAATCACTTAGTGAACCATCATTCCTCTCTTCTCCCCTTCCCTTAAAAAATGACTGCTCCTACTCCATCACTGTGCTTGAGAAAATGTATGGCCAACCGGTCCAAACAGTCACAAAGGAGTGCATGCCTTCTACAAGGTTAGTGGTGCTCGGAAACACTGGAGGTCTCCTTTATGCTGAGCTGTGACGTGTGTACGTTTGTACAGGACACTGTATTTAGAGTGCTCCCAGAGGGAACACATGCCACCCAGGGGCCATCCCCGCATGTCGTAGGACATGACGATGGACTTACACCTTTCTTAAAGCAATGGCTCGCATTCGTCAGTGACAGCCCATGTTGCTTCACAACTGGTGAAACCTGGGCTAGTACCTGATTGCAAAGCTGTGATCAGTCATGTTTTTTCCAGACCCCGGAAGCCCCTATGCTGAGTCCATGAACTTGGGAGGCACCCGGACACACACTCTACCCCCCACCCAGCCCACAGCAGAGTGAAGCAAGAAGGCTGGACCTTCGTGTAGAGGAAGGTCAGGAGCAGCCTGAAACACAAGTCTTAGCGGAGCCAGTTTGCGTCAATTTTAGGACCTTACTTGTAGTTTTTCTCCCAGAATTTCACTGGCCTGACATACGAAGTGATGAAAATGACACTCCCAAGAAATGGGCTCAATGGAGTAGAAAAGACTGACGTGACAAATGTCTGAAAGAAAAGCATGGCAGAATCTGAGAATTTTGAGTTAAGGCAAACAATTTTTTTTATTGTTCTATTTCTAAATATCATTTAAGATTTTAACTAGTTTACATTAAAGCCATTTTCTCATCAAGAAAAGAAAGAAGGGCACATACTTGCTCTATGTACATATTTGGAACTATAAAACTTTCAGTAGTATTCTGCGAGTTATCATTTCACCACCATGAAATTAAATGACTCAAAAATCCCAGCAGTCTCTGTATATTTCATGCAAAGATTTAGTATCTCAGGTTTAAAAATAACAGTTTCTTTTTAGTAAGACATACTAGCTGAACAAAACACATGGTGGTTCATTTACTAAAGTACTAAGTAGCTTTATAAATAACCAAAATCAAATGATATTTTTTAAAATAAATAATAGCATTGTTGGGAAAGTCGCATGTCTGTTTCTCAAAGAATGTTTTCCCACTATTCAAAAATATATATGCTTTATTATACATTAACGCCAAAGGCTCAATTCAAGTCCTGTCTGGATTTTAAGCTAAAGACAGATACCCGTGAAGTCGCAGCAGTTGTGGGCCACGTCACTTCTTTTGCACTCTGTACGGGTTTTTCACTTATTGGTACACCTCACTTTTACACACCCAAGTTGATAAGAAACATAATTGTTCAATATAAAAAAACAGTACTGCTGTAACTTTTCGCTTAATCCCAATTGGTCTCTGGAAATCTGGGGGAGGTCCCAGAAGGGCTGGTCCCTCCACTGTCTCACCCCATCATCAGAGAACTTCTCCCAGCTGTCAATCACATCCACATCACTGGTACAGGGGTGTGGGCAGGACCCATGCAGTTGGAAGAGCAAGAGGGAATTGAGGTGGCAGAGGTCAGTGGGGGCCAGACTGCTCAAGTCTTACAAATGCACATTGTCGCTTGTCCCCTGGGGTGAGGGCTTGGAGTGTTTTACTACAGGTCTGATCTGATCTACTACAAGGCTGCCCTTCCCACCTGGAGGGGACATGTGCCTCTTTCTCACTGCTGCACAAATGGAGGTCTTATTTCTTTAGCCCCTGTTCAAAAAGTTCCAGCAGACAGTAAGAAGGAAATGCCTGGCACAGTGAGGAGGATCTGTGTCTCATTACAATCAGAACCTAGGAGAAGTAACTCAGGCTCCAAAGTGCCTTTCAACATTATCAGTGGCTTGGCTCAAGTTATGGGACAAGGGAGGAGTGGATGTGGGGATCTTTAGAGCCCCACTTACAAATAAGCACAAGACAGGGAGTGAGCCTTGTGCTGTCTACATTCACATTTTCAGGGATTTAAGCTCAGAGTTTTGCCTCAGGAGTAACTGTGACTTCTTATTTATTTATTTACTTACTTGCTATTTACTTCTAAAGACCTTCAGGAGTGACATGACACATCCTCCATTAATAATCCATTTTGGTGTTGAATTGTCTGAGTATTGAAAAGATCACTACCGTGTTACCATTTAAATCCAATTCCTTTTATTTTGACGTAGGTTTAAATGGAGAACTACAGAACAGTATGCTACTGGGTTATCCATTATCACCCATCAGTTTCCTCTTCATCTGCAAACTGGAAATATCTACATACCCAGGGTGACAAGACGTACCAAATTAACTACACCTTGTCACTGGGAGAGAAGGGAACTGCATGGGAGATGTCACTGAGTAAAGGTACTGAAAAAATGTGAGAAGGCAGTGTGGGGTGACAGGGGAGTCCCGGGTAGGAGGAGGGCAGAGGGGTGCAGCCACACCACCAATGACAGAGGGCGCTGTGGGGCTTGCGGGATGCTAGAGGGGCTGACATTGCTCTGCTTTTCAATTCTAAACATTTCCCCAAAGATTATGTCGTCCATTTCATAATGCCAGAAACAATGATTCAGAAATTAAGGAGTAAGTGAGGGAGGCAGTGCCAGCCTATAAATAAAGTTCATGGTGGTAGACAGGTCAGAGGTAGCGCAAGAGTGAATAGATGGCTTCAGAGGTCATTTTATTTAGGGAAGATCAATAAGGAAATACAGCACGCTTGGGACAAATGTGAAGGACTGTGCCCTGATGCCAAGGCCCTGCCAAGAAACTCCTGGACAGCAGGCACACGCAGCCATCTTTATTTCTAACTGAGAGAGCCAAGGGGTCAACCGCAGAGGTCAATGGTGACACCTTTAAAAGCTTCTATACTGTTCTGTAGTTCTCCATCTGAGTACATGTAAAATGAAAACATCAATGTCAATATTTTAAGTTAAAAACAAACAATCACCAGAAGCTCAAAAGGATGTGTACCAAGTAGAAAGCTGCTATTGCAACACACACATTTAACAGAGCTAATCCGGCTGAGTCTAATTATTTGAAGACAATGGTCTTGCATGATCTCTATACATATTAAAAGGGTGAACATTCTGGTCTTTCCCAGGGGGTTACAAGCTCAGAAAATAACAGAGGCTACCGAGGGAGAAAACATGCTCGTACTGGAAAAAGCAATTTACTAAACAGCGCCCTGCTGGCCTGAAAGCTAATTCAATTCCAAAATGGAGCAAATTAGTGCCCTCTCAATGCCAGGATGGAACCCACAGCTTCTTAATACAGTGATAAATAATTAATATTTCAAAATTACTAAGACCCAGGGCTGGCAGTTAGGTACCTGACAGCTTTCCTTGGTGGAGGATATATATATATATATATCTCTAGTTTCCTACACTACCTCATTATATTCTGCATGGCATATTGGACTCCAAATAGCAAGTGTCTACCTTTACAACTGCTCAAGGACGGGAAGGTGTCCTTGGGAAAGGCGGAGGGGAGCTGAGGGCCCCGTCAGCTGTCACACAGCCACAGCAGTCTGGCTCCATGGTCACTCTCAAGGCTCTTATCTTAGCAGAAGGGAGGACCTGGAAGTCACCGACAGAGACAGTTTGAGGAGCCAAGCACAGGGTTGGCTGCGTGTTCTAAAACAGACCTACCAAACACCCAGGAGAATCTACACCTCAAATGTGTTCAATTTCTCCAGAGAATGAATGTGCCCCTCGTGGAAGTCCTTAGATTGAATGCGCACTCTGCAATCTGAGAGATGCTAATTCTGCGTGGATCTTTGCAGGAGATATTAAGCGCCAGATATAACGCTTGCATGTGGGCACTCCACGCACACGTAGGTCAGGCAGCTGAGGGTCACGGCTGCCAGGCGGGCCTTCCTTCAGCTGTGGAGCAACCCGGGGAAATCAGCGTCCCTGAAGTCGCCTCACAAGGTGTAAACAGGCACAAGCAGTGCCACCGCTCTATCTGCGGCCAAAGTTTGGATAAAACGGGGAATCAGAACTTCAAGTGTGAAATTCTCAGTGGAACTCCTCAACCGCAAATCTGCATCAATCTAATAATTTTCATTTAATAAACTGGCTTCAAATTCTAGACAGGACAGAATACCTTAGGCACACTTCAGAAATAAATAAAAATCGCCTCATTCTTTGTTTTAAAGGACCCTGTTTAGAAAAGCTAAAATTACTGTATTACAGAAAATGACTGCAGTTAAAGGGAAAGGGTGGTGCAGGAGCTCACGCTTTCGCCACGTTTTTCTCTTAGCTTGTTCTGCCAAATAACCTTGAAATACTCTAGAAATATCAGCGAGGGTCTAAGAATAGGAACACTGAACAATGTACATTGTGCGGCAGGCTCTTGGTATGCCTAAATTTTTTTTAACACATAAATATGGAGAACATTTTTATTTTTTTTAAAATCTGGAATATTATCACTTCATGATGAGCCCAAGTATGTTTCCATTCCTGTACACAAAGTTCAGATCCCAGAGACTCCCTGTGGCTGTCCTAATGAGCCCTACGTAAACTGCATATGAAAGACTGAATAGTTCTTAAAAGGAGCCCACAGCACACGCCCTAGGATGTCGGGGCCTAGACCTGGGGTCACGCCCATTAGGGGATACGGATCAGCAGGGAGGTTCGTGAAGGTGGGGTGATCCCAGAGTCCGACCCTGAAATGTGATTTTCAAAGCATCTGCTGGGCTGAGGGACCTGCTTATTTAGCAAACTCCTCCAGCACTGCCGGTGCAGAAGGCCCTGAACCACACATACCCAGGGAAAACCAAGTTAGAAAGTGTAAAATCAGAGGAAGGAAACCTCTGAGGGCAAATTTTAGGCCTGACTCATGAATATTTTTGTTTAATTTCTCTCTTCAAGACGATTTCTAGTCTATACCCTCCCTCCTCCCCAAACATACACAAGCATGAACACACATCCACACACATGCACATATACAGCCGTGCACACGCATGTGCACAAGCGCACACACACACTTTACTGCATCAAACTGATCTTCAGAAGTAGCATCTCGAATTTGTTTTGAAGTAAATTAAAACTAATTATCATGACACAACACTTAAACACATACGAAGAAACCAAATGAAACTACAAGTGATAAAACTAGGCTCCTTGGCTAATAGCAACCACAAAACAAAACCACAAATTATTTTTTTAGTCTTCAAAAATATTTGGGTAATTCTATCTGTATCTAATTTTGGGTTTTTGAATATCACTCAAGTATATGACAATCAAACTATACCATAACACAATGTTATATAATCTGTAACAATGTGAGGAATTCACCAATCCTATCCACAATGTTTAAATACAGCAAACCAATTGGCACTATTTTGTACAAGTCAACCATATCATTTAAACAGACAGGATGTCTTAATGCAGGTCTGGGCATGGGAAATGGAAGAACCACAAAAAATAAAATAACTCCTGAATATGCATTAAGAAGCAGGCATAGTTCCAAATTAAGAACCATCTTTTAAGGCTAAATGGCCTAAAGGGAATCCAAAGTGCCTCCCCGCCCCCCATTCAAAAATAATCATAAAGACTTTAAAGTCCTTTCATTGCCAGGGGTCAAGGAAAAGCTTGCGTCGGTGAAATGGGGACGAAAACAACAGCAGAAAGGATACGAGGAATTGCAAAGAGCTGAGCAAACACGTGGAATGAAGAACCCCAAGCCATCTGCCAAGGAGCCACATATGTTATGACGAACTGTAACTTCAGAAGCAGGTCCCTGAGCTGAAAGCAAAAGAAGAAAAAGATTCATCAGAGATGACAGCCACAGTGGCAGTGATGTCAAGGTCATTTAAAGCCTGTTACGTTAGGAAGGGGCGGTGAACATCCTGTTTGCCCTCTTGCTCTTACCTTCCTTTGTCCCATACGGTAAGGCGGCTGCGGAAGGATATTTTAAAACAGCAGCAAGACTGTGAGAAAATAGTTTGTGTGGTTAATCGCAGCAGGCTGATTATTTCAGCCACCAGACGGATAGGTACCTCTGCCTTTCTCCGAGGAACACACAGCTTGGTCTTCCTTCCGTCATTCTGGGTCACTTAGAGGGAAATTCATTAAAAACCTCTCACCATCGACATCGTTCAAGTTCTGTGTATTAAATTACCTCTTCAGCTGCCCTTGCTGGGGAAAATAGCTCCACAGCATTGAGCTGCAAGGTACAAAGGACTTGAGACACCGGATAGGATGTCATTTGTTAACTTGTCATTTGTTAGACAAGCCAGAATGGGGAAGTCTGAGTTCTGAGGAGAAGCAGGGGGTGGGGGGAAGAGACCTTACGGGACCGTGGATGAACACGAAGGGCAAATGCTTTCAGTGGTCTTAGGGGAGAGTCAGAATAGGAATGTGCCAGGCGGCATGGAGAAGAGTGGAATGCCCTGGCTGTAGACGTCTGTCTTGTGGGAAGGAGCGCCTGAGGAATTCCACATGCAGATGCGTACCACTGTTGCTTGTACATACTGCCAGTAAGGATCCTGCCAGGATGTTCTCCCAAACTCCACGTACACTCCCCATCTGTAATGCAATGCTCCTAGACTGGCTAGCACACAGGACGATAAAATACATCCACCAATCCCGTGGATGCAAAAAGTGGGGAAAACTAGAATTCTTAGTTAGGCTTCATTAGGTGTTTGTTACATAGAACATCAGAAGACCACAATGAAAAGAAGACAAAGGTTGGGGAAGTAGGGCCACTAAGGAAAGGTTCAAGGAACAAGGACAACTCAACCCTACAGTGAAAGGCCAACCTTGTGATTTTGGACCAAAAGATAAGGTTACTCTGAATTGTCCCATGAAAGTGTGATGGGGTAAAATGAGGTTAATTAGAATCCTCTCCAAATCTTCCTGTCAATTTTCTTGTCGCATCATATTCTCATAGATATTCTGATTTTAGAGAAAAACTTGAAAGTGGAATTGTTGGACAGGCCACACAAGATGAACCAAAGGTAAGAGTTTTCTCAAAGGCACAGCAGACATGGGGTTCTTAAGGAGTTGGAAGCACCTGGTTATGTAGGAGAATCCCTAGGGTCTAAATATGTCCACTAGGGACTCTTGTCACAGATCTAGCAATGACAAATCAGAGAGAAGGGGGGGAGGGGGAGGGGGGGGAAGAAGGGAAGGGAAGGGAAGGGAAGGGAAGGGAAGGGAAGAGGAGAGAGCAAGAAAGACATGAAAGAAATAACATAGGAAAGGTGAAAAATAAGGGATAAACGGAGGAGAGAGATGATATGATTGGACTTAACGAACTGAAAAAGTGTATGAATTCTGGGAGAAAAACAGATGCTAATAACTTTCCACTTTCTTTTTCTGTCTTGCATCAACTACAGAGGGCTGATTTCAACGAACTGCCAAGTTCTTTCAGAAAAGCCACTCAGTTTTAATCCTGGTTTGGTTTAAGTTTCCTGAATCCATTCCGGATGGGACTCCACTGCTCCCAGTGTCTCGGAGAGTCTGACAAGTGAGAGAACAGCAGTTTACTCTGTTACGTCAGCTTGAGGTCACATCTCTTAGGTTCACATAAAAAACAGTCTTCTCTCCAGCACCATATTTTTTTTTTTTACCAGTCAATAGGTGACTTGTACAGACTGAGAGATTGACAGTTCTAACACAGATTCAAACGCTTGACTCACTTCTGTTAAGTTATGATTTCTCGTGCTCGCTGCGGCAGCACATATACTAAAAAAAGAAAAATATGATTTCTTCTAAAGGCCAATATCATTTCCTTCCATCCCCACCATTAACCCAACCAGAAGAGGAACATTCTAATTACAAAAGAGGGGACATTCAAACACGTGAGTCTAGATTACACCCAAAGCAAAAGTTCTGAGAAGCGGCAGTGGGTTCTCTCGCATTAAGTTGCTCATTTATGCCTAATCAAACTCTCTAAGACAAAACACCTCTGGATTCGAAAACTTCTAGTCACCCCACTAAGAATTCTTAGTCTATGTATTAAGAATTAGCCTTGTGACTCATGCCTAGGTAAAAACTGCAGGATTACCTTATGTGATGTACAACCCCTCCAATGCCCTGAAAATAAACCACGGCTTATGGAAAGGAAACTCCTGTTGGGTTTTCAGGGTATGACTGTATCCTGGGAGGTTTTTAAGCCGCCTTTTGAAAAGGCTGATAAGTAGGTCAGGCATAGCAACTACAATCAGACAGGCAGCCCCAGGGAAAGCCTCATTTGCAAGTTGAAAGCTCTAACAAGTTAAACTTTGTACATTGTGATTAAATGAATCTATTACAATTATTTTTTGCTTAGCACAGCGACTTGTATTTACACATAAGCAAAACCAGTAATCAGAGACACCAAGAGACCTTGCCACCAAGGCCCCAGGTATCTCCGCTCTCTTCCTATGTCTTTCCATGCCTTGGTGTTTTCACAAACATTGTGAAGAATAAAACACAAGCTTTGTAAAAGATTTTCAATACGCAGCTCATAGAATAGACTCTGCTGTTCTCCATCATGGAAGAAGCCAGCTCTTTATATACTTAGTATCCCCCCACAACACAGTAATTTATTGCTCCTCCACAGCCACCAGAAAAGCACGTACTGTGTCAGATGTCAACACAGCACCATGTTTAACAATGATGGCTTGAGGGCACGGTGCCAGGGGTTGAATCCCGGCTCACACCTATCTTGGATGATAACAGTACCTCCTCACGGGTCGTTTGAGGATTAAACGACTTCATCTTTCTTAGGACACAGAACAGTGTCTGGCAACTGTTAGTGCAATAGGAGAGTGTGATAAATAAATGTCAGAACAAGTCTTATTTTGAGGATGTACTTAGCTCACAATCAGGAAATTCTAGATCCCCCTCCAAAACTTACTAAGTCCGGGTCCTCTTAGCCTTCAGAGGAGGCCCAAGTGAAAGCAGAAGTCAAAGTTCCCAATTTTCTATCTGGTGATATTCCCACCATCAAGTCTTACCACGTGTCTCCTCGAGGCCAAGGGCCTTTGTGAATGACAGCAGCGGGAAAACCTGCTTGACATGCAGCAGCTAAAGAGCTGTCCTCTACCTAGGCCTGACTGCTGACAGTAAGGGGCAGGGTCACTAGTGTGGATGTGACAATTCCGGCTGCAGCCACTCTCAGGGACCTCTTCTCCACTGCACAGTGATGAGGGGTTCTGATGTGTCCTGGAATGCCTTTTTCAGTACACACACCCAATTAATAAATACGACACCACCCTACCAGCCTGAAGACACTCAAGTGGATCTCACAAAGACTGGATTACCATGCTGCTTGCGTGTACAGCTCCAAGGAGATTGATAAGGTTACATGCTTTATTCCTAAAGGTGTGACCCAGGTTAAAAAGACCCAACTTCATAGCTTCCTTTTAATACTGTGTCCTTCTCTTCAAGGGTGACATCAGGTGAAAGAATGAAAAATTTGTAACGTCAAAAAGTAAAGTCTAAGCACAAAAGGAAACCTAAATATGAAGCGTCTATGAAGAGTCATTTCAGGTGCCACATTAGGCCACTGTGCATAAAATAAAACATTTAAGAAAAGAATTAATGAAAACAATACCACCAACCTCTTTCTAGTAAGCACTGCCACGTGCAGCATGACACTGCACTGAAGCACTTTGAATAGAAATCCTATTTAGAGTCGCTTTGAACTTGCATCTCCTTAGACAGTGTGAGGCTCCTGTTTTGATGAAGCTTATCTCACTAAAGTTCTGCTTTCAAGATCTTAAATCTCAGCCCTATTAATGCATAATAAACTTCACAAGTTACTCAAGTATGGCTCGAAAAAGAAAACAAAATCATTTGGGTCTTTTCCCATGAAAACACTATGAAAAGAGTATGAAAGTCACAGTGGAGTAATTCTGACTGTTTCCCCCCAAAAAAAGACACCATAAATGCTCTCATTTCGAATGACCTATTTAGGAAATATCTTTTCAATTATGCATAGACATGCTGCTATACTTTAGGAAACCTAATCTGCGTAAATCCACAAACCGTCTTAAGAGAGAGTCACCAAATACAGATGAACCCAACACATTTCCTCACTCATACCATCTGAAATAAGACATACGCCATCTCTCCCCTGGGGACTCCCTCCCCCCAGTGAAATCACTTAACATTTACTGAATGTCCTTATGTTGGATAACATCTCAGGGAGCTGCACCTATGTTATTCCATTTGCTTAAACAGGAACTTTCCCTCCCAACCCCAGTCGCCACCTTTTCTCCTGCTCCAGCTTTACTAGTCATCCAGATTAGTTCTATCACTTGCAATTTTTATTTTTTCCATTTTGTTGTCAGATTCAGCTAGTCTTCATCGCAGAAAGAATGCACTTCAGTTAACTTTACACAAAACTTGTCGTGACCAGGTTTGAACTTGAAGGGACATGTGAGACTGGAAGGAGCCTCAGAAACTGGCTCCCAAATTAAAGGTGAACTGAGTTCAAAGTCAGAGGTACTCAGCAGTGGGGAGTCCTGAGCACCTGGGAAAGGGGTAGAAAAGATGGGAAGACATTTGGGGGCTCAGCGGGAAACAGGTTAATGAATTCAGGTGGGGTGAAAGCCGGGAACAAAAGAATTGGGGAAGTCTAGAAGATATTTTGAGGCAAAGATGGTGATATGAGGAGTAGGAAAATGTCAAAGACGGAATGAACCATACACTGAGATTCATGGCTCAAAAAGACTAGAAATACAATATTCAATTTCCAAAGCCTAGAGAAAAAGAGGGGGGATCAAAGAAAGTGCATTCCATTCAACAGAAGGGGTGAGGCTGACAAAGATAAAGCATCATGAATATAAAGCAAAAAATGTGATAGAAAAAAACATATCAGTAATTACAGTAAACGTAAACAGAAAAAACTTGCCTATTAAAATAGAGAGATTCTCAGTCTGTATTAAGAAGAAAAATCTTTTTTTAAGAAGAAAAATCTTGCTAGATACTTTTATAAGAAATATTAAAATGACTTCGAAAGTTTTAGATAAGAGAATAAAAAAACATATCAGGTAAACCCTAATCAAAAGAAGGCTTGTTTACTTATATTAATGTTAGACAAAATAGATATAAATAGGATATAAATAGGATAAAAGCGGCACTTGATGACCAAAGGGAAGCGTAATTAGGAAGATAAAATAATTGGAATGGTGTACTTAATTGCATAGCCTCTAAACTTCTGAAGTAAAAATGGACAGAATTACAAGGTAAGATTAAAAAATCCACAGTCACAGCGGGAGATTTTAAGACACATATCTTAGAAATGATAGTTTAATAAATAAATAAGCGTATAAAATATTTGACCAACAGAATTAAAAAGCTTTATCTAAGAGATATGTGTATTAGAACTTTGCAGGCACCCAAGAGAAACAATAGAATTTTTAAGCATATGTACATTTACAAGAATTGCTGATTTACTAAACTACAAATGGAAGTCTTGACCAATGCTAAGAACTTATATTATGCGAATTGCTTTGCAATTAAATTAGAAGCCAATAATAAAAAAATAGCAGAATAACAATAGCAAAAAACTACCACAAACTTTGCATTTGGATATAATAACAACAAACGCTGAATTAACTAAGAATAAATGATAATAAAAATTTGAAAATATTTAAAGTGGAATGACAATGAAAAAACACTAGAACCAGTCTTAACTTGTGTGGCTCAGCTAAAGCAATTTGTAGAGAAAAAGATGTAGTCTTAAAATGTGCATTGTAGAAAATTTTCAGTTTATAATGGGAGGCTATTTTTTAACACAAAAAATTAACAAGAATGTTATGAGAAAGGATAATGTAGATGTTCTCATCTATCAATATAAATGCAAAACTCCTTGACAAAATATGTACAAAATGAATCTATAAAATACACCATGATCGAATTTGGTTCATTTCATAAATGGTTTAATATTAGAGAAATGTCAATATAATTCATAAAATGAAGAGAGTAAAAAATAAATTGATGCTGGAAGAATTATGAAAAATAAATTTAACACTCACTCAAAAGAATCTCCTGCAAACTAGTAATAAAAGCTTTACCTTAAACCTGGTAAAGGAGGTTTACTGCAGTGCTACATTGCAGTAAACACCATACTTAATAGTGAAATGCAAAACAGCAGGCTTATTCAGGTGAAAGGTTATCAGCCAAGATGAATCTGATTAACCTACAGCAGAAAAGTGAAAGCAGAACTATTAAGGGAGACTAAAATCTAAAGAAGGTGAAAGGAACCGTGGTAATAGTTTATCACCTGTGAAGTGCAGTTTGGAAAATTGTAACTAAGAAGAGAAATAGGGCTAATGCAGGGGTGAGAGGCCCAGCAGGGGTGAGCTACTTAGGCAAATGAATGGGAGCTAATAAAGGAAAATGCAACCAGCCCTGATTCTCTGATTAGCTGACCTTACTCAGCCAGAAAAATAAAGACCCCTAGGAGAACATGACAGAAAGTATTAGTTAGGTTCGTATTTCATAACTGCTAATTAGTGTATCCATAAATGCAAATGAAGTCACATTGCACATTAAAATGTTATAATCTACCAAGAGGTAGAAATGCATAAATCTAAAAGGTCTGGTGGAGACTCCAGAGAATTAGGAATTAAATGTCATTCTGAGTCTGTGGGTGTTTCTCATTGTGGTGGACAATAGGAGTGCAGGCTCAGGTGTGTGGGGAGGTGAGTCACTGAAGAAGGAGCTAAGGGTGGACTCAACATGGGAGAAACAGGAGACGATGAAAGTAACTGGTGTTCTTGAAGCATCCGGCCTAAAATGACCTTGAAATGACATGGTAGGATTAATACAGTTTATGCATACTGTGTTGTTTCCCCGAAAATAAGACCTAGCCGGACAATCAGCTCTAATGCATCTTTAGAGCAAAAATTAATATAAGACCCGGTCTTATTTTACTGTAATATAAGAACAGGTATATAATATAATATAATATAATATAATATAATATAATATAATATAATATAATATAATATAATATAATATAATATAATATAATAAATATAATATAATATAATATAATACCGGGTCTTATATAATACAATATAAGATGGGTCTTATATTAATTTTTGCTCCAAAAGACGCATTAGAGCTGATTGTCCGGCTAGGTTTTATTTTCGGGGAAACACAGTGCTTTCTGCCTTCCTTTACAATTTTTCAATCTTTTAAATTCCTTATGTTTACCTTCATCCCACTACTCTCTATATGATACAATTTCCCCACTTTTGTCTTAGATTTTATTAGCCTTTTCTTCCCTGTGAAGAAAAGACAGCGTCTGGATTCTGTTTTGGAGGCTTCCTTTCTAAGGCAGGTCTATTATAATCATACTGGTGGCATATGCTGCCTTTCGGAAACAGGTGCGACGGCGAAGATCATAAGTCTTCTATAAAAGACACACGCTGCTTTCACCCATGTAGCATTTTAGTAAGAGAAACAAACAATGCTAATATATGCAGCTATGAGGCAGCTTTTCCTTCACCTTTTTGTGAATGTCCCCGTGTCCATCCCATCCCCCACGTATCTCCTAACTGTCTAACTTATGTTCTCTCCTGAGATTTTATACCTGTAAAAACATTTCATCAATCTTGTACACAGAGGGATAAGGTGATTTATACAGTGGTGTTCTATATGTACTTAAATCAGAACCAGAGCATTCTGATTTAAGTACTAACCTTTCAAAATTTGTTTGTTTTTTAATACAAATGTAATAATATAGTCTATAGTCTCACTTTTAAGATTCCAAATAGTTCAGAATTGCATAAATTGTAAAGTGAAAGTTCTTGTTACCCACCTCATGCTGACCGAACTTCCAGTACCAGCCACAGTGAATAGCCTGGTTGAGGAGGTATCTTTCCTGGGATTTTCTGCACATGAACGTATGCAGTGTGTGTGTGTGTGTGTGTGTGTGTGTGTGTGTCCTCTGTTTCAAAACTGAATTAGAAGTACACACTGTTGTGAAACTTGGCTTTTCTACCTCAGATACCATGGACATCTTTCACATGGTATAAATTGCTCTACCTCACATCTAGTTAGCTGCATAATACTCCACGTGTGGCTAGACAATCTATTGGGTCACTAACTAGTGAGAGATATCTAGGCTGTAAAAGTTAATTTAAAACCAAATGTCACACACTTATCTAAGAGGTGGTACAAGGCCAGCACAGAGGCTGTTAACACAGGGCACTCCCCTGAGCCCTCGTGTGCGCACAGTCTGACACGCCCCTTGGTGCACAATCACTGGTGCAGAAGAAAATTCTGGGGCACAGACATGTTATTTCTACTAGGGCTGCTGTGTGAAGGTGGGGCTTCAGGCACCAGTCTTGTTCCTTGTATGGAGAAAAGGTGAACAGAGAGTGAAACCAAGCAGAATTGAGCGTAAATAAGCAGGAGAGAGAGTCCAAAAGGACAGAGCCTGCTGCCATGTTTGCTGTGGGGACGGCTAGGTCTCACATGAGGTCCACCCTTGGGCATACTACCAACATAAAGCAATATAGTTCCAACTTTGAGTGTTTGTCACTTGCTGTCAAAATGTTCTGCGTAATATCCCAAATTGCTCAAAGTTTCATGTAAAATTAAAAAGTAGTTCAAAGGGCTGCTGGTTTCTTCTCTGGGACACACAATGCTGAAAAGAGCATTCCTCCTACCTTTACAATGAAAAAAAAGCCAAACTTCAAATTCATGACTGTTATTTTTAACCTGTTGGAGAATTGGATGGTAGAGCAGCTGCCTAGCCCACAGTCTAAGGAGAGACAGGCACCTTCAGGGAGAGAGGAGACAATAAGTACTGACTCACTTGGGGCAGATACAATGAGACCTTGCTAGAGAAAGTTTGAACAGAAGAGGTGATGACCTGGTGACAGTGGAGAGTGGGCTAGTGGGACAATGTGAATCCCCTGGGGCCATAGATATTGGAGGTTCTTTCTCCATAAACTCCACTAGATGCTCACAGGAAAGAGTGGAGGGAACCCTGAGAAGGTGTATCAAGTGGTACAGACCTGAAGGAAGGAAGGAAGGAAGCACCAGACCTGTGGAGGGCACCAAACTGCAGGGCCTTCTCTCTGACCTCTCCTATGGAACACATTGTTAGTATGTGGAGCAAAGGTCATAAACACTGCCATCTTTAGGGTACTGGTGAAAACTCACTGCAGCTGGGGGAAGGGACCGACAACAACAAAGACCCCCACTACTGAGAAAGGGGCAGGGGTTCCTGCTGGACCCACAGCTATGGCTGGGGGAGGTATAAGAGAACTCAGAAGGACACATCCCTGAGACCAAGGGACACTGTAAAGGCCTAAGACACTGATGGGGGGGTACATGAAAGCACAAGAGCAAGCAGGGAGGTACACTGAGGTGTGGTGCAGACCTACAGCTCTGGCCACCAACTCCCAACCTAACCACAGGGTTTCCCTCCAGGAGTTCTGACGCCTGTGGTGGCCTGCAGGTAAACACAGCAACAAGAAACGCCAACCCGGCCAACCTCCCAACTGGATTAACTCATTCTCCGGCCTGCATTAAAAATCTAGCAGAAGGAAAGGCATGCTCTAGGCATAAAATCTTTTTACTTTATTATCTGTGGTCCTTTATAAGATGTCTAGCTTTGAACAAAAATGATGAAGCATGTGTAAAGGCAAGAAAAATATACTAAAAGACAAACTAACAATCAGAGCAAGACTAACAATCAGAGCATGACATATAGGTCGGAACTATGGTAAGGGCGCTAATGGAAAAGGCAATGATACAGGAGATTAGATGGGTAATCTCAGCACATGGATGGAAACTATAAGAGAAATAAAAGAAAATGACAGAAATGCAAAGCACAGTAACAGATATAGAACGCTTTCCGTAGGCTCATCACACTAATACAGTCGAAGAAAGAACCAATGAACTTGAACATAGGTCAAGAGAAATGACCTAAACTGAAACACAAACATAAAATTGAGTGAATTCAATAGAGGAAACATTACTGAGTGTCCAAGAGCTGCTGAACAAAATCTAATTAAAGCATATTTTGAATATGCTTTGGAGAACAGGCCAAAAGAAGCATTTGAAGAAATACTGACCAAGAAAGTTCCAAAATAATGACAGACACCAAGCCACAGATTCAAGATCAGATTTACACCCTAGAGGATCAATACCCAAGCAAGCAAATGAAGAAACAAATAACGTCCAATCTTACAACAATTAGGCCCATCACAATCCAACTTCTGGAAACAAAAGATGAAGATAAAATCTTGAAGGCAGAAAAAAAAAAGACCACCACAAAAAACCAAAACCAAACAAGCAAAAAAACACTGCACAGAGAAGAGGAAAAGTAAAAATTACAAAGACTTTCATCAAAAACCGCGTAAGCCAGAAATAATGGAACGGCATTTTTAAAGTACAGGGTTGGGGAGGGGGCTGTCAATAAAGAATTCTATACCCAGTGAAAATATCTTTAAAAAAAATGAAAGAGAAATACCTTCTCAGGCAAGCAAAACTAACAGAATTCATTGCCAATAGACCTATACCACAAGACTTGTTCAAGGAAGTTGTTAGGTAGGAGAAATACGATATAGGTTGGAAACTTAGATATACACAAAGAAACAGAGCATCAGACATGGAAAAAACATGAGTACAATTTTTCTTATTTTCGATTGCTCTAAAAGAGCAATTTTGATCTAAAGCAAAAACAGTAACAATGCACTATGTGTTTATAGCATATATGAAAATAAAATGCAGGACAGTAGCACAAAAGATGGGAGGGAGGAAACTGTTGAAATTCCTTACACTACACATGATGTGGCAGAATATTATCTGAAGGTCGATTCTGATTAAAGTTTTAATTTTTAATGTAAAAGCAATGACTTAAAAAATGAGGCATAAATAATAAGTCAATAATAAGTCAATAGAAGAAAGAAAATGGGATGAAAGAGTGGTTCAATGTTTTGCCTGCTCCTCTTCCTCTACTGCTCTAAGTAGCTGCCCGCTCTAGAAGCCCACCTAGTATTTGACTTATAACTTCATATCACATGAAAAGCAGTATAGCATCCTGGTAACAAGGATGGGATGGGCTTTGGAGTTATACAGACCTGGCTTGTCTCAGCCTTGCCTCTCACTAGCTATGTGATGTTGGACAAGCTTCACTCCACTGAGATTCTCATCTGCAAAGCACGTATGGTAATGATGCCAGTTTCAGAAATTTATGGTGAAGATTAAATGAAATGCTGCATGTTAACATTTTAGCTTAGGACTCAGAATAGAAGTGCTCAATAAATATAGGTTATTTTACTTAATGCACTTATGACATTGAGAAGTGTTCTTCGTGTCTTTCTCTCCCACACCCTCCATCAGAGTGCACGCTCACTGGTGGCCTGACCTGGTGTTACTTCTACTTGTCCACTTATTTCCAGATAAGTGGTGTGGGTGCATAATGGGTGCAAGTACGATATTGTTTTCCAGAAAGTGAAACAATGAGTGAAGAAAAGCCTCAGGTATTTTCCCAACAAGTGATAGAACCATGTGTACAGTGGACTTTTTCTCATTACTTCCTGATTCTCATTTACCTGCCAGATCGTTGCCATGGTCACTGATTTTCCTGATAAGAGAGGTCTCCACTTTTTCTCCCTGGATGTTTTAAACTTATATAGTAACCCTCTCAGTCTTATCAACAGCCTTCCTTCAACTGAGGCAGAAGCACCATGGTTTGGTCCATTCAAAGTACTTCCAAAACTGGTAGCTCAAGAAAACAAAGGACGGGAAGGTGGGTGACCTCGCAGAGCTTGTCCTAAATCTTAGCACCTGGTAGAGGACACGATTTGGAATCTGCAGGTTCCCATATGAACATCCTCTCGAACCAGAAGCCTCCAGCCAGTAAAGGATGACAAGTGCCAGTGGTCAGCCTCGTAAGGGCTCCTAGTTGCTGAGTAAGGAAGGTTTTCAAAATTCTTTCAGTGAAGAGAGTCTGGAGTCGTTACCTCTCCTGAACTCCCAGAAGCCACTTAAGTAACTGTTCTGTGCCTCAAACACACATCACTTCCCCATTCTGCAGAGTCACGAGAGTGACTCTCTGAGAGTCAATTTTCGGCCGTGATGAAGGCACATCACCATTGTCCTGATGGGAGGGGTGTGACATTCCGCCAGTGAGCGGTCTCCTTCCATAGAGAAAGTGGTGGACTTTTAAACAATATGGGAGCCACAAATACCTCTCTGACATAGCAGCAGGGACACATTAGACTATGCAGATGTTTGAACAACATCCTACATCCATGTATTTAGGATAACACACTTTTGCATGACACTAATGGGGGAAATGAAGAAAAGAAGGCATAACTCTTTCATCCCAGGCTAACAGTCCCCCGTGGGGAGGAAAGCCTGATTGTCACTATAGAGGAGCTGTTGGTGTTCCTTCCAGCCGTACGTCCCTTCCAGGAGATGAATTACAGCAACGTGTGTGGTTCGAGTTAAGAGGAACTCTTCTCTGGTGTGTGGGTGCTATACTTGGGAGTGGAAGATACAGAAGTTGATACCTTGGGTTATAAATCTTGACTGAAGGATGTTTGGGGCTGCCCAGGCACTTCCGGCCAGTGACATGACACCATAAAGAGTGAAGTCATGGTTGGGCCACATGTAATGGGCTGGCCATCTGGATGCATCAGCTTGTTACCGTGGGGCAGATCAATCTACAGTGAGAAGCAGGCTGTGTCCTACCCCTCTCAGCTTTGCCAGAGTGGCCTGGCTGACGGTAGGACACAGAGCACACAGTCGCAGGGCAGCAGCCAGCTCTGCTGCTCATGTGCAGACTTCCCCGCTGTGAACAGGAAAGCAGGCAGCAGTGAGGCAGCTAAACAAGATTGATGAGAAGCCAAGAAAATCCAAACACACACCATGAAAAGCCCAAGGAGGGACCTCTAAGTGACCTATATGCTCAATCTGAAACTCTCTCCTCCCCATGCTTCCCTGCCCTGTGAGTCACCATCTCTCCAGAATAATAAAATGCCATCCAGCCACCACATCCAAGCTAAGACTTCATTTCTCAAAAACCAGTTTTCCCATGTCTGCACTTGCAACTGAACTCAATGGCTTTGTATGAGGAATCACGGTGACTCTGCATTTCGTTCAATACTGCAGGACGCAGGAAATGAATAAGCAGAGCCGCGGGCTGGGCCTACCACCCAAGGGGCTTCCAATTTTCTTGGGAACACAGACGCACTGGACTACGTTCTTTGTTTCTGGACATAGTACTGAGCTTGTGAAATTCTTCTCCTGTGCCATCCTGGGTGGCAGCAAGTGAACGTGTATCCCTGAGAGCCAGAAGGTGTGCCATGTTCCTGCAGGGGCCTCACGAACCTTCTGCAAACCATTCTTTACTCCTGTGCTTGGGCAGACTGGGAACAGGACCAAGTGTGCCCCTGTGAGTGATTCTGGGTAAGTCACTGAATAGACAGCGTAAGAGAGCACCATTCAACGTTCCACAGTGGTTTATGTGTACCTACTGTGTGCCTGGGTCTGTTCTGGATATTGGGACATAGCAGTACACAAATCAGGCCCTTGTGGAACGGAATACTAGCAGGAAAGACAAGAACATGATATATAAGCCAATGACAAAGCACGTTAGAAGGTGATGAATGGCTGACAGGCAAAACTGGGCAGTAGAAAAGGACTGGAAGGCTGGGCGGAGGCTGGAGGAGGGCAGGGTGCAATGTGGAACTGGGTGCAAGGTCTGCCGCAGAAGCCGAGCTCCCAGCCAAGCCATGAAAGAGCTGATGTGGTGAGCCCAGTGGATTTCTGCAGGGGAGAGCTTTCAGACAGGGCAACATAGAGCGAGGGTTCTAGAGTGTGGAGGAATTGCATGGACACCCGGATTCCACATGGGGAGACGAGGGGAGGTCAGAGCAGCGATGGCAAGCCAGTTGGTGTTGGTCTGTCTGGGGCCAGTGCAAGCGACGCTGGCTTTGACCTTGTAGGAAGCGGGGAGCCATTTCAGGGTTCTGAGCGGGGACAAGATTGTGGATTGTGTTTTAAAAAAAAATACTTGGAGGACTTCCAGTTTCTGATCCAACATGAAAAGAGATTATAAGTCACTCCCATTTTTATAAGAAGAAAAGGCTGGACAAACTGAAAATCTACGATTCTTCTTAACCATCAGACGACTTACATCGCAGGAAAAACCTCCACGTTGGAATTTGGAGGGCCAGGGGTCCAGACTCAGTGAGACCTGCCCACCTGGGGCAGAAGTTCTGGAGCCATGAACTGCTGGGGATTCTTACATGGTGATTCTAATGTATTGCTGGAGTCTGAGAGTGTGGAATAGCATGAGACTGAGAAAGTCCTGGGCCCCACAGTCTTAGGCCCCCTACCCCCACTTCCATGGGATTTGCCTCCAGAACATCCAGTAGTTCTCATGGAGAAGAGCCAGGAAAGACCCCCTTCTGGGTCCGGCATGGGGAGGGAAGACAACCACAGTGAAACACAATGGCCCACCCTGAAGGGTAAAGGGCTTTGCCTGGCCTTATCCCAGTTAGAAGAAGAGTTCCTTCCACTCCAGCTTATCTCACCCAAGAGAGGAACAAACACAGGCAACAGGGTCAGGGCTTCAAGGAACTAGACTGAGAATGCTACTGCGGGGGAGGACGTAAAGTGCATGGGTTGGGGGCGGGGGAGCTACAACATTCTGGAAGCTCTTATGAAGGTGACAGTCCTGAGACACAGGTCCAAAAAAGGACTGAACTCTAATTGGGAGAGAAAAGAATATGCCCCCTCCCTTATACCTTAAGCAGCACACCACAGGGATCCAGTGACACTCGATTACAGCTGACATAACTGCAAGACACAAGCTCTCAGGGGGAGTTTTCAGGGAAGCCAAACATCAAGAGGAGACAGAACAAGGACACTAGAAAAGATCGAAGCCTCTGGGACCTACAGCAAACATTAAACACAGTTGAACTCCTAATAAAATCAACATAAATACCCACAGCAAAGGCCTGTTTACCTCAGTTTCTGTAGCCTGATACAACATGTCCAGCTTTCAACCCCAAATTAACGGCAAGCAGAAAGGCAAGAACAAAACAGTCTGAAGAGGCAAAGGCAAGCATCAGAATCAGACTCAGATATGACACACATGTTGGAATAACCTGACGGGACTTAAAAACACCTATGACTGATGTGTTGATACCCCTAATGGAAAAAGTAGACAACCTGCAAGAACAGATGGATAATGTCAACAAAGAATGGAAATGTGAAGAAATTATCAAAAGGAAATAAAAGAGATTAGAAACACTGTAACAGAAATGAGGAAGGCCTTTAATTGGCTCATCAGTAGACTGGAAAGTCAAGAAAAGAATCAGTGAGTTGGAAAATATGTCAATAGAAATTTCCCTAAGTGAAAGGCAAAATGAAACACCAAAGCAAAACAGAACATCCAAGAACTGTGGGACGATCTCTGAACGTCTAACATACGCTCACTTGTGATACCAGAGGAAGAAGAGACAATGGAGCAGAAGAAACATTTGAATAACTAAGAATTTGCAAAATTAATGACAGACACCAAAACACAAATCCACAGAACTCAAAAAACCCCAAGCAAGACTGAACACACACACACACACACACACACACACACACACACACACACACCTAGGCATATCAAATTCAAAAACTCAAGGAGTGTGAGTTAAGAATGGACTTTAGTTAATAATAACAGACCAATTCTGTTCATTAATTGTGACAAACGCACTGTACTCACATGTGAATAATAGGGGCACTTGAGCCTCGTGTGTGAGGGAACTCTGTACTATCCTCACTTCTTACTGTATTAAACTCAGGTGAGAGGTAATGATGCTAGGACCAAAATGGCACCAGTGGAGGTGGTGAAATTGAGAAGATACGGGGTATACTTTCAAAGGTTTATCTCTGAGTAAGGAACTGAGAAAGCAATCAGAATTTCAGAGTCCCTGATGAGCTAGTGTAACTCTTGGGTATCTGTAACTTTCCCGTCTCCCCCAGTAGACTAAGCTCTAAGAGGGCATTCCTGCCAAAGCATCTCAGTTCCTCAGACAGCTAAGGAGCTAGTAGTGCTGATACCTAGTAGTCACTAAATAATAACAATTGAATCAAATTATCTGTATGATGGGATACTGCAGGTCTCCTTACTTCTGACTGGGCAGAATACTGATCAGTACCGAAAAATACTGATAACTCAACACTAAAGCAAATGTAACTCTCTCCTACTTACCTTACTAGAGGAGGCACTTTCTTTTTAAAATCCACCTAATTAACTTTCAGATTGACATTTATATTTGCACTGTAAAACTGATTGATGAATTCCATAACGCAATGAACACTCAAGACTGGGAGGTCATTTTTTCATTCATTGGTATGCTTCTGCTCAATTCCACTACGTGAGTACAATGTTCAACAAGAAGTGGTTATGCCTATTGCCGAAACTGTTTATGACACTTTTACTTTCATTATAATGACTTTTCACTTCAATTAAATATTATATAAACAGACACAATAGAAGTGCACATGAAAGAATCTTGCTTTTATCACAATAAAGTTGAATGCGAAGACCTGATGAGGGCAAGTCCCTAAACACAATGCTGTGGGCTTGGGTGTGAATGCGTAGAGATCTGGCAACAGAGGAAATGTGAGCTGCTCTCAGACTGCTTCACAGGTAACTTGAACTTCTCACTTCAAGTAGAACGTAAGAAACAGAAACAGAGACTGAACACCCTTGAAAACACATTACGGGCCTGTTTCATGCAATGAGACCTTAGAGTACTCATTCAGTAGATTCGTACTCAAAGGCATGGTCTTTTCTCCAAAAGACTGGTAATGAGAGTTCATGTACAAGTCTTAAGCTATTATAAAATTATAAAGATAAGAATGTAGGTATCATTTGTTATTTCTTGCTTAATTTGTTCAATGAACCAACCAAGCACCTGCCAAATTTAGATGGAGATGAAGTTTCCAATGCACTGATTCTTCTCCTACTCATCCCAGTTCTCTTCTCTCTCACCATTTCTTTCTCACCCATACTGGTAAATGACAAGCGGCCCCCAGTATGTGACCGATAGATTTCCTACAGAACACTGCAGGTGACTTAAGTTTTGATCAGAGCAGAGTTTATTACTTCACTTTCCTGAAGACAGGACACGGTGGGGTATGAAGAGCCCGCTAGGCGTTATGGATTGATGTGATAATCAATCCGTAACAGTAGTCAGTCATGTCTTGTAGAGAGGAAACTATGACATGACCTTACTGACCATTCCAGAATTGTGAAAATGATCAATAAACCTGACAAGTCCCTTCTTCAACTCAGTAGGGGAAAGTCAGCTAAAAATAAACTGGAAGTGGAAAATGGAGCATCAGTCAACATTATTTAGCCAAAATGATGAGTCCATGTAATGACCCTGTGAGAGACGTGGGTGCAGATGTCACCATCTGAAAACTCAGAGGAGGCAGAGGGAAGGCACGCGAAGAGAGAACACGGCATTTGTGTCCGTGATCCTCTGGCCGGGATGCTGGAGAACTGTTCTGGTAGTAGGTAATAGCCCCGTATTTTACATCGAGAGATGGTGGCACTAAATAAACACTGTACACTGGCCTGTCACATCACACATATGTAGCATGTTTATTCCTGGCAAAGGCAGTGGACGAAACCTTTTATACATAACGAGAACGTCATGTCTAAAGTCATTCACCTCTTCTAGGCCAATAAAGTATCAACAGCCTTAACGTGCTTGTGACGGTGAAGCTTTCTATTACAGACAGCTTCACTGAATAGCCTGCTATAAGTTTTCCAAAATGCCCACACTGAAATACACTGACCTGTGGCCAATGCATGTCATCAGTCAGCTACAAACTGGCAGGGCTCACTGTACTCGGAGCAGTGCAGTGGGAACGGGAGCCCAGACAGGAGTAAGCAGGGGCCCTGACCGCCGAGAACCGCCCTGAACAGCGCCAGCCCCCTGTGCCATCAGTCCCAGCGCTGAGCTCTTCATTGCTAAATACAGTATCCACTTTTCCGCCTTGGCTTTTGATCTCTGTGAAGCCTCTGAGAGTGTCGACCAGTCCCTCGTTCCTGAACCGTTTCCTTTCTTGCTTCCCATCACACTGTACTTTATCTAGTTTCATGGGTCACTTTTCAATCTCTTCCTGCATCTTCCTCTTCTGCCTGTCTTGTAAATGCTGCTCATTCTTATTAGAGGCAACAGAAGTCCTTTGGAAGGATTCTCTTTTGAGGCCCTTTCATGTACATCTGGTCGACCCAGCAATTGCAATCAGAAGTGTGTTTCTTAAGTGCTCATCACAGCAGGGTGTTGGTTGTGATCTCTGTGAAGTCGAATGCAGTGGCATCTGACACTGCATGTCTGCTCTCCTTCTTCTCCCTCCCTGACTTGCAGTTCAGGTAGGACTCAAGGGTGGGCAAGACGTCCAGGTCTCACTGACTAGAGGACATGCGTCCCTCTCGAACCTGAACCTCTTTCATCAATGAACACACGACACAAATGAGACTCTCCTTTAGGATGTCAGCTGAAACAATAAGGAAAGATGCTTTCTCTTCTTTCTGGGATTATTAGCTATAAGAATGCTATAAATCTAGAACTGCTAGTGACCAGTTACACCATGTGGATACAGCCAATCTAAGAATGAAGCCAGCAGAGGAGAGAAGGAGAAATAAAAACAGAATTTCAATGCTGTAATTTAAGCTTCTGAATCATCCAATCAGTTATGTGAACTATTAAACTCCCTTTTTATATTAAGCCAGTTTCATTTTGGTTTCTGGAATTTGTGAACACAGCGTCCCAATCACAGACCAAAAAAAAAAAAAGGAAACAAAGTAAATGGCTATCAATAGAGAAATGGCTGGTCAAATTATGGTGTGTGCTGTGGAATATTACACAGGCGTCAAAAGGAAGGGGCAATGTTATGTCATGGAAGTTCTCTAAGAGACAGTAAAAAAACTAGGGAAGTATAAAATGTAAAGAATAATCCTATCAATATTTTATATGTGTGTGCGTATAGTGTGCGTGTGTGTGTGTGTGTGTGTGCAAATATTTAGGAAAACAGAATGGAAGAAATTATTCTGAAATGTTCACAATGGTTATCCTTAAAGAGAAGAGGAGTTAAGGAGTGACGGATGTGTATAAAAATAGGCTTTCTCTATATTTTACCATTCTTATCTAATTTCATTGCAGTGAGCGTACGTTTATGTATTAGTTATGTAAATTAAGATATTAAAATGGGAAAAAGTCCTGTTCCATAGGTCTTTACTTTGGATCCTCATCACTGCTCATTCCACAATTCAACACATCAGAAAACAACACTCTTTTCCCCCAAAACTTCTCTTTTTCCCTTACTCTGGTTACTGACACCACCGCGTCCCCAGAGCCCTGGCTCCGAGAGCGCTCCCAGCGTGCCTCTGTCTGCCACAGTGCACGTACCCCAACATCCTAACCGTCGCTAACGGTGACCAGCTCCCGAATGTGTCCCGTCTCCGTCCTCACTTCTGCAGTTCAAGTTCTCTGCCACGGCCACCTCCCTTATCAGATTTGACTGTAATTATCTCTTGACCTGTCTGCCTTCTTTCCAGATTCCCAGGCCGGGGAGGCAGCCTCAGAGAGAGTCCTGCGCTACCAGTTTGTAATGTGAGACCTCAGGACAAGAGACTTAACTTCTGTGCCACAAAGCTCTTGTGAGAAGGAGAAGGCCCACGTGTGCAGAGCGCCTGGCGCGTGGGAGTGCCAAAGGGGGATCTGCCGTCATTCTTATGATTAGTCCTCTTTGTGCCCTAGTACACTGCCTGGCACAATAAATAATCATTTCTGTGAATGAAGTATTTTAAACAAGCACTTCTGTAAAAGTGTGCTTTCCCTCAAAAGTGGTTCGTTTTAAGACTTTCCACCTGTACACAGAAAACAAAGAAAATGCCATTTAGAAACTGGTTTCAAATAACTCAAATACTAATTGCAGTCATCTGCAACACAGCCACTCGCCATGGCTCTGGTGCAATTATTCATACAGCTTTATATCGAAACAACCTCCCCCATTAATTTTAATTTCCTAAATAATAAAAGTGCTAGTACCCATGTTGAACTAATGGCCGGTAGAATTTCATGCTTAATGTGTCCTGGAAATTATCCTCTGGCAGCAATTTTTCAAGTCCTGCTTCTACAACTAAAAATTACTAAAAATTTTAGAACAAGATGGTTTCTAAGAACTTTTTCAGGACCAGTGGGAGAGCACGAAAGATGCTTTGTCATCCTTGTTCCTAATATTACAACAACCTAATATTACTTGCAACCAAGTATCTTCACCTAGAACGTGTCTTAATGTCCCCCAAAGACCTAGGCATACTAGAAATGTCACAAATTAATTACATTAATTAATTCTTGAAAGTGAAGAATGACTAACGGCGCAGAAGAAAAAGAGAAAAGCGATTGAGAGAATGGGGGATGAGGAAGGATGACCTGACTTCTCAAAGGCAATGAGCCCCTTGGGGTGTGTGTTTGGGGTGTCACACCTCTCAGGATGGGATGTGCAGGGGCCCTTCTTCCCCTCTGCTTGTCCGCACGCCCCCACCATGTGCCCTGGACGCCATCCACTAGCAACGTCCAGACCTCATGCTAATCATGGGCCACATTCATCTTTCCCGTTAGGCTCTGACCTTAGAACTTGTTTCCCATTTCCACCAGGTCTGGCAGACTGAGGCGACCAGCCAGCATGCATCTTCGAGACCTCAGGGGGTTTGATGATGCTGGGCAACAGAGAACCATACACAGGCAGGGCCCCCTGGAAGCCATCGACTCCATTCTCTGGCCCCCTGGTGCTTTGGTCTCACTCTGTAGATCATCTCTCCAACAGTGTCTCTCCTTTCTTTCTACCATAAAGCCTGGAGGATTAGGAACAGCGGACTTATAATAACAACGAGTCCTATATTCACACAGTGCCTTTTTTCCAAGGACACTGGATGCCCTTCCAGTGGCTTCCATTAGTCCTCAGCCCTTCCGTGGAGTGGGCTGCAGGCTCACTAACAAGGATTCTGTAGTTAGCGGAACAGAAGAGGGCGGGGAGGCTTAGGGATTTCCACAACGGTCAGACGAGAGCGCGTGTCATAAGCAGGACTCTAATGAGTCTACGGAACAAAGGAAATTGCAGACTGTGCAATGAATAACTGAAGAGTACAACTGCCTCAAGAACAATCTTAGAGGTTTCCAGAAAGCCTCTAGCAAATACATGAATACTGACCATGTTTTAAAAGACATATTAAAATGTGGCGGAGGAACAGAAAGCACCAGCCGGGATTTGCAGGCGGGATCTTTCCAGGAAGCATTCGCTGGGGGCTTCCTCCGGGCCACCACCGTCTTGGCACTAATTTCTACTGGCTTTTTTCCCCAGGAAGATGTCAAATGCCGTCTCTTTCTTTAAGTACAGTTGTTTTGGTCAGGGAATCAGATCCTGTTCCTCATGCCAGAAAACATGCTGCTGCCAGCCCTCTCAAGGTGAAGAGCGAGCGGGCATGAGAAGGAGAGAGGGCTGTGTCAGGACGGATCACCACACCCTGTGCTGATCTTTCTAGCTTTTGTCTCATTGGCTTTTTGTGGTTGTTTTAGACTCAGCTATTACCTCCAGCCTAAAAGCGGACCCTCAAAGTGTATGTGTTAATGCTCCCTCAACTAGAAAAAGTAAGAACCTGCCACCACGGTTCTGTTTGAAATTTCCAGTGTTTTAATTGGTGCTTCAAAAGGTTATGGGAATGAATGTGAAACGCCTGCAGCAACCACGTTTCTATGGATTTAGTTTCAGACTGTGTCCTGTCAGGCCCCACACTCATGCACAACACGCACCCAGTGTCCCTGTGACAAGAAGAATGAACAACAGCTCTGCGTCACCTCTTTCTTTCCCCCACAAGCCTCTCTGTGAACACCGCAGCCAGCCACACGTTTGCAGCACTGGCCTCTCAGCTGACCAACAGGCAGCCCAGTAGGGACAGGCCACCTGTGTTCCTGCAGATGAATGTCACTGTCAATATGGCACATGTAGGACCATTTAGAAGCCGTGCTGTTAAGACGTTGCCAGAGAGACCTTCACGCTCCCTGCCACGCTTCACAGAATGGACCTCTCCCTTTACAGGATGATACCGAGTTCAGGGTGGAAAGCAGCCACGCTCCTTCACATACTAACAGTAGGTTACTTCTCTTTTACTGTGATGGCTTTAAAAATGCTGCCATGTATTTGGACAGCACATTTTACTTAAAGGTCTATCATAGTTATGTTCACGAACCCTCTCAATACCCAGCTAAGCCTGGCGTCATTAGTTCTGTGGTAAAAGAAACAGGTTGAGAAAGGAATACAAACATCACCTTGTCATAATACGCACAACGGCAGGGTCAGGAATTCAGCCCAACCCAGCACAGTGCATCTGTTACACTCCTAGCCCTGCGAGCAGTTAACATGATTTACAATGACCTCATGTGCTTGAAAGTTCACAAGATATCATTTTACTTTTCTTATGTGAGATAATGGCAATTTATACATCATGAAGGAAAACAGGGCATGGAAGCCTGTGATTTGAACCATCAGAAAAATTGGTAAGTTTATCAAGATCGAACAGAAGTCAGACAGAGAACATGTTTCTGGGTAAAGGTGCAAGGCCCAGGTTCCGGAATCCGTTGGGAAAATGGGGCAGGCTGTGGAAGGAAGAGTAAGGAGCAAATGACACGTGACATGAGGAGGATGTGGACAACTGAAACACCAGCGCTCAACTGGATTTATAACAGGAAATGCATATGCAGTGACGGGCTGATTGTACTTTTGGAGTTTCTTCAGAGTACTCTGAGAGTTTTGAATTTGTTACCTAAGAAAAGCAGATCGAAAGCCAGTAAAAGGATAAAAAAGAGAAAAATTAATAGAACTGATTCCAAGAAAGGTAAGAAAATAAGTTTAGGAGGGAAAAAAAGCTTAAGCTTTAAAACTGGTTAACAGAGAGGGGATGTTCTGGGTTAGGTCGATCTCAGGGAGGGCGGAAAACTGAGCACACGAGGAAGCGGACGTGAGGAGCTTGGTGTCACTTGGCTTATGGTGTCACCTGCCAAGAGTTACTCACAATTCCTTCTCATTTCTGTTTACAAACCCAGGCTTATACACTCTGATGAGTACCCAGAGGGTTCTACCCCCCTCATGTTAAACACTAGATATCATTGCATACATTTGCCCGAATTGTGATTTGGATTTCTCATGGCCCATGTTCAACTTTATAACAGGTGAAATCTTGACCTGAGACAAGCTAAGGGAATGGAAAGGCACCAGGGGACCGGGTTCTTGTCACCAGGTCTCAAGTTCACCTCCACAGGCAGAATGGTAGATTTAAAAAAAAAAAAAAAAAAAAAAAGGTTGGTTGCTAATCTTTAATTCAGAGCATTTGAGATCTACGGAAGTTCTATAATGAGATTGTTAGCAGAGACAAATATCATAAAATCTCAAGCAACATTAACAGCTAATTCATATTAATTAGTGATTTTTGGCAAATAACATGCACATTGACATTTCATGGGGAATGTTCCCCAAATGGCAGCCAGAGTGTAACATGCATATGTAATTCAATTTCATTTCATGCTATAATTTTTTAAGAAGAAAATGTTTACAACTCTTAAAACATTTGATAAGAAATGCACCTTTTAAATTTTAAGATGAGGAAAATAGCCAATAAACTTGCCTTGCTGAACAAAATGGACATCATGAAGAAATCCAGTAAGAAGCTCTCGGAAATATCTTTGTAGTCAAAACGGAAGAAGATTACAGTGAAGCTCAAGTGAATGTATTGGTGAGCTGGGTTACAGAAAGAGGTCCGCAAAAGCTTCATGCCAGCCAGCGTCACCAGAAAAATGTCCCAGCTGTTAGAAAGGAAAGAAAGAAGAGTGATCAATGGCGGTGTGCAAACTACTGGGGGAGTGACACTAGCTAACGTTTTTGAAGCATTTACTGTGCATTCTGCACTTTGCAGGCACAAAAAGCCAAAGTGGGGGGCTCTATGATTACCCTCGTTTGACAGAGTAAACTGGGTCTCAGAGCTGGAGTCACTTGTCTAGGGGGTCACGGAGGAGCTAGGATTGAAACCCAGGGCAAGGGAGTCCTGAGTACAGACTCTGCCGCTAGAGGAGACTCCTTTCCACCATATGCTTTGCACTGTCCCGTCTTTCGGCAAGGACGCAGAACTCCCTTGGGGCTTATGTGAAGGACTGCTGCAATGACAGCTCCCGTGGAAAGCTTGAAGGCGAGTGAGAATCAGAGAGCACGCTGCCCCTGTGAGGTCTGTGCAGTGCATACCTTTTGTTATAAAAGAATCTTCCCGAAGCAGTGATGTAATCATAGTCAGTATTAAATTGTGAAAAGAGTAAAAGAGCCCGTATCTTAATAACGCCATTGTTACTTTTTTTACGTTTTAACTTCCAGTGTTTCTCAGCATATGTGTCATCTCAGCAAGCATAAGCGTTCTGGTCTCCCTTTTTTTCTGCTGAAAATTCTATCATCAACATTTTCTTCCCAAGGCATAGGGCTTTTCAGTTAAGGAGCTGACCAAAACAGTCTGGTAAAGACAGACCAGGACACTGCTTTGCACCCTGAAATCCTGAAAGCCCCTGTTCAGGGGACGGGGTTAGTAACCGCGTAGGGAACATGCGCTGTGTGTGCAATTCCACCAGACGGAGAGGTCAGCGGGGAGCCACCGACGTACCGTGAGAGTGACGGCCTGACAGGCCAACCACCTGCTTAAGGGTCTGTTTTTCTGCAGGAGGGTTTTGCATATATTACCAGGTCCTCCATCCCCCCAATACTTTGCAGACAATAGTTGCACTTGAAAGAGAGAGGCTGAATACAGAAAACCGGGGCTGTGCCTCAATTTCCCCGAGCCTACAGGGCTCCTGGGCTCTGGACCCTCACACCATCATCATTATCTTATCCTGAGATGAGGGCATTGAAAAAGTGCTTCAAAGCCTTTGCACCATCAGGTGCAAAACTGTCATTCGTGTCATCAAAAACATCTAATGTTGGTATTTTTCTGTGCTGTGATCTGACATGTTGCATGCCTTCAGCCCTGGGTCTGCGGTCATTCCACTCTGCCCCTGGACATGCCCGGAGAGGTTTGCCCCAGGCCCTCCTGAGAAACACTGGCCCTTGATTACACGTAGGTTTGGGAGAGAGGGAACATTTTCATGCATGCTCACAGGAAGCCCTCAGTGTGCCTGCCACAAGGCTGAACACTAATCCACAACTCGCCTTCCTTTTCCTGGACAACTAATGCCCGTGACGTGACGAGAACACAGTGTGAAAACCTGACTTCCAGCCCAGGGTACAGCATCCCCAGGGTGACAGCCAAAGCCTTGGAAAGACCCCAATGACAAGCATCTTAAGACTAGGGATAGTTTGGTTTTCAGGGGAGATGGGTGATTTTCTGGGTTATTCAGGCCCGAACTAGATGAGGGCTAATTCTAAACCTTCTGTTTTCTGTGTCTATCATTAAAATGCATGGCATTTGTGTTGTGTTTGATAATGGTGACTGGATAAGACAAGAGGAGATCTAGCGAGTGATGTTATGGCCTTTCTAACATTGCAATAGTAATGGCTTCAGTTAATGATTCGTAACTAAAGGTTTCCTAGAGGCTTACATAGCAATCAGTGAACAGTGAGTGGCCTGGCACAGACGCATTGAGATCAGACTGGGAAATATAAACACCTAACAAGCTATGATTCAGTCACTTGACAATGCATCCATCCATCCTTCTACCATTTACTAGGGGTTTGCTATTGAAAGTTGACGAAGAAACAGTGACTGCGAGTGAAGAGTTCGCTATCTGACCATCTGGTACAGTGGTCACAATGAACGACGCTCACAAAGCTTCAAACAGGCCTCTGGGTGACACTGACACACAGCCTCCTGCTGTCCTTTTTGAGAACGGCTCGTCTAGTGGAGTGGTTGAAATCTTGAGAGTTGTTTTTTTTGTGTTTTTTAAGTCTTCAGATGGATGCCTCAGGAATATAAAGGGACTGTCAGCTTTGGGCTCTGAGAAAAATAATTCTGTTGGTATCATCTTGGAGTTGAAAATACCTGGAGGTACACAGGTAAGGTGCTACTTTCTGACTTTAGTGTTTGGGAAAACATTGCAGGGGTGACGGAGTACCATTAGGTCAGACTGGACTCTCTCCGAACTGTTTCTGTGCCTCTAATTCCCCAGCCTTGTGTTCAACAGCCAGAACTGCTTGCTCTCAACCTACATCTCGGCTGGAGGTCTAATCCTGATGCCGACTGGGGGGTAGGAGGGAACCTGGAAACCTTAGCTCCACACCCCAGGCAGCACTGGTCCTTCTTTGCTACCTTGGTTCTGACTAAGAGCCCCCATTCTAGAAACGAAGGATCTGCCTTGTTCTAGGCGGTCATCATGGGGTCGGCCAGGATAGTTCCAGAGTGGAAACGCCTTCCATGAGGAGAAGCAATAGGGGTTGTACATGTAGTGTCATCCCCTGGATTGGGCCCCATCCAAACTGCATAAGAGGTCTGTGGCCCCATCACCTGCCTTCTTCATCCAGTGAGACTAATTTTCACTCTGGACCTGAAGTCTAGGATTTTAAGTACTAAAAGGCACAGACGTCTTGCCCTGGCCTAACTGAAACAGGTCTGAGCTGGAAGGAAGGTGGAGTCTGATAAAGGCAGGAAGGTTACAAGGTCATTTCATGTAGTGTCTGCCTTGTAGGACCACGAATCCACTCCAAGCCCGGTATGCCAACGCCTTTGATCTTTGCTTGCTCAGTCTTTGGCAAGTATTCATCGATTTGTCCTCATCTCACCCTGAAAGCAAGAGCAGGTTTGAATCCGTCGGCTCGAGATTATTCATCAGGGTTGACTTGGGCACACAATGTTTAAGCAACGTGACTAATAAGCAAATCTCCTATTCTAACAACTTATTTGACGAGAAACTTCAACCTTTTGCCAGAAAGACAGAGCCGTACATTATCCAGAGGGTTTCCATTTGTAAGTTCAGAGTTAATTTTAACATATGAAACCAAGGGCTCAACTGTACATTGTCAGTGCTTGCAAAAACGGCTGTATGTGATGTCAGAGGGGTAGTAGATTGGGGGAGGAGGGGTTATCACTTTGTGAGGGGTACAAATGATAAATGTCATATTCTTAGGGCTCACTGACTAAGTCCTTGCAGGATGATTTTCAATCTACTGACAGTTGTTCGGTGTCACTTCAAGTAGGTCTAACTTCATTTGCACCCCAGTCACCCTATAATCACCATCTAGCTCTCGCAAGTTTGAGTAAAAGACCACCATGGAAGTTGACTTCTGCAGCAGTTTAGAGAAAACTCACTAGATTTTGAAAACGTTGTCATCAAATCATGAGAATAAACCATGATCCACTTACTGGGTCCCGAGTCTCCGGTAGTTGCTTATTGAAAATGCATCAATGGTGAGTGCGTTCAAAATTATCGCTGGGTACAAGACATATTTTTCAAAACACTGAAGCCAAACATAGAGTCGTTCAAACCACATTAAATGGGCGACATCTGAAAGAAACACAAAACCCACTTAGAATAGCCATGGATCAAATTATTTTTTTTTAAGTACGTGTGACAATAAGTAATATCTCCCCTTTAATTCAAAAGCCGCTGGTTGAGATCTCCAGATACTAGACACTCACCACACAGAGTGACCCAACAGTGACATAAAAGGAGCAGTCCCCTCAGGACCAGGATACAAATTACCTGTTTCCAACATTCTTCCCTGGCACTTTATGGAAAGGGTCTCAGGAAGAAACACAAATACCACACACACAAAATCAGGAACCGGTATTTTCCTGTCTTCTTAGTATGGCTGACATTTCTATATAAGAATGTATTATCTGTATGACTCAAAACACAAAAGCTATCTTCATTTGATGAAAAATGAGGGGAGGCTGGGCATTTAGAAATCTGGCTTGACGAAAATTAATTTGAATGAGAGGAATGGTGAGGATGGATGGAGGTGAAATACTTCATGACACGGGAAGTAAGAAGCAACACCCAAACACCAGCTTAATAAGTGGAAGAGAGATACAACCAGAACTTATCAAAATAAGAATAAAAAGAGATTTTAGTGATAAATGAAACAGTGAGGAAGACTCGTAGGAAAATTCAGTTCAAAAAAGTGAAGATGTTGGGTAGGAATTCAACTTTGGATATTCTTATAGTCAATGTATAATGTTTTCTGGTGTAGATTTAGAAGTGGATTATTTCATAAGATGAAATTTTTGATATATCATTAATGAAATCTAGGTATACGATGTATATTTTACACATAGATAAAAGGGTTTTTACCTTTTGTGAAAATATATGAAAATTAAGAAAAACAAATTTTCAAGATCCCTCTCCACTCTCCCCAAGCAAATGACTCTAACATGTACTTCCCAGAGAAAATTGTGGCTGTTAGGTACAAATTCCCTTACTTTGCCAAACCCTCATCTACGCGTATGTCGACCGGCAGTGCCAAAAAAATGTAAACACATTTTAAGAGATGTTATCTATGCTCAAGGAGTAGTTTGCCGTCATCAGAAGTGTCTGGAAGCTGATGGGAACCACTTTGAGCACCTCTTGTAATTGCAGAAGTCAGATGTGACTTGTATTCATCTTTTGTTATCGGTATATGTTGAGTATTACAATTTTAATACAGTTTTCCTTTCTTAAAATGTGTACACACTTTTTGGCACCCTCTGTGTATTCACATCCACCTTCTTGTTCCTCCTGAGATTGAGCCCCCATCGATGGATCCCATTCTTCTTGCCATCTTGGTTCAGGAGTCCCTCCCTTGACTCACTGGTAGCTCTTTCTGAGAGGCAAACAGCAAGATCACAGTGTCTACGTAGCTGAACACCCACCTTCCACGTCGCATCTCCCAGTGCTCAGCCTGTGCTTCTGGGCACAGCCAGGCTTCTTGAAAAGGCTGTCCGTGTCTGGCGGCCCCAGAGTCTTGTCTCCTACTTACGGCTGACACTTCTGCCCCTGCGTTTGTGGCTCCCGCACAGAAATGGCGAGGCCACGTGAGACCTCCGAACTGACCAATAACTGGCGCTTCTCAGGCTATCTTACCGGACCGTTGTGAGGCATGAAATATCACTGGGGCTTCCTTCCTTGAAAACTCTCTCCACCCTCAGCTTCCCCACCCCCAAACTTCTACCCGTGCTCAACCCTTTCGCACGACTCTTCCATTTCCTTAGCAGGTTCCTTGGCCCCTGGGACACCTGCTCTCTGTGGACCTCTTTATCACATCACCCATTGTCCTGAGCTGATGTCCTCTACACCCAGGACTTGCAGTATCACTTCCGTACTGATGTCACCCGAGCTCCTGGATGAAGAAATGCCCTCAAAGGACCCCACGCCCACAGAGAACCACTGCCCAAACCCTGAACAACACCGTGTAGTTTGGCCTAATATTCTTTGGTGCCCTTTGCTCAACACTGTGAGATCCACTCACTTTTCAGTGTAGCTGTCATTTTCCATTCTCACTGCTGTACAGTAATCTACTGTGTGAACACACACGGTCCACTTTTCCAGTCTACTGGGCGTGGGCACCTGGTTAGCTTCCAGTCTACACCTCTGATGGACAGCGCTGTTACGAGCATCCTTGTGCACGCCTTTCGGTAAATGTGTGGTCCTGTGGGTGTATCTATGTAGGTGTGGATTGCTAGGTTATAAAGTGAGCACGCAGGAAGCTCCAGGAGATGCCACCTGATAATTTTTCAGAGTTCTTGTGCCGATTTTTCACTCCCACAAACAGAACGAGAGCTCCTTCCGTGTGTTTCACAAAACATTTTCTCTCTCCTACATCTTAGCTACACTGGTGGGTATCCAGCAGTATCATATTATGGTTTGATTTTGCATTTCCGCAACGACTAATGCAGTTGAGGACCTTTTTGTACATTTACTGGCATTTGGATACACACTGCTGTGAAGTGGTTCTTCAGTCTAGTGCCTAGTTCTTTTTCCAATTGGATCATATGTCTTCCCCTTACTGATTTCTAGGGGTGCTTTATACATCCTAGGTATGAGTCTTTAGTCAGATACATGCATTGGGAAAACCTTCTATTTTATGGTTGCTTTTCATACTCTTAATGGCATTGTTTGTAGAAAAGAAACAATTTTAATGTGCTTCAACTTCTCATTTTTTGTACTCTTAGAGTCTTTTATGTTCTGTTTACAAGACAGAGATCATGACTACATTTTCCTATGTTTTTCTGGAAAAACTTTATTGTTTTATTTTTCACATTTAGATCTGCAAGCTATCTAGAATTGGTTATTGTGTATAATGGACAGGGTTGAGGCTGATATTTTCCCACTTGGATATTTAATTGACCATCACCATTTATTGAAAATAACTTCCATTTCCCCTGCACTACAGTGACCCGAGCTGTTTTATACGCCTTTGTATTTGCAGGCTGCTTTCCTGGAATGTCTTTCCATCTTTCCTACTTGAGAAACCCCTGATCTTATTATAGAACCACACACCCTGCCATCTGGAGCTTTCCTTGACACCCCCCCCACTTGACATTCCCAACACAGTCACTACCAGTGGCTGCCAGGGGGAGAGGGTTCAAAGTGTCCATCCCACACTGACACTGCTTAGAACCATCAGCACATGGTGATAGGAAGAAGGAGTCCAACGTTTAATTGGCTTTGTTATTGTTTTTAAATTCTTGATAAACAACACACCCCTCTTCTGCCTGCTCCCGGTGGACCCCGCCATTTCCCTACCTTTGCTGCCCACTGCCCTGCCCTTTATCCAGCTCAGGCGTCTGCCAGACACTGAGCCAGACATGTGTATATATGACCCTTAGTTTTAAGGCAAAGTATGTTATTGCTTTGTGCCATCACTGTACCCTGTGAATTCTATGAGTATAGAGCCTGTCACATCTCAGAGGAAGTATTTATTTACACATTCATCTTCCCACTAGACAGAGTCTGTCAAGAGCAGGTGTCATGTCTTAACTGGCTTAGTATTTCCAGTGCCTTGCAGAATGCCTGGCCTAGAGGTAGGGTGTGGTAACTTTGCTATCTTATCCATTTTGGTGGCTGCGGGAACTCTGAATGATTCAATTGAACAAAGAGGTACTAAAAAAGCAGCCTACTGGAATTAGTTTTTCGATTACAAAACAAAAATCATCCTAACTGTAGCATATTAAACAGCATCTCCATTTCAATCTCTCATAAAGTACAACCAGTTACAGTGAGGTTTCCTTTTATACAAAATCATTTTTTCCTGATTTCTCAACTTATAAGAGATCAGCAGTGTCACACTGAGGCCATAATATCAAATGCTTTTCAGCCAGCTTATAAGAATACGTTATCAGAGTTCTATCAACATTTGTCACCAATTCAGAGAAACATGGCAACCTTAGCTAGATTGCTGTAAAAATACGTAAATGAAGAGAAATATAGGCCACGCTCATCTTGCTGTATTGTTGGAAGGACATTGGAATGAAAAGAAATGTTTGTCTGGTTCATCCCATGGAAGGGCCTGATACCAGGTGGATGGATGGGGTGGGGGGTGGTCCAGACTTTCAAATGCTGCTCACGTTTACTCTTAGAAGATGCTATTTTTCCAGTGAATTTCAAATAATATAGAAATGACTAACAAACTCTGAATTCACCATCCATGTCTTTCCAAATATTTGAGAGCGAAAATACTTATAGTGAGACCTTTATTCTCTGTGGTACCTGGTTGGGGGTATGGCGTATGCGTGTGTATGAAACTATGTCACGGACACAACTCTGAGGCATGTGGCTAAGACATTTAGGCTCTAAGAAGTCACGGACTGTAAGCGCCATTCTGTTGTCTGACTGTGGAGCCACGAGTCCTGGGGGCTGTGGTCAGTAAGGCCTCCATGACGTGTGAACAGCGAAAGCCCAGCATTCTTGGGTAATAACTGGGCTTCCTGTTAGAGACCCAGCTACAAGACAACAGCTACAAAGGACGCTATGTTGGACTTTGAAGAATGAAGGAACTTCTAGAGAACTAGAACTCAATTCGTTCATATGTCATAAAATCCTTTATTTTTTTATAGTTCCCTTAGTCAGAGTCGCGAAGAAGACTGAGCTGGGAGCCAGCACTGGTGCAGCACTGAGGTGCTTCAGGGGAAATGACAGTGACAAGTGCTGACAGCTAGATGTGATGCAGAAGCACCTGCATGCTTCCCACTGATTCGCTCCGACAGCCCAGCGCGAGGACAGCGGGCGCATTTCACACTGTGTACACCGGTGAGCATAGGTATGCGCCGTGCGTTAAGGGAAAAGCATTTTAGGAAAAGATTCACCCCGAGGCATGGACTCCCTGGCTGGTGTTCATACAGCATCCAGCCAAAGCAGGGGTGGGGAATGGTGGAAATGGAGCTGAAATAAATGTCTAGGAATGACAGAAAGAGAGAGAGCGCAAACCCCAGAGATCACCAACTCCAAACTTCTGACATCAGGTTCTGCTAATTCATATATTGAAAGAAAATCAATTTCAGTTTAATTCTTACATATCTCTAGAATCCCTCTACCAAGTTTGGTAATTTAGTCCAATGAGATGCTACAATCTCTGGATTGTAGAAAACATTTCACAGATAAATCGAACTCGCACTGAATGTTCATGTTTGAGAGTTGAAGGGAAACAAATTGAAAAGGTGAATAATGACACAGAAGAAGCTAAACAAAAGTGTGAGTCCAGAACTGTGAATGCTAAAAGGTTAAACTTAGTCCTTTTTCATGGGGTTACCATAAAAAGCTAATAAAAAGGAAAGCTTAGAAAAGCAATAACATAACAAATATGCTTCTTGAGTCCCCAAACTGTCTCAATATTCATACAAAGTCAAGTTAAAAAGAAAAATCTTTGCAATGATATTTTATAACTGCCTTTCTGTAATGTCCCATATATGCAAAGAGACTGTAAAACGACATTACTTTAGCATTACTATTTCTTTTTTCCATGGAATATTAGGCCCTTGAGAAAAAGAACGCAAACTAACTATGCCATTTACAAGTTTATATATGACTTGTTACAACCGAACACGTTACATTTTCTCAAAGGCTTTTTAGGTTGTGTTTCACTTAGATGCTTATGTTACTAAAATAAGTCCTCAGTAATTAAAAGGTAATCAACAATCCTCAGGATGTTTTCAACTTTAGGAACATATTTTCTCTAATTCAAGTCTTGAATACGATTAGGCTACAAGGATACAGGGCTTCCAGCCGTACAGGGTCCAGACGTGCTTATAAGCATTTCAGTGTGGGTGCCACTCGGTTCTACTGGCCTGTCACCCCGAGGTGTCCAAGGCAGAGAGACCCTGCAAAACGGAATTACTATCCAGGCTGGGAGCATCCACCCTTATTACAGGGAACTGCTTTTTGCTCTGAGCCATTCTCACTCTCATCTTTCTTGCTAAGCCAAATCTCCGAGCAGGAAGTCCTTAGCACTGACGTGTGCACACATCGTGGTCTGTTCTCTAGAAACGCGCTTTCTCGTCTTGATGCAAAGGTCCTCAATTAATACCAAACCGTAGTGTTTGAAACTGAAAACACCAGTGAAATCATTTGTAAAATTCTCCCGTGAAGAAGCTTTGAGGGACCTTTCCAATGTCCTCACTCTGGCACGGGGAGGAAGACACTTCTAGGCAGAACCACCTTGCCAAGAGTAAGGACTGCTCTCACTCACTTTGCATTCTCAACACCTGGCCCAGCGCCTAGAACATGGCAGGCGCTCAGTGAGTGTCCAACTTACAAAATCAGAATCCCTCCCCCAGTAAAATGTGATTTGTATGTCATCTACACTACAAGATTACTTTAAAACACCACTTCTCTTTTTCCACTAGCATCTCCATATATTATCCTATCATAAAGTGCTCCTGATTTTTAGGGTTCATTTTTAAATACTTCTCCAACTACTGACCACTTGTTTTATTTCTGCATTGTTTTGGATTTATCAGCAGTGCAAAGAACCCCAGTGGGCACTTGGGTGAACAACCTGGGGCTGGCTGGAGAGCTGGAGTCTGAGGTTGGCAGCTGACCGCTAAGCTCTGAGCTCTGTGCCCAAGCCCTTCCCCTCTTCATGTTGGTCGCTGCTGGCCTCTGATTCGCCAGTACCCTCTGCCTCATTCTCCTTTGAGCAGAAGTAACTTGATTCCACTTTTCTTTTTTCCTGCTGTGGTGTGAAGCTGGTTTCACTGCCAATCTCAGCAGCCCCCTCCGGCCCTGTGGACACTGACACAGAAAGATAAGTTTCCCAGGGGACTAGATGGGGACCAGCCAGAATGTGAGGTACAGGAGGCACAGTGCCCGGCAGGGAGGGAAAGAGAAGGAGAGGAAGAGAATGTGCAGGAAATAATAACAACACAGAGAATAATTAATAAGGCAGGCTGCCATCCGACACGCTGCTGTCTGACATATGGGCTCTAAGCTCTCCTTTGGCATTTGGAATCAACATGCCTAGAGAAGCATCTCAGCAAATGAGGCTACGGAACTCACCAGCACTGGTTCAGTTCACGCTTCCAGCTCTTTTAATCACTTTGAATTAAAGAAGCTCTAGAGCAGGGGTGTCCAAACTTTTTTCAACGTTTTTTACCAAGGGCCATATACGGTAAAATACACAAACAGCTGGGCCACTCACTTGAGGTGAAGTATGTATTGCCTCACCTGGTTTATTTAAGTAAACTAAATATATTTTTTGGAATTTGCTGCGGCCCAATTAAAAATGGATTGCAGGCCACAGTTGGCCCGCGGGCCGCAGTTCAGACACCCCTACTCTAGAGGGTTTTCTAGTCTCTAACTCTGGCTACTAGTATCTTTTCATGGGGGGAAAGAAGGGGGCAAAGAATATGTTCTTCCCAGAACTATGGCATCTCCTCATCACACACACAGATGAGAACTTCCCAAAGACTCCAGCCTTTATGTCCCCAAATCAGACAGTTATTTAGAGCTATAAACATATCAAAGGATTTTTAAGTATATTATCCACTTGATTTAATCACTCGAGAAATTCTGTCAACTAGGTTATTCAGGTAGAACTATCACCTATTGACACAAAATTCCAAAAGCTTGGATAGGTTCATCCAGATTATAAAGGGCCACCAAACGCCTACCACATGGGTGACATGGGGCACAAAGCAAGGTGCAAAATGATTGCATTTCAGAGTGGTGGGGAAGAGGAGGAGGACGACTGACTCAGTACCAAACCGAACGCTCTGCATTTATTACTGTGATTAACTCCACCCCCCATCAAACCTTCACTGTAGGAACTCCCAATCATAGACGACAAAGTTGAATCATCATAGTTCAGCACAACTAATATGTGACAAAGCCAGAATTGGAGTCCACCTAGTCTTGTTCCAAGGCCTGTTCTCTGGGCCTTGGCACTTTAATTCCGTCCAAAACTTTCCAAAAGCTCCCTGCAGGAAAAACCTAGTCCCATATAAAAGGACCAGGAGTCAGAAAGACATCAGACTTTTCAACAGCAGCAGTGGAAGCTGGAAGGCAATGGACCATTGCCTTAGACTTCTGAAAGGAACGTTTACATCTGACAGGCGTATATACACTGCAAACTACCCAGCAAGTGCCAAGTGAATTAAAACACTTTGACATAGCCCAAGTTTAAAAGTTTCCTTTCCATGCACCCTTTTTCTGGAAAGACTGGAGGGTGAGCTTTGTTCTAAAAGAGGAAAGAAACAAGCAGAAGGTCCCAGGATGGGTCTGGGGGAGGGAGCTCATAGGTTATCTGACAGGTTTGCCTGTGTGAAACTGAACTGAGAAGTACCTGACATAGCTATGGGAAAGGCTAGCAAATGCAAAAACAGAAGTACGACCAAGAAAGGAAATGTAATCACAGCATATGATTGCACTAGACGTGAACATGTAGACTTACTAGTAAAAAAAAGTATGTGTTCAACAAATATTAAAATTATACTAGGAGAAAGGAGAAAGGGAAAATTTTCATGTATCGGGAAGGTAAGAGAGATCAAACCTCACCTTTCATTAACAGGAAGCCAGTAGATAGGTAAATCCGAAACATCAAGGAATAGTAGTGTGCACATTATTTGGAAGAATTACGGTAACTACCAGAAGAAATATGTAGAATAGAAAATACTTTTTTTTTGTTTCTGGAGAGGAGGAATCAGAGATAGGAGAAAGTTGGCAGCGGTCTGCTGCTTCTCATTGCAACTTGTTCTGTTTGATTTTCAACACTATGTATTATTACTCTGGTATAAATGAAAAATACATTAGAACAAGCATTATCTCTCAGAACCACGTCTCTCACAGGCAGACACCCGTCTGCGAACTGACAGGCACGATTTGCTAAAATGCAAAGTAAATCTCATTTAAGAATTACAAATTCATGAGTCATTGGTGAATTAGGTTTATAATGGTGAATTTGTAACATTACAATTTTAAAGAGATTTTCAATTGATTTTAAAAATAATTTCTGTAATCTTTCATCCATTTATTCTAATGCATCCCAAAATTACAGCTTAAGTTTTCTCAGCAACCGTTTTTGCAGAGGAATGAGCCTGCTTGCACGTGTCTCACTGTACACTCGGGTCCTTCACACCAGCCTCCGTCCACCTCACAAGGCTTGTTCTGCCCACCTCAGCCTACAGGGAACTCTTCCTTCAGTGAACTTACAAAGCACTAGTCATTCATTTGTTCATTCAACCAATATGACTGAGCACCTACTACGCACCAGACAAAAACAACATTAAGTTATGCAATCGCATATGTTTTCCGTTTTGTATCCATATCTAACCGGTTGGAAAAGCTTAACCAATAGAAGACAGAAACTGTGTTTCAGTCATCCCAGCTCACTGGTTCACAGGCAGCATCATGTAGAAACTCAATAATTACTTTTTTAGTGAATAGTACACTTGCATGCATTTTCTGAGTGCAACAGTAAATAAACAAGTGAAAGCCAACAATGCACTTATTCTTTACCTCACTCCCTTGTCGCTCCATTAAACCATTTTTATGGTAAGAGTATGGCCATCAAATCAGATCACTTCTATTTTTCTGAAACTAGTCAGAGCCCAGAATGATAACATTATGGAAATTTCTCCTTGGAGGACCACGTGAAAACGTGACTCAACCCCATTGTTCCCTTTCAAAATGACCTAATTCCTTTGGAAAGTTCTTAGGGAAAACAAATCTTCATTCAGATCCAACTTCTTACTCTTTTACAGATGGGGGTGAATCAACAAAGTCACTTGTCTAAAATCATCATCATAATTCAGGATAATAGATTTCTTTCATTTTCAAAAAATCCAGTGCTCCTTGAACATTTAGTCTTGAAAATTCCATACTTGACTAACACTGTGCTAGTTGTAGCACTGTCTACTCTGTTATTTCCAGCATGATTCACTTAGATTGGTGGGAAATAGAGTGATTTTTTTTTTTTTAAGGAAAGAGCAACTTCACAGATACTGATTTACTATGTCAATTATGTCCACATCACCACCATGAATCACGGGACTGCTGAACTGCATTATAGGTGATAGAATTTTATTCTTTTAGCTTAATTATTATTGAAAGACCTTGTTGGGCTGGGATGGGATAATGTTTACTGAAATCAGTCTCAAAAATAACTCAAGTGGCTAAGATATATATTACAATTTACAGTCGTCAACTTGAGTTGTAACACAGGTGCATTTTTATCATAGTCTGAATTTTATATCAAAATTAAATTTGTATCTCCAAGTATTTATACATATCAAAGAAAATTACATATCAGAGACATGTAGAAAAGAAAATAAACTGAAAGAAAGTACATGCACCAAGTTTGAAGTTTGGTGGAGCCAACACAGGGCTGATGACATCTGTGCCCTGTGCCCGGGAAGGACTGGAGGGTCAGTGTGAGCTGACAGACATGTTGTTCCGTCATCTCAGAGAATGTTATGAAAAGAGAAACTCGGAGGCAGCCGGGAAGCTTGTCTGGCCTGGGGGGTCACAGAAGGACTTCCGGAGGGACTGGGAGCTAAACAGAGAGCTAAGGGATGCTGCATGTGGCATAAGGGTAGTGAGGCTTGAGAAAAAAACATCCTGGGCAAAAGGAACAGTCAGGAAGGGACAGTGAGAGAAACTCGAGAAACACAGGAATGCCCAGAACATACTGTGGCAAGTCTTTCAAACCAAGGATAGAAGCTTTGGAGAGTAAGCGTGGGCCTATGGCACATTAGACTTGCAGGACAGACTGCAGTGACGGGGTTCTTCTGGGAACAGCGAGCGGCACAGTGACGGCACCGACAGCCGAGAGCCACGTGCAGATGGCACCCCAGCTGCCCAGGACACTGAGAGCTGCTCGGGTGGCAGAAAGAACACCTGACTGCACTGGGTGAGGCGACCTGAGTTCTGGCCACTCACTGGCCACCAGCGCGGTGGGACCGGCAGATTCCGGTGACTTCTGCAGACTTGCTAGGCCTGCTGTGCTCTACCTTCTTCTCATTTACAATGTTTTGTGAGCCTGTGAAGATGTGAGCAGTTTTCACATGAAGAAGGACACGACTGGCCTGTGTTTTTTGTTGCAGAAGAAATGAAGAGTGAAATACCTCACAGGCGGAAGGGCAGGAAGAGGAGGATGATACCAAAATGGGGGGCAGGACTTCAGGAAGGTCGTGCCGACGCATTTTAAGCATTTGGGTTTCCCTTCCACACACGTAATTTTAAAATTCAATCTGTTTTCCATTACCTGCCTAATTTGTCAAATGGCTACGCCTGGCTAGATTTCAGATGGCTTATAAACAGCTAGTGTAGGCAAGCGACAAGCTCCACAGAGCCTCTGCTTGAGCCTGTGTGTGGCGTGTGCCTGTCCCGCCAGCCAGCCCTCCTGGACAGACGCCCCGTGTCACCTGCTCAACTCTCCTCAAAGAGGGGCCGGCACTGCACAAACCCACTCACATCATTGTTCTCGAATTCTTACTGATTCTAATTTAAACTGGGCACTGTTGGATTCAGGGGAGTGCCCACTTTTACCTTTCAATGCTGAACTGGCATAGTAAGGGGACCCAGCCTCGTCTGTGCTATTCTCCATTGTCTCTGTTTCACAGCTTTCTCCTCACCATGACACCCAAGCATCCAGGCAGAGAAGGTCCAGACAGCACACACAGACGTGCAGTTTCCTGAATCAGACCGTCTTCACCCTTCTAATCTCTGTCAACTACTTACCAGTGGTGCCAAAATAACAACCCCCAAGTACTCTGTCAATTTCACCAAAATTTAGTCTTTCTAACATTTTGAAAGGGCATGTGACCTTAACACTGCAGAAGTTCTGCAGAATTCATCATTTCATCAGTTCCTCTACCTACCTACCCACAAGTAGGCACCTGTTTGGATAGACCTTTCTCTCCACGTGGACTGTAAAATGAGCTAACCATGATAAATTGTACTGATGGTAATTTGCATTTAAGCAGCACCTGAAATTATGTAGCTGATCCTGAAGGCCCGCCTATTGTAGGTGAGAAGAGTTACCCTCCCCGTCTTCCAGTCCCCACCTGGCAGCAGGCCCATTGTATTACGTTTCTCCACTAGATGATCCACAGTTTCCCTGGTTTGGCTATTTCAAATTAAGGCAGCTCCTCGTACCCTCCCACAGATGTTCTTGAAGAAACGCACTATTCTTGATGGTATCTGAGGTGATTCTTTTGCTTCTTTCTAGTTTTATCCGCACCCCCCTTCCTTTTGCCGCAATAGTCTACTGAAGTTACCGATGACGCACCTGGCCGAGTCCAGCACATTCCTGGGAGTCAGCAGACTTTGGTGCCACTCATGGCCCCTTGTGTCTGGACATGGGAGACAATCACTTAACAACAGAGAAGTTACAATGGGCTAGAGACTTCTATGCAAAATTACCAACATGAGCTAGTGATAAATTGTGATCAATAACTTTGAAGCGTATGAAAATAGGGATGAATCAATCCTTCTGCCATCTGTCTAATCACAGAGCCAGGGAGACTTAGCAGAGAAATTCCTGAGAGGGTCTTTATCTAGAAGCTCTGACACAGTCGGGATTACAGGCTATGACGTGATCCTGCCAGAGACAACCGGGAACAGGTCAGTCAGTCAAGCCCAGGTCTAGGTGAGCGAAGCAAGGGTTCGGGGTACTGAAGGTTAAAGGTCAGTCTCTGCTATGTGCCCGCACTTTGTGGAGGATGGGAGGGTGGTGAAGTGATGATGGTCTTCCTGGTCCACAGTCAACTTTAGCAGAACACCATGACCTTCAGGTCTGAATGATATAAATCAATTTTTCCTCAATCCTAATAACCAATTAATATAATGCTATTTTCATAAACATGCCTCTAAGTGACCCCACTTCAACTTTCTTGCTCTGGGAACAAGCCAATATACTCCAAGGCACCCCCTCTCTGTAGCATGGTAAGACGTACAGACTGTGACATGAACAGAACATACAACTCACACCATAACCACGTTTAAAGGCACACCTCTGTGGCATTCAGCACTCACACAGTAGTGCCACCCCCACCCCGTCTCTTTGCGAGGACCGATTACTAACCTGTCACTTCCCGTTGCTCACACTCTCTACTCTTCAGAATGGGGTGTGAAACCCACATCCACGGATGGTGCTTGCGGAGCTGAGGAAGCAGATAGTGGGTGACAAACCCCACGGTGCCAGCCAGGGCAAACAGCACGACGCTGAGGAAAGGCTGCAAGGAAAGAGCAAGAAATCTGTGTTGAGCTCAAGACAGGACAGGGTAATAACACAGAATAACACAGCGAGACTGTTCTTTCCCGTTTCCTCTGATGGGATAACTGGACTCAGTTCTTGTTTCAGGCTCTGAACATGGTTTCCACGTCACATGAGACCCACCTCTGCAGAGAGCCACTGAGAACCATTGAGGTGGCCTGTGGAAGTGCAGGCCCAGGGAATTCTGCCCACGGGGATACTGTGTTTCTTTATTTTCTTAAAAGATGAGGTAAATAACACATTTCTCTCACAGATTTTTCCTCATTGGAAGAGTTTGTAAGTGTGTAATATTTTTATATAGAGATGGCAACTGTCTGTGAGGACCTTAACCCAGAAATCCCACCTAGATTTCTCTACATTTATATTTCTAAATAAAATTATGTTCCAATATCTTTTTGGCTGTGTATGAATCACTCGTGCTGTGGTAAGCCCTCCCCTCTCTGCTGTGCCCCCAGCTGTCCTTCTTCTACCGACCATCCTCACGGTGGATCCCACAACATACACCCCCTCCCCCCCCCATTGGGGAAAGACGAAGGGCAAACTGAACCCCATCTGCGCAGTGGCCCAGACCTCCTCTGGGCAGTAACTCTCCCAGCACGTGGGTATGTGCCTTCCGCCCCCCACTGGCACTTTGTTTGTCCCTGTGGCCCCACCCCCCCGTCAGCACCCAGGCTCCACCCCGGGCTCTGTCGCGAAGGACCCAGGAGGCGGGGAGGGTGCAGTCAGTGGGTCATACCCGCAAGGACAGGAACACAGTGCTGGCACTGACTGCAAATGACAGAACTGCAGCCACCAAGCAGATGAGGAGATCCGACTGTAAGACGTCCTTCTGTGAAGAGAAACCAGCTGTTGTTTCTCTCAGCAGCTCTGTGTCCCCAGGTAAATCAGGTGACACCCTACTGACCCAGGATACACTACCCGTCAGCCCACGCTTACCTGATACCCAATGGCACACACACCAGATGGACCCTTCACTACCTCCTGCTTGGGGACCATGAGAAAAACAAGGCGAAGGATGGGGAGAGGGAACCGCAAGGTGAGCCTGCGTCTGCTGCTGAGCACGGCCAGAAGAGGTTTGCTACACGTGGAAGAGGCGCGCAGCTCTTCCCTGCAAACACAGGTCGGGGACGAGTCCCCCAGGTCCCACGAAGGAGGGTGAAGCGCTAATCATCTCCTGGGGCCTTAGTGTAGTTTGTATTTTATTTAATGTGCAAGCGGCCTGGGCATGACAAACAGAAAACACTCGCCCATTTTCTTATTGCTTTGGATCAGAACAGATTTTACTTTTCACAACATCTGATTTCAAGGTTTATTGCAAAGCTAGATGGGATCGATGGGATTGGCACGAAGACACACAGAGATCAACAGAACGGAAAAAGAGTCGAGAAACAAACCAACACATATATGGTCAACTGATTTTAAAGGAAAGTGTCAGGTGACAGGACACTTTTCCTCTAAATGAGGTAAAGGATAATTTTTTTCAACAAATGGTGCTGGAACAACTGGATAACTACCTAAAATAAACAAAACAACAAACAACACCTTGACACTTCACATCACATGTAAAATTAACTTAATGTGCATTATAAACCTAACTTACACGATCAAATTTCTCAAAGGAAACATAAGAGGAAATCTTATTGACCTTGAGTTTGGCAAAGCTTTCTTAAATAGGACACTAAAAGTTGCAACTGTAAAACAGTCATTAAATTGGACTTCATGAAAACTGAAACAATTTGCTCTTCAAAAGACAGTGCTATAGAATGAAAAGGCAAGCCAAAGACTTGAGAAAATCTTTGCAAAACATAACCAACAAGATTTCAATCTATTGGTGCAAAAATAATGGCGGTTTTTGCAATTATTAATATTTTTAACCTTTTAAACCGCAATTACTTTTGTACCAACCTATTATATTATATAAAGAAATTTACAACTCAATAACAAGCCAAACAACTCTCCCTGTTTCCAGCTGCACATGGGCAAGAGTTTTGAACAGACTTCACCAAAGGAGATGGTAAATGGTAGGTAATTACAGAGCTGTCATTCTTGGTGCTAATTAACGAAACAACAGACCACTCTTTTAATATTGGTGAAAGTAACATTAGTAAAATAAAAAGGAAAAGGTTCCCCCTTTCCCTACAGCCACCGAAGAGTAGATATTATTCTGTTCCAAGAATTTTGTTCTTGAAAATATTATTTCTTCAAAGGAATCGTGAAAGATACCTGGACCTCACAGATTGTTACTATGTCCTGTGGAAGTAACCTTGAAAACATAGTTACTTCCACAGGACATAGTAACAATCTTGTAATTTTGATTAATTTTCTAGTTAAATAATGTTTGCTCATTTAAATGTATACTATTACATATCTGTTTCTAAAAGATATAAGCAACTTTGAAAAAGAAGAACAAATTTGGAGGACATACAATATCTGATCTCAAGGCTTATTACAAAGCTACTGTAATAGGGTATTGATGGGATTGGCACAAAATATACACCAAATCAAGAGAACAAAATAAAAAGGGTGTTTCTTTGCACGTGTTCTGTGGGGTGGGTTTTCCCTTAGTTTTTCATTATGTTATGCAAAAGGAGAATTACTGGTACTACTCTCTTCCTTCGTGTGCTGGAAGGCTAAAAAAGCTATGGCTCTGTTGAATTACTGATTTCAGCAAGAGTTTTAGAATCTGTTTCATTTCGATAAATATCCTAAGTCTTAAAGAGTGAACCGCATAATGTTAGACCTTACAAAAATGAGAGTACAAAAGATCTAAGCAAAATTTAGGTCCCTGCAATTTTTTGTTAATTACTTTTTCCATTATAGGATAACATAACATTGCAGCACTCTAGAACATACAGAAAGGAGAAAAATCACTCATAATCATTACATCCTGACACGAACAATATTAGCATTTTTGTGCTTTCTGGGACAGCATATTTGCCTGTGAATGCTGAACCATGGTTCTAGTTGTAATCATGATGTACATGGGCTTTTTATTTTATAAATGCCTGTTTTCAGTGTGCATATGATTTACTAATAGACACTTACTGGCTAAATAATTTGCCATCTTGTGATGCTATAGACACAAACACACACACACACACACACACACACACACACACACACACCCCGCCATGGTGGACACTCAAAACATTAATTTAGTGAATGAACCTGAATGACCTACACATAGTTAGTGCAACACCCCTGACTGCGAGAGGTTGGCTTGCTTTCCATTTTTCCACCCTGACAAATTATGCTGCATCATTATCTTGATACACCTAAATCTTTTTTCATATTTTGAATTAATTCTCTAGAAAAACTGTGACAAATAGATTTACTGTATAATAGGTTATGAATATTTTACAAACCTTGATAAATTATGCTTTTCCAAATGACTGTAATAATTTACACAAATACAATGTCTAAGAGATCTCATCTTGTCACAATGGCATTATTAATTTATCCTGTGCTAACTGAGTGGACCAAAAAAATGCCATCTTATTTTAATGTGCATTTCCTTATTTACAAGAAGTGTAGATATATATTTACGTACTAAATATTTTCTTCCTAAATGATGTATATTTCATAATATAATTTCCTTATAGTTTTTAAAATTATGTGAATTATTGGTATAAGACATTTAGATTTTGTCAAATTTGAAACAAATATTTTAATAAATTATTTGAATGGTATTGCTTTTTTACACAAAGTTAAAATATTTTATGTACTTAAATCTAAGTCTGTGTGTTTGTGTGTGGGGGGGGGGTTGTGTGGGTTTTATTTATTTTTATTTTACACATTCCAAGTCTGGAAAATCATTCCCTCTCTAGAATTTGAACAAATATTTGATTTTATTTCACATGTCATCTTTTCTGAAAATTTCTTTTACATTTAAAAAATGTGAGCTATGCATACAGAAAAGTGTATAAAATACCTATTTACAATTTAAAAACTAATTATAAAGTGAATGGTGCATTAACCAACAACCGCTTCAAGAAATCTAGCATTTCCAGTACCTGAGAAGCCCCTTGCATGCAGCTCCCTGATCACAAACCCTCCTTTCCCTCTTGGGGGTTCCTATCAACCATCCTGACCCTGGTGAAAATAATCTCCTTGCTTTTTAAAATGATTCTACTACTCAAGTGAGCAAGTGTGAACAGTTTAGTCTATTGCCTGTTTTTACCCTCCACGTTACTCGACTGGATATTTGTTTGTCTTGCTTCCTTTACTCACATGACGTGGGTAAGATCCACGCACCCACTGCCTGGAGCTGTAGTAAGGTCTTTCCCTTTGCGATATACTTATGCACATTCCTCTCATTCTGCTGATGGTGCACTTTCCCATGAGCTTTGGCTCATCTACATACAGGTGCTACTATGAATAATCTTATACTCGTATGTGTATTCTGGTACGCACGTGCAAGATGTGCTCCAGGGTAAATGTCTAGGAGAATCGCTGGCTGCAGTGTATATGGATCTTCAATGTTCTAGTACCAAACTGTTTCCAAAACAGATAAACTAATTTAATTTACACTGCCACTAGCAGTACACGAGAGCTCCCTTGCTCAAAACTTTTAACACTTAGTATGGTGAGAACTTTTTTTTTTTTTTGTATTGTGAGAACTTCTGATTTTTTTGTCAGTCTGGTAGGTATGAAATGGTAACTTAGTGTGGTTTTACTTTGTAGTTTAGTTTGGATATACAGTCGTCCCCCATTATCCACAAGGAATGTGTTCCAAGACCCCCAGTGGATGCCTGAAATCAGATAGCACCAAACCATATATATATACTATAGTTTTTCCTATACATATGCATACCTTTTCACTTAAATGAAGCAATTAATGGCTTCTCTTTGGCATAGCTGACCTGCCATCATCACTCCTCGTGCACTTTGAGACCATTATTAGTAAAATGAGGGTGACTGGAACACAAGCACTGTGAGGTTGAGATAGTCAATCTGATCACTGAGGTGGCTACTGAGTGCCTAATGGGCAGAAAGTGGATGCAGTGGGGAGATGCTGGGCAAAGGAACGATTCACGTCCTGGGTGGGATGGAGCCGGACAGCGAGAGATTTCATCACGCTCCTCAGAATGGTGCTCAGTTTAAAAGTTATGAATTGTTTATTTTTGGAATTTTCTATTTAATATTTTTGGATCGGGGTTGACTGAAACCACAGAAAGCAAAACCGCAGATAAGGGGAGACTACTGTATCGTAGTGTTTTTGGCCATTAATATTTCTTCTTTTGTGAAGTGCATGTACAAATCTTTTGCCTTAGTTTTAACTGAGATATCTGGCTTTCTAATTGATTTATAGGAATTTTGTATTCATCTTGACATTCGTGCTTTAACAACTATCCATATTTTAAAAACTGTGCATGCTGTGGCTTGACTTTTTGTCTCTTTTTTAGTGTTACTGGATAAATCAAAGGTCAAAATTTTAATGAATTTGAATTTTTGCATTATCGTAAAAAATTATTTCCTATATTGATATCATAAAGACAACTTCCTTTATTAAGGTTATAAGTGCTTTCCAGTTTTGTCATCTCATATTTAGGTTTATAATTCATTTTAAGAATAGTGTGACAGAGGAGTCCTATTACATTTGTTACTGAATAAAGAACTATTTTTTTAATTATTCCATTTTTCCCTCTTTACAGGGTTGGGATTTATATGCTCTGTTTCTATTCCTTCAGTAGTTACACTAAACATTGCAACATGCATAATTAACCATCACAGTCTAAAGTTAATCAATATCATTATTCGTCTCCTGGACATTACTAAAAACTTTCAAGACTTGGAGCCCATTTCTCTTCCCACTCAAACTTGTTATTGTAGTCACATACTTTAATTCTACTTTGTGGTTTTAAGCCAACCATATACTCTTATTATGGTGTTATACACTTGATGTGTTTTGATTTACCAACGTATCCGTCACTTTCTTTTCTCTTCTTTCTTGCTAATTAGATCTTCCATCTGAAATCACTTTCTGTTGAAGAATATCCATCAGAATTACTGTTAGTAAGGGTCTCTCAGCTTTTGTCTAAAATATTTTTATTGTGCCCTCATTCTTGAAAGATATTTTCACTGGGCACAGATTCTAGCTCAGAAGTTACTTTTTTTATAGAACATTAAATACACCAAACAACTGTCCTTTGGCTACTACAATTGGTCTCAATAAGGGTGACCAACTGTTTGAAATGTAATCAGTCCATTTCACTGCTTTAAGATGGTCCATGGCTTAAGTGTACTGCACAAGGGTTTCACTGGCGGGGATTCTTTCTTCTTTAATTTACCCTGCTTGTGATTCACTGGGAGTTTTAAATTTCTAGATCAGCGTTTTTCATCAATTCTGGTAAATTCTCAGATATTATCTCATCAAACAGTGATCATGTCCAGTCTCTCCCTTTTTTTCTGGAATTCTTATTAGATATATGTTAGATCTCTTACTCTGTCCTTCACATTTCTTCATCTCTCATATTTCCTAATTGTTTGTCAAGCAGTGTTGATCCTGGACACTTTCTTCTGTCTTTATCTTTCAGTTCACGATTTCTCTCTTCAGAGGTGTCTAATCTCCATGTGTAAGTTTTTTGTTTTTTTTCTTTTTGTTTGTTGGGATTTTTTGTTTTTTTAACTTCAATTGCTGCTTTTTGCTTTGGTTTAGCTTTTGTTTGTTTAGAAGATCTATTTGGTTTTCATTCAAATATGCTGGATCATTTGAAACATTTTCTATTATCTATAAATTTTTAAGCCTTTCATTTTTTTAAACAGAGTAAGTATAGTGGTTCTAAAATTTGTGTCTCATAGTTCCTGTATCTGAAGTATTTGCAGACCTGTTTCTGCTCCTTGTTTCCTTGTACGGTTTCAAATTTTTATTGTAAGCTGCTCATTTCCCTTAGAAAATTGGCTTTGGGATTAGTTGGAGACCTGGGAGGAAGGAGGCCTCTAGAGAGGATTCATGTTTGTTTCTGCCATGAGGTATTTCCAGTTGGAGGATACTTTAAACTATACTCATAAATTGAGCTTTATGCCATCCAGACATTAAAATATAGACTGTAAATTCCTTATTATTTTGTCAATTTTTTGTCACATTTAGGAAGAGCTTCTTTTGATATTTTATTCAGAATTTTTAGTTTTAATCAGGATTAAGTTTGGTTATAATAATTTGGCCTGCCATAATGTCAGAGATGGAAAAGCCTCATTTGATTTCTCACTTTCTCTCTCTGTCTCTCACTTACATTGGTGTCTGGAAAAGGATTAGCATATAAAATTCTTTTCTCCCTCCCTCTGCTAAACAATTACCTCAATACCATATACTGGATAATCAATTCTTGATTATGACATTTAATTTTTATGTAACAAATTCATAAAAACATGAATTTCTGTGTTTTACTCATTCACTAATCTCATTCTCTAATCTTGGATGAGTCTCGTATTTTTTTGATTATTCAATCTTCATAATATACTCTTAAATCTCAAAGTGCTAAGTTCTTCTTTCTTATTCTTCTTTTGCAGATTTTTAAAACAATTAACAGCTATCCCTCTAAATAAACCTTAGAATCATTTCTCCAAGTTGTAAATAACATTCCTTTATAATTGTTTGGAACTACATTAAAACTACAAATTTCTTATAAGAATCAGCATTTAATAAATCTCAGCCTTTCTATGGAAAATCAGGTTATATCTATTCATCACCACTTATTCAAAACTTCATTTACATTTTAATAGACTGCTGTAGTTTTCTTTACTTCTGACACTACTTGTTAAAATCATTCCTATTATCAATTCATGTATTTTGTTGCTATTGTGATTTGGGTCATGTTTTCATTATATTATCTAAAGTTGTTTTTCATGTGTTAGAATGTTCTTGTTTCTCTACATTTTCTTGTCTCTAATGGTCTTTATGAATTCTTATTCATCATATTTGATTTTAATAAACTTTCCTGTTTATTCTATATGAATACAATAACATGATCTATATTTGTTTCTCTTTCAGAACTTAAGCTAGCCAGAACTGCTAAAACAATATTTAACCATATTAATATTTTGTTCCCTATTTTAATGATGAGCCCATGAATGCTTAGTTAATGAATATGTTAGCTCTTAGTATATTGACTGTTTTAAATCCATTGTGACATTTTACGTAGCACTTCATGTTCTGACCCTAAAAAGCTTAATCATCCCTGGTCCAATACTACACATCCAGTAGATTTAGAGAGTGTGGGGCCCAAAAAATCTAGATGATACAACCCATGGTATAAAAGAAGTTGTTTGAATTGTACAGATTAAAATTGCGTAGTTCTGTTTGTTCACCTTTTGTCTCTAGAAACTGAGAAAAATAGATACAGTGAAAGTGTTGAAAATGATAAAGATGAGTGAGAGTAAAAGCTAAAAGACCATGCTGAGAAGGCATGTGGAAAAAGACTAACCTGGCAAACCACTAGTGGAAAGTTGACATTTTTATTAACTGTTGAATTATGGTAATCAGCTTTTGTGCATACCTTATGTTGCTCATATGGAAATGAATAAGCCCACTGACAGAGCTCTCAGTACCTTTTTCTAGAGCAGTGTCCTGAGTGGAAGGTCTTGTAAATATGCAGACCCCCAGCTACTGTCATAGACCAAATGAGTCAGAATAAAAGGGAAGCCTGGACAAATTATCTAATGAAGCTCCGCAGGACTTTCCATACAAACTGAAAATTAAGAAAAAAGAAAGAGAGAGAGAGAATATAAGAGGGTCAGAGAGAGACACAGAGAAAGAAAATCAGAGACGAGAAGGGAAATTTTATACTTGCTCTATGGCACAAAAGGTATTACGCGTCAAACTGTAAAAACTGAACCTCACAGTCCCATTAAAATATTATAATTGGACCAGAAGACTTCTCAGAGAAATGAGTACACATCATATTAAATCTCCTACAAGGTATGCACTTCAAAGTGTATAAAAACTGAGTAAAGTAACACCTACCCCATCACCTCTAATTATACTAATGAATGTTTTCAAGTGTCTGCGAGGCAAATTTCTTGTCGCATTTCATTGTAATTCATACATTATTTTTACCACAATAAATCGGTAGCATCTTCCTCTGTCATGAAGTTAAGGAACATTTAGGGGGGCTCGTTTTTCTCAGATACCCTTGGGAAAACTTTGGGGTAGATTTGGGGCCACTCTGGTTTTCACAGAAACTGATCTAGGAATGTCAGTTTGGTCTTGTCCCTCATTCCAACATACTATGTTTGAATGTCAAATGTCTTCCTTCTTTATTCGCTGCCATCTCGTCTGCCCTAGAAGTGTCACTTCTTACCCTACTTTTGAACATATCTCTACTTTTCAAATTAATGAACCATGCCCTTATTCAGAGTAAGTGATTTGTGTTTTGATTCCCTTGTGGTGATGAGGCGCAATGCTTTTTAGCTGGAACTGTGACGACTCTCAGAGGCACAGGGGCTGAGTCGGAATTTTGAAAATGTTATCATGTTGGCAGAGAGTCGTGCACGCTGTCTTGAGACGGCAGGTAGCAATACCCCTCGTCTGAATCAGTGGAATGCACTGAGCAGCTACTATGCTGTGTAGACGGGGGCAAACAAAACATGGCTCTGGCAAGAGCACCCTGCAATCAACACAGCACTGAGTGCTTTTCCTCTGATCTGTCATTCCTACAGAGCACAGGGAAAGCACAACCCAAAGGAATAGCACTGAACCAAGCGCAATACTCAGGTGGAGATTACTTAACCAGTAAGCAGTGCCTTCCCAAGTATTAATACTCCTCTTTGGAGGTTGATGTCAACGTCCCGCTCAAAGGATGTTTGAAACTGCCCCGCCATTTTCCTGGAGAACAAAGAAACAGTGCCATTCCTTGCATTCTTTGGGCTCTTTTCTTCCTTTCTTCTTTCCCTCCATCTTCTCCCCCTCATGTGCTCCCACAGGTACGGTGTGCTTCTCCCTCCTCCATCAGCCCAGACATAGGTATAGAGCCCAAGGGCCCCTCACCAGGGCTGTACAGACGTCAACCTTGAAATCAAGACCCTTGAAAGAGTGCTCTGAGCTCAGCAGGAGCTGAGGCAAGGCATGGAGCGAGTGTGTGTGCAGCACCTCAGTTTGGCCGAATGTTTATTTGACTGGCTTTCATTCAGGCACAGCCCATCTGCCACTTGGTGCCAGCCATGGGCGGAATTGACCCAACGCACTTCGTTGGAATACCTGGGCACACTGCCATCGGCTGAGGGCCACCTCAGTGTCTCGACACGAGTACAGCAGCCGCCTTCGAGGCTCTGCAAGGGCCACAGTCGAGAGGCGGCTCAGCAGTGCACATGCCAGGGTCAGGACGAGGCTCGGCTTCCGGCTCTCGTCGCTCTCGGGCCCGGCTCGCGAGGGCCCCTCTGAGAAGCTGAGTGTGTCACAAACTCCACGCCCTGTCAAGCAAGTCCCCTGCAAACATCATAAAACACAAATGTCTCACCACTGAATCTTTCATCTTCTTGGGGAGAGGGTCTGCAGCCAGTGTCTCCAGATTTTGATGTAGAAATTTAGGAAACAATCTGCATTGAATAAAGGATCTGAAAATGGAAAAACACACAGGTTTTCCTTTTGAAAACATGTGCCCATCACAATGTTTAAGGTACACAACCTCACCTCATGAATGACAATAGAAAGGCTCTCTTCTTCGTAACAAAGGAAATAAGGTATGTAGTCAAGTGATCACAGAGAGAAGGTTTTGATTTTCAAATCCCATTCTAATTAAAGTAGCTGAGTACCTCAGGAGGTATCCTACCCAGACTGTCCGCAGCTAACTAGGCTCAGGGTGACTCTCTATTTCTGCCAGGCCAGCAGGTTTCAGCCACAGGAAAAAATGGCAGCAAAACTCAACACCCCAGTCAAGTGTGTGATATGAACAAGTGTGCAAACCATATTCAACTGTTTCCCCATTCTCCCATGCCTTTCATCTCGCTGCACCTGACAGCCTAAAATTACGGTTTCTCTGGCCCCCAAACAGCTATGGTTCTCTGACGTCAAAGTCTTCCTTAAGTCTGGACAAATCACACAATGTAAATGACACCTGATTGCGACTGATTGACTGATACCTGAAACTTGGGCATCACACAAAAGGGTTTCAGTTCCAAAGTCCATTATTTATAGAAGACTTAAAAGATTCGATCAAAGGGAAGAATGCAAAGTATATTTTCAAGTGACTAAGGATTATTATTAAATACATTTTAAAACTTCGGTGTAAACTTCACTGTAAACCCAGAGGGTACAAGCCGAATTGGGAACAAAAAGCAACAGAGCAAAAGAAAGACCTCTCCTTTCAGAGGTACCGCTGGGCCAGTCTCCCAGTTGACTCCTAGAATTAAGGCAGCGGCTCAATTGTCCCAGAGAGGGTCCTTGTTGAGGATGAGGCTTCTCAAACACCTTGCCCCAGGGTGAAGCAGAGCAGCCATGTGTCCTGGGCACTGCCCTTCATTCCAGAAGCACAGAGAGAAGGTTAAATGTGCACAGAAGTCCCTAAGTCTCTGGTCACCCTGCATTTCTCCCACCCTTGCCCAGTGCCCAGCCAGAAAGAGTCCTCCCGCCATTGTCACTGAACAGCCGTGGCCACTCAGTGAGAGAGCAACACTCCAGCACCCAGGCACAGTGTGTGAGTGTGTGTGTGTCACAGCTCTGTGTGTGTTACAACGTGGGGTGTGTTAGTTATGTGTGTGTCACAGCGTGGGGTGTGTTACAGCATGTATGTGTACTCACAGCTCTGTGTGTGACAGTGAGGGGTGTGTACCCACAACTGTGTAACAGCATGGGATGGTGTACTCACAGCCATGTGTGTGCATGTGTGTCACAGGGCAGAGTGTGTACTCACAACCGTGTATATCACTGTGTGTGTTACTCACAGGAGCACAGAGGGGTCGCTGCTGTGCCGGCTCAGATGGAAGGACAGCGAAACCAGGAGGCCACAGAAGGCTGAAAACATTGCTGGGATGTGCTGTGCGCTCCATGGTTCCTGAGGAAAGGACAGCAGATAGCCCGTCACTCCATGCTGGGGGCAGGGCAGCAGGCTGCGCTCTGCAAAACGATTAGGGGCATCCCCAGCGTTCCGCTGATGGACGTGGTGTCCTGTAGTCATTCCTGCCAGTGGACACACCGGCACGTGATGGCCGGAAACCTGCCTGTTCATATACAGTGATTCCGAGAAGGGATGGGGTGGGGACATGCCAAAGTAATTGTACATTATTTCTGAAACTATTTTACTTAATCTTTTCTGAAATTAAGTTTAGGATTTTTATAGGACGTAACATTAAACATGTCTCTTCTGAATACAATAGAATACTTAATAATGCCCATAAGAATTGTATTTCTCAGTTTATTTCATCAATGGTTTAAAAGGTATAAAACTTGTAAATATGGCATTAAGAGATCCAATCAACTAGCAGACAGAAGTGAAACTATTAGGTCGGTGCAAAAGTAATTGTGGTTCAAAAGGTTAAAAATAACTGCAAAAACTGCAATGACTTTTGCATCAACCTAATAGGTAAAAATTAAAGACAATCCGCTGAGGAAAGAGAAAAATGGTTTGAAATCAAGACAGCAAGACACTTCAGGTTTAATCTGACAGAGGCTCCAATGCAGTAACCAACACACAGCACTCAGGGGGTACAAACAAATCACAGGTGATTCGCGTCCCCCACAAGCAGCGGGGTAACCTGGGGCCCCTATCCTGCCACCCCTCCCTGACATTCCTGCCAACACACGTCTTTACGCACAAAGAAGACAACTTGTAGATATTGAGCCTTGTCAGTCCCCGTCAGTGGAATCGCTGATGCCTTCTGAACGCTGGGTCTAGAAAAGGACTTCAGTACTTGTCTCAAGATTTTGATCCCTTAGCTCACCAAGTGCTTTGTTTGAGAAGGAAGAGTTGTTAATTATGCATAAAATCAAATACGTGAGTGAGCGAGGCCAGTGTGCTCATATCGCATTTGTCACTGCAGAGATAACGCTGGTGGAGCATGTTACCCTGGGCGGTGAGTGGTTTTATTCTCGCAGGCCTCACTTTCCTAGCAAGTGAAATGCATTTCCTTTCTGTCCCCACATGAGACCTCCCCGGTGAAGGTCTAGGATTCTGAGCACAGCACGTGGCTAGGAACTGTGGAAACCAAGTCTCACGGAGGCCGCTGAGCCTGTAGCCGGACAGTCAGGGGCGACTGACGAGCTCCACGTTCACTATTCACCACCAGCCCCTCCGGGGACGCCCTGTGAGCCTCCGACCAGCTCCCTAGGCACCTGCGCCGTCACTTCCCCGGCGGCCTCGGGCACCACGCTCATTCCTTCTTTCCCGATTCTGCGCATATGTCTCCAGTGCAGCAATAACAGCTTTCTCCGCTTCTCTCTTCGCCCCTTCGAGTTTCATCAATGGCTTCCTTTCCTGTGCCCAAGGGAGAGGGGCACTCCCTCCGTCCTAAGATCAGCCCACGATGCCCTCCTTATTTTACAGACACCCCCGTTAGAGGAAAGACATCCTCTCTTTTCACTGGTTTCTGCTGCCTGTAAAAAGGCTTAATTTGCTGACATCTTTGAAAAATAAAAAAGGCCCCCTTCATCCAGTGACCCGCCAAGTCACTGCCCTCACTGCCCTTTCCTTCCAAGCCAGCTCAGTAGTGCAAGAGGCCCTTTTGTCAGCCAGAGTCGTTAGCTACTGTTACTCGGGCACCTACCCAGGGGAGTACCACTTCCTTACCAGGTGGGCTTCGAGCGGGGCAGACCTGGATTTGAATCCCAGCCATGTCATGGATGAGCTGTGTGGCTTTGACTAAGTTACTTAACGCCTCTGAGCACTGGGTTGGTTTCCTCTTCCTTAGGACAGGAGAATAACACATACTCAAGAGTTGTAGTGAGAGCACTTTTCACTACCCTGGGCCATTTAAAAAAATTTTTGACATGGGAGAGTTCAATGCAACCCCATGTGGTGATCGGTACCCAGTGCACTGAGCCAGAAACCTGCCTCCCGAGTCAGCTGAGCTTCACGTGTCATGGCTACGTCTTTAGATCTCTCTCCAATCTGTCTATTCCCCTCAGTGTATCCTACTCGGCAAGGCTCCACAGTCTTCTTCCAGGACTGCTGTTAACAGCTTCACAGTGGGAAGATCGAACTTCGTCTCCACATCCCTGCCCTGCTCCACAGACCCCAGATTCATCCCCCACATAACAAGTGATTCTCCTCTCATAAAAAGCAGATCAGTCACGTTATTGCTCATCATCCAGTACTTCTTAATAATTCCTCATTGCCCAAAAAAATCCACTCCACAGGAAGCTACATAAGCCAATCAGGATCTGGACCTTGCCCAACGTTTTGGCCACGTTCCTCACAATTAGGACGTGCAGAGCAGCTAACGCCATTCAGACACATTGTCTCCTGGCCCCCTGCCTTCACATACAGGGTTCCATGTGCACAGAGGACTCTTCCATTCGGGCCCTACTCCACTCCCCTCTGCTTGGTGAACTCCTACCCATGCTTCAGTGCCCAGCAGAATAAGTCCCGTCTGCTTGGTGCTGCCTCCTTGACTTCCCAGGCATGTGCCAGGACCCGAGGAACACACATGCGATGAGGACAGACACCAGGTCTTGGGACAGGAAGAACACATTAATCACTGCAATAAGGCACGACAAGTGACGTCACAGTGAGGTGATCATCAGTGCCAGGCAGAGGTTCAAGTGAGTCAAGAGAGAGGCTTTGAAGTGGAGCCCTGCACAGAAAAACACAGAACATGGTCCCTCTCCTGCAGGGCTTCTGGAAAGCGCAAGCTTGGCTCCGTAGGTGCTTGTGCATGGGCGGAGCTGCCCACTTGCTGACACTCTACTCTGTGCTGTGGCTGCCACGTAAGGATTCTCTTCTTTCTTTTCAGACTTGGCTGGTACAAAAAATAAAAATACAAAATACAAAACGTTTTCCAAAAGGGAACAACCTGCTAAATTCTATTTCCTTCCATTGATTCCTCTCTGCTTGCCTATGCACTGTATTTAATTCACAATTTTGTGCAGCTTATAAAAATGAATAACGCTGGAACACTGGGGAAAGAATCACTGTGAGAAGGATTTATTAACCATGACCATGGAAATAACTGTCACTGTATAACACCGAGACAAGGCCAAGGGAACACGCGTGGGCAGAAGCCGACGCCCCCTCATCACTTCTAGGAATGAATGATTCTGTGGAAGCACATTCTCAGTGGCCTTGTCTCCTCTTCTATAAAAAGGTGACAATGATACCTTTATTAAAGAATTGCTGTAATGACTTAATGAATTTGAAACAGCCTTGCATGCTGTAAATATGTAAGTTAGTTTTCATTAATTGGAAAAGAAAGAGCACCCATGATGGATGGTCTTTGCAGAAAATAAATTAAAGCCAGACTAATACATTTAAATGATTTATCTTTTATATACCAAACATCCCTTACCTAATTCTTCTCACATTTGCTCTCTACGTAAGTAAATCTCTTCAACGCAAACGCAAAAGGACAGCCCACCTCACTATTCCTGAGGGACTCTCCATCCTTACCCACTAAAATTGCAATTGGTAGAAAAGGGAGTGGGAGGTAAAGCTGTCACATCGGAAACAGTGGGGTTGGAGATGAGTGATGGCTTCCCCGCATTTATCTCAGCCCGTGGTAACGTATCTGCGTGACTGTCTCATCACCATCTGAGGGGATGGGCCCACGGACAGCAGGGGCTCGTCTGTTTTACCCCAGTGGATTCTGAATGCCTTGTGCAGGCCCGGGCCCTGGAAGGCGGTTAATCAGTATGTAAAGAACCAACACACTGGACGTGAGCGACTGTTACTTCCTTCCTGTGCAGGGCAGACGGAAGGGAAATTGAACAGATCATTGCATTTAAGTATCTACCAGTGCACACGTCAGTCCTTCACGGGGCAGAGCAGGAGTCAGACGCCTGGCTCTGGAATAGCACCGCTGGCTTCAGTTGATTATTTTTGGGTTACTTGCACTAAGATACTATATTTGTAGATTATTCGCACTAAAATACTGGGCAAGCTCCTAAGCCTCAGTTTCCTTGTCTAAGATAATTTAATAGTCAACCCCATTGGGTTGTTGTAAATGTTATATGAACTACTGTGTGTTAAATACTTTGTAGCCAGTATAAAACACTCAGTAAATGTTCCTATTGCTACACGCTTCACTAAGACACTGCCTCAGACCATTTGGCCTGCTGTAACAAAGTAGCACAGACTGGGTGGCTTATAGACAGCAGAAATTTATTGCTCTCAGTACTGGAAGCTGAGAAGATCAAGATCAAGGTGCTGGCAGGTTTGGTGTCTCGTGAGAGCCTGATTTCTTGCTCATAGTTGGCGACTTCTCACTCTGACCTCACATGGAGGAAGGGTTGAGGGAGTTCTCTGGTCTCTTTTATAAAAGCACTAATCCCCTTTATGAGGGCTCCATCTTCGTGACCCAACCACTTCCCAAAGGCCCCCACCTCCTAATACTACCACCTTTGGGGCTCAGATTTCAAAATATGAACTCGGGGGGCGGGGCACAAACAGACCACAGCAGACACATCAGGGGACTCGGGACTGTAGTAAAATCACATTTTCTGACAAAACTAGAATCGACCTTAAGAGTAGCCGGTCCTTCTCTAGGACGTGAAGGAAGAACAATGATTTTTGTAGACTCCTTATGTCTTTCTGTTTCTGTACCAAGGCAGAAGAAAATAAGGAAACAGAACTCGGCAAACTGTGACTCTGACCTTGCCAAGAAGTGTTATTATTATTCCAAGCAGCACACACTGAACTGACTGATCTTGTTAGGGGTAATTCTCATTTATTTCAAGCCGTTACATTCCTCGTGGTGTGTGTCTTGTATTAGTAAAACTCTCCATTCATCCATCCATCCATATGATTTCTTTTTAGCAGAACCAATAGCTTCGGGATAAACTGTTAGACATGAATGAATGGCCGTGTGGCCATAGGGGCGGAACCAAAGGTATGAATACTTCCTTCAACAACGTAAAAGCAAAGTGAGTCCAGAACAGCCCTCATTCTTCCAAAGAGGGTGGGAGATAGGGAGGCAGAGTCCATATTCTCAGTGCGCTTTTCACATTTTCTCACCCAGCCTCTGATCCCCACACAGCTCCCTCTCAGAAAGAAGCTGGGCTGACCTGAGCTTTGACAGACTGCACAAGGCAGACCGCCTGCATTCCCAGCAGGCTCTCTGCTGGAAACACCCTCAAGCTCCACGTTCTTAACCTTGTTCATGTTTTCAACAGTTATTTATATAGAAAATAGGAGGCAATTTCTCAAGGAAGCAAGACAGGAAAGACTTCTTGGATATCAACATGAGTTATTCTTTCATGAGCAAAGTGCCAAGGTTTGCAAAAACCATGTCATCTTCAGTAAAGATTATTTTAGAGTTGAAAGAGATCTCACAGCTGAGCTAGCCTCAGCCTTTCAAATCACTGATCAAGTGAGAAGTCTGGAAGAGTAGAAGAGATTACCAGGTGGCAAAGCCCTCGCCCATGTCCACTGACCTGAATGTCTGTACAACTCCCTGAGCGATCGCCCAGAGAAGGCAGTGATCTGGGAACAGGTCAGGGGCAGCTTCATGGAGGACAAATAAGAAGTGGATTGCAAAGGGGACTGGGAATGAATGTGGGACAGCACATTGCAGGTCACAGGAGGGGCAAGGCTTCAAGGCTGCCCGACCCAGCTTTCCAGCACGGCCTGGTCTTGCTGCAGATGGGCTCAGCTGCATGGGATTCTAACGGTGCAGCTCTTACACAAATATGAAGTTTATAGAAATAGATAAGAGTGGAAACTAAGCTTGAAGAAAATACATTGAAGGGAAATGACCTTTATGGTTTATCACCCATAATGCTCTGCACTGGGAAGACAGGCAGCTGGGTGCCACCAACTCTTAAGACCAAACAAAAGAAAATATGCTTCAACATCAATGGAATTTGAATGTTATTTAAGGAAGAACTTCCCGAGATTGATGACTCAATAAAGTTACAATTAGGGAAACATTAACATTTCCCTTTCCAAATTTTTTTTAAAAACACACTTATTTTCCTTGGAAAGTTAAGATCTAAGCTTGCCTAGAAGTGAAGGAAGGAGACGCTTGTTGTGAGCTTTTCTTCTCATGCTTTTATCACATAGGAATATATTACTGTGTGAACAGCTCCACAATTTAGCGCACACACACACACACACACACACCCCTAAAAAAATCAAATTGAGTACAAGACGGAACTATTCAGAATTATTTTACAGAATTAAGATTTGGGGTGGAGAGACCCCATGTTTGCATTATTTTCTCCTTAATCTCCAGACTTCCGTGCTGGCTGATCACTCACGCATCACCACCTATCCCACCGCACCCCCACACGTGCCCCCATGGGCCGACTCACGTCTCCAGAGGCTCCTCAGGCAGGTCTGCTCTGCACAGAAAGGTCCCGGGAAAGGACGACAGTGAGATGGGGGAGAGGGGGTCTTTCTAGAAGCCAAACTGCTAGAAGGAGTTCCGGTCGTCAAGTCAAAGGTACAGTTAAGAAAAAAGATGCACTTTAGGTTGTTTTCATTTTCATTTTCATTTTATTTTGGGATAGAGAAGGAAATATTGATATTGGAGGAAAACAACGAACCTGAAAAGGGATTTTGAAAGAAAACGATCAAATGCACTGTGTGTTTTATCTGAAAGATTTAGTGTGGTGTTCAGGTTCATTTCTACTGTTTTTTGTTTTGTTTTGTTTGTTTTGTTTTGCTTTGTTTTACTCTTTCTACTGCTCTCATCTTCCAAAGAAAAGAAGAAAGAAATAGAGGAAAGTGCTGACTGACATTTCTAGTGGATTTAAAGAAAAATAAAATGTTATATTTTAAACATGTACGTATCAGTTTTGAATTTTATTTTATATACGTTATTTATTATACTCACACAAACACCCACATGCACAAATATATAAAGACTTTGGAGGGAGACGGTTTTAAACAATCTATCACCCACCGATAATGAAGGGTATATACCATGTGATAGTTTGCTTCAAGATTAACATCTCTAATTGCTTTGAGATTCATCTCATGGGCCAAATTGGGAATGATGTGGATTGATGAGCGCTGGCTTCATAAAACTCCCATAGGTTTTGAAATATTTTTATGAGGTAGAAATAAAACTGTCTAACAGTCCTACAATTCTGTGGTAGATATCAAATGCATTTGGGAATTCTTTTGATAGAAATGCACAGGGAAGTTCAGCTTTGTGTAAAAGTACTCTTGAAAGAGAATCTTAGCTTCAGAATTTTCGTTTCTTAGAAATTTTAGAATCTCTGCAGTGCAATCTATGGGGCAGACTAACCGAGGGTTATAAGTCAATGCAAACAGACCAAAACCTCACTTTGCTTTAACCTCCACATAAGGTTCACACACTTTCTAAGCAAAAAGCAATGGATTTTTCTTGGCCCATTACACAGAGGGGTATTGCTGAGATCCAGGTTTTCAGACCTCCTGAAATAAGAACTAAATCATCTCACTTTGACAGTGATACAAGTCCTAGTTGTAAGTGTATTTTCAACATGAGCTCATCTTTAAGTAAAAGGAGCTCTGTGCCTTTAAAATTCCAGAAATTCACTAAAATCAGATATGTCTCGCCATCCTTGTCCTGGGTGTCACGTGATCAGCACTTGTGCGTGAGCACTGGGCACACTCGAGCCGGTGCTGCTGTCCCTCACACACCCTGAACACCCCGAGGGGTCCCCAACGCCCAGCACTGAGTCTAATCCAGTCGGTAGTCGCTAGGTGTTCAGTAAATAAATGCATAACCTCACCAACAAATACAACAAATCAGTCTTCCCGTTTACTGAAAGTAGATTTTTCTTATTTCATATGCTTTTTCATTTAGGTAAAAAATGCATACATTTATAATTCAATAAAATATTTTACTTTTTTGAATATGCACTGAGGAAAATTAGATCATTAGGTACCAAGACAGACTGATAGGTCCCATTCATCCAAAGCTATGTATATCAGCACAGATATAACACACACAGACACACACACACACACACACACACATACACACACATGCATATACTTTTGGAAAATCATTGACATTTACTGTCTTTCTTATCGTCTTCTTCTCAGTTACCTGTATTTATTCAATCCAAAAGTGTAAAGAACACCTTTTACGTTACTGACACTGGACTTTTTATGGGATATACAAAGAACCATATGGAAACCATAGTGTATGACTCTGAGGGGCTCACGGCTACACTGGGAGTGGAGAAAATACACACAGAAAACCACCACAGTAAGTGAGCCGTGACTTGACTAACTACTTTGCATACATTATCACATTTAGTTCACAGCACACCTTCGAGGTACATATTGCTCATTTTAATTATAACAGAGGATTTTACTGTACTCATTATGGTGAGTACCTGTATTTTCCATGTAGAACTGATTACATACAGAAAAAATAAGTACTAAACCAACACCAAAAGGACAGTTTTATCCAGAGGACTTTTATCCACAGGGAGAGAAGAAGATAAACTCCAGCTGACATGGCTAAGACAAGCATCGTCTTCCATCTCTACTAGGATCACCACTGCTCATACTCCGGCCTAGAATTTTCTATTGCGCCCACCCTCCCCTCTCCTTATCTATTACTCCAAACTGGATGGTCAGTAAATCGTACCAATATTGATTTCATTGTGTTTTCTGGATTTGACCAAATCCAGATCTTCACTCAACAATTGCCAATTCCGTTTTGAACAACTGAGCTACCATTATTCTTCCTGTTTTCTCCCCCAAATCAGTATCAACCACCAATGTCAAAGTCACCCAATCCAAGCTTGAGCAGCATGACAATCCAGCATTCGCTGGGTTTAGAGATCAATTATACTTTTAAACTTTCTAGGAAGGGAAGTATGACACAAAGCACTAGCGACCTACCTAACACCCATTTCTCCCTTCTTCCCCATGAGTTGACCAGAAGCTAAGAGACCTGTCATTCCCACTGCCTTGCAGATGGAAGTGACATGATCCCAGCCATAGAATATAATCGGAAGTCCAGTATAATAAAAGTACATTAAAACTTGGATTTAATTTTTAAACTTATTACTATTAACATTATCACCATGATACGATCCTCATCATATCCATTGACTATTTATGCTTATAATAGTTACCATTTGTATTAGTTTTCTACTGCAATGTAACCAATTACCACAAAATGAGCGGCCTGAACAACACAAATGCATGATCTCACAGCGCCACGGGTCAGGAGTCTGCACACGGTGCAACTGGCCTCAGCTCAGGGTCTTGTCAGGCTGAAATGACAGTGCTGGCCAGGGCTGCCATCTCACCTGAGACTTAGGGCCCTCCTCCAAGCTCACTGAAGTCCCTACTTTCTTGCTGGCTCTCTGCTGGGGTCCACTCCAGCTCTGAGTGGCCAACCTCACACCCTTGACAAGGGTCCCTCCCCAAAGGCTGTTCACAACAGGGCAGTCTGCTTCTCCAAGGCCAACAGTGGGGAGGGATCTCTTCTGCTTCTTCTCTGACCTCTAGACTCGTTTTAAAGGGCTTGTCTGATTAGGCCAGAGCATCCAGATCCTGTCCTTTTGATTAACTTAGTCAACTGATTAGGGACCTTAAGTGCATCTGCAAAATCCCTTAAACTCTGGCAGATAATGGAACGTGATCACCGGAGTGACAGCCCATCATACTCACAGGCCCTGCCCACGCTCGAGGGGCTGAAATTATAGCGAGGCCGACCAGGGGACAGGGCTCTTGGAGCGACCTAGAATTCCGCCCACCACACCATTTAATGAGAACCCTTGAGCTAGACACTTTACATACATTATCAATTTACCTTCCTTTCCTTCTGACAGCATTCACATGAGGTAGGTGTCACCATCTATTTCACAACTGAATAAACGATGTGAATTAGCCCAGTGCCCTTAGGCAAATAACTTAAGCATCTATGATTCACACCACTTGGAATAGAGAAATGCTATTATCTTCTTGATGTATAATATGGATCTATAATAAAGGGCAAAAGAGAAAACACTTGGGAAATTATTTCAAAAATCAAAGTAACATAGATTTGCAAGGTATCATATATACCTGCGAATTGTTCTTCTGACTAGAAAATATATTTACACTTCCAATGTGTGAGGGAGGATGGCGCAGAAGTAAGATTGGAAAGACACAAGATCTGGGATCCATGATGTGTGACGTTGAGTAAGTCACGAATTTCTTCTGTGCCTCCATTTCCTCATTTTAAACAGTAAAAGGAAGAGGCTGGACAAGGGCACAGCTAAGGTCCATTTCAGTAGTAAAACTATTCTAGAACAATGAGCTTGTTTCATGTCTACAATTAGATTTTAAATCCTAAATGCAGGGGAAATGTCATGGTTTGATCTGCAGCTCACACTACAAGAACATAGGAAAACTCCCACAAGCAATCACTAATGGAGGTTGGGAAACACTAAATTATAATAATGTGACTCGATCTCTGGGTCCCCTGGACATCAATAAAATGGAATCTCTTTGTAAGGGCTAATAAAAAATAGAAATCATGGCTTACCCAGACATATAGAAACCCCAGCTAATTAACCACTGAGCCATTTCACCAGGGAGCAGACATTCCAGTTGTTTCTGTGTATCACTGTCGAATACTTAAGCCAACGAGGGTTTGCATTCAGATGGTACTTGTTACCATCTTGGATGAGTCAAAGAGAATATGAAATTAGAAGAGGAATCAAATTCTCCCCTAATTAATATTTCAAAGAGCAAAATTAACACACAGCCTCTTAATCTGTTTCTATCAAATGAGAATAATATAAATAAGGGACATAAATAAATACCAAGACCCATATAGAGAAATCCACCTTCGGCAAGGCAGCTGACAGGCTGAAATGGTTCACAAGGGCCCATCAATCCATCACAGTGCAGACATAAAAAGAAAAAAATCAATTCAGCAACGAGAAGAGTAAGCATAAAAGGCATAAACAAAAGCATGGTTAAAGGAGAAGCGGGATGACAGCTCTGGGTAAGTGGAAGAGGGCTGAGATTTCCTTGTTTCCCAAGTACCCCCTTGCAAATTTGCTCACCACATTCATTCAATTCACAGCATTTAATAGGTGTTTGAGAGAAGAGTCAATCTGTGACCATTAGCAACCTGAGGACTTACAAAAGAGAAGAGAGAAATGCAAATGGCTCTCTTTTTACCAAGACATTTCAAAATACAAATAAGAACACTAAGAATCTGTAACAACAGACCATATTATTTCTTGCAAGTGATGCTTTTTCTATGCGAAGCAATACCTCTCTGAAACGAAATAAACCTTTCCAAGTACTCCGGTTCCATCTGGTAAAAAGCCTGTTTCAACACTTAAGTAAACCCGAGAGCCTCTGACTGTTCATGCCCATCACAGAATTAGCAGTGTGCTTTCAAAATGGAATCCACTTACTCTGACTCAACAGTTACGCCTATAACATGCCACAAATAGGAAACGGAAACAAGCAAGTCTCAACTCAGGATAAACAGATTCTGTTTCTTGGGTGAGATCTGATCAGTTGGTCCTGGCTGCCTGTGGTACTGTCTGGGCACCCTAAGGCCCTACTGACCTCAGGGAGGAAATTGCGGTGATCAATTAGCAATGTCTGATATGAGGAGGGAGTCGGACTCGGGGAGGTGAAGGAATGAAGACAGCTGTCCCAGCACTAGGTAAAAAATCCCGAACACTCTGTCTTCTTCAATACCAGATTCTTACAACCCCATCTAAGGATTTTGTAAGAAAAAGTCATTTAACAATCCCAGGAGTGTACATTACTCTTGATAATGTTTGAACTGGTAATAATGAGTCTTCAGCACTTGTTAAGTAAAATGGGTTTTTCAGAGCATACAACCTCTCCTGTAGAAATTATTCTAAGAAGTCCCGTGAGTTGTTCTTTCATGGAAAGCCTCCTGAGGATGGGAGTATTCTGCCTGCCGTGGAGTTAACCATGTCTCTATTATCCATGAATTATTTTTCACTGTCAAATGAGCCTTATCTGCTGAGAAGCATGAGGCATAAGACAAAGGTTCACTGCAGGTCAAGGATTTAGAGTAAGATGTGCTTTAGTGGAGCAGTAGCATGGAGAACTCAGCTGATGGAAAGTGGGGTTTTTGGTACGACCACTCATGGAGTGGTTTGGGAAGTCACTTGGTGGAACTTTTTAATGTCTTTATTTTCATCATCACTTGGGGCCACCAGCTCATGTGTGGCACTCTGGAAGCTGGATATTTGAGATCGGGGTTCCAGTCTGGTCAGGTGCTGGTGAGGGCTCTCTTTCTGGCTTGTAAAGAACCACCTTCTCTTTGCATCTTCACATACTCTGTTTCCCCAAAAATATGACCTAGCCGGATAATCAGATCTAATGTGTCTTTTGGAGCAAAAATTAATATAAGACCCAGTATTATACTAATATTATATTATATTATATTATATTATATTATATTATATTATATTATATTACATTATATTACATGCAGTCTTATATTACAGTAAAATAAGACTGAGTATTATATTACATTATATTATATTATATTATATTATATTATTATATTATATTAAAGACCCAGTCTTATAGTAAAGTAAGACTGGTTCTGATATTAATTTTTGCTCCAAAAGATGCATTAGAGCGTATTGTCTGGCTAGGTCGTATTTTCAGGAAAACATGGTAGCAGAGAGAGAGCTCTGGTATACCTTCTTCTGATAAGGACACTAAAATATTCTACCAACACCTACAGGAAAACAAAAGAAATACCTCTTTCTAACAACCCTTTCTAACAACTAATCCCATCATGAGGTCCCCACCCTCACAACCTCTCTACATCTAATTATCTTCACAGGCTTCATCTCCAAATATCATCACATTGGGGTTAGGGTTCAACATGTGAATTTGGGGAAGATTCAATTCAGTCCACAGGAGTTCCTGAGGCGGAGTCAGATGAAATTCTAGTCTTTGCTCCTCTATAGGTAAGGTGTTTTTTTCCTCTGGTGGCTTTAATATTTTTCTTTATCTTTGATTTTCAGCAGTTTGAATATGCTATGTACTACTGTGGGTCTTTTTTAGGGGGGGCATTTATCCTTGGCTTGGTGTTCTCTGAGTTCCCTGGGGCTGTGGTTTAGTGTCTGATACCAATTTGGAGAAATTTTCAGTCATTATTGTTTCAAATATTTCTTCCGTTCTTCTTTTTTTTTCCCTCTGGTATTCCCATTACACCTTTTGTGGTTGCCCCAGTTCTTGGATATGTTTTTTATTCAGTTTTTTTTTTTTTTTTCTCTGTGCTTTTCCAGTTTGGAAATTTTTATTGACATATCTTTAAGCTCAGAAAGTCTTTCCTCAGCTGTGCCCACTCTACTAATGAGCACATCAAAGGTGTCTTTCATTTCTGTCACAGTGTTTTTAATCTTAATCTTTGGTTTTCTCTCAGAATCTCTCTCTGCGTATATACTGTCAATTTATTACTGCATGCTGTCTGCTTTATCCGCTAGAGCCCGCAGCACGTTCGCCATAGTTGTTTGAAGTTAATGGTCTGATAATTCCAACATCCCTGTCATATCGAAGTCTGGCTCTGATGCTTGCTCAGACTTTTCAAACTGTGCTTTTTGCCTTTTAATATGACTTGTAAATGTTTTGATACCCAGGCATGATGTACTGGGTAAAAGGAACGGTGGCGAACAAGCCTTCAGTGATGTGGTGTTCAGGTGTGTGGAGAGAAGTATTCTACAGTGCTATGCCTAGTTCTCAGGCTTGCAGTGAGACTGTGCTTCTTGCCTATGAACTTCACAAGTGCTTCAGAGCTACCTGCGCCACCCCCTCCAGTGGGGACAGAGTGGCTGGAGTGGGCGGGGCTAGAGTTGGGCCCCTGCCTTCAGGTCAGTTAGGCTCTGAAACAAATCCCAGTAGCTTAGAGACTGATAAAGTCTTTTTTTTTTTTTCTTTTTTTTAAGGAGGGCACAGCTCGCAGTGGCCCATGCAGGGATCAGACCAGCATCCTTGGTGTTATTAGCACCACGCTCTAACCAAGTGAGCTAACCGGCCACCCCCGTGTCTGGTAAAATCTTAAGGGCAGTCCTCACGAATAAGAATACTGTCGTGTATTTCCAAATGGTTATTCTTCCCTCCACCTGCTGAAAGCACGAGGGGACTTCTCTCTGATACTCACTGTGAGAACCAGGTTGAACCCTTGGAGATAAAATTCAGAAAGGTATGGGCCCCCCAGTGACTGGGCCCCCCTAAAGTGACTCTCTCTCAGCCTTGTCCAAACTGAGCCCCCAGCAGTTTGGCAGTTACAGTTCAGGTTTTCCTGCCCTGGTGCTGGTTCCCAGAGATGCTGCTCCTGGGTTCCTGCCCCGATAAATCATGGCTCTCTGTCCACCTGTCTCTCTAATTTTGGAGGTGGTCATTTGTGCCCCTCCCCCGCTTCTCTGATGGATCTATGAAAAGCTGGTGATTTTCTAGTTTGTTTAGCCATGTATTATTAGGAGGGAGTACGACTTCCCAACTCCTTATATATTGGACAAGAAGCCGGAAGCCAGTAATTGAATTTTGACAGTTTCAAAATGGGGAATTCAATGGGGAAAAGCAAATCTTTCCAACAGTTGTGCTGGTGAATCTTGGTCTTTGCCTCATATCATACACAAAAATCAAGTCAAAATGGATCACAGATCTAAGCGTAAGGGCTATCCCTCTAAAACTTCTGGGAAAACCTGTGTGTGACCATGCTGTAAGAACCTGGGTATGGGGAGAGGCCAGAATTCGGAAGAGAAACTGGGCAGAACTGTTCTCCATCATGACCATGATGACGCTTATGTCACCATGCACATTCGTCAACACTCATCTATGTGTCTATTCCACTAGTGAATGTTACTGTATAAAGTTGATTTTTAAAAGTGATAAGCACAGAAATCAGATCAGTGGTGGCCAAAGGCTAGGGTAGGGAGAAGAGCCTGACCAGAAAGGGACACAAGGGGTCCCTGGGTTGGTGGAAATGTTCCATAACTTGATGATGGTGTTGGCTGCATGACTACATACACGTACGAACACTTACCAAACTCTGTACGTCAAAAAAGTGAACGTTGCAATATATAAATTACATCTCAATAAACCAGACTTGAAAAAAATAAATGAACAATAAATATGTAAAAAACAAACAAACACTGGTACACAATGGAGCGATATATGAAAGGTTCTGCAAATGAAAACTTGTGACCCAAAAATTTTATACGCAGTCATTTGACCAAAAGGCAATAAATAGAAAGAGGTCTTCAGAATTGCAAGGACTCAGAAAATACCTATCCAAGTATGCTTCCTGAATGAAATACGTGGGTTCTGGTGACAGAAGAAAGGAATGGATTTCAAAAGAAAGAATGCCATATACGACAAGTGATATATATATACATATATATACAAGTGATATAAGTACAAAACAATAGTTGTACATGATGGAATAAATGTGGTAACAGAGCCATTACAGCACATAAGTTACTGTTGTGCATTCGAAAAAGGAAACTTCCTGCACCTCAGAAAGAAATCTGAAAGAAATCTGAAAGAAAGTATCTCCACAAAAGGAACAGAATGTGACGGAAGGGGTTAGGCCAGTGATTACCACAGATAATTCAGCAGTGACATGAGGAGTGTGAGGTAAGAATGTTGAATACCTCTTCCACAAAGGGCATAACCAATTATCTTTCTGCCACTGACATTGAGAGTTTAATAAAATTGTGAACTAATATTTTTTTAAAGTTAGTTAAGAAACGGCCTATGATAGATAAAATCCTTTGGAACATATATTACTTTTATTTACTCTTACATTTAATTTTTATTTTATCAAAAAATAACCTGTGGTTTAAAATAGTAAATGCAGGGTGTTCATACAAATCAAGAAATCTTTATAGTATTAACTAATTTTTTGACTGACTGAAGACACACCTGAGGATGTCATGAGCGTGTGCTTGTTCTCCGACTATCCAGGCACCAGATATGTAGCGCTACCACACTGAAGAGGAACAGCAGTAGGCCCTGTCCACACCACCCCTCCACTCCAATTCCTGCTTCCTGAAGGCGGTGCCTTTCAGCTATTTCTTCTTCACCTGTTTTCCTCCATTTTTTCAGATAACATGCATGTTTTATTTCTTGAGTTTTTTGAATTTCAGATATTATTTGCTGACTTTCTAATATGAAAGACAAGACTAAGACCTTCCCCCCCGCCTCTCTCTCTCTCTCTCTCTCTCGCTCACACACACACACACACACACACTCTTTACCTTCCCCATTCTTCCATTATCGATATCACTATTATTTAGATTATAAATATAAAATATGCTTCACAGATGAGCCATGCAGGCAAAATCGTAACATTTCTTTTATGACACAACACCTTCTTTTCCTAAAGTTAATGCTTATCATGTTTCTCATCATCTCAGCCTTCCCTGGCTGCCAGGTTTCAGCTTTTTCCATCTGGATAAGTCTACCGACCATCTGTTTTCGAGATTCTAGAGTTTTATTGTGGTCATATCCTCTCCTGTTCTCTGTCTGTTCCTGTACCTTTGTGCAATTTTATCCTCTTATGGTTTTTTGTGTGGTATTTCAATAGGAAGTGAAGGTAAACAAACGGTCCTATTGGTCATGTTAAGCTGAAGCCCCTCCCAGTGTCATTAACTGAGGGGGCTAGAGACACCTGTGGGGGGGTCGGGGGAGGGCCAGACCAGGTGGGCTTTGTGCTCCAGGGAACTCAGGTATCTTAACACCCTCTCACACCACTGCGGCCTCCCCCAGCAGGCCCTGCCACTCCGGATGGGCTCAGACCGCATTGCTCCCATAGCTGGAGAAGATGTTTGTTTCCTGGGATCATCAGCTGATATATTGGAGGCCAAGAAGGCCGAGGCCCGGTCCCCACACCTACCTTCACAGCGTTGAAGCAGAGCACATGGAGCACGGTGGCAACTGCGGCGCTGCGGACCACGCTGTAAACAGCCGACATCATTCCAGAAACGGCTGCAACACAAACATCAACAGTTCTTGTCTAGGCCAGCAAGCCTCACCACCAATAAATGTGAAGACAAGGATGCAGCTTGCAAACACAAAATGCCTGCCAAAGGGCAGAGAATACATCTATGGGATCCGTCAAAAGGCGCTGGTGGCCGCTAGTACAAGAAAGAGACTGACCCTTTGACTCAAAATTCAGGAGCAAGGCATTTAGAAAGGACCTGGACATTCTCAGGAGACCGTGTGAATGTGTCAGTGTGGAGGTGGGAAACCTCCTTACGGTTCAAAGCTGCCAGCCAAGGTAACGATCATGGACAGTGATTTCAACAGAAGGAAGAGGTGGGACGGAGACACACACAGATAGAGAGACAGAGACAGGGACAGGGAGAGAGATAGAGATAGAGAAAGTGACAGAGATACAGACAGAGACAGACACAGGGAGAGCGCTAAGGACAGAGGTAGGGCTAGACAGGGAGACAGAAGATGTGCTCCTCTGTGCGCGTGTAACAGTGGAACCAGTAATTGGTCACCACCTATCTTCTAGTGCATGATTTCACTGAAGCCTCACGGCAGCCCTACGAGCTCAGCGTGCTTATTTCCGTTTAGAGAAGTGTAAGCTTTGAAGTTAAGCAGTTATGCGGTCTGTAGGTGAACGTCAGGAGAGCTGCCGTCCACCATGGCCTGAATCTCAAGCACTCGGCCAACACTAGGCCAGAAGAGAATCACTGTGATGAGGAAGAGACACAGGCCACCTGTCTGTACGGGTCCACGCACAACACATATGCGGGCGTCGCATTCACACGCTCACATCCACAGCCCCAAACTCACGTACATGTTCAAAGGCACACGCACACACACGCACAAACACACGCTCCTTCACAAATATTGACACATGGTTTTGCCAGAGAATGGTTAGAAGGGCCCAAAGCTGTTCCAAAGCGCAGAGATTCTTCTACTCTTCCATGTCTCTTTGCCGAGCAAGATGGGCCCCTTTCAATTCGGCCGAAAGTGTGCAGATGGGCCCACCATCCACCTGACTGACCCAGCCTGAAGAACTTTGCATGCTCGGAACAAAGAGAACCTAACTGCCTAGACTTTTACTGCAGCCCGAGGCTATTCAGCCTTTATCTGAATCTCAGGTCCCTTTACAGAAAGAGTAGAATGTAGAAGACTTACCAGAACCTCCGAAAAGCAGCATGTCGATTTGTTCCAAGAGATAAATGCAGAAAGTATTAATCTGTGGGAAGAGCCCAAGGAGGGAAATGGCTGGGGAGCAATATAAAAGTGCTGCAAGTGAACAGACAGAATTGACAGTAAGTGTGTGGAGCTGTGCCCAGGTCCCCACTCAGCCCTGCCTCCCCCACAGCCCACCACAGCCCACCTCACCCCACCCAGCAGTCCTAGTGGACTCCTCTCGCCCACTGGGGAGGACGGCCTGCAGTCGGAGCTGAAAACGTGCCTGTGGAAGTGACGGGGAGCTGCTCCTGACGCAGAGGCCCAAGGAAAGGACACAGACAGGTCCAGGACTCAACAGAGACCTCCATGGCAGCGAGTGAGAGAGCAGACTGCTCTTCAGCTTGCTCTCAAGGGCCAACTTGGACTTGAGGGAGATGAGCGTGGGAGAAAGCAGAGTGGGAAACCGACAGGAACAGGCAAAACCCAAGGACAGCAGTGAAGGGCTCTTTCTGCATGGGAGGGGGCTGCAACACTGGGAGCCCAGGGCCTCCTCGCGTCATGTGTCTGTCCCCTTGAGCACATGACTTGCTGAGAGTCTGTTCCATTCTAAACGTCGATTGGAGATTCAGGGTTCAGTCAGGACTCCAGACTCCCACAGAGGATCAAGGGAGAGTGGTGATTAAGTAAGGAACAGCACACATGATGGTGGGACGTTGAAGGGCCTGTTTCTCAGGTGGACCCGTTCACCTGGGAGATGAAGGTGGCCCTGCCACTTCCCCAAAACATGACAATGCAATTGGATAAGACTCCATGTGCTATAATTCAGTGCTTCTCAGAACTCACTTGTTAGAGGAAATGAAATGAAGCAGAGCTGCATTTCATAGGAAGTTCCCTATCATTCCCTTCCTCAGTTCCATTTAAGTTGGGTATCACAGAGCCACAGAAACTCGCATGGGGAATACATTGTGTCTTCATTTCTGTTTATTGGATAGAGTATCAGTGATTTGATACTGGTAATCCTTAATAAAACTAAGGAAATTTGGTTTGAAATCCAACATGCCTCAACACTGGAACTCTGTCCTAACACTAAACATAAACCACAGTGAACAGTGCAAGTAGGGAGGGCCGTGGAGGCTCTTCCAGTTATTGATGAAAAATCAGAAATGCCAACTTTCCAAAGTGAAATTGCGGGAAAAAGCGCTTTGTATGTCTCATTCTCTGGCTAACAGTGGGTTAAAAGTAATTATGGCACAAACCCCTCTACAACCGTCCCAAGGAACTGTTCCAACTTTGTGAAAATAAAATGTCAGGTCACGGACATGGCTGTAATAAATGGGCCAATGCATCATACTTTGATACATGTGGTGAGTTCAACGGAAAACATTACAATGAATGTGGCAAGATTTTAACTACAGTCATGCTCCGCGTCATGACATTTTGGTCAATGACAAAGTGCCTGTACGATGGTGATATACCATCTAGGCCACGTGTGCAGGACACTGTGCCGTCCAGATGTGTGGGTGCGAGTCGCCCTACAGGACACATACAGTGATGAAATCGCCTAACGACGCACTTCCCAGAACACAGCCCCTTCCTTCAGGCTGCACGACTGTATATTGTGAAAACACTGAGCGCCTGCAAATAACATGTTTCTCAAAGTAGGCAATACGATACAAACACTGATCTGTTGACATAACTGTATAAGACAGAAACTTATTGTTTTTTCAATTTTGGGGGAAGGAACTCAGAGATCTGAAAGGAAAGATGTAGGAAATAGAAATTCAATTGTGCAACATATCGCTGAGCATCAAAATTTTAGTCCAAATCATTTCAAGACAACTGACTAGCTCTTCTTCTCTTTAACTTTGGGACTCAAAACGCAGCCATGAAGCCTGTATGCTACACTATGACCAGGAGAGGGGCAGAGGGAAGGGGCCGTGAGATTTCATGTGTTCACCTTCTCAAGTGCTGTGCATGTGACAAAAACTGCACCGAGAATGAAGAATTATACGGAAAGTACGGGCATGAACTCACATTGAAGGCGGCCAAGGACTGGAAAGTGTTTGGCAAAACATGGGCAGAGTGTTATCCGTAAGAAATACATTAAGCTATGAAACCAGAACTAGTGAAGGGAGGAGAAATGGAGCACAACAGTGATGGCGTGAGGAAAATAAAACGGTGCCAGACACCAGGAAGGCCCAGCTGAGGGTGTTCTGGCTGCTCGTGTGGAACTGGAACCGAGTGAAACAGCAGAGGAACAGCCACCAGGGTCCCAGGATCTAGGTGTCCAGGATGTGTTAGAAGAGGAAGGCTCTAGTCTTTAACATCAAAGCTGGCAGGTGGAATGAGGGGAAGATGGAGTCCAGGGATCCTATCTGTCAGGTAGCAGTTCACGTGATGAAACAGCAGCCAAAAAAGCTTGTTGCATTAGTGGGACGATTGGAAAATTACACTTGAAATTGCTGAAATTATTTTTATTCAAAAGTAAAAAATAAAGACCCTGTGGCTGTTGGCAATTTTCCCTGTGAACAAAGTTTTGCTTTTTTTTTTTTTTAGCATACTGCTGAGAGGGTCTATAATTTCCCCTCACTTCTTCCCATGCTCCTCATTTTCCCTAATAATTACCATAAACGCAGCAACTTCTGGAAGAGTTCCATTTCTTTTCAAGAAAGATTCATAAGTAAAAATATTGTAACATGCTGATTTCTTTTGTTGAATGTGAATAATAATATTCATTACTATATTTGTAGTTTTGGAGTGAAAGCATGCAGAATTAGAACAACATGGAAATAAACCCAAAGCTATGAAGTTGAGTGAATGGACACTGTGTCCCCAACGGGCCATCGCTGTGGGTTACTAACATCCTGGTGTCAACCACGGGGCCCAGGAACCACATCTTCACACTAACCAGAGAATCGTGAGGCCTCAATGTGCACAGGACAGCGTGCAGACTCCAGAAACGGTTTAAAAAATCTCCACTTATCTTCCAGGATTATAGTACTGAAGTTGCATTATTGTAGGTTAAGGGTTATGGTCTTAAGGACTAAAAGAAAATATAAAACTCGGATCTGAAAAGATCATGGAGCCCATTTACTACAGAACCCACCAGTGCACAGAACCTTTCAACAGTGACGGCTGTCTCAGCTCACCTGAGCTCCTCCCGAGTCCGGGACGTCCTTGCCTCACTAGGCACCCAGGCTACGACTGTGCAGCTCTGAACAGACCACGCTACAGTTCTCACTTGCAGTGAGCTGTAATCCACCTCCCATCTGCTGGGGCTCGTGCACAATAGCAGAGAACAAAACCCCTCCCCTTTCCACCTGGCAGCCTTTTAATGATCTGAAGCCCCCACGTGTATCCCTGGCACCCACGTCTTTCTTCTCTAAAGTGGGCACCCCCCTTCCTTTGTCCCCTCTCCAGAGCCAGGGTAGCCCGTGTGGCTACATGCCTCAGGGCACACTCTAGCTTTACTACCTCCACTTGAAATACGGTACTAAGACCCCTTGGCTTTCTCATCCATGGGATAATTACAAAGCCAGTCTCACTCATAAGCATTTGCCCAATTGGAAAGTAATAAAAATCCTGGCCCAGAGGTCACCAGTCCCTGACTGAGCACAGGAAATGAATGCTGACTAAGAAGACCTTTCCCCTCACTCCTGGAAAGAATTTTTCCTTATTAAAAAGGAAAGAAGTGCACAGAGTGGTAGTCTGAATATATACAAGGGATCATAAAAGGAAAAGAAACGATGCAAGAATATTACCCTCAGCGTTTCTATCTCCTTAATTCACACTCCAGCTTATAAAGGCACCTAGTCCCTGTTACTGATGGGCTTTCTTCTTGTGCCACTTTCTGTCCCAAGTCCACCGCCTCCTGTCACTGCACTTTCCTCCCCCTCCTGTTGTTCTGATGCTCTCTTTTTGCATTACACATGACGAGGAGCTTCTCCATCTCTCCCACCTGTCCAGTTTCCACCTGACTCATCCACCCTGGGCCTGTGTTCAGACCGTCTGCCCTGGGAGGCTGAGTGCGGCCGGCTCAGTTCTGCCTGAAAGCAGCAGATGCTGGAGGTCCCTGACCCCCTTCCCAGCCTTCTTCTGACAGGTTGAGCAGAAACCAGGAGTGGCAGTGGATAACAGCAAGATCACCAAGAAGACACAACACTAGGAAACACTGCACGTTCCCCAGCGACAGCCAGAGGAGGACCATGCTCGCCACTTGCAGTGTGACAGACAGTGGTACCTTCGGCCACAAGATGGTACACAGCATCTCAGGCACTTGGTTCTTGTTCCTTATTGAATGGGTTGAATTGCATCCCTCCAACATGTGTTGAAAATCTAGCCCCTGGGTCTTGTAAATGTGACCTGTGGAAATGAGGTCTTTTCAGATAGTTGATGAGGTTACAAGGTCATTAGGATGGGCACCAATCGTATATGGCTCATGTCTCCATAAAAAGGGGAAGTTGGACCAGAGACTGACCGCACAGAGGGGAGACGATGTGAAGACACAGGGAGAGGTGGCACCTACAAGCCCAGATCTTTCCCTCGTCCTCCACCTCCAGAGATTTCAGACTTCTGGCCTTCAGAACTGAGACAACACACCTGTTTGTCACCTGTGGGGGGCACTTTGTGACAGCAGCTGTAGGAAACGAATCCACTCTTTCTTCCTAGTAACCTTTTGTTTCCTCTGAAATTCCGTCTTCTCTCCTTAGAGGTCTCTGAGCCTAACCATGATCGCCAACTACCACTCAGAATCCTTGGCAGCTGACGGGACAGGAGGCAAAGAGGTTCCACAAAGAATAAACGCCTGTGAACTGCCTTTGCTTTTCCTCATAAAGCCAGAAAAATGGTAGATGCCTCTACTGCCTTCCTCTCTCTCCCAGTAATTCCAAATTTGTTCCACAATGTTTTCTGACTCACTGCAAATTAGTGTGTTTAATACATTCATTCCACAGGGATTGCGATTGCTCTATTTTTCCATTTTTCTTTACCCCAGGAGTTATTCAGCCAATTTGCTGGATTATTTATCACTATCTTTACTCGTCACTGTTGACAAGCAGACAAAAATACGTATTGAGACTCTTTAATGAGAGAAAAGGACTTCCAGTGAAAAAGATAAGGAATGCCATATTCCCTCCCTGCCCCATCAACTCTTGCTAGTGGAATTGGTTTGAAGAAAAATAAAATGAGAATGTGCACAGCCAGTAGCTTATTCTAGAACAAGGAATACTGCCAAAAATAAGGTCTTAAGTCTTTACTAAGGACATTAAGGTCTCACTTTTTGAGCCTTACTAACATCTCACATTTGGGTGCCATGGTAAGGTTGCTAGGCCAACACAACTATGCTTATTCAACAGCACTGGCTTCCTCATAGTAGCAAATTAAAGAAGAATAGGAATGGGGGACATGCATGCACAGAACAATTTCTAAATGGGACATATGTCATGCTCTTCTTCCTTTGAGTCTCTTTACACAAATCAGCTGCGAAAGGTGCTTATTCAGCTTCCACTTCCTGTAAGGACTGAGTTGGCGTCCAAAACAACGACAAGCTTTCCCTGATTTATGAAGGGAAACTATTCCAAAAGTTCACCTGTACATGAATTTCTTTAGTACGTAAAGCATACTTGTATTCCTTAGTTCATCCACGCAACAAACGCTCCTTTAGTGCCTGTGCATATCAGGCACTGTGCTGGGTGCTGGGGACTCGTGGTGACAAAGCAGGGACTCTGCCTTGCCTTTACCAGTGCATAAGCCGCTGAGGGAGATAGATGTTACTCACATTTTACAAATGAAGCCGACTGCTTCGAATAGGCTAAGTGCTATAAAAAGTATGGTTCTGAGAGAGTAGGAGATGGGACCAAAGTTAGGGGAAATGAGCCATTATTAACTAGCAGAATCGGGAGGTGGGGGACCCCTCATAACAGGAACAGAAGGGACAAGGATCAGATGGAGGAGCCACGGCAGTTAGGGCTCCACGTCGAGCTGCAAAGCCTCGTGATCTGTAAGAGTTAGGACGCTATGCACACTACTCCATGCTGGAGATCCTGGGAAGGTGGCCACAAGGCACAGGCCTGAGTGTGCACTACATTCTTATACAGGCCAAGGCCTCTTGGGCATCTTCCAAATCCTTTGATGCCTCTCCACCTCCAATCCCCAGGTCCTCCTGTGCCCTCCAGCACTGCTGTTTGCAAAAAGATGACAACAGGAAAGGATGGGCCTCCAAAGTGTGGGCAATCGTGACCTGGTATCTCTGCCTATGCAAATTATGACTTCTTCATTGCAGCTGGTCTCAGGAGGAAGATGGGTGATCTCATTTATAAGAAGGTTAAAGTGACTAAAAGTCTTTGTTGGTGTATGTGTTCTCCAACAGATATTTCAAGTAATATGAAAAAGTAATGTGAAAAGTATCCGGCAGGACGCAAGCAAATACCCTCGAGCAAGAGGGCACCGCCGGGGAGTGTAATCATGGGCTCAGTTCTGTTTTTTTTTCCAACATGTTTCTGTCTCCTATTTGAGCTCAGAGTATCTGAAACTGGCTGCCTAACCCTTTGGTATTAAGAAGCTGCTCTGTTCCTCCCCGGCTGGAGCCGGAAGTTAGGTGTTGAAAGTGCAGACAAGGGTGGAAGTGGCTGGGTTGGGTGGAGGGGAGTGAACAGTTTGTTGCCAATAGAGCCGGAAGAGGAATGGAAGCTGGTGTCAGGGAAGGAGAGTCAGGGGAACAGCTGCTACAGTTTTCACCTAGAAGGAGCTCAAAGGAAACTTCTGCCATATTCGAGGCCCTTCTGGTCCCACTAGAGAGACTCAGCATGCTGTCACGGGAGTCAGAGAAAGGTTAAGGTGGGACCTACGACTTTGACAGTCTGGGGTGGTCTCTCTGGCAGCCACTCATTTGGTCAACATGATCCAAGCGAGAGTGTGTCAAACCTCTGGATGTCATCACAAGGATTCTCAGAGCTGTGGGCCAATACGGGGGGAATCTCTTTGCACAACAGCAACAATGACAGCTAACAGCTGGTGCCAGCCACTGTGCTATGTGTACCAACATAGTCAACTCATACACTCTACTAAACAACCTCTGAGGTGGGCACTATTTTAGTCCCTACATTACAGTTGAATTTTGCTCAAGGTCACACAACTAGTAAAGTGGCAGGGCTGGAATTCAGACAGCCAGTCATCTGGCTCCAGTTCCGGGCTCTAAACCATTATAATATGCAGGTCACTTGTGTAAATGGACCGTTTTATATCCAACCCTGCCTAGACTTGAAGGTGAGCGAAGGACACCAGCGAAAGGCTGGGTGACCCGCCCGTCCAGGACTCTATCTGGACTGAGGATCATGCCCACTCAAGTGTCACCCGAGCGTCTGTGCCATGCAGATGGCACTGTGGCTGCCACCCTAACAGCAAAACCACCCCCACCCCGGGGAGCCCCACTGGCACCCCACACCAGGCAGCACAGTGGCCAGTCTTCAGGTATCACGATGCTGCAACTTCTTGGTCATAATGTCAAAACCCTTTAGCATAATTCCATCTTGGAGGCTCTGGTACCCCGTCTTCTATACGTAGGCCAGCCAAGAGGGGGTGCTCATCTCTTCATTCAGTAATCAAGTGAAGAAGTCTCTCCAACTAGGGGTTCAGAAGATGAAGGGAAGACATACCCTCCCTCCTCTGCAGTCTCCCCGCAACCCCAACAGGAACTCACCTATTAAGAGATCCCTAGCTGATTGGAGCGACCCTGGCGAGAAGAGCTTCAGGCCATACACACTGTAAGTGGGGGGGTAGCTGGCCTTGGCCCCTGCATCAAGAAGCAAAATAAGGCCACACAGCACACAAAAATAGATTGGTCTGCTGTATGTTATGATTTGGTTGTGTCCCTAGAAAACAAACACAGGTTTTGAATGGTACCTTTATTTTGCTTAAAGAACAAAATCTTCATAGTCTTCATGTACAGCATATCATACAATTCACACCCTAAAACGTATTCTCTCCCCTCCCCTTCCATAGTTCATACACAGGAAACACTACAAAAATAAAAAATGATGTTTATTCTGTCAAATACGAATGAGAATATCAAATAGAATGCTATGCCCCTCAGACTCAGCAAGATTTACCTGAAAATTTAATTACCATCTTTGGGTACAATCTAGACCTAATTCAATGCTTCCCCAACAGCAAAACTTCCATTTTGAACTGTTCATTTAACATACAAAACTAATGTAAACTATTATTTGCACTACGTGGTCTAATGTGCGCTCCACTATTAATAAAAAAATAGAATTGTAGGGTGTGGGTTTCAATCTTCTTATACGTTAGAAAGCAAGACAATACAGGTCAAAAGTTTTACCTGCAGAAATTTCATAAAATGTCGTAGGGTAGCACAATGGAATGACACAATTAAAAAAAAAATCTTGCTATTTATGTACACTTTCCTCTCAGGAGAACCAAAAACTTAACAGATCTCATTTTAGCCCTCAAAATATTGTTATGAGAAGTAGAAACATTTTTTATTCTCCTCCATGAATGGATAGAAAGATTAAGAAAAAGATATAACATCAACTTTCCGGGGCAAAGCCAATGAAGAATTTACATCTTCCAAATCAATGCATAATTCATAAAGTTCAAAATAACAACGAAAATGAGTTAGGGGGAGAATATTCTTTGCAATCCATGAAGTATTTTGAGTATAGAAAGATGAAAGTGATATGGTTGGTTTCAGATGTGAATTTTTAGTCACTGCCTTGAACATGTTATATTTAGAAATGCAATTTAAATTGCCACTGCTTCTATAATAGAAATGGTCCTATTCTGAGACCATCTTTTAATAAGAAGGAATACAGGCTGTCCATGGGGACTGGCGATATTTGGCCCTGAGTCCAGGCTCAGTCTTGAAGGAGTATTTGTACTCTTATGAAATTTCCTTTTGAATCCAACTAGGTCATAGATTAATGGGTATGGGAATACTTTCTCTGCATTAAGAAAAAAAATGAAACTGAAGCCCAAGTTAAAGCTTAATGCATTTCTTATCAAGCCAATAGCAAAATAAATTGGTTGGTACAGAAAACTATTCAGTATACAAATACACAAGCATATGAGACATCTCCTCAAACTGACAGCATTTAGTAAATATAATTTAATACTTACCTCCCCCTTGTCCTGATTCTTCCTTTTTTTAAAAGGTTAAAAATAGATTTTTTAGGAACTGAAAGTCTTTGGTCTTGAACAAGTTTGAGATATCATCTTGGATTTATTTACTGGGTGTGGGAATGCTTTCTTTGCATTTGTAATTTATGAGACAAAACCTGAGGCTCCCTTAGAGCCTGCCCTCACCCTCAGGTTCTTGCTTCACCCCACTTCCCATTAAAATTTTGGGACCCCCAAACCATTTTTTGTGGCACATAAGTCACATTTATTTGCCTTGGTTCATAAAAACACCTAATAAAATTTTCCTGCTTTCCAGTTCCTTCTTTCACATATGAATAAATCATCAAAACCCCCCAGGACTGATTTTTTTTTTAATAGAAAAATTCCACTCGCTCCTCCAGGTGAAGTCTGATCACAATCTTTTAAAACTTATCCAACTATTTCCCATCTGTTTTTTAGCCCTAAATACACGGGGAAGCACCACTGAGCCCACCTGTGGGGCACCTCGGAGGCTGTTCCACAAGAGCTGGTCTCTGTGTGCATCTGGGTTCCTCAGCCCCACGGTCACAGGCAATTTCATGGCCCACACTCTCTCAGTGCAGAGAGAGGGGAAGGTGAGAGAATCTACAGAAACTTCTAGAACTCCCCACGGAGAGTGGTGGGGCATGTGGCTAAGCCATTCTCATTATCCTTTTATCAAGAGTAGAATGGTCAAATGCTTTAAACTTGTTAAGAAAACAATCAATCAAACAAAGGGTTTGATTATAAGGAAGATGGGTGTCTGAGAGAATCTTAGGTAACTGGGCCTCGGAGGCGACTGAACCAGGGCTGTCCACAGCTGGGCCACGTCAGGTGGCTGCACGAGCCAACTCCAAGCTTTGTGCAAATGGGCGTTCCCTGCTCCCTTGGTGCACGGGGCCTCAAAAAGCTGCCTCACACCTGCCCAGCTGGCACATGTGCCCGACCAGCCACATTCAGAGGTCTGAGGGGAAACAACAGTTCCCGTTCACCCAGCCTCTCCTGCGTTCTGCCTACTTTAAGTGGACTCACATGCTTAATCCTTGGTCCACTCTAAGAACTACATATCATTATTCTCATTTCCCCAGGGGGAAACTGGCACGAGGACTAAGAAATCTGCCCACAGACAGAGAACAGTGTGGCGGAGCAAGGACTTGGGCCTGGCTGCTGGCTGCCTGCTGCTACACACTGGCTCCCAGCAACCTCCAGGGAGGTGACTGCATTTAGCACTGGATCCTTCCAGGCCCGAGGACTCGACCTGACTTAACTAGACCTCGTTCACAACCACCATTCTTTACACACACGATGCGAGAGGTACTCACGCAAAGCAAAGACAGAGGGAGTACTAGCTCTGGAGTGTCGACTCTTCTGAAAAGGACTCTAGAGGGTGCAGACAAATATAGCCTGATGCTTTGTCCAGCCCCCCTCTGACCCTGTACCATTGAAGGCTCATCACCAGCAGGGTTTGCTGCTTTTATAGCGTCTCGTGATGGTACCGGTTAGTGTACTTAAGTATCACTTCTTCGTGGCTGCTGCTAAGTTCTCTTTTACTTTAGCTTCAGCAGTTCACCTATTTAGAGTCGTCCTGAACATTTCTAACCGCACACCTCAGTTGCCCTTGTATGTGGAGCAAAAGGAAGAAAGCTGGGGTGAGCACCCTCTGCCCTGTGGACAGCTGAACCCCAGTGAAACCCTAGGCAGAGTCACCTTCTGTGCCTCACACTGAGTGTACACAAGGGGATCCAAAACATGTCAGACAACGCAGTATAGGAGGTATGCAGCAATGAAAGGGTCAAATAATTCTTAACTCTTGACTAGTAAGATACCACTTCAGAGTCAATATGGTAGAAATTTGATACGCTACTTGAAAAATTGAAAAGACATAGCCACAGGAGTTTCTCTAAGCTTAGTTTATCATTTAACTCCACAGAACAATTTATTTTAGGTCCAGCTTCCTGACTTTCAGGTCTGTGAACCTTGACAAATGGGCAGATGCAGGTGTCTGACCGCGGGGCAGTGAGAGGGACGTGAAAGTACCCCTCAGTGATGTCCAGGGGTCCACTCTGCTTATTCCCATGGCCCTAGCAATCCTCTCCCTGGCACTGGGAGACATGGGCAGGGGAGTAACCCGATTTAATGGCAGAGACCTAGTATATGAAAATGAAGACATTTGAAGCATGGGATGGCCCATGCTGCAGAGAGTACTTTTTGAGCAAAGTAAAATACACAACTAAATACATATTATTTAACTTTTGAGATCCATTAAAACTAAGTTGACCACCTTATTTCTAGTACTGTGGACTGAGGAATTGTTTTATGTCATTCAAAATCATTCTTCTGATAAACATGACCTTAACCAGGTGATCAAAATCAACATCAATAGTGATAGCTGTAGTATCTACCTCGATATGATGTGATGAAAATGGCTCTCTACCCTTGGGTCTTCCTCCCCCAAATCCATAACCCCAGTCTAATCATGAGATAAACACTGGATAAGTCCCAACAGAGGGACAGTTTACACAATCCCTGAGCAACACTCCTAAAAACTGTCCAGGTCATCACAAACAAGAAAAGTCTGAGAAACTGTCACAGCCAAGACGAGCCTAAAGAGACACAACGACTAAAGGTAATGTGTTGTCCTGGGTGAGATCCTCAAACAGGAAAAGGACACACGAAGGAAATGTGAGTAAAATATGGACTTTAGTTAATGATAATGTATCGATATTGGTTCACTGATTGTGACAAATGGAGCACACTGACGTGAGTCACGGGTGAATAGCGGATCTGGGCATGGGGTATGTGAGAACTCCCTGTACTGTCGTCCCAATTACTCTGTAACTCTAAAATCTAAAATAAGTCTAAAACAAAATCTAAACAAAAATCTAAAATAAAAATCAAACAAATTAAAAGCTTATTTACAAAAATCATCCTCCGTGGTGTCTACATAACTACAAGTGGTACCAAGTGTCTTCGCTGTGTAGCAGCCACAGTTCATTGGCTAGAACACGTAATAATTTCGAGCCCTCACTCTTTGGAGTTTGTTCTGTGAGCGAGGAAATAGTATGCAGAGTTCAGGAGCACGGGCTGGAAACATCTGCAGAGGACTCAGTGTACTCCGGACCCTGGGCTGGCCATTTACTAAGTCCCACTGAGGTGGCTACTATCATCCATATTTTACTCACGTGTGAGTCGCTAGCATTTGTCAGGGGCTTCCCGGGTGACAGACTGTGCTGAGCACTTCATGTGCAGCAGCGTGTTTAACCTCCTTACAGGCCTGTTTTCGTATTTCCGCTTTTACAGATGAAAGAGCTGAGGTCCAGAGGAGAAACCTGGCCAACACCCGAGAGTTTGTACACAGCTGGATTCACATCCCAAGACCTGCATGTTTCCAGTTTGTCACATGATCTGAGACTGCCCCCACCATCACCACCTGGGGGGTGAAAATGCAGCTTCCGAGGTGCTGCCCACTGGCCATGACTCCGGCTCTGCGCAGGGCATCCCAGCCTTTCGCCGTCTCTCAGATATCCTCCTGCATTCTGCTTGGTGGGTTTTCATTAGTGGTTATTCTGGCTAGACCTGGTATGAATCTGTGAAAGCCAGTTCATACCATCAGGGCCCGTTACTCAATTGCTCATCTGTGAGCCTCAGGTTCCTTCCAGAATCCACCCACCCTCAGTTTTTTAAGCTCTCTAGACCTGTTTTCTTTTATAACCAGATGCATTTCGTTCAGGCCCAATTGTACCAGATCATTATTAATTCTACATCTACATCTGAAGTATAAAGAATGTTATGCAAAAATTTTATCGTTTCATTTTGCAATCTTTTAGTTTTAACAACATGCTCACAATTTGCCACCTCTGTGCTCTTGGAAACAAAGAAGAAAAGTCAGCCAATCACTGTTAAGAGCAGGAACTGACTGATTTGATTATAACAATGCCCCCCCCCCCCAATGTACAAAGTAATGTTGTCCTGAGAAGCGCTGTTGTTCACCTGACAGCCCCTGACAAATGACACTGAGGCTGGAGAGAGAGGCTGGCTTAAGAATCACTTCTCTGCCAGACCTGGTTCTCTCTCCGCCCTCCGTTCTGAGGCTGTGTCATCTGCAAACCAGAGAGGGTAAAGCAGCCTTCTGAGTGCTGCACGGCTCTGTCAGATTGCAGGAGGAAATATTTTCTAGCTACCACTGCTTCTTTCCTCACTAGAACTGTTAGAGAGATGCCCACTCAAATCTGGGACTACTCCACTCGGAAATCCGTGTGAGCGAATTAATTACTGCCATGAACACCATTAGATGTCTGACGATGGCCTCCTATGACAGCAAGAGCAGTCATTTCTTACTGTCTCTGTGACATGCTTGCTCAGATAAAGGAATAGCAGCTTGATTGAGTCCTCCAGGAACTAGATCAATATAGACAATATGTATCGCCAACCTAGAGTGATGACACAGGAGTCCTGCTAATGGACATCCAAACCCACAGGGATTATGCAGCTGTACTCACCATCCACCTTTACTGGCATTTTCTGCATTACTCCTGAGAGTACACAAAGAAAAGGAATGTTTCATAGCCTGTAAGACTTCTCCCTGCTGTCAGCCAGGAAACAGCGACACTAGAAAGGAGGGCTTGCTCCCTGAAGCAGGAGGACGGGGGTGTGGTATCTAGGATGGGCTCGAACAAAACCTTTCAGAACCGTGCATCTCTCTCCCACCGCCTAACCCAGATTTCTGCCTATAATCACAACAATACATCTTAATACCCTAATTATGCTGCTTCTACTTATCTTGACACTCAGAGTCTGGGATAAAAGAAGATGTATTATACGTAAACCAATTATGGGGAACAGAGGAATTTAACAAGATAGCAATGTGTGCCATGTGATCGTCCAATTATAAGCTTGTCTTAATTACCATGAACTAAACATGAGCTACCAGAGATTTAAAAGCAGTCCTAAATCCTGGATATGAATTTTTGAAAAGCACAATAGAGGGAAGACCAAGCTTTCTTTCACTGGAAGGATTTTTCGGGAGCCCGCAGAAGCTCACCATAACAATGGAAAGAAGGTTTCTCAAAGAGCTGGGAAGTCTCGGTGCAGAGGCATGTGGCCGGGTATCGGTGGGCACAGTGCCAGGCCCTGTCCCACAGCACCCGCAGCGCGAGGTGCAGCCAGGTCAGTGGGAACTGGGCATGCTTCAGAGCCCGTCGAATGTCAGAGCACCAACAGGCCATATTGGTGAGCCCAGTGAGCCTAGAGTTATAAACAAGTCCAAAGCTATGGGGATAAAAGGCAACAATACACTTGAATATGTGGCTAGGAAGAGCTCAGCTTTCTGTCAGAGAATGATGATGTATGCTTACATAACTGGTAACAGCAGTAATGAGAGCTACTGTGTCTTAAATAATTTCTATGTGCCAGGTACTGTTTTAAGTACACTACATGGATTATTTAATCCCCATAGGCGTGTTTGTTTCCTTCTACACAAGGAAACTGAGGCACGAGGGTATACATCTTGGTCAGGGTCCATCACTCAAGCAGAGGACCCAGGAAACAAACGCAGGCAGTCTGACTGCAGAGTCTGCACTAGTCCTGACCAGGCTGCAGTCTTTCCTGACACGACTCCAGTGGGACAGAAAAGTCCCTTCACATACTCTTTGACCCCACCCTGAATATCCCCCCACTGTCCTCCATGCCACGCTCTCAGATCTAGCCTGAATTTGGCCGCCATGAGCTAATATTTCTATTGGTAGTATCTCTCTCTCTCTACATACACACACACACACACACACACACACACACACACACACACACACACACACACACTGAGGGTGCCAGGGGATGCCAAAAAATATATAGAAGTGGACACTTTGGTCAACGTTGCTCAAACAGTAGTTCGCCATAATCAGAAGCGTCTGTACCTTGATGGGAACCACTTTGAGCACCTCTTGTAATTGCAAAAGTCAAATGTGACTTGTATTCATCTTTTGTTATCGGTATATATTGAGTATTACAATTTTAATACAATTTTTCTTTCTTAAAATGTGTATACACATTTTGGCACCCTCTGTGTATATATATATTTTTTGCCTTTTAAATAGATTTTGGCCATTCCCCTCTCTTCACCACAAGAAGACAAGTGACCGGTCTTACTGGAAACTTACGTGTATTGGCGAGGCAGGGTCAGGCTGGACGCTCTAGAACAAAACCAGAAGTGTGTGTGTCATCATCTCATGATTTCAAGGCTACACAGTGATGGTAAGAATGAGAGGCGGCCTTGCCTTGAGCAGGGAGTACTGGCAGCTGGCCATGACCAGGCAGAAGAGGAACACCCACATATCCGTGCAGAAGCCCCGGTTCAGGGTCAGAAATCCGAGCAGGGACACCAGGACGACGACTGACACCGCCAGCACATTTTCCTTGACGTCTTCAGTTCTGCGCAAAGTAAACAGATAAAAATGAAAGAAACAAAAGTGTCTATTTTTAAACAGAGACTCCTGTGTGCCTCTAAAAAGACTGACAATGACGGCAGATGGTTCCCCTGGGCAAGCCGTTATAGTTGGGAACAAGACTTTGAAGTTTCTTTCTTTCCTTCTTCCTGCGTTTTATAAACAAAATCTATATTTTAACCGCAGATTTCTGTTATTGAAATGAAGGAAATGTAATCTCATCGGGTCTCCTTGGCCATTGAACGGGGTTTCCGGGGAGAAGGCATTTAACTCTTCCATCCACAAGAGTGAAATGCATTTCACAGAGCTCCACTGTCTCCTGCAAACGGGGGAGGGTGCGTCACACCTGGCTGAAGCAGGAAATCGTTCCCACATCTACTCTCTGTAGCCAGAATGTGCCACCTAGTTTCAGGAGCCTGGAGCGCTCCAGCTGAAGAGCTGACAATGCAGAGGGTCTGAATGTGGTGTGTCGTGACCAGTCTCATTGACTGGTTTTCTCCCGGGGCACTCCGCATCAGAGGTGTGGGGCGGAGGTGGGCTCACCCAGAGGTGGTTGGTTGTCATTGCGTGTGCAGAGGGACAAGTGAGGGAGTTTAGGATGCTGGCACAAAGGGGCTGAAGGCTGGATCATGGAGCCTCAGTAGGATGGGAGGCCTGGAGGCCAGGCAGGGCTGCTAGATGGGCGGGAGTGGGCGGGTCAGAGTGCTAGCGATGGTTTGGGAACATGTGAGGGGGCTCGAGGGGTTATGAAGGATGAGCAGATGCTGAGAGTGTATAAACCTTAGGAGGTGGAAGACGGCTATGGGAGGACAAGATGCAGGACGGAGTTACGGGGGGGGGCTGGCACGGAGTAAGGAGGATGGTGTGGACCACAAGGTGAGGAGTACACATGGGTCCGTCTCAGGGATGGTGAGAATACTTTTCACCTCACCACCTTTTGCTCACGTACATATTGGTCTCTCTGATTAAGTTATGATCATTTTTAGAAAGGGACAACCGGCTACTTCATTCCTGGCACGTGGGCACTCCTGAACATTACTTTTTAAATTAATAGACTTTATTATTCAGAGCAGCTTTAGATTCACAGCAAAATTGACGAGAAAGTACAGAGTTGCCAGACTGCCCCTCCCCCAAACACACACACACACACACACACACACACACACACACACACACCCCACCCTACACCCCACCCATCAACACCGTCTGGTCCAATTTCAATAATTCCTTTTTAACATAAAAATATACATATTTCAAAAAACTGCCTCACCTAAGAGAATGTATTCTGTTGAATTATTTTAGTTAAATATGAAACATTCATCTTAAGTGTGTGCCTCTCGGGTAACATAGTGTTGTTAGAAAAGACATTATAACTCCATTCCTTGACTTGTGGGTCCTGAAATTTACTGTTGTAATTTTGCATGACTATAGTTTTTGAGTATGTGATCACACCATTTAAGACATTACTATAATAAGTAGTCACTGGGGGACCAACTACAGCAAGGCAGGCCACCAGCCTGCCCACTGCCCCCCGCTGGCTGGCACTTAACTCTGACACTGCGTTGGCTGATGATAGCGTTCGGAACAGTAGCTTGAATTTTCAAACCGACACTCCAGTTAGAACTGTACAGCCCTTGAAGATCATATTCTTGTCCTTTCTACCTCGAGGACGGGTGATGGAAGTGGGGAGTCCCCTACCTGGTCCCCTCTCCATCATGCCTTAACCAACCTGCCCCTCCTCCTACCCCTCCCCATTCAGTCACCACATCTCCAACCCACACATTTTATGGTAAGCGGTGAGAACGAGGGAAAGGGTGTACAGGAAAGATGGTCAGTTGGAGTTGTCAAAGGGAAGAGGCAGACATCACTCACTTCCTCTTCCCTCCTCTCCCTCCCCATCCAGTCAGGCCAGGCCCTGGGCTACACGGCGAGCCTCAAGTTCTGCTACAAAAACGTGGCCAGCTGTCAGGACACCAATGCACAATGTTGTCCCCAAAGCTAACCTTACACCTAAATCACCTACCCAACTCTCGGTGCTCCGTTTCAGCTGTTGAACTACCATTTCTACAGCTATCGGCATCCTACTGCTTTGACTTGGACTCTGCACACAGAGGTGTACAATGTGAAAATGTTCCCGTGAGCCTCAGTGCGGCAGGCTTCCTCGGACAAGCGTGCACGCTCCTCCCCCCTCCCGGCCCCCCCTACCCCCCCCTCTGCCCCGGGCTCCTAGGGGAGGCTTACCGATCAAGTAATGCCAGCAATGTGAGCCGGTCATACCAGACTTTAATCCACTTGCCGGGGAAAATGATAAACTTGTAAAACTGCTCTCGGTTCAATTTCCCTTGCGTTGAAGAGCATGACGAGTCTTCTAGATGCTGACTCAGATGCTGTTAGACACCAAAAGAAACGAGGGAGAGGGTTTCATACTGACGTGTTATTGCCATAAATATACCTCACAATTTGAAAGTCCAAACAGCATGCGAAGTAAGCGAACATATTTCATAAAAACGGTACTCTAAGGATAATGATCAACAAGGGTCTTTCTTACCAACAGACCATTTCCATGACAATGTACCATAAAGATTATTCTACTCATCATGTCAAAACAGTTCATTAAGGCCTAGAAACTGCCATGAAAATAATTCTTATGAAAGATCAGAATTCAACAAAATATCTTAAATGACAATTTGTGAAGGATGTTATTTAATGTAATGTTGAGATAAATATTAAAATTTAATAAGAGTAAAAAGATTTCCATTGCCAATATGTAGGCCATTGGTGGAGACCAATGTAAGAAAACCTGAAATATTTATAGAAAATATCTAAGCCAATAAAATAGAAATAGGTGGGTTTAAAATGTTTTAACCCCAAATTCATCTATGATTGGCTCTGATCCAGTGGAAAAGAATTCAATTTTGAAATAAAAGAATAGGTTTCATGATTTATCTAACAAATACGTAATGAGTGACTTAGAAGCTTGGCATGATGTTGGGAATAGGAAAATAAAAGGAACATGGTGGACTGTCCCTGGGGTCCTAATGCCAGTAAGAAAACATCTCTTAGACATCATAACGGTCACACATACTCAAAACCCCTGAATGCAGGCCGGGCCCAGCACTAGTCATCCTAAAAGAGAGCTGGACTCCACGTCTAAAATGCAGAGGGGACAGTGACCTGCAGGTGGGGGAACACTGAGGACAGAACAGAAGAGGGAAGAAATCACACCTACCTTTTCTGACACCTGACACAATATTTGACACAGAAGTAGTTAAAACAGCCTGTTGTGGCATTTCCAGAGACTACACTGGCAACTAAGTACCAATTAATAGTTACTCATTTATTTATTGTCAATGAGGAATAAAATGTTCCATATTGCTAAATTTCTCGGGAGACTAAAGATTACACTTTAAATCTTATGTATTTACTATTGACCTCTGTCATAGCCATCTTCCAAAAATGTGCAGTTTTACCTTCTTGTGCTCTTAAACACAGTCTAGAGGGTGCACTTGAACTTCCGGTAAGGTCAGGTGCACACTGTGTTCACCCTGCAGCACCAGTCAGAGAGAGCCGAGGACCCGGAAGTCCCTCAGGGTATTTTTCCCTACACCGACTGACACCAAGTACCATGCATCCCTCCAGGCGGCTCAGGTGTTTGGAGCCCCGGTCTCCTAACGCCAAGGTCACCAGTTCAATTCCCACACGGGCCAGTGAGCTGCGCCCTCTACAGCTATGATTGTGAACAACAGCTCTCCCTGGAGCTGGGCTGGAGGTCAGCGTGACCTGCCTGCCTCGGGCTGCTGTGTGCTGCCATGGGCTACCGTGACCAACCACTGGCAACCTACTACCTCAGTCAGGGGGAGCGCAAGGCCCATAATACCAGCACGGGCCAGGGAGCTGTGTCTCACATAACTAGACTGAGAAACAACGGCTTGAACCAGAGTGTAGGGGAGGGGAGGTGGAAGAGGTGGGGGAAATGCCCCAAAAAGTTAAAAAAAATAGTTTTATTAAAAGTTGAGTTGATGCCAACACATGTCTTTTAAATGTATGTGAGGTGTAAAGAACAATTATTCAGTGAAGACCGGTGTGGCCGCCACTCAGTATGAGGAAAAGAGCATAACCATTAGCATGGAGGTCCCCTGTGGGCCACTCGTGAATCTTTCTCTCCCCTCCTCCGTCAGAGCTCACAGCTGTCCTGAATTTTGTGTTCATCATTCCCCTTCTTACTTCTGTTTTACTATGCGTATATCCAAAACTTCTGTACTGTTTAGTTTAGTTTTATGGTTTTGAACTTCATAGATATAAACCCGTATCAGATGTATCCTTTTGCAACTTGCTTTTTGCTTTTTTCCCTCCTTTCCACATTACATTCCTGAGACTGAGAACATGCTGTTTTGTAGCTGGAACATCCATTCTCACGGTTGTATAATATTCCATGATAGGGACATGCCATAATGTTCTTATCCATTTTACCATGGAATAGTTAGGGGATTTTTCTTTCAACTTTTTCGCTACCACGCTGTTATAAACATTCTTGGACATGTCTCCTGGTACATATGGCAGAATTTCTTTAGAATATACACCTAGGAATGGAACTGCTAGGAATACAAATGTCTGACCATACCAGGAAACAAACTGTTTGACTTTTCCAGGAAATACACACATCTGCCACAAATGGAATAACTGTGGCAATGGAATTATGGAAATGTTCAATTTACTTGAAAACAGTTTAGAAAAAAGTAAGTGCTCTAAAGTGACTCTACCAGCTTGCACTACCACCAACAGCTTATAAATGCTGCCCGCTCCACACCCTCACCACAATTTGACAGTGTCTGGTCATTTTAATTTTTGCTAGTCTGTTAAGTATAAGGTGATGGTTCATTTCTATTTTTATTGGCACTTCCCTCACTATTAATGAAGCTGAGCATCTTTGTCCATTTTTCGTTTTTCTTCATGAAATCATCTGCCATTTTCTCTATTGGGTCTCTGTCTTTCATTAGTTTCTATATGTGTATGTGTGTGTCTATATGTGCATGTGTGTATGTATGTGTATGCATGTGTACATGTATATATGTATGTGTGTGCGTGTGTACCTGTGTTTGTGTATGTATGTACATGAGTGTATGTGCATGTGTATCTGTGTGTATGTATGTGCATGTGTGTATGTATGTGCATGTGTGTATGCATGCGTATGTGTATGTGCATTGTATCTGTGTAGGTATGTCCACGCATGTATGTATGTGTACATGTGTGCATGTGTATGTGTGTATGTACATGCATGTGCACTGTGTCTGCACGTGTGTATGCATGTGTGTATGTATGTGTATGCATGTGTGTGTATATGTGTATGCATGTGTGTACCTGCGTACGTGTATGTACATGAGTGTATGTATGTGCATGTGTATCTGTGTGCATGTATGTGCATATATGAATGTGTGCATGTGTGTATGTATGCGTATGTGTGTATGTGCATGTGTATCTGTGTGTATGCGCACATATGTATGTATGTGCATGTGTTCATGTGTGTGTGCACATGTGTGTGTATGTGTGTGTGTGCACGTGTGTGCGTGCATATATATGGATGGGTATGTGTGCAACTGTGTGCATGTGTGTGTAATACATATACTCGTATGTGTGCACATAATAGAATAAAAACCTTCATTAGCGATACGAACTATAGATATTTTCCCAGTTTATGGCTTCTTTTTTCATTTTCTTTATGGTGTTATTAATATATATTCTTAATTTAAATAAAATGAAACTATCCACCTTTTTCTATAACGGGCAAAATTTTTGCAATTTTTGTGCCTTGTTTATCCAATCCCAGTTGATCCCCTTGTTTTAAGAACATTTGATTTTATCATTTTTTTTAAGGTTGTATAGTTTTGCCTCTGGAGAGGGGACCAGGAATTTTTGTGCACGAGATGGGGATAGGGGTCCATTTTCTTTCCATTAAGCAAAACGATTGTTGAAGTGCCATTTATTAAAATGCACATCCTTTCCTCACCAGGTTTCCGGTATACCATTATCTATGTCTGTGTGTTATCGCAGCCTTTAAATTCTCGATTAGTTTTTGTTACCCCATTCTTTCCTCCGTCTTCTGGATTTCTGATGAGGAGTACGATGGCCCTTCTTACACTGACCTCCATGCTTCTTCACCTCCTTTCCTATTTTCCTCTTAGTCTCTCTGCGCTACATCTAAATAATTTCTTCAGCTCTCATTTCCAGTTTACCAATTCTCTACTCTTATGTGTCAAATTTCCTGTTAAATACTTCAAAGATTTATTTTCATTATTATATTTTTCATTCTAGTATTTGGTGCTTTTTCAGATCTGCCTGGTCATTCATTATATGCCCTTTTGCTTCTTATCATTTCAATCTCTTTTGTAGTTTCTTTATACATATTAGACCTACTGGATCCATATTCTGATTCTGATCATTACAATTTCTAAATTCATTGAATGTCTATTTGTTTTCTGTTGATTTTACACGCTTGTATTCATATTGTTGTGTTTTCTAGTATATTTTATAACTTTTCACTTAATCTTATTTTCCTTGGATCTTTATTAGTATGAAGTCTTTGAGAACAATATCAAAGCTCTGTTCTTCCACATTAAAATTTACCCTAGTTTCTGCGAGACACTTAGAGGCAACACCAACCTGGTACCAATTTAAAACAAAATTTTGGTTTGAGGTCTTTGGACCCTCCATGTCTTATCAATAAGGGCTGCAAACCTCCATGGAAGTTATCTTGAGGTTACTAAGTCTTCAGAGAGATTTCTGCCCCCTTCACCAACAGAGGTTTGAGGCAGGCAGTTCTATAAATAGTCGGCCAGGGGGCGTGGTGATAACCAGTGTGTTCAGTTAATTCTAACAGTAGGGTGCCACTTCTTGGGGCCCCAGATTGAGTGCTTAGACTTCCCACATTGTGCTTTGTCAGCCTAATATGAAAAGAAGTGGACCAGCCCTACTGGGACCCACCCCCCCAGGCTACTTTATGCAGTGCGCACTCATTTTTCCTGAGTCAGGGAAAATGCAAATTTCTCAGAGAAAACCCACATTCTTCAGGGCCCCCCATGCACTATGACTTGTGGGGGGAACGTAGTGGCAGCTGAGGTGGGGGCTGAGCACAGGGCATGGAGGGCACATGCTGGGGTCAGGGTGCATGGGAGCGCGTGGAGGTACAGGATAGATGAGTAAGCCTCCAAGATACTGGTGGCGATGGGAGGCAGAGAACACAGGACCCTCAGAGCTGGGGACTAACGGCTGGGTCGTGGACCTCACCACTCCACTCTAACTGAACAGGGGCAGCCACGTCTCTGCAGGCACCACACAGCTCGCCTAGGCTGGTGCCAGGCCTCTGAGCAACCCTCCCACCTCCACATGCCTCTGGGTCTAGGAAAGCTTTCTGCACCCAGAGATCCTGGGCAGGAGGAGAGAGAGGTGAGAGTGAATACAAGGAAGCAAAAAAATAGCCCTGGAGACTGATTCTTTGAATTAATGGAAAGCTTGCTGCCACCAAAACTCCTTCAAGCCTGAAAAGGCTGAGTTATGTTTTCCTGGCTTTTCGAGGCCCCTCCTACCAGCCCCACTCCCATGCCCTCAGAAGACAGCACGACATTTTTTTCACACATCTGACTAATAGCATATAAATTTCAACCCACTATACTATCAAGCACCTTTTGGAAAAATTTGGTTAAGCAATCATAATAAAACTGTATTACTTTCTCATGAGATTCTCTAGAAGAAATCAAAACACTGTCAGGAGAAAGGTAAACACAACAAAAAAGAAACTTCACCTAACATGACAGTATCCCATGATAACCCTCTCCCCCAGGCTGTACCAACTGAAATGCACCTTTCTTGGCGGCGTGGCCTGTGTCCTGTCTTCTCAGGAATCCTCTCCACACTCTGTCTCCCAAGGGCCCAGGACTAAATCCGTAGCTCTGAGCTCATGGCTGCTGTTTTACCCCCAGGTCACCTTTGCTCTGCCTCCCACGACTCTCACCGACGGTCTACTGAACAAGTGAAGGGAGACTAGTAAGCTCCCTCCCGGTGAAATAATGGAGCGTTTTGTATTGTAAGCCCCTCGATAATGTCGTTTCCTCCGAGAACAAAGTCTCCGAAGTCAACCATTTATATTTAACACTCTCTGAATGCTTAGTAGATAGGCCATAATAAATTAATAGAAACCCAGATATTTTCTAAACCATGAAAAACCAAAAAGCTTAGCATCCTACCCAAGTGAGCTCTTACGGAATGTGTGCTCCCAGCACCCAAAGATCAATGTGAATGAATTGCTAATCCGTTGGGGAGAGCCATTGAGACAGTGGCCCTCCTGCTGGTATCCACAGAAGGGTATCTGTTACCTAAATGGTTCCTTTGCACGTTCGTTCAGTACACAGAGGACCCCGCAATCACATATCCACAACCCAGTGAAGTCAGAATTCAGGGCAAGCCCTGCTAACGCTGCTAACTAATCCATCCTGCAAACAGCTGTCAAGGTCGCTGCTTCTGGAACGCTCACACAGCGATCCTGGAACGTACCCGTGGGGTCTCCGGCTGGGTCCTCCGAGCCACCATCAGTAACAGCTGCTGCTGAAGCGCACTGACTGCGTGGTCCCCGGAAGAGGGACCTGGACTGCCAGAGGTGGACGTGCTGGCGGAGCTGCTCTGCATCCCTCTGAAGACGGGCAAAACAGAAGCTCGGTTACTCGGAGGCCGGAAGGCACCTGTTTATTATACACACGCGCCAGAGCACTCGGGATCCCCGAGCACTCAGGAGTTGAAAACCGTGTGTACGAGCTCCCTTCCAGCAGAAGGGCGGTCCTCTTGCACACACACAAGTTATGCAGGCTGTTCCGACTGCGTGTGCCACGGGGTAGGGAGGCACCACCCTACTACTCTGTATGTGTGATGGTGGGGTGGTGGCGGCAGCAGGTTCCAGCCTCGTATTTTATGAAGACAATAAATAGTGGGCTGGATAATTCCCAAGACACCCATCAGAAAGGAGCGGTTGTCTAATATCTCTGCTACCTCCCGGCACGCCCACCACACCCCTAAGCAAAGAAATGTCACATTAGGCAAAAGAAATGCCTCCGGTAACTGAAAAAGAGGACATTATGAAGTCAGTTGTGCCCTCCATCGAAATGGTTGTATTGTCTTTAATCACCTATAGATTGACAGGACTTAAGTGAACAGAATTCCTGAAGCAAGTCCAAGCCTGGCATCTTTCCTTTGGCCCAGAAAGCAAAGGATGAGGACACACTTCCCATCTGCCTTTCGAGCAGGTGCCGGTAACTTTGAGGAGACAATGCTGGCTGTCCACCCCACATTCCTTTCTAACAGAACTCCTGCTGACATAACTCCAGTTCATTTCATCATCCAAGAGCGTGTGCTCAGGAAGAGGGACAGGTCCCTCTCTAGCACCAGCGGTAAATCCTGGTCACTTACCGCCCACAGGTACTGCATTCACCCCGGCCGGTGCCTGCCTTTGGAATGGGAGTGAACACTATTCTAAGAGGCCACCGTGGAGCAAAGGTTAGTCAGATACGAAGAAGGGCAAGGTTTTCTATTCTTAAAAGGTAATAAAAGTAAGAGGCCATCTTTCCCCGGGCTTTTAGCTCTTCTGTGAGTAAGGAATACGGGGCACTGCAGTAGCCACACTGTCATCGTGAGGGACAAGCCCGAGGACAGACGGAGCCCTGAGGACAGCGGAGGGGAGAGATGCAAAAAAACTGGTTTCCTGATGACCAACCAACAGTGCACTGACCATACTTTTCGACTTCCTATTTTCTGAAACAACACACCTTGTTATTATTTAACCCACTTTGAATTTGGGTCTCATGTTACTTGCAGCCCAAACCACCTCAAGAATGCAGACACTGCATGAATGCAATCACCTTCGGGTTTCTAATCTCCCGTTTTAATGTGTCTCTGGCAAGTTTTTGGATCTTTCTTTATCCTAACTCCTTACTGATATATTCATAAATATACAAATAGTCCATAGGAACAGTGTTTAAAATATTTCCACTATTCATTCACACACACACACGGATATCTCTACATTTGTTTAAGATGTCATTTATGACTATTTGATGATACATTCAGTAAAGATCCCCTTGCAAATGACCATTTAAGAAACATCATACGTTAAAGTCAGGGTTTAAAAAACAAATCAGGTGGGTGAAAAACCCTCTCCTTCTGTTATATGGGTGATTATTCCGTAAGCAGTACTTTTGCTTCTTGTCTACTGTCCATATTCGTGGTATAAAACCTCCAGTAACAGAGCAAGAAAACAGGTTTTACAAAGACGTTCATTTTAACGTTTCTACTTTGTAGAGACACCACTGACCACTGTAATTGTCATTTCAGAGTGAAATACAATAGGATTGAAAGTGCCTTGTTAATACAAATTCAGAGAAATCTAAAACTCAGCAAATGCCAGAATGTCACAAAAACCAAAAGATTCATCTTATTTCGTTGGAGGTGTTGACTACAAACAAGCAGGTGTGGGAGGAAAACGTGTGCTTCTGTGAGAAAAATCTAGAACGTGTACAGCGCCCTTTATAGCCACTGAAACAAACTATAATTTACTCTTGTGAGCTGTAACGCGGAGCTACTTGTCTGTTTCAGAGCAACCCGCCCCCTGCTGGGGCCTCCTCCCAGGAAACATGATGCAAAGGGAAGTGTCCATGATACTCCAGCTTAATTTTTGCATGTTACTTAGCATGTTTCTGATTGCCAAATAACAGTCATAAATAACATTATTTTCTTATACAAGCCATTTAAAAATCCTATGTAAAAACCTAGGGCTTGGTTTTCTTTTCAAAATCTTTGGGATGAAATCTAGATTTAAACAGAAAGAGGCTTGATTGTTCACTCTACTACTTACTAAAAGCATGCTGTTCTACTACCTCACATCCTTGTCTATAAGATAGGGAAGATCCCCACAGGGCTCGTGGTGAGAATTAAATCAGACCAGGGACGTAAAGCACCATGGTGCCCCCAAGACATGAGACACTGAACATCCACACGTAATCTTTTTATATCCTGCTGATATAGGACCTGACTTTGCTTATTCTCATATTGAATAGCAGCACGACTCCTATGCTTTTCCCACAAATAACATGAAATCTAGTTTTATCTATTAGCAGAAATGGGGGAAGAGTGTTTTGCCCTCAACTTACACCTAATTCTTTGGATTTTATGAAGACGGGGTCAAACAGCACATTAAGTACCCTCTTCACGAACCTCTTTGATAAGAGCTGCATATTCCAGACAAGTCCTGATGACATTAAGAAACATCCTGGTCTGAGCCTTATGACTAGTATGCCGTCACCAGAGAACCTGTGTCGTCATCTGTAGAGAGCTTCCTGTCTGGCCAGCAGGCGCCCATAAATGCTACAGGAAGCATCACTCAGCTGATAGGGACTTACCCCTTACTTAGAGCCAGTTCTCTGGGGGCCTGAGGTCCAGAGACGGGTTCTTGCCTGTGCACGCAAGAACTGAGAGGCCACGATGGCACAAAAATTATGGAGTGCACAGGAGTCTTCCTAACAACCTGTGAAGAATGCCTCCCTATCTTCTTTTACTTGTAGCTCATCTCAGACTATTTGTTGCTTATTTGCCATTTTTTAGCCATGGACCATGAGCTGCACCATCATCTAAAAGTCTGCTTTACTAACTGAAAGCCAAAGATACCCCCACATCAATCAATATAATGTGAAAGTGCTGAGCTTCAACAGACATTTCTTCCTATGAAATAGCAATGGAAATGGAAATACTCCAAGCTTGCAGTTAGTACACTCTGCACACGACACAGCAACACGCACACATCTGGTCTTGATTAGCCTGCTCTCTGGTAAATCTCTGGCAACCTAGTTTGGTTCAGGGTTATAGCATAGATAAATTGACCTAAACTAGATTGAGCTCAGAGCAATGGCAGAGTGGAAACTACAAAAAGGAAATAAGGATGAACAAGGGGCTAGAATCTAGTCTGGGACGGAATAGTGCACTTCTATATGGGCAGAGGTGGGTCCCAAACTGAGGGTGATGATCATCCACCATATTGTACCCCCAGGTTTTCACTCATCTAAGTGCCTACAAGTAACAAATAATCAAAATACCTGTGCTTCTACATTTTCCACTGATATGGAAATAAATTCCTGAAATTCTTCATCTTCCCCAGAGATCTCAAAAATTACAGCCCAGTAGCTGGAGGGAGAGGGCCTCTCTTTTTTTGCCGATCCTGCCTTGTTTTTCAAGCTTACTCAGGGGACATGGGAACAAGCCACCCAGAGGGCAGCCTAGAAAGGAAAGTCACAGCAACACGTTCAATACGTAGGATATTTAAATAAAGCAGCCCTGTTTTGAAAAATACAGCCTGTTATTTAGAATTTTCACAACGACTCTTGTTTTAAAGTCTGCAAACAGCTCTCCTTTTACATGACAGCAAAATTCATCTGCGCATTTGAGATAAAGACACCGGAATAGGAGCCGCCAGGGCCACCAGCATGGGGGCTGAGTGCCACCGTATGGCGGCCGGGGCTATAACCACGAAAGCCGGCCCCGCTGTGTCACAGTGATTCTTCCTGGGGAGTCAGACAACATGTCTCAGAGAACAGAAGTCTTTCTAGAATCAACCTCATATACCTTCCATCCTTGTAACTCTGTGCCTGGTTGGAAACTACATCTCTCTCTAATGTGTCTTAGAAAACAAAATGAGGACTACAGTGGAAGGGTCCAAGAGTGACACCTGAAAAACAAGGGAGGGCACAGAAATTTGGAACGGCAGAAACCCCTCATGGGCAAAGCTCTGGATGGTCATCTGCTTTTTCCAGATCACTTCCACCTCTGTGTGATCAAAGGTACCAAGAACCCACAAAAGTTCTTCAATGTAAAGCAGTAACACACAACTCTATTCTGCAAGTCAACGGTGACGCAGCTATACACGTGCTCTCAGATATTTATAATTAGGGATGAAATTTTCAAGTTGTACTTGCAGGGGTTAGAACTGGGCATATCTATTATGGGAATTCACAACATTTTATTCTACATTTTGAAGACCCAACTGACTGACTTCAGGGCTCACCATTCTGACTCAGCTAATCCAAACCAGGGATCACTATATTTCTGACTAATGTAAAAAAGACAGCCAGAAAGAGATGATGATTTTTGCAATTTTCTGCCTGTTTACCTTTTTTGGGAACCAGGCACATATTTAAGCATTGTGGCTTTAAAGGGCTTTCCTGAGAGTTGATCCCAATAATAAGGGCGTTCTTACTGAGATGAGAGTCGTGGAGGCTGCTTAACGTCAACAAAAGAGCAATAATTCTGAGGAGGCAACAAAGACTAAGCACAAGTTTCAGTGTGGAGTACACGTCACGGCTGGTTTAGAGATTTAGGACAGTTTTCAAAAATAAGCCCAACTTAGAGTCAGAATAATACCGGCTTCGATATGTGCTACAGCCACTGAAACAAATAAAAGAATACCTTATTACCCAAGCTACTCTACTTTTTAAATAAAACGAAGCTGAGGTACGAAATCCCCCAATTAAAAGTCCTGGAAACGATTTGCCCCAGAATGAGTCTTCCATTCGGTCGACGACATGTCTCCTTTATGAGTAATAGACGCTTAAAGTACATGGGGATATCATGTCTTCCCATAGGATTTCCCTGGAGAGCATGCGGTATGCATTTTCTATGCATTTTCATTAGAGTGCTTATAATGCTGGAAAAGCTGGATTAATTCTGAAGCATGGCTACATATCTTCCACAGAAAGAGCTCTGCCACGTGACTTGGAAGAATTTATAGACAAGAGAAATGTAAATCTTTGCTGAGCAAAAGACCCCCAGAAACTATGAAGCTTTAATTGCAAGACCTACAGGAGAAATAAAAAAGTCTGCTCCAAAATGAACCCTTTAGACACACAAAAAAACCCCTCAACACTCCAGCCAGACAGACCACTTCAGCTTCGATTTTCAAGGCAGATCAGTACCTTCCACTTTCTAGATTAGCTCATTTTAGACTCTGCGCTACTGAATCAACCCTGTGTCCTGGACAATGAGACACTGAAGTGAATTTATCTTCTGCACATTCTTCCAGGTAGCAATCCTAATGCTGTAATTCAAGTCATCATGCCCTCATTCTAGTTTCCGGTGGAAACAGAACTCCGTTAGATAATGTTACCTATGGTACCTATTAACGGACAGCTATTGTAGAACCGGAAAATGCTGCTTCTGTTTCTTTGGCAGCTCATGAGAAATGTATTGGTTCCCACAATGACAGCGGGGCCAAGGAGGGAAATTTGTTTCCTCTCCTAGTTTCCTCCAGGAATCCCCAAAGAGACATGGAAGTTACATTGCAAACAATTCCCTATTCATACTTGGGAGTCAGGGACATAAAACTGTCACATGGCAACCAGGCTTAACAATGACAATGAATGACTTTCTGGCCAATGAGAAGAATCGGTGCTTTAATGGCCTAGTTGGAGGCAATCCCGGCTGTTGCCTTACAGGGAAAAGGCTACTTTTCCAGTATCTTCCATGGCTGAATGGTTTAGAATCAGCCCCAACTAGGAATCCTTCCAAGTTCAAAATCAAAGTTGATGTTTACTATAGTAGGAAAACTCACAATCTAATAGCATTAAAAGGCAAGGATATAACATTAAAGTACCGCCTCTAAAATTGCCAAATGTTGGAACACCAGGTTACCAGGAAGAAATACAGTACTTACCCACCTTAACATCTCCTAAAGTGACTCATAAAAGTGCTGGGAGAGGCTTCTAACGGCCTCAAGTCAGGGTCTTTTGCTGCATAAAGTGACAGTGAACTGTCCGCCCCCCCCCACATATGCAGAAACAGACACACAGACAGACACAGACACACAGAGACACACAGACACTCAGACACAGAAAGACACACACACACACACAGACACACACACAGGCACATACACACAGACACATTCAGACACACAGACACACACAGGTATGTTAATGCAGGGATTAAAATATTTCCATTGAACCAACTTGCTTGCTTTTATCCAATTTTACAACAATTTTTCTTTCATGAAAGAGTTCAAAGATACCCAAATCATCATTTCATCATGAGCTTTCACGATATCTGAGGCATATTACAAACCCAAAGAAATTAGCCTCCCATGAAGGGGTGGCATAGCTTTTAACACCTCCAAGTCTGGGGAGGTGTCTGACGCTGGTGGAATATTCATCGTAAGCCTGTCAGACAGCAGTTTAAATCCAGAAGATCACTGACTCTACATAGGACCGAGCCCTTTTTACAGAGCATCTATTAAACAGATGGCTGCCCCTTAACTGCTTTTCCAGAACTGCCTGGAGAACAGCTTCAATGTTATCATTTTGCTAAGTGTAGTGACTCGTTTTGTGCTCATGCACCAGACAGGAAGCACTGTACATCTCCCGTGCCCAATGGGCCACTAAATTGTCAGAACACCTGTAACAGAGTCTACTCTGAAGGACTAACTTATTTCAAAGGGAGGATGGTGTAGAGAGCATGTATACTCTACAAATAATAGCAAATACATATATTATTGTATTTTATCTCGGAAGACTAGAAAGAGAGGAGGCTCTGTGCCATTGTGTTCCAGAACTCTTAAGACCAATGCATATCAAATTACCTTGGGGGCAGAGTAGGTGCTCAAAGACTTTGAACTTGGCAAGTTGGCACCAATGAGGCTAGTGGACCACGGCCTTTTTTATCAGAATGTTCCCAGACAGGAATGTTAGAGAAGACCAGGGATGTTAGTTTCATAAAGCTTTTCTTGAAGGGCAAAATTTCTTCCATAAGTCTTGATCATAATTCTCTCTAAAGAAGCTCGGTAATTAATTCAATTGCCACTTTACCAAAAGAGTCCTCAGGGCTCATCTGTTGATTTTGCCCAGCATCCATCCACCCTACTCCAAATCTCCCTCTGAAAAGTCACCCCCACCTCAGAGGGAACCCACAAATCCAGCTCTGTACGTAGACCCAAGCCAAGTACTTGCTTTGGTGATTGGACTCAAGCTACGTGGTCCGATCAGAATCAATCAGATGTGATGAGACCTACATTGGGGTTCATGGGAAAGAAGCGTGCTGTTACTGCTGGTCTTGAATGAGGGGACATAAGGTCTGGGGCGGCTATAGGCATCTTTTAACCAGTAGGGTGAGATGTCTGAGAGTGGTACCAAAACAGGAACAGGAGGAGTGTGATGTAGAAAGAGATACCATCCTTGAAGACATCTACCCAAGATATCTCAGTTACATGGTCCCAAAATCCCCACGTTGATGAAGCCTGTTTGACTTGGAGTTCTCTCGTGTGTAACAACAGGAAGGATCTAACAGTTGTATGTGCGAGAAAAGGCAGAGCTAGGGTGGAACTGACATTCTGGGACTCCCCTCACGGCTTCACAGGAAAGCTCAGCATAAATACAGTCGGCACCCCAACACCCCAGCGAGGCCCATCTTAACCTCGCAGGAAGCTCTTTCACTGACAGCAAATGCAGGCTGGCAAACCGAAGCCCAGACAGTCTTGAAAGAGAGGGCAGGTTAAAGAGAACAGAGCTCCGATATGGAAAGGAATGCAGAGCAAACGAAGAAAACAAGAGTTGGAAGAAACTTCATAGAGAAATTAAGGGAGAACGAGTTAGCGGGAGGCTCTGGGTGAGGCATGGTTTAAGGAAGTGGGGCCCACTCTCTAACTCTTATCTGCACGCTGTATATTTTAGCTTTTTAAGGCTCTGGACACGTGGCCTTACGCTAACTGGCATTACCTTTACCGGCAAATGTCGTTCAAGTATTTACTTATGGGAAAGGTGAAGTCCATTTATCCAGGAAAAGAAAAACAGACAGTTGTGTAACTTTATTTTGGGATAAAATAAGAGGCTTCCATTTGTTCTAAATTTAGATTAAAACACTACAGCTTTCAACTGAGGATCACAGGATAATCTGGCAGCTTTCAAAGCTGTGTTCACATGTGACTAAACATTTTGTCTGAGAAAGCTGCCACCTTAGGTGACTAAACTCATCAAACCATTGCAACAGAATAGCCTAAAAGTTGGAGTTAAGATGGGGACAGCGAACCTGCCATGCGTTTTGGCTGGAGAAGGAGAAATTTGTTTTCTGTTTTGATTGGTATGTGGGTACCTGAGGGAAACAGAGGAAGAGCGGAAAGCATGTAGGTGATGGAGAATATGCCTGTTCCCCGGGGCAGTGATTCTGGACACAGCAGCTGCTTCAGGATTGGGGCCCAGTTGTGAATGTGTGGCTGGGAAGCCACCGCCTGTGGTGCCCATCTACCGGAAAGGCTGATGGCAGCATTCCTAAGTAGGTCAGAGGTGGCAGGGAAGGCAAGGAGGGAACAACCTGAAAGGCTGGTACAGGACAGAATCCCACCGGAGGCAAAGGGTAAACCCAAGGACAAGGACAGCCTTCATTCTAGGCACCCGGGAGGCTCCCCTTGAATTCCCCATACACACCCGGTCAGGAAACTTGGACCTTGAAGGGACATGGAACCACAGGATCTAGAATTAAGGTTCCTATAACTCCCTTTACACGCCCCAGGCGTGCAGACTAAGGCATTCCAGGTACACCACAAAGGTCTTCTCTCATAAACCCTCAAATAGACACAGAGCCTTAAAGAAATGTACATGAAAAATGTACTTCCACACCTAGAGCAGGCAATTGAGGCATATCCACATGGATTCGCCTCAAAGAATCCTCCAGTCCAGGCTGAGCTATGAGTCCAGTCTGCCATTGGTAAGACTTACGGCTTGTCCAACGCCACCCGTAATCCTTGTGTGCTCTAGATATGCAAGATAAATGAATAACGACTTAACTAATGTAATTAAGAGAGTTATTCAATGCATTATAAAGGCAACCAGAAAAGATGTTTATTAATAGAAAAATCTATCTACAAAACAGCTAGCCTTCATTAGTGCAGATGACAACTAAGCATATTTCTAATCCATTCCTTGGGGCAAATTTAATAATGTATAGAGACCTGCATCTTCGCTGACGGGGCAATGCTGCGTACACCAGCCTGCTCTCTGTTTATGACCACAGGTACTATTCACCTTTGGAAGTGGCTATTACGAAAATGGTTCTGTTTAGTTTTGATTGTTCTACAATGTCAGATTTTCCTTCACACAAAACACACATGCTTTGACACCTACAAACGTATTAGCACATTCATTCCAGGACCATCACTTCCTTCACAGTCAGAAGAAACTGCATGTCCCCCAGCAAGGCAATAGCCTCCAGACCTGAAAACAGAGCTCACTTACCCAGCAGGAGAGAAACCGTCATACTCAGATGGCTGATGCTGGAAAGGGCCTTCTTTCTGATTGCCAGACTTTAAATAACAGGATCTAATTTCCCCTACAAAATCACAAGATTTCAGCAAAAAATACTACACGGTTATTTGCATATGATCATTGCAGCCTATGCTTTCTTCAAGTTAGACGGAACTCATTTTGAACTATTTTAATAAAAATCATTGGCAATCTAGGTCCATTCTTCATATTTCTCCACAGAATGTGTAACTTAACTAAGGAAATCTTCCTGCCATACCTCTCCGATAATGCACTTAGAGAAGTGACTTAGTATTTAATTGCTTTTGATCAATTAATTTGTACCATCTCTTAATTCACTTTTTATATACTGTCTTCAATGCATTTTTTGCATGTTCCCTTCATGCATCAGTATGATCTGTGTATGCTGGAATTGGATGTTCTTTTGTATCATTTGCAAAACGAGGCTCATTAAGCGTGTGGTTTTGACTGGTGCACCATGTGCGGTGGCCCTACCTTTCAATTTGCAGCTGAGCAGTGGCACAGCGCACTGACTGGTGTGTCAGCCTGGTAATGAGGAAAAGCAAGAGATGGAATTAATTTGCAGTTAAATGAGTCTGCTAAAGAGGGTCTGGATATTGAGGTGTGAAAATCAGTTCACTCAGTAAATGCACGCAGTCTCTCCCAGAAGAGACTTTAGGAGTACCTGCTTCAGGTGGCACAGGGATGTCGTTAACATTGTCTGTTATGAGCAGCCAGAATGGAGGCTGGAGGCTGGACCCCACGTAAGGTCCCTCCCACCAAGGGACACATTACCAATGGCCACCACCCACCACTGCAGGCCCTGACAATGGTGGGCTGTACACCGTAAAAGTCTCTTTGCATTTCTGCAGATTCAAAAGCACTTAAACGACAACTACTGATCTATAATCAGGTACCATGTGACTTACTATCCAAAGTAGGATCTTTTTGAGAGTAAATGACATGCATTCACTGATCCATAAGAGACTTAAGCCAAGACCCATCCTATCTATAGGTCTCTGAACTTGCCACTTAATGATCTTTCTTTTTTTCTTTCTTTCTTCCTCTTTCCCTTCCTCCCTCCCTCCGTTCCTTCCTTCCTTTCTTCTGTTTTAAGTCCTTTTTATAACAAGGATTGATAAAAATATATCAAGGTCATATTTCAATATATATCCAAAAAATATTTACTAGGTGCTGCCCACTGCCTTTCTGAAGTTTACGATTGTGAGGGGGGAAATGTCACTAATCAAATAATTACAAGTCAATAAATAATTATAAGCTGTAATAGTATGAAAGAAAGAAAAGGATAGGGAGTTCAGATAGCAAAAATCAGAGCCTGATTACGTCTGGGGAGTTCAGGAAAGGTTTGTCCTGAAGAACTTTCTTCAGAACTGAGATCCCAGGGATGAAAGGCACATTGTTGACATAGGGATGTGGTATGTGTCAAGGCCCTGAGGCAGGAAAGAGCGCACTCTGTTCTAAGAACTTTATATGTGAACAATCGTAGAACTAAGTCTTCCTGCTCCGAAGTCTAGTACTCAGGTTGAGAGAGCATGTAGAACCCCACAAAAGCTGCCCGTTTTGTCAAGAGGGGCAATAGATTGGGGGAGGGAGGTTATCACTTTGTGAGGGGTGAAACGTCTAACTAGTGCATTGTTCTGCACACCTGAAACTAATAAAAATAAATAAATAAATAATTTAACATTTTAAAAATTAGAAAAAGGATAAAAAAAAGCTGCCCGTTTTGCCCCTTCTTCCTCATTTGTAAAGAGCTCTAAAGACTCACCGTGTTCACCAATGAAGACATGCATAGCATCCACAGGTATCTCGTCTTGCACAGATGTTTCCGGCCCACTGATCACTTGCAAAACAGAGCTATCTTGTTGGGAAGTTACCCTGTAGATTATCTGTCTTTGTCTGTTGCCCTGAAAACTTAACATATATAAAAGGTTCAAAAACCATTAGGAACACCCCTTGTCCTTAACAAAGCATGAAAAGACGCAGCCAGTACGTGAGGCTGTGTCATGCTTTGCACCAACACGAAGCTAAATAAGTAAGTTATCCTTACAGCGCCGTGATCTTGGCAGGCTCAGTGAGCACAGGGCTGGTGCTAGTAGGGTCTTGACTTAGCACGTCCGGTTTTCCTTGCTTGGAATTGCATCCATTGGGCTTTTCACTTTCCAGGGTTTCCTCCTTTTTCTCCTGGGAGCACTTATCTGAAAAACATTGCTTTATGTGTTAATATAATATTAAGTAGGAAACCAACATGAAAGCACTTGGAAATAAGTTACCAAAATTGAAACAAGAATAGATAAAGAATCTAAGTAGTTCCTATGAATTCAGAATGCACTTAAATACATTTTTGCTTTCTTAACTATGTAAGTACCTAAATATATTTGAGAAACAGAAGAGTCTATATGTGTTGGAGACATGTTGTTTAGACATTCACAGCCACCTACTTTATGTACTGATTTGGGGACTCGCCTGAAATGACTCTATTGACCCTGGCTTATCAGGTTGAGAGTCATCAATTTAGATGACTTAGGCCCGAAAGGTTCATTAGTCATAAATGGACAGCATCAGATGAAAAAAAAATTACATAAACAAACATGGCTATTTTGGAGCAAGGTTCCATTTATCATTTTAAAATCTTATCAGTCTTTCCTTCTCACTCATTCTCCAAATCAAAATTTTCTAGCTAAAGGTAGAATTGGTCCCTTAATAAAGTAGGTACTTGGTAAGTAGAGCTGATTTGGAACTCCACGCTTGGCACTGTGGAAGAAGACACAAGAGACGCTACACCTGCTCCTTGCCCTGGGAATATTTTAAGGTGAGTAAGAAGTCCAAGGTCAACAGGTACAGATGGCTTTTTAGAATCCTCTTTAAATGAAGGGCTAAAAACAAGAGTCTTAGCTTACGCCATTATCCCAAATGGAATCCGCCCCTAAGGGTCATCCCTCCTTTGTCTGAGGACACTCCCCAATGGCCACTTTCAGGGTCACAGTGGCCACTGTGTTCCCATGACCAAAGACACCAATAGTTACCTGCTTCTGAGCAAAATTTTGCCTGAGACCATAACTGAGTGGTTTAAACCCGCAGACCCCCTTCAAGACGTGCTATTCAGAAAGCAAACCAAGGTCTGCCTAGAACCTCAAAAAGCAAAATTACGTTAGCTTCCCTGGGTTATAAATGACATCATTATGTATATAACGAAGTTTTTCATCGCTAGACTTCAAGTAATTAGAGAAACATTGCTGTCTTCATGTGAGTCCTGAAGATAAACACTCCTACCACATCTGCAAAATACCACTAGAATTTCTTTGGTACAAAAATGTTTCCATTTCATTTGACAGCTTGTCAAGATAGAAGTTTTCACAGTTTTCATGAAACACATTTGTGAAAAAGTACTCTCATAACAAATAGCTTCAGCCAGTAATCAAGTCACATAACAAGCTGCAGAAAGGCACACTGACACAGCTCTGCCCCTTCACACCGCAAGCACTGGGAATCATTTCTTCACATCTTTTTATAGCTTAGACTCTCCCTCTCTTAAATGGGTACATTACTCCTATATGCCAACATAGAGACTATTTTTTCCTCTTCCTGTTAAAAACATATTTTTAGGAATTTTTCTGCTTATAAAAACGTACACATTAATTTTATAAAATTTAAAATAGAGAAAAGAAAACAATTTAAATCACTCTTAACCCCACCATGCTGATATAGGAGCCAATTTGATACATGTCATAGCAGTCTTTTTTTCTACGCACACACATACTTGTTTTTTTACAAAAATTAAGTCATAATATGGACGTTGTTTTCTAACTGTTATATTTATCTTAAAGTATTGTAAATGTTTAATGACATTAGACATTCTTCTATATTATCCAAAAATATTAGTTCTATGTTACATTGATACAGTATATTTTATTGAACTAGACCCCTAGTGTTGTAAATTTAAATTGTTTCAATTTTTCTATACTGTAATTCTTCAGTAAACACCTCTACATTAATACATAATTATTTTCTTAGAAAGTCTAGAAAAGACTGAATATACAAATGGACAATGGCCAAACAATATATATATATAAAAATAAAACTCTGACCCACAATATACAGCAACTGCCCCATAAACCAACCCGTTGTCTCCAGTAACCAGCCCAGGAAGCCAATATACTATGTACAAGTCACATTTGTAGGAAGTCAGACCACTATTTTTGGCAAACTCTCTAGGAAGCCAAACAATAACCCCTATAACAATCAGCACCCAAATGACTAGGACTTCATTAATAACTGACAGCTTCCTTAATTTCTGTTCCTGCTTCCAACTTAGGACCAATCAGAGAAACCCAACACACGTCTCTAACCAATCATATGTCAGCTGCCTCCAGCTTCCCCAGGCCAATAGCCCCAGTCGGAGCACACCAAGAACCTTCCATGTTCCACCATGAAGCTTCCCCTCTCCTCTGAGTGTCTCTGAGTCTCTGCCAACACACAAGTGATGAAGGCTGACTCCCTTGCTACGGGGGGCTTTGAATAATAACAGCCTTTGCTTTTCTCATTTGGTGGGTCTTCCTATATCTCCACAAAGTAAAATAAAGCTGTATCAAAACCAAACAAAGCCATGGTTTTAAAGTCTTTGGATGAGTGTGTGGTTTTCCATAGCTTTGAACTTTAGGATATCCCCAAGTCCTGAAGTAAACCCTCCAGCCCTTGCGGAGAGGACCTGGGTAGGAAATAAGAGTACAGTAGAGAGAATTGGGGAATCACATATCTTTACAATCATGTCCAGTCTCAAGCACTGTTTCACTATCGAGCAGGAGAAAGATTAGGGAACATTCTCTAGGCTGCTGATATCACTAAATACTGTCATGTTGTTTTATAAATACACTCCAAATTGGATTTTTAGATTACAATAAATAACAAATTACTTAGTGACAAAGGAGCAAGAAGACATTAACAATCTCTAAGACATAAGGCACCACTGGAAAACCATCTAATTTGCCATCATTAGCACTGACCACCTTCAGCAAGAGCTAAAAGACTCATTGTCCTTCTCTTTCATCCTCCAATTAAAAACCTCTGTCCTTTCCTGGAATAGGCATATGATCTACTCCAACTCCTCCCTTCCTGCTGTACTAGCAAGTACCCGACAACCAAGCCTCCTCCTTCCACAGAAAACCTCACAGCATCCATGCTTTGAACGGCCCCTAGATTTCCAACTTGACACTCTTCTGATTGAACATGGCTGGTTGAAAATTTTAAGAAGAGCAGAAATTTACATAAACAAACCAAATAAACCTTACATATGGCCTGAGGGGAGAACCAGAATAAAAGGCTGAAATTGATCAAATAGCAAGACTTTTTCCATATTTCTCTAATTGGATCCTCACAGTGAATCTGTAACATATTATTATTTCTGCTGTACTGAAGAAACTGTGACTCAGATGGATTTGGTAAGTTGTCCAAGCTCACCCAGGTGGCACCACAAAACCAGAATTTGGCCCTGGGCTATTAGGTCCCAAAGGCAGTTCTCCATGCACACGGCTTCCCGGGATGACACACATGTCATCTGGACCAGCGTCGCCCAATATGGTAGCCAGTAGCCACATGTGGCTATTTAAATAAATTAAAATTCAGTAAAATTAAAAATGCAGTTTCTCAGTTACACAATCCCCATTTCCAGTATGTAATAGGTACATGTGGCTACAGCCTGTTGTGGTGGACAGAGATATGGCATATTTCCATCACTGTAGAAAGTTCTGCTGGACAGTGCTGGTCCAGGTGTGTGAATCTTTATAATAGATGACGAATACCCAAATCTTATATCAGAAAGATTTTTTACCTCCAAGTAACCAGAACTTTCTTGTACTGCCCATGTCTGTTAAAAAGTTGAACTGAATTTTTCCTGTTCTTATTACTCTATATACAAAATCACAGATATCCACCCATCACAAAATGGAGAACACATTCATTTTACATAATTTAAATATTCAAACGTAATGAATTTTTGAGCAAGAATGGACCAATCACCAAGCAGGCAGTCCTTTCGGCAGAGTGTAGGAAAGACAAAAGAAACCAGAGCAAATAGCTGGGAGCTGCCAACGTGGGGCCAGAGAGCCCCCTGGCGGTTCCCGCGAGCAGAGCACAGCCGGCAGCCAAGGCCAATGCTGGCACTAGGAGATGCTGCACCCTACCGCAAAGAAAGGAGCTGCCCGGTGCCACCACAACCTCCAGCAAGGGCTGCTCCCACAGAGACGCCGTCTCATCAGAGACCCATGCAGAAATGTTGTACTCGAAAATTACAGAAACGTAGGCATTTAAAGTGGAAAGACTGTGTGAAAACTCTAGTCCCGTAACATCATTTCACCAGTGTGGGAACTGAGGCCCAGAGATACCCTGTTTCCCCGAAAATAAGACCTAGCTGGACAATCAGCTCTAACGCGTCTTTTGGAGCAAAAATTAATGTTTTATAAGACCCGGTCTTATATTATAGTAAAATAATACCGGGTCTTATATTAATTTTTGCAATTTTAAGCAATTAATTTTAAGCAATCAGAAAATAAATGAATCCTATATTCACATAGGAAATATACTTTAATTTTTATGAGCATTGGCTCTGGATCAAGACTGTCAGGGGTCAAAGCTCAGTTCCGGTACTTCCTATACTTACTAGACTAACTTGGGAAAGTTAGTGAAAATATCTGAGCTTCATCCCTATAAAAGGAATGACGATAGTAACCACAACACAAGGTTATGTGAGGCGTAAATGAGTTAATATGAGAATAATTGTATAATGTATTGTTTAAAATGGGAATGCTTTGCAGAGGGAAAGTCGGTACTACTAATAATTATGTTGTCAAAACAAGTGTAAATGAGGACCCTGCCGGGCAAGCTACCGTATAGGGTCACCCTGTTAACATACGTAAAATGCTTAGGAGTACCTGGCATAAATCAAGAGCCATGTGTCTGTTATACTGATGTATAGAACATGGGATAATTAGGGAATTCTGCGTACAGGATTTGATAATGGAATTCAACGGAAAAGTGGATTGCCTTAACAGAAATTCACTTTACGATCAGCTTTCCCAGAATGCATCTAGTCTACACAGGAAGAGACAGACACCTGCCACAAGTTCTTGTCACTGTGGTAAGACATAATTGCTTATTTCCTTGGAAATAAATATCCTGGCTTTCTAGGGCAGCCAAACATTCCTTTCTATGCCTTAAAGTTCCTGGTGGGGTAAGCCAAGTTCAATATATGCTCATCCCATAGCTTCATATTGGCACATCAGCAAATACCAGTGACAATGCCAGGCCACAAACAACTGCCCGATAGTTGTCCCACTATTTGCAAAGTCACATCACGGAAGGCAAATAACAAAGAGATGTATTGACTTCTCTGTATCATGAGGACGGAACTGATGGAGAACCTTACCTGTGAGAAGCCCGCTTTCTCTGTCCGGCTCTGCTGGGCCATTCCTTTGGCTGGTTGCCACCACCTTGGAACTATTGATTGATTCTAACAGGGAGACAAATTCCAGGAAGTTGGATTCATTTGGTGTTTGTCCTTCCTTAGCCTCTAGGTCAGACTTGGAAGTTGGTATTGTTTTGTCTTTATCGTTAACAATTTCTGTGGAACTTTTGCTCAGGAAGACATCTGTCCCACTATCCACACTGAGGACCCGGGCATGTCTCTTCTCGTGGCTGGTTTTACAAGATGAGGGGTCAAGGTGAGCCTGGCCTTCCCTCCCCCGCTTGGACTCAGAGGCCACACTGGGTGTAAGTGGAGGGGCTGTTTCGCAGTGGTCTTCTGGGGGAGGACTGCAGGCCTTTGCAGCAGTTTCCCCCTCCCCACATTCATCGCCAGAACGCTGAGTGGCGTCTGTCTCCCCCCTCAGACTCTCTGGAGTCCTCTGCTTTCCACTGCCTTCTGGACACATAATGCCTCCTCCCTCATCCTCAGATAGCTCGAGGGTGATGACAGGAATTCTTCTCTGCTCCAGGTTTGCAGGACTGGCCACCCCTGGGGTAGCTGGCTCAGCCTCAGACTCTAACCTGCTTCTCTCAGTGCCCGTCACCTTCAGGTGGAGCGAGCTTTCCAAGTCTGTCATGGAGTTCGGGGTACTGCTCATGGTGATGACTATTTTAATGGGTTCGTGCAGGCTCAGTGGGTCGCCAGGTTGAGAAGTATCGATGAGAGTAACAGCTATGTCACTATCTGAATAGTCCACCTCCTGGTTTGATGGAGGGTCCACCTGCCGAGAAGCGACCACTGGCTCAGGCTCAGGTTTGGCAATAACAGTGTCACACTGAGGGCAGCTGCTGCTCACGCTGTCCTGAGGTGACCTGCTTTGCAACTGTTCCCTTATGGAGTCCTGGGCATAACTCACGGGTTCTGGAATCAGGACTGAATTCTCACTCCCCCACGGCTGGAAAGAAACATCTGTTTCTAGTAAGTCATACTGAGACAAAGACAGGTGTGGCAACTTCCTGAAGGTATCCTTCTCCACTAGGCCACCCTCGGACCTGTGGCGGCAAGGGGGCTGCCCCTCGCCTCCTCTTTCCTTCCCTTTATCACTTTGTTCTGCCACAACTGGTTTTGCTGGTATTGCTGACATGGTCATGGTTTCTGGCACGTAAGCTTTAGAAGCAGGTAAGCTTTCTGTTTTGATACCAGGTGAGGTAGACAACACTGGTGCTACAGGTTGGTCTTCTGACAGAATGACACCTAAAATAAACAACAACACCAACTTTATCCCCATCTCAGATAGATGAATAATGGCCCAGAGCAAGGCCTAATAACAACAAAACCAAAAATAGCACCAGCAACCCACACGATTGGATGCTTATTGAAAAAATATCACCTTCATGCGAAATTGTTCTTGAAATCTCTGTATTTAAAATAATAATTCAGACTTTCAGCTTTTACTTTCTGGTGGCCTTGGGAGGCAGACTGGCATGATTTAAACAACACATCTGGCCTTGTAGTCAGAAAGTTCCTCGCTCTATTTCCTAGCTCTGTTCCCTTGGACAAGTGATGGAATCCCTCTAAACCAAGATGTCTCAACTGTGGCACTACTGACATTTTGGACCAGATAATTAATTCTCTGTTGTGGGAGGCGTCCTGTGCATTGTAGGATGTTTGGCAGCACCCCTGGCCTTGACCCACTGGGTGCCAGCAGCAACCCTGCCCTCAATCATGACAATGAAAAATGCCTCCAGACGTTCTCAAATGTTCTCCCAGGGAGCAAACCCCCAGCCCCAGTTGAGAACCACTACTCTAATCCTCCACCTCCTTATCTGTAAAATGGGGATACTTTTACCAATCTCTAAGGTTGCCATGGGGATCTGTGAGCATGGACCAGGAAAGTAACAGCCTGAGGACTGTTAACGGGCTTGCTGGCGCCTTGACCCAAGGACAATAATAACAACCTCGCACTTCTGATGTGATTTGTGTATTTTCAAAACATTATAAATTACATCTGCAAACAATAGTTAGTTATGAAGGTGGCTGACAGTGAGCTCTGCCCTGCTCCCAACTTTCCTATACCTGTTGACAAGCCTACCATTCCCGAGCCTCTTAGGCTTGAAACTCTGGGGTTATGTTTTGGCTTTTCTTTCTCCCCTAGCCTATGGTCATTCAATGAATAAATGCCTTCAGTTCTTCCTTCACTTCTGTCATATTCTCTGGGAGCACAAAAGATGCATTGATTGAGGGTCTGCAAAACCACAAGGAAAACAGGATAAGCAACTTCTCATTTACTCAGATATTGGAGGAAAAAATAAATAATACAACTCTTGGAGTAATATAAAATATTACATTATCAAAACAAATGGTCATATTATGGAAAAGGATGAAAAGAAATTTAAGACAAACGTATTTTTTTAATTACTGGTTGCTAGAGAGGCCCATTCAGTCTATGACCCTGGGGGTCTCACAGGGTAGGGGCCCGGAGCAGGCGGGGGTACATACACACTGTTCTCTGCCTGCAGGGGCACTTGGGTAGAAAGAATTGAGAGGCCCTGCCCTACCTACATGCTGTAGTCAAACAACCCGCTCTGACTCCAGCACAGCCTCTGGGCATGGTTCTCCCACCTGAATATCATCTTTCCTCACCCAATGAAGACCCCAACCAAGGCTTTATTCTTCCTACCCCTCCTTCAACACGGAACTCCCCTTGATCACCTACACCAGAAATAAGCTCTCTTCTTCTGAATTTCTTAAGCATTTAATGTCTGTAAAACTAAACTTCACTTACCACATACTCCTTAAACTGTAGTTTTATTTATGTACATTTAAATTATTTTCCGAACTAGATTGTATGGTTCTAGAAAAACAACCATTTTATCCAGGAGGAAATATGTATAAGGAGCTCGATGCATGAAATTGAAATCCAGAGAGACGTCAAAATTGGAGAAACAGATTTACTCATCATCATCACATAGATGATATTCAAAGCTAGCTATGAGATCACCAAGGGAGATCTGGTATCTAAGGAAGATAAAGGGGCCGAGGACCGATATTGGGGCACTCTAACCTTTAGTTGTCAAATAACAGAGGAGGACCAATCAAAGGACACTGAGAAAAAAGAAAATCAGGAAAATGTGCTATCATAAAAGCCAAGAGAAGAAAGTTGGACAACTACAATTTATTGCATAGAAATGAATAGTCATATTGTGGCTGGTAAATGCGTCTTTTGTGAACATGTTATCATGTCATATCTCAGTGCCTGCTCAACTCTAAGCAAAAATGGTAATAATTAATTTAATTTCCTACTTGGAAAACTCAGAAAAGTTAGGCTAAAGTGACACTACCAAGATATTGCATAACAATGAAATCTAACTGAATATAGTCATCTGGCTTCTACCCTTCACACTCTTTAATTGTAAAAACACACTGTATTACTAAGAAAAAATATATCAAGAAAGACACTATGACAAAACTACATGATCATATCAATAAATGCATTAAAAAACATTTTGCAAAAATCCAATGCCCTTTCGTGAAAATACTAAGATTAGAAGGGAACTTCCTCAACCTGATACAGGCTATTTATGAAACACCCAAAGCCAACATCATATTTAATGGTGAAAGACTGAATGCTTCCTCTGTAAGATTTGAAACAAGGCAATGATGTTCACTCTCACCACTTGTAATCAACATTGCACTGGAAATTCTAGCTAGTGCAATTAGTTAAGAAAAATAAATAAAAGACAACTAGATTAGAAAGGGGAAAGCAAAGTCTCTCTACTCATAAATATCATTTTGTATATAGAAAATCCTGAAAAAAATGGCGGCGTGAGGTGAGCCTCTGTAACGCTCCCCTGGAATTTACAACGAATCGGACAACAATAACTCCACAAAGGACTCCTTGCACAGCAGACAGGCAAGACGAAGAGGCCGACTACTGAATTCACCTCCAGGTGGGTGAATCGCGCGAGAGGGGGAGAAGGGAGAGGAGAAGTGCGGAGACGGAGCCGCGCGGGCGCAGGACACAGACCTAGCTCAGTGCTGGGAGCCCGCTGCTCCCGGAACTACCGCCGCTGCGGGAGAGGGAAGGACTCGGACTGCTAGGGCTCCGCTTACGGCCCACAGGGCTGAGGGGGCAGCATACAAAACCGCTGAACCCAACGCTCGCTCACGGCAGACCTCGGAGCAAAGACTGAGGGAAGAGGGCTGAAATCGGTGGTTTAAGCCCTCACTGCCGAGCGGAGAACGGAAGCCCTAAGCACGGAGACTACCCGCCCCCTCCCTACCCTCCCAGAGCTCGCCCCGCCCCCACCTGCCCGGTGCTAGAAGCTATAAAGTAGCAGTGTCGGATTAAAGGACAGAATATTTGCTGCTCTGAGAACTGTGGACCGCAGACACAGATTCGCAGCTCAACTAGTTCCGGCAAAGGGGAGGGAGCTGTGGAAGCAGGACTGGCTGTGGTGGTGCTCGCCGCCATTGCTCTGGACCACCTCTCACAGCTCACCCCGCCCCTGGCCCCACCTATCTGGGCGGATCCCTGCAGGAGTAAACAGAACTGCTGAAACAAACGGGCTCTGAATCTGGTGCAGAAAGAGCTTTGGAACTCCAAAAGCTCTTCGCAGACCTATCAACCTGTTGCAGAAGACACTCCTGTAGATGTCTAGGAAGAGAAATAGTAAATCAGTGATTGCCATGAATAACCAAGGCAACAAGACAGCTCAGAAAGAAAGTGAAAACTCTCCAGAAAAGGAACTTAGAGATATGGACCTTTGTGATTTAAATGACAGAGAATTCAAGATCGCAATTCTGAAAAAACTGAACGAGATGCAAAAAAACACAGAAAGGCAGTTTAATGAACTCAGAAACACAATCAAAGAACACCATGAGCATTTTACAAAAGAGATTGAAATCTTGAAAAAGAACCAAATAGAATTTCTGGAGATTAAGAACTCAATAGAAGAAATTAACAATAAAATATCCAGCTTAGGTAGTAGAGTTGACCAGATGGAGGAAAGAATCAGTGACATCGAAGATAGGAACCTGGAATTTACACAGAGGGAAGAAGAAAGAGACTTGAGACTTAAAAGAAATGAAAGAACTCTACAAGAACTTTCTGACTCCATCAGAAAGAGCAATATAAGAATAATGGGCATACCAGAAGGAGAAGAAAGAGGGAAGGGAACAGAGAATATATTCAAACAAATCGTCGATGAGAACTTCCCAAACTTGTGGACAGAACTGGATCCTCGAATCCAAGAAGCAAACAGAACACCTAATTACCTCAATCCCAACAGGCCTTCACCAAGGCACATTGTATTGAAGCTGTCTAAAATCAATGACAAAGAAAGAATCCTCAAGGCAGCCAGGGAAAAGAAGACGGTAACTTACAAAGGAAAGCCCATTAGATTATCATCAGATTTTTCAGCAGAAACTCTACAAGCTAGGAGGGAATGGAACCAAATATTCAAACTATTGAAAGACAGAAATCATGAGCCAAGAATAATATATCCAGCAAAGATCTCCTTTAGATATGAAGGAGGAATAAAGACCTTTCCAGACATCCAGAAGCTGAGGGAATTTTCTAATACACGACCTGCACTACAAGAAATACTAAAGGAGGCTATTAGACCACCATCAACAGGGACAACTTGTGGCAACCGAAACATAAAAAGGGGGAGCGTAAAGGCCTGAACTGGAATATGGGAATAGAGAAAGTAAGCGTACTGAAGAAACTGGAATACTCTAAATATCAAACTTTCTTTTACATAAACTCAAGGGTAACCACTCAAAAAACATCCAAATCTGAAATATATACTGTAATAAAAGAAGAAACAGAGGGAAACATCATAGAATACCACTACACAGAAATAACAGACAACAACAAAAAGGCAAAGAAACAATGGAGACACAGCCTTACCAGAAAACTAAAGACAGAATGACAGGAAATCCTCACATATCAATAATCACCCTAAATGTAAATGGACTGAACTCACCAATAAAGAGACACAGAGTAGCAGATTGGATCAAAAAACTAAACCCAACCATATGCTGCCTACAAGAGACACATCTCAGCTACAAGGACAAGCATAGACTCAAAGTGAAAGGGTGGAAATTGACACTTCAAGCAAATGGTACCCAGAAAAAATCAGGTGTAGCCATAATGATTTCCGATGAAACAGACTTCAGGGTGAAAAAGATAACAAGAGACAAAGATGGACATTTCATAATGGTAAAGGGGACTATACAACAAGAAGACATAACAGTCATCAATATTTATGCCCCCAATCAGGGAGCACCGAAATATACCAAGCAACTACTAACAGAACTAAAGGGAGAAATTGACCAAAACACAATTATACTAGGGGACTTAAATACATCATTGACAGCTATGGATAGATCATCCAAACAGAAGATAAATAACGAAATCGCAGCCCTAAATGACACATTAGATGAATTGGACATAATTGACATATATAGAGCACTTCATCCGAAAACATCAGACTATACATTCTTTTCTAGTGTACATGGAACATTCTCAAGGATAGACCATATATTGGGACACAAAATCAGCCTCAGCAAATTTAAGAAGATTGAAATCATACCAAGCATATTCTCTGATCACAAAGCTTTGAAATTGGATATCAACTGCAAAAAGAAAGCAGGAAAAAACACAAATACATGGAGATTAAACAACATACTTTTAAAGAACGACTGGGTCAAAGAAGAAATTAGAGGAGAGCTCAAAAGATACATAGAAACAAATGACAATGAAAATACATCCTACCAAAATTTTTGGGATGCCGCGAAAGCAGTTTTAAGAGGGAAATTTATATCATTACAGGCCTATCTCAAGAAACAAGAAAAATCCCAAATAAATAACCTCATGTTACACCTTAAAAAACTAGAAAAAGAAGAACAAGCGAAACCCAAGGTCAGCAGAAGAAAGGAAATAACAAAAATCAGAGCAGAACTAAATGAAATAGAGAACAAAAAGACAATAGAAAAAATTAATGTGACAAAAAGCTGGTTCTTTGAAAAGATTAACAAAATCGACAAACCCTTGGCTAGACTCACTAAGATAAAAAGAGAGAAGACACTAATTAACAAAATCAGAAATGAAAAAGGGGAAGTTATCACGGACACCACAGAAATACAAAGGATTATCCAAGAATACTATGAAGGACTATATGCCACCAAATTTAATAACTTAGAAGAAATGGACAAGTTCTTAGAAACATATAGCCTTCCAAGGCTGAATCATGAAGATCTGGAAAATCTTAATAGGCCGATCACCAGTAAGGAAATTGAATCAGTCATCAAAAACCTTCCCAAAATCAAAAGTCCTGGACCAGATGGCTTCACCAGTGAATTCTACCAAACCTTCAAAGAGGATCTAATACCAATCCTGCTCAAACTCTTCCAAAAAATTGAAGAAGAGTCAGTACTCCCTAACTCATTTTATGAGGCCAACATTACCCTGATACCAAAACCTGGTAAGGACAACACAAAAAAAGAAAACTACAGACCTATATCTCTGATGAATACAGATGCTAAAATCCTAAACAAAATTCTAGCAAATCGAATACAACAATGCATTAAAAAGATTATTCATCACGACCAAGTGGGGTTCATCCCAGGGGCACAAGGATGGTTCAACATTCGCAAATCCATCAATGTGATACATCACATAAACAAAATAAAGGACAAAAATCATATGATTCTATCAATTGATGCAGAAAAAGCATTTGATAAGATACAACATCCATTTATGATTAAAACACTTACTAAAATTGGTATAGAAGGAAAATACCTCAACATAATAAAGGCCATATACGACAAGCCCTCAGCTAACCTCATAATTAATGGTGAAAAGCTGAAGCCCTTTGCTCTACGTTCAGGAACACGACAAGGTTGTCCCCTATCACCTCTGCTTTTCAACATAGTGTTGGAAGTCCTCGCCAGAGCTATCAGGCAAGAGAAAGAAATAAAAGGCATCCAAATTGGGAATGAAGAAGTTAAATTGTCACTCTTTGCAGATGACATGATGCTATATATAGAAAACCCTAAAGACTCCACAAAAAAGCTATTAGAAACAATCAATGAATATAGTAAAGTTGCTGGCTACAAAATCAACGTACAAAAGTCCATTGCTTTCCTATATACCAACAATGAAATCTCAGAAAAAGAGATAGAAAAAACAATTCCTTTTGCAATTGCAGCAAAAAGAATAAAATACCTAGGAATAAACTTAACCAAGGATGTGAAGGATTTATATGCTGAAAACTATAAGACATTTTTGAAAGAAATTGAAGAAGACACAAAGAAATGGAAAGACATTCCGTGCTCATGGATTGGAAGAATCAACATAGTTAAAATGGCCATATTACCCAAAGCCATATACAGATTTAATGCAATCCCCATTAAAATCCCAATGGCATTTTTTAAAGAAATAGAACAAAAAATCATCAGATTTGTTTGGAACCACAAAAGACCCCGAATAGCCAAAGCAATATTAAAAAAAAAGAACAATACTGGAGGTATCACACTCCCTGATTTTTCCTTGTACTACAGGGCCACAATAATCAAAACAGCTTGGTATTGGCGGAAAAACAGACACATAGACCAATGGAATAGAATTGAGAACCCAGAAATAAAACCACATAAATATGGACAGATAATTTTTGACAAAGAAGCTAAAAACATACAATGGACGAAAGACAGCCTCTTCAATAAATGGTGCTGGCAGAATTGGATAGCTACGTGCAAAAGAATGAAACTGGACTGCTATCTGTCACCATGTACCAAAATTAATTCAAAATGGATCAAAGACTTAAGCATAAGACCTGACACAATAAACTGCATTGAAGAAAACATAGGTACTAAACTTATGGACCTTGGGTTCAAAGAGCATTTTATGAATTTGACTCCAAAGGCAATGGAAGTAAAAACTAAAATAAACAAATGGGATTATATGAAACTGAAAAGCTTCTGCACAGCAAAAGAAACTATTGACAAAATAATGAGGCAACCAACTGAATGGGAGAAGATTTTCGCAAACAGTTCCTCTGATAAGGGGCTAATATCCAAAATATACAAGGAACTCATGAAACTCAACAACAAAAAGACAAACAACCCAATTGAAAAATGGACAGAGGACCTGAAGAGACATTTCTCCAAAGAGGATATACAAATGGCAAATAGACATATGAAAAAATGCTCAACATCGCTAATCATCAGAGAAATGCAAATGAAAACCACAATGAGATATCACCTCACCCCAGTCAGAATGGCTTTCATCAACAAAACAAATAGTAACAAGTGTTGGAGAGGCTATGGAGAAAAAGGAACTCTCATACACTGTTGGTGGGAATGCAGACTGGTGCAGCCGCTATGGAAGGCAGTGTGGAGGTTCCTCAAGAAATTACGAATAGAATTACCGTATGACCCAGCAATCGCTCTCCTGGGTATCTACCCCAAAAATATAAAAGCATTTCTCTATAGAGACACGTGTACGCCAATGTTCATTGCGGCTTTGTTTACGGTGGCCAAGACATGGAAACAACCAAAATGTCCTTCGATAGATGAATGGATAAAGAAGTTGTGGTACATATACACAATGGAATACTATTCGGCGTTAAGGAAAGATGATATAGGAACATTTGTGACAACATGGATGGATCTCGAGAGAATAATGCTAAGTGAAACAAGTCAGACAGAAAAAGCAGAGAACCCTATAATTTCACTGATATGTGGTATATAAACCAAAAAGAACAAGACAAACAAATGAGAAACAAAAACTCATAGACACAGACAATAATTTAGTGGTTACCAGAGGGTAAGGGGGTGGGGGGTGGGTGATGAGGGTAAAGGGGATCAAATATATGGTGATGGAAGGAGAACTGACTCTGGGTGGTGAACACACAATGGGATTTATAGACGATGTAATACAGAATTGTACACCTGAAATCTATGTAAATTTACTAACAATTGTCACCCCAATAAAATTAATTAAAAAAAAAAAAAAAAAAAAAAGAAAATCCTAAGGAATCTACTAAAAGCATTCTAGATTTAATAAGCATTCAAGAAGTTTGTACAATTAAAATCAATGTACAAAAATCAGTAATATTTTTATACACAAGCAATGAACAACCTAAAATGAAATTAAGAATGTAATTCCAGTTATAACAACATCTAAAAAATACTTAGGAATAAATTTAACAAAGAAGTGCAAAACCATGTACATCGAAGACTACAAAGCACTGTCAAAAAAAAAAAAAAATCAAAGACGATCCAAATGGAGAGATATGCCATGTTCATGGCGTGGGAAACTTAATGTTGTTAAGATGGCAATTTTCACCAAATTTATCTAGAGTCAACACTATCCTTATCAATATTACAGCCATCTATTTCCAGAAATTGATAGGTCACATGGAAATGTAAGGAACCCAGAACATTCAAAATAAAGTCAGAGGACTCACAATTCACAATTTCAAAACATTTTACACAGATACAATAATCAAGACAGTGTGATACTGGCATAAAAATAGATATATAGATTAAAAGAATAGAATTCAAAGTCTGAAAATAAACCCTTACACGTATGGTCAATTGATTTTCAAAAGGGGGCCAGGACTAGTTAATGGAGAAAGCAATAATCTTTTCAATAAATGGTGCTAGAACAACTCATAAACATAAGCAAAAGAATTAAGTTGGACCCTTACTTCACATCATACAAAAAAATCAACTCAAAATGGATCATAGACCTGAATATAAGAGCTACAACTATAAAACTCTTAGAACAAAACACAGGAATATATCTTCTTCACCTTGATTTTGGCAATGGTTTCTTACATATGACACCAAAACCCCAAACAACAAAATAAAAAATAGATAAAGTATACTTCATGAAAATTAAGAACTTTTGTGCTTCAAAGGACCCCCACAAATAGTAACAAAACAACCCTCAGAATGGAAGAAAATATTTGCAAATATATCTGATACGGGACTTGTACCCAAAATGTATAAAGAACTCTTACAACTCACCAAAAATACAATGCAATTAAAAGCTGGGCAAAGGACTTGAATAGACATTTACCAACATCAAAATGAAACCATTAGTCAGTCAACATTAGAAAACATCAACAGCATTATTAATTAGGGAAATGCAAATCAACACCACAATGAGATGCCATTTCACTCCCACTAGGATGGCCATAATAAAAAATATAGACAATAACAAGTGTTGTCAAGGACACGGATAAACCGTGACCCTCATATATTGATGGTGGGAATGAAAAGTGATACATCTGCTCTCTAAAACAGTCTCGCAGTTCCTCAAATGGTTAAACATAGAGTACTAATGACTCTAAGTTTAATACTATGCATCATACTAAATGACTCAGCAAGTCCATTCGTAGGTATATACCCAGGAAAATAAAAACACATGTCCACACAAACACATGCACATGAGTATTCATTGAAGCGTCATCACAACAGCCAACAAGTACAAACAAACCAAATGTCCATCAACTAGTAAATGGAAACATAAAATGTGGTATGCCCATTCAGTGGAAGACTATTTGGCAATAAAAAGAAATGAAGTACTGATACATGCTACAACATGAATGAACCTTGAAAATGTTATTCAAATTTTAAAAAGTCAGTTCCAAAAAAATGCATATTATATGGTTTTATTTCTATGAAATGTCCAGAACAGGCAAATCTATAGAGACAGAAAGTGCATTAGTGGTTTCCTAGGGCTGATGGAGATGGGGAGGTTAATGGGTAATAGCTAAGTGGTTCGGAATTTCTTTTCAAGGTAATGAAAATATTCTAAAAACTGATTGTGATGATACATACACAACTCTGCGAATATACTAAAAGCCATTGAATTATACATTTTAAATGGGTGAATTGTGTGGCATCTAAATTATATCTCAAGAGAGCTGTTAAAAAAAGAAAGACATTGTCGATTGTAACAACAAAAGGAATTGGATACTAGGATGGTATATTATGAGACTGGTGTATGAAAAAAATTGCTGTAGTGCAGTGTTGCTGAGAAATACTAGATTTAGTAGTCAGGTATGGATCTGCACATTTTACATTTTACTTGTTATGACTCAGAATGGAATGACGTGTCAAAAACCCTTATTGGAATGCTTAGTACACAGAAGGAAGGAAGGAACTGTTTCAACTGAAATGGTCAAGTTTAAAGGCCAGAAGAGATATCGAAAGGATGTAACAGAAGGGTGTTAATAGCAGCAGTACAGCTCATCTGGAAGAAGATATAATTTAACACGAGGAAAGCACGTGTGTCTGTTGCTGTGTGTGTAAAAATTGACAGGAAACAACACTGCTATGAGACATTGTAAATAACTAAAATATCTGAAGCCTAAGTAAGGTATATTTATTTTATTTCAGTAGTGGTAGTATAGAAAAAAGAATTTGGGTAATCCTTTATATATTATTATATATTATATAATACATACTATTATATTGTTGTATATTATTATATTATAATAATTGTTATATAATAATATACAATAATAATATATTATTATATTATTAGCTGAATGATAAAAAAAGAAACTTCATTTTAGGTTTTCAGGGCCATGGTGCTAATTTCAGCTGTTTTCCAGAAAATAAAACTTTACACTATTTTCAAAATTTAAATAAAGCCTATGTTTCTGTTTGTAGTAGTACTGGAAAAAAAATTGTAAAGAAAAGGGTTAATTCAGCCTCCAAAAGTTCTTTTCTAAGTCTTCTGAAGGTATTCATAAGACAGTAAAATGAAATCTCAGTAAAAAGGTAAAACAAAAACTTGAAGGGTTAAAAGAAAGTTCCCAGAAACAAAATTTGTAACTTGAAAGAAATGCAGATATACAGAATTTGATATAATTTCTGTCATTTTTCAATGTACTATAATAAAGTTTGTATGTCGATGATAAATCTATCCTGTTTTATATCTGTTATGAGATACGGAGTGAGGCACAGATTGGAAAAAGGACAATGAAATATCACAATTTGAATGTAGACATGAGATACAAATTCTAATGAGAAATAATTAAACTTAAGAGCAAAAGAAATTAAGTTAAAATATAATTATGTAGTCTTAGATACAGTTCTTATTTTCAATTATTTCACTGACATTCTGTTTTATAAAAAATATTTTTCAGTCCGGATAATGCTATGATAAAATATTAAATGATGACAACAAACACTACCTTTGAGATCTTCTGCTGTCTCCTGTGCTGGCAACTCCTAAATAAATGAAAGGATGAAAATCAATACATGATTCAGCTCATTGTGCATTTCCAGGGAGTGAGCAGCCACTGTTTTTCTAAAGGACGTTTGGGGAAGAGACGCTAGTGTCCACTGTGCTTAAGTTTCTCATAAAATGGGTAGCAAAAATGAATACAAAAATATACATATGTAAGTGTAGATACCTAAGACCACTGTACTATGATAAAAGGGAGTTTGGTAATTAAACTAAAAAGGAGAAGGAATGATGTGCTACTTTATCATAAAATTTATCTAGAAAAAAGGGACTTTATTGATTTTCCAAGACACAAGCGTGGTCTAAAGTGTAGAGGTGATGCTGACTCCAGGGGAAGCCATTGCAAATATGGTGACTTTGATGAAATACAGGAGAAGGGACAGGAAAGTGAAGGTCTGCAAATGGGCTTTTCTGGCCAGAGCGGCCTGCTCGGCAGGGTGGGGCAGAACACAGGAGGCCAGTGGGTGTGCTACCAACACATGACTGGACGTTTATCTTACGGCCCAAGCACGCCCCCAGATCGCCTCCTCCGGCTGATGGGATGTTCCACAGGCTCAAGGGCCAGTATTTACAAGCCGTGTGCATGGAAGCGACAGCCACGGCCACTGCACACTCCCACGCGAGGTGGGATCCACACACAGCAACATAAATAAAGAGAACCATAAAAACCGACCACTAACCAATAGCCCTGAAGAGTGAGGAGAATTGGTGCTTTGCCCTCTGGTGCTGCCGGGGAGTGGAGGCACGGAGCAGATTTGATCAGCCTCTTCCTTTTTGCCATTGTTCATCGGCCTGTTATTGCTAATCCAGCAGGAGAAACAAAGGGTGGTGACATCATCATATAGAATGCTGACTCTTTCGGTACCTATCCCAAATAATTCTTTTCCTAGAGTCCACTTTGTCATAATCACTGCATATAAATTGTTTTTAAGAAAGAGTAATTAATAAACATTACTTTAAAATAAGACATGTTCTCTTAAGGAACTATAAGAATATCAGAAATAAGGGCATGAATGGTGACAGTGATACTCGAGAATTACTTTTAATATTTCAGTTCTATGCAATATGTTACTTTTATATTAACAAACACAAGGTTCTTTTAGAAAATACTCTGGCACACAAAGCATTGAAATGATGAGCTAAAACCACTAAAGTAAAATATTTTGTTGTGCTGAGACTAATGCAAATGAATTCCAGAGCATGGTTTAAGGTCATATTAATAGTTAAACCATCTTGATCATCAGTATCAATTTTATGCTTAAGTGTGTGTTTACATATAAGAAAAGCGTATATATTTGTGTATAAAAGTTGGCATATTTTCATAAACTAATAAACGAGAAAAATCATTTTTATCAAAATGAAAACATTTAAATTATGAACTAATGCAGTAATTAGAAATGTTACCTTGGGCTTTTGGGATTAGTTATGTGTTCACTGTTGGCGTCTTTGCCTCTCCTTGGCTTTTCTTTCTTTCTGGAGGGCTTTTGCTGAATTACTTCTCCTCTATCAAACATGACATGTAGGCGATAGCTGACCAATTTGATTATTGTGAAGAATAGAGTCACTGAACTGCAGTAAAAAAACACAGTGACGGCATTTGGAGGAAAAGCCTAAAGATGAGAAAAGGAAAAACAAAATATCATTTGTTGACAGTATTATCTTTTGTTTTAAATCTGAAAGCACTTACGGACTATTTGTTGAGCGTAAGTTGGGCAAGATTTCAAATCATATTCGTTTTGTAACTTTTCCTGTTCGTAATACCTGAGGAGAAAGAGCTGCCCTCTTTTTGTCTTTCTTCTGAAGTCGTTCTTGTTTCTCAGGTTCTGGTACTAGTGGAATCGATGACCAACGTTTGACTTGCAGGCAGGGGCCCCACAGAACCACCAATAGGTAAATTCTAGTGAGCCTCTGCATTTTCTACTACCCTTCTTCCTTACCTAATCGGATCTTCCTGCCCATCTAGTCTTAAAGGCCCAGAGAAAGGTCTCTGAGGTGCTGTTTCCTCCAACAAAACCCAACAAGCTTTGTGGAGAACAGAGGAGGAGGGATGGAGAATGGTTGGTGCAATGTCCCCTTCCTTCCCTCCCTCTTCTCCCACTGGGTTAACACCATCAGGCCCTGATTTCCACACCGGTGTGATGCAGGCGCCGTCACACAAAAGGGTGCACTGCTTCTAAAAGGAAGAGGGATGTTTCCAGCAGTGACAAAGAATCTTAGCATTGTCCACAAAAGTTGCTGCCACCAATCCAATGCCAACCGGAGTCCCCAGTCTGGGATGCAGTAAAAGGAGAAACTTTATTCAGGTGAAACAGTTTGCATCCAGGGAAACGCACCCTCTGGTGAAAACTGAAAGTGCGCACCTCGGAAACAAAGGGGAAGTGGGCTTCTATAGAAAAAGGACCCGCCCTGGTCTCTGATTGGTCTGTTTTTATGCAAGTAAGGAATACAATTTGCAGTTTGATTGGTCCAAATAGCAATCCTGATTGGTCGGAATCATATGTATTCTGATTGGTCATCATGGAGCCCCTCTGACTGAAGAGGGATCTATGCAAACGAGGATATAGCTGTGTGGCTCCAATTAAACCGGGAAGGTCTCAGCCCATGGGTGGAACTATGATGCCAGGAATTTCCTTTATAAAGTTTGGCTCAGGTGGCAGGAACACAGTGCAGGAAGCTTGGCAGCTCAGTTTGCGGCTTTTCCCTTATACACACTGTGCATAAGACGCCTCTGTCAGCAACGGCTGCTGGACTCTGGTTATGAATTTTGGGTCCAGTAAATCACAAGGAGTTCTTTTTGGCATGTATTTCTTCTTGTGGTCAAAGCATGAAGAACATGGTGAAGGTTAGCTCAATTCTGTCTAATTCCCGCAAGAAACAAAAATAACCACCAGAGTCTATGTAATTGGCCCATGTTATAAGATCCCCCACATTCATTCCAAGTTCTCTCCCAGGACCATGGACCATGGCAGGTTCTCTGGTCCCTCCTAAATTAAATTCTTATCTTTGGGGAGGGAAATGGATCTCTGAGTGTCCCAACATGATATAAAGGACAGCCTCAGTAAACGGCAAGGCCATTTTATCAATGCACCTAAATGAAGGGTCCCAGCCATCCAGTGCTGACTCCAGTCTATGCTGCGACCTAGAAAACAGCTAGGCCTGCAAACAAATGGCGCAGCCCAAACCCACTCCTACCCAGCCCTGCACAACGTGCCATGGTCCTACCTGATGGTTTTCCGCCTAGGTAAGACTGTTCCTAATAGAGAATAGCCAAACAAAAAGAACAACAAAGAAAGAGGAAAACTATCACCAACACGTAAGAGCTGCAGTGAGGAATTTTCACTTCATTTCACTGAAATGCTTTTACTTCATGGGGAAAAATGTCCACAATGAATATAAATTAGTAACTAAGTGAATGAGAGAGATTAAACAAGATCATGATGATGATGATGACAGCTAGCTAGATAAAGTCAGGTCCCCTACCCGGAAGCAGATGAGTTCACATTTACACAGCACATCCTAATGAGAAGCTGTGAAGCACCTCAAGCTGTATACAGAGAAGTTGAAAAAAGAGAGAAAGAGTGACAGGGGACACTAAGTGCCCCCAACACTTTTTCTTAACATGTCTGTATATTTTAGGTCTAAAAAATTTAGGCTAGTGATTGAGTTTGAGGAAATTGATAAAGAAGGAATAAATCACAGCAATGTCCATGAGAATATATTAGTACATCGTCATATAAAATTATGTTCAAAGGTTGTTTGAATTATAATGAAACTTGGGCTTCACAGTGCTTTAGTTAGTAGGGGTAGCAGAGAGAGTCAATGCTCACTAAATATTCCACATGCTCCCCTACATTTCCCAGCCTCCCCTGGAGTAGCGCTGGGGCCAAATGACTACTTTTGGTTAATGGACTATGAGCAAAGGTGGCCAGTGCCACTTCTAAGGATGACAATCACGAGTTAGGGCCTTCCTCCATCTCCCCCTTCTCCTCTTTAGTGGGTAATCTCAGAAGCCATGTTTTCCAGATCATTCATCCACAGTATCACAGAGCTTCCTGCAGCCTGGGTACTTAGGTGATTCTGTGGGACAAGGCCCTTACTGACTCGAGATGGAATGCGACATAAATGTTTGATTCATCAGACCACTAAGATTGGGGTTTTGCCGACTGTGGCAGCTATCATTGCTTAACCTAATTAATACCGGGGGTTCCATTTCCATGAGGAAGCTTCCATTCAAATTAGGTTAAAGACAAATTAGGAAAAAAACAAACACCTCTAAGGTATTGAGAAGAGACTGCTAGGGAAGAAGGGTGAGAGAGAAAATACTATATATGAATACCTGGAAACTCATTTGGAAAAGCACTGACTTGCCAAAATAAGAAGAGATATGACTTTTTAGTTTATCCTCCAAGTATGGACTACAGCTTTAGCTTGGTAATGTTGAAATTGAGAAGACAAGAAGTTAGAAGTTAACATGAGGATTAGCATCTAGTTTGCAACCCAGGTGAGTACAGGCCATTGTCTCATCCTCTGTGAAGAACCACTTGATACTTTGTCACATTTCCAAAAAGCCTATACACCTCACCAGGCCACAGTGAGAGACAGAGGTTTTACTGCAAATATGCAGGGAAAGAGGGACAGTTTTGCCAGATGTTCTCCATGCCACTCTATTCCTCCCCAAACTCTTTGCTCTCATGATTCCCTCAGTAGACCCTCCAAACCAAATCGGGCATCCTCCCAAAGCCCCCCCTTTTTCTGCTCTGTAATTAAGCTCTGCTCAGCGTCCTCCAAGGCCATATTCCCAGTGACGTCACCGAAATTCCTGTCAAGGCCATTTTTCTGCTGGCATCATTATTCTCAGTCAACAAAAGATCTTCAACTTCTAGGATTTTCTCTTCTTATACGGAAGTATGAATGTGAGAAGAAGAGGAGAGTTTAGAGAGGAATGTGTCTTGGATGAGCACTTTTAAATTTGTTTTTAATTTATATCATAGATCTCCCCCCGCAATATAACGTACACTCCAATTTTAAATAGAGGTTTACTTGTTCTAAGACAAATCATAATTTTTTCTTTGTTTCCATGAACTTATCATTTTAACACATTCTAATTAACAACAGAAGGCAACATTTATCAAAATTATATCCTTGGCCAAAGAAAAGCTAAATGTTTTTCCCTGACCCATTATTAAAATAACTACTAGCATAATAACTCACGTGACCAAACTTTTCTGATAAAATTTCCTGGAAAACAACATGCCAGGGCCAACTAAGCAATTACAAGTACAGTTGTTTGTATTTCTCGCCAACTGGATTCCTCAGGATTTAGCGCCTGTTTGCACACGCAGACCATTCAGTGTCCTCCTAGGGGAACCCACCGTTCTCCTAGGCTCATAGCTCCAGCTGTCTCACAGTCACCACTCTTCTTTTTTCTTTTCTTTAAATTTTTTTTATTGTGGTAAAATATATATAATGTAAAATTTACCATTTTAACCATTTTTAAATATACAGTTCAGTAGAATTAAATACATTTACATTGTTATGCAACCATCACCAAAGTTCATCTCCAGAACTTTTTCATCTTCCCACACTGACACTCTGTCCCCATTAAACACTAACTCCCCTTTCCTCCTTCCCCCACCCCCTGGCACCCAGCATTCTACTTTCTGTCTCTATGAATTTGAATACTGCCCTGGTACTCCTGTAAGTGGAACCATACAGTATGTGCCCTTTTGTGACTGGATTATTTCCCTTAGCATGATGTCTTAAAGGTTCAACTATGTGTAGCCTATGTCAGAATTTCCTTCCTTTTTAAGGCTGAAGAATATTGCACCGAAGAATATTATACACATTTTGTTTATCTGTTCATCTGTCAATTAACATTTGGGTTGTTTCCACCCTTTGGTCATTGTGAATAACGCTGCTGTGACTAAGGGTGTGCACATAGCTCTTCAAGACCCTGCTTTCAATTAATATATCAGAAGTAGAACTGCTGGATCAGATGGTAATTCTGTTTAATTTTTTAAAGAACCTCCATACTGCTTTCCATAGTGGCTGCACCATTTTAAACCACGCTGTTTAGGCTGATGGCTTAGTACTTTCCGTCTGTTGAGTAGCCTGAGAGATCAGTAATTTGGCTGAGTGAGGACTAGATAGAAATAATGCTGCATCCAGTGAGAAAAAGCACATCTGAAGGTTGCAGTATGCAGACATAAAAAAGGACCCTCCTGGGAGCCCAAGCTTTATTGATGTATACTTCATAAAGACATGTCATCAAGCTACTTCCACACACTAATTTTAAGGAAGACTTCTGGAGATGATTCTTTTCCTTTTGAAAATGAAGAGGCTGAAGCACCAGCTGGGTCACACTACAGATGAGAGGTACACACATCTCCTCCTACCTGGAAGCTACTTCCCTAGCCACCTCAGAGACCTGACGGGGAAACAAGAACTCAGCAGATGTGTAATGGCCTCTGGGCAGTCAAAGCACATCCCTGTTAGAGGGAAACAATTCCTCCGCACTCCTCAGTTTCCAGGAGAGGACACAATTTCCTCTACACAGCTGGCCTCTGCACCTCGGACTCACCCATCCCTCAGTGGTTTCTGAGCAGCGTTTTGAGTACCAGGAACTGGGTACCCCTTCCTCATGCCTTCCCCTTCTCTCTCAGGAGCCGCTCGGGACCAGGGAGGTGTGTGTCTGGGCTGCATGGGCATGAGGCAAAGTCTCCAGGGTCAAGCCCCAAGTCAGACAGGCTCAAGGCTTTCCACACCAGGCCTGACCAGGCAGGGTAGTCTCCGTAACTGCGGTTCAGTTAGGAGGCCCACCTGCCTGCAGATCAAGTCACTGTCCTGCATAATAGCTTCATTTGCAATAAAGGTCATGTACGACTCCTTCTGCTTGACTCCTTATCTCCTTCAAGTGGCTCAGAAAAGGGAAGTGCTATTTAGCGGGCTGTCAAGTCTAAGCATAAAGTTTATGCACTTGATTGGAATGGGAGCCACTCAGACCATCAGCTGGAAGCTCTATGCTCTTGGTCTTGGCATAATTCATGTAGGTGGCACATAACAAGCCTAATAAACTTGGTTTTCTAGCTCACAGCAGAAATTAGAAGGGGAGAAATAAATAGAAATAAACATAATAATGTAATAAGACATGATAAGTGACAGCTTGCATAGTGTTGAAAAAGTTAAAAAACACGAAACACTATGAAAAAGCAAGTCATCTGTGATCACTTTCTGAGACACAAACAAACCTCAGTCACCTCTGAGGCCATCCCTATAAAACCATAATAAGAAATCTAGAAGTACAAAGACGTTCAATGATATTCAATATACTGTTAGAAAAGTCAGGGACATGTAAAACTATCCATCGACGAGGTTAAAGTAAATTGAGTTTTCCTGCTTAGAGGTTAAGCTTCAAGTAATTTGGAAAATGTTTTTACTTGGAAATGTGGCCTAATAAATAAGGTATTAATGTGCCAAACATAACACTCACACCGGCTTTTGACATGTATATACCCATCAAGGAGAAGCAGGACGAGTCTGCTGTATGCAGAGTAATCCCTCTGCCTGTGAGGGTCTGTCTGAGGTGGGTCCCCATGCCATGAGGGGAAGACACAGGTTGTGGAACCTCCTAGACCACATTTCTGGAAGCCTGACCAGTTGTACCACTGTCAGAAAACCCTAGGTTATTCCAAAGAGACAGGGTACAGACCGAGCAATCTGAGTGGTCTTTGCTTCAGAAATAAGATAGATGCTATTTTGTTCATCCATTCTGTCAAATGAGGAGAGACCAGCTTTGTCCATCCAGCGTCCATTCTCCATTCACTCATTCAACAGACAAGTGTTGAGTATTTCATCTGTGTCAAGGCTTAGTCCCAATGGCTTCATGCAACTTGTACTCTTGTTTCCTAAGTATTCCTCAGGGGCTGGCAACAGGACTGTACAGCAAAAATCAGATCACAAGATACAGAAGGACAGTCATTTCTCTACATTTACATATGTAAAAGAAGGTACAAGTTTTCAGAGCCTGAATAATAATATTTCATGAATTTCCTTTACAAAAAATCAACATATTTAGTACTTTCTCAGGAAATCTGGAACTTCAGGCTATATAATAGAAAACTGGGATGAGCTCAGCAGCAGTCTGGGTCCCGGGGATTCTGGTCAAGAACTTGTGGAGGCCGCAGTGTGACAGTGCATGCTGACACCAGGACACAAGGACACTGCCTGACAGAACATGGAGGGAGTCCTCAGTGCAGTGCTCTTAGGGTTGGCCAGCCCTGCAAACACGGGTCTAAACATGATGAGGTCCGGGAAATCAAGAAATACTACTGGTTCTCAAAAGACAGCCCTCCTTGCACTTCTATCTTGAAGTAAGATGAACGAAAAGGAGAAAAGGTGTTTTCTCCTAGGCCTGCTACTTGACGTTCCTTGGGAATGCTGTCTATTTCTTATTAGATCTGCTCTGGTTTCTTTGAGCTCATAGGCCTCTTTCTTTGTGTGCACCTTTCATAAGGGAAGTACTGGATAGAGACAAGGTAGGCAAACGTTTGGATCCTTAAGACAGTGCTACAGGGAATAAGATGGAAAAGTAGCCATAGGCTGGAGAGATCGATTTGAGGCACGATCATCAAAATGAGAGGCTTTGCTGGCCCAAATGCTCTGAAAACTATTTAGAAAGCTGGCCCCTCAATTACCCAAGGCCTACGCCCTTCTCTTCTCATGAAGAATATTGAGGGGATAGCTTAGTCAGTGAACGCTTCGTACAGTCAAATCTGGATTCATGTTGTCTTTTCAATTTCAGATGGTCACGATAAAAGTTAACATTTTATTTACATTTTTTTTAATGTACGCTGAGATGAACAGGAGTCGTCAATCAGGAAGCTGCTATGATTTTTGTTTTAAAAAGTTATCATTTATGGAAAACAGTACGGTAGTTCCTTAAAAACTTACAAATAGGTGCCTGACCATTGTGCAATACACCTGATGATCCAGAATTCCACTTTAATCCCAAAGAAGTGAGCGGGGTCTTGAAGAGGGTTTGTACACCCATGTTCACAGCACCATATTCCCAACAGTCAATGGATCTGTCAATATCCCTCTGAGTTTTTGAGAACACCTATTTACTTAAAGCACGTTGGTATTACCTTTTAAATCTTTGCTACCTAGATATGCCAAAACCATATTATTTTAATATGTACACATACTTCTTGGATTATTAGTAAAATAATCATTCACATGTTTCTTAAATATGTGTGTATATTTCTTTGTCAATTGTATATTTATGTCACTTTCCAGGGTTTTCCATTTTCCATATTCTTATTCATAAGAGCTATGTAAAGATGGTAAGTTCCATGAAGACAGATACCAGGTCTGCCTTATGCTGCATTATACGCTCAACACCCAACCTGCTATCCAGCCAGTAGTTGCTCAAAAATATTGGTGAATAGATAAATATTTATGATAGTAATGTATGTTTGTATGTTTTAAATTTTTCTCAGGTTAACAATTTTGCAAGCTTGGGAAAGTGATTTAGCCTTATAAATCTGTTTCTTCTGTGAAATGGGAATAAGAGTTCCTAACAGGATTTCTAATTCTTTTATTAATACATTTTCTTGGTAAAATATTTGCTTCAGGGATTGCTCAGGGATACCTCTGATAGTCAGGAATTTTTATTGTTCCCTGATTATTAAGTATCTAGTTGTAGTCTTGAAAGGAAGAATAAGTTATTAAAAGATGAGGAAGATCGATAGGAAATAAGTATTAGTTCGCTCGATTTTCTTTGGAGACGGTAAAGATTTGAAGAAAGGACTACAACACACACATAATCCAATATAGAAAAGTCTTAAGGTCCCTCACAGTCCAAAACGTCTATATTTGTTTCCTACATGTGAGATCAATTAATATCTATAAATGAGCCAAAATCATTTTTATCTGATCCAATGGTCTTTTTTTAAGTCCAGGTTTCCCATGATAGGGAAAAACTATTAAATAAATGACACAAAGAAATACCTAATTGCCACATAAGTAATAAAACAAAGGTTATCTTGGAAACAGCAGCAACTTCAACGATTAGGCAATTCAATACAAAGAGTAACACCTTGGTGCTCAAACTCCACTTTGAGTGACGCGGACCCTGGCCACAACCTTGCGGTGAGTACACTGAAACGGCCAGGCCACAGGCTGCTTCACGCACCACCGCCACTGTGTCCTCCCATATCAAGTGAGGTGCCATTAACAGAAAAGGCTATTTGATTATCCACTGTGCACAAAGCCTCCCCCAACCCCCCCCTCCCAGGGACCAAGGGGAAGTCCAAATCACATCCCCATCCTCAAGGTTCCCACAGTGTTGGGGGAGAGATAAGCCTCTCCTGAATCCAAATCTCCCTCCAGATATTGTGCCATTTCCCTGCTCCCTACTGAAAGAACCGTCTTTACCAGCTGTCTCCATTTCCTCACCTCCCATTGCCTCTAAACCCACAGCAATCGGGCATCTCCTCCCCATCACACCACTTAAAATGTTCTCTGGAGATAAACACTTCATACAATTTTCTCTTTTCTCAGCAGCACTCCCCACAGTTACTCGCTTCTCACTCTCTTCTTCTACTCCTAAGATGCTGTGCTTTCCTGGCTTCCCCTCACTCACACTCTTCTTTGCCCTACATCCAGGGATGGAGCTCCTGGGACATCACCGCTTAGCCCTCTTCTCTCCCTAGGAGCTGTCACTCAGTCCATTGGTGGTAACTATAATCTCTACCCTGATGATTTTCAAACTCATATCTAATACGAATTGGAGCTTAGATCGCTCCTTTAAACTCCCCACACTCATATCCAACTCTCGGCATCTCCACTTTGCTTTCTAAAAGGAAACTCCCAACTAACATGTTTGGTTTTCCGTCCTTCCCAACTGTCCACTCCTACCCTTCCCCATCTCAGTCAGTGGCCCCCAAAACACCTGCTGCTCAAGTCAGACCACCGGCATCACCCTGGATTCCTCCCTCATCCTCACTCCTCCACCAGAAATGGACTCATCACTAAATTTCACCAAAATGCATTCCCAGTTCTCCATCTTACTGCCCCCGCCAGCTGCTGCCTGGACTACTAAGTCTCTGAATCTCCCACTTCTACTTACGCTCCTTCTCTAATCTACTTTCCACCCAGCAGCCAGAGATGTTTTTTGAGAAAGTACACAGCATATCATTTTAATGTGTTTTTTGAACCCTGTTAATATTTTATACCTCTAAAAATCATTAAATCAACAAGGATGGAGGGAAAAACTAGAATTATATACCCACAGATGAACCTAACATAACAAATTAATAGCACAACCATAAAGACAAATCAAAAAATAATTTATACAAATATTAAATCATTACATTGTTCACCTGAAAGTAAAATAATTTTATATGTCAATTGTATCGCAATTTTAAAAAATATATATAAAAAGAATTAATCCGACTATCTTTAGAACAGAATACTCTCACAGCATATTACTGGTGTGTTCTTAAAATAATAATAGCTCAGAGCAATCTTGAAGTTCACTGTATGAGACGTGCTATGGCCGGAGGGTAAGAACTCCCAAGTGCCTGGGCTCTGGTTCTGTTCGGATCACGATTCGCCTCGTGTCCTGAAGCACGTGAACCAACGTCTCTGCCAGTTTTATCCACTGTGAAGGGGAGCAATGGACAGTGGCTCTCTGGCTGTTGTGAGAATGAGGTGACGTCGTTCACACACAGCTCTTACCACTCTGCCTGCCTCAGCCGTGCTCAGGGGGTGTGGCTTTTTTATGACCTATTCCCATAAATAATAATAATAATTAATAATATGTCAACAGGGGAAAATCCTTCAGAATAAAAGGGGAAATCTGGATGCCATTATGGACTAGTCCATTGTTTTTTCTTCCATAGGAGGTAGGTAGGAGATTTAGGCTGGGTAAAATGGAAATGTTTGGTAACATTAAAAGTAATCATTTGAGAGACCAAATGGTTACAAGCAGACGATAATCACCTGACAAGTATCAGTTCCATACAAGGAATCACACCAAGGGCATTGAAGTCTTAGTACAATTGGAAAAGGTAACAGTATGTCTGGGGAGAGCGGCATCCAAGTCACTACCCGGGAAAAATCTCAAAACACCCTCAGAGAAGTGGGAGTGCCTGGGAGACATGAATTTAACCCCCAGGAAATTAGTCACAAAGTTGCAACAGTAGGACAGAAAGAAACATTTTTAAAAGTGCTATTTTGGGAGGGTGTGGCCGAGGCCCATACCCCAGGACAAGGCCAGTGCGGGATGGTCCTTTTGCCAGAGACCAAAACACCACCCCACGTGGACGCCCACGTGTCTAAATGGCAGAAGGTGAGGATACACAGCAGGGATTTTGCAGAAGGGTGGCAGTCGTCACTCAAGATAGGAGCTATTAGCTGGAAAGACTGAAGGTGACTGCTCTAGGATGCCCTGGGGGTGGAGGACGTCGCAGTAACAGTAAATGTGCTTACGCCAGGCAAGCACGCCCTGAGCGCACACGGTCCAAAGAGCTGTCTGCAGCAGCAGGATGTTAAAGACCACTGCAGGCAGGGCCCTCAGCCCAAATAAAGAAGGGTCTGCACCTCTGTGGGGGGCCAGGGGAAGAGTGTCTTTAAGCACCCGCAAGCGGCAGCCCCTTAACCGCAGACACCACTGTTTCAGGCAGGTGACAGCCAGAGAAAGGAAGTTCAGACATTCGAGTGAATTATGGGGAAAGTGAAAAGGATCACGTTTCTCAATGCAAAGGATCAGACGTTAGAACCGTGTGGGTGGAAGGGCCAGATAACAAGTTCAGAGAAGGAAAGTATGGACCATGGGATTCAACAGCAGAAACAAGCCTTTCTTATGAAGAAACTGAATATAAAAGCTAGGACTGACCAGCACGGGAGGTAACATTTTAGGAACGGCGGCATGCCAAGTAGTACAAAAAAGTAACAGCAATTGAGTGCACGTAGCCTATGGAAGGTTGTGCAGGTTGCGTCTTGCACAAAGTCCTCCAACTGATGGGGTCAAAGGGTGCTCGTCCCCAAGTCCTGAGCCAGGAAAGAGTGCCTGTTTTCCATAATTCATACAAAGGTGTCTTATAAATTAGAAGTGGGAGCAGAAGGAGAGGTGGCCAATGAAATACAAAACCAGAGGAAGAAGAGTTAAGCACCCAGATGGGGAGCGTCTACACACTCTAATAGGAGAGTTACCTACCAGGTGTTACAATGTCACAATAATAGCTGGTTCACATAGAGTGCTATGCTAGCAGGTGACAGGTAATCCCACTTAATTATAATTATAGCAATTAGAAATGAAGTGGTTCTTATCAAAGAAAGTCTTTCAGGGAAACGAAAGCGCAGAACTGGAAGCAGAACAAGTTTGGCTAAAATAAAAGAAATGAAAGAAAACATAAAGCTGCAACCTTAAAAGACAGGCTTTCTGTGTGAAAACCACACAGAATGTGGTCTTGGAGAATGTGAAGGTTCCACCCCATTTACTCCACGACTCAACTTTCCCCCACTCAGGGTGACCATGTTGCCACCAGGATAATCAGATTCCACTTTCTGTTGCTCCGCTGCGTCCAGGGGTTCAAATGTTCTCATGTGTACCAGCTCAGGTAGCATAGTGTGGTGGAAAAGCCAAAGACTTGGGCACCGTAGGCCTCAGCTAAAATTCTGAATTTTACCACCTATTGTCCAGATGGCCACGGGCAAGTACTCTCTCAGTTGCTAAATCTATAAAATTAAACCTGTTATCCCTATTTTACAGATGATAAAACTGAGGCCTAGAGAAGTGAAGTGACTAGCACAAGGCCACAATTGGTACAACTGATCAGCACTCACCTAGGGCTGTCAGAATTTACCTGGGGTCAGAGTCATGTCCGGGGTGGCCCCGTTCTAAAGCTCTACATGAACCTCGGTTACTTATCTCAAAAGAATAAGTTCAAGAACATGTGTAATAAACGAAAAGTTTAAAGAGCTCTGAGAACAAATGCATCTTTCAGTCTGTTCAAAGAAAATTAGGTTGATAATAAAGTAAAATTCTTTCCAAATTACCCAAACTGGCTTAATGTTTTGGGTGTGTATTTTTTAGCATTTCTCATAAATATATAAATAGTTTATAAGTGCTAATAAATAACTTTCCAACAATATCAACCAGAACTAAGTAAACTCTGGGGCTTAGAGATAATAATAAAATTGTAATGTACATAGTCAAAGTCCCTATGGAGACAAAGCCCCAAAAAGCAGTTTCCAGGCTCTTGGCCTCACATAGAAAGGTACTGGCTCAGGTAGTAAATGGCCATCAACTGTGATTGGATGGCCCTCAGCTGTGGCTAGTTGGCCGTCAGCTGTAACCAGTGAGCCATTGGCCACTAATATAACTGCCATGGCTATGCTAGCAGGAAGATGGGGGCTAGCAAGAGCGGATTGCAGAGAGGCGGATGCCGCCAGTGAGAATATAGTGATATGACTCCCCTATCTATGGCTCCGTGGGTGTTCCTTTTTGGCCTCACCATGTCCCGCGTTCTTATGTGGGGAGTGGGACCAGAGACCCCACAGGCTGCCCCACACGACAGTCCCCATTAAATTAAAAGGTGGATTCTCCCTACAGTGGAAGTGTCTTGATTGAACATGTTTCAATCAGGCTGAAATTGTGCAAAACTCAGAAAAGTTCCGGGCCCCTTAAAAAACAGAACTTTGAGGAAGCCCCTATCAGTGAGTGGCCAGGTATCTTTTTGGACCAAGTTCTTGTAAATTGATTAAACTAAAACAGATGTTAACATTCTCAGGCAGCACTGAAGTCAGAAGAATATATTTTAACACCAAGATGTAGAGAACAGAACCCTCAGTTGGGGAACAGGGTCTCTCGTTTCTAAGATCACATTCAGAGAGCAGAGGCCAAAACAGTATAAACTACATTTTTTAATAAGATAGGCTACATATTAAACAGCAGCATAACAATAACTGCACTCACATAAAATTATTCTGTAACAGTTAAAAGCACACTGGCATTAAGATATAAAAATTTTGGTATAATTGTTTGGATTCCAAAAATTCAATATAAAAACAAAATTACTTAAGGTATAGGGTTTTACTTTCTAAACTCTTGAGATTTTGCCAAAAATTTTTAAATATCACTAAGGAGGAATTTAACTAAGGACAATTTCCTATTCACAAATAAGGTAGAAATCAAACTACTCAATACAGCATAATTAGGTAGAATTGAAGGGTTCTGATCATATGCATACATCAAATCTTAAGCATAGTGATTATAAAAAGGAGTTCATATATATAGAAACCATCTGTAGAAATATACATGAAAGGTTACTGTGGCTATTGCTGAGGAGTGAGATTAGAAATGGAACTATGCTGCTGTCATTATCAGGAAATATTCAAATACAATGATGTAGATGGTATAATGCTCATTGGAACAGAAAGAGGTGCAGGTTGATTTTACTTCCACCAGTTTATTATACATAAGTGTCAGCCAAAGGCAGGGCACTCTGCTAGGTACAACAAGGAAAGCCAAGATGAATCAACAAAATCAAAATCCATATTCCTCAAAAAGCTCATAATCTATAAATAGAGGTAAAACACATGTTCCAAAACTAAGTACAAGGACAAATCCATAATGTGCTGTAGTACTGACAGTAAATCCAGAATAGTATAAGGGAAAGAGGGAAGAGAAGTTAATTCTAGCTAAATGGAATTAGGGTGGCCTACACAGAGATGGCCACTCCACGGGGCTTTGAAGGATGGCAAGATTTTGGCAAGTGAATGATGGGAAAGGAAAAGAAAAGAAAAACAAATACTGTGAGAAGTACTTTCATTAATTCATTCAATCCTCATATTAGCACTACTGGGAGGTACCATTTGCCCTGTTTTACAAACGTGGAAGCTCAAGCTCACAGAATAACCACCCTGGAACCCAGCCTTGTGTTCCTCAGTACTGCTATGCTACCCTTCCAGGCAAAGAGAAAACATGGGGACCTAAAGACTAAGGAAAAAGGATGGACAAAGTCACAAAAGAAGAAACTTATGTTTATTAACAGGCCTCCATGATCAGTCTCTGTATTAAGTGTTTTTCATATGAAATTTTATTTTTCCTGTGAAATGCTCATTATCATATCTATTTTAAAGATTAGAAAACTAAGGTTTGGATAGGTCACATATCAGGTCAGGCAGCTGATAAGTAACAAAACAGAAATTGAAACCAGACTGAGTCCAAACCCAGATCAAGCCAGACAGACAGATGGGTTTACGTACAGTATCTCATGTAAGCCCCAAAACAACACTGTACATACATCTCGTAGTATTATTTGTTTCATTTTACAGGTAGGAAATTGAAAAATCAGAGTAACTTCCCCAAGGTCACAGAACTGGTAAGAAGTTGACCCAGAATTTAACCTAGGAACCTGACTTCAGAGCCAGATTTCCCACCCTCTGGAAAAACTGCCAGCAGCAGAGTAAACAGGAGCCAAATCATGGACAACTTCCAACTCAGAATCCCTCAGTCATGCAAAGTCATCGAAGAGTTTTGCTGTGAGAACATGATCACATCATGTTTTTGGAATAAAGTCTCTCAATAAACGTATCAAAATGAGATTCTTCGCACATAAAGTTTAACCAGACATGGAGCATCTCATCTGTACAGCTTTGCAGATTAAGGTTAACCGTTGTTTCAATTAGGCATGTTTAATTTACCTGACAAGGACCTCTACGCAGTTATTCAGCAGGTATTCCATTATGGTAACCCTGCGAAAGTATCAAGCCCCACCTGGTGCTCTAATATTTTGCTTGCACAAACTGCATTAGATTTACCCTTGATTATATCTTTCTCTACAGAGCGGCATGGAAATGCCAGGTTGAGTAACTGGTAATTGAACCTGCCTTCTCAAAGCAAAACAGGAAGGGAGGAGGTGGGGGAAAGATTAACAGCTGAAACAGGTCTGCTTTGAGCATTTCATTTGGCCTTACCGCTCTCATGCACAGTATCTTATACCAAACATTACCCCAAGCTACACAGCCAAGAGGCCTAGGATTGTCCACCTACAAAAGAGGTGCAACATTCCCCAGGGACAAGGAGTCTGACTCATGCTAACTGCCAGCTTCACTTCTTAATGAGTCCCAGGGCCCCCAAAGGCCTTTCGACACCTTTTCCTGCTATTGAGTCCCTCGCTCCCCTGTCCCTGGACTTTCTCTGTCTCAAATTCCTGAAACCTTCCCCACCCCACCTTTCAAGACTCACTGCCAGCCCTTTCCATCAGGAGGCGGACGCTCAGGGGCGGGCGTCTTCCCTGCGCCCCGCGTTTCTCGGGGCTGGGCCTCCCCACTCACCAGGTGCAGCGCCAGGGGCAGCAGCAGCAGGAACAGCCACAGGTACAGGTGGCAGCTGTTGGTGAACTTGCTCTGCTCGGGGTCGTGGTACCAGCCCCCGGTGAGCGCGGCCCACACGCCCTGCCGGAGCAGCTGCAGCACCTGCGACACCATGCCTGCTGCGGCGGGGCCCCGGGCGCCCTCAGCCTTAACAGCCGGGCCCCCGGGCCGCGCTGCCGCCGCCCCCTCCACCGCCTTCCGCCCCGCGACTGAAGCGCGAGCCGCTCGTCTGCCCAGACCCGCGAACCGCGGCGCCGGAGCCGGCTACTGCCGCCGGGCAGGTAGACGCCATGTCCGCGGGAGGAAGGATTTTCCCATGATGCTCCGCGGCGGCCGCTCAGAGGATGCTCGAGGCTCCGCCCAGCGCCGCCCCCGTCCCGCCACCGGCCTGCGGTGCGAGGCGAGAAGGCTTCGGGAGTCCCTCCAGCCCCTCCTCTTCGGCCTCTGCCCGCTCCCTCCTCCTTGTCGCGCCCTCCTCCTATTCGGGGGCGTGAAAGATGCTCGCAGTCCCAAGAGACAAACCTGGACATGCCCCTTTGCCTTCTTCACCGGCACCAAAACATTTGTGGAACTCAGATCCCGTCCCAGGTCACTCACTAGTTTCTCCCACTGAGCGCTGCCTGCCCAGCTTCTCTCTCCCTAATTAACCACTCACCCCGGACGTTCCGTTAATCTAAGCTCTACCTGCACCTTGGGCACTGACCTTTTTCCCTCCCTGAGCTTTTCTCCTCCTCCTCCTCCCTGTTGTCCAATTTGGCAGATGAAGAAGACAACGACCTTCCTGGAGTAATTTCAGGAGCCTCAGTTGAGCCGCTTGTCTTCTGTATATTTCCTAGACTATAGTCCCTGACATCAATCAGCTACTTAAACATTACTGTAAATCTCTCATATATTGCTTAGGGAGGAAGCTATCACTGAACTAATCATCCTCAAGCTTTCCTAGTCCTTTATAGTGTACAGTAGATAAATTTCAGATTCTCTTTCTGAAAGTAGTTTTGGACAGGGAAGAGACAAAGAGGAACTCATGATCTTTAGAAAGAGGAAAGGAAGCCCTCGTTATTAGTAATTGATAAAGTAAATGAGTTTCAGATTCCTGAAGAGAACAGGTTTGGAAAAGAGGGAGATAAAAGGGAACTTGTCTTCCTTAGAAACGAGCAGAGGAAGCCCTGTGTGCATTAGGGCCTTTGCGGAAGAACAAGGACTAGAAGGCTCTGTGACCCCAAAGCTGCCCTTCCTGCATCATGCTTGCCTCATCCGCCCCAAACACATCTCTTCTCCAACACAGGCCCCTGTACGTGCCCTGGCCACGCGCTGATCTGCAGCAGCATCTGCTCACGGCTGCCTTGCTCAGACCCAATGAAGGCATGCCAGCCTTCCTACGCTGAAGTGAAATAAGGGGCGTCCATCCCAAGGAGCAGGTCTGGGACATGAAAGCCCACTAGGTCACAGTCAAGTCTCAGACTGGTATGTATGCCTCCAACCTGAGCCGCTCTTCAATCTGCTCTGCATCCATCTGCAGGAATGGCTAACCAAAATGTAACAGTGCTGCTTTCTGTATTGGAAGAATAATTTTCTTAAAGACACAGAGGATACTTGCTTTCATACGGCCTCAATGCTTGAAACCTACCAGGTGCTCTATAAATGTTTAATGAATGAATGAATCAGTCAACTCCACAGTGAAGCCCCACGCTATGTGGGGTCGTGTACAGGCCCACAAGCAATGCCCATGTAATTGGTCCATCCCTGCACCGAGAGAGTGCCCTTATTCACTCGTACCTGAGTCACCCAATGTTTATTGAGCACTTTCTGTGTACCAGGCATTTTTCTAAAAACTGAGAAAACAAATATAAATCAAATATAGTCCCTACCGTGAAGAAGTTCACAAACTACAAAGGGAGACAGGCAAAAAATAAAGATTTGCAAAACAGCGTGCTCTGTGCTATATAGGATTGTATACATAGGAGTATATGCTGTTGGAGTTCACCGAGAGAATGTGACCTCGCGTTATCCCAACAGCTGAACGTGGGGCAAGCGACCAGAGGCTCCTTATGTCCCCGTCCCATGCTTGGAATGTATGTTTAGCTCACCATTCATGCACCAGCAGAGACTTCAAGGGTGCAGCTTGGAGAGAGCAATGTGTTATCGAGACCATCTGGATTCTATACATGGCTGAACCCCAATAAGTCTTCTATGAAAATTCTGGCAGGTGGGTGCAGAGATCTGTAGGTCTTGCTGCGCCCATCATAAGCCTCATATGTAAGTTCCCCTGTTTATTAATCCTGCCACCTACCGATCTGGAGTGGTCTGCCTCTTGTCAGGTCCCTCTTTGCCCTCTGTGTTTGGGGAGTGGTTCCAAATTTCACTCAGGGAACTCCTGGGGTTGTGAACCAACACATACAGATTTATGATATATAAGAGTTGGGGCACTGAAGAGGAGACAGGGTCAGGTCTGTGAAGAAGGGGTAGTGTCAATGAGACCCAGAGAGCTGGCACTTAAGGCTAAATACTAGTTCTCTAGGCAGATAAATGTGAGCAAAGAGAAACGTGGCAATTTGGGGAAAATGTCAGCACAGTCTAATGTGCCTAGAAGGTAGGTCTGGGAAGGGAGGAGGTGGAACAGTAGGCAACTTAACAAGAGCAATAAGCAGAGATCAGTTTTGCAGGTCATATGAAGTTTTTCACCTTAACTAAGGCAATGGACAGGCACTAAAAGGTGTTAGACATGGATGTGGCGTCACCAGTAGTGCAGGCGGAACGTTGGATACCCAAACCACCAGGAATGGACATGATGTTGAGGGATCAAATGCCACTTAGGACTTGGAAACCAATTTAATGTAGAGGTAAAAGAATTAGGTAACTTTCCGGTTTGTGGCTATGTTGTAAAATTAATCAAATTACGGAATATAGGCAATTTAACATAAAAAAATGACTACACTGAATTTGAGTTGCCTGGGGACTTGGGAGGCATGGCAGGGAGAGTGTGGTTCTGGACCTTAGTTCAGACAGATGTCTAAAACAGAGATATGGACTTGGGAGAAATCAGCATAGAGTTCCATGAACGGGAATGACAATGTCCTGGAAAAGTGTGGAGTAAGGATACATAAGGACTACAGATTAAAAGGATTAAAGGCACAGGCAGGAGAAAAAGAGGAAGAGAGTAGGAGACCAAGGGGAACCTGTTATCATCAACTAACCAAATGGAGAAGGAGCCATTCCAGAAGGAAATGACTAATAGTGTCAAGTGCCACAGAAGAGACCAAATACAATGATGGAGTCATCGTTAGGAGTGACGTACGTCACAGCAGCGTCAGGGGCTGAAGATGCTAAAGTGGGCAGACCCCTACACGCATTTTTTAGGAAGAGTGAGCATATATGAAGAAGTAGAGGCAGCCAAGTAAGGTAGTCCTTAGCGGCCATGAAGGCAGGTGTAATCTAAAGGCAGGTACAGGGCCAACGACGTGTTCCTGTTGGCTAATTGGCCTTTAATATGGGGGAAATTAAGCATGTTTCTCCTCCACTATTCTGCGTTTTCTGGGACGGTCTTACTCTATTGTCCTGGCTCTACTGATTACGCACACATTGGTGACTCTGAAATCTCTATATCCAGCCCCAACTTGTTTTCTGAACTTCAGGTTTCTATCCACTTGGGGGCCCCCACCTCCAAGCCCTCAGCATGGTCTTATTGTTACTTTCCCATTGTATTATACCTTCTATATTTTGGATCTCCGTTAATAAAACTACAGTCCACCCAATCGTTCAGAACCCAAGAGCTATCCCTGCTTCCTGCTCTCTCTCATCCTCCTCTCCTACCTCCATATCCAGGCAATGATCAGGCCTATCAACTTGATCTCCTACTGGTTATTAACCGGATGCTTTGCTGATCTGACCACCAGCGCTTCGCGTCAAGTCCTCAGGACTTCTCACTGAATCGTCACAGTGGTTTCCTGGTGGTGTCGCATCTCCAACTTCTCTCCCTATGTCGATTAAGGTCCAGCCATAAGAAAGGAACAACTCTGGCTTTGAGGCAAAGATAATTTTACACGGGAAATGGAAAAGCTGAGAAAGTAAATAAGGGATGATGAATAACCCAGAGATTAGTAAAAGCAGAAGCAAGACTCCTAGGACTGAGGAACAGTGAGAGGAGGTCGTCTGGAATGACATGAGAAAGCAAAGATTATTTTAAAAAAACCAAACATATATATATGTATGTACATAGTGTCAAGCACAATATATATATGTATATATATACACATACACACACATACAAAGGGTGCCAAAGAAATGTATACACATTTTAAGAAAGGAAAAAAACTGTATTAAAATTACACTGATGGGAACCACTCTGAGCACCTCTTGTAATTGCAGAAGTCAAGTGTGACTTGCATTCATCTTTTGTTATTTGTATATATTGAGTATTACAATTTTAATACAGTTTTCCTTTCTTAAAATGTGTATACATTCTTTTGGAGATTATATATATATATATATATATATATATATATATATATATATATATAAATGTTACATATACATACACTTTATGGGCATATCCAATTAAAGTTTTTTATATCTTGCTAAATAAATTAATATTTTATAACCATGCAGAGTCCCTCCAATAAATTTTGTGCTTTAAATTCAATCTTGTCTATTATCAATTTAGTTATACCAGCTTTCTTTCATTAGTGTTTGTATGGGCATAACTTCTGTATCACTTTACTTTGAACTTTTCTGTATCCCTATGTTCTAGGTTTATCTCTTATAAGCAGCATATAGTTAAATTTTAAGCTTTCCTTAGTCTGATAATCTTTGCCTTATATTTGAGATACGTGGTCTGCTTACATTTAATGTAATTATTAATATATTTGGATTTAATAATATCATCTTATAAATGATTTGCAATTAGTTCTGCTTCTTCTATTCTTTTTCTTCGATTTTGGGGGATAGATTATATTTTATTATTCAAACTTTCCCTATATCAGCTTGAAAGTCATAAATCCTGAAATCTTTCTCTTAAAGGGTCAGAAGTGTAAGTTGTCTTCCTAAAGGAGGTGGAATTGTGCAATCGACAGACAATGTCAGGATTGGAGGACACAGTGGGGCAGCAGCACAGTGGATATGGGCATGTGGTAGGGGTCATTCTGTTGTATACGCGCTGGAGGTAAAGCCAAAGTTCTTCATGATGACGTGGGAATTTCAGAGAGCATAGCAGAAAGGCTTTGGAGAAGCGGAGAAAAGGCAGGCTAATCCTCAGTCAATAGGCACTGAGAAGTATGGAAATTGAGGACAACAAGACTGTGTTTAGGGGAAACTCCTAATATGTATAAAACTCACCCTTTACTCCAAGATAATTTGAGATTTTCTCAAATATGCTTATCTCTGCCTGAGAGTGAACATATAACATAAATAACATTTTGGGGTTCTTTTAACCTCCTATTATGACTCAAACAGTCAAGTATGAAGTAGAAAATACCAATTATTATTGTTTTTTTGTTATTATTATTTTATTATTATTATTATTATTATGAGGAGGAGGAGGAGGAGTAAGGGGAAAAAATGGAAAAGAAAAAGCAGAGTGGTCTTTACTCGTTTGTACCACTAGGTGGCCCCAGAACACCACTTCAAATACAGTAAATTGCAGTAGAGTAGCTGGTATTACCAGCAAGAAAAAACTTTAACAAAGGGTGAATTCAGTACTCCAGAAAGCTTGCCCCCAAATGACAGTTCTACTTTTCACCTGATTATTTTGTTCATGTCTTGTGAAGGACAGTGTGTATTGTGTGTGTGTTTTGTGGGTGACTATTATTACTTACTTTTTAAAATTGTTTTTTCTTCAACGTCTATGCAAATTAATGTCCCTGAAGAACAGAATAGACATAATGGAACCCAGAGTGGATTCTAAACTGTAATTAAAGAACTTTTCAGTAATAAAGGAGGACTTCACCTAAACAGTAAATGCCTTGCCCCATAACCAAAATAAATTAATTAATTAATTAACATTAAGACAGATCCTAGGGTAATTGACATCTGTCATCACAGAGTAAGGACTTTGGTAAACTCATTCTTCTACAAAAATAATGAAAATACAGGTGAAGCAACTAAAATCAATCACTTCAAAATCCTGGAAATTTACGAAAGCCACCGGTTGAACTGCAAATCCTAGTTACAATACAGCATACAGTGGGTACAACCTAACAATTAAAGAGAATAAAGCTGCTTTAAATGTTCTGCTATAAAATGATCCTCAAGGTGCACTAAGTGAAAAGAGTAAGGTATAAATAAATGTATATGTGTATGAATCTATTTCTAGAGAGATACAAATTATACTGTGAGGCCAGAAAATGGATGGCTGGGGGATGGAGGGAGAGTAAGAAGGACATTTGACTTTTCAAATTACCCTCTCTATACATAACTTTTAAAAACTATGAATTTTATTTTTTTAAATGTGTGTATAAAATAATTAGAACACACACATAGATTTTCTAGTTTCCCTCTAGATGGATTGTAAACATAGAAAACATTAAGAGATGGAGGCAACTTATCAAGACAATAAGAAGCTGCTGAAAGAATATTGATTTCACTTTAAAAAGCAGACTTAGGATCCATCTAAGTAGGAAAAATAAGGTTCCCAATTCCAAAGTTAGTATTAAGGAGTCAATATCCAGTATAAGTGGAAACGGGGGCTCAGACGCCGCTACCTGATGAATAATACTGTAATTTGTCAATATTATTTCATTATTCAAACTATTTAATTTCAAATCTTAGAGAGTCAGACTAAGGGTTTTTTTTTTTTTGAGGGTGTTCTTACTGTTATTACAGAAACCAGTTTGTCCAAGAGCATTATCAGATAAGAAAAACCCATGAAAGAGATCCTTACGGGAAGCTTCCACTCCCTGATCCCTCAACTTTATCAAGTGACTTAAGGAAAGAGTAGGAGACTTCATATAATCCTGTGATTCAGTAGCCTACAGGAAACAAGGCTACATTTATAGGGCACATTACAGTTTTCAAAGTACTTGACATTCATCAGCTCCTCTGGATAAAAACAACCCTATAAGGTAACAATAGCACCCATAAAATCGACCATGACTCAGGCTCTGGGCCCTGGAAATTCCTACAGAGATTAAACTAACATTGAGGCAGGAGGAATGGCTGAAACAGGAATGGAGTAAAGCAGAATACTTACACTCGGTATGTTCCACATTTGTGTATAAAAGAAGGAAAAGTCAGCTGGGTTAATTTAAGAGTTTGGAAGGAAATTCAGCAAAGATTTAAAAAGACTAAGAAAAAAGGGTCACTTTATGAAAGAAACCTGAGATCAGTGCTGAATTGGTCTATATTTGAAGCATAATTAGGAAAAAAAAATGCTTGGAATTATATAGTGTTTTTCTTCTAAGAATTTCAAAAGAGCTGTTTAATTTTATTATCTCATTGATTCTCATGGTAGTCATCATTTTCTTAAGGGGCATGTCAATATTCTTCTAATTTTATATATAGATTAAAAAAATATTGTAAATTTGAAATAAAAGCTTAAAGTCACAAGAAAGAACAGTGGTGTAAGTTTGACTTGTGTTGTGTGTCCGTAGATCTGATATGCAAGAAACCATCATTTTCATGGAGTGAGTAAGATAAAACAGCATTATAGAGTAAATTTGTTCAGAGTAAAAGGCACCTGTGACCCATGAGTCCAAGAGTTAGTTAGATGTTCTAGCCAAGAATGATTCACTGTATGTTTCACAGTGTAACTAGCCGGCTGCTGGCACTTACTCAAAAGTAAACACTTGCTCGTTTTCTTTTTTTTTTATCGTCTTTGTCCCCTGTTTAACATTTCTAGCAGGTCACGAGGCATTAGTCATTACAATTGAAAAGAGTCCAGTAAATTATAAATAATATAAAACTAATTTTGATAGGACAAAATGTACAAAAATGGCAACTCAGAAGGCAACAGCAATCTTCCTATCTCAGGTCCAAGGTCAGGAGCTTTGTAGCTTTACCTCAGAAGGCATATCTCCAAGGGTTTAAAACAGACCTTGGCTTTCTGAAACCACTCGGATTTTTACATTGTTGTCTTCTTCAATGAAGTAGCTCATTGTCTAAGCATGGACAGGCAAAGCTCTAGTCTTGCCCTCTGATTAAAGTTACAGAAATACTGAAACTCACGATTACTCTGTCTAAAGCTAGAAGCCAGGTGAACCTTTGAGAATAAACAGTAAGCCAACACATAGACTGAATTAAAAGCATCAATATTTACAATACATGCCAGTAAACGTTAGCTACTTTATCGTTAGCTACATTATCGTTATTATTATTTACTTACCCCTACATCTTTAAGCTCAAGAAAAGGAAGCCAGAGAACCAGATTCAAGAGAAAAAGGCTAATTTACAATCTCAACACATTCAAAAAGTATTAGGCTGGTGCAAAAGTGATTGCGGTTTAAAAGGTTAAAAATGCAAAAACCACAATTACTTTTGCACCAACCTAATACTTCATGCTACTTTGTACTCACACTGCCTTCATTCAGAGTCACTCAACTAGAATATTGGAGTATTGAATTGGGCCTTCCTGAGAAGGTGAAAGTCAAAGTAGATTGTGAACTCCCTTATGGCATATATTCACTTATTCTTCCTCCAGATAATTGCTTGTCCAATTCCTTTATCTCCTTCAAGGTTCTGCTCATATCTCACCTTGTCAACGAAGCCACCCTGTCCACCCAGGTGAACAGCCCACCTTCACCCCATTCCTGACCCATTCCTGTCCAGCTCTCCTTATTCTTATACAGAAGCTATCAAATTCTAATATACCGTGTAATTTACTTATATATTTTATTTCTCATCGACTGCTGCTAAAGTATAAGCTTCATGATGATAGACAACTTTGTTTTGTTCACTTTTATATCCCAAATACTAGATTACTGCCTGACATTCAAAAAAAAAAAATGATGTTGGACACGCCCCCCTTCTTTCTGCATATTCTGTCCTATCTCTGTTACAGACTCTCTCTATTACTGGTTTCATAATAGCATGGTTCATGGTGAAAAATAACAAGAATACTGGTGACAATACAGGTCGCATACATGTATATTTGGTTTGTTCAAATGGCATTATGTATTGCGGTGTGATATGCCCAAGAGCCTTGGAAATTACTATTCCAACGTTTCATTTTGACCACCCTGTGAAAAATTTTTAATTTTGGCTGGCAGACAAAATGAACTTTGGTACAGTAAAATATAATAAATGGAAGTAAAAACGAATAAAAAGTGAAAAAAAATACTTTTTTTTTATTGGGGTGACAATTGTTAATGAAATTACATAATTTCAAGTGTACAATTCTGTATTACATCATCTATAAATTGTAGATTTATGTGCCGTTGTAAGAAATAAGACAAAGAGAGCCTGTGCAGCCCTCACGTGATTTTGTCCAATGGTAGTACAGTACAATATTACACCCAAGAAATCAACATTGATAGAATTCAGTAAACTGATTTCACCTTCACCAGTTTTACATGCAGTTGTGTGTGTGTGTGTGTTCAGTTTTGTGCGATTTTATCACACGTGCACGTCTGTGTGACCAGCACCCCGGTCAAGGTACAGGTCAGCTCATCACACACGTCTCTTGTGCTACCCTTTTGTAACTGTAGCCACCTTCCAGTCTCTCTTCCCACCTCCCTAACTCTGGACACCACTGATGTTTTCTAAGGCTGAAGTATTTTTGATAGCCTCTTTAGGTAATTGTGGATATTCTTTGATACTATTCCAAAACTCGACAAGTGGTGGTCTTTTAAAGACTAGTTGCAAAGCAGAATCTGAAATCATTATAAATGAACATTTCATAATCCACTTTGAATGGTCTTTTATCCATTCATAATTTTGTGATATCAAAATATACTGATCTTTGGAAAATATCGGTTCACAGAACTTACAGATCTTCCAATTGTTGGCCTAGTTCACTAAACAATCAAGAAATCACATTTGTTAGTATCACTACCAATCCTATCAGAAGTCTTGAAGTGTTTGGGAAGTTGTTGAGATTATAAAAGTAGCTACAAGTTTTCCAAAATCCTGATTTTTGCTTTGAAGCTCAAATTCATCATTGACAACAAATTTCATGCTTTTCCATGATATAATAGTCTCACTTTGTTCACTTTCAAGGAAATATCTTCCAAATATCCAAATGTGTCTATCAGTCATTCTTTCAAGTAAAAATGGTGTTTCGTGAAAAAAAGTGACTAAATTGGCATACAGCTAAAAAAAAAAAATCAGTGTGAAGTGCTTTTTCATAAAACAGCCATCATACTAGGGCATGCAGCAGAATTTTTTATATGTATTTCCCATTTAGTCACATAAAATATTAAAGAACTGTAGTCAAGAGTCAAGATTTAATTAAATTAATAATTTTTACTGCTCTGTCAAGGACATTTCAGAATGAACCTGTCTTTTTTTTTTCTTTCACTGCAAGTGTGTGACATTGAATAATAACTACTGGTACAATCTGATGCCATTGCCTTGACTTGCTGTACTAACCACTGCTTTTGCACCATCAGCGCAAATGTCAACAGAGTCAAAAAAAAAAAGCAAATTACACTTTAGTATAATTATGAAATAGTTTTGACCTAGTGAACCCCAGAAAGTCTCAGGGATCTCCTGGGGCCCACAGACCACACTTGGAGAACTGCTGAGCTAAGATAATAGGGGCAGTGGTAATTCACTAGAGGAAGATTCCCAAAGAGAGGTGATTCTTAGGGGCTGGTTCTCTTTCCAGAGCCAACATGGACAAATCCCACCCTGTTTTTTAAGGAGAGCAATTCCATACAGCTATTCCCTCTGTTTTCCCTAACACTAACCTGTTGTCCTCTGTCTGATCTTTTACATTTTTTTGCCTTGGTTTTTATTTTCATCAATCTATTTATCACCAAAGTTCTGTCTTAGCAGTCTGTTATTTTTGCGTTACTGTCTTCCTGGGAAACGTGCTGGGCTGGGCAGAGTGGGCGTGGTTACAGTACGCACCTCAGAGCAGTGCAGGACACCCACGCTACTTCCCCAAGTGTAAGATGTGGGGGGTTAAAAAAAGACGCAAAAGTAACAAATGATTAATTTTGGGATAATCATGCTTAGGCAGACTCCCTTCCAGGAGAGTTGCCTACTCAGAGGTCCCAAATGGGGAAAAGGTCCCAGGGGATCACATTGCTCGAGGCTCAAGGAGGGTCTACAGGATGAGTGGAGGTGTGTGGACAACTTAGTACCAGATGTGTGAGTCAAGCGAGGTCTCAAGCTTAGCTAAGTTAGAAGGCTCTGCAGCCTGATCCCTCTGGAACTGGAGAGGCTGCATCCTGGCTGGCCACCGACAGTCCTGGAAGGGCACAAAGAGTCTGCCAGGGTGAATGGAACCGTCACCCAGCTGTGCACCGGCCTCCTAACTCAAAGGAAAACGCCGGGTCGCCCTGCTGTCTACATGGCCCAGAAGAGTCCTCCGTAGTGTGTAATAGAGGCTTAGGGAATTACTTCCAAAAGTGAATTTCCTCCGTTCCTGCCCTCCTGTCTGAACTACTGATTCTCTGATATCCGCCTGGAAGAGCTGATTTTTATTAAAACCTTAATGCGTGCTAAGCATCTTCCCAAGCCTTTACATCTATTAGCTCGTTTAGTCTTCACAACCACCCTATGAGCTTCCTACTATTTATTATTATTCCCACTTGACAGTGAGGAAACGGAGCCACAGAGAAGTAAAGTAACTTGCTCAAGGTCACACAGCCAATAAATGGTATAATTTAAAGAACTGAAAGAAACTGAAAAGGCAATACATTTTTTCATGATGTGAGTCATTGTTATATATCTTATCGCCATAAAACCAAAAGAGTCTCTCCGTTAGCAGATAGTAAAGGACCCACACTTCAGGAAACTCTGGCTTCCACAGGACACTCTCATTTCTTTAGAATTTTTAGAGCTGGGCTCTCTTCTTTCTTCTAGCCTCATCTCCTGCCACAGGAAGCTTTCTACCTCTCGCAGTTTCCTGGGCCACGATTTATTGGTACTCGCCTGCCTTTGCTCAGTGCCTGGAATGTGCCACAAAGCTCCCCGGGGCGAGAGCAGGCAGAATGAGTGGCTCCTTCACTTGAGCCCAGGACATGTGGCTGATTCTTCTGCCACAGAACTTTATTCTCTCTTCTCTTTCTCTAGCGCAGGGGCTTTGTAACCCCCCATCCTTAGCATGGTGTCTGTATACACACAGTGCTCAATAAATATTAGTGAAATTAGATGGATTCACACCTCGCGGGGTTCTTCCAACACCTCCATCATATAGAGAGGAGATCCATGTGTCTCATCATATAGAGGAGATCCACGTGTCTGTGTGTGATTGTGGCGGAAACTGTATAAGGGGTAGGATAGAGGGAGATTGAGGCAGAGAAGGGAAACCCGCTGTGAACTGGGCCCAGTAAATACCAGGTAAATAAAAAGTCAGCATGCCAGCGAGAACCGGAGTCCCTGCGCACAGACTCTCTTGCGCTATTCCCCTTTTCCGGGAACATGTAGGGCTAAGCCTCTAGCACCCAGTCGTGGCCAATGCCTCCTACACCCAACCTGTGGGTTCCAGGGGACAGGCAGTCCTGTCCCATTGGCGGAAACAGTCAAGACCAACGCGGGGCTTATCTGTCCAGCAGGAGGAGCTTCAGGGCTCCACAGACGCGCGGCTCACGGCGCGGTGAGCCGTCACCTTCCCTATCTAGTCACTCCTGGGCTGCGCGGTGGAGTCGAAAGGTGGCAGCCCCGTGAGCCGGTTTGGCGCCGCGCTCAGATTTGCCGCGCAGCCCGTTCTGGGGAGCGCGGCGACAGTCGCGAGCATGACCCCTCCCTCGCGTCGCATCCTGCGGCACCCGACGGTCTTCACCCACCGCCACCACCTTCTAGAGAAGCGTGAACTCCGGGAGCCTCATCCTTGGCTTCACTTAAGCTTGGGGGAAAACCTGTTGCTGCCCCCGGCTGGCTCCGCCTCCCGGGCCACGTGGGCGCAGCGCGGCCGAGCCGCAGCCGCAGCCGCAGCCCCAGGCGCGGGGTGGCGGGGCCCCAGAGGAGGCGTGGCGGCCCCGGCGCGGTGGGCGGGTCCTGGTGGGGCGGGCCGGGCCCGGAGGGAGCGGCGCGGGCGGCGGCCAGGCCGAGCGAGCTGCAGGCCGGCCGCAGGCCCAGCGCGCCACCATGGTGCGACAGCGCCCGCGGGCTCGGGGACCGCGGCGGCAGCAGAGGCGGCCGAGGAGGAACGGGGGCTGAGGCTGGGTCCTCGGGTAGTGGGCCCGCGCTCCCCGCCGTCCCGGAGCCCCGATCCCGTCTCCGTGTCTTCCCGGGGCTCGGCGGCGACCCCGCCGGACGATGAGCGGCCGCCCGGGCGGCTGAGCCCGCCGTCCCGCGCTCCGCCCGCGCCCGCACGGCCTCCCCCATGGCCCTGCCGGGCGCCGAGGGCGCGGCCGACACCCCGGCGTGCCCGCCCCGGGGCGCCCCCGCCGGCTCCGCGTCGTCGTCGTCCGCCTCCTCCGGCGGCTCGGCCGCGGCGGGCGCGGGGCTGTGGGCCGCCCTGTACGACTACGAGGCGCGCGGCGAGGACGAGCTGAGCCTGCGGCGCGGCCAGCTGGTGGAGGTGCTGTCCCAGGACGCCGCCGTGTCCGGCGACGAGGGCTGGTGGGCCGGCCAGGTGCAGCGGCGCCTGGGCATCTTCCCCGCCAACTACGTGGCGCCGTGCCGCCCGCCCGCCCGCCCGCCGCCGCCGCGGCCCGGCTCGCCGGTGCACGTCGACTTCGAGAGGCTGGAGCTCAAGGAGCTCATCGGCGCCGGCGGCTTCGGGCAGGTGTACCGCGCCACCTGGCAGGGCCAGGAGGTGGCGGTGAAGGCGGCGCGCCGCGACCCGGAGCAGGACGCGGCGGCGGCGGCCGAGAGCGTGCGGCGGGAGGCGCGGCTCTTCGCCATGCTGCGGCACCCCAACATCATCGAGCTGCGCGGCGTGTGCCTGCGCCAGCCGCACCTCTGCCTGGTGCTCGAGTTCGCCCGCGGCGGGGCGCTCAACCGCGCGCTGGCCGCCGCCAACGCCGCCCCGGACCCGCGCGCTCCCGGCCCGCGCCGCGCGCGCCGCATCCCCCCGCACGTGCTGGTCAACTGGGCCGTGCAGATCGCGCGCGGCATGCTCTACCTGCACGAGGAGGCCGTCGTGCCCATCCTGCACCGGGACCTCAAGTCCAGCAACAGTAAGTGGGGCGAGGCGGGGGGCACGCACGCAGCCGGGGCCGCGCAGCCCACCGCCCGCCGGCGCGGGGCGGGCTCCCGGAGCCCAGGGCCCGGCGGAAGGAGCTGGGGGCCAGCGTGGGGGCCAGCGTGGGCGCCCGCAGCACCCCCTGCGCAGGCCTGCCAGGGTTCAGGGGGCCCGCTGAACCTCCGGGTATGTGGAGCCCGTGACTCGTACCTTGAGATGGTGCTTTGGGGCGCCTTTTTAAAAAATGAGGATCAGACTTGCTTGCAGACGAAACAGTTGTAACAATCTGGATTTTCTGGAAACTGAACGGTGCTGTTTGGCCTTTAGGTAGAGCAAGTGGTTCCTTTGGGGAGAACGTTGCAAACCGAGGCCTTCCGCGGATTACGCGGAACCCGGGGCCCTCCTTCTGGCCTCGTGCCCTTCATCCAACTCCCTTTTCCTGCAGCTTCTCAAGTGCTTATTGAAGTCGCCCTTCTCCCACTTTAAATATGACTTCGTGTCCTTTGACGTTTCTACAGTCTTTTCATTCAGACGTCTCTGCACATGAAGTATGCTTTTATCATTGGTTGGGTGGCTTGAGTGTCCGTGAGTAGTCTCCCGACCAGAAACACCAGTTTGTGCCACCGTGTGTATTTGGGTTGATTAAGAGCAAGGTCATTGTCGTGGCACAGGTACCTGAGACCCTGAAGACTGAGCCTGTATCATTTACTTTGTTTAGAAATCAAGGTGGATTTTCCAGATATCAATAAAATGACAATTGAACCAGACATCAATTGTTTCACCATATAAAAGAGCTAATAGAACTGCTTTTTAAAGTTAGTTCTTGAATATGGGAAATCACTTAATATTCTTAGAAGGAGATGAAATCTTACGAAAGGATGCAGTCAGAACTGGCATTGACTTACCACAGCTGCGTGTCTCCCAACCTTGTAAAACCTGCTGGGACAGGAGCGAACTCAACTGGAAACATTGTCCTTCTCCAAGTCTGCAGAAAGAAGAGTGACACGAAGAAATGATAAACTTGGTGTATGTTTGTGTAGATTTTTTTTTTTTTTTTTTTTTTGCCTATTCAGAATCCTTCAGCCCTGAAATTTACTTGAAAATGACTAGTGTAGCATTTTGATTATGGGAATTATAAGTAATTCGAGTGTTGGTGACTACATATAAGCACTGAATACTTTTCTTTTAGGTTCTCCTTTATGACTCCCACTAAGCCTTCGTCTTAATTAGATTGCAACTGCTTAAGTAACAAGAGCAGATTCTAACAAAATATGGCAGAGAAGTGGCAGAGGTAGTGTGTATTCTTAGAGTTCTGACAGAGGCCCCATGAATGATTCTTCTAGATTTACTTTTGGACTGTGTACAGTAAAGACATAGCATGAATTTTAATGTAGTTATTTTTGTAAATGCTTCAAACCTGACACAGTCTTCGCTGCCAATTGGTGCCTCTTTCCTAAAATATGCTTTTATTCAAAGAAACGTTTAACCTGCTGCCAGAGAACAAAGCCTGTGTGGCCTGCCCATGAGTCCTGTAAGCTCTCTTCCCGTGACGTCCTGCTTGCCTGTGTCTGCTCAGAGTTGTCTGCAGAACCCGGAATTTTAAGGACTGCAGTAACGTCTTGCGTGCTCTAGCTCTTAGCAGTCGCAGCATTCCTGTGATACACCCGGAACCTGGCATTCTACAGACGTGATTCTGTCACACAACCTCAAATCACCAACACAGGCTAACGATTTCAGTTGGATTGGTCGTTAGACCAAAACGTCTGTGTTATTGGGCTGTAGTAATACATGGGGCTCCTGTCAGCTGACCACCAGGGACAGCATGTTTGCTAGCATTTGTGAAAGCACAGAAAGGGAGAGAACAATCCACATTCTAATCATCAACTTTTTATATAAATTTAAAACTCTTAAAGAACGAATACTATTAAATAGTAAAACAAAAGAACATGACCTTGGAATAATAACTATGGTGAGCTTTTATTGACACTGGAAAAAATTTGTGCAGTGGAACCATAGACGACTGTGCACATGATAGACGTTATGTAATTTGAAGGTGATTATATTCTGCAACTTAGTGTTTGAAAGACTTTTCACCCTCAAAATAAATTGCTAAACTTCCTGGAGCATTTGAATTTCTGTCATCGTGAGGCAGGGTTGCGTTTTGTTTTAAACTGTTGCCATTTTTAAAAGACTTAATTGGGTAGGTCACTAGCTTAGCCCAATATTTGTTACAATATGACCATTATTATAGCTGTTAAATTACTGTGGCATGAACATTAAAATAGGGCCTAAATGTGCAAAGCACAGTGCTCCTTACATTGTTTATCCTGGCTCTGCGGGGTTACTTATTCAGGGAATAACTCTAGACGCTTTGGAATTCTCTTAGGATAGGCGAAGCCATAACTTCTTGTTCTATTACAGTCTGTTTTGTTTGACTTTATTGGTTATTTGCTAATGGTGGTAGTGAGTTAATGGTAATTAAACAAGGTTTTAAAAATCAATATTGAATTTTATTTTCATTTGGTAGTCTACACCGCTAACAAGGAGCCAATATAAGACTACTTGGAACCAAGGTAGTGGAAATTATTGTTTGAAATAAATGTTTAAATTTGTCAAAGGAAGATATGGCTCTTGATAGATTTTCTTTCCGTTTTTCTCATCGGTCTTTTTCAGCTTTATCGTATCGTTTGAGACAGTGTTTATGTTGAAATAAGAGCTGATATGTGATGTGTACCTTTGTCCCTTTACTAACAGAGAGCAAAAGATTGAACGTTGAACAAAATTAGCAAGCTTTAAGCATCATTTATGTTAAAATGCACTAGGCCCTGTCCCTCCCGGAACACAGAGTAAGGAGAAAACAGTTTGCTAAATCTATCTCGATGCAACAACTAGAGAACAAGGCAATGCAACTTCGGGTTACCGTGAAAATGGCCAGTTTTATATGCATTATGAGAACAGGGAAAAATCATCGTGAGCTGGAACTCATGTATTCAACACATTTTGAGTGCCCACCCTGTACCAGTCACTTCTGGGCCCCAGGGACACAGTGGCGAAGCAGATGACAATGTCCCCATGGCACAGGGCTTAGTCTGGTAAGAAAGATAGACGGCAGTCAGGCAGTGGCAAACATTAGCAAGTACGATCAAGAAAACAAAGCGTGGTGAGGGGCAGACAGTGATGGGTGCAGGGTGATCAAGAGACGTTGCTCTAAGGAAGTGGCACAGAGACGTGGAGGAGGAGGAGGCATGAGTCAAGTAGAGGGAAGACGAAGCCTCGGGACAAGGCCAGAGGCTGAGGCGGAGCGTGGAGAGGGCAGCAGATGTCAGTGCGTGGCCCTGGCAGGCGGTGCCCCACCTGGGATCCCCTCGGAGTGCCGCCTCCAGGAGCCCTGAGCATGTTGTTCAGAGCAGTGGTGTGACCTGATTTCCGTATCTACAAGGTCACTCTGGCTACTCTGGAGAATGGACAAAGACTTGGCCTGAGTGGAGGCTGTCAAGGTTGACCAGGCCAGAGCAGGCACCGGCTTGGCCGAGGGCCACAGAGGACGTGGTCTTCAGGAAGTTACCCGGAAGAATGAAGATACAGTATAGTACAATACGGGAATTGCTGAGGATGGTATGAATGATTAGAATTTCGTCTAAGTGTTTTGCTTATTCTGGCGTAGTTTAGGATGGGAGGAAGATTGAGTGGTGTAATTTGTGGTTCCTTTTTTTCTTTTTTTGTTGTAAGAACACAGTCGCTTACTGTGTTCTACCTCTTTAAAAGTAGAAAATGAACATTCCTTGAGAAGCTGAACCACAAATTTCAGTAGCTGCTTACTTTTGTACTTTTTATTTCAATGATTAAGCAACTTTTTATCCTGATATTTTGAGCCTTCTGGGAATAATTATACCTACATTATCTACCACAGCTTCTACAATCTATAGATACACACAGATTACTTATTGTGAAATACAATTTAGAGCTCTAACTAAAAGAAACTACAAAAGGGACCTAATTTTTTTTCCACTTTTCTCATTTATACAATGTAAATAAAGGAACTATCTGAGAAAATTATTACAAATGTAATCTCTAAGGTGCTTCAAAAGTTTATAAGAGTGCTTTGGAGGAGCTATTAATTATGCTATGATCGTTAAAAGACATGTGTCGTCTTCCTTCTCCAGACGTGTAGCTTCTTGTCATGTCCACTTCCTGTTCCCAGGGGCGCAGGGAGCTCAGCCCGGATCTCCCAGTGGTGACAAAGAGCTAATCTACTTCTGAAACAAAATCAGCTAAAGGACAGATTTTTAGAAGAACAGCAATCACAAAAGATCCCCTATCCACCATTTTCATGCTTGCGTATTTAAAAATCAACAGGCCACTTGTCATTTTTTATAGTTGTGAGGGGGGCAGCTATTTAGTTCTGGATTGTGCATACGTACTCTTCAGTGTACACATCTGGTCATTTTTGTAGTCATTGTCAAGTACATCAGCACAGAAAAGGAAAGAGAAGAGGGGAAATCCACTTCATGTATTTCAGAAGGCGGTCTGCAAGCCCTGCATTCTTACACACAGCCATGTGAGTGCTGAATTTTTCTAGAATAATGCAGTTACTGGAAGTCATTCAGACCTGTGTTTAATATTGGTGTCATCATTTATGAGCTGTGTGACTGTAAGCAAGTTCTATAACCTCATTGAACCTGAATTTCTTGATTTTTGATACTGTCTACTGAATTCCTCTCTTGGAGATGGACAGAAGTCCTGTAGGAAAAAAATCTGTTTAATGTTTCTTTAACCCTTCCAAGGCAGTTGGATAAATACTGGCATGAAAGCAAAGGGCATTTCTGGGGAACAATGAGTAGCTGGGTGTGGCTGGGATGAAAGGTAGACAGGGGGGTTAGTGGGAAGGAAACAGGCATTTAGCATGTGCCAAACGTGAGTGAGTGCCTTGAATGCCACGCTAAGTAAGATGTGTAGACTATCTGAGGGCAAGAGTGAGCCATTGAAGGTTTTGAGGAGGAAAAGTGCTCTGATATGCTGAAAGATAAACATCTACAAAGAAAAAATGCAAGCTTGGGATCATTTGCTTTATGAGTCTACTATCATAGGTGATCAGTGCGGCAGTAATAAAATATAAAATACTTAGACATTGGTTTGACGTACATTGTTTATCATTTATGACCGAGACTGGTTTTTATAATCACTGTTTACTTAGTGAGTTAATTTAGGGCACTTTCTCCCTCTGGTCACCAGAGTTAGAAAATAATGACACTATGTCTCGCTGATGATTTTGACTCCAGATGTCAATGTGACTAACCTCAAACCCTTGGTAGCACTTGAGGGGTTCCCAAAAGGCGGACACACCTCAGTGAAGGAATTTTCCGGGGCAGGAGTTGCCGGGAAGGCTGGGAGAACTGTGCTGATTTTGTTTCCAAGCCTGAAATGTAAATCTGTACAGTTGACGTCTAGTCAGTGTGAATTTAGTTATTTCTTGAAATTCGTCTTCTTCAAATATCACTTCATGTTAAGTTCTTTAACTAAATAATACTCGTAACAGGAAAAAACAGCTAACATTTATTTAATGCTTATTAGGTGCTGGGTACTGCCCAAACTTTATGCTTATTTATTCCTCACAGCAACCTTTTGAAATAGGTAATTTAATTATCCTCATTTTACAGATGAAGAAACTGAGTCAGGAATTAGTAGACTTTATCAAGGTCATTGGGCTCATCAGAGAAATGAATCTAGGGCCTCTAATCCCAGAATCTGAGCTTTTATCTTCTCCAAATATGGTCTGGGTGAGTAGTCCTCAAATGTTTGTTAGCAGGACCCTAAAAAGCTTTGATTTATGTGGGGTATAGCTATTGATGCTTACCATATTATAAATTTAAAGTGATAAATTTAAAAATATTGAATAATATAAAAATAACAATAGACCCATTACATGTTAACATAGCATTTTCAAGGGGGAATAAACCTCTTATTTTCCAAGACAATTTCAGCAAGGAGAATGGCATTGCCTATGCTTTTGAAGCTCACTTTAATGCCAGACTTAAGGGAAGACGGGTGGATGTTCATACACGATTGTGTATGTAATCTGTTGCCACCTTAGGGACGCCCGGGGGACCCTGACCACACCTTAGATCCCTGTGGTCCCTGCCCACGCCTTGGATCCTAGGGGGTCGCTGACCACGCCTTGGGTCCCAGGGGTGCCTGCCCACGCCTTGAGAACCCCGAGACTAGATGATCATTTCTGTTGAGGAAGAATGGCCCACTACAGAGGATAGCACTCCATGCCTACTGCTCATCAGAAGTAAAATTCCTGTCTCATCTTTGGATGTTCGGATTCAGTTGACTTTGGTTGGGAATAAGTGATGAATTTTTTTCTAACATTTTATTTTGAAAACCTTGAACCATGCAGAGCTGAAGGAGCTGTAAGGAAGCATCTATACACTCACACCTGCATTAACATTTATTAAGTTGCTTTAACACAAATCTAATGCTATCCACCCATCAACCCATCTGAGCTTTTGAAGCACCACTGTGCGTGTGTGTGTGTGTGTGTGTGTGTGTGTGTTAAAGCTTCTGGATGACTCACATGTAGAGCTCACATTAGAAAGTGCTGTTTAAAGGACCAGATTTCTGGGTTCCTTCTTAGGGTTATCTGGGCTGACATGAATTCTTCCAGGGCCACAGACAGACTATACCCCAAATCCAATATTGACTAATGATGGTGGGTCGTTGGTCACAGATGGCACCAGGTGAGAGTGTGGGTGGCTTATCCTAGGCTTGTGTCTCTGGGGAAAGGAGTATCTTTAAGAATTTGTCCCTGTGACATTGGGAGACAAATGTCTGAGGTGTGAGCTCTGACCCCACTACTCACCAGCTGTGGGCTCAGGGGCCCCCACTTTCTGAATGGGGTGATGTGAGGATCGAGTGAGATATGTGGGTGCCTGGAGTTGGCACACTTTCCCTGTAAATGTCTAGAGAATAAATACTTTTGCTTTTCGGGCAACAGGGTCTCTGTTGCAACTGTTATTATACTCTGCTATTGTAGCCGAGAGCATCCAAAGACAGTAGGTAAACAAATGAGTATGTCTGTGTTCCAATAAAACTTTATTTACAAAATAGGCATTGCCCTGGATTTGGCCTGTGGGATATAGTTTGCTGACTGCTGCTTTATATCAAAACATTAGTAAAGTGTATGACACGATCTAAATGAAAGCTGGTGACTGAATGCTCATTTTTGTATATTGTTTGGAAACACTTTGAGTGCTTTAACGATTTCCTGATTTTTGTGTGTGTGAACTCATTGATACCTAAAAGTTTTCTAGAACCCTTTATAAGCTCTGCAAAATATAGTGCCACAGAACCATATGTTTCTTCATCTTGGTTGGGGGTGAGGGTCTTTTCAGTTTAGTGACTTGCTTGCTCCAGGCCAGCCAGCAGTATGAGGAAGCAGCCCTGAGCTTTGTTCTCTGCAGGAGTGCAGCCGTCTGCATGCTTTGGCAGGTCTGCCGGTAACTTGCGTTGATAAGTTGAGGGTCAAGGAGGAGGCATGAAGTATTAAACTGCTACTGTAACTGTTTCACTCCCAGGGTCAATACTAGTACATTTTTAAAGCTCTGGGAAAAAGAGCAAATCAGACGCCATTTGGGGAAGTATGTTGACTGCATATAGGACATTTCAGTTACTACTGGCTTAATGTGATTTTTAAGGACTTTATTTTGTTTCAAGTTTCCTGCAAATATTGAATCAAATAATATCAAATATATTACTTTCTCTTTACTAGTATATTAGTATAGACTGTTGTGGAAGAGTCCTCCCTCAGTTCGTTTTTTTTTTTTTTTACATACCTTGACTGCTAAAATACTAAGGTGATGGAACTATAGAACTAGACTTTCACACACAATGAAATATAAGACGTTGTCTCATTAAAACTGAGTATTGAATGTGGCTATGAAAAGGTTTGTACAGTGGTGTTTGTTTTTTGGCGTCAGAGCAATACGAAGCTAGTTTAGCTGACCACAGCTAGGTTTTCTTTACAGAAGTTTCTTTCTTATGTTGAGTAAGCTCACTCGTTCGTTCATACTACAGTTATTTATTGATGGGATACTATGTGCCAGGAACTCTCCTAAGCTGGTATTCGCAAGTGAGCACAGCAGAAACAAATTCTTCTCTTCATGGAATTTACATTCCAGTGGGTAACACAGACGTTAAACAATAAGTAATAATAGATGCAGTATGTTGGCGAGTGCTAAGTGCTTAGCAGAAAACTCGAGTTGGAAAGGAGGCTGAATACGTTGTGCGATGCACTTGCAGTCTTGGATTGTAGCGCGAAGGAGAAATGGATGAGCAACAAAATCAAAAGGAGTGAGGCAGCGGGTCCCCCGGTGAAGACACCCCTGTACTGGGGACAGAAATTGCAAACCCCCAAAGCAAGAGGCCGGTGTGACAGGAGAGCAATGAAGGACGTGAGGGAGAGGGGGCAGGTCAGGCAGGGTCTTGTAGGTCCCGCCAGGCCACTGACTTCACGGTGACACCGGAGAGTTTTGAACTGAGCACTGGGATCTGACTGACACTTGAATGGGATTCCAGTGCCTGCAGTTCTGAGAATAAACTGGAGAGGGCCAGGGTGGAGATCGCATTTGGGAGTCATCAGAATATAGAGGGTGTTTAAGCCCTGAGATTGGGTGCCATTATCTGGGGTTGGCCGAATGCTGATAGAAGAGACCAGAGGTCCAAGGATTGAGTCCTTGAGGGCTCCAGTAATTAGAGGTCAGGGAGATAAGGAGGAACCAGAAAAAGGAGCAGCTAGAAAAGGAAGAAAAACCCAGGAGGGGTGTGATGCTCTGGACGCCCCTGGGGAACCTGTTTCGGGAACAATGATCACCTGTATCAAATGCTGGTGACGGATCAGCATCCAGATAATGGTTTTGTTCTAAGCATTCTCCAGACAGTCTTCATTTCCTCATAGTGTTTCAGGAGGGCAGAGGGGAGTTGGTTTTCTATAACGAGCAGGTGACTTCTCTTCAAAAACCTTACGATAACTCATCTTTTTCATACTCCTTTCCCTTACAGTACCTATTTACTCGTTCATTTAACAAATATTCAGTGAACGTGCAAAAATGCTAGTTGCTGTGTAGTAACAGTGAATAAATAAGATGAACAAAGCACAGATTGTCTCCTTCCGTTGCTTATGACTTATCTGGGCAGTTGAGACTAAAAAGTAAGGTGAGGCAGCATTTACGTGTAACGGGAGAGGCATGGCTTAGGCGCATTCCACAGGCCGAGAATTTTTAGCTGAGGTTATGCGGGAAGGAAGGTGCTGGGGGGAGATGCTATTTATAGATTCATAGGCTATTGGAGCAAGAAGAGAGTGGCAAAGGTGTCCATTTGTCTTATGGAAGAAGCTGAGGTCCCAAAGGCTGATGGACTTGGGAGAGGTCTCAGTTCAGGCCGATGGGAGCCCTGGTGCCCTGGTGCCTTGTGGGAAGTGGGGTGCCCAGTGTGGTTTTCCCAGAGGGTGGGGGGCAGGTGGTCCACACAGCAGGTGCAAGGAGGCCTGGCGACAGACTGATGCAGTGTTGTGTTCCTTACAAGTGGCTTTTAGTACCCAGAATTATTAGAATGTAGGGGTCATTTTGGAGAGTTGTGCAAAGAACTGAAAAGATCATTTAGAATGAGATTGAGAAGAGTCTTGAAAGCCAGGAGGGTCTGGATTTGATTCCATAGACAGGAGAGTGAGTGAGTCGTGTATGTATGAGGGGATAAATGGAAGGAAATGTGAGAAAATTCAGCGCTATTTGGTAAACGTAGAAAGTTATTTATTCACTGTTAATGGCTGATTGTTCAGAGTTGAAATTCACCTTATATCTTAGACCGAGAGAAGGGGTGTTTGTTAATACATGTGTCATGCAGGGTGTCCTGCGGGGTCTCAGCTCCCGCTCCCCACATAAGAACGCAGGACATGGTGAGGCCAAAAAGGAACACCCACGGAGCCACAAATAGGGGAGTCAGACCACTATATTCTCACTGGCGGCTGGGTTGGAAACACAGGAAGCAGGAGCCACACTGTTCTCAACCCCTACTGCTCTGCTTGCACGCTCAGCCCCCATCTTCCTGCTGGCCCCCATTTTCTGCTAGCTTAGCCACAGAAGTTATATTTGTGGCCAATGGCTCACTGGTTACAGCTGATGGCCAACTAGCCACAGCTGATGGCCATGCAATCACAGTTGATGGCCATTTACTACCTGAGCCAGCACCTTTCTATGTGAGGCCGAGAGCCTGGAAACTGCTTTCTGGGGCTTTGTCCCCACTACATGCTTTCACACTGTTGCTTTTCTCAACTTGTTTTCTTTCTTGTGACTTTTTTTTTTTTTGGTGGTAATATATACCTAGTTAAAGATTAATTGAAACAAACTCATTGGACTGAAATGGAATTTGGACATAGCAATCCTCTAAATGTTGAGATTATAGAATGAATACATTGTAATTGCTTTTAAAAAGATATACGTTGTATGCCATAATTCTGAAAATACTGAAGTGAAACTTCAAAGGAGCCGGGAAAAGGGGTGCCCCACGGCTGAGTAAGTAGACTAACTACAGGCTGTAAAGGCTGATTGTGAAGGACCTGGCTGACCGGGATCAGAAATCTACACTGAAGTCGCACAAAAGGGGCTCAGGCACACGTCGCTAGGTTACCAACAGGAATTTGCCATTTCTGTGGCCAAAAAAGTTGATTTGCTTGGTTGGCACATTGTACCTTCTGGTGGGTAGCTAGCTAGTGCCTGTCACACTCCCCGGGGAGTGACAGGAAGCGGAAGTTGGCCTCCAACCTGTGTCCTTAGGCTGAAACCTGGCCAGCTGCCCCATTATGTTACCTGTTGGGACACTAGCTATTTTTGGTTTCGGTCACTTTGCCCAAAAGATAAGGAATTTCAGGAATTCTGCTGAACACCTCTGAAATAGACTCCAAAACAATGGGCCTTTCAGGGAACTCTAAACGTTTGACATTCAGAGTGTTATTTTAACTTGTTTTCTGTTAGTTCAAAGCGTGGAGGTTCTTAGCTCCTGTGGAAACTTTGGATTTGGGGTGGGGGAGGTGTTCTGAGGCCATCAGTACAAAGGCTGCTAACAGCACATGGTACCATGACTTTTATTTAGAAATGCAATTAATTTTAAATATGTAAGTTTTAGTTCTCACTTTTAGTTATGTTTTCACTTATTTTGGAGTTGCCTTTTTTCGTCCTTTGCTTCTCAAGGGCTTCCAGGCCGGGACTGGGGACGTGGAATTGTTTTGATGCCTGTTTTAATCCATAAAGTCCTCAAACTTTCCCATTTGGATATTTGTAAGAATGAGGGCATAATGTATATGAAAGTGTCCTGGAAAAGAAAGATTTATAGAATTCAAAGCCATTTGATCATTAATCCGGGGTCTTTTTTGGTGGTAAGAATAATCATTGTTTAAAAGTGAAATTAGTAGTATTATAAGGGGAAAGTGTAGTACAGCTGACATGTAGCTAATCATATGTATTTTTTTTCTGCTCTGGTTCAAGCACATAGTTAGCTATTTACTTTTCTTGATAAATATGAGGCGTAAAGACTGAGAAATAAATATACCTTAAGCTGACATGGAAGGAAGGGTAAGTCAAAAATTAATCTCCGAAGCAAGATACCAAATGAAATGTCTGCTTGTTTTGCCCCCTTTCTATAACTGATAGCGTAATTGGTAGCACAGAAGGTGGGGGAGGTATCCTATTTACCCGAAAATAAGACCTAGCCAGACAATCAGCTCTGATGTGTCTTCTGGAGCAAAAATTAATATAAGACCGGGTCTTATCTAACATGAGACTGGGTCTTATCTAACATAATATAAGACCGGGTCTTATATTAATTTTTGCTCCAAAAGACACATTAGAGCTGATTGTCTAGCTAGGTCTTATTTTCAGGGAAACACAGTAGTCGTGCAGATGGCATCAAACACAAGGTCGGTATTTGTAACCATACTCATATGATCTTGGATAAGATTTCTAAACTGTAAATGAGGTTATAATCCCCACTTTATAGAATGGTATGAGGATCAAATGAGAAATTAAATGTGTGGAAGCAACTATAGAGGATCAGACAATGGTAGGCAATATTCTTGTTAGAACTGGTGATAATTATCGAATTATCATTAATAAAAACTATTCCACTGAAAATTTGATATACAAGGTACTGTGTACAGTGATATTATTGGAGAACACAGGGGCAAGTTATAAAATATAATTCCTGGGATTAAATAGTTTGTATGTAATTTAGGGCCATAAGTTTTAAGTGAAAAGATAACTGACAAAACAATATATGGATGATGAATGATTATGAAATAGTCACTATTTTGTAGGATGCTCTAGAAAAGTTTCCAAAGAAAGCTGAACCTTGAATAGGAACAGTATAGATGGACAGAAAGAAGAAGAGGCCACTCCAAACAGAAGTGAGTCTCCCTGCCTCCTGCCCCATCCTTCACTACACAGTATAGCATGGGAATTAAGAGTAGGAAAAATGGTAGAATTTGGCCTTGCTATTTATCTACCAACTGTGTAACCATGGATATATAACCACCTTAAAACCTGACCTGTCATCTATGTAATGGATGTAAAAATAGAAGAGGGCGTCCTTGCTCTCTAAATCTCACGGGTAGATTGTTTGGGGAAAGAAATGTTACAACAATATTTATTCAGTATTGGTGACTTATATAATAAGTCCCCACTCAGATATCTTTTCATGTTTAAACCTAGTATTGTTCTCTCCAATTGCATTAACTCTTTGACTTTTACATCAAACATTTACAACGTTTGATGATATGATAGAAATACAACATGAATCCATAGCCAAGTGAAATTTCAAGCTTTGCAAAAGATACAGAATTTCTTGACATCCATGAAATTGATTTTGGCTAAAAACACTTTCAAACCCACTAATAAAGGTGTGTGTGTGTGTGTGTGTGTGTGTGTGTGTGTGTGAGAGAGAGAGAGAGAGAGAGAGAGAGAGAGAGAGAGATCCTTACGAAATGCCTCTACATGTATTTGTTTCCTCCTTACTACAACCTGGTGATGTACATACTATCATAATTCCCGCAACAGGTAAGGAAACAAGCACAGACTCCAAACCAAGCAGTCTGGCCGTAGAGTGCACACTCTTTATCATACTGCCTCTACTTAGATCAGCTGATAATTATGCAGTGACAGGAAATCAGAAAGGAGGAGAATGGGCACCAGAACACAGAGACAGAGAGACAGAGAGAGACAGAGAAATTTCCAAAGGATAAAGACAGCATTTGTGAAAAATTGATACTATCTGTCAACTGAGTGACATAGTTAGGGCCATGGGCTCTGGGGTCAAATGGCTTGAGCTCCACTGCTTCTCAGCTTTGTGATTTTGGACAGATGACTCAGCAACATCTCTATGTCTCAGTTTCCTTATCGATTAAGTCCAGATAATTAACAGTATGCCACCTATAACATTGTAGTGTGGTTATCTGATTAAAATCCCAAAGTGTATCTGACAAGTAGAATGGATTCAGTAAACATTAATTATCCCTATAAATAGCATCTGGAAAAAATGGCCCTCTTTATGATCATGTTCCAAAAATCCAACATGATGAATGTCTTTTGCTAGTCTCAATTTTAAAGTGGTGAGACCAGAGGTAAATGTAGTGACCAGGAAAATGGAGAGGGCAGACCTGCCGAGCGAGCATTCAGTTGGAGTAGAAGAGCAGAGCTACAAGTCGGAATGCAGGATTTTAAGGAGTAAAGAGGCAAGTTAGACAAAACAGGAAGTTTAAACCATTCCCTTTGAAACAAATGGGACAAAGGAACTTGGATAGGTAGCTGCATTAGAACCTCATGGAAGACCCGGGAACATTTCTGCGTGGTTATAGGCAGAGGAAAATCAACCAGAGGAGACAGGGACCCAAGGTGGGAAGGGCAGGAGGGCGGGGCAAATGGGGAGTGATGGATGAGAAGGGCAGGTGGCTGTGCAGGTGGGGAGGATGGGGAGCACTTTTCTTTTAGGTACTGTTCCCTGACAGCTCCCTGACCGACCGGCGTGAGCTCTCTTGATAGTTGCCCCCATGCAGCCTGCATTTGGTTAGGAGTCTGGGGCCCAGGAAGCCTCTGGATAATGTTTCTCCAGTTTTCACTTTTTGCTATATTTCAAGCTTCAGTAAAGCAATCATCTCCTAAAACATCTTCACAAGTCAAGGTATCAATAAGCATTTTGCAAATTTAGTATAATATAATGTTTGATAATAATTATTTATGATAACAAGTCATCTATTTGAGATATTCTCTAATATATTCCATAGAAGAAACTCTGCATTTAGATGAGGACCTAACTTCTTGGAAAAAAAACAATCTGTTTTTTTCCTATCAGGTAGACTTTCACAGACTTCTCATCCTGTGCTATCCCAGTAAATGTTCCGTGTTGCCAGAAATCATTTACTTTCACATAAAGAAAACACTCATGAAGAATGCTAAGCTCTATTGCATGTGGTGTTTTTTTTTGTTTTTTGTTTTTTTTTAAAATGTGTATAACTTTAGGCACACGGGACCCACTAAAGGTTATGATACAAGTAATGTCAGGAAGATAAAATGGTAAAGTACAAGTTCATGTGCATGGACTATGCCAACTGCAGTGAAGACTGTTTTTGTAAATGCAAAGGAAAAATGAGGAGTGAAAAATCCTAAGAATATGAAAATATGCCCCCTTTGGTTTTTCTTTAGTTTTGCTGCTTGAGAAGATCGAACATGACGACATGTGCAACAAAACGCTGAAGATCACAGACTTTGGGTTAGCGAGAGAATGGCACAGGACCACCAAAATGAGTGCAGCGGGCACCTACGCCTGGATGGCCCCGGAAGTCATCAAGTCTTCCTTGTTTTCTAAGGGAAGTGACATCTGGAGGTAGGCGCCGTGCTTTCTGCTTTTGCAAACGTCTGCAGAAACTGGTTGTTCTGCTTCCTTTGCGGAGTCCCAAAGTATTTAGTAATTCTGAGCACAAAGGGTAATGGAGGCCTTTTTGAGGGTTTGATCGTTTTGATCACAGTATCGTCACAGTGGAACAAGTAACTTAAGGTCATTGTTATGACTTCCATTGTTAGGAGCGTCTTCTTGTTAAATCTGAGATTTGACCAAAACGGGTTATAACTGGAGTTAACAGTAATGCCAAGATTTTGTCAGTAACTAAAAGGGAATTTTCATTTTAAACGAAGGTTTGATTCCTCATGATTCACAGAATAGCATGGAAGGAGTTTGAGAAAAAGATTGAGATCAGCTCCTTCATTTATAGATTGCATCCTCTAAAGATTAAAGCTTCCAGTTGAGAATGGAAAGCTGGACCCCAATGGGATCCCAAGTTACTGGATTTTCCCTTCAGCTCTGCACCATCAGGGCATGAAGATGCCGTCAGCAGCAGAACCACAAAGGAAAATCTCCGGTTAATAGTGACTGTGCACCAGGAGCTTATTTACTGTTCTGTGATGCTCATAGATCCTGTGGAGAATTTTCTGGATTATGAAATTGTTCCAAAATTAACTGCTGTGTATTAAAATTCCAGCTTTTTTTCTGTTGTTGTTTAACAGCTGAATTCACCTATTTAAACTGTACAATGCAATAACTTTTAGTACATTTTATACCACAATCAATTTTAGAACATTTTCATAACCCTCAAAAAGAAACCACACCCTTTAGCCATCACCCCAACACTGCATTCCTTCCAGGCAACCGCTAATGTACATTTGGTATCTTTAGATTTGTTTATTCTGGACATTTCATACAAATGGAATCCTACAGTGGTCCTTTGTGACTGGCTTCTTCCAGTGAGCACGCTGTCCCCAAGGTTCATCCACGTTGCAGTATGTGACAGAATTCCCTTCCTTTTTAAGGCTGAATCGTATTCAATCATGTAGATTGACCACATTTTGTTTATCACTTCATCAGTTGATGGTCATGAGGGTTGTTTCCACTTTTTGGCTGTTGTGGATAATGGTGCTCTGAACATTCGAGAGCAGGTTTTTATGAGGTCATGTTTTCAGTTGTCTTGGGCATCTCCTGAGGACTTTGATTGCTGGGCCATATGCTAATTCTGTGGTTCATCATTTGGGAGCTGCCACACTAGTCTCCCAAGCAGCTGCTCTGTTCTCATTCCCACCAGCAGTGTATGAGGGCTCCGATTTCCCCATATCCTCGCCAACACTTGTTGTTCCATGACATTTTTACTCTAGCCATCTTAGTAGTTGTGAAGTGGTATCTGGTTGTGGTTAAAATTCCAGGGTTTTTTTTACAGTAAGAGAAAACTAGGGCTAATGGGAAATGTCAGTTGCTAAGAATCCATATCTGATAAGTGACAGAACTGCTACTTGAGTCCAGATCTATCTGATTTCCAAAGTCATGATCAATAAAAATTTCCCCTTTAACCATTGGAAGCACTGGAAGTTACTTTCTCCAAATCACACATTGGGTCAGTGCAGAATCTGTTAGCTTATATAAGTTCCAAAAAATTCCTTTAAATTTAAAGCTCATCCTCTGCATTTAATATGTAATTTAATTGTTCTACTTATGACTTTTAAGAAATTTATCAACCGTATTAGGGGTTCTATAGTGCCTTGGGGCCATTCTGAAAAACACAAATGCCTGAGCCCTGAATGAATTAGGCCATCTGCTGATAGAGCCAGAGCATGTGTGTCTTTATAAAACATTAAGTGGTGTCCTTGATTTACTTACAGTAATTTTCTGACCATATGCTACCAAAATACTTAAGTGAAACAGGTGATTCTCCTAAGAAGTTTTGTTTCAAGACTGTAAAAGCAAATAAAATACATCAAAATCAATTTTACATTTAAAACATTACCTCAGACACTAACCATTTCATTTTGTGTGTTTCCTTTACAAAGTATGTAATTGCGAGCAGTGGGACCACTGTACAATCTATATAAATGCTTCAGAGCAACTTCATCTACTTTAAATATAGGACAGAGTTAAGAAGTAAGAAAAAAAAAATTCTAAAACCAGCCAAAAAATGGGTCTTCAACTCTATACATTCATTGGAGAGGTCATCTCTCAAAATTTGTTTATTTCTCATTCTCAGTTTTACAAGCTGAATTATCTGATTTTCAGTTAAAGCAGCTTATTAGAAGAAGAGAGAGGGACGCTAAGCTGGTAATAAAAACGGGCAGCTAGAAACAAAATAGGTAGCAGGAAGATAAAAAGCATGAAATGCTATGAAAAGGACTAGGGACTGCTAACTTCTAAAGCCATCTCCCTGTGGAGCTAAACATCCCCACCCAGCAGCAGGACGCATTACTATAGTAAAGAATTCTAGAGTACTGGCACGTCAGGATGGGGAAGGGCACGGAAGGCCACCTCTGAATTGCACATACCTTTGCTTTAGCATCTCTTTTTCTAATATTCCCGTAATTGCTACTGACCATCTCGTGTCCTTACTGACCATCGTCCGCCACCTCCTTCCTCCGTACTAGATGTTATATTGCAAGGTAACTGAGACGGCTGTTATCACGGAATTTTACAGTATCTCCTGTGATTAGCCCAGACTTGCAGAGTAAGTATCCAAGGCCCTGAGAGGTTAAATTTCCCCAGGTTGTAAAACTAGTTAAGTAGCAGACGCAGGCCCCAAGCCTGAGATGGACCCATGCTCTGACTGCTGTAACCTTTCAAGCTGCGTGAGTGCTCAGGACGGGGCTTCATTTATACTGTTCCCTCCCCGGTTTCAGGGAACAGAAAAATATGCATTATACCATAGAAATATAGTTCCATTTTCACATTGGTTTTAACCAGGATAAGCCCTCTCCTCTCTGCAAAAATGACCTATCCTGAAGTACTCATTCTCTGAAACCTTCAAGAAGTAAAGTTATATGGTCGTTACTGTTTGTTTTAGTTTTGTTGTTTGCTAATGACAATAGCAAAGAAGTTTCTTTAAATTTAGATGGTTTTCAGTTATTCTAAGATTTTTTTGGTTCCCTGTTCTGAGGTGACTTTTGTTGATTGACCTATGAACGATAATAGATACTTTTCAACAGATAACCTTTGAAAAATATTGGCTGCAATTTCCTTGCTAATAGTTATAGCATTGTATAATTTTCTACTATATATTTATTTTTTAAGAAATAAAGGAACAAACAAAACAGAAATAGAGTCATAGATACAGAGACAAACCGATGGCCTCCAGATGGGAGGGAGGTTGGGGGACCGGATGAAAAAAGTGAACAGATTAAGAAGTACAAATTGGAGTTATAAAAACAGTCATGAGGATGTGAAGTGCAGCAAAGAGAATATAGTCAATTATATTGTAATAACTACGTATGACCTCAGATGGGTACTAGACTGATGAAGTGATCACTTTGTAAGTTAACATAAATGTCTAATTATAATGTTGTATACCTAAAACTAATGTAATATTGTATGTCAACTGTAACTGAAAAAAAAGTTTAGTACCTAGATTGCAAAAAAATCTTTTTTCAAATTTAAATAAAAATATAAAAGAGTTCTTTGAGATGATTGAACAGATATCACTATTATTTTATAGATAAGTTAACTCAAGGTCAACTTTAAGGTCCCTATGAGTGGAGACATAGCTAGTAGGTAGTAATACTCCCAAAGCTCAAACTCAAGTCTGCTGCTTCTCAATCCAGTTGTCTTTCATTGGTACCTTTTATCCCAGTTCAGAGCAGGAGCCCCAGATTCAGGGGACCTGGGACTCAAACACTTCTGCTCAGGGCCAGCAGAACATGAGTTGGAGGGCACAGAGATCCTGCAATTGGCACATTCTTTGGTTTCTATATTCTTTTTCTGAATGCGTTCATTGTTAAGTTTGGAGTTCAAGAGGCACTAACGGAGAGTCTTCAATGAAAAGTCATCATATCCAGCAATACCTAAACCTGGAGTCCAGAGAATTCCCAGCTCTGTGCAGACCAGGTCTTCTTCACAGAAGGCTTTTCCATTGTATTTGTGATGGGTGAATCCCCATATCTCTCAAGATTGGAAGATAATCCAAAATTCAAGCATTTTTTTCTTTAACTTAAACCTAATGAAGTTTTAAAACATTAGAAAAGTAAATAGAGGTTGGAGTTCCGGGCAAGATGGTGGAGTAGATAAATTCTGTGCTTGCCTCCTCCCATGACCACATTAAAATTATAACTGAATAATAATACAATAAACCTGGAGAACCATCAGAAGGTTGGCTGAACAGAAGTCTTATAACTAAGGATAGAAAGCAACAGCCACATCGGAACTAATAGGGGGGCTGGAGATGGGAAATGGGCAGGCCCCACACCCATGTGTGGTGGTTGAGGATGGGGAGGGATATCTTGGCAGTGGAGGGCCTCCCTGAGGAGCAAGGGACCCCAGCCCCACAGCAGTCTCCCCAGGCCAGGGTCCCAGTGTCGGGAGGAAGACTTCCCCACAACATCTAGCTTTGAAAACCAGTGAGTATTCTGACTGCTGGGGTGAGATAAGAGGGTGGCTAGAAACCCACACATCCTCTTAAAGGATCTGTGCACACAGACTCACTTGCTTGGAGACACTCACCCTAAGCTCCAGGGAAGGGACAGTGACTCAGGAGGCACCAGAGACATACAGGGAGAGACTAAGTTGTGTGGCAGGGCAAGGGCTAGAGGGACAGCCACCATTTCTTCCGTGTAGCCTACAGGCAGGCACCATCTTTCCTATGTTGAGCCCTCCACCCATGTGGCCAAATCTGAAACTGCACTGGCCTGGTAAACTCTGCTTGTGCCACCCAGATGACTCCCTAGGGCCCTGCCCCACCCAACTCGAGATCACTGGAGGCACTTTTGATGGCCGGGCAATCATCCCCACCCCGTGCACCACAGGAAGCTCTTTAAGCTGCAAATACCAGGCTTTGGCTCATGCATCACTGGAGGTACTTTCGGTGATGGGTAACTAGCCCCAACCCATGCTGCGGTCTTTCATGGACAACTCTCAGAGGTCTGTGGTTGTTGGTGGTGGACCTTACTGTGCTCTGAGACTTTTTCAAGGGGCTCAGGCTCAGCACTGGTACCAAACCTGAATCTTATGGCAGCCAGCCTTGGTTCGCAGCGTGGCCTCTCCCACACAACTCTAGGTCCAGCACAGGCAGTGAGAAACTGTAGATAGCTTTGTAACTCCTATCACATAGCCCCAAGATAATCACAGGCAGAGGCTGATCTTGGCCTGCACGGGGACACCTCCCAAGAAGCTCCAAAACCAACACACCCTAAATCTGGCTTTAGACCACAGCAGAGCACTACCGGATTAGCCCCACAAGCAGCACACCCAAAGGGTGGTCACAACAGTCACACGAGCTCACTGGAGTGAATCCCACTTTGTGAGGTCAGCTCCAACACAGCATCTCATATGCTGTGGGTGTGGCCAATCCTCACAATCAGTCAGCCTGAGAGTCAGTCCCACCCACTGACCTGCCAACAGCAATGAAGGCTCAACTACAACAGGAGGGCGCACACAACCCACACAAGGGACACTCCTGGAGCATATGGTGCAGGTGATCAGGGAGACAGTGTCATTCGGCTATACAAGACACCTTCTACATAAAGCCACCCGGCTAAGACTGAGAGACATAGGAGATCTGATACACAGAAACAAACACAGATAGGCAGCCAAAATGTGCATAAATGTAGGCAGCCAAGAAACAAATGTGTCCCAAATGAAATAGGAGAAAACTCCAGAAAAAGAACTAACTGAAACGGAGATAAGCAAACTACCAGATACAGAATTCAAAACACTGGTTAATAAGGATACTCAAGGAACTTAGTGAGAACTTCAATAAGCATATGCTTTTATGCTTTTATAAGCATAAAAAAGGACATAGAAACCATAAAAAAGAACGAGTCAGAAATAAAGAATAAAATTAATGAAGACTATATTAGAAGGAATCAATAGCAGATTAGATGAAGCAGAGGATCACAGCAGTGATTTGGAAGACAAGGAAGTAGAAAACACCCAATCAGAACAAGAAAAAGAAAAGAGAATTTGAAAAATGAAGATAGTTTAAGGGACCTCCGGGACAACATCAAGCGTAACGACATGAGCATCATAGGGGTACCAGAAGGAGAAAGGAGACAGCAAGGGACTGAGATCCTATTTGGAGAAACAATGACTGAAAACTTATCTTATCTGGCAGAGAAAATAGATATACAAGTCCAGGAAGTGCAGAGTCCAATAAGAGGAATGCAAAGAGGCCCACACTAAAACACATCATAATTAAAATGTTAAAGGTTAAAGACAAAGAGAGAATCCTAACAGCACCAGATGAAAGACAGCTAGTTGTTTACAAGGGAACTCCCATAAGATTATTAGCTTATTTCTCAACAGAAACTTTGCAGGCCAGAAGGGACTGATAGGAAATAGGCAAAGTGATGAAAAGCAAAGACCTACAACCAAGATTGCTCTACCCAGCAAGCCTATCATTTAGAATCGAAGGACAGATAAAGAGCTTCCCAGACAAGAAAAAACTACAGGAGTTCATCACCGCCAAACCAGTATTACAAGGAATGTTAGAGGGACTTCTTTAAGAAGAATAAGAAGAAAGAAAAGATCAAAATATGAATAATAAAATAGTAATAACTATGTACCTATAAGTAATCACTTAAAATGTAAATGGATTAAATGCTCTAATCAAAAGACATAGGATAGGGTGGCTGAATGGATAAGAAAGCAAGACCCTTACATATGGTGTCTACAAGAGACCCACTTCATGTCGAAAGACACACACAGACTGAAAGTAAAGGGATGGAAAAAGGTATTGCATGCAAATGGAAATGAAATAAAAGCTGAGGTAGCAATACTTATACCAGACAAAGTAGACTTTAAAACAAAGACTATATATAATAAAAGACAAAGAAGGACATAAATAATGATCAATCCAACAAGGGGACATCACCCTAGTAAACATTTATGCACCCAACATAGGAGCACCTAAATATATAAAGCAAACATTGACTGACTTAAAGGTAGAGATTGACAGGAATACAATCATAGTAGGGGACTTTAACACCCCATCCACACCAATGGACAAATCTTCTAGACAGAAAATCAACAATGAAACAGCAGCGTAAATAACACATTAGACGAGATGGATTTAATTTACATTGTTAGAGCCTTTCACCCAATGGCAGCAGAACATATATCCTTTTCAAATGCACAAGGAACATTTTCCAAGATAGGCCATATGTTAGGCCATAAAACAAGTCTCAATAAATTTAAGAAGATTGAAATCATATCAAGCAACTTCTCCAACCACCATAATATGTAACTAGAACTCAATTACAAGAAAAAAAACTGAAAAACACACAAACACATGTAGTTAAATAACATGCTACTGAACAATGAATGGGTTAACAATGACATAAAGAATCAAAAGATATAAAGGAAGAAATCAAAAGATACCTTGAGAAAAATGAAAATGAAAATACAACTACCCCAAATCTATGGGCATAGCAAAAGCAGTTCTAAGAAGGAAATTCGCAGTACAGACATACCTCAAGAAATAAGAAAAATCTCAAAGAAACAATCTAACCTTACAACCTCAAAGGAACTAGAAAAAGAATAGCAAACAAAGCTGAAAGTGAGTAGAAGGAGGGAAATAATAAATGAAATAGAGTCTAAAAAAATACAAAAGATCAATGAAACCAAGAGCTGGTTCATTGAAAAGATAAACAAAATTAATAAACCTTCAAGCAGACTCATCAAGAAAAAAAGAGAGAGGACCCAAATAAATACGATCAGGAATGAAACAGGAGATATGACAGCTGAGATCACAGAAATACAAAGGATTATAAGAAAATATTACAAGCAATTATATGCCAAACAAATTGGACAATATGGAAGAAATGGATAAATTCCTAGAAAATTACAATCTTCCAAGACTGAATCAAGAAGAAAGGAAATCTGAAACAGTTGATTACTACTTATGAAATCGAATGAGTAATCAAAAACCTCCCAACAAAGTACTGGACTGGATGGCTTCACAGGTGAATTTTATAAAACATTTAAAGAAGAATTAACACCTACTCTTCTCAAACTATTCTAAAAAATTCAAGAGGAGGGAAAGCTCCCAATTCATTCTATGAGGTCACCATTATCCTGATTCCAAAACTGGACAAAGACATTACAAAAAAAAGAAAATTATAGGCCCATATCCTTGATGAACATAGATGCAAAAATCCTCAACAAAATATTAGCAAATCAAATTCATCAATACATTAAAAAGAGCATATTCTGCAATCAAGAGGGATTTATTCCTGGGATACAAAGTTGTTTCAGTATCTGCAAATCAATTAACATAATACACTACATAAAATGAAAGATAAAAGTCATATGACCATATCAATAGATGCAGAAAAGTTGTTTGACAAAACTCATCCATTTATGATGAAAACTCTCAGCAAAGTGGGGATAGAGGTATCATATCTCAACATAATAAATGCCATATATGACAAATCCATAGCTAACATCATACTCAATGGGGAACAGCTAAACGCGTTTTCCTTAAGATCAGGAACAACACAGGATGTCTTACTTCACCGCTTTTATTCAAACATAGTGCTGAAAGTCCTACCTCCAGCAATCAAAAAAGAAAAAGAAATAAAAGGCATCCAAATTGGAAAGGAAAAAGTAAAACTGTCCTATTTGCAGAAGACATGATACTATATGTAGAGAACACCAAAGATTCCACCAAAACACCATTAGAACTAATAAATAAATTCAGTAAAGTAGCAGGATACAAAATTATTATTCAGAAATCAATTATATTTTTATACACCAATAACGATTATCAGGCAGAGAAATTAAGAAAATAATCCCATTTACAGTTGTATAAAAAAAATACCTAAGAATAAATTGTATCCAAGACACAAATAAGTGGAAGCATATACCATGCTCAGGGACAGGAAGAATTACCATCATTAAAATGTCTGTACTGCCCAAAGAAATCTGTAGATTCAATGCAATCCCTATCAAAATACCAGTGTGATTTTTCACAATACTAGAACAAACAATCCTAAGAAAGAAGAACAAAATGGTAGGTGTCACACTACCTGATATCAAACTATACTACAAGGCCACAGTAATCAAAACTGCATGGTCATAAAAACAGACACATAGATCAATGGAACAGAATAGAGCCCAGAAATAAACCCATGCCTTTGTGGTCAATTAATCTATGACAAACGAGGCAAGAACATGCAGTGGGGTAAAGACAGTCTTCAATAAGTGGTGTTGGGAAAACTGGACAGACACATGCAAAAAAATGAAACTGAACCAACATCTTACTCCATATACAATAATAAACTCAAAATGGATTAAAGACTTAAATGTAAGACCCAAAATGATAAAAGTCCTAGAAGAAAACATAGGCAGTAAACACTCTGACATTGGTCTTAGTGATATTTTTTTCTGAAATGTCTCCTCGGTCAAGGGAAACAAAAGAAAAGAAAAAGTAAACAAATGGAACTATAAACTAAAAAGTTTTTGTGCAGCAAAGGAAACTATCAACAAAAGGAAAAGACAACCTACTGAATAGGAGATATTTGTCAATGATATATCTGATAAGGGGTTAATATCCAAAATTTATAGAAAACTTATACAACTCAACACCAAAAAAAACCAAACAATCCAATTTAAACATGGGCAGAGAACCTGAATAGACATTTCTCCAAAGAGTACATACAGATGGCCAATAGACATATGAAAAGATGATCAATGTCACTAATTATTAAAGAAATGCAAATTTAAATCACAATGAGGTATCACCTCACACCTCTCAGAATGGCCATCTTCAATAATTCAATAAGTGCTGGCGAGGATGTGGAGAAAAAGGAGCCAACTTGCACTGATGGTGGGACTGCAAATTGGTGCAGCCACTATGTAAAACAGTATGGTAATTCTTCAAAAAATTAAAACGAGACCTACCTTTGATCCAGCAATCCACTTCTGGGTATTTATCCAAAGAAATCCAAAACACACTAATTCAAAAAGATGTATGCACCCCCATGTTCACTGCAGGGCTTATTACTAATAGCCAAGATTTGGAAGCAACCTAAGTGCCTATTAATAGACAAACGGATAAAGAAGATGTATATATACGCGTGCATGTGCGTGTGTGTATACACACACATACCAGGGGTGCCAAAAATGTACACAAGTGGACACTTTGGTCAGCGTTGCTCAAGCAGTAATTCACTGTAATCAGAAGTGTCTGGATGCTGATGGGAACCACTTTGAACACCTCTTGTATTTGCAGAAGCCAAACGTGACTTGTATTCATCTTTTGTTATCGGTATATATTGAATATTACAATTTTAATACAGTTTTCCTTTATTAATATGTATGTACATTTTTTTGCACCACACACACACTCACACACAGAGGATGCTAAAAAATGTATGAGTATACACATTTTAAGAAAGGAAAAACACTGTATTAATATATACCGATAACAAAAGATGAATACAAGTCACATTTGACTTTTGCAATTACAAGAGGTGCTCAAAGTGGCGACTATCAGTGTCCAGACAATTCTGATTATGGCCAACTACTGCTTGAGCAACATTGACCAAAGTGTTAACATCTTGGCACCCTCAGTATATATACATATACATATAATGGAATATTACTAAGCAATAAAAAAAGAATGAAATCTTAACCATTTGCAACAACATGGATGGACCTAGAGGGTATTATGCTAAGTGAAATAAGTCAGACAGAGACACATACCATATGATCTCACTTACATGTGGAACCTAAGAAATAAAATAGATGAACAAACAAATTACAAACAGACTCATAGATACAGGGAACAAACTGATGGTTGCCAGATGGGAAGGGGTTTGGGGGTAAAAAGGTGGAAGGATTAAGAAATTCAAATTGGCAGTTACAAAATAGTCACAGGGATATAAAGTAAAGCATAGGGAATATAGTCAATAATATTGTAATAACTATGTATAGTGCCAGGTGGGTACCAGACAGATCTGGGGGGATCACTTCATAAATTATACAAATGCCTAACCACTATGCTATACACTTGAAACTAGTATAAAATAATATGGAATGAACTGTAATTGAAAAATAAGACAAGCAAATACGGCTGTAGGACTGTACTACTTATGTTAATAGAAATAAAAAAGAAAGTAAATATGATTATTCCTTATATGGTTTTGTGTTTCAATTTAAAGATAAGTGAGTCGTCTGAGTGACCGTTTTTTTGTGTATTAAAGTGTACTTTATGTTTTGAAGAAGATAAAGGGAAACTAAGTTACTGACTGGTATTGTAGAAGAGAAGAAATATATGTAATATACACGCTTATTTCTGGGCTCCTCTATGCTACCTTCAAGTTTGTGGTAAGGGTGTGATGTGAAATTTGGTCCTTCAGCTTCATTTTAAATTTTCATTTACAAGGCCTTGTACTGTGTATTTTCTCGGTTTTTGGAACTGCTTTTGCCTTGAAGACCCGAGCAGCAGAAAACCTACATCACATCTGCTGACACTCTGAGATCATAGCAACTACAGTTGTTCTTAGCTTTTCATGCCCATTTCACTTACGCCTCCTGCCTTACAAAAAGATGTCACATGCTACCAGCTGGCACAGGGAGGCCCACGTTGATTCCTTTTGTCCATTACCATTAAGCAGTATGATCAAAACATTAGTAACACGTCTCCTAAAATACGAAGGGAGAGGCAGAAAGATAAACACTTTTGAAAACCTTTAAAGAGAATCCACGTGATTCCATCTCAGTCCTGTGGTGTGTAGTGTGAGATTTCATTGGGGCTAGAATCTTCATGGCCTAACAATCCTCCAGTGGTTTTGTCTCAGTGTGGTGAAATGAGATAGAAGGACAAACATCAAAGCAACCACTTTACTCCCAAAGTGTGGCCTGATGTGGACCCTGCTGAATTCAACCATGTACCACTCCTAAGCTTTCCTGTTCATGAAGTCGTTTAAATTCCTCTGGCGAATGCATAGCTGATTTCTGCAAAGGAATGTGTTTGAGAGGGGAACTAGCGGAGCCCACATCTCTCCTTGGGATGAGGGCCACTTAGGGAATAAGTCAGAAGAGTCTTCCTAGGAGCAGGAGGATGGTACTGATGCATTTGTCCCACCAAGTGTGTCGTAAGAAAAAGACAGCATCTCACCCTTTTAACTTTATGAAAACTTGTCTTTCTAGCTATGGAGTCCTGCTGTGGGAGCTGCTTACGGGAGAGGTCCCCTATCGTGGCATTGATGGTCTCGCTGTGGCCTATGGGGTAGCCGTCAACAAGCTCACGCTGCCCATCCCATCCACCTGTCCCGAGCCATTCGCCAAGCTCATGAAAGGTATCTGTGCACCAGTCTCTGTGTGTGTCTGTTGGGGCACAGGGAATTGCTCATCGGAACATCTCTATTCTTTTAACCCAAAGAGTAACTTCTGTCATTCTCATTTTCAAATGTTTTTAAGGACTTACATAAAACTTAGAAACCTTATCTTTGATCTAAGATGTCAGGTCTAAGTAACTTAAAAACAGTCCAGTTTCATCAGTGACTCATTTATGTACAAAATTCAACTGACTGGTAGTAAAGTTTTCACCAAGTACACGAGCAGAGTTCAAAGACAATACTGAATTGGCTCCCGATCTGCTATTTTTTAATCCTACCTAAGGATCAAAAATGTTTTACAGTCTTAACTGGCATGGTTTGCTATGACCTTATCTATTCAATCCTTATCTCTTAAAAATTAACTAACTTTTTATAAGCAGCAAGTTAGCTTACTTAATTATTAGGCTATTTCTCAGAACCCCTCTCGTGATTATAATATTTTAGAGACTTTGGTTTTCTTGAGTAATGGAACTCTATCTCAGTAAATCATCTGGCCATCTGAGGCCCCAAACAGAGTTCCTGGTAAGGCAAGGAAAATACACGTCCATGTACCGATGTCATAAAATAGAGACAACAAGCGGCCTATCTCATAGTAATTATTATGCATGCTGCTGATGTGTACACTGTGTAACATACAATAGTCAACATCATTATCGGGAGATTTTAAAAATATGCAGCAGACAGTATCAGCATGGGCTGATAAGCTGAACAATGCTGAGAAATGGAATTAATGTGATTCTTGTTTATTGTAGAATGCTGGCAACAAGACCCACATATTCGTCCATCATTTGCCTTAATTCTTGAACAACTGACTGCTATTGAAGGGGCAGTCATGACTGAAATGCCTCAGGAATCTTTTCATTCCATGCAAGATGACTGGAAGCTGGAAATCCAGCAGATGTTTGATGAGCTCAGAACAAAGGAAAAGGTGAGCGAGATACATGTGAATTGCCTAATATACCCACATTTAGGAAGGCGTTGGAAAACATGAGTCAAGAACCACTGTTAGCATTATTCTGGACTATTTTCAGATATCAGTATTTATTGATTCTTGCCTCTGGTTAAGACAAAACAAAACAGAACTGTACTCGAAATGTGTAACTGGAAAACAAAGAACCTTTTATTTAGGATCATTTTGAAATGTTAAAAAAAAAAGAGGAGAAAATAGTGTAATAAACCATTTGTATGCATTAAACATGTTTCAGTAATTGTCAATGTTTTGTCATTTTGATCCTCTCTTTTGCCCATTATCATCTTTTTTTAATTTTTTTTTTAAACCGGGGTATTTTAAATTAAATCCTAGACTCATGTCATTTTGCCGTTCAGTGTTTCAGTTTTTTCAGGGTGCCAAAAAAATGTACACATGACTTGTATTCATCTTTTTTTATCAGTATATATAGAGTATTACAGTTTTAATACCGTTTTTTCCTTTCTTAAAATACGCATACTTTTTTTGGCACCTTCTACATATATTTAATTATAGTCGACATTCACTATTATTCTGCTTCAGCTTCAGGTGTACAGCACGGTGGTCAGGCATCTACACAGTCTATGAAGTGATCCCCCTGAACACTTCAAGTTTTTGATAAAACCTTTATAAAGCTGTATAATTGTCCAGAAAGGAATTTTCATACTTCATATATTTATGATTCTTTTTAAGTAGGCAGTAATGCTTTGCTAAATAAAGAGTCCATGTGTTTATGACACTGAAAGGTAGGATTACAATGTAGCTGAGGGTCATTCTCCCATGGTAACATGACCTTGACTTACGTGGTTTGGCTCTGATTGCATCTCTGGACTTTCACACTGGCCACAATACCAAAGGCCAACAGCCAACCTAAGTGCAAAGGAAGGGGCAAAAGAGGGGATGCAGAGTTGTGGTCCGAATGCCTCTGCACAAACATTCCTTGGGCTACTATATGTAATACTGTGCATGATAATGAGACATCATATGCCCAAATTCTGCCATTGAGTAGCTTACTTATCCTGTTACCCGGCTGAATTGGTAACTAATACGTTTGTCATAGGTATTCCCCAAAGTGCGATTGTTTTCTTAAAAAATAATAATAATACAATTTAAATACATATTTATTGGGAAATTGTTCGGAGTGTCTAATTATTTTCCAGCAAAACTCTATTGAGTATCTACTGTGTGCTGGGAACAGTGTTAGGGTGCAAAGGGTGGGGATGGCAGTCTGCACCCTTGAGTGGTCCTTTGAGGGCCAGGCAGGCATCTGGATCTTGTTAACAAATTTTAAAGGGGCTTGATGTGCTGCCTTGGTACATTTTCAAGCCAAATATGGAAGTCAGCCTTCTCCTCACCCCCACGCTGCCTCCCCTCATTTTGCTTCCTTTTTTGTGATAATGGGATTACTGTTCTCTTAAGTACCAGTCTCACAGGCCTTGGAAGATGTTGCTCTTGGACTCCTATGTGACAGAGACCATCGGTGTAACTCGCTCCCCTCATCCCTGTGTCCTCATGTCGCCTGCGTGACTGCAGCTGCATCCTAGCTGGCTGCTGGGTGTCCAGTCTTGCTCCCCAGCTTGTCCCCTCAGCGACCGGTGACCTTTCTGAGACGCAAATCTGAGCATCCTCGCTCCAGTGGCCCACTCCGTTTCCTTATTAACTTCTTTGGTTCTTCCACAGTTTGCCTCCCTTTGTCCCAGCCGTACTGAATTCCTTCCAGTGCCTCTGATGCCATGCTCTTGACTTCTGGCCTTTGTGTACATTCTCTGCTCTGTCCAGAACACTGTCGCCCCAGCATTCGGCCCCACCTCACCATCGCTGGCTCCTTCCTTCTCGGTCTTTCAGAGCCCCACCCCTCCTGGGCTCTGCTGCATCAGAGAAACGGTGTGTTTCGTGTCCTGCACCTCCCTGAACATGGCTGGCACTAAGTCACACGTCATTATGACTTGTTTGTTTAATTGTTCTTGGTCTGCCTTCTCTGCTAGATAATAAGTTCATGAGCTATACTATTTCCTTCTCAGCCATTTTCATCCACATCATTGAACAAAGTACTCAGTACATGGTAGGCATTAAATAAGCCTAAAGTTTCTTAATATACTCCTGATATGTATGTTAATAAATGAGAGGTATTAGTAATTGTTATTATTACTATTTTAAATGAAAAGGGAATTTAAAAGGGTGTAAATGTTATGAATTCTATTGTGAATCTTACGCTATAACGCAGGCATGCAACTCAGCTGTTTAACATCTGATTGTATATTCCTGAGAAACTTCCACACATGTGCACAAGGAAATGAAGGTTGTTCATTGAAGGATTTTTGTGATAGTGGAAAACTGGAAGCCCCCCAATATCTATTAATAGGGGAACAGGTGCCTAAACTGTTGTGTGTTCCTACAGTGGAAATCTGTACAGTAGTTAAAATGAATGAAGTCTAGCTACGTGTGTCAAACACAGTATTGTGTGGAAAAAGCGAGTTGCAGAAGAATAATTAAGTACCATTTATATAAATTTATAAAATCACATAAACCAAAACTGTTCAAATGTACAAAAAGACTAACCGTATAGACAGGGGAAGAACACATATCAACTAAGAACAGCAAATCTGAAGAGGGCAGGGATAGGATCAGAGTCTAACAAGCATATGACTTTAACAGACCTGACACAGATATGGTAAATATTTAGCATCTGTTAAATATTGATGATGAATGCATGGGAATTTGCTATTCTAATTATAGCCCTTTTGCCGCAATGGTCAGAAATATCTGAATGAATATATCTGAAATTTTCCTACATAAAAATGATGTCATTTATATACAAAGCAGCTCAAATTCTTATTAAATGCATAAAATAGTCAAAATATCAACTTTTTATTTTTTGTGGATTTGACATATTTTGGAAAAAACTTGAAATCAATTAACACAGCAAATGAGAGTACGGTTTAAATATTTCAATATGCAATGACTAAAAATAAAGATTAGAGAGAAATATGTAAGCTGCACAAGTCATTTTTTTCCCTAAAGTCTTCTTTTTATCAAGTAGTAGACTTATAGGTAATTAATTCACTGTCTTCCTTAGGTTTTTCGGTATTTTGTAAGTTTAAAAATAAAAGACTAGCAAATGCGACCTTAGACCCTGACACTGCTGATAAATCCATAGAGCTCATGTGATAAGAATAATCCGTTTGACTGTCATGATCACATCCATGGTGCTGTGTTTGGCTGTCGGCCTCCCAAGCACAGCAGATGGCCAGGAAGGCAGGAGAGGGGCCTGGAAATCTGAGCAAAGAACAGAGGGTAGGGGGGCGAGGGGTAAGGGGACTGCCCTCACGTACTGGAAGAAACTTCAAGTAGATGAGGGAAGAAATACGTTTCATGTTGTTTTCAGAGTTCAGAAGTAGGGCTGTTTGTTTAGGTGGATACTCCCAAAATTTGGATTGAAATTTGGTCCTTGAATCAAGAGCTTTCTAACACATGCAGCTGTGTAGTGCTAGTGGAACTGTGCTAGGCCCTCCCCATTTCTCAGTGTTAAGCCTTAGGCGGAACGCCAGCATCCATAACAGTTAGTGTCCTGGTTAAGACCAAGGACTGGAGCCAGGCAGCCTGGCTGGCATGGGGGCCCTGCCACTAGCTGACCGAAGACGGTCCTCGCCCTGCCGGCCTTGTTACTTAAATGTCACAGGAACACTGTGGCCCTCAGGAGCAGTATGAGGCTTGAGTGAGTAAAGGTGAGCAAAGGTTCCTGTTCCTTAGTGAGTGCTAAGTAAGTGTTAAGTGTTGGGACCAAAAAGTGATGGCACCGTTCCCAGGCCCAGGTGACAGAGAAACTGGGCTCTGGGCAGTGATACTCGAAAATGGCTGACTGGATTACTTTACAAATCCTGCAGTTCTTTGAAGGATTACTTTCGGTGATATTAGTCATATGTTTCTTGGAAACTTTAATACAGTTTGTTAACTTAATATGATATAGAAAATATTGATCGTTTTTTCTTTACACTTCCCCAAATTGGTTTCAGGAATTCTAAAATCAGATGTTTAATAGCAAAAATAAAAAAAGATTTTGGGGAATGAGAGAGGACTTTGAGGAAAAATAAAAGTTAAAATCACAGGATTTATAATTTGTAAGTAATAATTATATCAATGTTTCACCGCTATGTTGTACACCTGAAACTAATAGAATACTGAATATCAACTGTAATTGAAAATTAAAAACAAGAAAATAGAAAGAAAAAAATTGGAAGTAATGTTACTAATAATTAATTGTTATTTTAAGCTATTTTAAGTATTTTTAATTAATGATAATTATTTATCAATAGAGACATAGCCAATGAGTTAATTCTTATTATATGTGATATAAAAATGAAAAAGCATGCTTCAGGAGTTGAGCTTTGCTCTTTTGCTGTTTTGAGGTTTTACAGTAGTTCCTTTGTTATTCTTCAGATTCACTTTTTAGCTATCCTGTGGTGGTGTCTGCTTTTTCTTTTTATGTGATTTTTGCACAGTGCTCCTTGAAATACAGCATTTATGGAATCCCGTAAGCCTTTGATTTACAGTGAACGCATATAGAATACATTTCTTGCCCAAAGTTGTATGACTGCGTCTTTTTTGATGGAGTTGAGCACAGGGTACGTGCTTTATCTCCCTTTGTTGCTCACTCATTGCTTAAGGTAGGAGGCATCGGATTTGGAATTAATGGTCAGTCACTTGGCCCTGCTCCGCATTACTCAGTAAACTGCAGCCTCCATGGATGCTGGTTCCTCCCTAAATTCTTGGCTTCTTATCTCCGTGTGTCTGTCTTTGTGCTTTGGGTGTACAAAGTGTCTTTGAACCCCTGTATGAAGTCAAGTCACCATTAATGATTAACATCTTCTGCCAGGAGTCTGGACTGGCCATTACGAGAACGGCCTGTGCCAAGCAATTAAACAAATATTACTGCTTAGTAATCTCAGTAACCAAAAGAATTTTGTGTGTATGTGCTTCATAATTTCAAAGTATTCAAAGGGGTTGCTTTTGAATGTTGTAAAATTCATTCAGAAGGAAGAGTGCTTTGGCTGCTTTCTTTTTTTCTCCTGTGAAGTCTTAAGCAAGTGTTTGTTTGTTTGTTTGTTTTTATTCATGAAATCATTGCAAGGAGATTCACATTTTAGCCTGGGACCTGGAATAAAAATGGTTTCTTTTTCAATTAATGTAGCAGTAACACACAAAAAGCCTGATTGAAGTTGCTGTCCTTATCTCTTCCTCATGCCATTTCATTTCACAATAACTAATTGGATTGATACCAACACCACTGAAAAGTAATATCTTAACAAAAGGGCAGACAGTAATGAGTTCGAAATTGGAAGTTGATGGGAAATTATCCTCTGTCCCCAAATACACTACAGTAATCTCTCCAATTTGGACAAACTGGTTGGAGAAAGCCAGCAGTTAAATAATGGATTCCAGAATTTCTTTTTTAAATATGTAACATTTTCTTTTTTTCTTTTCAAGCAATGTATAGTAATTTATATCTGGTACAATGTAATGAAGAAATACCAGTCTGCTCTGTAAGTAAGAATCAGCTGGTACACAAAAGCGATTTGAATATCAGTTGGTCTTAAGTAAATTATTTCTCCTGCAATTCTATTTATGAAGTTTGTTTATAAAAATAAATTTAAAGAATGTTTCAAAGGTGAATTTCAGTTCACTTTGGTAGAATTACCCTATGTTCAGAATTAGTTTGATCTGAATAAATATATATTTTTTGTTTTTAGAGCTCCCCAGTCTTTTCTTGATAGTATCATATTTATTTGTGGAAGGGTGGTCTTCTGTGTTCATTTTCCTTTATGATAACTGTACTGGCAGCCTCCAGTTAGTCTTTGAGCCGGTCTATAAAAGTGCAAGTGCTTGGTGGGACTCAGGTGGCACTTTAGTCCCAGGTTCAACTCTGGTTTATTCCACAAGCCTCCATCTTAGTTTCTTCATACATCATCTGTTTGAGGGGGGCCGGTGAGAGGTGTGCCTGACTGTATGAAGTATGCCATGTTTGCGCAGCACTCATGCCTCAGAGCCAAAATTCCACCTGAGAAGGCGGAGTTTCTAAAAGGTGTTTGGTGTTAGGCTACCTTAGATTAAGTCTGTCTGGAGCAGTGTCAATCCATGTTTGCAGATGCCTTGATTTCTGGGTGAGGGCTCCGTTTAGGAGCTGGGAACTAGAAGGGGAAGCAGTTCAGGACTGACAGGAATATTTATGTGTCTGATAAAGAACAAAACACTTTGCAGAAATGAAAGAACAGAGCTGTGATTTTAAAAACTCGTAGAGTTCTCAGTTTGAGTTAATTTTGAATTATTCAAAAAATTGAATTTTTTTCTTATAGGGATAAAAGTATTCTTCAGTTCACAGATTTTCTATTTCTCAGAAGTTCAATAATTCTCAAACAAAACCGAGAGGAATTTAGACTTTAATCAGAAAGTATCATGACGGGAGACTTTTTAAAGTTAATTCATGTTATCTGTGAATAAAGTGATACTTTCCACCCATCCATGGGATCCTGAGCTTTTTGTAACTGATTTATTTTCCATCAACTTATAATTTTAGAGGTGTCTCATTTTCATTTCTGATGGGCCGTCTGTTGACTCCTAACACATTAGCTTTGTTCTTCCCCTTAATCTCACCACCAAGATGTTTTGATCTCTAAGCAAACTTTTAAATACCCTAAGAAGTCCCTAAGCAAAGAAACCTGAACTGCAGTCTTTTGTAACTAGGATAATTATCCCTTAATTAGCCAAGTTCTAATGTGTGGCTTTATTCCAAAATGGATCATTCGCATCTCACTTGGTTGCTATGTGTTCATGTACAGTTCATGTGTCAGGTGATGATAAAGGCAAGAGGAAACGAGAGAGACATGCTGAAATCGAGGTGAAAATTTCCCGATGCCTCTGTTAGGGTCATAAACCCCAGAGTCAGGTGAGGTGTGTGCACGGGCTTGGGTTTCAGCCCAAGCTGGTGGTGTGCCCAGAAGGGCTGTGACAGTCTGCATGCGGACAGTGCTGTGCTGTGAGCCCCGGGTGACCAGGCGGTGGGGCTGAAGAAGAGGGAGGGCTTCTTGCTGGTGACACCTCTGGCCCTGTGTCTGTCCCAGGAGCTGCGGTCCCGGGAGGAGGAGCTGACGCGGGCCGCCCTGCAGCAGAAGTCCCAGGAGGCGCTGCTCCGGCGGCGTGAGCAGCAGCTGGCCGAGCGGGAGATCGACGTGCTGGAGCGGGAGCTCAACATCCTGATATTCCAGCTAAACCAGGAGAAGCCCAACGTCAAGAGGAGGAAGGGGAAGTTCAGGAGGAGCCGTTTAAAGCTCAGAGACGGACACCGAATCAGTTTACCCTCAGGTATGACTCTATCTTCCTGTTGCCGAAGGTACTTGTCTGTCACCTATAATCAGCTGCTTTGTGTCGTCAGAGGTGGGGAGGTATGGGGGACAAGATGCTCACACGTTAAACCAGTAAGTATCTCGGGTGGCTTACTGCAGTTCCCGGTCGTGATGTCCCAACCTAATGCGTCTCCGTGTAGGAAGCTGCATCAGGCGGGCATTGCAGTGCATGGCAGGCTGAGGACCCAACTCTCAGCGCACTTTCTCAGCTTTGAAATCGAAGCAGCATTCCATTTTAGCTGATTGCCCTGAACCGGCATTACATGGCACTGTGAAAGTCCAGAACAGCAAACCACTGCTATTTCATCAAATGTATTGCTTCCACAAGGACCTGGTAACTGAGTTAATTTGGGACATTGAAGATGCTGTTTGCACCTTCAACACAATACAGAGGGTGCCAAAAAAATGTATGTGCATTTTAAGAAAGGAAAACTGTATTAAAATTGTAATACTCAATATACACCGATAACAAAAGATGAATACAAGTCACGTTTGACTTCTACAATCACAAGAGGGGCTCAAAGTGGTTCCCATCAGCGTCCAGACACTTCTGATTATGGCGAACTACTGCTTGAGCAACGTTGACCAAAGTGTCCACTTGTGTACATTTGTTTGGCGCCCCCGTATATCATTACTTCAGTTTCTTTCATCTGTGGATTGAAAATCCTTCAGGTATAAAAATAAGCCAGTACATCTAGGGAAGCTTTTAAAAATATTTTTTAAAACATTGTGATGATAACATAAAAGGATTACATGTGTTAGGAGAAAATACGCAGAATGGAAAATAGCAAACATATATTAATTCATCAAATTAAGTTCTTTACTGTGTTTTATATTTAAGAAAAAACCAAATGCCCCCTGTATTTTGTAATTCTTTCTAATACTGGGGAAGAATGGTGACGGAACAAGAGCTGACTACACTTTTATAAAATGTGCATTAAATATCTATATATCTGTATCTACCTCTATTTTTCTATAATGTATTATCTATTAGAGTACTTTGGGATTCTAGTGTTTTCCTAAGATGTCTGCTAATGGCATGGAAATTTAAATAATGCTATCGACAGTTTTGTTTTATATGAAGTATGAATACATTCTCCTGTAAAAATACTTATTACAGAATACTGGATTCCTTGCAATTTACTGCGACTTTTTAGATTCGTGCAGAAGCCCTCACAAGATCAGAAAAGTGCTGGTACAGGGTAGTCATGCGTACATTGTACACATTATTGATTATTTGGTTTGACGAGGTGAGAATAGGCTATGGGTTCATATTTATCTTACTTCAACCTCTGGGAAAAAGAAAAAAGTACTTTCCCAGGTTCTCTTCTGATGTTTGCTTTTAGCCAAATTGTAACTTTGAGGACCACTGGCTGGACTGTCTTGTAGGGCAGACATAATTTTAAATCATCTATTTTATTTATGATGAGGCTTCTCCTTTCAGGTATGGATGATAGAAAAATTTAGAGGGGCACTAGATGTGAGCTTTCCTCTCTAGTTCTTAACTATGTTAGCTTTCTTCTGTCTGTGTTGGGACTAAGTTATCGTCAGTAATATTCATTGATTCACTTGGGAAACTTTGGGGGTGTGGCTAATGAGAAACTGATGGAAAATAAACTTGGGAGAAAACATTAAATCACTCCAATGATTCTTAATCTCAGGATCGCTGAGGGCAAACTTTCAATCTGGTTTTTCTTCTCAAATGTTGCTTGGCTAATACCTTGCATTTATTCAAAGCAGACTGAATATATTTGACTAGTTTTGCTAGATTTATGTCATTTTGGATTATACTATTTGGCTTTTCTCTTTCTGAGAATACAGGGGACATTTTAGTTACACATTTATGTTGTGGCACTTAATAAAAGATTATAGTTAAAATATAACCAAAAAATACATAATGCTTTCATAGTGTATGAAAGCATTTCATTTATAAAGCACTTCATCTAAAATAGACTTTCACATCTATGCATAAGAATATTTCTTTCTTTTACCACCTCCCTACCCCCACACCAGTCAGGCATCTTGTTCTGCTGAACTGTTTTCTTGCTGCTGTTCTTTACTTAAGCAGCTCTGCCTGGCCACATATTTCCTAATTTCTTACTTGGTAAATGGCAGAAGTCCCCCATCTGGTACTTCATTGCCATTTGCTTTATCTTCCGACCGCCCTCCGCCCTACCATGTACTTGTATTTCTCAGCAATTAACTTGAAGCATCAGTTTGAACCTGTTGCAAAACCTTGTACAATTTTCTGGTTCAACAAACACCTGAGGGTCTACCATGAACAAGTACTAGGGGGTGAAATGAAGCTGGTTCTGCCCTCATGTTACTGATAATCAGAGAAGACAGCCACTCCGCAAAGGTTCCCAGGCCCTTTGATGTGCCAGGTGCTGAGCCGGGTGGGCCTGGAACGGGATGGAGGTGAGGTGAGGTGTACTGGCCCTGCCCATACAGAGCTGACCCTGTATTAGGGGAGGGCAAGCCTTCTGCTAATAACTGAACATCCTTATTTTCGGGCCATAATTATTAACTACTGTGAGGGAGCAGTCACATGACAGTGATTAGCAGAGATGTCAGCTGGCCTAAGGAGATCTTAGAAGGCTTCTAAAGAAGTCACATTTAAACTGAGACTTAAAGTAGAAATGTACCAAATGCAGGGGGTGGAGGGGTGGGGCGGGAAGAGGACAGGCGGAGAGCACATGCAAGGAAGGCTTGATTTCTTCCAGGAACTGAGAAAAGACCAGTGGGATCTGACCAGGGATTGGCACACTAGGCCCCGTGGGCCACATCCAGCCTGGTTTGTACAGCCCACGAGCTAAGAATTGTTTATACACTTTTAAATACTTGAAAAGAATATTTCCTGACACACGAACATTGTATGAAATTTAAATTGCAGTGTCCCAAGTTGTATTAGAATGCACTCATTTCTGTGCTGTGATGACTGCTTTTTACTACCTCTGCACATTTGAGCCGCTGTGACAGAGACCACATGGCCCACAAACCCTAAAACATTTGCCGGTGGCACTTACAGAAAAACGTGTGCTGCCCCAGGGTGACCAGGGTGAGCTGGAGCGACTCAGATTCGCCAGGGCATATAGAGTATGTTACATTTTGATCTGTAACTTTAGAATCATGAGAAGCCTCTGGAGGATGTGAAGTGGGGGAGTGACATGGTCAGGCAGGTGTTTTTAAAACTACACCTAGCTGCTGCGAGGCAGACCAGAGGGGCCCAACGTAGATGCAGGAAGATGGATGGATCAAGGAACTGTAGCAGCCTCGGCCTGAAAGGAGGGTGGCAGTGGAGACGGAGGGAACAGAAACAATCAGACATGTATTGAGTATTTGTTAGGTCCTGAATCCTGTGCTAAGTATTTCTTATACTTCTTTGTATTTAAGTTCTCAGAGATGTCCTATAAAGTAGGAATAATTTTATTTACACTCTTGTAAGTGAAGATACTGAGACTTAAAGAGGATAATTTGCTTTCCCCAAATCCATATGGCTAGTAAATGGGAGTTTAAATCCAAGTTTGCTAACTCCAGAACCTAGAATATAAACTTCTCAACTATAACTATGAGAAAAATAGATACCACGGAATTTACAAGACGCTTTGTGTATGATTGGCTATGGAGTGCCCAGGAGAAGACAATATCAAGAAAACTTTTCATATTTCTAGCATGAATAACTGGATTGATGTCTTGCCTACAAAACTCCAACTCCTTCTCATTTCAAATACCAGGTGGTTCATTAAAGTTCTTTAAAGTAGCACTTTGAAAAAAGGAAATTTTAGCTGTCTCGCAAATATGAACATGTGTCCAAGATTTTATTTGACTCATTAATTAATAAGGGAACCAATTAAAATTGGTTCAGATGAGAGTTTGAGGCGCTAAGTATTTATGGGCCACTTAATTAAAGAATATTAGGATTAGCTCATTAGGTTAAACACCAACCTGATGACTGTCCAATGTGGCAATAGACTATAACCTTTGGGATTGTCTTTTTCGCCAGACAGAAATTATTTGCATTATTACCAGACAAAATCTACAAGTTAACCTCTGCCCCTACTGGGTTGTAAAAATAACCCCATCAATAGGCAATCAATCAAAGGTTAATTAAGCTCAGCACTGCACCAAAAGAACACCTAGTAATTCTTTACCTGTGTCAGTTTTCGGTATTTTCTTTTGACAGTTGACTAAGTTTTCTTAGATACTCTGCTCTCCCTTCTGGTAATATTACTCTTTCTTTCATATATTCCTGTAGTTCTTAGAGAATCTCTGTCATGACAACTACCCTACCTTACAGTTCGGTGATAGTAACTATCATTTCTAGAGTGCCTTGACTACGAAGTGCTTTTAACTGTAGGAGAGCAAAAAGTTCTCCTTGATCCACTTAGGGTCCCTGGAAGGGTCTGAAAATTAAACTGACAAAGGGAAAAGCACAAAAATGTATTTAATGTAAGTTTTACATGACACGGGAGCCTTTGTAAGGAAATGAAAATCTTTTTTTATTTATTTAAATTAAAGTTTATTGGGGTGACAATTGTTAGTAAAGTTACATAGATTTCAAGTGTACAATTCTGTAATACATCATCTATAAATCACATTGTGTGTTCACCACCCAGAGTCAGTTCTCCTTCCATCACCATATAATTGATCCCCCTTACCCTCATCTCCCACCCTCCACCCCCCTTACCCTCTGGTAACCACTAAACTATTGTCTGTGTCTATGAGTTTTTGTTTCTCATTTGTTTGTCTTGTTCTTTTGTTGTTTTTGGTTTATATACCACATATCAGTGAAATCATATGGTTCTCTGCTTTTTCTGTCTGACTTATTTCGCTTAGCAAGGAAATGAAAATCTACAGAAACAGAGAGACTTGGATTTTTATGCTAGGTTTGGTAAAACGTGGGCAGTCATGTAGAAATATGACGTGTCCTGTACCCCATCATAACCTACATTTTCTGTTTCAATCACCACAGCAACCCTGAGTATTGTTGTCCCCACTATGACACTTGGGACAGGGTCAGAGAGGTGCCTTCCTGGTTTGAGGTTCATAGTTTGTTAGTGACAAACCAGGACTCATCTAAATCCAGTCTTCTAATTCAATTTTGTTTTTAACAATGTCAGATTGAATGATGTAATTCCTTCTTCCTGGATCTAAAGATTGTAGAATCTAAAGTACTCAGTGGTATTTCTCTCTCTCTCTCTCTCTCTCTCTCTCTCTCTCTCTCTCTCTCTCTCTCTCTCTCTCTCTACCTCTACCTAACGTACTGCCTCTGAATTATTATTTATTGATTTGAACCCTGAATAGAAGATAAGTAAAAAACAGACGCTGAGATATGTATGCTTCATTCTTACTGTCTGGCAAATTTTGCTTTTATTGCTATGTGCTAAAGACATGGCTGTGAAAATAACTTAAAACCGTGAAATCCCAATTCCTCCTTTTTTTTCACATCTAACAGATTTCCAGCACAAAATAACCGTGCAGGCCTCTCCCAACTTGGACAAACGGAGGAGTCTGAACAGCAGCAGTTCCAGCCCACCCAGCAGCCCCACTGTGATCCCTCGGCTGCGAGCCATCCAGCGTAAGCTCTCTCCCAGCTCAGCCTTCTGGGCTGTTTCTGTCATTAATTAACTAGGATTCAACTTAAGCAGACAGGCTTTTGTAGCTGGTTGTAACTAAGCATATGACATTTCTGTAATAGCTGTCACAACTATTTGGAAAACAAAATTTCATCTTACATTCCTTAACCTAATTTTCTTACATTCACAATATTTTTATATTCTATACAATTTGTGATGTGAGCAGGCCACAGAGTAGGAAGGACCATACCTTGAGACAACGGGTTAAACACTTGGATACAAAATTAGCATAACCTAATTCTATCTGTAGCATATTTATGGATATTCTGAAAAATGAAATCAGGAATTCAAGGCGACTTCCATTGCTTTCCTTGTTTTGTAAAGAAAAACGTATTTTGCTTTTTGAGATTTAACTTGAACTTGCTCTCTTAGTGACCAACCTAGTACTTCAAAATACGCTGTAGTATTTTTTTAGAAAGAGCATTCTGCCTTTATGGAAAAAATACGTGAAGTTAATTTTCCTGTCACCTTTGCACTGGGAGAGTTTCAGATAGACCCTGAATCAGAGTTTAGTGGGATGAAATAAAATGAGTGATTATTTTCAGAAGTGAGTTCAAAAACCCTCACAAGTAAAATTATAAAAAAAACAAAAACAAACAAACAAAAAAAACCTCACAAGTAGGCTAAGCAAGAGTGTGTCTAATACGTATGTGACTAATCTGGCATTTAGCCTAAATTCCTGTATCAATTCATTTACATCCTCTCCCTTCTCCACCATATTTAATTCTCCACTGCTTACAATCTTTATTTGGAGAAAAAAAATTCCAAAAGAATATTTTCTCTAATCAGGCCTGCAATCGTGTGTGTGTGTGTGTGTGTGTGTGTGTGTGTGTGTGTGTGTTCCCCCGTTGGGTAATGAAAACCTTGGCACCAGCAGTTTTTTTCTTTTTCTTTTTTTTTTTTTTTTTAAGCTTCAGGACACCAGTCTCTTCACAGTTAAAGGAAAATAATCTAAATAAATGTATAATAATCTAAATACATGCATAATCTTAGAACTTAAAGTACCATCGTTTTGTTATAACTAATTTGTCTTTCTGAGAAAGTGCTTTCCATAGAAGCCATACTTTGCATCTTGCCTTTGCCCAGGTGGACGAAGGGCTTAATTAAATTAGGAACCAGAGGGCATGGGGCTTATCTCTCAGCGCTGGTGAAGGGACAAAGGAGCAAGAAGTCACCACGCCTCTGGTTCTGCCCAGCTGGTTCTCTGCCCTCTTCCCTGTTGTCTGCACATGCTTTTCTTTTCTTTGTACTTTAGGACTTCATTACTTTCTTTGAGCAGTTTTAGGTTCCTAGCAAATTTGAGTAGAAAAGAACAAAGATTTCCCATAACTGCACCCCCATCCGCTCCGCCACTATCAACACCCAGTGACTCGGTGGTAACGTTGGTTACAATCAGTGAACCTTTGTTGACATGCCATTATCACCCGGAGTCCACAGCTTACACCGGGGTTCGCTCTTGGTGCTGTACATTCTGTGGGTTTGGACAAATGTGTAATGACGTGTATCGGACATTATACAGTCATGTGCTGCTTAACCAGGGGCACACGTTTTGAGAAATGCATCTTTAGGCAACTTCATCCTTGTGCGATTACAGAGTGCACGGACACACACCTAGAGGTCCAGCCTCCTACAGTAACTGTACGTGCTGTGCTTTTGTGCGACTGGCAGCACAGTAGGTTTGTTTACACCAGCATCACCACAAACACGTGAGGAATACGTGTGCTGACACATGATGATGGTTACATCACTGGGCAATAGGAAATTTCCGTCTCCATTATAATCTCCAGGACTCTCGTGTTATATGTGGGTCCGTCGTTGACTGAAATGCCATTATGTGGACACGACCGTAATAGCATATGGAGTATTTTCACTGTCCTATCAGCCCCTGTGCTCTACCTGTTCATCCCACCAGCCCAAGCTCCTAGCAACTGCTGATCCTTTTACTGTGTCCACAGTTTTACCTTTTCCAGAATGTCGTATAGTTGGAATCCCACAGTATGTGGCCTTTCCAGATTGGCTGCTTTCACTTAGTAACATGCATTTAAGATTCCTCCCTGTCTTTTCATGGCTTGGTAGCTAATTTCCTTTTAGCACTGAATAATGTTCCGTTGTCTGGATGGACCATAGTTTGTTTATCCGTCACGCAATGAAGGATGTCTTGGTTGCTTCCAAGTTTTAGTTTTGGCAACTGTGAATAAAGCTGCTGTAAACATCCGTGTGCAGATTTTTGTGTGGACATACATTTTCGGTTCCTTTGGATAAATACCAAGGCGGGTGGCTGCTGGATCGTATGGTTAAGAGCGTATTTAGTTTTGTAAAAACCACCACTGTCTTCCATAGTGGCTCTTCCATTTTGCATTCCCACCAACAGTGAAGGAGAGTCCTGTCTTCACAATTCTGTCACTGGAACACTGGTCTCACTCAGATGGGAAACTCACACCAGGACAAGCCTGGCGAGGCCCGTGATTTGTACTGAATTGAATACTTTGGGGATTTCAAATCAATTCTAACATTGTGGGGTTCATCTCAGGGAGCAACCCACTTCTCCCCAAACATCAGGGTCCTCAGCATTCACTCTCTGATGTGACAGGTGGAAACACTGTAATTCAGATATTCCAACAGGACAGCTGTGTGTGTAGGAACTGTCTGTTCACGTTCGTTAGCCTGAGTCTTGGTCCTCTTTCTACCTTGGTCCCCAGGTACTCCCAACAGCTTACTCTCGTCTTCGTGTCTGTGTCACTAGCCTGCGTAGGTGTCCCGTTTTCACAACTCAGTATAGTGTGGCAGCTGAGAGCAGGGTCCCTAGAGCCACACTGCCTGCGCTTCCACCCCACCGCCACTTGCTGTGACTTGGGACAAGCCCCATAACCTCATCACGCCTCAGATTCGATTTCTGCAAACTGGAGATGAGCTCTGCGGGAGCTGTTCTGTATAGGAGCAGAGCAGGGCTGTGAGGACAGGACCCTGTGGACATCACTCATTCACAGGGTCGCTGGGAGTCAGAGCTGGCTCCACAGCACGTAACACACACAAAATGGGCATGATAGCAGGTTACAGGGTCGAGTGGATAAAAACCACTTAGAATGGCACCTGGCATGTGGTCAGAGCTCTGTAAGTGTTGGCAGATGTTATAATCATCATTTTTATTATTATTCTGAAGCTCTTTGTGGACTTATGGCCTCTCACTGTCATCTGCCGTTTGTGGCATTGGCTAGACCCACTGTGCAGATTCTGCCTCTCCCAGGTGGACGAGGGCACACTAACATACACACCTGACTGGGCAAGGGACTTCTTTCACTCTGACCTCTAGCTGTTGTCAGGAACCATTGCCCCTGCACCAAAGTTGGTAAACTTGAGTGAGAAAAACTGATTATGAAGCATTATAAGAAGCAAAATGCAACCTCTGAAACTAAAGGAAAGAGTAATTGTATGTATTGAGAGAGATGGAAATCATGTCCGTGAACTTGAACAGCAAAGAGATTAGCCCAAAGATTGTTTCAAGAATAGGAACATGAAGGGCCTTACAGAGTAAGCTTGACTTTGGATGAAAACATGGATATTTCACCATCATGCAAAGAATCACTGTCTGCTGAAAAGAACAGCTTCTGATATTTGCACAAATTTTTTTCTTACCATTTTTTCTTACTATTACTTCCTGTGGCTTGCTCTAATGATTGGTATTGTTAAGTGATGTCATATTTAGGGCACTCTTCTCTTTGAGAATAAAAAACAGCAGAATTCACTAATCCTCTGGGGATTTCAGGTTTCAGGTACGTCTTATGGTTGATGTCTTAAAACAAGGGGCAAAGCCCACCTCTTCCCTGTTGTCGAATAGAATCAAATGGTGGCAAAGTGAGCCACAGCCTCCTGCTGTGTCAGGAACCTGCTGCCACTGCACCCCCAGGGCCTGTTTCCCAGAGACAGAGTATCATAAGTGATAGTAACCTTGGAGCACTTAGTTTTCCAGAGAGGTCGATACAGGGTGAATGTCAGTAACCCGCCCCCTTTCCAGCCTGTTCTACTCATCAATCTGCGTAACACACAGAAACCTAAAGAGCTCTGCTAACTAAACATGGTGATGAAGAGTAGATGATGGCCTAGGAGAGGTAGACACAGTAAATCATAGGCTCCATAAAGGCAGAGACCTCTGTGACCCAGCCCCTGGCGCGATTACGACCTTTACCATCCACTGAACACTTGCTAAGTGTCGGCACCATTCTAAACTGTTTCCATGTGTGAGTCCATTTAACTCTCAAAACATCTTTATCAAGTAGGTACTATTGTGATTCCCGATGAGGCACAGAGCAGTTAAGAAACTTGACCTAACTCGGCAGCTACAAAGTGAAACTGGATTTGAACAGTCTCCAGAGTGGAGGCTCTTGACCCCTTTCCAGTACAGTAAAAGTTCAATTAACGTTGAAAGCGAAGAGAAAACAGAAGACGAGGAAACAAGCTGAGAGAGTGTTGCTGGCTCTGGGCCAGACGCTGGTACACTATGTAGTTGAGAGAAACCCTCCAACCGAAAGCTTTCCCTGCTCTGCTCTGCAGCTTCCGGGAAACCAAGATGGCTGACCCAGTCCTCTCTAATTCTCCTGTAAGACTCGTAATGAAAGTGCACATATCATTCGAGATTGTCAGACACACACGTGCGCACACATGCATGTACATGCATATAGACCATAAACACGTACATATATACACACATTTTAAAATGTAGAAATCATTGAAATGCAAATCAAATCAAGCATCACTATGCTGCCAGCTTAAAAAATGATATAAAGAAGTTCTATTTCCCTCTTTACATAAGCATTCACCTCCCTTAAAGGTAAACACTGTAATCAAAGTTTGATATCTAGGTTTACTGATTTCTCCTCTGTGTATGTGTGGATATACACATGTATGCATAAACACTTAATTTTCAATGAAAATGGGTTAAATAAAATGTGTATTATACAAACATATTTTTTACATGTACCTCATGTTTTATGGCTGCAGAATGTAGGTATGTCATGATATTTTAATTGTGTTTTTGGAACATCTAATATGTTACAGGATTGTGTTTCTAAGTGTATAGTAATAATAGCAGTTTCATAGTTATTTCCATGTCAGTTGTAAAGCATGTAAAGCTTTCCATGCATGTAAAGCTGGAGGGATAGCATATATGGATCTGCAAGATGTGGACGTGAGACATTAATATAAACCTCCCAGTGAGGTGGGAAAAAGACAAGACATGGGCAAACTGTTAAGTATTTTCAGATTTTCAAGGGTAACTGTAGCCAAAGTGCTGTGATGACTGAGTGAAATTGATTATTAATGAAAAATTGGCTTAAGTTACAATTTTAAAATATACCTTAATATACCTTAGAACTTGAATTTGGTTAAAAAGTTAGGGTACTAAGTTTGTTTTAACTTAAATGTTCAATTTGGCTCTTTTGTTTTCTCCAAATAAAATGAAATCCTAACTGTTGTAAAATGTTAAATAAATAGATAATCAGATCGCTGCAACTAATTTACCTCGAATTTGTGTCTTTTCTTCTAATTTATTCCACTTTTCTTGCTATTTTTATGATTAGAAAAAGAAGTTTGCTATTCGTAGGTGAAAGAAATCATTTCTTCATTGTTTTCTTGTTTTTTCATCATTTACAAGTTTTGAGTAAGATAGTTTCACAACTGATTTGATTGATTTAAGTTTAAATTTTTTTTTCTAGTTAAGTTTCTTGTTGGTGATTTGTCTTCTGTTATTATTTTTTAATTTATTGGGGTGACAATTGTTAGTGAAATTACATAGATTTCAGGTGTACAATTCTGTATCACATCATCTATAAATCCCACTGTGTGCTCACCACCCAGAGTCAGTTCTCCTTCCATCACCATATATTTGATCCCCTTTACCCTCATCTCCCTCCCCCCTTGGTTAATGAGTAATGCTTTCTGTTTAGTGACTTCAGATGAAAGCAATAAAACTTGGGGAAGGAACACGGTCTGTCGCCCAGAAGAATTTGAAGATGTAAAAAGGAATTTCAAGAAAAAGGGTTGTACCTGGGGACCAAATTCAATTCACATGAAGGAAAGAACTGATTGCAAAGAAAGGTACGTGTGTGACATCTGGTGGTTCCACTATGTACTGTGACAAATAGCAGTGCCTTCCAAAATATCACATTGGCCAGATTTAAGTTCTAAAAAGAAATCAGAATACTACAAAGCTACCTGAATATTAATTTAATTTCTAAGATGAGTCTATCATACTAAATCAATTATTATTTAGTTAAGCAACTAAAAAATTCTCTGGTATATTTTGTCTCGTTTTAAGGTTTTATTTGTGCTTTATTAGCTCTTCAAAACCTAATTTGTCACGTGGTTCTACTATATTAAAATAAACATCTTTCTCTTGTAGAATAAGACCCCTCTCAGATGGCAACAGTCCTTGGTCAAGTCTCTTAATAAAAAACCAGAAAACCATGCCGTTGGCATCACTATTTGTGGACCAGCCAGGTATGTGCTTCAGGAAACAGAATCTGTTTGAGTTAGACTTAGCTTCCGAGTGTTCTAGAAGCTTTGCCTCAATAGTCATCCCAGTAGCAGTGTTGTTTATACCTTTACTTCAGTTCAGAGTTAGTTCCTGTCATGTAAGTCTTCATGGCTGACGGTAATTGGGCTCCACGTTGTTTGCTGGGAATTTGTCACTCCTGACCTTTACCAGAAAAATTAGTGTTATAATTAGACAGAGCCAATTTAATTTAGTAAAAGAGACAGTAAATATGAAAATGCAGACACGCTGAAATTCCTCTAGATTAAGCGTGAGGTCTTCTGGCTGTATGGCTACCTCCTGACGTGATGAAATTTTGTCAAGCTGGTTAGTTATGGAAAACTACTGCTTGGAGAGTGTTATTAGGTTGGCGCAAAAGCAATTGCAGTTTTTGCAATTATTTTTAACCTTTTAAACCACAATTACTTTTGCGCCAACCTAATACATTGGAATCGCTATTTAAATGAATCACAATTATTTTCAGTATTCAGCCTTCCTATTCAATATTCACATATTAAAAGGTTGAAGAGGTATGGAAGGTGTTGAAAACCTTCAAGAATTGTTATCACCAAGGAAGAGAAAATCAGTCTATATACTTGACAATCTGAGGCACTTTATCACTCACTACGCACATTCAGTATTTTTCTGTTATTGTCATGAGGACATGTTTTCAGTGTAAATATGCCCTTAACTACATTTAGGAATACACAAGACAGGTACTGTGTCAGAATTCCTGGGTAAATCATCTCTCTTGTCAGATTTATGATTGTACTCTGACTCCTTGTGTAGGCAAGTTTCTACGATTTATTGTCAAACACTTTGAGGACTAATGAAGAACAATTAAAACTAATAAACCTGTTATTTCTATGGTACATATTTCGTTATTTATAACTGTTTGTCCCGATAGAGGGATTAATCAGACAAGTTTTCCTGCTTTCTCTCCTTTAATCCTTTTTAACTTTCTTAGAGTATTTTTATCCTATTAAAAGAACAGGTACAGGAAATAAAAGGATATTATTTCGCTGACTCAGCTCGGTCTCCATCAAGTTCACTCTGCCGTTCATTTGAAGGGTTGATGAGCGAAAGGTTTATACTTGTCTGTCCTGCCTCAAGGCCCCCTCCCCACCTGTCTTCTAAGCATCTGTGTCTCAGCTCGAGCCATTCCTGAAAACCTTGCCTGACGCCTTCCTGAAATAGCCCCATCGCGCTGACTCATTACCCATTTTTATTTATTCATAGCTCTTATCTGAAATTCATTTGTGTCTGCATTGACACCCGTACCTGTACGGTATGTGCTCTCTGTCACCCCCAAACTAGAAAGCCACCTCCATAAAGGCAGGGATTTTATCTGCTGTGCTGGCCACTCTGCTGCCAGTGCCTGGGACACAGCAGCATTCAGAGTTGGCCTAAGTCAGTCCTAAAAGGACTGTCCGACCTTATAGAGACATTGGTTATATTTACCTTGGTTTGGGAGCTGCTAACGCTTGTCCTGGGCCATGAAAAGGGCTGGGAAAGATGCTGATGGATCGGTGTATGTCGTGAGGAGGGAAGTGTATGCTTACTACATGGAAGCACACATTAGGAAACGCTCAATAGGCTCAGAAGTCTGTGGACGTCATCGGGCCATAGCATCTTCCCTCTTCTGTTTGTAAGTGATGGACTGATTATGTGTTAGTTGTTCCATATACTGTGCATCAAATTCACCAAAGTGCATTTTGTGCCTATTTGATGAAGGCACTACTCAGGGAAGAGCCCTCAGCAGATAAAAAGCCAAGCACGTGGTAGTCTGAAAGAGTCTTGTGAGGGCAAAGGGCGCTGGGTGAGCAGTGTTACAGAGTGGAAGGAGGACAGATGAAGAAAGAGTGGGGCAGGCTGAGGAACAGACAGCCATGGGAAGAGCATGTGCTTATGGGGGAAAGCTGGCATCCGGCTTTCTTGATGACAGAGCTTGTTTCAGCCATAGTGGGGGATGTAACAGCAGAAAAATAATTGGAGGCGCTGTTTTGGATTGCTTTGAACACCCAATCAAGGAGTTGGCTGTTCCCGTCACTCACTGCTGGCACCTAACTGATAAGAATTACCGCCTCCTCTTCAGCTAGTAGGATCCGTTACCCTTTGGGACTCGAACCCCTCTGGAGAACCTTCCTCCATTGCAGTGGCTCCCAAACTTCAGCAAAGGCCGTGAAAACACAGATCGCTGGGCTGTAGCCCTAGACTTTGTGACTCCGTATCTGGAGGGGGCTGGGAATTCATGCTTCTAGAAGTTTCCTGGTGATGCCGGTACAGCTGGCTGGGGAACACACTTTGAGAACCACTGATCTGATGCATGATGGTTCTTTCACACACAGGCCAGCTACAGGAAACGGGGCCTGACACGTTTCTTTAGCTGAGGCAAAGGCACATTTTGCCTGATAAACCACAGGGCTTCTGGCTCTGTGTGCGCATTTCTGTATCTTGATGACTTCGTTTCTGCAATCATTTTATTTTCCATGCTTGTGAAGAGCGATTTCCTGAAGGACCGAAAACAGCAGGTGGTCTGCTTGCCGGCTCCTCTGCAGGGACCTTGAATACCTGTCCCTTCCTTAGGATCCGCCTGGACCAACTGTTAGAATATTTATTTGTTAGATTCTAGCTTTATTTTCCAGTACAGTTTAAATGATTTTTACTGTGAAATGCTACTACCATGTGTCTATTTTTACCTTTATTTAGATACTTGTGAAGAAACAAAGCTCTGCACTGACGGAGTAGAACACAGAAAACCAAAGCAAATGAAATTGCCCAGTCCAGCCTACGTGGACCTACCTCTGTGGAAAGATGGCCAGAGGGAGAACCCAGTGGACAGCGAGAGCTGGGAGGAGGGAGCCTCTGGGAGCCCGGCCGCTGGCACGCCTCAGGTGACCCCTACGAATACTCTGAGCAGGTCACCCCCCAAAAAGAGGACGGAGTCTGCTTTGTATGGCTGCACCGTGCTGCTGGCGTCGGTGGCTCTGGGGCTGGACATCAGAGAGCTTCACAGGCCACAGGCTGCTGAAGAGCCATTGCCCAAGGAAGAAAGGAAGAGACGCGAGAGAATCTTCCAGCGGGCTCCGAGGTCCCGCGGTGGTGCCAGTGTCTCCAGTAGGCCGCCATCCACGGGCGAGGGGGCCGGCAGCCCAGCCTCACTACCCCCACCCAGCACCCTGAGCCTTCTGTCTGTGCCTTCTCTCTCCACAAAGTGCCTGCTGCAGACCGACGGTGAAGATTCGTTCGAGGGCAGCACACACATTCCTCCAGAGTTTCGCCCTGCCGTGGGAGGAAGCAGTCGTGAGCCAAGCTCCACGCCAAGACGTGAGGCCGAGGGTGGAGTGTGGAGACACCTGTGTCCGCCCTCCGTAGAGCAGCCCCGTGGGAACATGCCTCCTGGTGCTCCATCAAAGGAAGGAGCAGCACGCCACAGACGGACCATGTCAGACGGGAGTGCTTCTCAGGCTCCACGTAGGTAGTGATCCAGGTAACGGGTCATGGTACAGACACCAGTGCAGACATAAGAATGGAGCCTCCCAGTCTGGATGCCGCACAACTGATGACACTTACACGTTTGTTTTCACTGTTCACATACGTCTTCGAATTTTACCCTGCTCTTTCATTTGGCTTGAGTTTAACTATCATTTGGATTCTGAGAAAAGTATAATTCCATTGCAGTAACTTCAATATGTAACAGCATATTAAAACAGAAAGAGCATGTGGAGAGTAACTGAACTGCCCTACGTCCCGTCCCTCATGGTAGAAAAGATAGGTCGTTTGTCCAAATCAGTCATGAGTGGGAGAGCCAGAACTAACACTGGCCACCTCACCTCCCCCGTCACACCTGACTTCTGTGTCACCCAGCTTTGCGGCTCAGTTTGTGTGCAGATGGATTTTAGCAGGTGTAAGAGTCAAATGGCACACTTGGTGCCCTGGGGGTCAGCTGTTATTTCTTCTGTATGTGAAGATAATTACAACTACTTCATAGATCTGTTGTGAGTATGAAGTGAGATCATGTGTGCAAAAATTTTACATTTTAGATTGTAACATGTTCCACTAGGGTTGTTTATAAAGTATCTAAAAACCAAAACTGGTATCATTCTCTTTATCTTTTCCTCTCCCTCCTTTCTTTAAGTACTATATCTAGGCATGATTTTTTTTCCAGATTGTTCATTGCCTTTAGATAAATTGGTTTATTGCCCTTTTGTAATACAGTGAAGTATTTGTGATTTATAATTGCACAAGGAGAAATCCTACCACAATAACCCCATAAGAAACCTTTTTTTCCCTCCTAATTATAAGCCAATAATTATTTGCTAGAGTTGTAATAAGTCAGTTGGAAAAGAGAAAGTGTAACATGTAAACACCTGACCGCTCTCCATTTTCATTAGTTTTTTGAAATATAATCTGAGAGTGAAGTTTAACCATATTAACCATCATTTTTAAAAGTCCAAACTTCACTCTTATCTAATCCATTTTGAAATCTACCCTGTTCATAAAACAATTCTAATGATCACCGACTAGTCCAAGCGCTTGGTTGGAGACTTAGTCCATTTCCAGACACAGTTTCCATAGTTCAAAGCATTTTTTTCCAGCCTTGCAGGACTTTTTCATAAGAAATCAAGCAAGCATTATGTCCAAACAGTTTTAAAATGTTTGTGTTCAAGGCTATTTTTTTCTTACCCACTTGAATCGCCATTGCACTTATTTTCCCCGACACGCCTTGTTTTAGAAGTCAGGGTCGTGTAATCACACACTGTTTTTGCTCTCTCACAGCTGCTGCGACTCTCATCTCAGATGCAGGCGTCCCCACACTGCCACCTGAGTGGGTTTTGGGGACGCCCCCCTCCTCATCCGGCCCTCACAGTAACCTGCCACGAGAGACCCTGCCTGGAAAACAAAGAGCAATCACTACTGTGCCACTGCCTCACCCTCCGTCCCTGAGACACCCCGCGGATGCCCTGCCAGTCTCCCAGGGAGCGGAACCTCAGCCCGCACAGGCCAACCCCGTGGGGGCTGGTCCCGGCCCAAGCCCCAACCGCTGCCAGGGGGCCAGGGGCAGAACTGCCTCGCACGTGCCTTCCTTACTGGACGCTGACGTGGAGGGTCAGAGTCGGGACTGCACGCTGCCTCTGTGCAGGATAAAGAGCAGAAGCGGCCGGCCGTCCATATACGAACTGGAGAAGGAGTTTCTGTCTTAAGTGCCTTATGCTGTCCCAGCATTTCTTTTAAGGTGAACAAATTAAAACAATGTGTCTACCTTTGAACTGCTTCATGCTGCTGTGTTTTCAAAGCGGTGGCCATGTTCCTAACATGGTAATGGGTGTGTAACTTCCCCCAACATGGATGGGGTCACTGTAAACTGTCTGCATGTACTTTTTCCACTGGATTCCTACCTAGTAACTTGCAATACACACAGGTGTAAAACCAGAAATGTGCAGCCACGTAAAACTATGCTGGTAGGATTACCTTAAGCACAGTTTTCATGCTCTGCTCTCACTTAGATCCTGGTCTGCCAGTACACAGAAATGCAGTGAAGTACACTGTTTTGTTTCCTTCCTTCTTTCGTTTTCTTTCCCTTTTCCTTTCCTCTCATCTCTCTTTTCTTCTTCCTTTCTCTCTCTCTCTTTCTCTCTCCCCCTTCTTCCCTCCCTCCGTCCCTCCCACCTTTTGTGCAACAAAAAGTCAAAAATAATGTGATATTAGTAAAGGTATCTATTTTTTTTAATTGAGGTCTAAAATAGATGCCAAGACCTATTTCAACTACCTAAACTCAGTACCAGGTTTAAAATATATAAATAGGCCCAATTCTCACCTAAATTATGCACTATTTCTCTCTTTGAGCAATTCTACTGAATGTAACTTGTAAAAGTTTTACTGAATGTAACTTTAAAAATGTTACCATTAGAAGACCAAAATAGATTTTTTTAAAGATCCGCACGGATCATGTATACCTGAGAGTCTCATGCATAGGCTCTTCCTACTGTAAAAGGTTCTTCCTTCTTCAGGAGCCATTTATTTGGTCTCCAGAGCATAGGCTCTTCCTACTGTAAAAGGTTCTTCCTTCTTCAGGAGCCATTTATTTGGTCTCCAGAAGGGTAAAGTGTTTTCATTTTGTAGTAGAATTTTAAAAATTTTTAAATGACACAGATATTATGTATTATAAACACATCATTTAAGTTTGATATTCTCTATTTAAATGCATAATTAATAATCCCAAATACAATTGGAGAGAAACACTGCCAAGTCAAGAAATAGCAATGCTGTTAGAATTTAAGTATTTTGTAGTTATTTCACATTTCATTTAATTGTGAACAAATGTTAGACATTTGTTGAGATAAGCTGATATGGTGGAAAGGACAAATATATTACAGATTATTTTCACATATGGGTTTATAACATGGACCTTTGGATGAGGATTTTAAATGATTTAAAATTATAAAGGAATGACTTATGAATCATACGTAGATGATACGAAGAGACTACTGAGTTATGAAACAGAAGTGGTTATCCAGGAGCTTGGTAAATTTGCCTGGGTTTCTTTTGCTAAATCTATTTTGCTCCCCTGCTGTAACTAGAATATGGTTATTCATATGACAGACAATAAATGTCTAAATTTTTCCATATAGTGAAAAAGTAAATCACAAACTTTACTTGATATTTTATTTAAAAATTTACCTTGGTTAAGGTTTACTAACTGAAATGTCAGAAATTTAAATTAAATCAATTACAATAAAATACCTATAGAGAGAAAAAGGGAAGTTTTATTTGGCCATTTTGGAACATCTCAATGACGTAGCAGGTGTGGCCCAGCAGATGACGAGCAGGGCATAAAAGGATTATAGTAACATAAGCACATTTTGCCCTAAAGAAAACAGTCTTGTGTTTAAGATTGCAGCAAAATCTCAGGTACTTATTGCATTTTGTTTTATTATTGTCCATTCTATGATTTGGGTTTATTTTGGGGTGGCTGTTGAATTAGACCATCGTGATCTGGTTTCCTCTAAATTTTACCTCATTTGAAACTATGTTTGGCTGCTTTGTACTGAGTCATTTCCGGGCATGTAAGCTCCAGCCAAAAATAAAGGGAGGGGGTGCCTACAATATACATGAAAGAAGAGGTACGGAAACTGGGTTCTCAGTTTTGCTTCTACCAAACATTGTGTGGGGTGGGGGGCGTGCAGCGTGTCATCTGTCTTGTCCCTCTACTCTACTCCTGCTCCCGTTGAGCTTTATTTTAGTCATTTCTACATTGTAATTAATTTAGAAATGAAGCTATTTAAAAAGATAATTGCAATTTAAGGACTTGCTCTCACATGTTACTGCAGATAGCTATTTTGGGGCGAGATCTATTGTACATGTGCGATTTTCTCTGTGTATACTTAGCAGAATCTGGTTATTTATTTTCGTATAGACTTAATAGCTCACTGAAAGATAAATTAAGCTGATTTCTATTAGTCAACAATTAAGGTGCTCCCACTGCAGAGGTGAGGCTTGGGCCTAATATGCTGTATTATGAAGCCTTGTGAGTGAAAAAGATGTTTACATATTGTCTATTTTTTTAATAAACTTTTTGTTTTATAGCTAGCCCATTTGCCCCGTGGCTTTGATCTACTGATGATTGTGACGACAGTTTGTAATAGTTTATTTTGTATTCAGTTTGTAATGATTTATTTTGTATTCGATTAGGAACAGTATGTTAATAAAGATTACTAATGCTTAATAAGCCAGGTGTTAACTGAAGGCGATTAAACTGAAGACCACTAAATGAGTTATGGAATTAAATATTAGGTTGGTGCAAAAGTAATTGTGGTTTAACAGGTTAAAAATAATTGAAACAACCACAGTTACTTCTGTACAAACCTAATACCTTTTTTAAAGGGATAGTGAAATATGTTATTCAAAGGTTTACGTATGCATTGAGAAGTTGCATTTCCTGGTGAGAATCTGCAAGTCCAGCTTCTCAGAAAGCACGCTTTTGCAGCAAGGGGTTCGTATGAGAACTAACTGTCCGTTGAAGCTACAGGAATGTGACTAATGAGCCACGTTAACTGTTCACATGTGTAAGTCAGAAACCACCAAACAGCTGGTCATTCTTACTAAGCGATAAAAGCCTGGGTGACAAAGCAGATCTTAGCATTTCATGCAGATTCAAGCATCCCCTACCGTGAGAGAGGGAGGGAGATTCAGCCTCTGTTGAGCAGCTCCTAGGTTCCTCTGTAAGAGAACCTCCTGTTCTCTGTAATAACATTTGTGAGGTGAGTAGTACTGTCTGTATTTCATTAGACAGTAAATCAACACTGAGAACTTTGGTAAATTTCCAAAGACCTACCTGTACCTGGTCACTAACATCCTACCTGTTCACCCTTGTAACTATGCACATAGCACAGGAGACGAAGACATCTGAAATCGGAGCTTTGTAAATGAAATGCAAAGAGTTTTTCATTCACCAAAAAGAAGAGATTTTCTTTTAAAGTTAGAATTCTACAAATGTATGAGCACTTACTTAAAAGCAGTGCTAACCATGGTTAATACAGTGGGTTAATATAGTGGTTAATACGTGTAAGGTGAAATAGGAAGTATTAAAACATCTCTAACAGATCAATTCAGAAAAAGGATGGGTTTACAAGCGGTGAAATTAAGTACTGCAGCATAAATGGAAAATAATTGGGTTTAAGCTCTCTATACGCTTTGAAAAGGCCAACGTGCTCAAACACAGTGAAAGATGAAGCCTTAATTAATGGACCGTACAGTGGACTCCAAATTCGCTATTTTTCAGCCCCGCTGAGCCTGGTGGGGGTGGAGGAGGGAGCAGGCTGTAGGGCTCATGCCACAGACTCACTGCTCTTACCAAGACTGAGTATTTTTTGGAATAAATATGTATTTGCTGGGTGCACTCAAGACAATTCCTAGAGGCTTTAAATCTTTTAAGAAGCTAATTTTCATCAGTTGTGCTTATTTCCCTGGGCAGTGGGTCCTTGGACCTCCTCATGCAGCCATCCCATACATGGAACCTTTATTTCACAGAGCCTATTACCAACTCCTTCTGAAGCATTTTCTCCTTTTGGCTCAAGGACCATCACACATCTAAATTCATGGTGTTAACCCCATGGCTTTACATAAATGCATTTTAAGGCAAATCACTCAGTTTTCTATCTCCAGCCCCATCCTAACCTTAGAGCTCCATTGGAACATATTCTGCTTTCTTGTCATCTCACCTCAGATGTCTGAGGCATTTCAAGCCAGACATGACCCAAATAATACAATTCTGGAGTCCCTGCCTTCCCTCAATTTGCTCCTCCCTTAACCTTCCTCCTGTAAACAGCACCAGCCGTGGGGAGTTACAGCGCCACTCCCCACCCCCACCCTCACCAGGGCACCTGCTAGACTTGAGTCCAGTCTGAATCTAGTTGATGCTTTTAAAGCACAGGAAGAAGTTTGTGAAGAGTTAAACATTTGGTCGTCAATAAACACTCAGCATGTTGATCAACGGGTAGTTGAAAGAAAGAAATTAGTTGGACTGGGACTTAGGGGCGTTGCTATGGAGGATTCTGAATACTAGTGGAAAGCTTTGGCACTGCATTGTGCATTAAAAAGGAACAATTACAGGTTTTAACTTGGAGTGTACATTAGAGAGAAAGGTAGAGAGAGAGAGATTTACTTTAAGGAATTGTCTCGCAAATGCAGGGACTGGCAAGTTCAAATTCTGCAGGAGAGGCTGACAGGTAGGAGACCCAGGGAAGCGATGACGTAGTGTGAGTCGGAAGGCCAGTGGAGGCAGAACTCTGAGAGGAAAGTGGGCAGGCGGCTCCTCCAGAGGCCCCTCTCCTTGGCCTGAGGGTGTGCTCCCTGTGTCTTCACATGATCTTGCCTCTGCATCTGTGCTTCCCCAGTTTCCTCTTCTAATAAGAAGACGCTCTCTCATGACTCATTTCCCTCCTAACTACTTCTGCAAAGACCCTCAAATACAGTCACATTCTGAGATACTGGGGTTAGGGCGTCAACAGATGAATGGGCAGGGGCAATTCATTCCATAACAGACTGGAACAGCTTCCAAATACTGAATATGAAGTAGTCATAAATGGGACCGTGTAAAACAGAGAGGGAACGTCTGGAGTCACAGGAGAAGATTTTACCCGGTCCCATAGCAAGAATAAAGAGGAAAGGGAGCATATGAGGTGAAGTTTCCAATCTCTACACCAGGGAGGACTGGCTGTGGGAGGCAGAGAAGAGTAAGTGGTCAGTCAAGAGGGAGGCTGTGGGCATCGACAGGACATGAAACACACCGAGGAGGATTGGCGCATGGATTAAATGGGGATCATTCTGGGGAGAGGCAAAGTCTGCCATTCTGAATGACAAAAACTATAGAGACTTCCACTTGTCGGGTGGAGCTGGAATTTGAGACAGAGGTTGCAGTTGGAGAGAGATTCTGGATTCATCGAATTTTGGTGATAGGTCAAGATGCTGAATGACTCAGATGAGGAATGTAGAGAAGAAACCTCTCTGGAAAAGAGTGATGAGAGCCAGGACGGGATACAAAGAAGAAGGACAATTCACGTGGGTAAATGTGACCCAGAGAGTAGAAAGCATCACAACTTCTCACATGCGTAACAAAACTTTGAAGGCTAATATTATCTGAGAATTACCCCCATTTTCTGGAGCTAGCAACACTCATTGCCCTCCTAACTGGAAATGGACGCTCACCAGTTTTATTAAAGGAAGCAGTCCTACTGAGTTCTGCCTCCCTACAAAATCCCGGGGGCTATGATGTCAAAGGAAGAGGCTTCCAGGACCACCAAGGGTCCTGGCAAGGACCCGGGGGGAACGTTTTCCTCAATCTGGATGTCAAAAATCAGAACACATTCTAATGGAGTCTCTCCAAAAAGTTTTAACTTAGTCCATTTAAGTCTATTTAAGTAACATTTTCCACAGGAAATAAATATCTACTTGTATCATACATCTGTGAGAAAATATATTATCTGAAAAAAAAAGATTCTGCTAAAGAATGAAAATTTGTTTGTTTTGTTTTGTTTTAACTTAAGATTTGACCATATAAGAAGCAGTGGCCCATGACTGTTCCAAAGTTCTAATTAAAAACTAGAAAAAATCTCTATGTTTAACCATAAAGGCTTAATAAGCATTGAATTTTTTAATAAGCCAAGTCTTTTCCTCTGGAACAAGTAGTTATTCATAGAGGTGCAAACATGATTCGAATCAACGAATTTGGTAATAGTTGTTCCTTATATCTCTTCATTTCCCAAACTCAACATATGTTTTACCAATTGAAGAATCTTGCTTGCATTGAATTTTCTGCTTTCTGCACACTAGATGGCACTATATACATATTATTTCACAGACAAGGAAACAACATAGCTGGATTATCTGAAGAATTGCCACCAAATTTATACCCTTAGAAGAAAAAGGGAAAATAATGGATGTGATTTGGGAAGTTATTGAAAAGATGAAGGAGCAATTACACAGGGATGTAATTGAAGGGATGAAGGGATGGTTACACAGGAACGAGACGGTGATCTTTATAAAGTGATCTTTTTTATATACCTACTCCAAATAGGCAGATAAGGAAGGAGTTTTATAGCTGCTTGTTAGGTCCAATCCCCAAATGTCTACATCAACCCAGGAAGAATTGAACCAGTGTCTCAAGCAGTAGGTGTCCCACCATTAAGCGTCACTGGCTGGAAAAGAAGTCCCCTGCTGCACTCAACAATCCATTTAAAAATATCTGCTTAATCAATGTCCCCTAATATTTACCTAATAAACATAAACTGATCACATACTGTATGCCATACTGTATGCTCCCTGTGGGAGCAAAGAAGACACACACACTTAAATATACACAACACACCTATCCCCACACACAACAGACAACACACCCACACTTACAGCACATACCGCAAACACACTTATCCACGAAACACACTCATAACACACTTAAACTCACAACAAAACAAATATACAACACACTTAAACACAGTGCATACTCACTCACATACAGCACACATGAACTTATACGCACATACACACGTTCATACGCACACTGACACACACACATACTTACCCTCACACACACAGTCACACCCAACACCACGATTATTTGGTTTATCAAATGATTCACCTTCAAAGGATGGTAGTACCTAAAGCAGAGGACGGGTACAGAGCCGACCCCCCAGACGACCACTGGCTTCACTCTTGTACTTATAGAAAAGGCAATTTAAACAACCTTAAGTGTTAACATTTTCCACGTTAACAAAGGAATCGCAAAACTAAAGACAACATTAATACTTTATGTAGTCGAAAGACTGCAATCTCTCTTGTGCACCATAAAATATATAGAGGACATCATGGTAGAAATCTCTCTCAATTTGTTTTTGTTACATCGCCGTGTTTACAATACTCTTTGGTCCATTTAATTATTGCCAATTAAGCTGAAATGTTCTGGGCGTGTGTAGTTCCTTTCCCTCTGGAGGTAAACATTTCCTTAGGCATGTTCCGTGCTATAACAAGGCCTATTAAACACGATGCCCAAAGATGTCTGAATTGGTGGCAGCACTGTGTTTCACGCAAACAGCCCACGTTCTGCAGATCTGGCTCTGACAGTGTATCGTTTGCTTTGATGGCATCACGTGCTCTGCGGAATTTCACCACTGACAGGAAAGCAGAGCAGTACATTTCTTCTTTCAAGGTAAGGGAGAGGTATTGGCTTTACAGATGTTAATTACGCCTTGGGACTCACCTGTCTGTGATGCACGTCATATATTAACAGATGTACGTCACGTCTGACCGCACACCTCCAAAATCAAAACGTTGGACAGGTGGTGACGTTGTGTAAACCATATTTCATTGTGCCATTTTGTCCACACACCTCCTCACTACCCACCCGGACTGAAGAACTTCGTGAAATAACATTATGGTGTGTTCTCTATGACTCGAATGGCAAACTAAAGCCTCAGTGTTTATTTAATATGTTCCTTATAATTACAAAAGAAATACTCAATTGAGAAAACATGGAACTCACAGTAAAACACCAAGAAGACAACACACAAGCACGTCATCCAGAGATAACCACTGGTTAACATTTGGTCCACATTTTCCAGTTATCTTTCCACTGATCTACAGATACTTGAATGGTGTTTAAAGCAGAACGTACTGCCCTCGCTTGTTCGCAGGTCCGTCCATCGAGACCATTTCCAGGGTCTATAAAGAGTCTCATACGACATGAGTTGTAATGGCTGAATACTGCTCCATCTTACAGCTGAATCATTATGTTTCGCATTTATCACCATTATGTGAAAACGATCCAGTGAACATCCTTTGTCAGCATCGTGGAATTGTTTAGCGTCCACATGTAAAGTCAGACTGTCTGGCTTCAGACCTTCACAATGTGACACATAACTGGGCATTCGAGGGAGTTTCAGAAACCCCCAAAAGCTTCATTCTCCTAATCTGTAAAACGATTGCAATAGTCGTATCTATCTCATAGCGTTTAGTGAAGATTAAATGAGGTAATGCCTCTTGACAGCAGAGGTCTGTATCCCTTTTCAGTCCTTATTCTTTTGGCCTCTTCAGTGCTAAGATGGTGGTAATAACTAGCAAAATGTCCCTTTAAAATTACAAATTTCATTTTAGGGAAGCTGGAAACTTCTGAAAAGTGCTAAGAAGGAAAATAAAAAACACCTCACTTGTAATCACAATACTCAGAGATAATCACTTTTAGTATTTTGGTTGGTTCATATTCTCCCAATATTTTCCCCCACAGTACACATATTTGATTTCAAGATATATACTGTGGGGGGAAACATTGGGAGAATATGAAATCAAATCAAATATGTATAGTTTTAAATCAAAATTGGGATGACACTACCTATTCTTTGATCATCTGGTTTTTCACATTTAATGTACTCTGGATAATTTTCCATACCAGTAAATATTCTTCTGCAAGTACTTTTTGTCATGCCAGCAAATCTGATGATCATATTGATATGTTAAAATTCATTTTATCTCTTTAGCACTGTTAGGTATTCAAGTTATTTTCATTTAAAAAAATGTTATCAAGAAGATTGAAAGGCAAGCAGTGATGTCAACTACCAGGTACCTGCAGATTCTCTTGGAGGAGCCAGCAAGGTCTGATGAGTGTCGGAAGCCTCTGGAGCTAACTCATATTCTGTCATCCTGTCCTGAGGTGAGACGTGTATCTAGCCCACGGAGCCTGGGAAACTCCCTCTGAGAGCTGATTAATCCCGAGTTAAGATGGGTTGAGAGGTTAAATGATCTTGGGATGTGCCAAGTAGGACTGGCATTCAGAAAAATGTTTTTCTCCATCTTTTTAAATTAACTGTTCTATTCAAGAACATCCTGTCTTGGAATAAGATGAAAACTTTGTAAGTCCTGTGGATACTACCAGATAGAATTTTAGCAATCTAGAAATATCTCTGAGGGAGTCAATTTACCTCTGTGGGCTTCAGTCTTATCATCTCTAAGGTGAGTGTATGCGTTTAGATTTCTCTGAGATTCCTTCAAATGCTGTAATTTTGTGACCCTGTGCACGGAAATAACTGAAGTTCTCCTTGTATCCGACCTACCTGGATTATCCTCGCTGCCCATGCCCAGTCAGCTGGGCCATAGTAAATACCTGGTGGGAACTGGCTCTTCACAAGAGGAAAGGCTAATCCAGTAAGCTGCAGAACTTTCTAGGAAGTAGAGGGAGCCAAAGTGGTGAGCTTAATCAGATGAAAAGCAAGAAGGAAATGAATGATTTGGGGGGTACAATGAAGATCTGTGGAAGAGTCCTAGCCAAGAATCAATGGGCGTGTAATTACAGGGAACTAAGCTTTATTTAAACTAGGGTGTTCCTGCTGTGGTACTGTGGCCTTCTGGGCCTGATAATTTTTTGTAGTGGGGGCTGTCCTGTTCATTGTAGGATGTTCAGTAACAGCCTTGCCCACCACCCGCTAGATGCCAGTAGCACCCTCATCCTCAATATGACAACCCAAAATGTCTCCAGGTGTCTCCTGGGAGATAAAGTCACCCTTCCGCTTTTAAGAATCACGGCTTTAAACTTACCGTACTATGCAACCAATACTATGCTTGGGGAACTTGATTTTGTAATGAACCACCAAGTAAAGTAAAATAATAAGAAATGGCTTAATTTTTTTGTAAGTAAATTGTTTGGTTTGTAAGAGCAAACAGCATGAGATTAATCTTTTAATAATTTATCTTTTAACAATTTTATCTTTTTTAAAAAACAATTTTATCTTTTAACAATTCATGGTAAATAGTCTTAAAAAGGGGGGCTAACATTTGACCTTTTAAAAATAATTTAAATGAAGTCTTGCAGTATCAGTCAGGATTAGGAAAGAAACATAGAAACCATTCTAGGTGTTTTCAATAGACAGGGATTTAATACAGGAAATCAGATGCTTACAGAACAGTTGGGAGGGCAGAAGAAGAAAAGTCGAGGGTCGACCACGGTCTTTCTAGTCTGCCACTGCACCCTTGGTTACAACCAGGACGTTGTTTCTGTCACCACCAGGTCAGAAATCTCCAGAAAGCCACTGCCAATGTCCTATCTGAGTAGATGACCGACAGGAGACAGAGCTGCTCAGGTGTTTCAGAGACACAGGTGTATGCAGAAACCTACATATCCTACAAAACCTACAAACCTACATTTCTGATAAACGAAGCCAAGTGGATTCTACCACACTTCTGATTCCTAAAGCTCAGGCAAGTCCATCTCATTGGCAAAACGTATGTAAAACCCTGTTGTCATGATGTCCAGAGAACGCAGTTCCCATGCACCCCTCTCGTGCAGGGCGTGGGAGCACAGAGCAAGGAGTGGAGACGGTGCTGGCTGCCCACGGACAGTAGCTCACAAGCCTCCTTTCTCGAGTGTTTTGTTTACTCAAATTGCACAAATAGTATGTATTTTCTGGCCTTTCCTGTCCCTGTTTTCTTGGGCTAAGAAGTTTTTTCCAAGCTTCTATCAATTCTCTATACTGTTCAAGCAGATGAACTCACGCAGTTCAAATCAATTACCTGCATAAAAGAATAACACTGGGAAAGAGCTCTAGTGATGACTAACTGATCACAAAGAAAGTGAGAGTCTTGGCTGAAGGTCGTTTGAAATGGTTTTATGCGTGTAGGTGAAGGCATGGACAAAAATGACTCTTTAACTTTCAAAATCGAATTAATCATCTGAAAATTAGCACTACCATTGTTCTGAAATATGAAAGCTTTCTTTTAACTTTTTTTCGTGCTAGAAACGTAATGTAGGAGGCATTTTCCTATCATTGCATAAAAACACCACCACCCAAAATATCTTTTGCCGGAGTCACTAGCTGCTGTCATCTATGGAAGCACACGCTGCGGTTAAGCCCACACGGTGGTTCAGGGCACTGATTTTACACACATAGTTAATTGTCTTTTGAAACCAGAAAACATGCTTTCACTGTTTTTGATTCACATTCAAAAAATCAACAATCAGGTGGGTGGCGCCATGCCTTACACAACCATTACGCCTCGGAGTTATTTTGCACAGTGAAACCCTTAAAGACGGTAACCACCTGAGGAAAGCACCGGCCACCAGGGCTTACGGGGGTTGAGAGTCCCAGTGCTTTGTGCCGAGAGAAAGTCCATCAACGTGAAGACAGCACAGGGCTGCGATGCTGAGGCACTGAACTGCTGCATACATGCGCAATGGCATGGGGGCGACGGAAAGTGATACAAGGAGCCTCCGTAAAACAGCCCTATCCTGTATCCCTCTGGTTTAAAACGTATCAGTGGTTCCATTCAGGAACAGAATTTGGCAGTTCCCTCAGCTTGTCCAGGGCTCCCTCCCCACCAGTGACAGCCGACGTCGTCAGCCTTGCCCCCCACGGCTGTCTTACTCCCCAGCACTGGAACTTGGGGCTCCCTCAGCCTGCGATGTGGTTTCATGGCTCTCGCCATGGTGTAGGCTCTTACCCCTGCCTGGACCGCCTTTCCTGCCTTTCCTCCATCCCCTGCCTCTGTCTCCTTCCTCTCCCACTGCCAAAACATATGTCATCTCCCCATAAACTCCTACACATCCCTCAAGATCCACTTAAGGATTCACTTTTCAGCAGCAAAACTTTCACTCTCTTCCCAAAGCTGCTCCATCTCCGTAGTGAGGGACTGCATGTCAGTCTCTTAGTAGACACTCAATAAGTGTTTGTTGAATGAATGTAAACAGGTACACAGTCCTATTAACTAGGATGATTGGATAAACTCTCATACTCCTGAATTTGGAATTCTTAGAACTGTTTTGTTTATTGTGTGTGTGTGTGGTTTCGGTATTGTTTTATTTTTCCCCCAGCACATATTACAAATCACACATGGACATTTGCTAATAGCACGTTACAGTCTATTAATAGTTGTTTTAATGTGAAGTTAATATAGAGCCTTCAATCAAAAGTAACAAATTAAATGTAATTTAATGTTATGTTTTCAGCATTTATTTGAATTTTCCACACCAAACCTCTTAAAATGTTGTCTTTTGTTGATTGGGGAAGTTAGGATACTGAGACTTCAGTGATTTACTGAAATGCTCCCAACCTATGGCTTTTTAAAACTGAGTAGGACATTTTTTTTTTAACCACTAATTGCTTAAATCTAGACTTGTGTGAACTTGGAGCGTTTCCAGGCATCTCAACCATCTGGCCCTACTGTGTCCATTTCCAGAATCTTATAAAGATTGAAGAGAATGTGAAATGGGATCACTTTCCAATAGTTTCAAACTGAGCTGAATAAAGAAGGATGATGGTTTCTTCTCGACCTTTATGCCTATGAGTAATTCGTAATACGCTGAGCTAGTGACAAGCCCAGGCTGTGTGGAATCCAATACCTCCAAGAACGGGGCTTCAACAATGAGTGTATTAGTGCTCTCTCACAGAAAGACACAAGCAGCACTGACAACAAAAAAATCCATAACAGAATAAGAGGGAGAAAGATGAAAATGTACAAGTGGAGATGCTACACTTATTATTCTTTACCTAAATTTGTCTTCTAAAAGTAGCTAGGTCAGTGGCAGAATCTTGGACTTGAGTAAATAAGCAAAGAGATCACTTCCAACTTGTGGCATTCAGAAGCATCTTTCACTCATGCTTTGAGCAGATGAAGGTCAAGGTATATTTCCCGCTATTGTATGTCCCTCCAGTATTTCTACAGCACTTTTGTGTTATTAACGTTGTCCCTTTATTGTTTTAGTCTGCCAACTTGGGAATGTGATGAGGTCAGAGATTTGCTCGCTCTGGTATCTCCAACCGCTAGCAGAGCATTTGGCCTATGGTAGGCATTTAATAAATATTTGTGGGATAAATTGGTATTTATATAATGTCATAGTTTTATCTCTCATTTACTGTTGTATCTCTAGCACCTGAAACAACATCAGCATGTTAGAGGCTCTCAGGAAATAGTTCTTAAATAAACAAATGCATACATACATTAGAGATGGCCCTGTCCACCCCTCACCTTTGATGAGGATATAATGCATGCTATGTACCTAACATAGTACCTGGTATATATTAGCTACTATGTGTGCTTTTTCTTCTTGTCAGCTTTGAAAAGCAAAAAGAGGTGTCCAGGTAGAGAAAAAAATTCCTCCCTCATTAGCATACCACAGACCTCAGAGGGACTATGTCTACCATCAAGCAAACAGGACATTTATCACCTAACAGACATGTACTTATCAGAGTTAAAACGGTTATGGATATTTGATGACTATGATAATAGAATGGTGGAGCTGAAAAGACCCTGAGAGATCATCTAATCTATCCTACAAATTACACAGATGGGAATAAGCAGCTGGCCATGGGTCCAAAGGTGTGTTGGAGGCTGAGCAGGGAACGAAATTCAGATCTCCCATCCTCTAACCTTTTTCCATTATACCAGGCTGCTCTAATAACAATTTTATCTATTAGGAGGAAAATATTAGGAATTTCACTTATCATCTCTATAAGTGATTCTCATCTAGAGATTATTTTCCCCCTAAAAACCAAGAGAAAGAGCCGCTACTTCTAAATTTTTACAACCGTTCTTTGGTGAGGGGAGTTTGAAGAAGAAGATAGCTGTGTGATCAACATTCACTTAATTTTATAATTCCTCAAGTGTTCACAGCTTGTAGCATGAACTTAAAGGTGCACATCTGCCACTTATCCTAAAAGCTAAGTTCCAAGAGATTCTGATGCTCTGGGTATTGCATGGGATTCTAGAATCTTTTCTTTAAGGGTCTGAGGTGTGAGAATCATTTGAGAGGAGAGAGCCTCATTTAGCAATATGAAGGGAAAAAATCCTCAAAGGATAAGGAGCTCCAGCCATGGAGGGCTGGCCACAAGGACAGAGAAAGCAAGTCTGAAATGAGGCCTGACAGAGGCAGGGCCAAGTGGTTCAACAAGGCAGTTTCTGGGATGAAAGACTGCAGTCTCAATTCCACCTCTACCACAGACTTGTGTGTCTTGGGCAACATTAAAAAATTTCGAAGCTTTGATTTCCAAACTTGTAAAATTGGTGTGCTAATAATTGTAACAACAGAAATTATTTCTGATCAAGATGGTGGAGTAGATAAATGCTGTGCTTGCCTCCTCTTACAACTACATCAAAATGACAACTAAACTACAGAATAACCATCACTGAGAATCACCTGAAGTCTAGCTGAACTGAAGTCCTACCTCTAAGGACACACAGAAGAAGCCACCTTGAGACTGGTGGGAGGGGCAGAGACATGGAACAGGCTGATCCCGTGTCAGATAAAAATCAGGAGGGATATTTTCACTTCAGAAGTCCCTTCTGAGGCATGAGGCGTCCTAGCCCCACATCAGGCTCCCCAGCCCAGGGTTCTAGTGTCAGAGAAATAAGTCCCCACACTTCTGGCTGGGAAAACCAGGGAGATTGTACCTGAGTAAGACAGAGGGTGGCTGGAGTTCCAGGCACTCCTCCTAAAGGGCCTGCCCATGGATTTACTCACTAGCGGACTCATTCCCACTGAGCTCCAGCATTGGGGCAGCAGTTTGAAAGGTGCCAAGGATATATGGGGAGGAACTGAAGTGCCTAGCTGCAGGGTGAGGGCTGGAGGGGCAACTTTCTCCTGGACAAAAGTGCCAGCAGAAGCCATTGTTCCTTTGTTGAGCCCTCCCATACCCAGCATGCAGACACAGGTGGCTGCCATATCTGAGTCTCCATCAATCTAGCTAACACCATTCACTCCACCCTGGTGATTTCCTGAGACCCCACCCCACGCAACTTGCAGGCCCACCTAAGCCACTTCCAGCGACTTTTCCATACAAATGGCCTGTCTTGGCTCATGCTGCAGAATTTCCTAAAATCTCTCAAAGGTTCACAAGCTCTAAACAAGCAGCATCTAGTCTCACAGTGCCCCATACCACTTGCCAAACAGCCACAAGCCTGGCACTGGTGGTAGCTGGCTTTGGTTTCGTCTTAGCCTTTCCCAGGCACTGCAAGCCCAGCACAGGTGGCAGCCATCTGCAGATCACTTTGTAGCTCATTCCAAGTGGCCCCTGGCAGGGCACAGTCAGCATGTGACCTTGCCTGTGGTGGTTCCCCTCCCAAGAAGACGGGGCCTGGCATGTCCAGTTGCTGGCTTCCAACTGAGCTAGAGAACCACCCAGCCACCTCCACAGATGATATACACAAAGGGCAGACTGCACAGGGTCAGCCCATGCACAACAGCTTGTAGACTGCAGTCATGTCCAGTCTTCACAACCAATCAACCTGAGGTCAACCCCTCACATTAATGCGCAATCAGCAACCAGACGCAACTACCACAGGAGGGCACACACAACCCATACAAGGGACACACTTGCAGCACTCAGCTGAAGTAACCAGGGAAACTGAGCCACTAGGCCCTAAAGGACACCTACTACGTAAGGCCCTTCTACTCAGACTGGGTGGCATAGCAGCCCTACCTAATACATAGGAACAAACACAGGGAGGCAGCCAAAATGGGGAGACAAAGAAACATGTCCCAAATGAAAGAACAAAACAAAACTCCAGGAAAGGAATTAAACAAAATTGACACAAACAATCTACCAGATGCAGAGTTCAAAACACTGGTTGTAAAAATGCTCAATTATCTCAGTGAGAATTTCAACAAAGAGACAGGAAACATAAAAATAGAGATAGAAAACTTTAAAAAAAACAGGCAGAAATGTCAAATACAATAACTGAAATAAAGAATATATTAGAAGGAATCAACAGTAAATTAAATGAAGCAGAGGTATGAATCAGCAATTTGGAAGACAAGGCAGCAGAAAACACCCAAGCAGGACAGCAGAAAAAAAAAAGAATCCAAAAAAATGAAGATGGTTTAGGGGGCCATTGGGACAACATGAAATGTACCAACATTCACATCACTGGGGTACCAGAAGAAGAAGACAGAAAGGGAGGAGTTGAGAACCTATTTGAAAAAATAATGACAGAAAACTTCCCTAATCTGGTGAAGGAAATAGACACACAAGCCCAGGAAGCACAAAGTCCCAAACAAGATGACCCCAAACAGACCCACACCAAGACACATTACAATTAAAATGTCAAAGTATAAAAACAAAGAGAGAATCTTAAAAGCAGCAAGAGAAAAGCAGTTAATGACCTACAAGTGAGCTCCCATAAGACTGTCAGCTGATTTCTCAACAGAAACTGCAGGTTAGAAGGGATTGGCACAAAATATTCAAAGTGATGAAAAGCAAGGACCTAAAACCAAGATTGCTCTACCCACCAAAGCTATCATTTAGAATCGAAGGACAGATAAAGAGCTTCCCAGAAAAGAAAAAGCTAAAGGAGTTCATCAACACCCAACCACGGAATGATAAAGGAATGTTAAAGGGACTTCTTTAAGAAGAAGAAAAAAAGATGGAAAATATGAATAATAAAATGGCAATAACTACATATCTACCAAAAATTACCTTCAATGTAGATGGATTAAATGCTCCAATCTAAAAAAATAGGGTGGTTGAATGGATAAGAAAACAAGACCCCTATATATGCTGCCTACAAGAGACTCACTTCAGATCAAAAGACACACACACAGACTGAAAGTTAAGGGATGGAAAAAGATAGTTCATGAAAAAGAAAACAAACAAGCAAAGCTGGAGTAGGAATACTTATACCAGACAAAATAGACTTTAAAACAAAGGCCATAACAAGAGACAAAGAAGGACCCAGTAATCCCACTTCTGGGTATTTATCTGAAGAAACCCAAAACACTAGCTTGAAGGGACATGTGCATTAATATATTCATTGCAGCATTGTTTACAATGGCCAAGATGTGGAGGCAGCCCGGGTGTCTGTCAATGGATACATGGATAAACAGGAGGTGGTACATACATATAATGGAACATTCCTCAGCCATAAAAAAAGAATGAAACCTTGGCATTGGCAACAACCTGGTTGGACCTAGAGGGTATTGCGCGGAATGGAGTCAATCAGACAGAGAAACACAAATGCAATATGATTTCACTTATATGTGAAATCTAGAGAACAGGATAAATGAACAAACACAACAGAAACAGACTCATAGATTCAGAGAACAAACCGATGGTTGCCAGATGGGCGGGAGGTTGGGAGGGTGGGTGAAAAAGGAGAAGGGATTAAGAAGTAACGTTGATCATTACAAAATAGTCACGGGGATGTAAAGTACAGCATGGGGCACACAGTCAATAATATTGTAATAACTATGTACAGTGTCAGATGGGTACTAGATTTATCCAGGTGATGACTTCGTATGTTATATCAATGTCTCATCACTGTGTTGTACACCTGAAACTAATATAACATTGCATGTCAATGGAAATTGAAAAATAAAAAAAATAAGAATAACCACCTATGGGAAGTATTTATCACCGTGCCTGCCACTGAGTGAGGATGCATTAGTTTTCAATAACTTCTAGTTGGTAAATATTTCACACACATAGAAATTTCTAGGGAAAGGTCTATCCTGTGAGGCCAGGCTCCATTCAGCAGGAATGACTTTGCAGGGCTGTGCTGGACCCAGCGGAGAGTTACAAACTGAATTCCTAAATTTAGATTGCTCAGCCTGGCGTGAACACACAGCACACAAAGCAAGGACAACTCCTGATGCCACACTGTCCCCTTCTCTTTTCCTCCACAAAACTGCCATTCTTCTCTGTCACCTGAAGGACAAAACCAAGCTCCTTGGTTTGACTGTCCACGCTGCTCTCTTGAATGCCCCAGACAAGTTAACATGCAAACACTTACTCTTCCAGATGTCACCTTCACCTGACAAGGATAAGGGATCCACCCCTCCTGGAATTCCAGCATTTCTGGCTCTGCATTGTCCACGTGCCCTCCTGACTGGAAAGCAGGGCCGTACTTGAAGCACAGTCCATTTTCTACAGTTAACATTTCTTTTTTATAATTGTTGTATCATATCCACTGCCTGCCCAGCATAAGCGTGTGTCTCCCGAGGGACATAGAAGCCCAACCTGCAGCCCGGTACCCCCACAGCCGCACAGAGCTCTGCCCCACCATCCTGAGCACTGGCTCCAGGCAGGAGAGTGAAAAGGGAAGTAACTCTCAGTGTCCTCTTTCTTAGAACGCCCAACAAAAGAAATATTTCCTGGGAAATCGATGGAAAGTGAAATATTCTTGGAAATGGCATAAGTGAGTCGCACTTATATCTCGAGAAGAACTGCTCTGTGAATCCAGGAACATACAGGTTTCTGGAAGGCAAAGGAAACAAACGTGTCCGTCATCCTGAGGGTGTGTTGGCAGGGAGCCTTGGGTTTGGCTCTGGGCACAGTGTAGTCTGTGAAGCTTGTTTCGTATGCTTTTTTACTTACTGATTTTCCATCTTTGTCTCAGCGACCCTGGGAACCCACATGGAGCAAATCTCTGTGTTCCCCAAGGAAAGCAGCTAATAAAATGAGTCCAACTCAGTTTTGACTTAAAACGAAGTCAAGCTTAGCTTTATCCACTTCCAGGGTTCTAAAAGGTAATTATTAGAGAGAACACGCTGACTGCAAAGGCATGGACTCATAAAGGTGGCAAATGCTCTCTTTCTCTGTAAAGTAGCTAAACTTCACAACTCTGATCACTCAACAGACACAGAGGATAGTATTATAGGAACCGAGTTTTTCGAAAACCGGAAACCTGGGCACTGCCCACAGATGTCGCTATTGGGCCCGTTTTATCTTGTTTCTCCTAAATGCTGGGTGTTCCTGGAAGGAATGGGGCCATTTGGCCTCAGAGGCTGAGGAAGAAATCTCCTTGTCTCTGAGTCCCTCCGAATGTTTGCTTTGGGGACATTTCACAGGAGGCTGGTGTGAGCTGGCAATGGAGGCAGGAATGGCGTTGTTTAATGTCCCTGCTTCCTTCAATGAAAACAAGTTTGGCCCGTGTCGACCTGGGCATCTCATCTGTCTCCCTGAACTGCGGTGCATTCACTACGGAAGGCCCTGGCCAGTCCGTCTCTGCCCGGGCTGTTCTCTCTGTGGGACTCCACACTTCTCTCTTCCCAAACAACCCTTAGTGGTCCCCTAGTACAGTGCTCCAAGCATGGTCCACATATCAGCTGCTGGCCTGGGACAGTCTGGTCCTGGCTTGTGACAAGATAAAGGGCTTGTGTCACAACCTAAACCCACTGAATCACTAGCAAACTCTTTAGTTCAGTTCTTTCTCTGTCTTAGAAAGACTTCCTTGATGAAGGAAGAGCCCTGTTGTTGATTTACTGTCTGACACAAGCTCCTCTCCCATCGCAGGCTGACTCAGTGTGGTCTGCTTTGGTACAGGACTGACACCTCCTCCTCCAGGAAACCCCACAGCCCCTCCATGCGCACCTAATCTCTCCACCCCCACCCCCACGCCACCAGTGTCAAAACACCTAGAAAACTATGGTGTGACTGTAACTATGGTGTCACTGCCTTCCCCAAGTAGTTTATAAGCATCTTTAAATATCTGGGGCTTGACACATAATAGGTGCTTAGAAAACATATGCCAAATGAGGAAATGAATGATGTTTCAGTTATTTTCAACACTCATCATTCCTTTTGTACAGTTAACACCTTGGGTGAGAATTTTTAATTAAAATTTTGTGTAGTTTTGGAAACTGTACTTTCCATCTTCCTAATATTTTGAGTCTTAATTAGGATTTCAGAAATAAAATAGACTTAGTCCTTCTAATCAATTACCCTTTCCACAAATACCACACAGGAACTGGAAATGAGTCAAATCATGTTCACTTAATATGAACCACCCGCTTATTACATCAGCCGAAGCTGTAGGTTTGGTAGCATGTGGTGTTCAGGATGTTTGTCTCACATTGCTGTGTTTGGCTCCGATTCTCTGCCTGTCTCCAGTCTGGAACCTTCTCAGAGTCTGGGGTGTGCCTTTATCCACTCAGCGATCCCTGGCTCCCTGCTGGGAGGGGGGCAGAGGGCTCATGACCCCCGAATGCTCCCAGGACACTCCTTCTTCCTTACTGAAGCCCTGGTTTCCTTCAACAAATCTGGAGCTTTGGGGGCCATGGGACAAGCTTACCTTGTCTCATGTAGCTGCAACTTACCAGTAGCTACCATTTACGGGTGTGTTTAGTCTCCCCATGCTTTACTTCCTTTCTCATAATAAGCCTTTCCTTTGTTAAACAACAGGACACCTAGAGACCCAAGTTTGAGAATGGTCACAGAGCTACCACCCACCAAATCAAATGTCTCTCCACCCAAAATAAAATGGGGCAGAGAAACACAAAGTTCCCCAAGGGAAACATAAATCGCTCTAAAGAAGAGCCCGTTCATCAAATTTCTAAGCCTTTGCCTTTGGCACAAATTTATTTGCTCATTTCTTTCTTTAGGCTGGTATATTTATCACAATATGTAGGGTGAGTATGTGTTTATGTGAGTGTGTGTGTGTGTGTGTGTGTGTGTACGTGTGCATACGCGTGTGCACACACGGATGTTGAGTAAATTCTCCAGGCGCAGCTGTACACATTTTTAACGTTACTTCTCTCTGTCCCTAATCCTGACTGACACCTACACATTGGAGACTAAAATAATCATAAGAAACCTTGAGATGTGTCCCCCAGGGAGACAGGTGCTGCCTGGGTGGTATTTGACTCTGGTTACACGCCTAATTCAATACACGTAATGTTCTCGCCCCTGTTCCCAGGAGGACACTAGCTTTCCTTTGGAATCAGCCCTCCAGCCAGAGGGACCCAGGTGAAAGACAGCAATGTGACTTGGCTGTGGGCAGCCTCTGAGTGGCTGGCAGAGGGTGCTTTCATTAGCTGCAATCATACAAATCTGACATTTACAAAGTGCTTTTAAAATGTAGAAAGTAATTTCGTTTCCATTATCTCTCTTGGTCCTTCAAAACAACACGCACTTTAAGCATGTTAAGGTGAAGAATTTGAGACTCAGAGATTTGGGGTATTTTGCCCCAAATCACTGACAGTGGGTGGCAAATCAGGACTCCACGCCATATTCTGACCCCAGTTCTGGAATCTTCCCTCATGCCTTTGGCCTCCAAAAACTTCTGTGAGCTGAGGAAGAGTAGAAACTTTATGTATAACAGATTATCACAACAGGTTTTTCTTTTCCCTGGTCAGCCAGGATGCATGGAGAGAAACTGGCTCCCCTTGTTTCCAAGGGTCAGGTCTGTTACACGGGACTAGCGGGGACCTTCCACATGCCGATGGGTGGCCTTTGGCATGCCCGCTGCTCTCAGGGCCTAGTCAGCTCTCTGGGTGCAGGTCTGAGTAGTTGCACAGGGAGGGGGACAAAGGGGGTGCCAAGTCCACAGCAGCACTCTCTGTGGTCACTTGCTTTTGTCTCAACACCCAAGATAACGCAATGTGACAAACAGCTTTCTCCAACCATTATGTGTCTCCAGGTACCAGATGAGTTTGATGGTTTGGGTATGGATGGACATAGCGGCAGTGAGAGATGCCTGAACTTTCCATTACAACTGATATCCCTTTGTTATAATTTCCTACAGAGCTCTGCATTTGTAGCTGAAATCTTCTTAGAATTAAAAGCACAAATCCTGAGATGTCCATTAACCTTGTTGGTTGGAGGTAATTATTTCACTGGAGCTATAACACAAGCTGAAAAAATAAAAATGCTACATTTTCAACATGAAAAAAACATTTGGCTGGAAGAGTCTACTGAAAATTCCATCTGATCTCACATAATTTGCTTGTGAAGGTTTCAGTGAAAAGGAAACATAATTATAATTAACATGTGAAAAGTGCTAATCATTGTGCTTGGCCAAGCTATGCTGATGTGTGCCTGGATGTCTAAAGGCCGAATATTCAATGAAACGTTTACTGAAAATGGATTAAGATAAAACGGTTTGTTTCCTTTTGTGTTTAGATCACTCAGACCTCAACCTTAGGGAGATTTCAAAATTAGCATCAGGTGGAGGTTCCAGCAGCCACCCCCCAAAAAGGGCACTGGAGACAAAAACAGACCTCCTCCATTGGCCGCTGGGTCTCTGGACTTGGGAAGGAGCCGCGTGGGGCCGGTGGGAAGCAGTGGGCTAAGCTTAGAAACACAACCCAAAATGCGTGAAATGGAAATAAAGAAAAATGGAGGGATAAGAGAAAAAACTAAGGGCCCCAAGCCATGACCTCAGCATCACTGAGGGCAGGGGAGCCCGCTTCAGCTGGAAGCAGTACAAGCCCACCACTGACCAGGGCCACCGTGGAACCCACAGCGTCCAGCCGAAGCCACAGGGGCCTCTATCCCTGTCACATTCCTACGTGGGGACAGCATGGTAAGCGATACAGGAAGGGGAAGGAGAGCTGGGAAAGGAAACTCCACTGTGCCTTCCACCCAAGGGTCCCGCAGGGACTGCTGGGCAGCTGACACCGGGAGGGACATGAAAGGATATTCATGAGACACTGGTGACCGCATGCGTCAGGGTTAGGCATTTCCTATTATTTAAGGTGCTCAGAAGAATCACATGCTATTCAATGTTTTAAACTGAAAATGCACACATAGGTGGGATTCCTCAGACTGAGCAAAAGAAGCCAGGAACATCTTTTTATACTTGACCATGGACACTTCCGTCTGGATTCCACAGAACTAGGAGGTGGGTACCCCCTTAGACGCTGAACTCCCACGGCACAGGCTGTCGTCCGGATCCCATGCCTTCAGCTCCTCGTTTTCTGCCACGTAGCGGGGCCTAACGCTCAGCTGTGCCCGCGGGAATGCTCCACAAATGCTGGTGCGGATGGAGGACCAAACCCCCAAAGCGGCAGCCCGAAGCTCCTGCCTGCTGTTACGTGAAGGCACCAGGCCATTGGAGCATGTTGTGTCCCTCGGTCAGCACCACTAGAAACAAACTTCGGTTTCCAGTGATCAGGAAGCCCTCAGTGAGAACCTGAGATCATGTGCTGTGCTCAGCGCTGGGCAGGTACACGGTCCGTCGGGCTGACTGCCGCCTTTGGGAATGTACACAGTGAACAGAGAAGCACCCATGTAAAAAGGAAGCACGATGATGCAGAAAACTTTAACCGGCCCTCCAGCATCTGCCCTCATTGAACTGTTGTCGCCAGGGAGGAAAGAGGGCCTGGTGAGGCCCAGGGGCCCACATGGTGGTCCGCCACACCTTTGGCGACTTTGCCAGGCCCTGCCTTCAGCTCGCAGGCCTAGAGATTTAATTTTGCCACTTGTCTCTTAGAAGCAGGCACACATTAACTAAGCTCAGGAGACTGATACTGAAAAGCTGAAAGCCAATTTATTAATTCAGTTGAGAAATTAGTGCTAAGGAACCAGGACGCTCATAGGCATACGACCAGAGGATTTACCAGCCTTCTAGCAACTTCAGCGGGAAGCGTGCTGGGGCTGAGCTGGCTGACGGGGCAACCAGAGGTTAAGAGCTGATGGAGCCGAGGCCCCAGGGCACTGCTGAGCTCGCCACGCCAGCAACCATCTCCTGCTGAGAAAGCCAAGGCCTGGCTGATGGGACAACAGTGCCCGGGATCATGTCCCACATGGCGGGGGGTGGGGGGGTGCGCTCTACTGAGTAGAATCAGTGAATTAGGTCCTACTTCTTTTGGGGTCCAAAAGGAATATAAACTCGGGTTGCTGGCCTCAAGGAGATAGAGCTGTTCATGGAAAAAGAGAAATTATTTTTATAACCTTCCTTTGCAAATGTTCTTTCAAATATTTGACTGAATTATTTTCCTGATTTTGCCAGCTAACACCATGTCCACTGCAAATCCACCCATGTGGCGATAGACCCAGGGACCATTTGGCCCCTTGTTGCTCAGGACTTCGAGACAGAAAGAGGAGATGCTTATACAGTCATCTCTCGGTATCCATGGGGGATGGGTTTCAGGCCCCCCACCCCCCAGGATAGCAGAATCCACGAATATTCACATCCCTTATATTAAATGGTGGAGTATTTGCATAGAACTTATGCACATTCTCCCTCCCACATACTTTAAAACATCTCTAGATTACTTACAATATGTGATACCATGTAAATGCTACCTGAATAGTTGATAACACTGTATTGTTCAAGGGGAAAAGTCTGTACATGTTCAGTACAGACACAACCACGGTGGGCCTAACTACAGTACATATCACCGACAATGTAACATTTTAAAAAGTATTTTTAATCCGCTGGCCGCAAATGCAGAACCTGTAGATTTGGAGGGCCAAGTATACCTGTAATTTATTTACTCTCAAAGAGAGGGCAGAGGGGCATATATAGAGTAACATCTAGGCCTCAGTCTTCAGGCAGCCTATTCTCGCTGAAGTTCCCCCTCCAAAACAAAAAGAAAGATAAAGGAAGAAAATGAAAGAAGAAAGGGAGAGGAGAGGAAGAGAGAGGAGGGAAGGGAAGGGAGGAAGGAAAGGAAGGGGGAGAGAGAGAGAGAGAGAGAGAGAGAGGGGAGGCAGGGGGGAAATCTAAATAATAAAATCATCACTATCAAGAAGAAAAAGAAAAAAAGGTCCATGCACTGTACTCAACAGAAGAGACTGTTGACATTTCATGTTCTCACTGAAATGAGTCCCTATTTTGCCTGGTTACCTAATGCACAAGTTTAATTACTAGTTTGCTGACACACAGACTTTCAAGATAATAGTATTTGATTAAAAGAGAAGATAGTAATTCGTTTGTGCTATTGTAGCTTCTAAAAGATTGCACAAGACTCTGTCGTGCAATGGATAGCACATTGGACTTCTAAAAGATGGCACAAGAAAAGGTACATAAAACTGTACAAGCAGGCATGAGCACCCACCTGCCTGCCAGGAAAACACTGTCCCCTGGCCCTGGGACAGCACAATGGCCAGTCAGAGGTTACACTCATGCTGCTGACTCAGGAAGTATAAACATTCATTAGGATGACTATACCTCATCTAACTAGTCCAAGACTGAGTTTTAAAAATATTTTGCCTTTAGTGTTTAGAAACGTTTTTAAATAGGTACTTGGAGGTTATAGTTCCACTAACTGCCAAATTCACTTAAAGCATGTATTTCATATGCTGTTAAATAGAACATGGGACAGTCCCTTATTCCTTGAATCTAATCGAAATGTCTATGAACTCATCATAATTTTATTTTCTTCTCTTTTTAAGTGTATAAAGTTTCCAAAATCTCCCTATAGCCCTTTAAACTCCATCCTCACAGAAAAATGGGTTGCATAATTTTTTTAAAAAATCAAAAACAACAACAAAAATAAAATGTTGAAGGATATAAGGACTCCATATGTAGGAAGTGGCTCATCCTTTATTTGGGGGAAATGTGTTTCAAAAGAGCTTCAGGGGCCTTTTGTTGAAGGGTCCTAGTTCTACCACTCTTGCTTGGATACCCGGCACACAGTAGGTGCTCAACACACACTGGTTGGATAAAGGGCCTAGCAAAGGTTGGCTCTCACCGCCAGGCCTACCCTGAAAGGAGGGATCCGGCAGCCAAGCCCACATTTCTTCCTGTGGCCCCACTTGCAGCTTGTCTATTTGTAAAATGCAAGGAAATGGAACCGCGGTCTTGCCACCCCTCACTCGCTCTTTGTTCCCACACTTTAACAGCAGACGTCTGCGCTGCTATGTATAAAAAGAGCTAGAAGACGTTTCCGGGAGTAAGTCCGGCGGGCTCTCCTGGGTCAGCGATGAGCTGCAGCTTGTTTAGTTTGGGGAGTGTGGGAGTTAGTGCCGACCCCACCTGCCTGGGACCCCTGCATGTGACAACACGTGCCCAGAACAGCCAAAGAGAGCACCTGACAGTGGGTTCACAGTGGTTCCCATTGAAACGCCAGGTGAAAAAAGGAAGGACAAATCAGAGGAGACATGGCTTCTATTATAAAATAAGTGTGTTTGGGTGTGCGTGGAGCTTCTCCTAAATTTGTCTTCACTTTCCAAGTTGCATACATCTTTCTTCTGCTTTTATGATTTCTTTCCTCTTTTCACTCTTGGCACTTCCTCTCCAATCTCTAGCCCTTCTCCTTTCTCTCCACCCTACTCTGGCTATTCCGCCCCTTCTTCCTCAATATGCAATGGACAGGGAACAGAATTTAACATTAACAAGGAAATAAATAGAAAAAATAAATAAAAACAAAATTGAGCGATATGATTGGTGAAAATAAATATTGTCAGTCATTCATTTTTCATTCTTTGATAACTTTCATGTTTGCCTCTATAATTTATGCTGTTAGTAGCTTGTGTCCAAATTTTGGGATTTTTGGGGGGTCACTTATTGCTAATTTGGGAGAGACCCACCATGGAGTGGTTCGCTTCCTTTCAGCATTGTCTTGATTTCAGATGTTTCCTGATGTGCCCCTGGCAGTGTTTTCATGAATTTAAAATTTATCATTTGAACAAGGCAGATTGGCCAAAAATAAACTGGTTGAACATGCATGTTTCCAGCCACTAGGTCGAGCCTGGACAACTCACATGGACCCTAGGTGATTCTGTGATAACTCAGTGAATTTGTCTGCTTTCTAACTAATTTTGCTGTTTATAAATTCACTTTAGCACTGAACTTTATTTTGTAAACAAGATTTATCTAAGTAAAGGAAGGCACTTTATAGACTAATTACTGCCCCTGCCCAAGTGTTGGAAGCTGCCCCCCGCCTCTGGGGGACATTTCCTGATACCCTCAGGGATGAGCAGGTTCCCCCTGCAGCCACCACCCGGCCTGAGCCTCCAGGACACTTTACTGCATTTTCTTGTTTCAATGCCCATCTCCATCTACGAAATGGTCTATCTTTAATTCAGAAAACCTTTTTTTATTCCTCATATGTAATTGGTGTTCAATGATTGTTTGTCGAATGAACGAGAAACTTCTATGGAGTTATACCCACTCCTGTATATAATAATAAAAATATTCACTGATAGTTTATTGCAAGTTCGTTTTGTGCCGAACACCTTTGTAGATGCATTATCTTCAAAGCAATGCTACTAGGAGGGTATCATTGTCATCCCCACTTTATGGATAAGGAAGCTGAGGCCCAGAAGAAGCGACTTATTCAAAGTCATCTATTCAGCAAGTGGCAGCGTTAAAATTGGAACCCAGGTCTCCCCAGCTTCAAAATCCTCATTCCAACTGCTCTGCTGTTTTCTCCTTAGAGATAAACAAGAGTAAATCAGAAATAGTGTTCTCTAGCAACAATTGTTCTTGCCCTGTTTGTGTTTTCTGAGCAGCAGATTAATGAAAAGAGGGCTGGATTTCACAGGAAGTTGGGTTTGTGCCCTGTTGTTATACTAACCAGCTACAAGAATGATCTTTGGTACATCACTTTGCTTACGTGCAGTTTCCTCTTCTGTAAAGTTTGGATAATGATACTGTTTATTTCACTGAATTTTGTGAAGATGATTAAATTAGACAATGTGTGCAATGATGCTTTTTAAAGTGTAAGTAAAATTAATCTTTGTCTAAATATTTCCCCTCCGTATTTAGCACAGTTTCTTTTAAATATTAGTCTGGCTTAGCTGTGCAAAAGGAATTGAAGAGTTTGGATCAGTGTCTGGCCAGGTATTTTAAAGAGAAACAAATATGCCTGTGCAGTGCTTGCTAGGTGCTCAGAAAATTGGCAGCTCAAAGAATGATATCCTTGTCTGATTTGAACTGCAGTAAAGGGACATACAGGACTTTAAATTTCTCGAGTGCCTTAGCAAAAGATAGTTCACCCCTTGGGAAGAGAGCTGGTCCTTTAAGAGATTAAGGAATCCAGGGCCTTCATGAGAGGGGAATGGATGCAACCTAAGTTTTGAGTGTGAAAGTCAGGGAGATAGTAGGCAAGGAAATTCTGAACTGTGTCCTGTGACAGGGAAGTAAAATAAGGCGCCAGACGGAAAACAATCCAGAGGAAAGAGAAAATCCAGATGCATGTTAACCATGCCTTGTATTGTGTTTTCTGATGCTTTGACATCTGGGGCCTAGGGGGAACAGTTCAAAAGGTACTAGGGAGATACGAGGAGGAGCTGAGTTGTGTGGCTTCAGGATGAGGGCTGGAGGGGCAGCTTTCTCCCAGATGGAGGAGCTGGTGGAAGCCATTGTTCCTTGGTTAAGCCCTCCCCCCTCCCAGCACGCAGAAGTGAGTGGCCGCCATATCTAAGTTTCCATCAGCCTGGAGATTCCGAGACCCAGCCCCACCCAACTTACAGGCCCATGCAAGCCACTCCCAGTGGCTTTTCCATACAAATGGCAGGTTTTTGCTCATATTGCAGGATTCCCTATAATCTCTCAAAGGTTAACAAACCCCAAACAAGCAGCATCTGGCCTCGGTATGCCCTGTATCTCTTGCTGAGCAGCCCCAAACCCAGCAATGGCAGCAGCTGGCCTCAGTTTGAGGCGTGGCCTCTCCTAGGCTCCTCCAAAACCAGTAGAAGTGGCAGCCATCTGCACATCACTTTTTAGCTCATATCAAGTAGCCCCGGGCAGAACACAGGGAACGGCTGACTTTGGCCTGCAACAGAGACCCTTCCAAGAGGCCCCAGAACCAACACACCTGATGGCCAGCTTCCGACCACACCAGAGCACCACCCAACCACCATTTGGGTATAAATGATATACCCAAAGGGCAGACTGGGCAGGCACCAGAGCCCTGCTAAAGTGGACCCTGCTCCATAGGGTCAGCCCCTGCACAACAGCTCCTCCACTGTAGTCATGGCCAGTCCCAACCAATCAGCCTGGAGGTCAATCCCTCCCAGCGATGTGCAAATAGCAAACAAGGCTCAGCTATAATAAGAGGGCACACACAACCCACACAAGGGACACATCTGGAACATCTGGCTCAGGTGACCAGGAAGACTGTGCCACTTGGCCCTATAGGACACCTACTACATAAGTCTTCTCTACTAAGACCAAGTTCTACCTAATACATAGAAACAAACACAGGGAGGCAGCCAAAGTGGGGAGAGGAAGAAACATGTCCCAAATGAAAGAACAGAACAAAGCTCCAGAAAAGAACTAAACAAAATTGACACAAGCAATGTACCAGATGAAGAGTCCAAAACACTGGTTATAAGGATACTCAATGAGCTCAGGGAGAACTTCAACAAAGAAATAGGAAACATACAAATGGAATTAGAAAGCATAAAAAAGAACCAGTCAGAAATGAATATAATAACTGAAATGAAGACTACATCAGAGGGAGTCAACAGGTGAAATGAAGCAGAGGACAGAATCAGCAATGTAGAAGACAGGGTAGCAGAAAATCAGAACAGCAAAAAGAAAAAAGAATCCCCCCAAAATGAAGACAACATCGAGTGAAACAACATTCACATCATAGGGGTACCAGAAGGAGAAGAGAGAGAGCAAAATAATCCGCCTGTGAGAATAATGAACCAACGAGTTCGTTTTTTTCCTGTTTGCTACACATTATACTTGTATTCCACAAATGTATAAGATAAATACGTAGATATCCAATGTAAGTATTTTTGTGTAAGGAATGATATAATAAAGGTTATATTTAAGGTAGTTAGAAAACAGGAAACATATGGATGGATGGCATGCAAACAGAATTACCTTAGTAACTTTTTGAAAAAGTGAAGAAAAATAAAATTGGAAATGTCTCTCAATTTAGCAGGAAAGCAACTTTAATTAAAGAGACATAGTGAAACAAGTCCCTTAGACTGAAAAGTACTTTTATTTACTTTTGGCTCCATGTTGGAAATCAATTTCTCTTTGCCTAGAAGAGAAGCCAAGGACACTGCATATCTACCACCCAGGAAACTTAACAAAGAACAACGCTACTAAGTAATTGAGTTGAAGCAAATTTCCAATAAAGCTAAAATTTGACTCTGTTTGATAATAAAAGGAAAATTTCTTGTGTTTTCTTGGCTTTAATGCAAAGAAAGGTCAGATCAATATCACTAATGAATTGTTTTGTTATTTACCCAAAAGTTAAAATGCTTATTGTGAGAAGTAATAAAATATGGCAGAGACAGAAAATAATGATTGTTTTTCACTGTTAATTATTATTATTATTATTATTTTATTTTTTATTTTTTTAAGATTTTGTTTTATTGAGGAAGGGGAACAGGACTCCACTGGGGAACAGTGTGTACTTCCAGGTCTTTTTTCCAAATCAAGTTGTTGTCCCTTCAGTCCCAGTTGTGGAGGGCGGAGCTCAGCTCCAGGTCCAGTTGCCATTGCTAGTTGCAGGGGGCGCTGCCCGCCATCCCTTGCAGGACTCGAGGAATCAAACTGGCAACCTTGTGGTTGAGAGCCCACTGGCCCAAGTGGGAATCGAACCGGCAGCCTTCGGGGTTAGGAACATAGAGCTCCAACCACCTGAGCCACCGGGCCGGCCCCTGTTAATTATTTTCAATTTAACTAAACTTTAAATAAGCTGATTGGGATTTTAAAAAATTATTTTCCACCCAAAATCTTATTTCACTGTTCCCAACACTATACAGACCTCAAAATGATTTTTAATATTTGATGTAGTAGCTTGATAGCTGTCTCCTTCTGGCAAAAATTAAAAGCAAGTTTAAACAAAATATTATCCTGACATATGTAGAACCAAAGCATAATGCATAATTTTTTTTATCTAAACAAAGTTTGTGACAACTGACATACAAAGTAATGAGAAAAAAAAACTAGAATGAAGACAGTACAAATAAAGAGGAAAGAGAAATTCAGAGAGTCTGACACACAGTGTAATCCTGGCTTCCGAAATGTGGAGAATGACCAGTTTTCACACATTAAAGACTTTTAAGGTTGAAATTAATCTCTGGGAAACTTTCAGAATAAATTATTAAATGAACAGATTGTGACCCATTTGGAAAAGCAACAGTTGGTTCCCTGGACTCTACTATGGACCCACTAAACAATATGTTCTAAACTAACTCCTATTGCTTTGCTATAAGGGTTAGGGTAGGTCAGAGATGTATCAAGGCTATCATGTGATTTGGTTTCAATAAACCATTTGACAAAAAGTCCTGTGTTGTCCCTGTGGGTTAGAAGTTGATAGGTAGGTGGAAGGACAGCTATGTCACTTCAATTCACCACGAGTTAAAGAAACCTACTTTGTTTAATAACTCCTTATCAACTTGTAAGGAATCTAGCAAAGCCACTCTAGACTCCTTTCTTGGTCCTGTGCCTTTCACCATTTTTGTTTTGATTGAAGACAAAGCAAAGTTAATACATTTTCGCATGCACCAAAGTTTGAATGGATGTCTCCTATGGTAAATTCAAAAGTTAAAATCATTGTAACAAGGTGATTGAAACCAACAAAAGGACATTCAATAGAAATAAATAGTCCTGCATTGATATAAAGAATCACAGGAACAAATACAAAATGAAATAGAGCTAACTTTGCAGCAATACATTTTAAAAGAAATCTGACACTCTGTTGACCACAATTTTAAAATAAGTCAATTTATGAAGCAGTTAATTCCCTTCCCACCCTCCAAAAAGGCAATGTTATTTTGGTCTGTGTCCAAGGGACAGAAAGTAAGATCAATATTCTGTGCCCATGAGCCCTAACTGTAATATTATCTTTTCCATTTTCATCCCTGTATTTTAATAGAACATTTGCTCATATGATATTCTCAGAGAAAAGGTATATTTGGAGGTCAAAGAATTGGAAGTGAGATCACATGAAGAACAGTCCAGGGACATAGCGTGTTTAGCTTCAATGAGAGAAAACTAAAGGCAGATACAGATATCATCATTGCTCTCTAATGCTCGGAGAGCTGTCGTGTAGAAGGGACAGATTTATTCCGTGTGGTGCTTTGGAAAGCTAAAAAGAAGTGAGGTTTTGTTTCAACATGCTGGAGACGCTCCGAACAATTAGAGTTGAAAACAGTGGAGCAGGGTGGGGGGAGGGGGGGGAGCCAAAGAGGGGATTTCTGGGTTGTGAGGGCAGTGGAGCTGGACGTGATCTCCACGTATGAGTGAGATCATACAGCATTTGTCTTTCTCTGTTTAACTTCTTTCACTTTGCACAGTGCCCCCAGGGTCCATCCATGTTGTTGCAAATGGCAGGAAGGACTGTCACAAATGGCAAGGTCTCTTTGCAAAGGATTGTTACTCACTACAATCAGCTTGGGCTACTTCATTGGTTGCTGGTGTGTGAAGCAGCTATCTCAGTTTAGCAGTACTAAATTCTGGCTACACCCCTCTTATTCTCTCCCAGAAGAGCATTTATCCTCGTTACCATTATTTCTATTCTGAGCAATCCATTGTAATTTGGGGGACTTTCTTGGGAATTGTATTTTAAAAGGCTGAAGAGGTACTCCATTTAACTGTGCTATTGTTTTTGTTGTGTGTGCAGAGAATGAGAAGCTAAGTTTGAGAACACAGACCTCTGTGTTTTGCTCCCTTACTTCTGGGTCCTAGGGGACCCAGAGGTACACAACGAGAGGCTTGTCTGTCACCCTCATGTTAGGTTTCAGCTCAGCGTACTCCTCTCTGCTGCTCTGATAGAAGAGCTCAGTCTTTTGGGTTTTAGCCTAAAACCTCTTTTTCATCCAGATTCATTTTGGTAACTGGCTGGGAAAAGCCACAGACTCTGTCCTTGAGAAACACATGGCCATCTGCTGCTCATACACTCCTAGGAAGGGGGAGTGGGCCGCCACCCCTGGGGGCTGGGATCCTGGCAACCTGCAGTGGCCGGGAGAAGGCCACCTACTATGTGCAGGAAAAGTCTGTCTGTATAAGCGTCCAGAGAAGAATCCTCGTAACTGTCCAGTGGGGAGCTGTCCGTAGAATGGAGGTCTTCTTTCGGAACTCCTTTCACTTGCATCTGAACCTGATCATTTTATTCTCTCTTGCAGTGTCACCTCCCATTGTCAAATGAGGCTACAAGTTTTTCTGAAGTGAAATCACCACTGATCTGTAAGTGATGCTTTTGAAACCATGAAAAAGAGAGAAGAAATACACAAATGACTGCTTATTTATTTCACGTGCTGTTCTCACCCTAAGTGTTGAAATCTTGTTTATTGCGTGCTTCGCATAGACTAGTTTCCTGCTAAGTAGCTCCTTGCAGGGACACTTTATCCCCACAACCGACACAATATATCATGAAAGGCCAACCTGAGATAATTTGAGCCACTTTTCTCATCTCCTTCTGTGGGTTATCAGAGTCGTGTCTGTGGGAGAAACAGAAGGAAGCGGAAAAAAAAATTGACTACAAAATGCCTCCCAGGGAAGCATCATTTAAATTTCCCCCTAATGAAGTCTATTTTGATTGTTAGTAATGCTATAATATGTTGCTGTTGAAACAATCAATAATCTTTCATTTTTTCTTCTGGAGCCTAAAGAATACAGAGATTTTTCAAAAGTCAGAGCAGTCTGTGGGATCTAGAAAGTAAGTCATTCCCCTTGCACTGGTTCCTTAATCAGGCAGCCCACTCGTAAATCAATCGAGTAGAAAATGAAACTTGGCACCTTCCACAAAAAGGACAGGATCAATACACTCATTTGTATCCCAGCCACTGAAACCAATATTTGCTTGCTAGACTCTTTTGGTCCACTGAACGCCATACCTATATACCCTCTGTTTTCCTATTTCTCCTTCAATTTAATCTAAGTCAGCTTTACTAACAGCACAGCTGGTTTTCTTGCAGTTCCTACCTCGTCCTCACTAAAGAGAAGCTGGACCACATGCCCCCAGCTGAGCCATGGCGTCGTGGGACAATTCAAACGGCATGTCAGTCCCTCATCTCTGGGAATGCAGTGCGCGCCCACTGTGGTTACAACGCCATCTTCTTATAGGACATTTTTAATTAAGCACTGATAGGGTTCTGTAGGATCTCTGCCATACTGCCCAACACTCTCAGGAGATTGCTCAAAAGTAAGAATAAAAGTAAGTCTTCATCTCTTTCACCCCTCAATGCCAAGCATATTGAAGAGACATTTACGCTCATGTACGGTGCGTGCGCGCGCACACACACACACACACACACACACACAGACGTTGTGCTCACACACATACTTCAAGGCATTCCGGCTGGCTGACTGGAGGCTGAGCTCTCCTGCTGTACACAACCCCCCCCCCCATCACCGCCCCCCAGGCATCCACTGATGCGTGAAGGACTTTGTCTGCAACAGGGAAGAGGGAAGAGTGTGGAGAAGGGGACGTCTCAGGGGAGAAGCGGATTGAGGACAGTGGGAGACAAGATGTGCAGCATCTGTTCTCTCCCTTTGGACTGAGTTTCAGCAACTATAATTAGACAGGATGAGCCGCAAACAGAAGCCAACTGTTTTCCAGGGAGATGTTTTGGAAATTCTGGGCAAGCAGCGAGAGACACTAGTGGAGCTGCTTTCTTACAGTTTATTTAAGACTCTGGGCATAAGCTGAGACGCTTCGCGGCCTAGATGCCATAAAGTATAGCATGGAGGTGAGAAGACGGCGTGTTCCCTCCGTAGAATCCAGAAGTGCTCTGGCTCCCAAAGCCTGGCCCTTTGGCATTTTCTTGCCCTCTCCTGGTTGGAACCATGCACAGGGGCCACGGTGAGTCAAGTGCATTCACAGGCAGCACAGGAAGAACACGTGCATGCCTGGTAGTGCCTGCAGGAGTGTGAGGACAGAGCCAGGAGAGCAGTTTGCAGGCTCTCGGCCTCACGTGGAAAGGTGCTGGCTCGGGTAGTAGATGGCCGTCAGCTGTTACCGCTTAGCCATTAGCCACTAATATAACTGCTGTGGCTACGTTGGTGACTTGATTAGTTGGTTGGTGGGCAGAGAAGCAGACGGTGGATTGCAGGTAGCAAATGCAGTTAGCAAGCGGATTACATGGTGGACCACGTTGATCTGACTTCCTTTGTCTCGCGCGGCCACCAGCGAGACCGGGGTGCAGGAAGACCCCTTATTGGCTACTGGCAGATGTTGCTTTTGTGTCTCGACCAGCAGCCAGCGAGATTATAGTAGTATGAACCCTCCATCCATGGTGCCGTTGGTGTACTTTTTTGGCCTCGCCATATCCTGCGTTCTTAAGTGGGGAGTGGGACCAGAGACCCCGCATGACAAGCAGACAGTCTAGTTTCCAGGCGCAGACCAATTGTAACTCTGAAATCCTGGAAACAGTTCATGAGGAGTCACTTCGAAAATGATCTCAACTTATCAAAACAGGTGAAAGTCTGCAGTCCTTGTGATTTTCCCGTAAATGTGCATGGCCTGGAGAGGCCAGACAACACTCAGGAGACACACCTTCACACACTCACACATGCATGAGTCCTCACAGTCAAACATACAAAGGCATGTGTATCCCTAGAGAAATATATTCATTTTTCATGTCTACATTCACCGACAACTTTATTCTGGGTGGTTATTTTTACGTTCATCAGTGTACCAGGAATTTGAGAGAATATACGGAAAACTGAAAATTGACTTCTGGTTCAATAGGCAAATGGACCACAGATGTTTACCTCCTTGTCTACCAAACCCTGCTAAATGAAGTGAACAAAAATTTGCAGTTATTATCCCTAAAGAGCAAAAATAACAAAAGAAGTGAAGAAGCTGACGAAAGAGTTGAACTTAGTTTGGGAATTCGCAAGGACGATGGACGGTAGCAGGTGGAGTGGGTTACCTGTCCTTACCCAGGGACATCAGTGGGAGGGAGGCGGTGGACCCCTCCGAATGCTGACCATGGAGGGGACAAGAAGCTGGCAACAGGGGCCCTGGGCTTACAAGAACCTATTGGCCCTCCCCAGGCCCCCACCACGCGAAGCCCCCCTTCTCCCTCCTTTGCAAAGGACAGGGGCTTATTTTCTAGGAGAATTGAACTGGAGACATCTGGGGCTGTGTGGTGCTAGGGGGAGAAGGACGCAAGTTGAGGTCACAGACAGAATATGGAGGAATTCAGTGTGCATCTCAAATAAAACTGGGAGAACTTCCCTGTTTCCTGTCACTTTGCTCCCTAATGGCCAACCAGCAGGCCAGAATATACCCTCCTGGGCGTGATGCCCAGAATTCTCTGCAGAAACTGAATGGTCTCTTGTGGAGAAATGCCTCCAACTACTGTCACCTAATAGTCCCCCCGTGAAAACTCCAGCTCACTGCCCTGTCATCCGACAGGATGCCCACCAGTTGAGAAGCCCCACCAAACAATCAGCTTTACTGTCTCACTCTTTTTTTTCTTCATTTCAGTTTCAGGTATACAAAACAATGCAAGTTAGACATTTATACCCCTCACAAAGTGATATCCCCCAATCTACTACCCCTCTGACATCGTATGTAGCTGTTACAGTTCCACTGACTAGTCCCTATGCTGTCCTCCACATCCTGTGACTATATATATATATATATATATATATATATATATATATATATATATATATATACACACACACACACACACACACATATATATAAAATTATACTTGACATCCATTATTGTTCAGCTTCAGCTTCAGGTGTACAGCACAATGACCAGGCATCTACACCGTCCCTGACGTGGTCTCCCTAATGAGACAAGTGTCCATCAGACACCCTACAAAATCTTTATGACATTATTGATCATATTCCCCAAACTGCCTTTTGTATCCCCGGGGCAATCTTGTGGTTACCAGTTTGTGCCGTCTATTCCCCTCACCATCTCACTCATCTCCACCCCCCTCCCATCTATCAGTCTCAGAGATATAGAGAAAAACTGTCTCCCTCTTGAATAGGAGTGGGCAGGCAAGGACCATGAGCTTCGAGGAAAGTCCCAAAGACAAAGGAGGAAAACCAAAACATCAAACGAAAAAGTGCTTAGAGAAAGCAGGGACAGCACAGGCAAAAGAAGAAATGAGAAAAACAAAATAAATTATAATGAGTAACTAAAGAAATAAGAAAAGATATTGTATCCATAAAAGAATAGGTCGCTGGGGGGGAAATCAGAAAAAAAAGCAAAAAGCCTGTAAAATCAAAGCTATGATTACAAAACAGTCCTGCCAGCAAAAGCTGGTAGACTGCACAACTGAAAGCGCAAGGAGCGTGAACACTTTGTTCTTAGTTCATATCTTGGTTACCAGTTCGGCTCTCTGTACCAAACACCATCTGGTTGAGTGTGCTGGGAGGGGAAGCGTGATGGACAGGAGAACATGGAAGAGGCCGCTTAGCTCATCTGGGGTTAGGGGAGCTTGTGCTAGTGTTTCTGATTTGCAACTGATTCTAGTGCTATCTGCTACCCATCTTCTTTGGCTAGTAATTCCAAAACACAAAAATTCCAGATGCTTGTGGAAGCATCTAGACCATAGTGTGAAAGTGTGATACCTGTACTATGAGGCTACCCAAACTGAAATGAAGACCGCTGGTTTAAAAAAACAAACTTGGATACTGTATCCAGATGTAACTTGTATTATTCATCTGGTGCCACAATAATGCAACGTAATAAATTCCTCAAAATGTAATGGCTTCAACAACGCTCGCTGATTCCAGTGCCAACAGGTAGCGTGCCTGGCTAAGGCTGCACTCCTGCCTCGGCGTTCCAGACTTTGAGCTCCACGCTCTACTGGGAACGCACCTCGACTAGGCCAGCTTCCCCAGAGTCTCAGACTTCTAAAACCAGCATATGCCAGAATGCACATTCTGCTCCCTGTATTCCATTCTTGGGCCCAGGTTCGGGAATGTTCTTCACTGCAGTCATGAGTAAAAGTCCAACTGAGCAAGCATGTTTCAAGTTTCCGTTCATATCTTTTCAATTAAGTCACATGGCACTATCCAAAGTCAAGGTCAGGGAAGGGCATCCACTCGCCTAGAGGCCATGGCGTTGGCAAGCGTGTGGATTTCTAACGCAACTGGAGAGTGAAGAATTGGGACCAACAATTTAATTGGCTGCCATCTGCCCAATTGGTCCCAATTATTCACATACACTCCACAATCAAAATACACGCACCTCCAGCGTAAGACCCACAAATATGTCAACCAATCACAGCCTCTGATACCATATTTGATCCTCATCAAGTCCAGGTATATATATGTGCCCTTCACACACCCAAAACACCAGGCGTATTAGGAACAGAGGACGTAATGACAATAAACACTTCCGTTTGAGAGTGGGAAGAATGGGAAAAACAGAGTAGTCACTAGTTCACAGCAGTTTTCCCATCTGACCAGGCTAACACTGTCAGGCATGCAGTAGGGACTGCAGCTCTGTCAGGCCAGGGTCTGTGCTCTGCAGTGGCCCCAGGCATTGCTTCCGTGATTCTTGGCTCTGCCCTCTGAGAACTCGTTCATTTCCATCGTCCACCTTGACCGCTTCTGAAGAGGACACTGGATAATCTGCCCTTCATGACAGTGAGCTGCTTTCTCAGTCTGCAGGCTCTCTGCAGGCTGTCTCAGTCAGAGTTTCCCCGAGAAACAAAGTCAACAGAAGATAGATGATGGATGGATGGATGGATGGATGGATGGATGGATGGATGATAGACAAACAGACAATAAATGAATGGATGACAGATTAATTGATTTTGTATAACGAGTTGGCCAACACGATTATGGAGGCTGACAAGTCGCTAGATCGACAGTCGAAAGCTGAAGAACCGGGAGAGCTAACGGTTCCATTCCAAACGCAAGCAAGCTTGAGACCCAAGAAGAGCCAGTTTCAGTTCAAGTCTGAAGGCAGGGAAAACCCCAGTGTCCCATGTGCCGCAGCTCAAGGGCAGTCAGGCAGGAGGAATCCTCTCTTGTGGAGAATCAGCCTTTTTGTTCTAGTCAAGCCTTCAACTGATTGGCTGAGGCCCACCCACATTAGGGAGGGCCATCTGCTTCACTCATCCAGAAACAGGCTCACAGACACACCCAGAATAATGTTTTACCAAATGTCGGGGCACCACATGGCACACAAAATTACACAGCGTGTAGAAAGTTGGGGGCCAAGAGGCCTTTTTATATCTCTAACCGTCTCAGCCTCTTTTCGTCCAGGCTGGCACAGTTTTTGCCAACATAACTCTCTCAAGCTGTGGGTTTTCTATGAAAGTGATTCCAGTCGACTGCATGTGGGAAAGGCACACCTATACCTTCCAAGATATGCCTCTTTCTAGTCTTAATGACGGATTTTGAGAAATCAGATTTCTGTGGAAATACATCCATCATCTTTCTAAGAGCCTTTTTGTCCAGATGATGGGGCCTAGTAGATGCCATCTTAATCCTTTCAGATGTCGTAACAAAAGGGGTTTCAAGCGAACCCGTGATGTACTTTTTACTCCAAGGCTGGGTCATATTAGCAACACCCTATATTTTGTTTTTGCCCTGAGGCCCTGTGATAATGGCCCCAGCCTTGACTTTGTGAGAAATTGTTTCAAATTGTAACTCTGCCCCACAATTTCTAGAGTCCCTAAAATCCTTCTAAGTTCTATTTGCAACTGACCAGTCTTTTTCTGAATGTATTTCCTCTTACCTGTAGTTCCTTACCATTTGTATCTAGTAACAACCAATTCCTGCTCTCAATATTCTTCCTGCAAACTGCTTTACCCAAGACAAAAAGTTCCATAGGTAAATTTTCTACTTTCCAAATTAGCACAGACTACAGTTGTACAAATGCTTTGCTGCTATGCAATGTGGGTGATTGTTTGTTCAGCCTCCCATAAGTTTCCTTGATTTGTGTCTCATTACCAACACTAACCCCACAAAGTTTAGGTTCTTATTGTGGCAGCACCCTGTTTTTCGCATTAATTAGCCATGACCCCAATAATGATGTATGAGAAAAATCTCAAAACTCACTGGCCAAAAAAGTAACAATTTGTTTCCATAGTTTCAGGTCTGCCAGTTGGCCTCAATTTAGCGGTGGTGGCTGGACAGCAGGCTCCAGGGTCCCAGGGGTTCAGGTCTGCTCCCCACGCCTCTCTTCCTTCTGGGACTAGCAGCTACCCAGGGCACATGTTCTGCCCCAAGCATCCCATTCTCAGACCCGGGCTGAGGGCAGGTGGGTCCCTGGGGCATATTCTGCTCATGGCAGGTCACCAGAGTGCACGAACGGAGGACCAGAGACACAAGCATATTTTAACCCTCTATTTGAGCCACGCTCACTGACATCTTATTGGTCAAAGCAAGTCACGTGACAAAAGGCAAAGTTAAGGAGAGGGAAGGATACTCTGCCATCCTTGAAGCCAGGGCAAGGTTATGAAAGGATGATACTGACACGGGTGGCTGGAAAGTTGGCGTTAATAGTTCAGTGTAACTTAGTGCTGAAAGCTCTCTCTCTCTCTCTCTCTCTCTCTCTCTCTCTCTCTCTCTCTCTCTCTCTCTCTCTCTCTCTCAATCTCTCTCTCCAACTGTCTCTTACTGTCTCTGACTATCTGTCTCTCTTTGCCAAGATTCTGATCTCACAGGTCCCAGACTACTGAACTACTGAATTTCAGACCCCCGGGGTCCTGAGACATCCTGTCGCGTTGTTTTGTGTAAAGCGGGATCATACTAGACCAACGTCACTTTCATCAGTGCCCCGCCTGTGGTTTCTCATCTGCCCCATACGGATGGACCTTCTGGCCGTGTGAACCAAAGCCAAGGAGTTTAAGTCGATGATATCAGAAAAGAACTTGTCTAATGGATGATGTCCCCCTGGTAAGCACACACTCTCCTGGCAGCAGCTAGACTCCCAAACGGCCACTCGGAAATTGCATCCTCACCCTAGTAAACCCTGTTGATTACTTCCGTGTGGCTCTGTCAGCACTCGCATTCAGTCTCCGGCCCGTGTGCTCCACAGGCTGCTTTGATACGTCTCAGGCCATCCTCACTTCTGAGTCATCTGTGTCCCGTCCAGTGGGGTTTGGAATGATGTCACCCACAGGCTGGGAGCACTGTGGTTCCATTCCACCTGCGCCTTTCCTGAGAACCAGCATCCTGTGTCCCCAGGGATTCCTCCACGCCGGCAGACCTCTTCCCCTTCGTCACAGCCATGCCTGCCTCTGCTTCTCTCTCCTCCTCAGGAGGCCCTGACCGGAGGACTCCACCTGCTCACATTCTACTCGGTTCCACGCAGGTGCGCTTCAGGGTAGGCGGTTCCCCCTCAGCTGTTAGTGCCTTACCTGGACATGTCCTTGTTTGGCTGGTGCCCAGATGGCACAGCCCGCACCCCACCACTGCCCCTCCCCAGAGCCTGGGGCCTGTCTCTGTATCCCTGGCCAACTGCCGGAACTTGGCCACAAGCAGACAGACCTAAAAGTATCAAGACTCGTATCTATCTGTATCACTCATGTTTGATACAGATTTCCTTACTCTTCTTAAAATTTACCACACTCACTTCACCCCTGCCCTCCGGATGGCCAGGCTTCGGTCTCGGCTGATTTCTCTGTGACAGCCCCACCCCATCTTGGTTTTCAAGTCCAATAGGTCTAACATGGTTGATTTAATGATTAACAAAAGCCATTATTTACCTAGGGACGGCCACAGTTCGGCTCTCAGCACTTCAGAGACTTATTGAATTTCTCAGGTAGTTTTTGCTAAGGATTTTGGATTTTCTAAAGACAAGGGGTTTTAAATACCCTCTCCCAGGAAAACAACTAACTAGGACCCCACAGCATTCAGAAATAGTCTTCTAAACATAACATGTGTTATCGAGGTAAACAGTGATAAAAATCATTATGAAAAAGAACACAGTCTTCAGAGACAAATGGGGACCCCCCCCGTGGGAGTGGAATGGGGAAATGAGCTGGAGAAGAACAGAGTATCCCTTGGATGGGATTCAAATGCTGTTTTGTGTCCAGAGGGCAAGTGTAGCAGGTGTGAAATTAATACAGCTCAGGACTCCTGCGGTTTGGGGTCTTTGGTTAGTGTGACAAGAACAGAAACATTAGCTGATGATATTTCCCATACTGAGGTAGGCACAGCAATGGATAGGTATTGTCGGGCTGACATCATTTGGGACGTCTCTTTAAGAAAACAATTACAAAACTCAGTCAAAGGTGAAATTATTTAGAATACAGAAATAATTCATAACAAATTACTGGAGCCTAGAAAATTCAGGCCTCTTTATTCTGAGGTCTCTTTAGATTTACCAGAAACTCTTACAGAGTGATGCTTCCTCATTGCAACTGGCTGTTCCTTCCCATCTAGAACTTTCTATGGCTCCCATTAGCTCACCAGGCTGAGCAGGGAGAAACCACTAAACTGTCTTCCACATGGCTGCACAATTTTCTGTTCCTACAACTGCTGTACAATAATTACAATTTTCTCTAAATCCTCACCAACACTTGTTATGCTGTGTTTTTAAAAAGTTATTATAGAGACGATAGGTATGAAGTGGTATCTCATTGTGAGTTTGATTTGCTATTCCCCTAATGCCTAATGATGAGAATCTTTTCAAGTGCTGTTGGTCATTTGTGTGTCTTCTGTAGAGAAATGTCTATTCAAGTCCTTGGGGTTGTTTGTCTTTTCGTTGTTGAGTTGTGATTCTTTGTATTCTGGATATAAAACTTTATCAGATATGATTTGCAAATTTTTTCCCCAATATGTACAATGTCTTTTCACTTTCTTGCTAATGTCCTTCAATGCACAAAAGTTTTTTTATTGAAGTCCAATTTATCTGTTTTTTCTTTGGTTGCTTGTGCATTTACTGTCATGTCTAAAATCTGATCGAAGGACATGAAGAATTAACTCTATTTTCTTCTAAGAGTTTTGTGGTGTTAACCTTTATATTTAAGCCATTAATATATTTTCAGTTGATTTTTGTATATGGTGTGAGGTCAGGGTCCAACTTCATTCTTTTACATGTGGAAATTGAGTCATCTCAGTACCAGGTTGTTGAGAAGACTCTTCTCATTGAATGGATTTGGAACCCTGTCAAAAATCAATTGGCCACAGATGTATGGGTTTATTTCTGTACTCCCAATTCTATTCCTCTGGTTTGTGTGTGTATTTTTATGGCAGTACAACATTGTTTTGATCACCGTAATTTTTGACATCAAGAAATCTGAGTCCTCCAGCTTTGTTCTTTTCCAAAATTCCTTTGGCTATTTGGGGCTCATTGAATTTCCACATTAATCTGAGGATTGCCTTTTGCATTTCTTCAAAAAAGGCTATTGGAATTTTGATAGGAATTGAGGTGAAATTATAGATTGCTTTAAGTAGTATTAGCATCTTAACGACACTAAGTCCTCCAACCTATGTCTTCACATTTATTTAGGTTTTCTTTGATGACTTTCAGCAGTGTTTTTGGTACAAGTCTTTCATGCCTTCACTTAAATTTTTTCCTGGATATATTACCCTTTTAGATGCTATTATAAGTGGAATTATTTTCTTAATTTCTTTTTCAGATTGTTCATATAGGTGTATAGAAACATAACTGATTTTTTTGCATATTTAATCCTGTATCTTGCAACTGTGCTGTAAAAATTCATTTACTAGCCCTAGAAGCTTTCTTGTTCTTGCAGATTATTTGGGATATTCTATATATAGAATCATATCATCTATGAATAGAGTTTTCCTTCTTCCTTTCCAATTTGGGTATCTTTTCTCTCCCTTCCTTCCTTCTTTCCTTCTGTCCTACTTCCTTCCTTCCTTCCTTCCGTCCTACTTCCTACCTTCCTTCCTTCCTCTTTTTCTTTCTTTTCTTTTCTTTTTCTTTTTTTTCTTTTTTTGTCAAATTGCTCTAGCTAGAACTTCTAGTACAATATTGAATAGCAGTGATAAGTGCAGGCAGGCGTCCTTGTCTTGCTAGTGATCCTAGGGGGAAAACTTTTAGTTTTCCACCATTTAGTATGATGTTAGGCATCGGTTTTTCATAAATGCCATTTATCGTGTTGAGGAAGTTCCCTTCTATTCCTAGCTTTCTGAGTGTTTTTTTAATCATGAAAAGCTGTTGGATTTTGTCAATGCCTTTTTTTGTGTTGCTTGAGATGGCCCTGTGGTTTACTACTTTGTTCTGTTAATGTGGTGTATTTCTTTGACTGATTTTTTTTATATTTTGAACCACTATTGGCATTCATGCAATAAACCCAACTTGAGCATGATGTATCATCCTTTCAATATGCTGTTGAATTCAATTTGCTAATATTTTGTTGAGGAATTTTGCATCTGTGTTCAGAAGAGATACTGGTCTGTAACTTTCTTTTCTTGTGATATCTTTATCTAGTTTTGGTATTAGGGTTATGGTGGCCTCAAAGAATGAATTAGGAAATGATCCCTCTTCTTCTTCATCTTCTTCCTTTTTTTTTTGGAAGAGTTTAGAGGGATTGCTATTAATTCCTTTCAATATTCGGTAGAATTTACCAGTAAACCATCTGATCCTGGTCTTTTCTTTGTTGAGAGGTTTTTGATTGCTGATTTGATCTCTTCACTTATTACAGGTCTGTTGAGATTTTCTATATTTTTTGGGGACAGTTTACATAATTTGTGTGATTGCGTCCTTTCCCTTCTTTCAGACAGACAGATTGTTATTAATATATTATATCTTTCCTTCTATTATTATCACTTTTTCAAGTCCATGTGTTTAAAATTAACTCAGTTTCTCTACAAAGTAAAATCAATTTCCCTACACTTTTGTTAAAATGTTAATTTTCCCGGTGAGTAGGTTTCACTAGTTGGAGCCCAATCATTTGCACCCAGAATGTCTGTAATGCCAGGAATCTCTCTCTTTCATTGGATCATCAATTACTCATTTGCATTTCAGTACAACAAGGTTTCAGAAGGAAAGTAACAACTGGTAAGTATTTAGAGCACTGCCACAACTAATTGGTTGTTTGGCACCACCTTCTTCTTCATGACAATGTGGGGACACTTGTTCTTACTACCAGAATCTAGACATTGACTATGGTGGTAGTTACAACCTGAAACGTTTCCCAGTGTCTGCTCTAATTAGAATCTTAAAATGCTGTTGTATTCCCTGATCCAAAATATTTGACTCGTTATGAGTTTCCTCACATCATTTAATGACTTAATTAGCTAAGCGCCTTAATTTGATCTTTTATTAGCATTATATGTTGGCAAAGACACAAAATTCTCATCCTCACATCTCACACAAGTCCATAGAAACACAGAGAGCAATTTCCTATAAGTGTCAAATAATGAATTTCTGAAGAAACTTCAACTTCCACTTAATGATAATGGCAGCTGGAAGAGGAGATACTGCCACCAACCATTATATTCTCATAATGTTCTCCTGTCCATAATTTCAATGCCTGTCGACAACTAATAAATTGTAAAACAATACCAATGACACCATTTCTACTTCTATTTGCTGTCCCATTATTTATTTAAATACTTGTTCTAGAACATTAGATGTTCTGGAAGGAATGGAGCGGTAAACTGCTCCTCAACTCCAAACCCAAATATATATGTGAAAGGAAATCACAATTTACACAAATGAATTATTAAAAATCTTGAACCACTGGTATTGCAAGGAAATCGTCGATCAGAGCAGGCATCAGCTGTCAACAAACAGCCACACCTAGAGCAGTGCAGACTGGATAAGTGTCAGCCACAATGTGTTGTGTGTGTGTGAATGTGCCAACTGTTTATACACGTGTCGCCGGTGTAACGTGAGAAAGAGATGAAGGTGCCTAGGCCAAGAGAAGAGAGGAAAGAGATGGAAAAGGTGAGGGAGCTGCACGGGTTAGGGGGCCTTGCCACACTCATTACAGCGAGTTACACATTTTCAAAAGATTTTTTTAAAAAAAATTTTAAAGGCTTTTCAGCTTTTCAAAATGCTTTCACCCTATCTCATTTTATCCTCATTATCAAAAACAGCAAAGCCTCTTACTTTATAGCTTCAGTAGAGAACTAGGAAGATGTGATTAGAAAGTGGTCTCATGATTCTCAAGCTGGGCACCTTCTTCCTCTTACCTGTGGCTTCAAGTAAACATGTTGCTCACATGCTAAGTGGAGACTCTTGCCCCTGCACGGTATGAATTCAGCCTCCCAGACGGAACGACAGCGACCCTGCCACAGTAAATCTGTCTGGACAAGTAGACACCTAGCTTCTTCTGCCAGCCCTGTGCGCTCTGTCCTTGGATCACTCTTCAGTCTCATTGCCCTGCTCCCTCTAGATGCTGGCTCTGTTCCTGACCTTGGCACAGCTCAGTCTGATTCTCCCAAGGATACACTCTCAGTCAGTGCCTGTTTCTAGCTTCACTGCTCCTGGGCCAATTCCGGCAGTTCAGTGAGTCTTGTCTCTCTACGTAACTCAAGATGAGCACACTGTTCTCAAGTTGGGCATGAACATTATTATTTTAGTTTGTTTGTTTCCGGTCAGTGGAGAAAGTGAGGCTCTGTGTAACCCATTTTTTCCCAGATCTCTTCTGAAAGTAAAAGGAGGGTCATATTTACAGTTTTGAGCGTCATAAATATTGCCTGTCCTTCGAAGACTTGCTCCTTCTTTCCATCTGTTCCTATGATGCCTCTGAGGGTTTCTCACTTAAGTTTTCACATGCTGTCTGCTAACTTTCCCTCTCCTCATCTGAACTCCGCTCACCCTCCTTTTAGTACTATGTCTACAGACGGATACATCAATGGTTGTAACTGTGACAATGGTCACGTCTGATCAATGTCAAGGGTGCTGCCATGCTGCCAAAGGCACCGTAGCCCTCACTTTTCCCAAAGCCCCCTTTGGCCTTTCTAACCATTGCCGCTGAAGTTGGGAAAGCAGTTTGTTCCTACAGCTGCCGATTCTTAAGGCACAGGTCTTTGCAACTAGTGTGTTTCTGGACATGCCCTGTGAGGGTGCAGCTCGTGGGCCAGGCACGTGGTACTGGGCTTGCACAGCCCACAGGGGTTCCACCGGCCCAAGTACTTCCACATAACAGGAAAATACCTTTCCTCTGCTTTTTATGTTCATCTGTTAAACAACTCCTGAACTTTAGAAAATGGGAATGTATCAGGTCATATATAACCAAAAATCTACAATGTGGTTTTAGAGCCTCCAGAGGCTCTACAATATTAAAATATCTCCCCCTATCCCTCTTCTAAAAGCCTTGCATTTTCTCTCTATTGGCCTCGTTCCCTCTTACTATGAAGGGGTTTCCTTCCTGGGTGACGGGTTCGATGAGAAATGGCCTCCAACTGACCCAGGCTTACACCATTCCAGCTTAGCAACCTCAGAAGAGAGATACTGCTTCTCTCTTCAACAGCCATCTATAAAATCTTACCAAAGACATGATTTGGCCCACTTTGGGTCAGGTACTCTTTCTTGGATCAACCACTACAGCTAAGGGATTAGAAACTGAGACGGAGAGCAGAAGATAGGGTAGGGCCAGTCCACAAAGGAGGGAAAGCACTGCTATCAGAAGACAGGAGTAAGGAAGGACGGGCAGGGAAAAAAAGCAATCAATGCTTGGTTGAAAAATAAATGTCTTACAGAGTTTTGGGTGAGATCACCTTACATTTTTATTTGCCACTCATCTCTCCCTAGAATTCAGAGATGACTCCATGGAGATGGTTCAAAGGAAGACCTTAGTGGCCGATGGCGCTCCCCAGTCTCCCACCCCCACTGCGAACAGCACTCTAGCACTGGGCAGGGCTGTGTGCCAACTCTCTGTTTCAGGTGAGTTCTTTCTCGGGAGCTTCTTTAATCTCCCGAGAGCATGCTCAGTGTCTGAATCCCAAAATGAGTAATCCTTGGGGCTCTGGCGGATGTGTCATGTCTTGCTTTTTCCATAATTATAAAGAGGAATTATGATATCTGCTTCTATCACTGTCTAGCGTTCCTACAGTGATTAATAACTTGTAGCTTCAGTAAAGTGTTTTAAGGTCCTTTCGAAATGATGATGACCTAAGTAGAAAATATCTAATTAATACATCTGTATACCATTGTGGTTTGGATGAAGAAATTTATGAATGTCTGAATTTCTTCTGTAATGCTATATTTTACTAAAATGCCATGGGAAGAAACGTTAACTGTCTAAATCAGGACAAATGGAGTGGACAGCTATATTTCTGGGATTGCTCATACGTGACCCTTCCCAAAAGAAGGATTGTGGAGTGGGGAACATTTAGAGATTCTTTCCACCCTTGTACCAAGCCCTAAATTCATTTTGCCAAATTGAAAAATTTTATAAAGATTGTTCCATTTTATTATTTTTTTTTTTGTAAATCCCACATTATCAAATTTTTAAGCAAAAGGAAGAATTAGCTGAAAAAGACCTATGGAAATACAATTATGGCCTATTTTGCTATGGTCCAGTAAGGAAGGCATTAGAGGTTGAGGATCTAGTTTTCAATGCCTCACTTTGGTTTCCTTTGTTTGTGGATATAAATGATAGTAGCTGTTGACTCTCACATCTCTATTGCCAGTTTCAACCTGTCCTCAATCTCCTGACTATACAACCCATTGTCTCCTCAACACTTCCATTTGGCATCATAATAGATCCGTCAGACAGAATTCTTGATTCCTCCTACCTAAACCAGCCTCTCTCTATCAGGTGTTAAGATATCTCTCAGCTTGCACCCCACCCTTTCATCTCCTGTTTTGTGAGGTTCAGTCTTTAGGCTTTGCCAGCTGCTCACTACTAGGCATTGCCGGTAGGGGGTGCTAGACCGAGACTTCACACCCGGAGGAGGAAGAAAGAAGGGACCCTTCCTGTTTGCTTCCTATTCCTGGTTTGCTCTCTCTTCTTGTTTTGGTTTCCTGGCTTGGCTTCAATGTGACCATAACAATGATGTTTTCACCTGTCAGTAGCAGTGCGTTCCAATACCAGCAGTGATTGCAGTTTGAAGTTTTCCCGATCTCATTGTATCTCCTTGGAGAAACGAACAGCACCCACCACCTGGCACCCCTTCTCAGAGGTCTGGGCCCCAGTTCTTCAGGGCTCTTCTTCTAAGTTGAGAGACAAGCACCAGCTAAGCAGCACCCCCTTCTCATCTTACTTTCAGCTCCGTGGGACGCCTTTCCCGAGCCTCTCAGTATTAATAATTCCAATCTCTTCTCTTTGTTCTCCCAACCTCAGGAGTGGTAGCTTTTTCCTGAGGTCACTACCTCAATGATACCTTAGTGTTCATTTGGCCTTTTTAGTTCTTTAGTGCCTAGGTTTGGGGTTTTTTTAAATACTAAAGTTTTATATTAAATTATCTCTGCTAAAAGAAGCAGGATTATTTCTTCCTTCTAACTGGATCTTGACTGACATACCTTATCTTCGTTAAAAGAACCATCATCCACCCAACGGCTCAGGCCAAACACTTGGGAGTCATCGTTTCTCCCCTTCCCTGGATCACATAGCCAATCCATCGGCAAATCCTCAAAGATCTGTTGTCAAAGCATATCCTGAATTTGACCACTGCTCATCACCTCCATTTCTACCACCTTCATCTGTGGTGCTATCATTTTTTTGGCCTGGATGTTCTGAATCTGCCCTTGCCCCCAACATATCAGCCCCTATACATCATACTTCAGCCAGACTGACCCTTTGGCAACTTAAATAAGACGATGTCACTCTTCTGCTCTCAATTCTCTCATGGCTTCTCTTATAAAAATGCAAACTCTGTGCCCTGGGCCTCGAGGCCTGGGGGCATGGCTGTCTCAGACAGCCTCTGTGACCTCACACCCTGCTACAGGCCCCACTCACTCTACTGCAGCCACTCTGGCCTTTTGGCTGTTTAATGAACACAACAAATTTCCCTCACCTCCAGACCTGCTGTTCCCTCTTCCTCGTGCACTCACTTCCAGGGACTCTGTACAGCTTGTTTTTTTTTTACAAGAGTCAGGACCTTGTGCAGTGTGACCTCTCCAGCCTATTAAATAGAAGCTCTTCTCCAGCTCACCCACAGCACCTGAGAGCTGAGGCTTTTCCAGACGTAGTCATTGCTCGCATCACAGAAATGGCTAACACTGGTGTGCCAAGCACTACCCATAGCAGGTTACATGTAATAATGGAGTTATTTCTCATAACAATTCATGTTGAAAGCATTATAGTCAAGTTAATTTATCTGCCTTAGTTTCCTTATCTTTGAAATGGGGGGAAATAGTGTTATCCACGTCCGTGTTTATAGTTGTTGAAAGGCTTATATGACATAATACATCTGAAGTGCTTAGGAATATTATTATTACTGTATATATGGGGAATATTGTTTTCATGCCATTTTTGAGGTTTCTGCCAATGCATTTAGACATTTTCTCGCGAATAATTATTGTGATTCATTTCAAATTTTCAGGCAATTTATCATCTGGGATAGCACTAGATAAAATTCACTGATAAATTTTCATAAATGTATTAAAATCCCAAGTCACAAATCACCATTCTCACTTCAGGTGATGTTGCTCAAATATCACATCTCATTGTATCTTATTTCCAATGTCTCCGATACGGAGGTTTATAACTACTTCACGAACAGTTAGGATTGAATTTATACTTTTTCACAAGTCATTCTCAAACATTTATTACAACTTCCTTTATTAAGTTAAAAAACAATGTTAGAGTTGGCCTTTTTACAGTCACCTGTTGGAGAAATATGGACTGACTGCTTACTATTGCCAGGAACAAAAACGATAAAGATGTAATTAATGCCTACAAAAACCTTCTAATATTTTGGTTGGTGTTCAAAACATTTATTGTATACATTTATCTTATTTACATCAGAAAAACTAATGCCATAATAATGTGTAAATATGATTGTATAGTAGTTCATTAGCATTCCCTACAGCATTTAGCAAAATCTTTGAGACCATAAATGTAAATCATGTATTCCCCAAGGCATGGATAAGAGAAGAATCCTTTGTTTCAGTTAGGATTTGGAGCCAAGAGATAAAATAACTTAACAACAAGGGCTTAAGCAAATGGGGTTTATTTTTCTTATGCAATGAAAATCCAGACGACGCAGCAAGGGACTGGTGCCACCTCCCAAGGGGGTCAAAAACGACCCAGCCTCCTTCAACTAATATGTTCTGGCATTATGAACATGGGGCTTTTGTCCTGCTGGTTATAAAATGATTGCTATACCCCCTGAGGTTGTGTTTGTATTCCAAGAAGATAAAGGAGGAAAAAGTGAAAAACCAAAGGGTGTGCCAGCTGAGTTGGTCCCAATTTTTCAGAAAAACAATTGCTCTAAAGACAGCCTCCCCTCCCTCAGCAACTCAGGCTCCATTTCATTGGCAAGAACTGGGTCATAATGCAAAGCAGTCTGGCAAGGTGAATATTTTAGTTGTGCATAATCAACCCAAAGAAAATTGGTATTCTGCTAACAACAATGAAGAGAAGAATGGATACTGACAGGGTCAAAAGTTTCCAACCATGGGAAGGGTGGATTGTGGCAGCACCTGAAGACTTTCAAAGGAAGTCTTGGAAGCCCTTTTCCAGTTTTTCAATGTCTATTTATATAAGTATGTTCTAAAACTGACCTACCTAAAAAGCATCTGAGGTTAAGACATACCAGTGAGGAAAGAGGGAAGAAATAAAATGGAGTCTCTACAGTGAAACTGCTAAATTGCTAAAACCAAGTTGAGGCATGAGGGGACAATTTGATCCTCGTTTTAACCAGCCTAGGAACCGAAATTTTTGATCTTTCCAGTCCTTTGTCAATGCCTGGATAATCAACAAACTTCCAGATAACCCTCTGATTACCCGTGAAGGTCTAAGGACAGAATGCTCACATACCCAGACCACCTGCCAGACCGCCTGACATCCATTATCCAGACCACTGGTCACCTAGCAGACCACTATTTCGGTCCAGTCAGAGGCTGATTCTTCTCAAGAATGTACTTTGTACTATAAGAACTCACCTTTTCTTTCTTCTTTGGAACACTTTGGGTATTGCCTAGTTGTGTTTTCAGTTTACAAATCCTAACACCCTTGAATAAATCTTTGTTGTTCATTTCTAGCTACAGCCTCCAGACTCGTTGCGAGTTCCTTAGACACCAGTCTTCTTTAACCCACCCTCTTCCCACTTTGTAAAAGAACCACATGCCTGCAAGCAACCCTGAATTTTACTACAGTGTATTTACCCAGGGGATATAAACAACTCCAGGATACAGACAAACAAGTCAAAATAATGGAATCATAAAGCCTCATAGCCTTCTTTCATTAAAGCAGAATTATGCTGGTGGGGCTTCTAGTTTTTCCAATTATTGTGCATATTTCTGTTAAGAGAAAGCATGCTATTAGAAATGAGGGATGGGGGCTTAAGCTGACAATGTTTTGGATAAAGGTATACTGTTGAGTGGAGCAACAGAGTTTTGACTATTTTTATTTGCATGCCCCTATCCCTCCCATCCTCTGGTCTTTGTCGATGAGTTTATTACTATTGAGGAAGAGCCTTCAGGGCAAAGCAAAGAGAACATCTGTGAGGAATGTCTCTCTCTGTCTGTCTGTCTCTCTCTCTCTCTGTCTCTCTCTCTGTCTCTCTCTCTCTCTCTCTCTCTCAAAATTTGAATTCAGAAATAAGATGGTTGACAAAGAAATTTATATAAGTAATGTTTATTTGAACTGGAAAATAAAGGAATATTTTTCTGACAAGTGTTATTCTGATTTTGCTGCTTGGTTTGATAATGGGGATTAGATTTGGCAATTAGGGTTATATAGTGAACATTTTCTTAAATTTCAATTAGGTAATCTGAAGCTCCAGTGTTTTGAAGAAAATATTTTTAAAATATATAACAACAGTATTTTATTTTAAAAATTACAATGATATTTTAAGTTTTTTTTTAATTCAACTTTCTCAATCTTTTTATAAATAGTGGGTTAAATAAGTGCTTCTAAGTGAAAGACTAACAGGTCTAATCAGTAGTCATTTAATAAGCCAAGGTTATGTTCTTTTTGGTATCATCCCAGACTAAGAAAGGGAATGATTCCAAAGACTAGAAATAAATGCTTTTGTAAGTCAGGTGATTTCCAATATTCTGTTATCAAAAAAATTAAAGGTGAAACTAATCAATTTGCCAGCTAATCATTACAAGATAAATTAAAGAAGATGTGGTCTATATATACAATGCAATACTACTCTGCCATAAGAAAATATGAAATAGTGCCATTTGCGACAACATGGATGGATCTTGAGATTATCATGCTAAGTAAAATAAGTCAGACAGAAAAAGTTGAGAACCATATGATTTCACTGATATGTGGTATATAAAACTGAAAACAACAAAGAAACAAGACAAACAAATGAAGAAACAAAAACTCATAGACACAGACAATAGCTTAGTGGTTACCAGAGGGGTGGGGAGATGAGGGTAAAGGGGATCAAATACATGGTGATGGAAGCAGAACTGACTCTGGCTGGTGAACACACAATGTGATATATAGATGATGTATTACAGAATTGTACATCTGAAATCTATGAATGTAACTTTACTAACAACTGTCACCCCAATAAGCTAATTAAAAACAAAAACAAACAAACAAAAAAAATAAAAAGATTGATCACTTCATTACTTTTGGTATTCATTTCAGATAACATTTTTTTAAAAGTGATACTGTTATAACAAAACTCCTTCTATTCCTTTCTATTTATGTGTATGTTTCTTAGTGTTTGTACATAAAACATGAAAAATAGGACTAAGATGGTGAACACTGTCTCATACTAGCAATATATAATATTCACCCATGGAAATATACACAATCTAAAAAATGCCCTACCAACTCATTTAAAAAGGCATTTCTAATAAAATGTATATTTTCCATTCAGTAATTATCAAAATGTATAATATAATTGTTTTATTTTGATTGATATTGTCCCATTAATACTTATATTGAATTCAAAAAAAATTGTTCCTAATAGATTCTGTGGTCACTAATTTTTTTTAATACACATGTACATATTTATGATGGAGGATATAAAATTGCCCTGGTATTTAGAATTCAATGGATTTATGGTACTTATATTCCATTAGATAAAATTGAAATAACAATTTTGTTTTACTATTTTAATTTATATAAGTCCAGTATAACACTATATAAATATAAATTCATTATTTATATACAACCTTTTAAAAATATCTTTAAAACTCTAAACTAACATATTTTACAACTATTTAAATTTAAAATGAAAAATTTTGATGTCAAGTGAAAAATACAGTACTTCAAAATTCTTTTAGGAGACATGTAGGCAAAAATGTTTAAAGATTATAGGTTAAAAACAACTACCACTGTCATCAACACCTTTTCCCTCTCAGATATGTTGTCACAAAGATGACACCATATGACAAATTTTTCAAGTGTATCTCAGAAATTAAGTTATGGAACTCTTAAAAGGAGCTCAATTCCTCAAAAAATTAAGATTAGAATTACTGTATGACACAGTAATCCCTCTTCTGACTATCTACTCAAACACTTGAAAACATTAATCTGTAAAGATATGTTCACTGCAACATTATACATAGTGGCCAAGACCCATGGCCAAATGAAGTGTCCTTGAATAGATGATTAGATAAAGAAGATGTAGTACATACATACCATGGACTATTGCTTAGCCATAAGAAAAGATGAAATAGTGCCCTTTGTGACACGTGGATGGATCTTGAGATTATCATGCTAAGTGAAATAAGACAGAAAAAGTCAAGAACCACGTGATTTCACTCATATGTGGGATATAAAACTGAAAGTGACAAACAAAAACTCATAGAGACAACAGTTTAGTGGTTACCAGAGGGAAAAGGGAGAGAGGCAGGTAGAAAAGAGTAAAGGGGATTTCCAGTCAAGACATTAGAGTAGGTCAAGGCTGTGCCTCCTCCCATGACCATATCAAAATCATAACTAAACTACGGAACAACTGTCATTGAGAACTACCCAAAGTCTAGCTGAGCAGAAGCTCTACAACTAAGGACATGCAGAAGAAGTCATGTCAACATTGCTGGAGGAGTGGAGACACAGAATGGGCTCGTCCACACCCATGTGCAGCAATTAAAAATCAGGAAAGATACCTTGGCTACAGAGGTCCCCTTGAGGAGCAAAGGGTCAGAGCTCCACACCAGGCTCCCCAGCTCAGGGTCCAACTGTGGCAAAAGCAGTCCTCACAATTTCTGGCTGTGAGAACCAGATTGTGGCTGAGTGAAACGGAGGGCAGCTGGAGACCTCTTAAAGGGCCTGCATATGAACTTACTTGCTGACAAACTCACTCTGAGCTCCTGTTCTGGGGCAGCAGCTCAAAAGATGCCAGGGACATATGGGGAGGAACTGATTTGTCTAGCTTCCAGGTAAGGGTGGGAAGGGCAACACTCTCCCAGACAGAAGTGCTGGCAGCAGCCATTGTTTCTTTGTTGAATCCTCCCTCCTCCTACAAACACAGACAGGCACCATATCTGAGTCTCCATCAACCTGACTGACACCATTCATCCACTCCAGCCTAGTGATTCCCTGAGATGGAACCCCACCTAACTTTCAGGGCCCTCCCAAAGCCAGTTCCTGTGGCTTTTCCATACAAACAGCCTGTCTTGGCTCATGCTGGAACTTTCCTAAAATGTCTAAAAGGTTCACAAATCCCAAACAAGCAGCATCTGGTCTCAGCGTGCCTCATACCTCTTGCTGAGCAGCCCTATGCCCAGTACTAGTGACAGCCCACCACAGTTTGAGGCTTGGCCTCTACCAGGCACCTCCAAGTCCAGAGAAGGTGGCTGCCACCTGTGGATTGCTTTGTGGCTCATTCCAGGTGGCCCTGGGCAGGCACAGGCTGTGGCTGAACATGGCCTGTGACAGGGCCTCTCAAAAGAGGCCTTGGGACTGGCATACCCAGTGGCCAGCTTTGGAACCAGACCACCACCCAGCTGCCTCCACAGGCAACACACCCAAAGGGCAGACTAAAGGGAATCCTGTTCCATAGGGTTGGCCCCTGCACAACAGCTCCTCCACTGTACTCACAGCCAGTCCTCACAACCAATCAGCCTGAGGGCCAATGCCTCCCATTGACATGCAGACAACAACCAAGGCCCAACTACAACAGGAGGACACACACAGCCCACACGAGGGACACTCCTGGAGTACATGGATCAACTGATCAAGGAGACTGTGCCACCAGGCCCACAGGACACCTACTACATAAAACTACTCTCCTAGGACCAGGAGACATAGCAGCCCTATCTAATACTTAGAAACAAACATGGGTAGGCAGACAAAATGGGGAGACAAGAAACCTGTCCCAAATGAAACAACAACAGCATCGATGGGCCTAGAGGGCATTGTGCTGAGTGGAGTAAGTCAGATAGAGAGACAGATGCCATATGATTTCACTTACATGTGGAATGTAAAGAACAAAATAAACAAACAAACAGAACAGAAACAAAATCTTACATACAGAGAACATTTTGATGGTTGCCAGCTGGAATGGAGATTCGGCGGGGGATGAAAAGAGGGAAGGGATTAAGAAGTAAAAATTCGTAGGTACAAAGTAGTCATGAAGATGTAAAGTATAAGGGATATAATCAATCACAATAACTATGTATTGGTATCGGACAGGTACTAGATTTGTCAGGGTGATCCCCTTGTAAGCTACGCCAATGGATAATCATTTTGTACACCTGAAACTAATATAATATTGTATGTCAACTCTAATTGAAAAATAATTATTTAAAAAGAGAAAGAAAAGTTTATAGGGAGTCAAATATATGGTGATGGAAGGAGATTTGACTTTGGGTGGTGAACACACAATGCAATATACAGATGATGTATTATAGAATTGTACTCTTGAAACCTGTATAATTTTATTAAGCAATGTCATCCCAATTAATTTAATGAAAATAAATTAAAAAAAAAAAAAAAAAAAAGAAGAGGAAGCTCCTGAAATTTAAGGCTAAGGCCACCAGGTGGAGTGTGAGTAAGAGAATTTGTTAGTTATTAATAACAAATTGTTATTAACTAACAAATTCTCTTAAGCCCTTCTTGTGCCCCATGAGGGCACCCGCAGGCCTCAGCATAAACACGAGATGGTGCCTGGCATGTAAAGAAGACATGATGACACAGAGGTCCCCTGCTGTCACAGGCACGTGTGGTTGTGGGAAGATACGGAGCTGGTTTGAGGATGGGCATCGGGATACGCTGGTGACATGATATATAGATTCCTGCCATGATGTGCAAAGACGAGGTGTGTCTAACAATCTTCAGATGACATCTACCTTAATACCCTGCGTGATTTGAGACTTATGAAAGATCTTTCACAGAAAGGACAGTGAAAAAGTGCTGGCTTGACCACAGCAGAGAAGAACCCTGCTGCATCCTGTCGGGGGAACGATGGCTCCTGCGGAGTGCTGCACATGGGTCCAGCACAATGGAACATGTGAGACGTGCTGCTGGGGGCCAGGCACTCACAGCATGTCCAGGGAGACAAAGCACATACATCCCACATTATAGGGGGGATAGAACATCAGCCCTATGGGGCCATATTCTGTATGAAAAACTTACATTTTGAGAAAGAAAAACAAACAGCAGCTCTGACAGCAGGCAGTTGTCCTGGCCCTCGAAGCTAGAGCAGCCTGTTCTGGTAATCATTATTTCACGGAGCACTAACATCAGAGGACACAGTGAGACCAGTGAGTCCAGGACACAGTGAGACAGAAGAGTGGTCATGTCCTGGGAAAGACAGAGTAACGAGAAGACAATGCAACCACGAAAATGACCAGGCATGTCCTTCTCCCCGCCCACAGCAGTGACTGCTGCTTCTTCACCAATTACAGCTTGAGCCTTGTTCCTGGACTTTCTAGATTAAACAATTTGAGCTACCCATTCGATCCAGAGCAATCGTCTACTTTCTTACTCCTTCTCCAAAACCCACCAACACGAGCTCCTCCTGACACCCTCTTTCTGAGATGCCGTGTGGTGCCCCAGAATTCCCCATGGTGTGCGTCTCCCTTTGTTCTTCATTATGTTTTTATTGTCTCCTCTGTTACTGCTGAGCTAATAAGTAACAAACCCAATTCTGACTCCAGGTGTGTTCCTTGCGGTCTTGGGCTCGTGAACAATATGTGAATCCATTTAATCGTCACAATAACCCCATGAAGTGAGTACTGTTATCATTCTTGTCTTACAGATGATAAAACAGAGGGACACAGAGGTTCAGTAAACTGGCCAAAGTGACACAGCTAGAGAATGGCATCCCTGGGAAGTTAATCTTGGTGATCTAGAACTTGAGTCTACACAACTCAACGAGAATGAAAAGGAGGGATAGAACAACACATTAACAATGTAGGATGGATAATATGTGCAAAAGGAATTAGAGAAGAAAAGTCAGATGGATTTTTTTTGTTACAGAGAAAGTCAGAGAAAACGTTTTTAAGAAAGTCGGTCCTTGAGCAGGCACTGAGGATTGGCAAGGTGAAGCTGGTCCTTTCAGGACAGTTATAGGAGAGGAGAGAGGGAAGCTATGACTCCAAGTACAATCCCGCAGGTCCCCTAATAGAAGGAGAAAAAGTAATGTCTTATATGTGTATAATCCACCAGAAAGTGGATTATACTGAGACAAGAAAGATAACGGAGGACTGCCCAACTGGCTATATTTGATGGCTGCTGGTGGAAACCTCTCCCAGTTCCTATATTGCAGTATGACATAGGTTGTCAGCGTGGATCTGTTGGGGACAGGAACTGATTTATTTCCTTTTCTTTTGTCTTCTTTCAAACCCCAAATTGATTTGAACAGCTCTGAAGATCACAATGTAATTTTACGACCACCCAGTCCCGCTGCTCCCACCAATGGTGTAAAGGTAGGCTCAAGTTATATTAAAATCTCGTGGGTGGATTGAACATTTCAGCATGCCAGTATCGCAGTAAATTGTAATGGGCACCGATGTGATGATGTACTAGAAAGAGAAAGATTGTTAAAAACAAAAATGAGTCCCTGCTTCCAAGACTGACTAGACACACGTTCCATACCCTTTCCCATAATTACAATAAAAACATTGGATATTATAGAAAAACAAGCAGAACAAGACTTTGAAAGATGGAGAAAAGAAGGCAGCATGGATAAAGATTTTGGGACATGAAGAACAACACGGTGATGAGTTCCCTGGGTTTGTTTTTGTCTCAACTATCTCAGTTTGGGTGCTGAAAAAGCCAACAACATAAAAACATCAACAGGCACAAGTTTAAAAAAAGAAAGAAAAAGGGCCGGCCCGGTGGCTCAGGCGGTTAGAGCTCCATGTTCCTAACTCCGAAGGCTGCCGGTTCGATTCCCACATGGGCCAGTGGGCTCTCAACCACAAGGTTGCCAGTTCAATTCCTCGAGTCCCACAAGGGATGGTGGGCTGTGCCCCCTGCAACTAGGATTGAACACGGCACCTTGAGCTGAGCTGCTGCTGAGCTCCCGGATGGCTCAGTTGGTTGGAGCGCGTCCTCTCAACCACAAGGTTGCCGGTTCAACTCCCACAGGGAATGGTGGGCTGCACCCCCTGCAACTAGCAACGGCGACTGGACCGGAGCTGAGCTGCGCCCTCCACAGCTGAGACTGAAAGGACAGCAACTTGACTTGGAAAAAAATCCTGGAAGTACACACTGTTTCCCAATAAAATCCTGTTCCCCTTGCCCAATGAAATCTTGAAAGAAAGAGAAAGAGAGAGAGAGAGAGAGAGAGAGAGAGAGAGAGAGAGAGAGCCCTCCAACCTGGTCTTTCTAGCCAAAGAGAGAAAATTTTTAGAAATAAACTCTACTGCAACAACCATACCGCCCTGCCTGCTAATACACACAAACACACACACACAAACACACACACACACACACACACACACACCCCTGTGGCCCCACCCCCACATATACCAGCATACCCTGAGTAGGGTGTCTAGACTTCCACATTCCCAGGGGCATAAGTCACTGCAAGCTCCCATGGACTAGTGTCAGAGAATGCTGACACTTTCATCCCCACTGGGTGGTAAAGAACGCCCTCTGCCCACAGTGATAGGGGAACCTTGGTTTTTATCTCCATCCAATGGTACCAAGGAGCTTTCCCCCGCAACCCCAAGTATCAATGGGGTGGAGAAGAGGAAACCAGGACTTGAGTGTTAGGGCTGTACCCCTCCCCTTCTCTAAAACAGAAGGTATAATAAGATGTGGAGTCTTATAATCACAACCAAAATATCCAGGTTTCAATTGAAAACCACTCGTCATACCAAGAGACAGTGATGAAAAAGACAATCTAAATGAAATGAAAAAAAAAACACTCAATAGAAACTAATTCCTAGATGACGGAGTTGGCAGTTGTTAGAATTATCTGACAGATTTTAAAGCATCCATCATAAAAATGTTTCAATAAACAATTACAAGTATGCTTAAAAATAATGAAAAAAATTGGAAGTCTCAGCAAAGAAACAAAAGACATGAAAAACCAAATGGAAACTTTAGAACTGAAAAACATAATAACTGCCATAAAAACCCAGTGGATGGACTCAACTCAATGGGGGGAATGATGGTGGAGTAATTGGACCTTTAGAGGAAAACAAATAAGCAAACAAAAACCTGAACTCAAGTCTCACTTCTTTTACAAAAACTATCTCAAAATGAACTATGACTTAAATGTAAAATGCAAAACTTTTAGGAAAAAAAGGAGCATATCTTCAAGATCTAGGGTAGGCAAAAAGTTCTAAGAATTTATACCCCATAAAAGGAAAAACTGATACATTTGACTTCATCAAAATTTAAAACTTTTACTCTAAAAACAACTCTTTCATGATGATGAAAAGACATCCTTCAGACAGGGAGAAATTACTTGCAAACCACAGGAATAGTATCTAAAATATGTTAAGAATGCTTAAAATTCAACAGCAGAAAAAAAGTCCAGTTAAAAAAATGGGCAAAAGACATGAACATACATTTCACCGAATGTTTCACAGATGGCAAATCACCTCATGAAAAGATATTCACCATCATTAGCCAGTAGGGAAATGCAAAGTAAATGCAAAGCATTAGAATGGCTAGAATTAAAAATTAAAATAGTGACACCACCAAAAACTTTTGAGGATGGGGAGAAAGTGGATCAGTTGTATCTTTCCAGACTACAGTCACTCTGGAAAACAATTTGACAGTTTTTAAAGTATCTAAACATGAAACTCTCAGACTGAACATGTAATTACCATACATCCCAGCAATTGCACTTCTGGACATTTATCTCAGAGAAATTAAGTCATATTCACATAAAAACCTATATGCAAATGTTTGCAGCAGCTTTCTTTACAATAGCCAAAAAACTGGGAGAAAAATCAGATGTCTTTCAATGGGGGAATGTATAAACAAATGGGTGTACCCAAACCATGGAATACAATGCAACAATAAAAAGGAAAAAAAACAAAACTATTTATACATGCCACAACCTGGATGAACCGTCAAAGAATTATTTCAAGAGGAAAACGCCTCCAAAGGTGACATACTATATGGCTCAATTTATAACACAGTCTTGAAATGACAAAATTATAGAAATGGAGAACACCTGAGCAGTTGCTAAGGATTAAGGACTAGACTAATAACTGATAAAATTTAAATAGAAATAGATGGAAAGTGATTCATAGTTCTCTGTGTAGGTCTCTACTCAAATCATGTATAAAATATAAAGGTTATATTAAACATTTAATATACTTCCCTCAAAATGACAAAAAACACACTGAATTAATGCTCTTATCAAGTCAATGCCTTAAAATACAATCTTTACACAAAATAGAACACAAGCCAGATATAACAATTATTCCCCCAAAACTCAGTAAATGCTATTGCCATTTACATTCAGTTACATGGGTTTCTGCTTGATTATGTCAATGCATATTCATGCTTTTAATTCTCAGAAACAATGTCATACAGTATATGAACCTAATTGTATAGATTCTCTTTTTCTACTGATCTCTAATTATAATATGTTAGTTAATGGAGTTCAGGAAATGTCATCCCAAAACATGGCACTTTGGCATAGTATTTTAAAGCTGAAGGAGTTTGCAGGAAGGTCTCTCTGCCTTTCCCTCCCTCCTTTTTCCCTGAAGCAAGTCATAAGACCCTCATTTAAGATGTGCCCTCCCCATACCCAGAGGGAGGGAACACCCTTATCTCCAACGTGGAGGAACACAGAGGATCTGAAACTGCTGTTTCCCTACTTTATTACACTTACCTCATACTCTTTGTCCTATCATATTTTTCCAAGACTGCCCGCCCTTCATCAAAACTCTCAGAAAACTAACAATAAAAGTAACCGTGTTAATATGATAATGGTATCTGCAAATCTGACAGTTACCATCATAACTTATGATGAAATGTTGGATATGACCCATCTAAGGCCAGGGAAATAGCCCTGTCATCACTTCTGGTCAGCTATTAGAAGTCACACGGAAGGCAATAAGGCAAGAAAAAGAAATCAAGCCAAGAGATTGGCAAGGAAAAGGTAAGCCTCTCCTAGACTGTCTGATTTCAAGATTTACTATAAAACTGCAGTTATGAAGAAAGTGTAGTATTTGTGTAAGCGCAGGTCCAATGGATCATTAGAACAAAATAAACTGTCTAGAAATAGACCTACAAATGTAAGAATATAGTCTTATACCCAAGTTGCCAAGTTAATTCAAAGGGGAAAGAGTCTTTTACACAAAAGGTGTTGGAATAACTGAATGCCCAGTTGGGGAAAAAAATTAAACCTTGAGCTTTACCTCCCTCCATACCTAAAGATTAATTCAAGATGGATCATAGCCATAAATATTAAAGCTTGAATAAGAAAACTTATATAAGGAAGCATCTTTGCACACTGGGTTTAGGGAAAGACTTCTTATAAAACAAGAAGGCCCAATTGTAAAAGAAAAAAGTATATAACTTGGATTATACCAAAATTAAAGGTTTTTTCTCTTAAAAATACATATTTAAGAAAATAAAAAGGCAAACCACAAACTCTGGAAAGGTATCATGATTATGATACCTAAATTTAACAAAGCATTTTTATTACAAAAAATATTTTTAAATTCCTCTACATGAAAAATTAAAAGAACAAACAGCTCAATTTAAAAACAGACCAAGTTTCAAAAAGACCCTACATGAAGGAAGCTATGTAAGCTGTAGAAGGAGACTAAGCACAAGAAGAGGTGCTCAAGTGATTAGTTGTCGGAAAAATTCAAATTAAACTATAATGAAGGCTACTTTGCATACACCAGAATGGCCAAAATAGGAAAAGACTGGTGATACCAAATGTTGGCACGGTGCTAAGCAAGTGAACTCCCACAATGTTGGTGAGGCGTAAACTAGTGCAACCACCTCAGAGAACTGCTTAGCACACGAAAGTTAAACACATGTCTCCCTGAGCACCCTGAAATTCCATGCTTGGGTATTCGCCCCCAATAAAACAAATATGCACAAAACAGCTTGCACAGAATGCCAGCAGCTTTATTCATAATAGCTCCAAATGGAAATAACCCCAACGTCTGTCAACAGGAAAACAGCTAAACATATATTCATGCTCAGCATCAAAAATCTTCTCATCTCTTTATACCATGTTTCCCAAAAAAATAAGACGTCAGACAATCAACTCCAATGCATCTTTTGGATCAAAAATTAATATAAGATCCGGGCTTATTTTACTCTAAGACGTGATGTGATGTGATGTGATGTGATGTGATGAGACCAGGTCTTATATTAATTTTGGCTCCAAAAGATGCATTAGAGCTGATTGTCGGGCTAGGTCTTATTTTGGGGTAAATAGGGTATATGCAACAATGTAGATGCTAAATCTCAAACCCATTATATTGAGTAAAAGAAGGCGGATGAAAAAGAGTAGATCACATATAATGTCACTGATATACCATCGAAGGTAGGCAAAAATAATTGATACTAATAGAGTCAGAAACAGTTGCCACTGGGAACGGGGACCGTTAACCGGAGAAGGCACCAAGGATGCTTTTGCGGTGATAGAAACATTATAGTCTTTTACACAGTGGTTATAAAATTATACGCAATTGTCAAACCTCACCAGTCTGAACACCTGTATGTTTTGTTTTATGTAAACTACGCCACGTTTTGAAAACAAAGGAAACATGAAAATGCAGTGTGAAAGCAAAAGGCCTGGTGACAGTGATGGCTTCTACCTACATGCCAGTTTCCCATAATCCTCACAGCAGTCACATGATTTAAGTATCATTACCAGTTTACAAATGGAGAAAGTGAGGTGCAAAGAGGTCACATGACTTTCGTAAGTCACAAGGCTAGGGAGGGGCAATTTCCCAATGTCCCAAAGAGGGAAATGTGACACATTAATGAGGAGCTCCAGCTCGGAGACGACTCTGACTAGCTCTGTCCCTGATATTTATCCTGGAGCTCACGTGCATCAGCCACAGAGTCTGAGCAGCTTTTATTTTCCTGTAGCAGAGAAACAGAGGAGATTTAAAATTGTAAATACACTCTGCTTTAGGGAACAAATAGGGAAAGAACATGCCTCACCACTGCCACTGAAGTTGCAGTCACCTGGTAGGAACTGCTAAGCTCACAAACCTTCCTCTCGCATAGATATAAGGTGGTGATATGGAAGCACTGTATGTTCTCAGGGTATAATGGGGAATTATTCACATTTCTATAAATCTTATCTCACTACCAAGGCAACAGAACATAAAGCAGAGAGAAAAGAGACCAGAAAACTCAAAAATGAAATAATGGGCCAACGCAGTCAAAAAGCTTTTCTTTCACTTTTATGATTCTTTGATTTTAAGTGTGTGAATTTGACTTACTCCATAAATGTTGGGGATAATCAAATTGCCAGATAAGAGGAAATGTACACAATGTGCAAAATGGACAAGGTATCTCTTCCCTCAAGAGTACTGTTTTTAAGCTACTGCTTTTCTCTACTTGAGCCCACACCACTCATTTCCATCCAGTTTCTTTCATGCTTTGAATTGATGAACCTCTAGAAACAAAGGTAAGGTGCGGTGACTTCCCGCATGAGATAATATATGCGCAAGTTCTTCATAAATTGTCCTAAACTTCGGCTCAATTATTACTTAGTCCATTTTCATTTCGTATCCAATTATGATACTGACACCAATGAACACGCACGTTTTTAAAGACAGGAATCCTGAAACTCAAAACATTTCTCCAACTCACCCAAGGATGTGCCAATGGTTAAGTGGTGAAGCTGGTATGTAAATGCAGAGACTTATGTCTATATAGCATGGCAGTTTTCATCCACTCCCATGATTACCCTTCTAGCCATCTCCCCATTTAAGTATTGCAATTTCACCCACTGGAATTCTTTCTGCATTGCAGGTGTTTCTTCCAGCCACCTCTGTCTCCTGTGATATTTTATAAAACGTGCTGTGCACTTGTTAAGCCCTCACTGCCTCCTTCAGAATGTAACGATCCGTTCTCTAAAAGCTGAAGGAGTTTGCAGGAAGGTCTGTCGCTGATCTCCCCGTACCCTTTCCTCCTGGAGCAGGGGTTGGGGGCATCGTCCACCCAGGATTCTCCAGGTGAACAGGGCAGGTTCAATCTGCATCTTTAAATCCAGCAGGGTTTCATGGTGTTCTTTGTTTTGTGTTTTAGCTTTGGAGACAAGGCCTGGTTAGATGTCACGCTTTTTGGAAGGAAGGAAATGCTGTCTTCCTGAATACAAACCAAGGTGAATGCTGCAAGGGGATCCCCCGATGGGAATGAGCAACTGGACTCCAACTCCCCCTCAGCGGCTAGGTCATGACATTGCTGACACTTCATTCAAGCAATGACAGCACTTTTAACAGCGGCCTGGTCACTGCGGAGACGCTGCTGCCAGGACAGACCTTCTGTTCCTGTTTAATTCCACTCCACCGACCTGAATGTCTATTCTTGGTCCAGAACCACATGTCTCTATTTTGTCACTTTCTAATGTGACTTCCGTATCTGATGGGAAAGCAGCTGACTCTTGAGTGGATTATATTCTGCCTGATGTTTCTACCAGTTGTTAATGAAAAAACATGATCTTTTCAATTTTTTAATTTAATTACTGCACTCCATTTTCAGGTCACAATATCGAGTCAAGTAATCAACTGCCAAGAATTAACTGATAGCTTGCCGTGCCCAGAAGTTGAGGAATACAGAAATTAGAAAATACAGCTTAAAGAGATGAACAATCTATTGCTTTATATCCCCCAAATGGGTGTTGCACGAACAAAAGCACAGAGGAGAAAACAGCATATTAAATGTACACAACCCGACAAGCACTTTGGTGTTACCGCACACAGATGTGAGGAGGGGAGTGACGAGGTGAAGAAACCGTGCCCTGGAAGGCAGCCCCTTTCCTGGTCCTCACACATCAGAACATCCTGCTCTGGCCTCCTGCACCCGGCAGGAGGGGAACCTGCAGGGTGTCCACCTGGGACCCGCTGCCTCACCTTCTAGACCATGGTCTGGGAAACAGGATCCCAGAAGCCCTTGCCACTGGCCCTGAGTCAGCTAGCATGGCTTGGGTGGCCTCGTCCCTGGGTCCACTTCCAAGGTCAGACCCATTTTTACAGCACAGACTTTGTGGGCATGATGGGTGGCCCAGGGGTGGCTCCTGGCTAGGGTCTGGAAGGAGTTTAAAGGTGGGGTTGGCATGGTCCCTTGTGGTATAGGAGAAAACCAGGAGTAAGGAGAGAAGGGGGTTGGGTGCAGGTCAGGGCCCTGGGCCTGGGTACCAGCTCTCCCCAGGCAGACACATTCTGGCTCTCAGGGTTTGAGAATTCTAAATCTGAACCTGCCTTTGATTTCTAAGGCAGAAGAACAAAATACACTCTGTTTACCAGTGTGTTACATTGATTCATAACATTTACACATATTGCCCTTGGGCCTTAATTTTCATTCTTGGCTCTAATACTCAGAGGTGAGACTACAGAGGAGAGTCTTCTGGGGACCACCTGTGGGCAGTGGCCATCTCTGAAGCCACTTATCCAGGGCAGTGATTTAGGTTTCAAAAGAGCCCCTTCTGAAGTGTGCGGCCTGGTAGTGAATGAGCAAACCTGGAAGCAGGGAGGCTATTTAGACAGCTGCTGAAAGAGTTTCAGCAAAATGTGATGGTGGCTCAAACCAAGACGTTGCCGGGGGTGTGGAAAGAAACAAACACAGTAAAGAAACATTTCTGAGCTTGCAAGTGACCATCTCAGGGAGCTGGTGTACCCTTCACCGGCCCTGAGCTTCAGACAGCCATGGTTCCTACGCAGAAGGATTTGCTCCAACATCCCATCTGTATTAGTTTCCTCTTGCTGGGGTAACAAACTGCCACCAATCTAATGGCTCCAATAATACCAATTTATTAGCTTACAGTTCTAGAGGTCAGAAGTCTGACATGGGTCTCACGGGGTGAAAATCAAGGTGAAAAACAAGCAACACTCTTTCTGGAAGCTGTTCGGGGAAATCCCTTCCTTTGCCTCTTCCAACTACTGGAAATGACCACATTCCTTGGCCCACGATCCCTTCCTCCATCATCAAAGCCAGTCACGGCAAGCTGAGTCCTTCTCAGGGCACACCTCCCATCCCTACACCTCCCTCTTCCCGTTTTATGGACCTTTGTGATGGCACGGCCCCACTCAGGTAATCTAGGATCCATGTCTCGAGTTTAAGGTCAGCTGATTTAAACTTTAGCTGCATCTGCAACCTTAATTCCCCTTTCCCACGTCACCTAACAGATGACAGGTTCTGGGGAGAGGGATGTGGGCATTTGGGGGCTGATTTTGTGCCCACCACACCATCTCAGAACGTGCTTCCGGCCATTTCGGGTCCCATCGCTGTGATCACCCATTATGAGAGAATTGGCGAAGCTAGTTAGGCAAGGTATTTCACCAGTTTATGAAATTCGGGATGAGACACATTTACTTACGTTTAGAGCTCAGTACAGTGTATCTGAAAACCTCCAGCACTTCAGGAGATCTGAAGATGTGGGGCCTGAAGATACGCTGCCTGTCCTGCTCATCCACTCAGCTCCTGTTCCAGTGACCGAGACGGCGACATTCTCTGGACGTGTCTGAAGGCAGCTTTCCCCCCCAACCCTTTCCCTAACTTAGGTCATGATTACAGGGTCCCTTCTATGGGTCAGAGCTCGGTTACTCCAGAGGCAGCCCATTAAAATTCAGTCCCCTACACCTGGTTAGCAGATCACTGACACGCAGCATGATGCGTGAGGCAGGAGGTGGGAAAAGCACAGGGGAACGTCTGCAGCGTGAGGTGGGTGCTGAGTGCTGTGGGGGTGGGACTGTAGGGAGCACTAAGGGGTACGCAGCACAGGAAGAGGGGATGAGCGTGGGAACCCCCAGTGGCCAAGCTGGGTGACCTCACAGCTCTGGATATGGCCTTCCTGGTAACCACAGGCTTGGAGTCATCGGCTCCTTCTCTGCCCCAGGCAGGCGGTCCCCAGGCACAGGATGGACGTGTGTTGTTTTCACTGTTTTTCTGCTTGTCCTCCCCTAGTTAGAAACCCTTTCAGAATTCAGCTTGGAAAACTTAGGTCGAATCCCGTGGAAGGATGGCGTGCTGAGGGAAGGGGCCACAGGCGGTGGCCCCCAGCTCATGGCCGGTCATGACGTTTTTCCCAGGCTCAGCCCCGACCTGGCAGCAGGGCGTCGGGAGTAAGTCATCGCATCAGCTGTTACAGTCTGTGTGGAAGCTCTGGAGACAAGGACCACATGGGGAATAACGGGAGGAAACCGAGCCCCGTGTTCTCAGCGCGTTTTCTGTGCATGAATATTTTCAGAGATTGTTTTGGCTCTGGCCTGTAATTACTGAGTGGCCGAACACTTTGAGATTTATCATGCAGTTACTGGTATTTCAGATACAGTTCCTATTGATTCTGTCCTGCACATCCTTCTCCCAAATCTAAGAAATACAATTTTGAATAATGTATTGAATGTATTAAGGGGGTTGCAAATTTAAGCTCACTAGAAACACAGGGTAGTGAGGGAAACCTTTCGTGGTTTCCTCTGGGGATAAATACCTATATTGTACATAAAAAAATACTTCAGATTACTAGTTAAACAACCAAATATCAAATTCATTATCTTACTGGTATATATAATGGTGGTGAGAACGATAACAAAAGAAACTTTACTTCTAACTCTCCATTTGGTATTTTAAAAGTCCAAATGGAATCACTGGCAGCTTTTTCTTTTCCTTTCACGTATTTAAATTAATTTATTTTACATATTAACCCCCCAACACAGAGCTCACTGTGGTTGCTGACATCACAGTGGCCTTGTTACCAGCCTGGAAACAGATTGTGAGGAGGGCACAGCGACACAACTAAGAGACACACCTGGGGCTTGATTGTAGAAAGTATACCAAAGGGCTCAGTGTATATTTTATGTACTAAGCACAGTCCAGAATATTTTATCTTCTTTCTTCTGCCCTTATGTTCCCTTTGCTTTACTTCATTGCTGTTAAAAATATACCACTCTATTTTTGAAATCCTCTTTTCAAACGTTTTGGGAAAGGATGACTGTTAAATTTTCTTTACAAAGTCAAAAATGACAATCGGCTTTTGATTCATTTAACTCTGGGTTTCTCCATGTCAGCACTAATGACATTTAGGGACCAAGGAATTCCTTGTTGTGGGGCGAGCTGTTCATTTCAGGATGTTTAACAGCATCTCTGTTCCTTGCCCACTAGATGCCTACTGGTAGCACCCCCCAGTCACGACAACTGAAAATGTCTCCAGACATCGCCAAGCGTCCTCTGGAGGACAAAATCACCCCCACTGTTTTAACTTTCTCAGATAATTAAAATGAATAGATACTGTAGCCTGTTGAATGGTAATAATTGTTAGGGATGCAGGGAGGAGTGTGGGGACCAGAATCCTACATACGTATATTATTTCCTTTTCCTTCTGTACGTCTTGGCTGAGGGAACAATTATTGCCAAATAAGAAATGAGGTGCCACTTTATCAATACACATGGTAGACGTTCTGATCTGCCACCCATACCTTCAATATGGGGCTTCTCCAGTTAAACAGGGTCTAGAGCTTTCGCCTGTACCTGAGACCAAATACGGACTTTTCCTTCCTCTTCACCCCATTATCTGAGATGGCCCCTGACTTACCCTCATCATCACGGACTTGGAGAACGTGCATCAGAGTTGGGGGTGGGGAGACGGTTGGCCAGGCTTGTGAGGCTCTGCCTACTTCAGAAGCTCCAGGGAGGTTAGAAGACTAAGGTCAGGTAATTCCGAGCAGATAAAACGCTGCTCTTTGAACACCCTAGACACTGGCAGATCAGAGGAAAAATTCCGACTCCTGTGAACGTGTCTGAGGCAGGGTGAAGCTGAGGGCAGCCAAAGAAAGGAATAGAGGAAGTCAAAAGCACAGAATCTTACACGTGCCCTGAACGATGGAGGGAGAAATAATGTCCTCTTCACTGCTGACGGTGGTGACAGTGATGCAGAACAAAGCCACTTATTCTCTCCAGGAAGTGCAACGAGGTGGCCTGGACTGGAATCCAAGGGACACTGCCACAGCGTGAGGGATTTTAGCTGTGTCAGCACCTTTCTATTGGCTCCAATAAAGCTGTCTCACAAAGGAATTACTGCTCCAGTCAGTGGGCGTGATCTGCTCTCCAGACCATTCTCCTGACCAAAGGGCCCAGGGCGGCTCCCCAGATGCAAGCCTAGCTTCTTTTTGGAATCTGGTCAATTCACTGTATGGTAGGGACTCCGAGAGTGTCCCTTCAAACAGAAATGGAGACCTGGGTCCATGGAGGTTTCAGCCTACGCGTGACGTACTTCTCCAAGACAGCACTGCAGCTCACTGTCACTCCAGGCACTGGGAAAGGACCTGGAATGTTGGAGAAAGCCTTCTGAAGCGCATGGGCTCCTGAGGACAGGCCCCAAGTCAGGGAGCCTGCTTGAGCGGGTCTAAGTGTACTAACTCAAGGAGCCAAAGGGAAGAGAAGACGCAGAAGTCTGGAACAGCTTAGCCGAGATGTCAGCTGATCCCCATCAGAGGGAAGAGAATTTGGAGTGCAAGATAAGACTTGGTAACATCTTGGGCTTTCCACTGACCTGAAAAGACTACGTCTTAGGAGTGAAGACTCCCCAGGACTAGGGGAGCAGTGACAAAACTGAAATCAATTTGTCCAAAAAAAACGAACCTAAAACAAAGCCTTTACAAGTTTAAGGTGAGCATTAGTGATTTAACTGTCTGCTAACCCAAAATGCAATACTTTACATAAGAAAGTAACAGAATGCCATCTCTATAATACATGATCCACAATTTCTAAGACAGACACACCCCATTTTACTGCATTTCACTTTATTGCACTTCACAGAAACTGTGTTTTCATCAATACAAGGCAAGACCCTCCACCAGCAAAAAGATTACGACTTGCTAAAGGCTCAGATGATGGTCAGCATTTTTCAGCAATAAAATATTTTTAATTAAGGCATGACCATTTTTTTAGACATAGTGCTATTACACACTTAACAGACTACCGTATAATATAAACATAGCTTTTACAGGCACTGGGAAACCAAAACATTTGTGACTCGTTTTATTACAATATTTGCTTTGTTGCGGTGGTCTGGAACCAACGCTGCAATATCTGAGTTCTGCCTGTATATAATAAAAAAATCCTATAAACATAAAGAAATAGAAAAATGTGTTTAATGGGCAAGAGAAAACGTAGTTTATCTAAACAGATCCACAAATGCTTTACATTTTTTTGAATTAGCAGATAATGACTTTAAGCTAAATCTATTGAAAAATCTACAGTGGATGCAGAGATGAAAATGTTTGGATATTGACCAAAAAAATGGAAATCCTAATTGAAAAATGTACTATTTGAAATCAATCATTTATTAGCAAATTGGACAAAACTGACGCCCAAAAAGAAAAAGATTGGGAAAAAATGAACAGAACATTAATGACCAGAGGAACAACACCAATCAATCTAATTTATGAATATTTCGAGTCCCAAAAGGAGTGGAGAGAGACTAGAAAAAACAAAAATATTTCAGGAGATATTGGCTGATTTCATTTTTCCAAATTTGACCAAAACAGTGACCCACATATTAAGAATCCTAGGAAACCTCAAGCAGAATATAGACAAACAGTTCCATAGCTGGGTTCATCTCAGTCATCCTGCTGAAAACTGAAGATAAAGAAATAGACCCTAAAATTATACAAAGGTCTGACAATCAGGTTCGTGAACTCATCCTAGAAAAAGTGCTCCATGCCTCACTGCTGAATATCACTAGGTCACCTTCGAAGTCCTCCCCTTGGGAAGCTATGCACTGATGCCAGGGCTTAGTCCACCCTTCAAAGCAATTTTGGAACTCTTTTTCTGGAATGGCCATCAGAGCTGTCGTCGTATTACCTTTGATGTCCTAAATGTCATCAAAATATCTTCCCTTCAATATTTCCTTTATCTTTGGGTAAAGAAAGAAGCCATTGGGGACCATATCAGGTGAGTAGGGAGCGTGTTCCAATACAGTTATTTGTTTACTGGCTAAAAACTCCCTCACAGACAATGCCGTGTGAGCTGGTGCATTGTCGTGATGCAAGAGCCATGAATTGTTGGTGAAAAGTTCAGGTCATCTAACTTTTTCACTCAGCCTTTTCAACACTTCCAAATAGTAAACTTGGTTGACTGTTTGCCCAGTTGGTACAAATTCATAATGAATAATCCCTCTGATACCAAAAAAATTTAGCAACATCGTTCTAACAAGTTCGCGAACTTCATTGTCACACCTCGTGTGTCCACACAATGAAATGCTACTCCTCGATAAAAAGGAATTGATTACTGATATACACAATAACATCAATCAATCAAAAAAAATCAATGTTTGATTAAAGTAGTCTTACACAAAACAGTACACACTTATTTTATTTATATGAAGTTCTAGAACAAGCAAAATTAAACTATGGTGACAGAAATCAGAGGAATGGTTGTGTGTGTGTATGTGTGTGTGTGTGTGTGTGTGTGTGTGTGTGTGCGTGTGTGTGTTGGGGCCAGGGACGACTGACTGTAAAGGCCAATGGAAAAATTTTATACTTTGTTTTACATTTGTCAAAATACATCAAAATGTACACTTAAATATATATATATATTATTATGTGTAAATCTGTCTCAAAAACTGGGTTAATTTATCACTTTATGAAAAACAAAATGTAGTGAGTAAACTAATCACAATCTTCCCTTTTCTCTTCCTCTTTTCTTTTCCATCGGAATTGAGAAATCCACATCTCGTGGCAACTGTGGCATGTCAGGGAAGGTACACTGAGTTCCATTTCAGAAAACACAGCAGCTGCCTGGAAGGAATGATGGAGAAGACTTCAGGATTTGTAGTTAGCCATTAGATTCTTGAAGGAAGAGAAGGATCAGGTCACTGCTGATCACTCCCGGGTTGTCTTCGGTGAGAAACTCACCATAATGTGTGTTCACTCTAATGAACCAGAGATTTGAATTCTGCCAAGATTAACTGATGAGCGACAAAAAGGGTCCTTTTGGAATGTGACGCTGTGTGTTCCCAGGGAAATGTGTCACCTGTTCATAAAGAAAAGGCACGACAACAAAACTTTAGCAGAGTTAAATGACAGCCAGGATTCTTTGAGTTGTGATTTGGGGAAAGGGTATTTGGAGTCCCAGCCAGTTTATTGGGTGGTTTTCAGGATCAATAATGGTTATCCGATTGTTGCAGTTGTTACCCTTGTAAGTTCCTAGGGAGGACGCAGTATTATCACGTGTCTTTTCATCAGTAGAGTTCTGAACCAACTGAGAAATGTCACCAAGCATTAGTGACTTTTTACTAAGTTGGTGTTGATGAATCAGCTTAGATCTGCAGGCAAGAGGACTTCCTCATACTTGGTTGCAGAATCGGACATTATTTCCCTATCCAGGTAGAGGCAGTGCCAGGCCACTGCCGCCCTCCACCACTGGAGCCAGGCTTCTGCGACTCAGCTTCCCACAGCACTGACAGAGAATAAGACACACTCTCTAAAGTCAGGTTCCAGCCAAGAGGAAAGAGGAGGACGTAAAAATAGGCCCAGATTTCTTCCAAATGCTCAACAGACACGTCACTTACTCTCCCTGGGTGAGGCGGGACTGTGTGGTAATGCAGGTCTGTATTTATCATGCCTTTTCTTTCCATAGCTCTGATGCTTTCTCTTCTGAGCCTTGCTGACCCTGGAGGGACAGCCTCTCCGAGGGATAGCCAATTCCTAGAGATAGTACACAACTAGCCCGCAGCACACTTGTCCAATACAAGCCAACCCATCCAACCGCGTCCTGTCTGGGCTCTCACTCCAGGCCATGTCCACCTGCCCCAATCACCCAGGGCCAGGTATCAGACCCAGGACAGCCCCCATGCCCCAGAGCCCTGAAATATTCAAAAGAGCCAATCCCAAGCCAGTTGATGCTGCCTCGCCTGTTCCTTCCTGAAGACACCACAGAAAAGGGCTCTTGGCACAGCCCTCCCTGTCCCTCTGCCCCCTGATGGACCCCGGTGCTTCCCATGTGCCCTCCACTCACATGGGATGGCCTGGCCCCTCGGCTTGTGAACTGTAACAACTATCTTTTCAATGACAGTTGTCTCCTGCATGGTTGGCCTTCCCAGACCTGCATAATAAGGAAACCTGTACTGTAAAACAAGCTCTGTTTTACCTCCTGCCCATGGGAGAAGGAGGTGCCTGTGCCCCTGACTGTCCAGGCTGAGGCTTCTGTAGCCTCCAGAAGCTGAGGTTATCTACACGTTGATCTTGTCTTCTCTCTCCCTGCCATAAATCCTGGTTAACTTCACAAACCTGGGTCAATCACCCTGGTCGACCCAGGAGGCAGGGCCATGTGAGGTTTGAGGCTCTGGAGTCAGACCAGGCTTGGGCTCATGGCCAGCCCTGCCGATGACGGTGACCTAGCCCCATGTGCCTAAGCTCCCTCACTGGAAGAGGGGCTGGTGGGAGAACGTACTTCATAGCGTGGTCCTGGCATATAGTCGGTGCTCGGTAAGTGTAGTTCTCCCAGAACAAACTCAGATCCCATGTAAGGAAAACGCTATTTCCTCAGCCATAGACAAGAATGAAGTCTCGCCCTCCGCAACAAGACGGATGGACCTAGCGGGTACTGTGCTGAGTGGGTAAGTCAGACAGAGATAGACAAATGCCGTATGATGTTACTTACATGTGGAATCTAAAGAACAAAATAAACAAACAAAACAGAAACAGACTTAGAGATACAGAGAACATTTGGATGATTGCCAGATGGGATGGGAGTTGGGGGCTGGGCGAAAAGATAAAGGGATTGAGAAGTACAAATTGGTTGTTACAAAATAGTCATGGGGATGTAAAGTACAGCACAGGGAATAGTCAGTAATATGGTAAAAACTATGTATGGTGCTGGGTGGGTATTAGATTTATCAAGGTGAGCAGTCATGTGTTATATAAACGTCTAACCACTGTGTTGTACACCTGAAACTAATATAAGATTATACATCAACTGTAATTGAAAAAAAATGTTAACAAAACAAAAAAAGAAACGCTATTTGACAGAATTAGCTGGATCCTTCTTGCAATTGTCTCCTAATCCTATTTCTATGTCCCCAGCCCCAGCTCCTCGCTAGCTGTGGCTTCCGTATGTTTACGCCCTTCTATAGACTGTGGCTTTGAGCACCTACCCCATTTGGCGCTCTGTGTCCTCCCAATGCCCTGTGACTGGCTTTTGGACCACAGACTTGGAGCTGGCTGCCGCTGATTTATTTTCAGTGCTGACCTTGTGTGCCCTCGGGTTTTATTTCTGCTCTATTCTGCTCAGCAAGCAATTTGTCTCTTTGTATCTAAAGAAGAGGTGCCACTGTCCGACCTTCACGGCAAACCCATCCCCACCTGCTCCAAACCCATGGCCTCCAGCATTCTCTGTGGCCAGCTTCCTCCCAGGTCTTCAGTTCCTCCCTCTGTCACCTCCTTTCCTCAGCATGAAACAAACCAACGTCTCCCCCATATGAAAAATCACAGCCCATTTTGCGTCCCTCCCTTACCAACCATTCCTCATCCCCTCCACTGACAACACCCTGAAAATACTTGTCCCCACTTGTGTCTCTTGAGGCCTCCTCTCTGCTCTCAGCTCACACCAGCATGACACGTGCCCTCCTCTAGTTGGGACCTTGGGCCAGGCCCCTTCTCTCCAGGCATCAGATACTCTGGAAAGTGAGAGGAGGTGGGACTAATAAGTCTTCAAGGTCTTTTGCAGCCCTCACCATCTAAGGCAGGTGAACGTGGTACAAATTTCTGGTTAACCTCACATCACTGCATGTATAGTAACGTCCACTTAGATTAAAATTTTAAAGCAAAAATAAAGCCAAAGAAAATTGTTGAAAAGGGATGAAAAGGAATGTTAATAATTTCTTGTAAGGAAACGTATTGTCTTATCTGTCTATGATATTATCGGATGCTTAATGCTATGAAATTCAGTGCATTCTTGTGCCTGGAAGCTGAAATCTGTACTCACTTTGTGATTTTAGGCCAATGAGGAAATGACATTCATTGACCTACTGACCTGTTCCATCTGAATCTGAAGCAATAAAAAGAGTGAAATGGAATATATTGTTCTATATGAAAATAAGAGAGAAAGAAGGGCTATCTTATTATCCTCACTGAAATCTAAAATGATTCCACATTTTTCTATTCCAGCTCACATGTGTATAGATATTGCTGACAATGAATCACGTGGTTTTGGCAATAACACATCACATTTGGGTGTGGGAACTACAGACTGGGAAAATACATATTTCCCATGTGAGGTACAATGCTGAGGATTTGGGTTGCAAGGAGAACACTCAAATTGTTTTTGCTTCCTCTCCTTCCCCATCTCATTCCACTGACGACTCCAGCTTTGTCTTCCTGCCACCAGGATGTCGTCTTCCTATTCCCTCTTGTCTGTCCTGGGATGGGAGAGCCTCTGAACTGAGAAGACCCCCCTAACTCTTACAGACATTACCCCAGTTTGTGTAAAAGGAGTGGCCCCTCAGAGCCCTGGGACCTGGACTGAGTACCGCAGACGTCTCCAGTATATACTTGTTTCAGGGCCAGGCCAGTGCAGAAATCTTCCCTAAAGGGCTGCAGGGCTAGCCATAGCTGGGGACAGAGTATGGTAATGAATGTGTTTTACATTTGCATAACTTTGTAACTGTACACATCATGTTCACTGCATTTTGTTATTTGATCAGCATGGGGAGTCCCCTACACAAGATGAAGTTTTATTCTTTTTTCTACATGGTTGATTTCAGCTTTTTAAAAACAAAAATTGAAACTGAATTTGATAGCCTTTTTTTAAAAAAGTCAAGTAGCTGGGGAGAACACAGCACATGTAAAGGTCCGTCTGCATTCCACTTGGCCAGCTCCCGGTCCTGTGCAGTCTGATGTGATTTGAGAAGACAGTGAATGGCCCCCATCCCCAAATATCTCCCTACAGCCTTGCCACCACACAGGACTATTTGTCAAAGTGGAAACGCAGCATATAAAGAGATGACCATTTATTAACAACGTGGCTGAAATGGTTCCAGTCACGACCACGCTCACTTCCAGGGTTTGCTCAGTCTGCTCCCCCAGTCTAGAATGACTTCCACGTCTTATTTACCCATCCTCCAATTGTAACGCAAACCCTCCTAGACACTCCCTGTCCCCATGTTGTAATGAACCCAACCTTCCACCTGGAAAGCTGTCTGATACCCTCGTGGGCATCAACTGTGACTCAATTGCTCCTACAGCCTCCATTAATGATAGTCTTTTGAACACTGCATACGTTCAAAACACATTTTTGAACTTGAAATATTTAAGACAAAAAGATGAACAACCCCCCCCCCAGGGTACTCGCTACCAGGATGAAGTACTCCTGCAATGCAGTGATTAGCAAAGTCAGCTATAAATTGCCCACAGGGAAAAGAAAGTTAAAAATGAGAAATAAAGGTTACATTATAAAGAACAAACTTGGAAGCAAGCAATCCACCATGAAATAAATACAGTATGTTGGAGAGAGAGTGTGTGTGTGTGTTTTTCTCTTTAAAGTGCTTAATGTTAGATGATTCTGAGGTTGTATTTTCTATACCAGCAGCCACCCAAATGGCTCCCACCTCTTCCATTTACTGGGCCCCTAAGAAGAAGGGAATGGCAGAATTTTAAGTCCCAGCCCACCCACGTCTACACAGAAGCATATGCAATGCGGGATAATCACCTCCTACATTCACAATCCTCTTTGCCAGGCAACTGTGGAGACAGCAAAACAAGATCCTTCTTTAAAGAAACCACAGTCTGTCTGGTTGGTGAATAAGTTCTAGTGTAGCTTTTTCCTCTGTCGACAACATTCAAATAGCTGACTAGCTGTCGATCCGTTACTTCAGAATTTCTCTAGGAATCCACTTCCTGACAATTATAAATAGGAGGAAATGTCTTTGCAGCTGTAGTTATAAGCCCCTGATCCAGCCTCTTGGATAGAACCACTTCCTAACTCTGCTGTTTCTGCTCTGGTCCTTGATGTTTGCTCCCATTCCAGCATCTCTGAAGGAAACCAAACCCTGTCTACCCAACAAAAGGAGCACAGCATTGACCGTTTCACTTATTTCCTTTCTTTCTGAGGCTGAAGCCCGAGTTCAGGTGGGGCATTTGCTGGTTGCTCCCACATCTGCTGGGACGTGCCAGTCACCCCAGTAACGCTGCAGGGGGCCACTGCGCATTCCTGAGCTCAGAGAAGTTGAGTGACTATTCAAAGTCTATGAAGGGAAGGAGCAGGATTCCAACCTAGGTCTGACTTCAAGTAAAATAACCACGCCATACCACCTTCAGTGCTAATGCTTTTACAACGAGAAAGATGAAGCCACAGTCCCCTCAGCTATTCACACCTTTATCTGCCTCCCATTGTGCCCCTGGGCTACTTTTTCCCTTTATCCCTATGGCTCGCCCCAATCCTATGAACTTCCCATTTGCTTTCTCTTCTCCTGCTGTCAATAAACCTCTGAAATTAGGCCTGGGAGACAGGCAGGTGGAAGAGAAAGTGTAGGATAAGGACGATTGTGAGCAGAGTTCCTGCAGAAAAAGCATCCTGCAGACCGCTCTCTTCCTACAGCTCTTTCTTTTTCTGTCCATACTCACGACTAATTCTCCACACAAGCTCCCTAATAATTCATGTGGAGCAGACACCAAAGTGCTGTAGAACTGATGGCATTTTTGTTGAGGCAGATTTCCACAGGCTATAATTACTGTGAAGATCTTTATGTGATTTGCAGCTGCCTGGAGTAAAAAAAAAAATCTCAATAGCACTGTCTTCCCATTCATCCTTGCTCTGATGTTAACAAATTGATTCAGGCACAGTCTGTTATCAAAATGAGTAAAATCTACCCAGACACGCAGATTTCCCATCAGTCATGTTAGAACTGGACAATTTTCCTGGATACATAAAGGTATGCTAAGGGTCTTAACACAAAAGGTTTCTAATGTCCTCTAAATTTTAGGTCGAGTCCATATGTGTGAGATTTTATCCTTAGTTAACAAATTTAGAAAGCCAAGGTGAAGAAGGAAACGTAATTTAAATGATTGCTTCTCCAGGAAGGCCATTCCCTCCCATCAAAATGAAACCTCTTCAAAAATGAATTGTGGGTGTGTCCAATCTTCTGCTCCCTGATGCCTTTTCTCTTTGGGCATCAGGACTGTCTGCTGTGGAAATGGCTGTGCAGTGGCTGCTCCAGATGACAAGGGTCATCTCCAGCTGCTGTCATGCACACACAGAGCACTTCACCGTGTGGTGTGGGGTTTAATTCCGTCCCCCCAAATTCATACGTTGAAGCCCTAACTGCCAGTATCTCAGAATACGACCTTATTTGGAGACAGGGTCTTTACAGAGGTTATCAAGTTAAAGTGAGGTCATTAGTGGGCCCGGATAAAGTACGACAGAGGGCGATGTGGACACAGCCAGCCATGCAGGAGAATGCCACGTGAAGAAGACCTACGAGCCTAGGAGAGAAGTCCGGACAAATGCTTCCTCACAGCCTTCAAAAGGAACTGGCCCTCCAACACCTGACTTCAGACTCCTAACCTCCAGACCTGAAACAATACATTCCTACTTTTTAAGCCACGCAGTTTGTGGTACTTTGTACAGCAGCCTGAGCAGACTAATACGTCGTTAACAGATGAGCAAATGGCAGCTCAGGCAAGGGATTAACACGTGCATAGCGAGCACCAGCCTGCCACCCATGATGTTGACAGTAAAAGCCCTCACTGGTTTAATACCAGCTTTTCCAGAAGGAAAGAAATGCCCCATTATTAAACATATTTATCGATAATGAGTGATTGTAATCGTGTTAGCTAACATTTCTTTGCACACTTATGGGTATCAGGCATTGTTCTAAACTCTGTGTGTATTCACTAATTTAATCCCTACAGTGATCCTAGGAGGGAAGTATATGTTCACGCCCATTTTACAGGTGAGAAAGTTGATGTGCAAAAAAAGTGAAGAATTTGCCTGATTTCACACAAATAGTGGCAGAGGTGAGTCTGTCCATTAAAAAAAAAAGAAAGAAAGAAAGAAAATCTGGAGGAGGCCCAAGAATGCTACACATTTGGTAGCTGATGTCTGATGTTAAACAATAACCTTCGAGACCAAAAGCTTTTCTGAAAGAAAGGGTTTATGGAGCCATACGCTAACCAGGAAAAGGACCAGGTTGTGGGGCGTGCAGACTAAACCACCAGCAGCAGGGCTGGGTGGAGAAGACGGCGTGTCTGCCATCCTGGGGCTGACACCGCTTTTTTTTTATACAATGGGTCTAGAAAGATGTAAGTTGTTTTGAAAGAATTTACATTGGCTGCAGATAAAGGGAGTGGGAGACGGTGAAGCAGAGAAAGTTCTGGGATAGGTACATAGTCCAGAAGGAAAAAGTGTTTGCTGCTTTTGGATTGGTTGTGGGCAACAGCCTACACAGGGCACGTGTCAGCTGGAGGGCGGCATTTGGTGGTCCACTGTTCTCTCTAGATGATGGCGAAATAGCCACCTGCAACTTAATTCTAAGTTCCAACATACATTCGGGAAAGCGAGCAGTCTGGGGTTGCTGTCGGCCAGCAGCTCTGTTAGCTGAATAACCTCCCGTGTCTCCCTCCTACTCTCCCACCTGCTGTAATTTAATTAGGACATCTGAGAATATTTCTCTTGTCACTTAGTTGAGTTGAGTCTATGTTTTAATGCCGCTGCCGTTTTCCACATCACCACATCAGATAAGTACAATTTTCACAGGTATAATCTTCATACTGAAGACGTTAAATATGTGTCTGATAATTGGTAACAGATTTGGGGGGGAATGGGGCTGGGGAGAAACACAATACTATTAGTATATATACCGCCATAGACCAAAATGTATCCTTAATGTCCTAGAGTGTTTAACGTAAAACATTAAAACTATAAAATACAACTAAAAAAGTAATGGAGAATATGTATTCATTCTCGGGATGGGAAGATCTTTCTGAGAATAAAAGCAGAGAAAGAAACCATAAAGAAAAAAAGATTGATAGACTCGAATATAAAACATCTGCCCATCAATAATACATTAAAAAAAATAGAAATCACCGAAATGCAAAACCTGTTTGGAACATATATCCTTATGGCTGGAAAAAAAATCTAAATAAAATCTCTAGTCCATCCTAGGAAATCGTCTCCTCAAACGTACGAAGATAGGTTTATTGTTGAATTCGCATTAGAACAGACTGCCAGGCGTATCACAGATGAAATGCTAATGACATTACAAAGACAGAAAGAAACCCCACCTTTTGTATATAACCCGGCAGACGCCACCCATCACTGACAGGTTCTCAGATTCATGGTCATTCGCCCTCTTATAAGAAGACTTGAGGCCACCATTTGTTCAGTATTCACCTGGAGATTGGGATACCATCTGTGCTAGTTAATTGTCTTTACCTGAAGGAAAAATAAAACTTCTCCTTGTGTCTCTATGACGAGCAGGAGGTTGAGAGCAAGGACCCCAGGTTAACCTCCCACAAGACTGGAAGTTAGAGGCACTCTCTTCCTTGATGTTTGCATTTCAAAAAGACGGCTCCAAGCCCTTATAAGAAACGTAATCTTGAGTTGTAAGGCTGGCAAGAGGCTTACCTAGCTTCTAAAAAGATTTACATGCAAATCAAAGAAGCAGAGGAAGGATTTATAAATAAGCACTAGTTATTTCCAAGGAAATGCTCTCAAAAAAAGAGGGAGGGTAAGTCTCTTTCTCTTATAGCAACAGAGAAAATTTGGGGTATTTTTTACCCTTACGCAGACCAGTGATAACATCCTTCACACATAAAGAGCTCTTAAAATCAACCAGAAAAAGAGGATGTTGGGGACACAGCGGTGAGCCAGAGAAGCCAGGGCCTTGCTCCCACTGACCCTGAAGCCCAGTGTCTGGAGCACACAGCCCACAGACCCGCCAGGAAGGACGGAAGTTTCCCTGATGATGGGTCCAAGCTGGGACTCGCGGGTGGACTGAGGAATGTCTGGCTTTTCCTCAGCTCGTTGATCTCTGTGGTAGCCACAGGCAGCCCCTCTCCCCCAAGACCCCAAGAATGAGAGACATGAGGTCTAAAAACAGAATACAGCTGCTGCACGAGTTTGTAAGGGTCCTGGGTGCACGCTGACCACGTGGGGTGGAAGTGGGGGGCTGGGACGCCCTTTGTTTCTGCTCCGAACCCCATCCCACGCTGCCATAGCAACGGCCTGGACGCCACGGCTGCAGCTGCCTCCAGGGACCCGGCCTTCGGCCACTCCAGAGGGATGGGGGGCGGTGGCCTGGGTAGACGAGACCGCCCCCTCCGATGCCGGCAGAGGTGGCCGATTTGCTTCCAAGCATGCCCTTCCAGAAGCACATCTGCTATGGGCTGGCCAGCAGCCTGGAGGGTCCTGATGCCCCCACAGTGTCCACAGCGGGCGCGCTCACCATGGCCTGTGTCCCTTCCCCCTCCCCCGGGGTCCCAGCAAGACATCAGGCCACCTGCCCTTCTCCTAGTTCACACTGCGCCTGGAGAGTCTGATGAACTGGCACGGCTGAGCGCCATCGCCCTGGACAAGGTGGCAGAGCGTGGACGTGCTCACGCTGCAGGAGAACGTCATGAATGTCACCTGCAAGCTAGAGGGTGAGGAGTGCCTGCACTGCCAGGCGGGGTGGGCCCTGAGCTGCTGAAGCTTGTCCACCGGGCAGCTCACCACCTGGTACCTGTGCGCTGGCAGGAGGTCCTCACCTCGTAGCTGCATAACCTGGAGAAGCACCTGAGCCAGGTGGGCTGCCCACAGAGCCGAAAGGTCCTCACCAAGCTGCCGGTGAGGGCAGGTTACTCAGGAAGGGTGTAAACGCAGAAAGAAGATGACCTCCACCCCACAGATGATGATGGACAGAAGCCAGCTATTACCAGGGCCATTTCTGTGACAAGGCCTTTTGGAACCACGGATTTCTATACTCAAAGTCAGCGCCGCCACCATGTGGGTTCTCACACTGAGTGTAAGAAAAAGGCGCAGACTGATAAGCTCCAGAATGAGATTCAGGTGTTGAAGGAGCCGCTGCAGCTTCCCAAGTCTCAGTTAGAGGCTGCATGGCACATTCTCTAAGGGATATGAGATGCAGAATGCAAAAGAGGAAGAATTTCTGAAGGTGATAGATGGAAGGAAGAAGAAAAGCAGAAACTAGTTGATGAAATGGAAATAGTCAAGGAAACGTTTATGAAGGAGTTTAAAGAATTAACTTCAAAAAATTCGGCATTAGAATATCAATTGCCAGAAATCCAGAAGTCCCACACAGGCACACTGAAAGATGCATGTGAGTTTAGAGAACATTCTCAGTATTCCCAGGATTTCCAAAATGTGATGCAAGTTCTTGACAGTCAGGAAAGCTCAAGTTCAAAAACACAAGAAAGAGAAGGGTCGGCTCCTATCACATACAGAGAAACTTCGAACCTCCATGATTGACGATCTAAATGCATGTAATGTTTAAGAAAAGGACAGAAGAGCTAAGGCAGAGACTCCAGGAACAGAATGAACTGACTGTCACTAAGGGACAACAGATTGAAGAGTTTACCAGTCAACCGTTAAACAGTGCCATTAAACCCAAAGGGAACTCGTTAACCTGGCCAACTTGGGAACTGAAGCCACCTGCCTCAGTTGTACCTACGAATGCCTCAGCCCCACATACTTTGGATGTCAAGTTCAGTCTAACAATGGCACACGGAAGGGAAAATGAACAGAAATTAAATAACAACAAGATCCATTTAAGGAAAGCATTGAGAATAACCCCTCTTACTAAGGAAATAAGAACAGTCTTGGAGCAGTCTGGTGGGGAAATTAGAAACCTTGTGGATTAATGCAGATATATGCACTACTCCCCAAATGATCACTCGAATAGAGTGCTAAAAACCATGGAATCAGCAAGACACGATGGAGAAAGGCAAATCCCTAACGTTCAGCAAATCCGAGAATTCCTTGAACATCAGCTCAGGTGTAAAATCGAGGAGAGAACATACTGATTTCAGATAGGTACCATGCTTCTCAAGGGGATATCCTTTCACCTGGAGCAATACCTAAGGCAATATAGTTTCCTCACAAAGCAAACAACTGATTAGACGAAGACCTGTTCTTACTGATACGACATCGGTTCCAAAAATTAAGAAAAATATCACAGAAGATCGTTTTCGCAGAAAGTCTTCAACTATTACCTCTCCCTTTAGTTCAGAGGAAGAGTTGGGACGATGAGGACCCCACCCAGCCATGCGCATCCCCAGACTTCCTGTCTCGTCATCTAAAGGCAAGAGTAGCTTTGGCTGGAACAGCATCAAAAGTGACACAGACATCATCTATAAATCCCATTGTACTAACAATTGTTACCCCAATAAATTACAAAAAAAGGAAAAGGGAAATAAGACATTAAAATTTAAAAAAAAGTGACACAGACTGGATTGAGGGGAGTGAAATGCAAGACTCCGATATTTCTCCCAAGGCCACAGGAACCTCCATTAAAACATTAACTGTAAAATTTGAAAAGACGGTTTCAAACCACAGAAATGTGAGTAAGCCAGTTGGTGGGTGTAATGTCGCTGAGGCGTTCCTCAAAAGAGAATTAGAGGAAGAACTAAAGTGATGGTGACTGGGACATATATATATCATCATGAGAGGAAGAAAAACCTTTGGAGGGAAAAAACTGAGAAAGAGCAGAAAGAATCTCCCCCTGTAAAAAATGAATCAAATTCTACTCAGGTGCCAACTGCCTGGGGTGCATCAAATCTTAAAGCGCCAAAGGAGAAGGACTTCCATATGAATCAAGCACACGGAGGAGCAGCTTGGTAACTGTGACTGATGGAGTGACTCTTCACATGTGTAACTGTGGTCCCACATGTCAGAACCCCAGATGCCAACAGGATTTCAGTATCACAGTTTTTCAGTCATCTGCCAGCACGATTCTACTGCCCCTGCCTTATAGTAGTTCCCAGAATAACAAAGAAGCTGATTCAAAGAACAAGGGTCTTTTTAATGGCACCTAATAAAGTTTTGAGAAAAATGAAATTGTCAACAGTATTTGGAAGCATATAAAGTTGCTTCAGACTTCTGCTTACATATAACACACCATTGAAGTCATAAATAGTTTTTTCTTCAGAACGGTACTCTGTGTGGAAATGTATTTTTTTCAATTGATTTTTAAGTGAATTTTAAAAAATTATAGCAGGTTTTAGTTTGAATTAAAACTTTTATAATACCTTTCCTATGTATGTTTTCACATTGGAAGTGTTTCATTATAAAGTTAATATAAAACTCATATTAAAAATGCCTCAAAACTAATTTAGTTCTATTCTTACCAATGACATTGTCAATGGTCAGAAAGTTCATATAAACTGTTCTTGCATTTAAAAAATTCAACCAGAAAAAGATAAGCAGACCAATATGAAAATAGGCAAATGATTTAACGAGACGATTCATGAAAGAAAAATATATGAAAATAATATGAAAACGGGATCATGTCATTAATTATCAAAGAAATACAAGTTGAAATGAGAATCTATATTTGACAAAAGTTTGGGGGGAAAAGATAATTGTCAATATTGATCTGGGTGTAAGGAAATGGGGTGCCTTTACAGTGTTTTCTGGTAGCATCAGAAATTTGTACAGCTTTTCCAGGGGGGTAGTTTACAGTGGGTGTCAAATGCCTTATAAATGTTCAAAATTATTTCACTGGCTTATCCAAAAAGTATCAGAGATGTATATAAAGATTTATATATACTCTTCAGGTCATTATTTAACATAGTGAAAAGTGGGGGAAACTTCAGGAACAGAGAATTAGTTCAATTTTGGTATACCCATGTAATACTGTGGAGCTATGGAAATCTAATTTTCATAAAACATTTAATGACAGAAAAATGGTCATGAGAGAATGTTGGATGGAAGGGACACAGAGAGGGAAAAAGTACTTAAATTGATTAACAATCTCTATCTCTAGGTAGAGGGAGTGACCGTGATGTTATTTTCCTCATCTGATGTTTCCTTCCAATAAATATGTTTATAACTGAAAAGAAAGCACCCTCATTTTTAGAAAGAGTTCTCTGTGCAGACACAGAGACACAAAAGGATCGAGTGGCCAGCTGCCATTCCTGCTCCACTGCAACCGAGCTTCCGGCGGACATGGGATCAGGCAGAGACCCTGGCAGCGTTCTGATGCCAGTGACCTCTCCACAAAGCCAGGAAAGGAAACTCTAGGCTGGTGACCCCTCCTCCTTTCATGTTCTTAGAGCATTGCTGTGTGAACCATCCACTTTGTCCCAATGCTACCTTGTGTTAAAAAGCACAGCGGAGGAGAAGGTTGAAGGGGATCTAGCTCAAGCTCAAAGCGCTGCAGCTGAGATGAGTGAGCCCAGAGAGCCTGACTCACTCAGCGGTTAAATCAGCTTTTGTGAGGACGCAAGGGAACAGAGAGGCACTGAGGCTCCTTCAAGGTGGGAGACCACAGGTCCCCTGAAGGTACCGACACAGGGGACTTAAGTATGCAGTGGACAGCAGGTAGCGTTACGTCACTTAGGAGGCAATATGGTGACCAGGTTACCATGAAGTCGCTTCCACCACCACGGTCTCTACTCACAACTCTAACACTTGATCGTGACAGTGACTCAACGCGACTTTTCTAATCATTTTTCTCTAGTCCTCCTCTTCCCTGCTGATTTCTACGTGTCCTCGTTCCTACCGCTTTGTGCCTTCCCGTTTTTCTAGGCGTCGTCCAGCACACTACGAACACTGGTTGTGTTCCTTCTATCCGCCACATTCACCCTCCTCCTCTCCCGCCCTGAAAAGGTCTGACTGGTTCAGGACGTGAGGTCACCATGTGGACACCCCTTCTTTGTCTATGAATGGTGCCAGCCCGGGGAGATCCCCTTTGTTAGGCCAGGAGGGCATTTGGTATACAGTGTTGACCAATGCATTAGAATGTCCTCAGAAAGGGGCTGAGGCCCCCAGGTCCCGAGGTTCTAACAAGGGGTTCTCCCAAGAGTATCTGCACAATACAAGGTGCAATTTCCTTGTCTGACCTTTCCAATACAAGAGCCAACCTGCTCCGACTCAACTCTGTTCCTTTTCACTTAAGTACTGGAAATGCAGAGCCAAAGGGGTGAACAGCTCCTTGCATTTACTGATATGAGCCATATACTGGCAAACTTCGACAATTCAGCTGTTACTGGTGTGGTGAACGGTATCTGTCAACTTGGCTCGGCCAAGGTACCTAGATATTTTGGTTTAGATGTGGCTGTGAAGGTATTTTGTTCAGATGAGATGAATGTTTAAATCAGTAGGCTTTCAGAAAAGCAGATTCCCCTCCAAAACGTGGGTGGGCCTCATTCAGTCAGTTGAAGGACTTAAATACAAACAGACTGAGGGCACCCAAAGAAGATCCTGCGAGCAGACGCCAGCTCTTCCCTGGGTCTCTAGCCGGCTGGCCTGCTCTGCAGATTTTGGACTCACCGCCCCCACAGTCATGTAAGCTAAGTCATATGAGCCAATTCTTTCAAATAAGTCCCTCCGCACTCCCCCTCTCCCCAACCCCACCCCCATCCCTCTCTTTCTGTTTTTCGGGGAAACCTAACACAGTTGGTAACAAATTATTTGGCACCCTGCTAACAATTATTTTTGATTCCATGATTATGAATCAGTGAATTAATAACTTTTCCCCAAGTCACCTAGTTTGTTAGTAGCAAAATCAGAATCAGATCTCCTGACTCCCAGCTCAGAGTTCTTTCTTGTGCATCATAATCAAATCAATTAGTAATTCCACTTATAGCCCAGCTCTGTGCCACATGTTACTGAACCAAGATTATTCAGGGTCTTACAGTCTGTTTGGGGTGACAAGGCAGACAGAATGAAATAATCAGGGAATGACAAAATCAAATTCGAAAAGCAACAGATATGCTTTCCAGTTCAGGAGCTGGTAATCACATGTGACTGTGAAAGTTTAAACTATTAAAATTACATAAAACTAAAAGTTCAGTTCCTTAGTTTCACTAACCACATTTCAAGTGCTAAATAGCCACGGTGGCTGGGGCTGCCATATTATACAGCGCAGACAAAGAACATTCCCATCACCTCAGACAATTCTGTTGGAGACTGAAAGTCCAATGTAAATTCAGAGACGAGACAAACCAACCCATATTGAAAGTGTCCTGGGCCTAAGCATCTATGCTTCTTAAATTTCTATGGAAGCCCTGCATTGCTTTCTGAATTTAGTGCAAACTCCTCACCAAGGTAACAGAATCTGTTTAAAGTACCATCCCCTGTCACACTTCACTCACAAACTCCACAGCCACGCCACTTTTCCCTGGATGGACCATTCTCAGGGCTAACCTTTACTTTCAGCACAAAGCCATAGTGAGGTAGTCAGTTAAACGTAATGGAGAGAAAACATGTATTTGTCGCCTCTCCCTCCCCAATCCTACTTCAGTGACAGCAAAACAGTTTTTTGAAAAAAGAAAGAACGAATGAATGAATAAATGAACAAACCAAAGGTATACAAGGACAAGGAAAAAGGTCAACACACTTACCCATTTCTGGAGGATGGAAGTCGTAACTGCAAGTGGTAACTAAGTTAGCATTTAGGAAGCAAATATGAAACCTCGGCCTGAGGAGGCAGCATGTGGAAGCCAGGTGGAAGCAAGCTGGCAGGAGACATAGAAACCTGGAAAAGTCAGGAATGGAAGCAGCAGGTCAAGGAGAAGGCATGGGTACTTGGTGGGCATGAGAACTAGGAGAGTCGACTAATGTCTTTGCAGGGACCGTTCTCCAGCCCCCATTCCTCACTCTGTAAAGCCAGCCTAACACCCTTCTTATACCATACAGCTTACAAGTGATCCAAGACTCTGCTGGGAGAGGGGTAACCCTTCGTACTTAACTCAGAAACAGTAGTATGGTCACAGGGTAGTGTCCTGAACACTGCGTTGGCACCAGACTCATAGAAGAAATACAAAATGCAGTCCCTGCTCTCAAAAATCTTTCAGTCAGTATCAGGTGACAGGGGACAATACTGCATTAATAGCTATACTATTCCTTTATGCCCTCTGTTGGGTGTGTGAGCCCTGTGAATTTCGGAGGTATTCAGAAACAAAGGACTCTGGGAAACTGAAGTTGCTGGGGAAAGGGTGGAGACAAAGAGTGACTGCATTTTAAGGATGGTAAGATTTGGACAAAACAATTACATCTATTAATTACTTCCAAGGAATCAGAATTCTTCAATGATACCTTTAAAATGTATCTGAAGGCTCAAGCAGTCAGAATGAGCAGTCTGTGTCACATGAGGGCTGCATTTACTAAATTCATTCCAAACCTTGCTTCAAATCTTGCATTCCATTTGGGGAACTTTCCAAATCAATAAACTCTTAAAACTTTGTGATATTGTCCTTATTGCTGAGAATGCTTTTGCTGTGCATATAGTCAGTAACTCTCTGTACTAAAACCCGGAGCTACATGTGACAGTTAAACCAGGGCAAGCAGATGAGGGATAGAAATGGAAATATTCACACTCAAAAGGACACCAGGAGGTATATCAGTGCAGAAACCTGGAACAACTTCTCCTCACTTACGACCAATTACCTTCCCTACAGGTCAAAATAAATAATTCCAAATGGTCCTATATCATGGCAAAATATGTCTGGAAAAATACCTTGATTTTTTTGTTTGATTGGGCTGGGTTTTTTATCATTATTTTTAATTGTGGTAAAAAAGCACTCACATTATATTTACCATTAACTGTGTCTAAGTATACAGCTCAGCAGTGTTAAGTGTATTCACATTGGACAACAGATCTTTTTCATTTTCCCAAACTGAAACTCTACACCTATTAAATAACAACTTCCCGTATTCCCCTCCTCTCAGCCCCTGGCAACCAGCATTCTACTTCCCATTTCTATTAATATGAATTTGACCACTTTAGATACCTCATATAAGTGAAATCATACAGTATTTGTTCTTCTGGGGCTGGCTTCTTTCAGTTAGCATAAGGCCCTCCCGATTCCTCCACACTGTATGCAGTTTCCCTCCTCTTTAAGGCTGCATAATATTCCATTGTATGTTTACAACACATTTGGTTGACCCATTCATTTGTCAATGGACATATGGGTTGATTCTGGCTTTGGCAATTATGAATAACAATGGGTGTACAAATATTTCTTTGAAGCCCTGCTTTCAATTCTTTTAGACACATATCTAAAAGTGGAATTACTGGATCATATGGCAATTCTATTTTAAATTTTTCTTAGAGACCTCCATACTGTTTTCCATAAGGGCTGTGTTGTTTTATATTCCCATCAACAGCACACGAGGCTTCCAACCTCTCCATATCCTTGCCAACGCTTGTTAATATTTTTTAATGGTAGCCATTCTATTGGGTGGGATGTGATAGTACACTGTGAGTTTCACTTGAAATTCTTTAATGATTAATGATATTGAGCATCTTTTTATATGTTCACTGCCCATTGTATATCATCTTTGGAAAACTGTATATTAAAGTCCTCTGGCCATTTTTTAATCAGATTGTTTTTGCTATTGTTGAATTATACTTCTTTATATATTGTGGTTCAAACAGCAAGTGCATATTTGGCTTATGTTTGTGCATCCATAGAACCTATCTTTTTGAAATTTTCCCAACTAATAGTGTTTGCAACGAAGAAGATGGCATCTTTCCCATCAGAACCTCAAATTATCAGTAACACCCACATTGGTTAGGATTAGATTCGACTATATAGAATAGCACAATAAAATCGTGGCTTAAATAAGATAAAGTTTACTTTTCTCTTACATAAAAGAAGTCTAGAAGCAGGTGTTCCATGTTGCATCGGCATGGGCTGTGAGCCCAGGCTCCTTCTCTGGTTCACCACCTACCTGCCCGCAAGGAGGAAAGAGAGGGAAGAACAAGTCTTGCCCTGCACACACCCCATTGGCCAGAGTTAGTCACTTGATTCTCCATAATAACATGGTGGTACGCACGTCAGTAGTTAAAAAAAAAATCAACAAAATGATAAATCCTGAATGTTTTACTGGACAGATGCTGACTAGAATATCTGAGTATGTTATTAATACCTCTTTCAAATAGTCTTTTTGAAGCTGACTAGCTTTTCCCTTCACTGCTAAATATAAGGAATTCTCATATTATACCTTCTGAGGATAGGGAATTTTATTCTCAGCAATCACAAGGTAATTTTTAGGATAGGTCTTAGATTGAACTTATATATTAAATAGACTTATACAAAATTTATTTTAACTTCTAATTTTGATTACTTTCTAACACTACAACACCTAGATGCAGAAGAAACTAGAAATGTCATCATTCCACTACCCACAGATTCCACTGCTAAGGAAGAAAGGGAAGACAAATATTGGGGGTTAGGCAATAATCTCTTTTATACCCCCCAAATGGCCAGTCTCTTGCTCGAGTTAAAATAAAGGTAATAATAATACAGTCCTTGTGACGCAATTCATCAGGCATCACAGGATTTTCAAAATGACACAAATCTCATCATGCTTCTCGCCTGCTTGCAACCTGTCCATGGGTCCCCAACACTCTCCAGAACAAAGGATCATTTTATACACTATCCAAGGCCACCTTCTCTACTTGCCTGCCTTTTCTACTGCTCTGATCTTACATCCACCCTTAGCTCCAGCCCCAAAGAACTACACACTTGCAATTTCTCAAAAACACCCTCTTTTTACCCCCGAGCCTTGGCATATGCGCGACCCCCTGCCCTGAGCCTTTCCTGCCCCTTGGCTGGGTAACCACCCCCTCATCACAGACCTTGGGTAATATGGCCCCTCTATCATTCGGGTAGATTCCTCAGGCGAAGCAGGTGTAAGACCAAAGACTGAGCTCTAGAAGATTATGAATCATGTCCCCCAGCAGCGGCAGGTGGGGGTAACATGGGGGACGGGGGTGGCTCAGTGCCTTATAATCCTTTACTTCCAATTCCAAAGTCAAAAATGATCTGAGAATTCAAAGGTTTTCCACATCTCAGTTGGCAACAAACCTGACCTGAAACAACATGAGGCTACTTTTAATCTTTATCCCACTTAGTACAAATATTCATGCATTTCACTGAAGAAACATTAATGTGTTTGATTTCTGGGTTCTGCCTCAGGCCCTGTGGGGGGTGTTATATAAAATCCAAAAAAAAAAAAAAAGAAAAAAAGGCTGAATTATAGCCTCAAAGGCTTTAGCTAAGGGACTATGGAACTGTGTTTCATTTCTCAACAACGAAAACCATACTAGCCCCCATTTTCACATCGGTGCTTGAAAAGAGTGTATATGTACCTTGCAAAGGAAATAGAAGAAGGGAACTTACCCAGTGGGGATAGAAAATAAACCATTTGACAGAGTATTCATAGCCACCCTTGACATATGACCTGACACCAACGCCCCCTGCCCGTACTTTTGACCTTCACCTTTCTCCCCTTAGAGTGAGCTTGCCAACCAGCACCATGTAAAGGTGTCGAGAGGTGGACCTTATTTCCTGAGATCCTGGGTGCCTTAGGGGCCCGTCATCAGCTCCATCTCTCAGCCTATGCCGAGTCCCCACACGCTGCCCCTGGCTTCTGGCGAGAGTGCTCAGCCAGACATGCGGGTTTGCAACTCCTGGAAAAGCACGGCTTGGCCTCAGACATATGGTCCATATTTATAAAAAGAAACCACACCTTTCTACATATTCACTTGGCCAGGGAGCTACTTTAGGCCTTGCAGGCTGCATTAGCAGTGCTCCATTCAATTCATGGAATTATGTGATAACTGTATTCAAGGTAACCTTTACACAATGGAAAACATCACTGTGATTTCAGTACAGGCCCTGAAAGCAGAGAATCTGTTTTATAGGTTTACCCATGCTCAGAAGTTGGTGTACATTTTCTTGAACCTCTCAGTACTTGACCAAAGCAAAACGGATTCACTCATTATTAAGCTGTCGCTGCAAGACAATTATAAGATTAAATTAGAGCTCTAATCATATTTCTTCTGGTTTCTATGATTTCCAATCTTAACAGCGATTCCTAAGCAAATGAGATGTTTCAGATAATAAATTATGATCAGGGTTCAAGATCTGCTTATATTTGGGAATAGTTATTCAAATTCATTATTAAGAGCAGCTACTTAAAAAGCCAGAGAAAAAGTTCAGTTCTCCATAGTCTGGGCACAGCGCCCAGGAAATGCGGTGTGTGCCCCGAGGGAAGCCGTGGGGTTTTGGAGAAATGTGTGCATTCCTTCATCATGCCTTTACTGAATCTTTACCATGTGTCAGGCACAACATAAGACATCGCAAATATAAAGACAGATGAGACAGCACCTCATCCCTTGAGACAGAATGGATTTGAGACATTGAAAACAAGAGTAGAAAGAATAAAAAACCTTTAGAACTTGATGATACCATATCTCAAACTAGACTTCCATTTTCTGTCACAGGTAGAGATTGTATCTTACTTCTGTTCTCTTAGTTTTGAGCACAGTTGTGGGCTTACAGACTAGAGTTAGGCTAATTAACTGAAATGGAAAACTGAAAAGATATTAATAAATTTATCATTAAGTGAACTACAGGGTGAGTCCCTGGGGGCAGAGGACTTTTTTTGTTTTTCTAACTCATCATCTCACTTCAAACTTACCCTTACCCCACAGAGCTCTCAAAAAAACTACTGAGTGAATGAATGAGCCTGGGTTTTTCTGTTATTTTCCCTACAGCTAGACCTCTAAAGCCCATCTTGATATATAAGAGGTACTGTGCTAATATGATTGTATTTTTCCTATGTGCAGTATGCTGGGTTACCATGGTGATTATAACTTATCACTGCTTTCCAGTTATTTTTTTCTAGTTGCAATATAACTAGAACTACTTCTGTGTGCCATCCGTGGAAAACAGCTGGGAATACCATTGTCACAGGTTCCCAATCAAATCCCAGTGCCATTTTAAAACCAAGAAATAACATTTTAAATTGTGATATCATGTCCTTATAATGGAATCTTATATTGCCCTTTTCATCACCAATGCTAGTTTTCGTCTGTCATTTCAAGTATATGGAAATAAGTCCAGAAAATAAAACAAATTATACCATTTGACATAAAAAGAAAAACTCTTCTTCTAATGCACCTTCGATCATTAGTGTGATTTTTAAAACCCCAAAATAAGCACAAGTGGGGTTGACAGTATGTGAGGAAGGGTATTATCTCATAAAACGGAACAAATACAATATGTGTTCTCTTGGAATTGTAGCCAAGATGTCATGCTGTTAATATAAATGCATCCAGATTTGCAGACCTCAGAAGGAAAAGCAATTTCCTCTGTGGTCATTTGCGGCCACTGTTTAGAGTGAACCACTCATTTTTCTACAGTTAAAAATAAGGAAAATAATTTCAAAGCAAAATAACAACTTCGAAGTTTATTTTCCTGGTTATAAAATCAGACTATCTAAATTTGCTTTCAACATTACCTTTTTAGGGTATTTTCCCAGCTTCAGTATAGAAAACAGTTTTAAGGTTTAAAGAAATACAATCAAAGATAAGCAAGAGGAGGGATGAAACCATGAAAGGAAGAAGGGAAATGAGATGCAGAGACAAGGGGGGAAGGAAATAAAAGAGCGAGGAACGGAGGAACCCATAGCTGACATCACTCAGCTTATTGCCTTCCATGAATAGTGGTCTTTGATTAATATTTGTTGCTCAGTTGCTTCGACACAATCAGGGCTCAGTGTAACTTATGTGATGTAAATACGCTGCCAAACCTTTCCGCAGCCCCTCTTTGCCTAGTGCAGGATCACAGAGCTACATGATTTACATTTCAGTTCCCTGGGGCAGAGACTTTCCACCCGATGCTGCAGTTTCCAGAAAAAGTAATAGTAGCTAACATTTATATAACTCCTACTGTGTGTAAACCCTTCTCTAAGTACTTTACATATATTGTGTCGGTTAATCCTAAAAACAAAGCGATTATATCACCACCATCCCCACTTTGCAGATAAGGAAAACAAGGCATAGAGAAACTACAGTAAGAAGTCATTAAGTAGAGAATTGGGGTCTTTCTCCAGTACTCTCGCTCTGAACCATGCTGCTACACGCCTCTTGAGAAGGCTTGTCCAGTGGGCATCCCCCAGGTTCTGGCCTCAATGTTCAACATCAAATTACAGAATATAAATATAATAAAAAAGCATAATAGAAATTGAAAAGGTTTGAAAACCAAAATTGATAGTGGGCAATTTGGTTTACATTCACTTAAAATTTTCCAAACTGAATTGGCTTTGTACAGCACGATGCTCTGACAATGCATCTCTCCTCGACCATGAAGGAAATGTAGGGGTGCACCAGAATACAAATATTTAGGAGCACAGCTGAGGAGAACACTCAGATAGCTAATCAGAGGTGTGTTTTCTGAAGGTTCCTTCTGGATCCTCTAGGATCTCCAGAATATTTGTATCTTGAATACTCTTAACTAAATGCAGCTATAATAGATATAACCTGTAGTAATCACAAGACATAACAGTTTTCAAACCAGAGAGAAACACTTTTAAGCAATTGTAAAAGAACTAACTGGAAAGCTAAACACCTAGAAAGGCTCGATGGTGGGTAGAGCCCAGGCAGACGTGCATTTCAGTATTCAATAACCGATAGATCAGCTGTTTACTATGTGTATGGCGCTGCTAGAAAGTGGGGAGGGGGAGACACAAAAATCAGAGGCTTCAAGGAGTTCATATCCAAATATGCAGGAGAAGTAATGTATTTTCTAACATTTTGTACTCCTCGTAAACATACATTACCCTTCGAAAAAAATTAAATTCGGACTTTTAATATTTGGCAACTTAACTGGAATTTAGACGGGACTGGTGGGACAGCCATTATCAACAACTGAGGTCTCTGTCTGTCCCTTGGGTTCCCATAAAAAATAAAACTCATTATAGTAACAAGGAATGGGGGCGACTTCATTCAAACTTTATTCAAATTGCCCTCTTTGATCTTTCTCTCTAAGGTCCTACAGACTTACAGTTTGTATCCTACAATTCAGCTCTCAGTTATGTGTTGTATTACATTACCTCTTTGTTAATCTTTTTCCCCCAAAATAAATGTTAAATTCTCTACTTGTGGAGACCATTTCTTTTACTACTTTAATAGTTATAGAACCATGGCCCCTGTACTTCATTCCCCAAAGGTGTTAAAGTCTACACACACACACAGGAATTTTCAAATTGTTTAATTTTTTTAACCTCTGTTGATTAGATGTCACGAAGAAAACACAGTCTTCAGCAATTTTTCTTAACATTTCCTTTTGTTCCACTTCCATCCACTGCCATCACACATTGCTGCTGCATGTGCTGCTCTTAAAGAAAAAATCCTCACTTCTAACTTTCTGACTTCATTCTCACTCTTATACCTATCAAAAGAATCTTTTTGTTTTTCCCTTTCTTTGTTTTTTAATGGAGATATCATTCACAGACTATACAATCTACCCTTTTTAAAAAGTGTACAATCTACTGGTTTTTAGTATAGTCACAAAGTTGTGCGTCCATCACCACTATCAAATTTCAGAACGTTTTCATCACCCCTGAGAGAAACCCCATGCCCATTAGCAGTCACTCAGCATTCCCTCTCCCTCCAGCCCCTGGCAACCAGGAAATCTACCTTCTAGTCCCTTGGATTTACCGGATCTGGACATTTCATATAAATGGAATCATACAATATGTGGTCTTGCATTTGCCTTATTTCATTCAGCATAATGTTGTCAAAGGTGTTGTACCATCGCTTTTTAGGGCTGAATAATATTCCAATGTATGGCTATACCACATTGTGTTCATTAATTGATGGCCATTTCAGTCGAATCTGCATTATATTTTAAATAAATTAACATAGAATTTAATTGATTAAATAAAATAAAATATTTAAATTGTTAAAAGAAAATAATCTGCCCTCTGGGCTCAAGGTATTACTCTCTGGGTCGTCAGCCCTGCCTTCTAAGTTATTCTTCCCTTTTTATAAAGAGGAGCACATATTAGCAGCTCAGTAGTTTCCTCAGCCTGCTTCCCGTCTCTAATACCCTAGAAATTCAGCACCCTTCTTTCATCTCATTCTGTTTTTGTTCCTTTCCATTCAAACTGGAAGTGTTTCTGCTGGTATAAAATTCTCATGGAACTTTGGGTCTCCCATGTATGACATAGAAATTCAATTCATTAGACTAAAGGCTCATCCTTTGGTCTTTTCCAGATAATCCCATTTCTGTTTGGCTTCTGCTAACTGAAGAAATTCATGAGTCATACACTAATCCCTTCAGAATCCTCTGTGTGACTGAATACTGTCACTTTTTGTTCCTTCCAAGGCACTAGCAAAAGGTTGTCTAGCTACTCCCTTGGCTTTCTGTCTAGAGCAGACGTTCTGTGAATATCCAAATTTTAGCACTTTTTACATACTGAAATTACTGGGAATTTTCCAAATCATCAAGTATTCATGTATCACAGGGTATTCCAGTTTCTTCTAGTATTTACACTGTTCCAGCCCTGGAATTAACCACTTCTTGGAGGAGCCCTCATTCCTTTTACTGAACCATGATCATTTAGAAATAGAGTCATAGGTGTGCTCATTGTCACTGGAGAGCTCATAAACTATCTCTGAGAAGCTAGGGGGAAAATACACATACACACACATATATGTATAAACACATATATTTGCATAGTAACCCATGCATACACACATCTACGCATATTTTTATAGCTATTTGTATATATACAAGGTTGGACAATTAACTTCGCGAACTCAACCTAGAAAAAGTGCTACACACCTCATTGCTGAATGTCACTGTTATCACCTTCCCCCTTGGGAAGCTCGGCACCAACACCAGCACCTGGTCCACCCTTCAAAGCAATGCTGGAACTCTTTTTCTGGAATGGCCATCAGAGCTATTGTCGTATTACCCTTGATGTACTGAATGTCAGCAAAACGTCTTCCTTTCAATATTTCCTTTATCTTTGGGTAAAGAAAGAAGTCATTGGGGGTCAGATCAGGTGAGTAGGGAGGGTGTGCCAATATAGTTATTTGTTTCCTGGCTAAAAACTCCCTCACAGACAGTGCCCTGTGAGCTGGTGCATTGTCGTGACGCAAGAGCCATGAATTGTTGGTGAAAAGTTCAGGTCGTCTAACTTTTTCACGCAGCCTTTTCAGCACTTCCAAATAGTGAACTTGGTGAACTGTGTGTCCAGTTGGTACAAATTCAAAATGAATAACCCCTCTGATATCAAAAAAGGTTAGCGACATCAGCGCAACAAGTTCACAAACTTAATTGTCACACCTACATTAACAACTTTGACTTTATAGTAGTAACTCCAATTTTTATCCAGCCTTTTCACTCCCTTAATTGTAAAAGATTTCTACAACAGTAAAAAGCCTGCCTCGGTTTACAATATATTCACTTATTTGTCCAATCTTTGTACGACCATGAAGTAGTTACAGAAATAATAACCAAAACCCCTGTAAGAAACAGATTTCCTAGCTAAAGTACAGTATTTGTGTAGTTATTTCCTTAGTTAGCCTTACAATATCCAGTAACAGTACTCTTTCCTAAAGTTACACAGGCTAGTTCTTTCTTCCACATCCCCTTCAATGTGGTTTTGTTATTTACTTGTAATAAAATTAGGCTTATTGGCCACTATTTGCATGTGGATTTCCCCCACATCCTGGTTGCTTTTAATTATTTATTTATGGGGGCGGGGGCTAGATGAAACAATACTACCATCTTTCCCCGAAAATAAGACCTAGCCAGACAATCAGCTCTAATGTGTCTTTTGGAGCAAAAATTAACATAAGACCCGGTCTTATTTTACTATAGTATAAGACCAAGTCTTATATAAGACCAGGTCTTATATAATGTAACATCAGACTGGATTTTATATAATATGAGACCAGGTCTTATATTAATTTTTACTCCAAAAGATGCATTAGAGCTGATTGTCCAGATAGGTCTTATTTTTGGGGAAATATGGTATGATTCTCAGAGTCAAAACCATACAAAAAGGTATCCTCTGACTGGTGTCAGAACCTGCCTATCGCTACTAACCCAACCCATATTCCCTTCAAATTCAACTGATTGGATGAGGCCCACCACATTATGGAGAGTAATCTGCTTTACTCAAAATCTACTGATTTATATGTTAATCTCATAAAAAATATATTTTCACAGCAACATCTACACTAGTGCTTAATTATCTGGGTACTGTGACCTAGCCAAGTATTAATAAAATTAAATATAAAATTTAACATTTTGCCAAGTAAATGAAGAGATTCTCCTGTTTCCTTTAAAACTTTTATGATTTTTGCTTTTATATTGAGACACAAGATCTATCTCAAAACAATTTTTGAGTATGGTGAGAGACAAGAGTTGAGGTTCAGTTTTTCTAAACATGGTCATCCAGATACTCCAGTATCATTTGTCAAAAGCACTTTCCTTTCCCATTGGGATTACTCTGGCTCCTTTGTCAGAATGCTGATGACCATGTACATGACAATATTTATTGGTTCTCTATTCTGTTCTTTCATCTAGTTGACATGTTTTTATACTTTTTCATCTGCTCTGTGTTCATGTGCCTTGTGATTTAGTACACATGTAATTCAATGAAATAGGTTATGGTTGGGTTGCATAAAATATTTTGAAAAAGTAATCTGCTCTCTGTCAATATAAATATATACGTGTGTGTGTGTGTGTGTGTGTGTGTGTGTGTGTGTATACACATATACTTTAAAAAGTTACATAGAGGGACTTAGTATCCCCTACTACATATATAATTATGCTATATAAAAGAACTACAAACTCCATTAGTCATATTTTGTTCATTGTTAATAATTCTAAAAAATGTGGGAAAAATGATATTCTTATAATGCATTCGATTTTAAGTTTCTCATGATAGAGCTGCGATCTCTTTCAATAAGTTGGTTTCAAAGCACAGCGTATGTAGTAGTCAGCTCTGTTGATCAGAAAATGGGGCTGATAAAAATTGTTTCAGACCTCCTCTCCTCATCACATCACCAGTTAGCTTCTTTAGAGAAAATCCCTAATCCATATTAAAAGCTGAATGCCAAACCATGCTATAAATCTTGAATGTGCATTATTCCGAGGTGAAAGAAGATGGATAAATACGAACATTTACCAAAAACACTATAAACACACACTGAGGTGGTGGTGGTTGGCCCAATATTCATGTTTATATATAAATTATCTTCGTTCACTTTGTAGAGAAATGTAGAAAGGAGGATGATTGTCTTTCTATTTTGCAATTAAAAATAGTGTGCCAGCTCTAAGTTATTACACTGAACTAAAGAAAAATATTTTCCAGGGTCCGCTGCTTTTAACTTATTCTCTTGGAAAATCTCTTGTATGTGTAGCCAATACACTTAACAACGTGAGTTTTACGTGTTTTCAATGATGCCTTGATTAGAAAATGCCTAGTTTGGTTAAGTGGCAGGAAAACAATGGCAGATCTCACAGACAGTTGAGACTAATGTTCACCACCATTGATTAGTAAAAGCGGAAGGTAACGAACGCTTGGCTTCTGAGATGAGGTGCATCTTGATGTACAGAATGTTTTGCAACTGTAATTTCACAAATGAAGAATTTACGCTTAAAAACTCAGCACCAAATTTTCCATGGCAACATTTCCTTAGTCTCCTGGTGTGTAAAACGTCTATAATCATTTTTCATTACATGGGCTAGCTGACTACAGGACATGTTCATAGCATTTCAAATCAAACTGGGTTATAATTTAAAGCTGGAGGGAGGAAATGCTTTATTCTTATTCACCTTTAACTTTAGAAAAAGCAATGAAAGGAAGGGACATAGTTTTTCATGTTTATTTACCACTTAAATCTCTATGGGTGAGTAGTTAATACGGAACAACAATGTAGTAATTAATGATAACTGGATTAAGAATTTGGGGGGAAGGATTTTGGAGATTTTAGGACTTTAGTGACAGGTGTCAACCTTTTTTCTCTTGGCAATAACTCGAAGAACGTGATCGGGGTGCGGACACGAGTGTTAGCCTACAGGATGAAGAGTCGGAGTACAGATCTGTGAGGAACGGTGGGCCATTACAGGTTACCTGTTTGAAAGAAAACACTGACCAAGAAGGAAAACTGAAGCTTTTATTTTTTAAGGCTCCCACAACGGAGCCTGTATCACAGTGGAGGTTCTAACCATCTGACATTTTAGGTAAATATTACTTTGAACCACATGAAATTGTTTGTATTTGACCATCACTTTATGTACAAAAACAATTTCATATGATTCAACGTAAACATTTTAAAGTATAAAGTACTTTATGATTCAACTAAATATTTGATTCAACTAAATATTTTGATTTAGTTGAAAGATTCAACTAAATATTTTAAAGTATAAAATACTTATTATAAAGCCCAAGTACAGATTAGGGGTCATTACAAGTTTATAATGATTTTTATGCCAAATTCTTAATCTTTATCTGTTTCGCTTAAAGGCACAGACAATTCGGGCATTTTTCTCATAATTCTGGCCAAATTTGTTTAGATCAGATTGAAAACCACTACAAAAGCCAGCCTTCCCTGATCTCCAAACATTCTCAGAGTTGCTTATTCAGGTTGATTTCTGTCATTTTTCAAATCTGCATTGAAAAGGCAGTTGGTCTCTCAGAATAATAAAAATCTTAGAACCACTGACTGAGGTCCATCATTTCTTATTTTTCAGCGACTACTCTAGCATCGTCTTAAACAGACACCAAGCATGCTCATTGTTTCAAATACAGCCACCATTATTAATCATTCTCATTATTGATTATGTGTCACTTTCATTGGGGTTATGTGGTTTTCAGCAAAGAACAAATATATTTCTCAGTGATTGAAAAGGCCTTGAAAGATGACAAAGCAATAGTGACAGGAAGCTGTTATTACCAAGCCCTTAGGTTTCTCTTTTTAATATATCAGTAAGTGCATCATAATCATTTCGTAGGCATGTTTCAGAGCAACCTTATGAGCAAGCTCTGTGACTTCGCAATTCAAAGGACTGGCCCCTATAAGACACTGAAAGAAGATGCCCTTGAAAACTATGTCCCAAATTCTTATTTTACTCATCTGTAAGAACTGAATTATAACAATGCTTTAACTATTAGGTTGGTGCAAAAGTAATTGCAGTTTTTGCAATTATTAACCTTTGAAACCGCAATTACTTTTGCACCAACCTAATACTTCCACAGTTGTTGTAATGAAATTAATGAATGTATCTAATGAGCTATTTATATGGAAATGATCTACAAATTTCAAAGCACCAAATGAAAGTGAAGCTATTTAGAAAAATAAAGTAGAATAAAGGGTATTATTTAAAAGAAAAAGAAGTGCTCTGAAATTGAGTTAATGACCGTTCTTAGAGTGAAAACTTCCACCATGCACCCTACAATCAGGGAATAGTAACAAAGACGGCCATGGCTGGTGTTTGGTTTACTGTGACAATCATTGCATCTGGTGAGCATGGGGAGGGTGCAGAGGGCAAGGCGGAGGGGAGCAGAAGCAGACGCCACCATCTGGTGGCAGGCTGACCGCAGCCAGGACCATCAGCCATGAGTTTCAGCGGCAGCTGCATCCTAGCTGCTCTAGACCACAGTTGGCTTTGAAACCTTGAGACCAGTTAGTTCTGCTGTGCTGCACTTCTCCATCTTCTTGGTCACCTTGCAAAATGGAGGCTCCTGTATCCATCCATCCTCCACTCCACTCTCGCCTGCAGTTTCTTCTCACTTCCTCTCCTCTGACTACAATTTCCATGGCTCCTCTTCCATGCAGTTTTTCATCTACCCTTTGTGACTTTTACCGAAGCCACTTCACCGACTTCTCTATTCCAATCACAGGATAGCCTCTGCCTTTTGCCTCTCAGGAGCCTGGTCTTCCTGGCATATTCCTGACAGTCCTTGGTGGATGCTGCTAATTTTAGTACATCTCAGGGCTGGAGAAGTGATTGGCACCTTTCTCAAGTTCCTAAATCAATCCATTTCTCTCTTCAGTTAAAGGACCCTCAGTTGGGGGTCGGCCCGACAGCAGTACATCTTCCTGACCTCCCACTCACTCCCGAAACCCTGGAGATTTCTGCTTGCTCGTGGCATGGGAGTCTCTCTCTACCCCAGACCTGGTATTGTGCTGCATATCCTCATCATCCTAGACTCACAGCACAGCCAGTGAGTTTCTTCTCTCCAGTCCAGCAATGGCTAGAAGCTGTCATCATCCAGAACTTACTCCCCCCTTCCGAAATAAATGTCCCACCACCGCTTCTTCTCCTTGCACCTCTCACTGCCATATCCCAACTGTCCCCAGTCTCCCACTTCATAGAGACAACTAGCTGCTCAATTCTTCCATTTCCTCTGCTTTTTTGGCCCCTTTTTACCTTCATTGTCTGATGAAGGTTGTAATAATAACTGATAATTGTCATTATCTACAGATGTTCCATATGTCAATATCAAATTAGATAACCCACCAGCATTTTGATTTCTATCTCCATCAAGAATTCTCTGAGCTCCAGTCTTGTATATACAACTGCCTACGGGAACATGTGCTCGTGGATATCTGAAAAGAACCTGAAACTCAGCTCATCCTAAACTGAAATCATGAGCTTCCCCTGCAAACCTTAACCTCCTCCAGTGTTCCTGACATTGAGTAATGACATCACCACCATGGACACTCACGCACAAGCCAGAAACCTAACGCCTTTCTTACTACCTACACCTACCCACCCACTCACCCACTGGTCCAGCCTCAAATCCTGGAGACCTCTCAAGCCTATGCTCTCTGCTAGCATTCATTCATTCATTCATTTTCATTTCTACAACCATTTATTGAGTTGCCACTACATGCCAGGCCGTCTTCTAGGTGCTGAGGCTGCAGCAAAGGACAGAGCAGACATGGGTCCTTCTCCTTACTGTACTGCCACACATTGGGGCAAGCCGCAATCATCTCCTCCTGGGACACTCCCTTCCAACCCCATGGTTCTGCCAGCACTCACTCTGCTCCACTCAGACCCTTTCTTCACACTGTAAAGTGGCCACTTTAAAATGAAAATTCTTGTGCTGAAAACCCTGGGTTCCTATGAAAAAGACCAGAAATCTTCATCTACGCTCCAATTCCTGCATGGTCTGGCCCTGGCTGGCTTACTCGCCTCTTTTCCCGTCAGTTCCAGCTCTTTTCCTGGGCCTCACCTCTTTCTCTTAGTAGCTAACTACTATTGTCTTTCATCTCAGCACAAACAGCACTCGCCAGATTCAGCTAGACCTCCCTGTTATGCGCCTTATAGTTCCCTGAACCTTACTTCTCATATTTCGTTAGTGTTTGACTCTGTCATTTGAATATGTTCCTTTACAACAAGAAACAATCATTTTGCTCATATTATATTCCTGAGCCTAGCACAAGTCTTATTACATGGCAGGTATTCACCCTTTATTTGGTAAATAAAGCAACTCATAAATGAATGAACAATCCAAGCACTCACTTTGCTCCTTTTCTTTGTCTATCACTTCTATGCTATTGATGGCAGTCCTGGCTACTTCCTCTGGAACCATTCTTTATCAATCGTCTCCTCTTTCTTCTCTTGCTTCAAACCCAACTTCTCCACTCGCTCTTCTTCTGAAATGCACAATCATGCCCAAGTCTCTCCCGTCTTAAACACACAACATGTCTACACACACACACACACACACACACACACACACACACACACACACCCTTATAGGCCCATCAGTAGGCTCCCTTTCCTTTCATAGCCTAACCTGAATTAATGTTCTGGGCTTATGGTTTTTACTTCTCCATCTTTGTCCTTAACTGAAGCATCTCTTGGGCGCTCCAAAACCGTACTAAGAAGCTTTCCAAAGCTTTCTTCATGTTCACATCTCAGCCTCCCCCTTTCTGTCCTCCTGCAGTGCCCACCACCCCTGAGGATGGGCTGGGTGACTCTCTCTCCTTTGTCTTAGAAGGCACCACTCTTTCTGGATTTCTTCCTGCTCCACTTCCCAGTTCCTTTCTTAATTTCTATCAATGTCTTTATGTGAAAATGTCTCTCACCTGAAAACAATACATAACACTCTGTAAGTTCTTCTAACTTCTGTTTTCTCTTCCCTTTGTACATTCAAACTTTTGGGAAATATTATCTGCATTTGCTATTTTTGCTTTCTCAACTCCTATTTACTTCTCAGTCTACACACTCCACTTCCACCTCTGATATTTCACTGAAGCTTGTCCTTTATTTTTCACCCTTGTCAGCCTTGTCATCTTGCACCTGATCCCGTTCAGTCCTACTGCCCCCCTCCCCTGTCCCACCCCCCGTCACTGCCTGAAATCCACATTTGGTTTTCAAATAATTGCAGTGAATCTGACTGGTAGACAAACAATCATCGGTTTGAGTGGCTTTGGTTCAAGTTCTTCCCCTAGTCCAATTTGTCATGCTCAGGATAAGGTCATGGCCACAGTCACGCTTCTTCTAGGATCTCGAAAAGAGATGTTTTGTTTTGTTTGAAGATGATGGGCGGAGCAGACATTTGAAATTAAAAGTCCAATAGAGGATCTTTGCCTCCCTTTGGGTTAAAAAGAACCTGAAGGGTCATCTTTATATGTGGAAAATTCTAGACTCCAATAGAACCCAATTACCATCAAAATAAATCATTCCCTGTATAGGCCCCTGGACAGGTCCTTGTGCTAAATTTCCTCACGCTGTCAGCAGTTACAGGTATTTAATGCCCAAGCACGCAGGGTGGTTGACCAGGGTTCTATAAATATTTCCCACTAACCAATACAGTCTCCTGGAGAAAGTGTAATCATGGTGATTGTTTATTAATTAAACAATCAAAGATATTTACTGTACACATATCATGGGAAAGAACTGTGCTGAGTGCTGACAAGGACACAAAGAACTAAGAGACACAGGGATGGCTCCTAAGTGTGCAACCTCCTGGGGAGACAAAGCACGTACTGGTGAAAACAATGACCGTAGGTATATGTTAGGGACCTAGTGGCTCGCACAGACAATGTGTGCAGGCCACATTCACAGGCAGGAGAGATGGGTTTTTGTGAGTTTTGGCAGTCAAAGAAAGTGACCTAAATAGTAGATTTCAATGGGAGTTGAAATATGGAACGTTTAAGGCAAGCGGCATGTGATAGGGAGGGAACTAAACTATTTTAGGATTTAGGGGAGGTACTAACACAGCAAACTCACAAGTGTATGGAGTGCGCATCTACTTCATTTGGAGGCCCGGCCCTAGAGTTCAGCGGGATTGGGTGGGGAATCTCAATGTGCCCAGACTTTAAAATTTTCTGAGGAGGTGAGTCCCTGAAAAGGGAAAACACTGACCTTCAGCACAAAGCCTCTCTGCTGGAAAGCTTCCTGGATTCTACTTGGCGCCTGCGTCCATACTGCTGACCTGTGTACATGCAAACACAACAGTTTATTGTCCTATGTTGCCAAAGGGCTTGCACTCAGGGGCCATCATCTAGGTAGGAGTGGGACACAAATGCAGAGGATAACCAGCAGCCCAGCTGGATGACTGCCAGGGCCAAAAACATACTGTCCGATTCTGCATCTCTCTCTTTTCCAGCGGTAGGGCCAGAACCCCCATATTGTTTGATGTTTTCAAATCATGGAACAACCAGGCTTATGTGAGTCCATTCCAAGTTGCTGAGACGTGATCTGGTTTTGGGGCGAGGAATGAGGCAGCTGAGGGAGGGTGCACCCACAAACCTCACCCTCTCCCCCTTCTATTTGATCTCTTCCTCACTCATCTTCCTTCAAGGAGAGCCTTTTCTTCGTTTCCTCTCCCTCCGTATCTCTTGTACCCACAGCAGGGAAGGGGGTGTTGAGTAAGAGGTAAGCAGAGATCAATTAGGTTCTCACACTCACAGGTAAAGTACATGCTGAAGAGACAGAGCTGAGGGCAGGGAAATGATGAACATCGCTAAAGCTGGGGGCGGGGACTGGACAGTTTTACAGGCCTGCATGGGCAGGAGGACCTCCAGGGGAGTCATCTGTCGCTTTCCGCTCTACCACCAGACCCGACACTGATCTGCGCTCCTCCCAGGACGGACACCGGCCACCACAGTAAGATGACCGAGAAGCTGAGACTCTGCTCTATCGGGTTCCCTGACACTGGCATGGCCCCTGCTGGCAGTTAAGGCTCAGGCTGCTGCATCCTGGGCATCCCTGGTTAAGAATCCAGCACTTTGCAAAGGCACCTCAGGGCACCTTTGTGCTTTACTCCATTCCTCCCCAGACCCTGGACCATGCAAATGCTGCAACTGCAACACCTGTCTTAGAAAGAGCCTTCCCTGACACAAGGCTGAGTGCTCTCCATCATACCTTCCTCATCTGTGGCTGTTTCCTCCCTGACCACTCATGGCAGGAAGCTCACTGATTCTAGAGGCAGCTCATTCTACTGACAGTCAGGTCATATGATTAGATTGTTCGCTAACAGTGACTTGACTCTTACACCCTACATCCTCCACCAGTAGTCTTAGCTCTGCCCTCTGAAGACGTACAAAATAAATTTACATATTTTTTTATCTGCATGCAGATCATCCTAAGTTTTCTTTCTTCATGGAAACAGCTCGAATACTCCTGCCATTTCTCCAAGCTGAGTTTCCAGTCCTATTACCAACGAGGTATAGCTCATCTGGTGTGTGTCAGGTCGCTGAGGTGCCCTGTGCTGGCTGCACCTGGACCATCCAACACTCTGCAAGTGAAGTATGTCTGCTTCTTCAAGGGCCCACATCATGGATACAGGCTAGAGCTGGTCGGCTGATGGGATAGCTTCAGCCTGCTTTGAAGACCTGTGTCCCCACTGTCAACCCAAATTCTACCTTTTTAAAAATTGTTGTAGTAAAATATACGTAACGTAAAATTTACCACCTTAACCTTTGCTAAGTACAGTTCATTGGCATTAAGTAGACTCATATTATTGTGCAACCATCCCCCCCATCCAGTCCCCGTACTTTTTCAACTTGCAAAACTGAAACTCTGTCCCCATTAAACATTAACTCCCTGTTCCCCCCACTTCCCAGCCCAGCCCCTGGCAACCACAGGTCATTTTATTTTGTCCCTGTGGACAACTCTAGGTACACTATGTAAGTGGAATCAGAGTGCTTGCCCTTTTGTGATTCGTTTATTCGCTTAACATAAAGTTCATTCATATTGTATGTAGCATGGGTCAGAATTTTCTTCCTTTTTAAGGCTGATAAATATTCATTGTATGTACTACATTTTGCTTATCCATTCATCCGTTGATGGACACTTGGGTTGGTTCTACCACTGGCCTATTGTGAATAATTTTGCTACGAACATGGGTATGCAAATGTCTCTGAGTTTTTGCTTTCGATGCTTTTGGGTATAAAACCCAGATGCTTCTGGGTATAAACCCAGAAGGCACTAACATTTTGTGCCTGCCGCTGATTGACTGGGTTGCCCCAACCCCGTGTTTGTGAATTTCACTTTCTGATCCTAAGTGAAAGTCTTTCCTATTGAACCACCATCTCTACCAACTGCTCTCATTGTCTCACCGCTGAGATGAAATCCATTTACATGAACTGCTTGCCCTTTATGCCTAATTATCATACAGCACAACAGTGATCCTTTAGATCAGTAGCTCTGTGCCAAGAGCAAGGCTTCTCACAAACCTGGCCACCTGTCTCCACATGTCGTCAATTAACAAGGATAGTGCTGTAGAAAGCAGGCCCGTCTGGGAGCACACTGCCTGTCCTGCCCACTTCACCCCACCCCTCCCACCGCACCCTAGCTCCCCTTGTGTCCTTGTGTGTCTCTGCACTCTTCTCTGAGTTTTCACCCATATTTCCTCTTTTCCCCTGAGAAATGGTTGGATGACCTCTGGCACACTGGGTGGGGTGGCAGGGATGTCAGCTCCAGCTCGTATGGTCCCCTCAAGGAGGCCAAGAGGGAGGTAGCTAGTGAGCAGTGGGTGCACAGCATTCACGTGACGTGCAGGTTTCAGCAGAAGAAAATACCCCCACGTTGCTACGACTGCTCACTGTCCAGAGCAGTGGGCCAGGAAGAGAGACCGGCCAGCTCTATTGTGATTCCCATCAACTCAGAGCCAGGAAGGCAGAAGCCTGCAGGGCACGACCTGGGTCTCCATCAGACCACTCGTATTTCCAGGTTCTGTCCACGGTCTGAGGGTAACACGACTTTAAAGGATGCCGTATCCATGGCCTAGTTATAATATGAAACTGCAGCAGCAGTGAAATATGGGAGAGAATGGAAGTTCCTCTGAAATAAACACCTTGTGGTGATTTTTAAAGTTCAGCTGTTCCGGTTCTCTCCTACTGATAAGCTACCCCAAAACTTAATGGCCGGAAACCACAACCATCTTCTCTATCTCAGGATTGAAGCCCCGTTCGGCTGGAAGGTTCTTCTGTCCCAGCGGGCATGAGCAGAGGTCCCTTGGTGGTATTCAGCAGGTGGATGGCCCGGTCTGGAAGGATGAAGACGTGCAGAGCCACAGTGGGAACTGTCCCACCCACACGTGGCCTCTCCAGCATGGCAGGCTACCTTCATTACCTCAAGGTCATCAGAGATCTTAGTGGTGGCTCCGGGCTCCTAGAGAGGGGTGTCCAGTGAACAAGGTGAGAAGCCGCTGGCCTTCTGTGATCTAGCATTGAAATCACCCAGTGTCATTTCTGATGCACTCTGGTGCTTGAAGCAGTCACAAGGCCACAGAGTTTCAAGGGGAGTGGACACAAAGCCGACCTTTTGATGAGAGGAGGGTCAAAGACATTGTAACCATGTTTTAAAGCTGCCATTTGTGTATATGTGTACTTGAGCGCATGAGGATAAAACCACTCCTGTGTGCACCTGTTAACCACACAAACTGTGGTATTCAAAGGGACATGGGGCTTGGGAGGAGGAAGAAATCACACCTCCTCAGGAGTGGGGGTTGTGGATGACGTATGGCATTGAAGCCCGGCCCCAAAGGCTAGGTACTGCATCACAGCTAGAGATGGAACAGGGACTGGCTAAAACAGATGAACAAAGACAGAGGGGCAGAAAAAGAGCAGGACAACAATGACAGGGGAGGAAAGGCAGGTGAGGGGCAGGAGAACTATGAGGAAGCTGCAGGAGGAGGTGGCCTCAGGGACAAAGAGCTGCCCCAACATGTCAAACTGGCAAAGATCAAGGAGGACAGCGTAGGAGGAACAAGGGTTAGAAAGCATTTTGCAGAGCACACTGTAGGAGGGACACACAATGGTGGGTTAATGACTTCATGTGGAAAAGGAGGCGTTTTTTTCCCTCTGAGAAAGGAGAAAGGGAAGAAGTGGATTACTGATTAAGAGATTTTGAAGTGCAGAGAAGTGAAGGGATGGCTTCAATCTTCTGAGAAAGTAGGAAGTAAGGTTATTTACTGAAAGAAAAATTGCTGACCGGTATATTAGATGTTTCTGTGAAAATTTCTATCTAAATGCAAAATACAGCTTCTTTCTTTTAAAAAAAAAAAAGAATTCAGCAAAGGAAGTCGATAGCTAGGAATTGTAGTAAATAATTGTACAACTCAGTTTCATTTATTTTTAATGTTTTTCTTGATTACAATAATTTATGTTCACTGTAGAAAATTTGAAAAATGTAAAAACTTGTAAGAAATAAAAGTCACCTACTATATACTCTATTACCCAAAGACAACTGTTGGGAGCTGGTTTTATTTCCAGTCGATCTATTAGGCAGACAGTTAAATTTTACAATATAAAATACAAATACTTCACGTGTTTGAGATTCTGTATATAAGATTTTATGTCCTATACATAGGATTCCTTATGCTTCAGTAGCCTGCAAACACATCTTTAATGGCCATATGGTATCCACACTGTAGAGATACCATAATTTATCAACCCATTGCCCTATCTTGGAACATTTTGATTGCTCCTGACTCTTCATTGTTTCATATATGTAATGCATGTAAATACATACATTTAATATATGTAATATATATATACAGAGGTTGCCAAAAAATGTACATACATTTTAAGGAAAAAACTGTATTAAAATTGTAATAATATATATTGATAACAAAAGATGAATACAAATCATGTGTATACATTTTTTGGCACCTTCTGTATATAGTTTATGAACAATCTTGTCTATAAACTTCTGCACATCTGATTATTGTTTCTTAGGCTCCATCACAGAATCAGAGCACATAAGAGTTCAGGAAAGAGTTCCAGGCTCTGGAGACCTATTGTCAAATTGTCTTTCCAAGAAGGGTACACTGATTTTCACTGTCACCCACAATAAGGTGGCTCACTGACACTTGTCACCTTAAAAAGAAACACTACTTGGGAAAGCTGTTTCTTCTGCTAGTTGGCATACTGAGACTTTTTCACCATTCATGTTTTAAAGAACTGGAGTTCAGAAATACGATTTTTCCAAAAACGCTCCTTTACTCTCAGGTCCTTTCTGGGATGGGAGGCAGAGACGAGTAAAGGAGCCAAGGAGCCTAAGGCTGGAGCCATCATCACTGGCACCACAGTGTTCAGCCCTGGGTCCCATAAGACAGACCGGGAAAGCACTTCCAAGTTCTTTGGTAACAGTGACTCTGATGAGGAAGAAATGGGTGGGACAAGCGTGCAGCTGGGACCCGGCTTGGACAGGCAGCGCATCGCCCACAAGTGCCTCCAATAGCGCGCGCGCGCACATACATGGACACACACGCACACACAGACACTCACACTCGCGTACTCATCTTCACACGCGCGCGCACACGCACACACGCACGCGCACACACTCAGACTCTCAAAGACACACACGCACACCCATACTCTCAGACACTCACGCGCGTAGTCATCTTCACGCGCGCGCACACACTCCCATGCGCGCGCCTACAGTCACAGACTTACACGTACGCGCACACGCTCACAGACTCTCAGACACACACGCACACGCCCATGCACTCACACCCCGCCCTCGGGCCGCTGGGTTCGGGGGCTGAACCCGGCGCCGGGCCGGAGCGCCCGCGACTCCCACCCAGCGCGGGGCCGCGCGCGGGGCCCGGCGTCCGGCCGCCCGCCCAGCCCGGCGCTCCGGCCAAGTTTGCGCGCGGTCCCGGGCGACGCTCGGGTTACCTGAGCCGGCCCCCACGTCAGCGCCACATCATCGCGGCTTTGTACCTCCAAGGAAGCAGGAAAAGAAGGCAGAAACCTCTCCGGAGCGAGCCAATCGCGGGCCGCGGGCGCGCGGGGGCGGGGGGCGGGGGGCGGGGCCGCGGGCGGGGGCGGGGCCGCGGGCGGGGGCGGGGCCGCGGGCGGGGGCGGGGCCGCGGGGCCGCGGGGGCCGGCGCGCGGGGCGGCGTGCGGGGCCGGCGTGCGGCGCGGCGCGGTCCGGCGGCGGCAAGATGCTGCAGTCCCTGGCCGGCAGCTCGTGCGTGCGCCTGGTGGAGCGGCACCGCTCGGCGTGGTGCTTCGGCTTCCTGGTGCTCGGCTACCTGCTCTACCTGGTCTTCGGCGCCGTGGTCTTCTCGTCCGTGGAGCTGCCCTACGAGGACCTGCTGCGCCAGGAGCTGCGCAAGCTGAAGCGGCGCTTCCTGGAGGAGCACGAGTGCCTGTCGGAGCCGCAGCTCGAGCAGTTCCTGGGCCGCGTGCTGGAGGCCAGCAACTACGGCGTGTCGGTGCTCAGCAACGCGTCGGGCAACTGGAACTGGGACTTCACCTCCGCGCTCTTCTTCGCCAGCACCGTGCTCTCCACCACGGGTAGGACCGGTGTCCGGGCCCCGCGGCCTCCGAGCCCCGACCCCGCCAGCGCGCCCACCCCTCCCCGGCCACTCCCGCCCTTCCCCGAGGGCCTCTTCTGGGGACTCGCCGAGGGCAGGCTCGGGGGAGCCTGAAGCCGGCCAAGTGGGCTCAGGACGTGACGTGGGTGTTACCGCCGGCAACTCTTGGGAACTGGTCCCTAAAGCCCTCGGCCTGGGTGGCCGAAGGGGCTTCCTGGTTTGCGCCCTTTGTTCGCGGGCCCTCCACCGAGGCGTCGGGTTCGGGTCTACACGGTCCTGGCCGCGGACTCCCCACACTGAGCGCGCGCACCTTCCCCCGACCCCATCCCTCGGGGCCAGGCTGCGGAATGGAATGACAGTGCGTGAAAGGGTCACCTTCCGGAGGGCATCTCTTTTCACGATGCGTAGGCCGTTCAGATCTTTTCTACCTTGGGGGCCGTTTTCGGGGTAGCCAGTGACATCACTCTGCTCTTCGCAGGTGACCTCTGAGCGCACAGGCGGATCCGGTTTCTTTTCAGAGTAGGGGGAAGGGTGAGGGAAAGGAGCGTCCGATTGCCTTTGATCTGGCAAAATGGGAGCTCCCTGATTCAGCAGTTTTTGCAACTTTAGGAGTGCCAGACCACCCTTAAACTTCGAAGCGCGCTTTCCTCGCACTATTCGCCCAGCAGGACGTGCATGAATGGAGGAGCGCCCTGGGGTGACCCGGGGGGCCGCTCTGTGTCACAAGGCACCGTTACTGGGCTGTACTAGATGAGTGAAGACTGGATTTTCCCAGTGGCCAAGTGAGGCACACACACCCGGATGGAGATACTTAGAAATTGGTGTGTGGACCCTGGAAAGTGTCTCCAAGAGCCTTCAGCCCAGTGCTGTCTTTTTGTGCATAAGGTCAGGTCTTTGAACAGTTTTTGGCTTGCCCAGGATCACACATTTCCTAGTTAACAGTGTAGTCCAGGAATCTGGACCTTGTGATTTACCTGCCAGGTATTCTTTGTACCCCACCCCCTCACCTTTACCTTTACTGGTGAATGAATCAGCTTCCTGACTCGACTCTTCCTGCACCCCACCCTTTTCCACCTCCCAGGGTTTATTTGTTTTTCATCTCCTTGGGCTAAACCCAGTTGATTGTTTTGCTAATTATTTGGTAATGAGTAGTAGGACACTATCCTCCTAGGTCCTATAAAACAATGGCTCAGAACTCTGTGATGAATTACCAAATTGACTTGCTTTTATCCAGAAATAAGTAGAAGCAGAAGTCTAGCTGGTATAGTGATATTTTAATACTGTGTTAAACGTAGCGTTAAAGAAGACAAAGTAAGACAAGAATCTTACTTTCCAGCTTGGCCAACACTGTTTAGTTTTCTTTCTACCAGTCCTGCTTCCATTGACCGAATGCACTCCGGTCCTCAGAGCTGCACTCAGAGGTCACCCAGCCTTTCCTTTGGAGCAAGTTTGTGCATCATTCTCTGCAGAAGTGTTTCCACGGGGCCATTGGAGGTCTCCGAGTGGATCACTATGTTGGGGAAACATTGGGAAGAATGATGATCACTTTTATTACGTTGGTGCACAAGTAATTGCAGTTTCTGCAGTTATTTTTAACCTTTTAAACTGCAGTTACTTTTTCACCAACCTAATAGTACTTTCTAAGTAGTGCTGTTATAAAGATAGAACAGAATAAGAACAATGGTATGAGGAAAAGGACATGATGGCTATTTCTGAGTGGGATTTCCCATCACTGATGCAGCTCCTATAACCTCAATACTACATGTATCTATTTAAATGTCAAAAATACAAGTGTACATCTTGAATAGACCATTATTTCCTCGATTCCCTCCCCCTTTTTTTTTAATTGGAAAAAACTGCTGTTACTGTTTGTTTGTTTTTAAAAAAGAAGGGATAGCTGTCTTATTATTGGTATTCAGATTGCATTGTAGTCCCTGAGAAAGTCTGTATTCATGCAAAACAAGAGTTCATTTAGGAAGTCAGTGCAAGGGGCACTTAAGGATAAACTAGAGGAAAAGGTGCCCCTTGGTTTGCAAAATTAGCAAATCAATGAATTTTTGTCACTGATTGACTAGAATTGAGTTTATTAATTCAAATAGAATTCTAACAAGTTCCACGTGGTATCAACACTGGTTTTGTGACAGAGAATCAGCCAATTTTTAGAGTAAAGCTCATGTACTTCTTTACTAGAAAAATATTTTCTGGAAAAGTATCAGACAACTCAGATGAATTGGGACTGTGGTTTATACTTCTCTTTCTGGTAGATTTTAGACACGCTGTAGGTTTTTCTTTATAAAACTTTTAGCTCTGTCAATGGTGAATCACTGAGACAATTGTCACCCAGTCAATCAGTACGGTTAATCCCCAGCTTGTCCAGAATAGAAACAATGGGCGTTACAAACGTGCTGTTCTTGGTGGCCATCGTTGTCATATGGGAGCGTGAATACATGATGTCAGAATCTTGACAGGACTGCGAAAGTACAAGCCTTCGAAAGTAAAGTTTTTGTGGTGTATTTGGAAGAAGCCTTAGGTTGGTAATTCAGCAATGTTCTTTTTATTCTCCGCTCTGTGGAAGATGCCGAATTATTTCCAGCAAACAATATAACATCTCTTTACTTCTGGATTAGAAAAGAAGGCAACATCTATATAGGACTCATGTCCTATATAGAAAGAGTGAAACCCATCTGTACCTTTTCAGAGAGAAGGGCTATATAAAAGTAAGACAAGGAGTTATAGACTGAAGTATTTCCCACATAACTCTTATACTGTGATTTTTTTTCAAGGATTAGGAAATAATGTATAGGTGGCACTTGGGGCATAAGAAATAATTTTTATGAAAGTTATGTTTTGTAGCCATATAAAACTTCGAGCAGTCTCATCCATTCTTAAGAACAGTGTGTCACGTCAATTTGCTTCTTGATTCATCCCCCCAACCAAGGCTATATCGTGATGATGAATGTTTGGTAAAAAATACAGTTTTTGTGTGCATTTGAATATAAAGCTGCCAGTGCCTTTGCTGCTTTGTAATTGTGGGGTCCCCAAGATAGCTCAGTCCTGTTTCTGGCACTTGGAGGCCTTTTTTCAGGGTGTTGCCTATTCCTGTTTATGAAGAGACATTTTGAAACTTTTATTTAAAGTGCTCAGAAAAGGATCTTAATTCAGCTTGTCTTACACTGGCCTTCAATTATCAGGTAGGGAGCTTCTGCCACATGGGCAGTTTTGAAAAAGAGAAAGTAGGAAACGATAATGAGAGTGCTGGGTTGATCCTTGGTTTTCAAATTGTTTTCAGTAGGAGAAATAAGTTCTTATCAATAAAAAAATACTTGTTGAACTTTTAAATCTCATGCAGGTGGGCAAACTATGGCTCCTGGGCCAAATCCAACCCGCCACCTGCTTTTGTGTGGCTCGAGCTAACAGTGGTTTTTATGTCCTCAAATGGCTGGAGGGGGGGAATCTAAAGAAAAAGAATATTTCCTGACACATTAAAGTTTATGCAAATCAAATTTCGGTGTCCACAAAAAATATGATTGGTGTACAGCCATACCCATTTGTATCTGCATCATGTATGTGGCTTTCGAGCTACAGTGGCAGAATTGAGTCGTCGTGACAGAGAACACATGGCAGCAGAACCTAAAATAATCACCGTCTGGCCGTTGCAGAAAAAGTGTGCTGATTCCTGCGTTAGAGTAATTCTTGGAAGGAGCTCTAAGTCAGAGGAGTTCTAAGTGCTTCCTTTTGGAAATTTTTCCATAAGACTGTTTAGCTTCTTAGACTTATTTGTGCTGCTTTATAAGTGGTGTGCACTGTCAGCCACAACCGCTTCCAGAGCAAATGGCTCTTACAGGATGTCACTAGTTTGGGGTCACATTGATGACAGTACCTTTTTTTAAACAGTGACAAAGATACCCTTCCCATGGGCACTGCCTTATCTGAAATGTATGGTAAATGCTGTGTTTTATCTGGGACACAATAACAACAGGGAAAGACATCCTCCCAAAAACAGACAAGCAAACTGTCAGCTAGAAGAGAGGTCTCCCTGCCCTTCACACACGGGGTCCTCAGGAGAGCCGTTGGTCTCCATTTGAAGTTCAATTCTACCAGGTTCAATTACCTGGTTGTGAAGCCCCTAACAAAGTAAAGAAGGAAAGGCACAGCGGCAGGCAAACGTACGTTGAAAGGTCATGAAAAGACATATTTAAAATCAAAAATAAAATGATATTTTAAAAAGCAAACATTTATTGAACACTTGAGTGCACCAGGCAATGTTTGCATGTGTTACTAGGAACTAAGGCGGTGTAGGTGTCGTTAGCCTCACTTTACAGAGGCTGACACTGAAGTTTAGGTTGAGTGACTTCTTTGCCGAGTTCACAAAGCCTGAAGTGACATGGCCTTGATATGTAGCCAGATGTGCCTGAGTTAAGAGAGTGAGCTTTGCATGTTGTCACAGGCTCACTTGTGTCTCCCCAAAATTCATATGTGGAAGTCCTACCCTCAGTACTTCAGAACGTGACTGTGTGTTTTGAGAGAAGACCTTTAAAGAGGTGATGAGTTGAAATGAGGACACATGAGAAGGCGGCCATCTGCAAACCAAAGAGAGGCCTCAGAAGAAACCAAAGCTACAGACACCTTGATCTTGGCCTTGCAGCCTGCAAAACAGAAATGAAATTACTTTGTTTAACTCACCCAGTCTGTGGTACTTTCTTATGACTCCCTAACAAACTAATACAAAAGTACTATGTTACTTTCTGTGTTGGGTTGCAAAAACACAAACAAAAAACAAAAACAGGAGCACAAGAAACAGAACTTTTAAGATTTTTAGTGTTAACAACCAACAATTTCTTATGTCTCAATAGGACATCACTGTTTTAGAACCCAGTATAATAATTGATGTCCTTGAATTATAGTACAATAATTGTCCTTGAATGGTCAAAAAAAGTAGAAATTCATGTTTAATGTGTAAGCCCATTTCTGTCTCTAACACATCAGTTCTTTAGTATTTTGGAGTGTGTTTTTTTTTTTTCCTAAACTAGAAATTTGCTGCTATCTATGCCTATTTTATGCACCTCGAACATACTGCTACTATTGTAAATGACTATAACTTGAAAGAAAGTATTTGTTTGCTTTTATGACATAACTCTAAGTGTGGTCGGAAATGCAGTCTTTAATTGTACGGGTAGCCTCTTGGGAAATCGGCTGCCTTTGAGGTCAAGTTCTCTTACAGCACTGTTCCTTGAAGTGCTGCGGAGGGAGCGTGTTGTCCGTGGAGTAGAGGCGCACTGAAAGGTTGGAGCACCTGAAATTGCGGTGCTTAATTTTTCGGCACATAACAACGCATTTCATGTGGTTCAACTGACTACGAGTTCATTTTGGGAACACAGACGCCGTCTACGTCATCAGCTGTCTCGGCGTAGACCGCACTGCACTGTGCTGGAATTGATTCTCAAGGCACGTCATTCGATCCCAATTATAACCGAATCCGTGAAGTACTAAAGTGCTTAACTTCTCTGTGGACTGCGCCGTGTTCACACTGCCGGTTACTGGCAGGATGAAGGTTGTGTCTTCATAGAAAAGCAGGCGACTTTGAGGACGTCCTCTTGATGCTTCCATCTCCTCAGTTTGTGCTCTGACTCTCTCTGTTTATTCTATGTGGATTCCTTGTCCGCAGAGTTGGTGGCTACTCTGTCAGTGCAGGGTTGTGCCCCAACCCGAGGTCTGATTGAAGAGGAGGTGAGGGAACTGGGGGTGCAGAGGGAGCACATCTGAAAGCACGGTGTGGTTCCTCCTGAGCATGAATCAGACCCAAAGGCTTGTCTGCTCTTTCCTAGTGGTGTTCATGTTTCCCTTCTTCAGTCGGTAAAACAGAGTCAATTCTTACACGACACAGATGGTTGGATTCTGGGAGACACGGACAGTGGTTTTCAGTTGGCCACCGTCTGCTTGAGCCCCGCTCAGATTCTGACCATTTGCTTTGGCTCCTCTGGCTAAGGCTGACTTGCCTTGGGAAATCAAAGCCCACATTCTCCAGCACATGTTTACTGAGCACTTGGGTTCACTGGCACTGCTTTTGGCAGTTAGGAATCTCGTCTTTCTGGATGTGTGTCCATAGGACTGGGGGAGGTGCAGTAAATGGGGCAACTGCACAGTACGTTCTTCGCACAGAAAAATGCACAGGATGCTATTTGGGCATAATTGCTCTGGAGAAACATCCTGCAGCCGAGGGAGCCAAGGTGGACAGGGAGTATTAATTAAACGAATGTGTGCTTAGGGGTGGGGAGGGGTCGGGATGAGGTCTTTGATAAGGAAGTCAAAAAAGGTCTTCCGGCGTTTGAGTGAGGAGCTGAAGGAGGTGGGAGTCATGCTGTAGCTATCTGGGGAGCTGTGTTCTAGAACTAAGTCCTCATTTGGGGGGTGTAGTAGGAAGCCACTGTGGCTAAAGCTGAGTAAGGGGGTCTTATGAGGTCAAGGACGAGGGAAGGGCACGTAATGGGGTGTGACAGCATCCTCCGAAGGATGCGGAGCATTTGGCTTTTCTCTGAGTGAGGTGGAAAGCACTGGGAGATTTTGAGCTAAGCGGGATGTTCTCTGACCGTGGTCCTACCAAGTTCACTGCGGCTGGTGTAGGAGGACAAGGGTGGCGGCAGAGGGCCACGGGGGCTGTTACAATCACCCAGATGTGGCCTGTTGGTGGCTTGGAGGAGGGTGGTGGGAAGTAGGTGGTGAGGGTGGTCAGATTTCAGATACGTATCGATGGAAGAACCAACAGGATTTGTGGATGGATTAGGTGTATGAGCTGTGAAAAAGAAAGCAGTCAAAATGACCCCAAGATTTTGGTCTGAGCCCCTGGCAGCATGGAGACAGGAAAAGCTGGAGAAGGAGCAGATTTGGGGTGAAAGGTCTCAAGTTTATGGGCATTTTGAACTTGAGATCCCTCCTTGGTGTCTGGGGGTCTACACACTCCACTGTGGTGTCACGGGGGTCGTGCTGATACTGTGGCAGTGCTTCCTTTTGTCAGTAAGCCATGATTTCAAGTTATGTGTGTCATCTGACTGCAGAGGCTGAAGGCTGTGGAGGGGTAATGCCTGAACTTGGCCTTGAAGGAGAAAATAGAGCATCCATAAGTAAGGAAGAGGATAAAGCTATTCCAGAGTGAGAATGTGAATTCTCTGGGCTGAGTTGCTGTTTGATGAATACACTTCACAGTAGTTTAAACTACTTCACCTTCCAAACACATCCAAACTATGATATTGTTTTCTAACTTAATATCATGTAAGACTGTGTGGAAAACTGGTGGGGGGGGGGAAGGAGTGGGCAGGAGGATTTGCTTCATATATTCTTAACAGTAGGATATTTTAGTATTTGACATAGTTCAATATAAAACGTACATTATATATAGTCCAAAGAACAGCAATAAGTAAATATCTTAAGTATATTATTTCGGAGCCGCTAACATTAAAGTTTCCAAGGAGTCAATCTAGGTCTTTTCTGTTCTAGGAAGTAAATAACCATGTTTCCCCGAAAATGAGACCTAGCCGGACAATCAGCTCTAATGCGTCTTTTGGAGCAAAAATTAATATAAGACCTGGTATTATTTTATGATATGATATGACATATGATATGATATGATAAGTAATATAATACTAGGTCTTATACTAATTTTTGCTCCAAAAGACGCATTAGAGCTGATTGTCCGGCTAGGTCTCATTTTCAGGGAAGCATGGAAGAAAAAGATGATTTTTTTCCCCACAAGAAATCTAAGCATTTTAGAAGTCTATTAGCTTCGAATAAATACACTTACAGCTTATAACAAATGGAGCGGTTATCTCGTGACTCTGAGAACCACCTGACTAACGTGCTTTACTTCCGTGTGTTTTTAAATTGGCTGCATTGCTGTTTGAAATGCTGCCGTTCTAACACTGTGGCTCCCTGCTCGTCCCTGATGATCTCAGCAGCCTCTTCTTCTCAAATGCTGTATTTTTGATGTCGCCTCAGTTTGTGCCCAGGAGGGAAAGCAAGTGTTTGACACTAGAATTAAACGGTTAAAACATTCTTGTAACTGAAATTTTTCAAATGTTTGAACACTGGTCACCAAGGCACTGAATTATTTAAAGAGCATGGTTAGGTAGATTAAGTTAATTAAAGCAGCCGAGAGGCTCTTCCACAACTGCCTCCCTGTCAGGCGGAGAGGCCCCCACGTCACGCCTTACCTGCCCCCAGTGCTGTGACACGGGCCACCGTGGCCACACAACCCCCACCCCTGCCAGGTGCACGCTGCCCTCCTGGTGACAGCGCAGGAGGAGCCCTGAACTGTTGTAGGGAGGACACTGTGTACAGCAATCTGTCACCCCATGCCCATCTGACACTCCCGCTTCCACAGTGCACCTTATATTGAAATATTGAACCAACAAAGATGGAAAGAAAGAACAAAACGCATATCCCCCAACCCCGAAAACTTGCACACCTCTGTTAGTAGTTAGTGGACACGACGGAAACCTCGACTTGTTCTTCAGCACCTCGGGCTCAGCGCCTGCTGTTTGTGAAGAGAATCCGAATGAGGCTGGAGACACACGTGGTACCTAAAGTGCCCATCGAGTGTCCCTCTCTGGCCTCCATCACAGCTCGTTTTGTGTGTTGATCTGTGCTGGTCATTCCCGCCTTGGCGACCCTGTTGTTACCACGGGCTGTTGGGGACGCGTGTGTTCTGGGTGTTGCTCCTCAGTGTCCCGTCACCACACAGGGCCAGCCGAGGCAGGAGCACCTCAGAGCAGTGTCCCCATGTAACCACGGGGAGGGACGCCTTCTCCCTCACCAAGGGATGGAATTAAGTACGACTATCATCAGTTATGTCAGACTGAATATTTAAAAAATGCAGCCTGATTGAGTGAAAAGGAAGAATCACGAATTACTTTTAGGACGAATATTTACTTTCGGATATACTGAACCACCCTCCATAGACTGAGTAACTGTTGCTTAGAAGTGTTCTTGGGGGGACATAAAAAAATCCAGGGGCAGCCTCAGTGGAAAGTGTTGGGGACAGGAGGTGTGGTGTCATTGATCTGGGGACTGAGAGGTCTGCGTTCTCCTCAGGCAAGTCATCGTCACCAGAAATGAGGTGGTCGTTTCTCTGGAGCCGGTTATTTCATCTGAACGATAAATGAGCTCCTCTCCCAGCCCCAGCGTAGAGGCCTAGGTCTTGGCAGGGTTTACTGAGCACTTCCCTACTCTGTGCCCAACATGTGGGGACCCCAAAAATACTGTGAGGGGGTCATCACTGACTTCACAAAGCTTCACAGCCGGGCACACTAGACTAAACCGTAGAACTCTTGGCGAGCAGTACGGGGCGTGGAAACCTACCTGAACAATGTGGGGCCTAGTGACAGCTGTAGGATTTTGGGGGGCTGACCATTGTGGGCGGAAGTGTTTAGCGAAGCTTCATGGGGCAGGTGTCTTGAGACGAATGAGCAGCATGAGCAAAGTTTGGTCTGGGGGTGCAGAGGAAAAGGGCTGTTGAGGAAAGGGCCATCGCTCAGCACAGATACCAGAAGAGGCACGAGTCTGGCCTTGGACCCGTCGTGAGGATGGCAGGCTGAGTCGAGCGACCTGTTGGCCAGTGGCCGATAGGAGGCGTCATGGTGGAAGCGGAGTTTGCACTTGACTCCATCAGCGGCAGGGAGCCACCGTTGGCCCCTGGACCTGCACTGTGACAAGCAGTCCTGCCTGCAGACTGGCTTCCAACGGGAAAGCTGGAGTTGGGCAGCAAAGGCTCTGAGGCTTTTGCAGTCGTCACACACCAGGTGCCTTGTACTGAAGAGAGAGAACTGCCTGAGGGACAGGACATGGAGAGGAGAGTTGCAAGGGGGTGGCGGGGAATGGGGCAGGGGAGCTGTGGGAACTGGCAGGACATGAATGGGACCGCCTAGGTCCTGGGGCCCAGTGGGATAAGGAGATGGCCCCAGGCTGACATACCAGGAATTTCACAGCCTGAACCCTGTGGAGGCCTGGGAGAGTGGCCAAGCTGTTGCTGTAGGTAGGCGTGTAAGTCTCTCCGTGTGTGTGTGTGTGTGTGTGTGTGTGTGTGTGTGTGTGTGTGTCTGTGTCTTGGAACATAGACGGAACGGGCCCCAGTTCTGTGCTCCTGCACCACCTCACACAGTGGGGGTTGGCAAGACCCCAGCCTTCGTGTGTGCTTCTGGGGGACAGAGGGAGGTTCTGGGGCCCTCACCCCAAATTCTCAGGGTTTTGTCCATCAGATGATGACTAAGCTCTGAGGGGTGTGGTTGTAAGTGTGACTTGTCGTTAGTATGCCAGTTAGTTACAAGTGGGCATTTTCTAAACAGTTTTGGCAAGTTCTAAATAGGGGAGCCATCCCCCAAGTCATGGTTATAGTATTTGTTGGCTTTAAGTAAATTCTTTTTTGGCATACTAAAATTTCAACTTCAGCTCAGCTCCTCAGTGACCAAACTATACCTAATGAAGCTTTTGTATTTAAAAGAATACGGGTAAAATAAATACCATTCTTTGCATTTCGTAGTTGTTCAAGGTAACTCCTTAGTTAATTGGACTCAGAAGAAGGAAGACTGGCTTCTTAATCTCTTAGTATTTTTTTTTTTATTGGGGAAAGGGTACAGGACTTTATTGGGGAACAGTGTGTACTTCCAGGCCTTTTTTTCCAAGTCAAGTTGTTGTCCTTTCAATCTTAGTTGTGGAGGGTGCAGCTCAGCTCCTGGTTCAGTTGCCGTTGCTAGTTGCAGGGGGCGCCCACCATTCCTTGTGAGAGTCAAACCGGCAACCTTGTGGTTGAGAGGATGCGCTCCAACCGAGCCATCTGGGAGCTCAGCGGCAGCTCAGCTCAAGGTGCCGTGTTCAATCTTAGTTGCAGGGGGCAATGCTCACCATCCCTTGCGGGACTCGAGGAATTGAACTGGCAACCTTGTGGTTGAGAGCCCACTGGCCCATGTGGGAATCAAACCGGCAGACATCCTGAGCTCACGTCTGTGTAGGTCGTTCTTTTAGCCCCAGTTTTTGCACAGTTCCCAGGCAAGTCTGAGAGGTGTACCGGCATGTGGAAATGTGTGAAAAGCAAAGCAGAGTTGGCTTTTTATTCTCCTAAAGACCTGCCATCTAACCTCTGAGGGTCCACACTGGTAGCTCTCAGTGTCGACATGTTCCCCACTCCAAGGCACCCCACTCCTTGGCCATATGTCCTCTCAGAGCAGTAAGAGCACCATAGAAAATTGATGCCTGGCTCCCTTGCAGCAAAGGGGAGGTCGAGCTTCGGAAGTGACAAAAGACATATTTAAAACAATTAGAGTAGGTTGAATATTATTCCTATAATGATGTTACCCTCACTTACATTCTTCAAAAGGAACACAACATCCAGGACTCTGGCCCTCAGAATCATGCACCATCCAGTCTGTTTGATTTATACCGCTGTTGGAAATTAACGGTTCAAACAGTTGGTACTGATTATCATAATGCTTCCCTTTGCCACCAAATGGTGGGGTTCCAACAACTTCAGGGGTACCGTGAAGAGTGCCACTCATTGGATGGCTGGTGTTTGTTTAGCTGTCAGGGAGAGCACCCCGGCTCTAAGGCAGAGTCTTCTTCTTCTGTATAGAAGTGCCATGAAGTCACCCACCCTCGTATGTATCCTTTGCACGTTTTCAGAGGTGGCGTGTACGGGGACCACAGCGAGACAGTCATTTGTCTTCTGGTTTTCCAGCCCCCGCGCATTTGTCATTGCAATGAGCCCGGAATCTCGTGGTGTTCCTGAGCCTCTCGCCGTTGTCACCCGTTCGGCTCATTCCTGCGCGGTCTCATTGTCGCCAGGAGGCGCCACCTTTTCCCCAGCAGGTGTTCACCCCTCCATTTCCCTCTAAATGCACAGGTAGGGAGACTTGTGGCATCCACAGACTTCTAGTTTGGTCCTCTTTGGTTCAGGCAGAGGGAACATTGTCCTCATCCCTGCAGAGGTGTCACAGCTCAATCTGGGCCTCAAAGCCATCTGTGACCTCCAACGGTGCCAACCACAACCTCTGCCTGAGACGCCCCGACAAAACGTACCCCTCACCCTCTGGTCCCACATGTGGCCACAGTACCCGTGGGGAAGGCACACATTGCTCTGTGTCCTGCTAAGTGAGAGTGTGACCCTCGGCTGAAGAGCTCGGTAGCCCCAGCTCGTGAGCTCCGCTACCCAGGTGGGCAGCACGCTCGTCACCCCCAAAGGCTGCTGCAAGTTAATGATGCCTGGCATGGCATGTTCTGCACGAATTCACTTTTACGTGGACGTAGTTGCCCTGTTGTCTCCTCTTTTTCCCTAAAAACATCAGCTCTAATTTGAAGCCAAGTCTTGACATGCGAACAACCAAATCTCCAGATAATATCAAGGAGAACGATAAAAGGCATTTTGACCAGGGAAGGTGGTAAGATCCATGAATGGACTACAGGCCTCAAGGGTCCATTTCTTCATGATCTTACCGATACTGGATTTCAGCTCTTTTGTTTGTTTGTTTTTTGTGTTTTGTTTCTAACTGCCTACTGTCAAGATCCAGCGCAGCTGAGGCTGCTGGCTCTCCTGGCACTGCTTCGTCCCCTGTTGCTGCTTGGACTTCACAAAGGATCCGATCCAATGACTCCAGTAACTCCTCCCGCTTGCTGACCCCGTGCTGTGGGCCACACACTGGAAATGACTTCTTTGTCCTTCACCTCATTGGGTGCTTCTCCTGCCCATACACTGGTCTTGGAAGTCACGGCCACGCTCTGAGTTTCCTGGCTCTGGGCCTCTTCTCAGCGGGAGCCAGTCTGCAGCTTCCTAACCTGCATCTTTGTTTTCTTTGTCCTTCAGTTTTTCTTCCCCGTCAGGTTCCTGTGTAGTGCAGCTCTCAGAATTTAGTTTTCGGGGAGCGTCTCATCTCAGAGGCAGCCTTTCCCTGTGAAGAGGTAAGCTGGGAGACCGTACGCTCTGTTCTCAGACAGGTTTTGGAAGCCATCTTCCCACCTGTGGCTTTGTCAGAGCTTCCTCCTTGGCCCTTACACAGGCCAGCTCAGTCACTGTTCATCTTGGTTTGATTCCATAGGTCATTGCAACGAAAATTGTATTGATGGCTAGTGAGTGAATCAACTGAAAAGAGGATTCTTGAGAAACGGGGTAGAGAGGAAGTCACAAGCAATACTGTTCCTTTTGTGGCCCTTAGACATTTACCCTGTAGTGGATGGACCTTGCATTTGCGTCCTCTGACAGGTGAGAAAGAGTCCAAGTCTGTAAAGGAAATTAACATTTTAGGAAGAAAACTCCATTAGAATGTTTCTTAGAGGGCTCTTGCCCTGGACAGGTTCATATAGGTCATTAAAATACGCCAGGTTAACATAAAATACTTGGGAAATGCCGAGAACCCATTAAACTTAATGTTGGTTTTTCTGAGGCATTCAAGAAATAGTCCTGAATCTAAGAATATTTGACTTTATTATGTTCCTTAGACTGCCAAATTGGTAAGATGAAATGTGGAGTCCTATCCTTCTCTGAAGAGAAACAAAACCATGGTGCTAACTTGTCTAAAATCTTGAATAATACCCTGTAAAATATGAAATTTACTTACCATTTTGGACAGTCTGGAAAGGAGACAAGTTTTGGTGGTTTCCAGTATCTAAAATTCCATGTTTTGTTTCTGGGGGGATAGTTTTTTTTGTTTTTGTTTGGGGAGGGGGAGAAGATTTGCAAAGGGGGGATACTAAGGCACGTGATTTACGAAGGCAGCCCTCGCCTCAGTCACAGTAGGTGCCATGATGGGAAACCTATTTTAGCTGTTCGGGTCGTGAGGGGGGTGTTAGAGCCCTCATAAGTCCTCAACCAGCAAGAGGTCCATTTACTCACTTACTGAGTATGTGCTGGTACAAGAAATTGGGAAGACTGGTGTTTAGCAATGACAGTGAAAAGAGAAGGAGGGGACAATAAGAAATACATACACTCAGTAAGAATATTTACATTTTGATACTGCTTTTCAGTGTTCCCAACTACTCTCAGCACCATGTTTCCTCAAAAATAAGACCTAGCCAGACAGTCAGCTCTAACACGTCTTTTGGAGCAAAAATTAATATACTACCCGGTATTATATTATTATTATATTATATTATACCTGGTGTTATGTTATGTTATATTATATGAGACCTGGTGTCATATTATAGTAAAATAAGACCGGGTCTTATATTAATTTTTGCTCCAAAAGGCTCTTTAGAGCTGATTATCCGGCTAGATCTTATTTTTGGAGAAACACGGTAACATTACTTCGTTTGGTTGTTGAGACATGCATGTGTGGTGAGCAGGGCAGAACTTCATTAATTATCCCTATGTCACAGGTATGACGTCTGAGGCAGAGTGTGAACGGCCTGTGTAAAACCAGCAGTCAGGAAGGGGCCACACGGGGGCTCAGACCCAAGTCCTCTGACAGTCCCTGGGGCCCTTTGAGAGAGTCAGCCAGGTTTGACGGCCGGGGATTCTCAGCAGCAGGGCTCATGGATCATTATGGGAACTCGATGCCCTGTATATGGTGACTTTCACTTTATTATTATTTATTATTTCCAATTAGGGTCACTTGGAAACTTCCATTGTTGCTGAGAATCCTGTACTTAAGTTTCCTTGAAATCGTTTAACAGAAAGCTGAAAGAAAATAAAGGTCACCTCTTAGGAGGAAGGACACAGATGCCTGATGACGTTTTTCAGTTTGCCAGTGTATCCCGCCGAGGCCTCTGAGTATGAAGTGGTCCTTCTGTCCACGTGGAACACTTCAAGCAGAAAGAAATAATTGTTCCTTCCCAAAGTGAAATGGACATATTGTAACCCTCGTTGGTACTCAAGGCTCCTGTCCTTTAGCCCAACTCCAAAAGAAGAGTGCTTAATTGTAAGTAGTTCTCTGGTCCAACCTATCCGTTGTTTAGGCAAATTCTTTAAAATGGATTCTCAGGGCGGGGGTAGGGGTGATAAATTGGCAGAGCACAGAGGAATTTCAGGGGACCCACTCTGTATGATGCTGTAATGATGGGTGCGTGTCATTATACGTTAGTCCAAACCCAGAGATTGTACAGCACCAAGAGTGAACCCTAAGGTACAGGATGGATGCTGGGTGACGATGACGTGTCACTGTAGGTCCATCTGTTGTAACAAACGTCCCACTCTGATGGGGGAAGTTGATCCTGCAGGAGGCTGTGCCTGTGTGAGGGCAGGAGGTATATGGGAAATTCCTGTACCTTCCTACTCTAAAAAGTAAAGTATTTTTAAAAAGACACAGGAAATAAATTGGGGGCAGGAGGTAAATGGTGTTTTCTAGGAGTTTTGCTGCACAGAGAAACAGAAGAACGGGCGGTAGCCGACAGGGACATGGAAGGCCAGGAGGTTAGTTCTGTTTATGTTATAGATAAGAGAGCAACAATGTTTATGGGAAGAAGCAAACGTGCTGGACATGTCCTTGGGGAGTTGAGTGGGGTTGGGACCTCATGCCAAGGTGCAGAGCCGGCCTCAGCGACAGAACAGAAAAGCTGGGTCGTTGTCACAGGAGGAGAGATGTGCTGGTGGGTTCTCGCAGTAGCTCTTCCTGCTGACTTCCTTTTTCTTAGTGGGATGAGACTATTGAAACAAAAGGACTTTAAAAATGCAACGATATACGTCACGTCACCAATTCTTCTGCCCCTCTCTCAGTGTTCACCTTTATTTCTTTGAAGCTGTCCTCTCTTCTCTTTCAAATTAAAATTTCCACTTGGCTGGGGATGTTTACTTTTGCTTAGGCACAGAATTACCAAGCTTTCAGTGGGACCTTTCTGACGGGTGTGTTTCCCAAGGAATGACCAGTGATGAATGAGGTCATCATCTGGATAAAACCTGCACTGTAGTAATTGTGCTTTTTTGGGTACAATGGAATGGTTAGAGTGTAATGTCATTTGGGGAACCACTGGATTAAACGTAAATCCAATTCAGTCACTTGAGGAGCAGGAAACTTATTTTACACTTTGAATGGTTCTATTGTGGGGCTGACAGATGGCATTTACAGTCTATCATAGCAGAGATTCTATTATAGCGGAGATTCTTAAATCTGTAGGACAGGAGAAGGCTATGTAGTTTGAATACTAAGAATTGTATTTTATATTTGTTATTTATCATAAATACTACAAAAATTAATGCTTGATGGAATTTTCTGGGCTGCAGAAACATGACAAAACATACAAGGTTACCCTAGCCCCCCACCTAGTAGAAGCAGGACCCTCTCCCATGAAGGATTTCTTTTTGTGCTGTTTATCCAAAGGGAACGTTGATTTTAAAAAGTAAAATACGGGTTTGGATATTCAGCCCATTAGCTTACATGTCTTAAGTGGTAAAACAAAGCAAGAAAGTATTGATTTGAGACACTTGAAAGTGGAGGGACCTCCGTGTGCCTCTACGTCCCCTGACTTTGTAGTGCCCGCCCTGAAGAGAGAGCTCTTTCCTGATGTCACCCAAAGATGTGCGTTAGCAGAAAAGCCTCTCTCTCTTTCTCTCTGTCTCTCTGTCTCTCTCCCTCCGTCTTTCTCTCCCTCCCTCCCTCCCTGTCTCCAAAATGTAAAAAGAAAGGAATGATCAGCTCAGGATTCTGCTCAGGATTCTGCAGAAGTGACAGTGTTTGCTATGACAGATGGGACCAGAGTTCCCTTGGGAGGTGTTGACAGACTGTGGAGCTTCAGAGCTGTCGGGGCCGAGAGATGGCCAGCCTGCAGGCCTCGTCTAGAGGGGGCACCTCCTGGCCGCCCCTCTGGTTGGGGGCTGTGGGGACCCGGCTGGTGAAGAACAGAATGGGATGAATGTACCATCTCTGCATCCACGGGCTCCATGACTAAGTTGAGCTACATTCAGGAAAATGTTTTATGCCAGAAAGTACTATTTTTAGAAAGGGAGGAACTCACGTGATTCTACCAAGCAGCTGTTCTTCCCACGTTGGGCTCCATGGGCTATGGTATGTGTCCGCACAGGTGGCAGATACATTTCCCCTGCTACCTCAGGGTGTGTGTGTCACGTGCCCTTGACTCAGCTCTGACTCCTGGCGACCCTTTGAATGAGTGACGTCCACCGTGCCCTGTCCTCAGCCCTGCTCAGCCACAGACTCAGCCAGTGACTTCTTTCAGAGAGTGGATCCAACTCATATGAGGTCTTCCTCTTCTCCCGCTGCCTTCTGTTTTTCCCAGCATCGTTGTCTTGGGGTGAAGTTGTCCACAACATAAGTGACACCACTCACTGTTTGGGAAAAGAAAACATAAGGCTAATAGTGATTAGTTTGTTCTGACCAAAGTCTTCAGCAGTCTTCTGCCCACATTTTTGCTTCCACGTGTAAACGTACCCACGACCGTTGGCGCTGCGATCGGGCTCCAGTCCTGCTTCAGCAAAGAAGAGGTGGATGCTCAGGAGTTGAGGTTTCCACTCAGATGTGACTAAACCTGGACCAGGAGCAAAGAAAGGGTTGACGTCAACTTCCTGTTGCACTTCCCACCTCTTTCATTCTCATATAGAGCGTTTTGTTAACCCCTCATTTGGCTCCTAATATGCTGTTTTGCATTTTTTAAAATGTTTTCCTTTTGTTTCCACAGCTATATTTTTCATAAGATCAGAGGAGCATGGATCTGGCCCTCTGTTTCTCAGTGTTGGGTACGTAATAGGCGTGTCATAGAGACCTGCACGTCCAAGCCAGGCTGTACCAGGTCGGACAATTCAGTTGCCAAACTTGTTGCAACAATGTTGCTAACCTTGTTTGCTATCATTATGAATTTGAATCAACTGGGCAGTTAAACCATGTTTACTATTTGGAAGTGCTGAAAAGGCTATGGGAGAAAGTTAGAGGACCTGAACTTTTCGCCAACAATTCATGGCTCTTGCATCACGACAATGCACCAGCTCACACGGCACTGTCTGTGAGGGAGTTTTTAGCCAGTAAACAAATAACTGTATTGGCACACCCTCCCTACTCGCCTGATCTGGCCCCCAATGACTTCTTTCTTTACCCAAAGATAAAGGAAATATTGAAAGGAAGACATTTTGATGACATTCAGGACATCAAGGGTAATACGACGACAGCTCTGAAGGCCATTCCTGATAAAGAGTTCCAAAATTGCTTTGAAGGGTGGACTAGGCGCTAGCATCGGTGCATAGCTTCCCAAGGGGAGCACTTCGAAGGTGACCATAGTGATATTCAACAATGAGGTGTGGAGCACTTTTTCTAGGATGAGTTTGTGAACTTAATTGTCAGACCTTGTATTCCTACCTTTAAGGCTGGATAGGAGCAGGGTGGTTTTCCCACTTTATGTTGCCTAGTGAATCCATCTCTCCCATAAAAGACATCTTCCTTTTCAGGACCAAGCTTCCTTCTCGTTTATCTGCCAAGAATGTTGAAAATTAATGGAATCTGCTGCCTGACAATGCGTTCGACATTCTCGATGTGTTTGTGTCAAGTACTTAGTCCTCCAATACCCTGGGGAAGGAGTCAGTGCTTTGTAAGCTGTCCGGTTTTTTAAAACACAACTTCGAGGCCCTCAGTCCTATCATGAACTCGGCATTGTGGTTTGTTTCCATGTTTGCTTGGTTTGGAATTTGGTTTTCGTTTTGTACTCCTGACTTTTGTCCTGAAAATGCCTTCCTGAAAAGCAGTACTGCATGCTGGGCCTCCTTACACATGTGCCAGGTTGGAACTTGGCTCTCCCCACCTCACTCTTGCTCTGTGCAGTTGCTGCCCTGGGCTTGGGGATAAATGGAAAAGAGACTGATTAAACATTGAGCACGTCCGGAGGTTACAGCTATTACTTTGATAGTCTCATTTTTCAAAGCTTCGTATCCAGAGATCTGAGTTAAGAATTCCCTTTCCAAACAGAAAGACTGGAATCCCCCAGATGTGTGTGAAGCAGCAGTGAGAGAAAACCATATGATACTGGTGTGAAAAGGGAAACATTTTTGGTAACATTTGAATAAATTGGAAATCTACTCCAATTTAAAAGATAACATTTTCTCACTGTGCGTAGTTTTGAAAAGGTGTGGAAACACGTATAAGAGATAGCAGTTGTGCAATATTGGTGGGCTCCGCGGACGCTGATGTACTACCAGGTGAGCAGGTGAGTAATAGGGAGTAATTGGAGTTCTCATTGCTCAAATCTCAGGGCCAGTCAGGATGCCCATCCTTGCTTTTGACCTAGTGATTAGCTTGAATTCAGCAGACTCATTGTATTTCTAATTTCATCTCCGTTGAAAGACAAAACAGACTTGGAAGTAATTAATTATAGTCAGATGTGAATGGTAAAATGAATTGGCTTTGAAAGTTATTACCATGTGAACCAGATTCCCCATGATGGAAATCTGGTAAAATTTTACACATGTATTTTTAATCTCTTTAGTAGGTGTCCCTGTGAATTGCTCCAAAAGAGGTGGTTTTCTGGGACACTGTTGAGCATAAAGTTCGGGTCTGTCTCCTATCTACCTGCATCAGCCTCTTAGAACTGCTCTCCTCCCCTGTGCTGCTCTCAAGGCCTTTGCTGGAGTGAGAGATGAGTAAGACAGAGAATCAAGCATCTCTCAGAGTGACGAGCAAGCTGACAATTACAATACAAGTGACTCTACCAATTTAGATCGCTCTCAGCTGTAGTAAACAAAAACCCCAGTTTATAGTGGCCTAAATTGATGGGCTATGTGGGTGTGTGTCGTGTATGTGTGTGGGGGTGAGTGTGTGTGTATTTTCTCTCGTTGTAACGCCTAGCTGCACAGACACTGGCTGTAGTGCAGTTGCTCCATGCTCTCCCTGCCTGATGCCCCTTCATCTCAGCTCCTTCATCCTCGGCTCCTTCATGCCAGCCCCTCAGTGTCACAGGATGGCCAATCCACTCCAGACGTGGTGTTCGTGATGAAGGCAGGAAGAAACAAAGGTTCCCCAAACCATCTTCCCGCCAGCAGATTTCCACTTAGATCTTATTGGTCAGAATTGTGTCATGTGGTCCCTTTTGGCTTCTGGGGAGGCAGGAAAGGAAACGTGTGGCTTCGCCAGCCTCAAGTAGAGATTGGCAAGGGAGAAGGGGTCCTGTATGCCGTGAGGACTGTCACAGCACTGTGTGCGTCAACTATTGCAAGACTACCTGCACACACAACACCCGCCCGAGGAGCTTGGGGACAGGCCAGAAAGATGGAAGGGAGCAGCTGTGTGAAATCATGCAGGTGCAAAGGGCAGGGATGTTCTGAGAACATCCTGTTCTCTTTGATCCGGCCACTAGCAAGCAGTGAGCCTGAACACGTGGGCACCTAGAGGTCACCTGTGGGGTCTGAGTTTTCGTCTTGCAGTGAGACATGGTGGCACGGGGCATGGGCAGAGTAGGAGAAAAGCCAGTCGGGGCTCTTGTGTACAGAGAGGGGACAAGAAAATCCTCAACTGTAATTCACAGTGGTGACAGAAAGGAATGAATTGGGAAAATTCTTCCAAAGTCAGTGGCTCTTGGTGTCCACTGAAATGTTAGTGGCCAGACAGTGAGTCCCGGACTGCGGTACAAGTAAGACCGCCGGTGGCTGCACAGTGGAGCCGTTCTTCAGGCTAGAGATGCAGGCGGGAAGCTGAGTGACAGGTGAGCTCACTAGCTCAGGTGGAGATATGCTGGCTTGGAAGTCGCTAGGCTTTGTCCCTAGGTTTGTTGGGAATGGAGGAAGGACTTGGTTTGATTAGAGAAGTTGGGCTTGGTGTATATGAGACGTGATCAAAAATTATGGTGAACGTTTAAATAAAAACAATTTATTATAGTAAAAGACGGGCTGGCCCGGTGGCTCAGGTGGTTAGAGCTCCCTGCTTCTAACTCCAAAGCCTGCCGGTTCGATTCCCACGTGGGCCAGTGGGCTCTCAACCACAAGGTTGCCGGTTCAATTCCTCGAGTCCTGCAAGGGATGGTGGGCTGCGCCCCCTGCAACTAGAAACGGTAACTGGACCTGGAGCTGAGCTGCGCCCTCCACAACTAAGACTGAAAGGACAACAACTTGACTTGGAAAAAAAAAAAGTCCTGGAAGTACACACTGTTCCCCAATAAAGTCCTGTTCCCCTTCCCCAATAAAATCTAAAAAAAAAAAGACACATTGCCATTAATCCCGCTTGCTTTTAACACACTTATCCCATCGTTCTTGCCCCTTTCTGAAGCAGTTCTGGAAGTCCTCTTTCGTGACTGTCTTTACTTCATCCTCCATCATGACAATGCTCCATGTCACATCGCTTCTGGTACGGCAACTTCTGTGCAATAAAAACATTATGCTGTGTCCTCATCCACCTTATTCACCACATCTGGCACCGTGCAACTTCTGGCTCTTCCCCAAAGTCAAAATGACCGCGAAAGACAAATGTTTTGAATCGATCAGGACATCGAGGCAGCCACGACAGCACAACTAAAGACACAAAAGAGGACTTCCAGAACTGCGTCAGCAAGTGGCAAGAACGATGGGATAAGTGAGGGAGAGTATTTTAAGGGGGGTTAATGGCAATATGTCTTTTTTCTGTAATACATTTTTTATTTAAACATTCACCGTATTTGTTGATCACGCCTAGTACATATTAGGGCCTTTGTGTGGGTGGGAGAGGGCACGTAAGTATGAGCTGAAATCAATGGCTGGATGGGAGTGACAGAGTGACAGAGTGACTGAGTGCCCACTGACTGGAAGTCATGTCGATACGTGAGTTCATAGTTTTATATTCCCTCCAAAATAGAACATTTTCTCTGATGATCTCCTGTGGTTAGTACACTTTCCCTAGAGTGAGTTCCCTTTAAACATGCGCTTCTCTTTCCTTACTGTATCCTCAGACTGTGAGACCTGTTGTGACCTGTGTCTATAGAAGTCAGAAGACGGGGATGAGGACCTGGACTCCTTAGCTGGGTGTGGGCTGCCCCCTGGGTCTTAGATCGGATAGGCGGGAGCAGCCCAACCTGTTCCACCCCGCCCTCGTTGCGTGGGTGTGATGTGGCTGAGTGCAGATAAACCACAGCTAGCATCGTCTCCCGTCAGGCTTCAAGTAAGTTCACCTAACCCAGCCCCTAACCCGGTCATGCCCAGTGTAGAATATTTAGAGTGTACAATGTGGAAGGAAAGTATAGTAAGACAAAAATCACCTGTGCTGCCTCAGTCCCAAAAGAGTTGTTGAAGTTCACCTGTCTTTACAATAAAACTGCCACTCATCTCAGGTGGTTCATGGCGCTCCTTAACCAGACACCCTACTGATTCATATAGTCAACAAATATTTATTGAGCCCTACTGCCTAGCAGCTCTAATAGGCACTTAGGCATACAGTGTCAACAAGACAAACTAGGTTCCTATCTCCACGTTAGTTGGAGAGGCAGTCAGCACATAACTAAATAATTATGTGGTGTTTGGAGCTACAGGAAATTGAAAAAGAGTAATGGGCTTCAGGGTGAGTGGGACGACTTTGGAGAGGGTGAACTCAAAGGCTTCTCCCAAGGCACTGATATTGGTCTGAGACCTGAATGAAGACTGGGTGGAGAAGGTTACAAAGCCTGGTGACAGCAAGTGCAAAGGCCCTGAGGTAGGAGCTTGGACTTTTTGAAGAGTAGACAAAAGGCCAGTGTAACCAGAGGATAGTGTGTGACGGGGATAGTAGTAGGAAATTTGGTCAAAGAAGTAGTCAGGGACCAAATCCTGTCGAGTTTATAAAGCATAAAGGAATTTACGATTACATTCTTTGTCCAGTACTTGCCATGAAAAGTTGTTGGAGTATTTCGATCTAAGGAGTGATATAATTTTCATTATTAAAATATAACCCTTCAGTGTTGTAGTGGGTTGAATGGTGGCCCCAGAATTTATGTTCATGTTCTAACCCCCAGAACCTGTGACTATAACCTTATTTGGAAAAAGAGTCCTTGCAGATGTAATTAAGTTCAAGATCTTGAGAAGAAATCACCTGGATTATCTGGACGGGCCCTTAATGCAGTGACAAGTGTCCTTATATGAGGAAGAGGAGCAGAAGATATGGGAGGGGAGTGGCATACGGAACTGGAGGCAGAGATCGGAGTTTTGTAGCCACAGGCTAACTATACCACCTTCCTGGAAGCCTGGAGCCACCAGAAGCCGGAAGAGGCAGGAGGGACTCTCGCTTGAGCCTGTGGAGGGTGTGTGGCCTTGCCAGCATCTTGATTTCAGACTTCTGGCCCTCAGAATTGTGAGACAATACTTTTCCGTTGTTTAAAGCCACCAAGTTAGTGGTAATTTGTTACGGCAGCCACGGGAAACTGTCTCACAGACGTGGCGTGCATTAGTGGGTGGAGTGGAATCATGGGGACCAAGTGGGAAGCTGTTAAAGTATTCCAGGAGAAAAATCACGTGGCTTGGATCAACAATAGTGGGAATGATAGAAAGTACTCTGATTTGGAACATATTTTGCAAGTAGAACCAATAGGACTTGTTGATAGCTTAGATGTTGGGGACGAGGGAACAAAGAATTAAACTTCTCCTTGGTGTTTGGCCTGAAAAACTAAAGCGGTACTAGTACTGTTACCTGCAATGAGGATGACTAGGGGAGGGGCACACTTGGGTTGGGGTTTTCAGGGTGGGAGGTGATGATGGGGTGGAGGGGGCCTTAGTATGACACAGTCAAGACATCTTTTGCGGGCATGCTAATTTTGAGATGCTCGTATCGCATCCCAGATGGGATTTTAAATAAGATGTGAGGCATGAATTAGCACTGAAAAGAGGTGAGAGCGAGTCAGTTTGGGAGTCATTGATATATGGACCAGGAACTCTCAACCCTGGCTGTACCTTGGGGAGCTTGAAAAAACAGAGACACCAATTCCTGCTCTCCATTCCAGACCGACTGAAATGGAAACTCTAAAGTATTTAAACGTTCCCCAGCTGAGCCTAACCAGGGTTGAAGACCCGCAGGCAGAAAGACCCACAGGCATGGGTCTGGGTGCGATCCCCACTGCAGAGAACCTGAAAGATAAGACGCGGCCAAGAGGTCACAAGTAGGCTAGTCTCTGATCCCCCTCGGCTCTCGGGGTGGCCGTAGTTTGATCACCATCCACGTTTCAATCCACTGTGACACTCTAGGATTACTTTTTAATAGTGGTGCCATAAAGGTTGGCACCAAGTTTTCTCATTCTGTGGGCCATGAGGCGAAAGAGGTAGGACAGGGAGTGAATGTAGGTGGAGTAGGATCTGAGGCAAGTTCTGGAGGCAGCAACATGGCGACTCACCGAGGCGGAGGGCCGCGCGAAGGAAGCTGACGGGTCTCTGAGCCGGGATGAGAGCCAAGCAGAGTGAGAGAGGTGTGTCTGAAGCCAGGGGAAGAAAGTTTCAAGTCTGGGCAGTTGGTGCTTAGAAGTTGAGAAACGTGAGGACAGAATGAATTTTAGGATTTTCCAACATCCTCAAAGCCATTGGTGACCTTGAGAAGACAGACCTGTTTCAACAGAGAGGTTTGGAGGGAAGTTCATATTGAATCAATTGAAGGGAAGTACATTTTGAGCCCGTAGATCTTCGCATTAAACCTGGAGCAGTGAGGGAGGCCTCTTCCCTGCTCATTGCTTCTGCTTCCTCCCGTGGAATCCAGCAGATCTGGGAATTAGACAGTTTTATTCCAAGTTACTTTGTTGAACCAAATATTTAATCTTTTGGAAAGTGGTACCTGAATCCTTTTATTAATGTGCCAGTTTTGTAAACGGTATGCCATCTGCACCTCTGTTCCTTTCATCTGAATCTTTTTCTTTCTCCTATGACTTTGCTCCAGCTGAAATCCTCTGGTTTTTCCCTGGGCTTGTGTGGCTGTCAAACTCTCCCCATTGGTGGTTTCTCATGAGCGAGGTTGTTCCATCTAATGAATCAAAGATGTTTCACACACCAATGCACGTGGCGTCATGCAGCCTCACTGCCAGCGACACAGTGGGGGCTCAGCAAACACTAGTTGAAATATAGGGCTAAAGTACCCAGTGTCAGACAGCACAACTGCCCAGTGGAAGAGCAGTGAGCCTTGTGAGGTCCCTGGGTGGAAGGGGACCTGAGCCACCATGGCGGGTGGGAGAGGTTCTGCCCTTTACAGCCCCTGCTCTTGCCACCCTCTCCTCCTCTGTTCGGCCCTTGGTCCTCGGTGCCCCCACTCGGAGCCCAGTACACACAAGTGCCACAATGCTGAATGTGGGGACGGCCTTGCCGGTGGGGTTTCACCTGTGAATTCTCCTTGCCACTCGGGCATTCTGCTCTCAAAGAACCATTATGCACCCCCAATAGTAGATGGAAGTCTGGCCCAGCATCTGTGGGGGGTACTGTGTTGTGGCTGACGGCTGTTCCCACAGCCTTGGGGAGATAGCATTTCCGGAACACAGCACTGAGGGACAGGTTGGAAAGGCCAGGAGATGCTCCTGGGCTGCACTGCACCCCTCCAGTCGGGCAGATGGGCCTGGGCTCCTCTAAGATTCGGTCCCACGGTCAGGAGCAGACAGCTGAGTCGCTTTACCCCCTGGAAACTCTGCTGAGGAAACCGCAGAGTTTGTTCCCCTCTACCCAGTCAGCCCAGTACTTCTGGGTTGCCTATGGCCTGGGAGTTTGTGCCCTCAGAGATCAATCTGAGGTTTTTACTCACCTCTCGGAGGAGATTATGGAATCAAATTTGGAGGGCCACACCTGTGTGTTACAATGTATCTTCTATTTATATGGTAAGGTATATTTCTAGTACTGTCTGTACAAAAGCAGGATTTTAAAGAGTAAACAAATCTAGAAGTTCCTCCTAGAGGTTGCGGAAAACTATTTTTATATCCGCATTTCAGCTATTTTATTTGTTGTTATAGGTTATTATTTTCAAATATATACAGAATTAGAGAGAGATGTATAATGAATCCTCCCTGTACCCACAAGCCAGCTGTCCACACTGAATCTTGTCGTTCTTGTTTCATCCATCCCACATGCCTTCCCACCTTTTTATTTTTTCCTGGCGTATTGAATTAGTAGATCTGGGCACACGATGCAGTGGTGACGTGGCTTCCAGTGATGTACATTGACTAGAGATGTTCTGCTCTTGCATGGAAGGGTATACAATCTCCATGAACCCAGCGAACAGAGACCCTGCAGAATGGCTTTCTGTGTCCAGGACTCCATGTTGCTACATGTTCTACCAATTAATGAAAGACCCTGAGGATCCTGCTACCTGATCTGACCAGAAGGGAATTGAACCCAGCTTTTAAAAGAGTGTTGCCTCTGCCTCCTCCGAACCTTTCAAGTAACAAGTCGTTCATGTTCCTCAAAGAGAGAAGGCTTCGCCGTCCCTGAGCTTGCTGCAGGCAGTGTGACTATTCTCCATTCGTTGTCCATTCGTTGCCTCCATTCGTTGTAATACACCACGTAGTAGAGACATTTTATGGGAGGGGACCTGCAGTCCTCACCTGCCTTTAATTGTTGGGATCCACTAGAATCAACCAGAGAATGGGACTGTGGTGAACCGTCGCCATATTGGGTTAGTTTATGATGAAGCAAGTGAGAACTTGAGAGACTTTGGATTTTTCTCTTGGGGGGGGGGGGGTAGTCACTAGTGTCCTCCCAACCTACAGAGAGGCCACCAAGTTCATTTATATCAGGTTGTTCCTTAAGTGCCATTGTTAGGTCTTTGTCATCAGGACTGTTTTAACCATCAGTGTGGAAGGTGCCTGCAAGGACGTGGGGAGAGCTGAGATGTGTGCAAAGAACAGAGGAGAGCATACAGACACCTTCTAACCTGAAGGAGTGTGCCTGTTCTCTAGATAATCCCATTCGCATTTCTTCAGCATCCCTAGGGGAGTTCACCTTTGCTGCCGTTCGTGTCTCCCAGCTTCCGTCCTCGTTGCTTTCACTGGGTTATTTAATGAAATCCTCTCAGCACCTCCATGAAGTAGGAAGTATTACTCATGTTTGACACATGAGGAAATTAAGGCGTGAAGTTTCTCAGGGCCGCACAGCCAGTAAGAAGCACAGCCAGGATTCGAATTCGGGAAATCACATTCCTCAGCCTGTTTCCCAAACAGCACCTTTCGTTTACTGGAGTGACGCAGCAAAGGACCTTTTTGTGTACATCTTTCTCCCTGAGTTCCCAAGGTTTAAGAGCCTCAAATCAAGGTCTTTAAAGTCTAAAAACAGCAGGATGATGGGGGAAAGGCATGGAGATGTGGTTTGACCCAGCAGGGGCCCAGCCTTTACATAGCCTGAGTGTGTAGGGCCGCTTTCAATTCTAGTCTGAAGTTAAGCTTTGTGCCAGGTAAGATCTGTATTGATTATCTGCGGGGGTGGAGGTGGGAGCGCAGCATCAAGTAAATGATGTGTCTTCTCCGTGTCATCCAGCATTGTTCCCATTACCTTTGAGACTGTCTTCCATTGGGCAAGGTGCCCAGCTGCTCCCAGGGGGAAAGAAATTGAAGTCCTGACTTCTCTGGGCAGCATCTGTGCCCAGGGGTAAAATGCCCACAGCATGAATTTTAAAACCTTGTTCTGAAAGTGCGTTGCTGGGAAGACTCTGCAGCATGAAGACTTTTAAACCTCGAATAGTCTTGGCTGCGGGACACTTCTGTCAAACCTGCAGAATCTGAGAGAAGTGGCTGGTGGAGGAAATACTGCTTTGGTTAGTATTAGGTTGGTGCAAAAGTAATTGTGGTTTAAAAGGTTAAAAACAAGTGCAAAAACCTCAATTGCTTTTGCACCAACCTAATGGATCAAGAAGACGAGTTTAAAATATTGAGGCTTTAGAAAAAAATGAGACCCATCATTCGGTTGCTTTCTTCAGCTTTTCTGTCGTTCTGTTGTCAGAATTCCTAAGAAATGGTCAAGAATGAGTGGGAGGGGAAAATAACAATAAATAATATAAAAAGACCGACTAGAGATGTATGATTCCTCAGCTGTGTGGTTTTCTGCACTAATCAGTTTTGGAGTCAGGGTTTTAACTCTTCAAATGACCCGGGAGTGGGGCGGGGCGGAGGGGGGGGCTCTGTGTGTGACAAACAGGCAGGTGGGAGCATGGGCATGTGCACATACGCTGACCCTCCCAGAAGTGGGCAGGGGGTACTTCCAGGGGCATGACACTCCGCTGCTGATGCCTGCAAGAGACTTAATGTGGATTGCATTCACCGCGAGGTGGTGCAAACCCTCCATTCCTGTTCTCACGGAATTGGGGCCAGGTAGGTCAGAGACGACCTGGACATTTCATCGAGGTTAGAGCAAAGGTAAACAAAGGTGGTAAATCCTGGGCGTAGCTGAGGCCAAGATAACAGTGAGTTCAAAACCAGGGTGGGCCACGCAGAAGTCTCCATCCAGGGTCCAGGGGAGGGTCAGGACAAGTCCGTGTTCAGCCCAGGTAGCCTCCCCCTCGCTTAGGGCCACCGGGTCCCCAGGACTCGGGCGAGTTTCTGGAAGCCTAGGTATGGAATAGCTAAGCCCGTGGTCTTGTTGGTCATAACATCTGATCTGTCTCAGAGTGTTTCTTTCCTTGAAAACACCCAGGGGTTTTCCCAGCTTTTACTTCTCACATAGCCAGCTACCCCTCCCCCCGCATGGTTTTCCCTTGTTCCTCCTTCCACAGTCCCTGTAGCCAGATTCAACAGGTTGATAAACTCAAGGTTCAAAGTTGCCTCCCTCACTGTTAGAATTCTGGAGAAGGGTTCCATCGCAGTCTCTTTCTGTAAACTAGGGGCCTGCACACTATCGCAAAGACCTGATGTGAAGGGTAAGGAGATAAAAGCCTTTGAAGCACTCCGCAGGTGCCTGGGTCTCAACATGCCAGATGCGGCACATTCCTTTTCTCTCTGGGACCGCCTTCCCAAGTCGGTGCAGGGAAAACAAGAATTCCCAAGGAGCAAGTGTGGATAATTTGAAGGTTCCAGGAGTTTGAAGTATTCTTGTGATTGTTTATGGACCATATTCCCTGACGCTCTTTAAATGCTCTGGAGCACAAGTCCCATTCCCACCCCCAGCGCAGGGCGTTCTTCCTGGTTTGGTTCCTGGGACTAAGCCCTCAGGCTGGGTCCTAGGCTATCCCGATGGCTGTGCCTTTCCAGAGCTGGGCTCCTGTTCCACTGCCCTTTTTGTATTAAGGATGTCTTTATTTTGGTGCTTGGATATCTCGGGGCCTTGCAGATCCGGAGGACCCGCCTCTCCCAGGGCTCGCCTACCCAGATGGTAAGGGCTCACCTGTACAGGTACCTTGCACGTACCCACCAGCCAGTCCAGCGCCTACATCCCCTCCCACCCTCTTTATCACAGTTTCACTCTGAGCTACTGTCCTGCTGCCCTCATGATGCCGGGGCCAGCTGCCTGACTACTAGGGACACCTCTGTGCCCCGAAGCTCGCTGAAATTATGCAAACTAGCCCGTGCTAAGCCTGCTTTGCCTGTTCCTTCCTGTGGAAACCACAATAAATGTGACTGCTTGGAATTCTGGGAGAACTGTTCTAACAATGTGAAGTAATTTGGTTATAAGTCACGTGCTACCTTTTTCTGCCTCTAGTAACCTAACAAAGACATCAACTGCCAGTGCTATATAGACGGTACAATTGAACAAGCTGGCGTTTGGGCAGGTAAACAGATTATTACCTGATTTTTTTTTTCATAGGAACACGTACACATAACTATGATGATTAGCAAAAAAAAAAAAAAAAAGCCCTTGGTCACCTCTCCTGGCCTCCTTCTTCCTGCAAACATTACTAAATTATAACCAGACGATGTGAGGGGCCCTCTTAGCACCTTGACAGAGTTAGGCATGAGGCTGGGCTCAGCCAAGTACTTGGCAGCTCGGGAGAGTGGCCTAAAGGAGGTGGAGAGTTTGGAAACGTTTATTCAACACCTCTCCTCCTTTCAGAATTTCAGTTTCCTGAAGCAGCGCTTCATAAGGTGGTCTTGCCTTGTGAGAATAGACAGAGGCCTGTGTGAGAAGGCATTGCTCTGGGGATACTGGCCCTCAAAATAGATTGAGAAACAGGTCAAAAACATGCAAAATAAAAATATAAAAGAAATTTGAACTCTGGAGCTAAAAAGATCACTCAAAAAATTTAAAAATTAAGTAGTACAGTGCTAGGGACAAGCGAATGTGTAGAAATGAAACAGTAAGCATCAATTAGAGTTAGGTGTTCAGTATTAGCATGACTAGTTTGAAGGGTAAAATGAATAAACATAGTTTTATAGAGTCAGAGGAAATGAATCCTGAAAATTGTCAATGCTTTGAAAAAGCATTTGTACTAGGAAGTCCCAAGTTGGCCATATTGCTCACTTAAAAATTAAAATTCGAAAATTATTTTTTTTTAAATTTATTTATTGGGGTGACAATTGTTAATGAAATTACATAATTTCAGGTGTACAATTCCATATTACATCATCTATAAATCCCATTGTGTGTTCACCACCCAGAGTCAGTTCTCCTTCTATCACCATATATTTGATCTCCATGACCCTCATCTCCCTCCCCCCACCCTTTTGATCAAATAGTTGGAGACAAAAGATTAATAAGCAGGCAGAAAAGAATGAAAACTATGTATCGAATCAGAACATAAGCAGTTGTTTGTATGTAAAAGATTAGATGCTGACTCTAGCAAGCCAAGAGAGAAAATGGTTGTGTTGCCAGCCAGCTCTTAGTTAAATAAATAAAAAAACCCTCCAGATGCCGTTTTTGTGTGTTTTACTACAGTTTCAGGTGAGGCGGCTGGGGGACGGGCCCAAGGAAGGTAGGAGACCTGCACATTCAGGACAAGGAGCAGCCCTCCTGGAGGTGAGGGTGCTGCTCACTTCTGCCAGACAGTGAGTGTGGTCTGTACGGATGCCACCCAGGAACTGTGACCTGCTGGGGACAGCCCTGCTGGGAGCTGGGCATGCTCAGGCATCAGAGGAATTCCTCTCGGGTTTCCGTGGATAAGCTGCCTTCTGAGCTAGAAGTCTGGGTAGGTACAAGGCTAGAAGGGAATGGCCCGTTGTCATCTCTCAGTACTGCCTCCGATCTGTTGTTACTCACAGAGTAAATGCCTGTCAGGTGGAAGGTGGGTAAATGCACCTCGGGTGCTTGCTTAGGATGGAGACAGCCATGTCAGATACGTTGTTCAGAGAAAACTCAACAATTAGAGACCAACAATACCTGTGGAATACAATTTATGATAGAAACAAAATAAAAGATTTTTTTCTGGCGATACATGTATGTGTATATATATATATATATATATAAATATATATACACATACATAATGTACGTATACACATGACTTGTATTCATTTTTTTATCAGTATATATTGAGTATTACAATTTTTAATAGTTTTTTTTTTTACTTTCTTAAAATGTGTATACGTTTTTTTGACACCCTCTGTGTGTGTGTGTGTAAATGCTTAGAAAAATTTCGGGAACTTTTGGCTACAAACTCACAATAATGACCTCTGGAAAGAACTGCCATTGAACAGGAGGTGGGTGGTCAAGGAGACTTGCTTCATCGGGACTCCTGGGAAGTTTTACGATGGAATTACACTTATGTGTTGAGTACAATGTACAATTTTTATTTAGACTTTGACCTGATGTTTAGAATAGTCTCTGGAATATAACCAGCCCTCTGGCCACTGGACATCCTATCTTATTTTGGCTGGTGCCTCTGACTTTTGTATATTTACTTACAGAGGGGGATTCCATGTGGAGTTATCAACATTTAAGTTAGTTGAACAGGACAATAGGGGTTTTATGGAACTTCATTCCATACATAAATCGCTGATGTTAGTCATTGTCACAGAAACTACTTTCTGCGGTCAACCACTAATTTGTTATGATGTTGTTTTTCTGCCATGAGTTGACAGTCCTCTCTCCTTTCCTAAACTGGTGAGCCCTCCATTTTTCATCGTCGTTTATCCACGTGGCTCTAAACTGAAATTCAAGAATATAGAGCTCCCAAGGCTTGTGCCCACCTGCCAGACCTTGGTAGATTTGGTGCGGACCCACCTCCTGACGTCTGTGGTGTCCTGGGGTCTGCATTCACCTGCCTTCTTTGTGTGGATGGCACAGCCCTTTCTCTGCCCTGCTGTCCTTTCATTCTCAGCCACCTCCTGAGTCTCATTACCTCATACTCAGCTCCATGGAGCCACAGGAAAGACGTGACACCCCACCTTGTTACCATGAGCTCCAGAGAACGTAATTTTAGGACCTGAGTTGACTTTTGAGGCATCACATAACACACATGGGTGTCACAGTGGAAAGATCATGGGCTCTGATTATTTTTATGAGTTTGGACAAATTATCTTAACTCTCAGACACTCAGTGTTCTTGTTTATAAAGCAGAAATAGTAAGTCGGGGGTGTGAATCTCATGATAGAGGTTCACAATCCTGTGAGTGCAGATACATGGCAAACAGCAAGTGGGTGTGTTTGTGCTGGGTGTTTAGAGCTCACCTGCCTCCTTCCAGAACCTCAGTCTCCTGAGACCCATGGATGCCTGGCAGGTGCCCCTTGCCTGAGCCGTCATTTCTAACTGTTCTTTCACCACGCTGCCATTCCAGTTGAGACTCGAATTGCAAACAGTGAAAGGGGCTCCCATCTATGACATGCAAGCCATTTGCTGGGCTTCTCTCGTTTTTAAATGCACAGTGTTCATTGTCCCCTCCCTCAGAATGGCTGCTCTATGGTGAGGATCCCGGCACTGCCCTAACTAGGAATTCATTGCCTGCCTCTCTGGATGGTAACCCCCCAAAGGAACCACCCGTGATTGAGTAGAAACAAGTGCATTTTTGCAGTATACAGTTTGTGGTGCTCAATCTTTTGGGCCCCCAAAATGATATGAATAGCCTTATAAAAATGTAAAGAACAACTCTGGAAGCTTTATTACCATTTTGCTAAATTCTTCATGGTTCGTGATGGCTTTTCATAGGATTTTAAGATTTTAAAATCTCAGCTTTGCTTTAAGATTCACCTGGGGTTCAGTTGACGGCCCTTGAGTAAATCAGTCACCGTTCATTAAAATTCAGTAGGACTGGAGGTTTCCATCTGAGCAGTGAGCTGTCTGCTGCCAGAGAATCGCTGTGCGCCCAGTGTGGCCGGCCCTGAAAGCGTAGAGAATACAAGTGAGATGTCCATCTTACATGTACTGCCCAGTGACGAGACTATTTGTGTGAACATCAGGACAAATGGCTTTCAGTAAAGGTCTACACATGGGTGATTGTAGTCTTTTAGTGGGAATATATTACTGTCATTCAAACGCATTACTGCAGAAAGAGACCTAGAGTCTTGTAACGATTATCTTTGTTGCTTAGAGAGAGTATTGTAGCAAACAGACATTTAGTAAGCATTCTAATAAAAGGAGTTATGATCATTTGAAAGGAAAAATTACATCCTAAAATACTATAAAACTAGAAATTCGTGTACTTTTTTCCCCTATTACAACCGAAATCATGTAATTTATTGGAACTGATGGTACAGAAGAGGTGAGCTGTGTGGAATAGCTGTGTTATACTCTTAGTAAAGATCATTTATAAAAATATTATAAAAAACATAATGAAATCATGAATTTCAAGGCTTTTAGCTAGCCCCATTGATGCAGCTAATCTTATGTTTTCTCTACAAAATTCCTGCCGAAGTTCAATGCCATCCCTTGTGGCCTCTTGTCTCCAATGCTAGTCACAGGCTCATAACCACCTGTGTGACTGGCTTTCCCGTTGCCTTTCTTACATTAAATAAACTTCCGCTTTCACATTCTGTTTCCAGATGTCTCTGATCGTTAGCACATCCTTCCTTAGTGCCCCGCCTAAATCGCAGCACAGAACCACGTCTTCTGTGACGTGGGATACTTTAGTCACAAAGCAGTCTCATTCCTCGGTCACATTCCTTCCTCAAAAGTAAAAGTTGACTTTCTCCTGCTTTTGCCACATGAACATTATCTGGAATGTTCCATACACACACACACCCCATTAGTCTCTGGGTCCTCCGCGGTGTCCATCGCCCTGGTTAACCAGCAGCTGGGTGTGGAGGGACCAGATGAATTCCGGACCAGCGGTTCTTACCCTTGTGAGAGTCTGAGCTCTGGACTGTCTCCACGGAGAAACGCACCTGTGTTTAGACGTACACATGGCATGTGATTCCACTGGGTTCTGGCCTCCCTGCAGCTTGTTCACAATCCGCATGCCTCTGGGAGGCAAACTGACATCCTTTCAGGATGAAGTGCCCACGAGACTGCACATCCGGCGGGGCTCCCCGGCTGGCGTGTGTAGGATGCAGAGTGTCTTCATTGGCTTGATTTGGGAGTGACTCAAACCCAGTGGGAAGACAAGCGCATGTGTTTGGAGCACTGGCCCTAATGCGTGCGTGTATTTTAATGTTTGTTTTGTGGAATTTATGGCATCTTGGAACCTACGGAAATGATAAAGGGGAAAAATGTTATGATTTCTGAGTGTGCTATTTAACCAGATAATTGAGCAAAATATTTTAAAAGAAGTGCTCAGCCCTGTGAGTTGCTGTGCCTTGATCTCCTTTTCTCTTCCTATTTCCTGTTCACTGAGTCACCCTCCCACTGTGCCCTCATCAGCCTGGCTGCAGCCCCACACCTTTGTCAGTCAGCCCTGTCCTGTGAGTAGTCTGCTTTGGACACGAGTGTAGACCGGATACTACCGAGGCTCCTTGGGGGCAGTGGGTGGGGTACATGAGCCCGGAGAAGTGGGTGTTTTGTGCCGAGTTGTCCCTGGGGGTCTAAGACCATGAGTCTTAGCTCCTTAGCACAGAGAACTGCCACTTCCATCTGATAGTGAACTCAAAAGCAGACTGGGACGTGTTGGAGGGAGCTGGTGAGAATTTATCCAGAGGGGTGACTTCCCACAGGAATGGCGTCCACTGTGGAATGTGCCGCAGTGACGGTCACAGCGAGCCTTTGAGGTGTCAGGCCGGCCATCTGGCTCCTCTTCCAGGCTGAGGGGAACGCGTGGGCAGCAGACCTGTGCCACTGAAGTGTGTCCTCCGCCCCCTGCCTTCTCCCCGCAGGTTACGGCCACACGGTGCCCTTGTCGGACGGCGGGAAGGCCTTCTGCATCGTCTACTCCGTCATCGGCATTCCCTTCACCCTCCTGTTCCTGACGGCCGTGGTCCAGCGCGTCACCATCCATGTCACACGCAGGCCTGTCCTCTACTTCCACATCCGCTGGGGCTTCTCCAAGCAGCTGGTGGCCATCGTCCACGCCGTGATCCTCGGCTTTGTCACCGTGTCCTGTTTCTTTTTCATCCCGGCGGCCGTGTTCTCCATCCTGGAGGACGACTGGAACTTCCTGGAATCCTTTTATTTCTGTTTTATTTCCCTGAGCACCATCGGCCTGGGGGATTACGTTCCTGGAGAAGGCTACAATCAAAAATTCAGAGAGCTCTATAAGATTGGGATCACATGTGAGTTCTGAGGCCCAACTCTGCCCCCTTGGTGTCTCTTTCTGGGTTGCAACTCCACCTTGCCTGCTCATGAGTAGCTCTGCATAGAGAAGCCCCGGTTGCTTTTTTACTGATGACGTTTCAGTTTTGCCACCTTCCCATAACTATTTCATTTCATCATGATTCCCTTCAAAACTCTATAGAAATTTTAACTATTACTGAGAGGTATTTTCCCCAGGCACCTGAAAAGCACTGATCCATTTCTTACTAATAATGTAATAAGCATTATAAGTTACAGTGCAGAAACATACCACGCAGAGTATACTTGATAACCAACTTTTAATTTGAAAAAAAAACAAAAATAGTGCTCAACTTTATTAAATATTTTAAGCTCAAGAAATCTAGGGCTGGGATTGTGGCCCGTTATAATCAGTCATGTTCTTTAATTTCCTAGGAAAATCTTAAAACAGTTGAATGTCTTTTCTGTTCATCTGGTTCTTTTTGGGAAAAGTTAGAAAAATGTTAACCATTTTCAGACTTATTATGTGGAAAATAGGCATTAAAATACAGATAGCCAGTGATTTATAGTTTTTAAACAATTTTGAAAAATTCAGTACGTCATGGAAAACTTAGAAATCCGTTTTCAGATAACTCTTTGATGTGTCCCTTTCCTCTGTCTTCAAGCTGCATAGAGTTGCGTCCTAATGTACATAAACTTTTCATTCCTGCCTTCTCAAGAATTTATCAAGACTCAGCTCAGGTCATATCTTCTAGGCAATCACAGTACATACTCTGGCAGTCAGATGCTTGCTCTGGCCCTGGCTTGTAGTCTTAACCAGACAGAACTGTATTTTAGAATTTTCCTTAAACCAGGGACTCACGCAGGACAAAGAACTTCATTCACAAACCCCAATGCTTTGAAAAGTGCCCAGCAGCCATACAAGTTCCATAAATATTTACCAACTGATTACAAGGGTGACTTCATAGTTCCCCTAGTTACCATAACTTTTTAATGGCTACATAATATTTTACCAGGTGACTAGACTAAAATGTAACTGAGCCTGTATTGTCAAATATTTCTGTTGCTTCCAATTTGGAGGCATTAGAAAATCACTGCAGTAAACACTTTTCTATGTTTACACTTTTTCTACTTTGATATAGTTCTAAGAAGTGAGGTTGCTGACCCGCTGAGCATGCCCCTTTGTGACACACAGGACACACTGGCCCAGTGCTTTCCAAACGGCATCTCGGCTTCAGTTACCTGTGCGTGGGTTTCAGTGCTCCTGGCGTGGTGTGAGCCAGTGCGGTATAGGTGTTTTGTGGCACGTGTCACAGCACAGATAAACATTACCTCAACTTTCTTTTCACATGTTAGATAAAATGTTACCTCCTTGTTTTAATTTAATGTTTTCATGACTTAGGGAAGTAGAACACGTTTCTTTAATTAGGTTTCTTAGCTCTGCTTTTCTCTTATGTTCAAGGTCTTCTCATAAATTTTGCCCAACATTAAACTTCCTCCGTTTCTCATCTGATACTAAATCCCTCCAGAACATGTTAAGACTTGTTAAAATGTGAGTCATGGATTTTCTAGGCAATCTACATAGCAAATTACTGTTCCAAAAGTGTATTATTTGTGGATAGGATAAAATCCCACCACATTTGCCTGAAGTCCCATGGGTATTTTTGTCAGCATTCAAGAGTTTGACTAAATAATGGATAAAGGAACAGGAAGGGATTTACCAAAGAGTTTGACTAACAATGCCATTGCTATTTCTAAAATATACTGTGTTACTATTGACACCTAGTAGCCAAATTCTAAAGGTACTAGAACTGTGTCACTTTGCATTCTTAAGACAGTCAGCCTCCTTGATCCTATTATGCTGCCAATTCTAGTTTTCCTCATTCATTTATTTTCTGAAAATCTTCCTCAAGCATTTTACCACTAGGACATGAAATTGGGGTTTTTGTAATTCTTACAATGTTCTTTTAATTTTCTGTTCCTTTCCAAGATGATACATTTTTTCCTTAAAACTGATTTTAAACATGTTGGAACTGACTTAAAAATGACATGTTTCCCATCACAGATTCCAAGGAAGAGCACTTTACCTGAAGCAACAGGTTATCTTTTATTTTGGAGTAAGAAGCTGGTAGAGTTTTTCAGTGAATGGTCCATGTGCCAAAAAGAAAAAAAAGAAGAAGAAAGAAAAAGAAAATGACGGTCACATAATAGAAAGCTTAGTTTGCTGTTGCATCTTAGTGAAAGTGTAAATAGCCACCCACAAAGAGCTTTTTAATGTCTACATCAATTCTTAAAGCAATTCTCACCTAGCTGAAACTGTAATTTCTGTTGCTGAACTTCTCATTCTATAGTGGAATAACGATAAAAGTATTGAGTGTGTCAGCCTTTGTTGTGAGCACTCGCGATAAATCAAAAACTCTTCTAAAGTGTCACTGGCCTTTTGAGAGCCACTGATTATAAAGGGGAGATGGAGAGCCCTCTCCTTGAAGGTCACCCTTGGGTGAGGACAGTAAGTTGTCTCTGTAACGATGCCACATCACCCCCAACTTTTGTTCTCAAAAATTGGACCCTCTGATTCTGAATAACCCAATTTTGTAGGTTAAGGCATTCTTCATTTTTCTCTGGGTCATCCCTCTCTTTGTGTCATGGAATTCCAAGCCTTCCTAGAAATTAGAAAAGTGGCAATGGATTTACCATCAGCAGACACTTTGGGTCATGACTTGATTTATCCCCGGCTGGGTCCCATTGAGATGCTGTCATTTTTCTCACACAGGTTACCTGCTCCTTGGCCTTATTGCCATGTTGGTGGTTCTGGAAACCTTCTGTGAACTCCACGAGCTGAAAAAGTTCAGGAAAATGTTCTATGTGAAGAAGGACAAGGACGAGGACCAAGTGCACATCATCGAGCACGACCAGCTGTCCTTCTCCTCCATCACGGACCAGGCCGCCGGCATGAAAGAGGACCAGAAGCAGAACGAGCCCTTTGTGACGCCGCAGTCGTCTGCCCCCTCGGACGGCTCCATGGGCCCGTGAGGGCAGGGCTTCGTCCTAGGGCACCAGGCCAGGCTTTGTCCATGTGAGAGAATATAAGAGCCAAGGTGGTGTTTTAACAGATACCTACTGTTTGTAATATTCACAACGACACAGGAAAAATAGGACAAAGGAAGCTTTCGCTCTGGAGGACTGATAATACCGGAGGAGATGGGATATATACCTGTAATTCAACTGCGACAAAATTATCTCGACTTTACTGATAGGGGAAGAGCACTTGAAGCAGTATGCTGCTGTGGGTAGAAGCAGATTTTATACTTTTAATTGGGGATTTGGGGATTTGCATTTAGATCACTTTAGCTGATGGCTAAATAGCAAGATTTATATTTAAAAGCAAATAAAAAGCATAGAGGTGTGTTTTATAAGTAAGTTTATGTGTACTGGTTTGCATGCGCCCATCCAAAATGATTATTTTTGTAGAATCTAAGTTAAACCTATTATTTATAATGAATAGGTAACCATTAACTGTGTACATATAAAATATAAATATGTTTATATCCTATACATATGGTTCTGGTCACCAGATCTCAGCATACTTCTTAACCCAAGATTGTAGATATTTTTTCTTTTGATTTATCTTTATACTAAAGATTCGAGACTTGCTGCAATAAAATAAGAGGAATTAAACAAAGAGTGAATGTCTGTACTATTCTACTCATATCGGATGTCTAAAATGTTTATAAGCATTTCCCTGGAGGTGAACGAGTCATGTCAAATACGATCTGTAAAAAAGGTTAAGACGTTTTGTTTTAAAAGTTCATCGTGATTTGCAGTCACTTAGGACTACAGCCCCAAAAATGACCCTCGCAGCCCCAAATGACAGATTCTGTCAAATTAATCTGGGAATTTTTAAATTTATAAGCTGAAATAAATAAAGCTCATAGCTGGTTGCAGTCTTCTGCTTTAATATATCAGAAGTTTTCTTCCGTGTGGGTAATACGTATGCACGCCACAGAAGCCACAGAGGCAGCATGTGAACAGTGTACACAGGACACTGTTCAGAACCTGAGAAGAGCACATCAGAAAGCCCCTGCTTGATACCTGACGCTCACTGTCCCGCCAACCGAGCCTCCTCGCTGTCTGGGCTGCCCACTGGTGCTTGAGGTGTTGGGAAAATCCGCCCTGCCGATGAGCCGACCAGGCACCTCACCCTGAGGAGCTCACTCACGTCTGCCGCCTCAGTGATGTGCCGCCCTGAGCATGAGTCCCCAGGCCTGTCCCAGCACTTCTGCGTTAGCCCGCAGACATTGCAGCCCCTCACAGCAGGGCCTTTTTTACTGCATAAAATCCCATGTTGCCTCAAGGCAACAAAACCGTAGGAGTTACCGGGACTCTGTAGCCCCATGCCACTCCGTAGGTCCTGGGATGGTGACTGTCACCAGCAGGTCCTTTCCAATCCTGTTCCTGCCCGTCTGGGTTCTGCTGGCCCACCAACACAGCTCTGTCCTCGTTCCACGGTGGGAGACTGCTCTCCCATGGGCAGGTAATTGGCTGAGGAGTGGAACAGAGGTGCCTTCGAGAGCAGTGACGCCTATCATGGACATGACGGGGTCTGGAAAATTCAGTGAACACAATGCTTGGAACGGTGCAGAGTGAGGAAGATTATAAATCAGAAACAGTGGATGCAGGAGAAATGACTGAGGCACTGCTTGTCTGTAATATGAGAGGGGACCGCAAAATCCAGAAGATGGGCAAGAGCATAACGGAAGCATTCTGAACCAGGATAAAGTGTAGCACTTCATTTTCAAAGCTTGTGTGAACCTGCAGAGAATACACCAAACCTTGACATCCTTTAGGTTATTTTCGTTGTTTTTAATGTGAAGGGTGAGGTACAAAAATTGAGCAAGTTGTTTGCCTCCCACACCCTGTCAGATGCGCAATGTGAGGGAGAACATCTTCCCTGGACATCGGCCAATGCACAGGTGCTGCCCTGTGGTCCTAAGGGAGTGGCGTCCACTGGGGGCAGCAGAGTGTCCAGGACGGACACCGCAGCCCCTAGGTGGGGGTGACAAGGAGGCTGAGGGGAAAGTGAACCAGAGAAGGGCATTCTGAGTGACGAGTAGAGTATAAACAAGGAGCCCAGTCGGGCAGGAATGTTCTAGATCGAGTTCTTCAGACTTACAGAATGGCCTCAGGATGGAGAAGCAGCTGAGATGGTGCTGGTTCCAAGAGAGCACCACTGTGTGTGAGTTTCAAGTTACGTGTGCCCCGTAGGTGTGTTGACTTGGGAGCAGCAGATCCACTCACATGAGGAGAGAACAGTGTCTCAGGAAGAGTGCACAACCTCTCAGAAATCAGAGCAGCTCTGGACCAGGGACGTCTTTACAAGAATCGGACAAAGAAATACAGGGGACAACATGGCCCAGACGACTCCACTTATGAGGCTGGTTTCTCTCTATAGTTATCATTCCCCAAGAGATTTAAAAAGAAATTTGTTCAAAAGCTGGAGAGGGAGGGAGAGTGGGAGAAAGAAAGGAACATTTTCTGAACAGGTACATGTCTGGGCCTGATTAGGATTCTAAGACATGGACTCCCTTTCTTGTGTGGGAAACAGTCACACTCATACCTACTACAAACCACCCTCATGTGCCTTTTGGGAAGTCAGTGAGGAGATATTTACAAAAGTGGAGAATGATGTCAAGATAACTGAGATAGTGCAGAGCCTTCCTAACCCTTTAATCAGTACACTGGCTTCTTACTAACGCAGCTGAGACATTTGCTTCAGATAAGAGTTCATTTTAAATGGGCATGAACGGACACTGAAAGGTGATCACAGGACCATCTGGCTCTAACTCAGAAGTCACGGGCAGGGCTTTCTGACTGGGACGTTTTGTGGTTCATTGTTGAAGCCTCGATGCTGCGCAGAGCTGTGATCCACACGATATCCTCAAGTCAGGAGGGAGGGCTTTGTGGGGACATAGTTTCAAGGTCAAACAGGTCATTCCATGGTAAATACAGAAACAAAACTTCCTTAGAAAACTGAATTGAAATAACTATTTACCATTTACTTTATTCATGATGCTCAGTGAAATTTTAAATTTGCCTCTTCAGTATATTTAAAGTTTTCCCTAAAGTGATGTATTATTTCCCAAGAGGTTTATTTTAGGAAAATTTGGTACATTCATGCCTCTTGTGTGAGGCAAAACATGAAATTGTTTGCTGAGGACAGTTTTCCGAAAATCTCACATATCTAGTATGTGCTGGAGGCAACCTCAGCTTTCTCAAATACAGTAAGGAACCCAGAAGTAAATAAATAAGCTCTGAAGTACTTTTCACAGCCTGGCAATAAAGCACATTTAAGAAGAAGGAAGCCCCTCTGCCTCACTCAGCTTAGACTTGGCACTGCTCTGGTTTCCCAACCCATAGAAAGTAAAGGAGAGCATTGCTCCCCAATTGTCCTCAAAGATTGTGTTCGTTCACTTTTCAATACATTTTTTGGTGGCACAAGTTAAAAAAGTCTCAAGATGCAAGTTGGCAATAATTCCCAAACAGTCACTTAGCCTTCAGTCAGCATTGTCTCCGTTCCCATGACAACAGTCATGGTTTCTGCACCACCCATTGACTGCCTGTGACATCAGTGTCTGAGAAGAAGTTTGACAATCTGACCGACTTTTTCTTAGAAGGGAAAATGGTCACATACTCCAGGAACATGACAACTTATTCATAGCAAGTTTTCTCCATTCTAGGCAAATGGCAGGACATACTCAGGCCAATACGACTGTAAAATGTGTGCATACTTACCCACTTGCAAAAATGGATGTTCCACATTGGTAACAATTTGCCTGGCCTGGGTGTGGTGTGTGGGTCTGACTGCACTGTCATCCTGGCTGAGAACTGTGTTCAGGGCCAGCGAGTGTGCTGAGAGGAGCAGCCAGTGCTGCGGAGAGCCTGGCCTGAAAGAGCCAGATGAAGAAAAGAACTGCCTTCTAGAGCCCTCAGACAGGGGCAAATGGCCCCCAGGACAGCCCAGTATTTCTTTTGATGGTACTTCAATAATACAATTTTCACAACAATGTTAAGCTATGTTTAATAGACTCTATTTAAGGAGATAAGGTAAACTAAGACGTATTTCTATATAAAATGATTTAAATTCATTTTAAGACGCTTGCTTCTTAAATCATCACTTCCAGTGTCCAGAAAACTCACTTCGACCCAACGTCTCGTTTTCCAGCATGAGATAGAATGGCAATGTGCAGCCTTGCTGTCATTCATATGTGACGATGACGCTACTCCTAAAATGTTCTGTAAATAAATGAAGTATCCGTATTATTCATGTTTAGTTGAAGAAATGAGCTGAGTTTTGAGGGCTTTTCCATCCTCTTGCTTCCTTTCTTATATAAATTACATGCATACTTTTCCATGCGTGTAACTCAGCATTTAATTTCCATTTCTGAGCAGTGGCTGGAAACCCAGAGCCCATGAAATAGTTGTGAAATAGTTAAGCTTCCATTGAGTCCACAGGTGCTCAGAGATGTCAGCACAATTTACCTGAAACGCCTGCTTTCCTTTGTTTTCTCTCTGTGTAAACATTGTTGCTTTAAATTGCTGTATGGCTGTGGGAGAAACCTCTGTGGTTACCAGTTTGGTACCTATGATGACTGCAATGTAGGACAATGTGACCTTAAAACTGGAACTAGGCCTGTTCCCATCCATTTCAGCAGCTAGCTTTTAAAGCTCACTAATTCAGGGCTTGTGTTATAGCTGGCAGAACTCTATTACAGAGTACACCCACCTAACCCGGCCTATCGTTTTCCCCATGCTGCTCCCTCTGAATTTTGGGAACTGAGCAGGAGACCCAGCTGCCCCAGGCAACCCTGTCTTGGGGCAAAGTGAAGCAGAGTCCAGCGGCAGTGCCAGACATTGACTCCACGTGTCCCTGTTGGCGACACGCTCCAAGGAAGGGGCACTGGCTGGAGAAGGATGGTAAGCCCCGTATACCAGTCCCTGGGAACCTGGCTGTACCACCAAGAGCATATTTCAGATCTCAGTCTCAGTGACTCCATTAAATTTACATACCATCCCCCGACTATAGCTACGTAAGATCACAGTGCAAATATGTACAGTGGTGAACTTCCTTCAAGTTGTTTAAGAGCTGCAATATCGCTGATTTTCCCTCTTTGATTGGGTAGCTGTAGGAGGACATCCCAGAAGGGAAGACAGTATTTTCACCTGTAGAGATGCTAAAACGTCAGATTTCTACCTGGTCCTCTCAAAAATTCTAGGTCTGTGTGCTGGGTGATGCCAGACTGGCTGCTTCAGCATTTTAATATCTTCCTCCTTAGCATGGAACAAATGCCAATCGTCTCCACATTCATCAGGCATATCATCTGAAAAGTCATTGAATTCCATTAGAGTCCTCAGGATGGAGGCGTAATAGAAAAGCAAGTTGTTTCTTTGGTGAAGTGCAAGGACAAAGATTTTGAAGGACCGTGACATTTAGGACAGACGTTCAGCTTCGAGTGAGCTGGACTGTGAGGAGGGGATGTTCGTATTTTTACTGTTTTCAGGGTGAAAATGAAACATGCCAGTGGAACTAAACCCATAGTTTCTAGGAAAACCAACTTCTTTGCATTTCAGATTTGTTCCCAGAATCTTGCATTGGGAATTACAGAGATTAGCTAGCCTCAGAGGGACTGAACTGTCCAGAGCCTAATGCTTTCCTTGCATGTGATAAGACGGATTGGCCCGCAGTTTTGGAATGGCCAAGCTTTTCTTTGTCCCTTCACATCTCTAAGAGGATCAGACTCAATAGTGTTACACAGACCATCCCACCCTCTCTGTGGAACTGGCCGTGCTTCTGATCCAGAAAACCAGGGTTCCCACTGAGTCTACAGTTTTGAAAGGACAGACTGTTTCTTCACATGAGACAGCACATCACACTGTCTCCGTGTTTTCAACTGAAAGAGGAAAAATGGAAAGAAAAGGTATTCGAGTGGTAACAGGATGAGCCAGACTAGAAATCCTGAGAATAGGAATCTGGACAGACCTGCTGGGTTACAGGAAAGGCCTGTGTGTACAAAAGTAGGTCAGAAACCAGAGGCTTGATGTTGAAAAGGGGTGATGGGACCTAAGCAGTGTGAGCAGAGAGCCTAAGCCAAAGTCAAGATCTGGCTGTCTCCTCATTGAAGGGTGAGCAGGGTGGTGGCAGAATTCCAGCTACTCATGGCCACACAGACTGCTGTCAGGGCGAGCCAGAAGTTCTGGGGACCTGTTCAGGGTCAGTAAACAGTACTTGGGAATATTAGACGTACGACGACCGTTGCTGCAGTGTCCCTGAGACATAGGATATTCAGTGTTAACACCAGGGCAGTTCTGGGCAAACCTGGATGTCTGGGCACACAGATTGAACTCATTCATCCTTTCACAAGCGTTTACTGAGCTCCTGCACTGTGCCAAGTAAGAACTACACACTTGCAAAACAAAAATAGACCACCCTCGGGAAGCTTGTGCTGTGGAATAACACAAGCCCTGTAGTGCAGGCTGCCATGGGCCGCCCAGGACCCCCTGTGGGAACAAGGCAGTGCGTCCCCATGCCTGAGCATTGTCTGCTAATGGCTTGCCGCTGAGTCCCTCATAGTAATTTGTCCTCTGCTAAAGAAAGCCACCTTACCCAAGGTGACACCTCCTCCCTGGAGAGAGTCTATCCACTGACGGTCAATGGCATAGAGAAAGGTGCAGCCCTCTTGCCTCATTCTGGACAATTACCAAAGGCCATTGCATTCCAGCACACCCTATGCAAGCAGTCACCAGCACACCTTACAAACTTCAGGGTCTCAGAGCCTGTCTCCTGGGGAACCAACCCAGAACCAATGTCTAGAGATGTCACTACCCAGGTGCTCTGAAAGAAAGGTGCTCGGAGCCTGAGAGATCCTGCCCTACTCGAGAATGACCAGGCGTTAACTAGGTGACGAAGAAAGGCAGGTGGTCCAGCCACAGTGAGCAGCATGAAAAGTGGCCTATGACAGGAGGGGCCACTCCCGTTAATGATGCTTCTGAGGGACTGAGTGTGGCAGGGGCTGAGAAAGTGAGGGGAGCTTGGTGGGGGCAAAGGCCAGAGAGCAGACCCCGGGTCAAGTGAAGAAGGGTGTCATGCAAGGCGGCCTGCGGGGTCTCAGCTCCCGCTCCCCACATAAGAACGCAGGATATGGTGAGGCCAACAAGGAACACCCACAGAGCCATAGATAGGGGAGTCTTACCACTATATTCTCACCGGAGGTGGGAATCACACGACCTGCAACCTGCTGTCCACTTCTCTACCTGCCAACCGACCGACTCATTGACTCTCAACTCGACTTGACTCACCAGTGCAGCCACGACAGTTATATTAGGGGCTAATTGGCTAACTGGTAACAGCTGACGGCCAACTAGCCACAGTTGATGACCATCTACTACCCGAGCCAGCACCTCTCCAGATGAGGCCGAGAGCCTGGAAACTGCTTTCTGGGACTCTGTCCCCACAGAGGGTTATCTGTGTCCTGAGAGCAACTTGAGGTCATCGAAGGGTTTTAGGTAACAGGATTCTATCCAATGTGGGAGATCAAATCTGCTTCAATTAGAGCCAGTAGCAAGCCAGAGTGCTGGTATAATGCAGGGACTCAGCTCCCACTCCCCGCACAAGAACGCAGGATATGGTGAGGCCAAAAAGGAACACCCACAGAGCTATGGATGGGGGGGTCGTACCACTATAGTCTCGATGGCAGCTGGTCAAGACACCAAAGCAAACATCCGCTAGTACCCCAATAAGGGGTCTTCCTGCACCCCAATCTCGCTGGTGTCAAGGCGAGACACAGGAAGTAGGATCAACACGATCCACAATCCGTTTGCCAATTACACTTGCTAGCTGCAATCCATGCTTCTCTGCCAACCAACATGCTAGCCACAATTTGCTCGCTAGCCGCACATGCCAGCCGCAATTCTCTTGCTAGCATAACCACGGCAGTTATACACAAAACAATTGTGACTAACGGCCAACTGGTTACAGCTGATGGCCATTTGATCACAACTGATGGCCATCTGATCACAGCTGATGGCCATCTACTACCTGAGCCAGCACCTTTCCACGTGAGGTCGAGAGCCTGCAAACTGCTCTCTGGGACTCTGTCTCTACAGCTGGCCACCGCCCTGGTTCTTAATTGTTCCCGCTGCCAAGGACCAGTATCAGACCCGGTTTGGAACATGGCGGAACCAACATGCAGGGGGGACAACAGCTTCAGCTGAGTCACTTATGGCCCGAGGACACGGAGCCAACAGGACAATTACAGGAAGGCAGAGGAGCTTAGATTATGGGTACACTTATTAGGATACCGAAATAAGTTAAATTTTGTATTTCAGGTAAAAAAAGGGGGGGAGTGGAGGAGGCTTTAATGAGAGATGTTCTCTATTCTTTCTTTATATAAATGTATGCCCCCAACAGCCCTCTTTTTTTTCTTTTTTCTTTCAGGATAAACTTCTGTTCAGTGTATTTGTCGTGTGGGGCGTCAGGCGGGGCGGCCTGTGGGGTCTCTGCTCCCACTCCCCACATAAGAACGCAGGACACGGTAAGGCCAAAAAGGAACACCCATGGAGCCATAAGTAGGGGAGTCAAACCAATATATTCTCTCTGGCGGCTGGGCTGGAGACACAGGAAGCAGGATCTACGTAATCTGCCTAACAGCAGTCCGCGCTTGCCAGCCACCATCTTCTTGCTAGCCCCCATTTCTCCCTCTGCTAGCGTAGCCACGGCAGTTATATTAGTGGCCAATGGCTTACGGGTTACAGCTGACGGCCAACTAGCCACAGCTGATGGCCATCTGATCACAGTTGATGGCCATTTACTACCCGAGCCAGCACCTTTCTATGTGAGGCCGAGAGCCTGGAAACTGTTTTTTGGGGCTTTGTCCCCACAGTATTCTTTTTTTTTTTTTCGGTTAACAATTTTTCTTTTTTAAAAATTTAATTATTTTAATGAGGTATAATTGACATACCACATTATATTAGTTTCAGGTGTACAGCATAATTATTTGCTATTTGTGTATTTTGCAAAATGATCTCCGCAGTAAGTCTAGTTAACATCCGTCGTCACACAGTTACAGAATTTTTTTCTTGTGATGAGAACTTCTAAGTATGTTCTCTTAGCAACTTTCAAATACACAATATGGTATTAACTATATTAGTAATGTTAATCATGATTAATGAATAATGATAATAAATGTTAATAATGATTGACATTTTTCAAGGAGCTCTTTGGCCGCAATATAGAGGACTGACCATAGAGTAGCGAAAATGAAACAGAAGGTCTTTGTGTTGAGCCCAGGATTCTCACTTCTTGATTCAATACTTCACATTGTTCATAAAGGTGCTGTTCTCCCACAATCGCCCCTGCAGATGCTGGTGTGTCCGCGCAGCCGACCCGCGGCTGGAGGACTCCGGGGGCAGAGGAGCCTGGGTCATTCCATTCTCCTAGCCCCCTGCTGTTTCCTCCTAAGATTTTTTTTTTTAAATAATTGTTTTATTTTTCAATTACAGTTGATATACAATAGTATATTAGTTTCAGGTGTATAACAGTGATTAGACATTTGTATAACTTACAAAGTGATCACCCAATAAATCTAGTACCCATCTGATACCATAGTTATTACAATATTACTGACTATATTCCTTATGCTATACCCTTCATCCCCATGACTATTTTGTAACTACCAATTTGTACTTTGTACTTCTTAATCCCTTCACCTTTTTCACCCTGCCCCTAGACCCTCTCCCATCTTTTACCCCAACAAATCTAGTATCCCTCTGACACCATGCATATTTATTACAATATTATTGATTATATTCTTTATGCTATACCTAACATCCCCATAACTACATATATATATGTATATAAAATTATAGTTGGAAACCCCATGGCCATTTTCTAATCTCCTCACCTTCCCCCTTATCCCCACCCCCGCACCCATCTAACAAACCTCAGTTTTTCCTCTTTGTCCCCAAAACTGTTTCTGATTAGTTCATTCACTTATTCTCTTCTTTAGATTCCGCATATAAGTGAGATCATATGGTACTTGTCTTTCTCTGACTTATTTCACTTAACATAATGTTCTCTAGGTCCATCCATGTTGTTGCAAATGGTAAGATTTCTTTCTTCTTTATGGCTGCGTAATACTCCATTGTATAAATGTACCACAGCTTCTTAATCCAGTCGTCTACTGATGACAGCCTCTTCTTGTCTCCTCTCTTGCTTTGCTCATCACATGTCATGCTACAAGTGCCTGCCGTTAAGCTGTGATTGCAGAGACAGCCATTTCAAAAGACATCCATCTTGAATAAACATTGCCAGCTGTATAACCTGTATAACCTGGCAATAAGCAAAACAACCGGGTAAAGAATCAGGCTGTCCCCCCCACCCCACCCCATGAGGTTCTCTTTTTTAGAAAGCCCTGGGTAACCTACATAACTCACTGCTTGAGTGACGCTGCTTCTCCCTCCCTGTGCCCTAATTCCTGCTCTGATGCCTTAAATGAGCCAATCAAGGGGGACCCTGGTTAACCTGAGACAGCCCCGTCGGTCAGACCCTAATAAAAGCAGAGGGCTGTGTACCCCGAGGACCTGCTTGTGGGTCCCCAGAGCTCCCTGATGGGTTTTGCTTCCGCGTGTCCTGCAATCACAGAACCACAAGGACCCATCTATCTACAACATGGGCCCCAGGAGGGGACACATCTGCCTCTTCCGGGAGCTGCTAGCTGGGCCAGAGCCTCAGCATTCCTGGATGGTGGTGGCATCATTCTCAGTAGCCTGGGACCAGCACAACTTCATTTATTCAACTCATCTTCACTTAGTGAACTTTACGTGCCAGTGAAGTCATCTCCCTTTATTTGTGGGGGGGTATGTTCCAAGGCCCCCAGTGGATGCCTGACACCATGGACTTGTATATGCTGGTTTTTTCCTATAAATACACACTTAAGATTAAGTGTAATTTATAAATTAGGCACAGTAAGAGATTGGCAACAATAATCATAAAATAAAAAATTGTAACAATATACCTTAATACAATTTATGTGAATGTGGTCTTTGTCTTTCTCTCTCGTCAATGTCTTGTCGTACTGGACTCACGGGAAGCAAGTCAGGCTTCTCCTCGGGAACCCGAGTGGCGGGCACCACGGCTCTCACGCTTTGGGGTCGTTATCCAGTAAAACGGTGTTGCTTGCACACAAGCACTGCGATGCCACAAAAGTCCCCCTGGTCACCCCGTCACCACTCAGTGACTAAAGGGGTCCAGCGCGGAGAGGCAGGACACACAGATGATTCACATCCCACGAGCGACTGGGCGGGACTCGGGAGATTTCCTCACGCTACTCAGAACTGCGCCATTTAAATTTATGAACTGTTCGTTTATGGAACTTGTAGTTTCTGCTGTTGACCGTGGATACCTGAAATCTCGGAAAACGAAACATCAGATAAGGAGGGCCTACTGTAAGGCCGGTGACAAAGGCACACGGGCCACACTGTCCCAGGGGCCCTGCCCTCCAGGCGAGGAGCTCGTGGCCGGGTCCCCGACGCCCCGTGTGGGGCCATGGCAGAGCCCACTGCAGGCCTCCCGTGGTTTCTCCACAGCCTCACGGCTGGGAACTGCCCAGCCGTCTTCTTCTCTAGGACAGGCTCTCAGGCTGGACGCCACCACTGGCTCTGGTAAATACTGAACGAGAAAGGGAATTACTGGGAGCCGAGTGGCCACGCGGCAGATTCAAGGCCTGTTAAATCACTTTGAGCTTGAAAACGAAAGTGTGAGAGACACAGCCTCTAGAGCCATCCACTTCGCCTGCCTCAGAGATTGGTGGGGACGTTTCCAAGAAACGTGGTAGGATCTGTTCCCCAGGACAGCAGAGAGCCCTGCTGGCAGGCACAGCTGTCAGGGAGTAGACTGGTTACCTCTGCATTGAGCATGCATGTCAGAGCAGCCTTCGCAGATGAGTGGATTTGACTTTATCTGTGAAGGGAAAGGGCAGGGAACGCTTACCATTCTAGGTCTTGTAAGACGTTGGTCCTCACAGCGGAAGGCAGGAGTGTCTGGTTGGGGTACACAGGTGCCAAGGACATGCAGCTGTAGTAGAAATGCAGGCACAAAGGAGGGTGGGGTTAAAAATAAAGTGGGAGTGTTTTTTCTGTATTTAACTGTGCTCCTTCTGATATTGCATTTTTCCCCCATGATTATTTTTCAGACATTACCAGGAGATTTCAAAAGCAATGCATACGCATTAGCTTTTTAAGGTATGAAATAATCATGACATAGGAAGCAAGAACAAAGGCAAAAAAGCAAGGAAATATGTTGTACAAAGTACAATTAACGCCGTCAGTAAGCAGAGCCAAGTTTTAAGATGGATATTCAAGGTCTTCTTCCCTGTAGAACTTGGCTTGCCCCGGCTGACGAAAACCACATGTAGGCAAAGAATTGCTTGTTGTCCAAATCACAATTGAAAGTGAGTCCCATCATACTACGTCATAGAATGCAATGTTAACTGTATGAGAACATGAAAAGCCGTAAGATCTAGGTCTTCTTATAATGAGAGCACTTCACGTGTACTTTATTACAATGAACGCCCACAATATTTCCATGAGATAAGTCAGTGTCATGGTCTTAGTGGCACAAGTAAGATGGTCCAGGAACACAAAACAATTTTATCCATAGAGACAGGTATTTGTATGGCCTTGGCTTAGGCTGGCGGAGTTAGATAAGGACAGTTTGCCAAATGGCTGCTTTCCTCTAGTGTCACTGATGATGTGGCCATCTCAAGGCAGAACTGACTTTTTAGATCTTCCTGGTAATTAAATGGAAAAATATCAAGTGTTGTCTTCAAATGAGGCAACATTTGAAAATTATTTGATTTTTCTGAGCTCTCAATCCTCTACATTTCATACTTCTCTTTACAATAAGATTCTTTCCAGGAGAAGACAATAAAGATATTACGGAATACCCTTAGAGTCGGTTTATTCACCTATTTAAAAGTAAGCTTTCCTGTAGTAACTGTTGGTAGCTTGAAGCTCAAAATATATTATCAAGTCTGAAAATGAGCAGTGACAATGGGACGGAAGGAAGTATGTGTGTGTCCCAAGCACAGCAGCTTCGACGGCATTCTGACACAGCGAGTGTGTGTGTGGGGTTCCCCTCACTGCCACCCTCTGCATGTCCCCCAGAATGCTGACACTGTTCTGTGAGGTACTCAGAGAACGTCTACTGTCACTGTTTTTTATTTCAGAAAAGAACTCCAGATGCGACAGAAAAGAAGGCTTGTTTCCATCTGTCAGTTCCAGGCGCATCATGATTTCCATTCTTGGGCAAGATTTGAAATGGCTGTGGTATCTGCCGAAGGGTGCTGGACGAGGTGAGTCTAACCTCAGCTGCTCGTGATCCTGGAAACATGGGGGTTCTGGAAGCTGTGAACTCACTTTATTGACTAACGGAGCGGACTCCAGGCACTGTCTGGTCACTGCAGATGATTTCTGCAGCCCAGAGAGGCAGAGGTGGGGCTGTCAGAGTGCCTTCCCTTAACTCTGCTCCTGACTCAAGCCAAAGGGGGCCTACAGGATTGGGGGAGTGGGTGGGGGATATGCTGGTGCTGTGGCTAAAAGGTTCACCGTGGGGGAGGGAGTGCTAACAGCAGTGGGAGTCCTTTGTAATGCTGGAGCCCTGATTCTGCTCACAGCCCCTCAGTGTTGGCTCTGGTTAAATAGAGCATTAACCATAAATCAGATTTCTTAAACATAGATGAAATCCATTTAGCAGTCTGCTTCCTCAAAGTCTTTGATGTGACTTTCTTTTCTCAAATTTGGACTGTCTCACCGCCTACTGAAAAGTTCTGACATTTTCAAAATGACAAGGGTGGCTTAATGTAAAATGAAGCCGAATTCTAAGACAATGTGAACTATCTGCAGTCTTTGCAATAGGCTCCAAGGAGGCCATGAGCAATCAGTCTCACTATTTAAGTTTCATTTGCCTCATCCTCAGCTTTGCTTTCCCTTCCCATGTTTTTCAGTTGAAATATATTTGACATATAATATTATATAAGTTTAAGATGTACAGCATGTCAATTTGATACATGTATATATTGTAATATGATTGCCCATGAAGCATTAGCTAGTACCTCTATCACATTACAAAGCTATTTTTTTTTTGTGGTGGGAATAATTAAGACTTAGCGTCTCAGCAAGTAAAATGTAAACTTAGAATTCTGCTTACAGAAAAATGAAGTAGAAGTATTTTTCCCTATTCCTCCCACTAATTTCAACCCTGGACATTATATATAACAAAATCGCAAGAAGACCCTAAAAAGTTGAGCAAGGGGGCAGACCAGCTACGAAACTCAGGATCCAAGGAAGACACACCAACCAAACAGCCCAGAAAAAAACTGTGGTCTCACCTCATCCGCGCCAGCAAAGACAGAGTGGGAAGCGTGGACTTCTACTCTAACAAGCCTAACCAGGCACCCTGATACCCCACCCACCTGGATGGTTTCAGAAAAGGCCCAGCAGGAGCTGGAGACTGCTCACTGGGCAGTAATGGGCCTGCACTCCCACCCACTCCCGCCCCCCACCCCCACAGTATTAATGGAGCCTGACTCCACCCCACGGGTGATAATGAGGCATGCATTGGGGTGGTGTCTGAGGAAGCCTACTATTCAGTCAGGAATTTAGTCACCATCCTGTGGTAACAGACCACCCACACGATGGTGTCAGTAGAGACATGGGGAGCCAAAATTTCCACCCTCATCTGGAAGTAACATGAGCTCCCTGGTATCAGGTGTCAGTGAGGCCAACAGCAAACCTGGATTTCTACCTCCCATTAATAACAAGGCGTCGCCCTTCACCCCTCCTGCCAAAGCCAAAGCAGAATCAGAGAAAGCCAGGTGAAACAAAGTTTAAATAAGATACATTCTCGTTACATAATATAAAAATGTTTAGGTTTCAATGGAATAACAGTCATACAAACAACATAGAAGATCTCAAATTGAATGGAAAAAAAAACAGTTGCCAACAGATGTTAGAATTGTCTGACAAAGTTATTAAAGCAGCCATCGTAAAATGCAATTATGAACATGCTTGAAACAAATGAAAAAATAGAACATCTCAACCAGGAGGGGTAATTTCCTCAACTTGATAAAAGTCATATACAAAACAGCCTACTGCTAACAATATACTTAATAATGAAAAACGATGTTTTCCTCCTAAAATTGGGAACAATTCTAGGATGTCTGCATCATCATTTTTATTCATCATAGTTCTGGAATTGTAGCCAGCAGAATAAGGGGAAAAAAGGAAATAAAATGCACAAATATCCAAAAGGAAAAAATAAAACTTCTTTAAAGATGACATGATGATCTATACATAAAATCCTAAAAAATCTACAAAAAAACAAAAACACACTTTTTAGAACTCACATGCAAAAGAAAGAAGTTGAACCCTTACCTAACTTAACACCATATTAACTCAAATTAACACCACATTAATTCAAATTAACTCAAAATGGATCAAAGACCTAACTGTCAGAGTTAAAACTATAAAACTCTTAGAAACAAAAACAGAGGAGAAGCTTCATGACAGTGGATTTGACAGCTATTTCTTGGCTATGACACCAAAAACATAGGCAACAAAAGAAAAAAAATAGAAAAGTTGGACTTCATCAAAATTAAAAACTTCTGCACATCAAGAGACACTATCAACAGAGTGAAAAGGCAACACGGAAAATAGGAGAAATTAACCATTGTCACCCTAGTAAACTTTAATTTTAAAAAATTGCATATGACATATCTGATAAGGAATTAATATCCAGAATATATAAAGAACTACAGCTCAACAACATAAAACAATCCAATTAAAAAATGGATAAAGGGCTTATTATAAATAGACATTTCTCCAAAAAGATATACGAATAGCCAATAAGCACATGAAAAGATGCTCACTAACCATTAGAGAATGCAGACAAAACCACAATTAGATACTACTTCAAAACCCACAGGAAAAACCAGAGTTGAGGAGAATGCAGAGAAACTATCCCTTGTGAACTGTAGGTGGGAATGTAAATTGGTGTAGCCATGGTGAAAAATAGTATCGCAGTTCCTCAAAAAATTAAACATAGAATTTCCATATGTTCTGTAATTCCACTTCTGGGTTTATACCAGAAGAATAGATAGCAGGAACTTGAAGAGATATTTGTACACCCATGTTCATATGAGCATTATTCCCAATGGTCCAAAGGTGGAAATAATCCAAATGTCTATCGGTGAATGATGGATAAACAAAATGTGGTCTATCGCATATACAACAGATTATTATTTAGTCTTTAAAAGGAAGGAAGGAACTTCTTCATTCCAGTGGTATGGCAGTTTTAGTTTTTGCTGTATCTATACAATGTCTGTTCTGCTTTATGAAAATTGAACTTTAAAAAATTAACCAGTGGGTTTTTTGCCTCCGAAACACTGGGCAATGAGCTAGTTCAATCTGAGGACAGAGTGAAGACGTGCATGTGTTCTGGTATTATAGAGAACATGCTAAACCATGGACAAAGCTTAAAGATATTATGGAAAATCAGCCAGGTGCAAAAGGACAAATACTGTGTGATTCTACTTATCACATGGGGTGCCTGGGATGGTCAAATTTACAGCAATAGAAAGTGATTACCAGGGACTGTGGAGACGGGTAAGAATGAGAGTTATTGTTTAACAGGCACAGTTTCAGTTTGGGGTGATGAAAAAGTTCTAGAGATGGATAGTTATGATGGAGGCACCTCAAGGGAGAACACTTCATGCTGCTGAACTGTACACTTAAATGTGGTTAAAACGGTAAATTTTATGTTATGCATATTTTGTCACAATAAGAAAAACTTTCTAGAACTAATGAGTGAGTTCAGCAAAGTCATAGGATACAAGATAAACACACAAAAATCAATTGTTTTTCAAATGAACACATAGATAACATTTAAAATAAAGTATCATTTATAATTGACTCAAATAAAAATGGAGTATTTAGATGTAAATCTAACAAAACATGTATAGAACTTGTATGTTAAAAACTACAAAAGCTAATAAAAGAAATTAAAGGTGATATAAATAAATTGAGAGACATACCATGTTTATGGATTGGAAGATCAACATAGTAAAAATGTCAGCTCTCTTCAGGCTGATACCCAAGTTTAATGCAAATTTCTATAAAAATCCAGCACGATATTTTGTAGATATAGACAAAATCATTCTAAAATTTATATGGAAATGAAAAGGAATAAGAATAGCTAAACCAGTTTTGAAAACTAATAAAGTGGGAAGAATCAACCTACCTGATTGTTGAAGATTTATCATACAGCTAGTCAAGACTGGGTCATACTGTTAGAGGGACAGCACATTAATCAGTGGAACAGAGTAGAGAACTCAGAAATAAAGCCACACAAATGCGACAAACTAACATTTGACAAAGGTGTATAAATAATTTAGTGGAAGAAATATAGGCTTTTCAACAAATACCAATAGTGGAGCAATTGATATGCATAGAGGGAAAAAAGAACCTTAATCTTGATCTAAATTTCATGTATTATACAAAGATTAATAAAAATGGATCATGGACTGACGGGTAAAACGTAAAAGTATGAGACACTTAGAAACAAAAGAAAACATTTGTGATCTAGAGCTAAGCAGACAGTTGTTAACCTTGACATCAAAAGCATGGTCTATAACAGGAAATATTGATAAATTGCATTTCATTAAAACTAAACGTTGGCTCTGTGAAAGCCTCTTCTAAGGAGAGGCCGGTTTCTTCACATAGAACCTCTAAGGAAATGTGAAAGCACCCCCTAAGTACAGCAGGTAAAAGGAGACCTGCAGATGTTTGGATCTGGGAGTCGGCAGGGGTTCACACAAAGCAGCCCTTATGTACAGTACAGTCCAGCTTCCACAGGAGCCCCTGAGGCACTTTGCAGAACCGCTAGGCCTCTAGGAAGAGCAGGGAGAGAATCACGGGTGAGCAGGGCGAGGGCCCAGTAAAGAAAGGGTAGAGAGGCAGGGTTGTCCAGATACATTAGAAATGGAGGTATTCGGAAGACAGGTATGATCTTTAAAAATAATACAATGTATTCAACTGTTAAGACATCAGTTCTTTAGTGTTGGGGGGGTAACTCTCCATGAACCTTGTCTAGTCACACACACTCAGAGCCTCTGAGTCAAACTTACTGGCAGCGTGGTTTAAGGATGAGTGAATGCAAACATGCTTTGGAAGTTAGAGGCTGTGTATTGCTCTGGAGGAATGTTAAGTCTTATCTCCTCTGGAGCCATTTGCTTACATTCACAGGGGTAATAAAAAAAAAAAAGCTAGGGACCTTCCCTTCCTCCCCCAGAGAGTATTTACATTCCAGAGCATAGTCCTCTCTCTCTCTCTCTCTCTCTCTCTCTCTCTCTCATCTCTAGCTCTGTCTCTCCCTTCCTATCCACCCTCACCCTGTCCCAAAGAGGAAAGGAAGGGCAGATGTCCCAGCCTCGTGCGTAAGCTCAGTTTCATAGCTTCAGGGTCAGTCTCCTGTGGTACAAGCGGTGGTGCAGATGTATGCAGCCCTCCTCACGCGCCCCCAGGGGGACCCAGTACTGCTAAGGCACTCTGTGAGCAGCAGTGCGTTCTGTGGTCCAGAGACCTCATGTTTCCTGTCCAAATAGATAAACATAGGTATAAAAACTTAACAGACAGGTTCCCTTGCAAGGTTCGTCTTACTTTCTGACAGCAGCACTAGTTTTTAACGTATTTCAAAGTGGAGGGTTAGTAATGAACGTCCCTACCAGGTTGTGTGTTCTCACTGACCATGCGCCGACTACTTCCTGCAGACCATTCACCTTCCTCTCCTGTCTCTGGAGCACTGATATGCTCGTCTGTGATTCATCGCACTCAGCAGATCTGCACCTCTAGGGAGTCCTGTTATGATACCGAGCTGTCCTGTTAGGGTTCTCGTGTTCCTGTAGACGCTGCTGAGCATTTGACACCCCAAAAGAACCGCAGTCTGTAATTACTTCTTTTGTTTATTCCTTCTGGGTATTTAGGGAAATACAGCGTGCTGTTGAGGGGGAAAGAACATGCTCTGTAAACCCTTCAACTACATGTCTTCTCAGAAGTTCTGGGGCCGGTGCCCACCACAGGGCGGGCACATAGTGAGAACGCGCTGCGTTACTGCTGGGGGAGAGTGTACATGACTTAAGGGGTCCTAGGCCGCATGTTCGCCTGTCTCCTTTAATTTATTGCCACTGCAGCTTCCACTGGCCTCCTCTTTTATTGGCTGCCGTTGTTGGCAGCATCTCGGTGCCCATTTGTCCGGACTGCCAGCAGCTGGTGTTGTGATAGCCTCATCCCCTTCCAGTGCCAGCTTCCCCTCAGAGTCTGTGCCAGTTTAGGCCCTGCCCCTGCTGTTTCTAATCTCCTCTGCCTCCCTCCTCCTTTCTACCCCACCACCTGCTCTGTACCAATTTGACATTCATTTCTAGATTCTTCTGTCATTGTCTCCAAGCTGCTCCCTTGAGTGACGCTGTTCAATCTGAGTGTGCTCTTTTCCCCGACCCCTGCGTGGTTTGGCTACATTTCACACTGTATCTTTTTTTTTGTCTCAGGTAGATATTTTATATTTTGCTATTATGCGATTTTGATAGGTAATAGAATGGGAGCCACATCCCATCCTACCTTATTTCTTGTGTCTGGCGAAAGCGAGCTGAATATATGCCCAAGATAAGCGAGATATGTGGGGAGCAGAACCTTCCTAATGTTTTGATCATAATGAGTAAAAAGGTGGAAATGAGGATAGGGAATTAACGTTTATTTTATCAACAAATATGTCTTGAGTTCCTACAATGCAACGGGCACCATTCTAGGTACCGGGACACATGAAGCCCAGAACACAGAACGCCTTGGCCTCACAGCACATTTCAGGAGCCACTTATATGTGCCAGGCCCCATGTAGATAATTTGCATATGTTATCTCATGTAATCCTCACCCGGATTAAGGCAGGCACCATCTGCAAATGGCACTGGGAACGTGCTCTTCATCGAGCCTTGGTTCTCCCATCTGTGGTAGGTGGTTCATGCCTGCCTCGGAGGTAACGTTAGGAGAAGACACTAGTAATGATTGAGCACCTACTATGTGCCCAGCATTTTTGCCCTGTACTTTGTAGGCTTTTCCTCACCAACTCTATCAAATGAATTGTCCTATCGCATTTTTCAGGTGTAAAAATGAATTCTCAGAACAATAGGGTAACTAAAGCCACACAGCTACTAAGTGGCAGAGATGAATTCAAACCAACTCCTGCCTGCTTCCACGCGCCAACGCAAAGGTGACCCAGGTGCCGCCTGGTGCTTACTGAGTATCTCTTCTGTAAAAAGTAAAGTGACAGTATAGAGATAAAGGGGCAGAAGTTATGTTCCTGCCATAAATAATTCTACGATCTACTGGGGGAGATAAGTGTCATTCCAACTGTTACAATTAACGCAATTTATCAGACTATGGAACCGTAAGATAAAGTCCGGATGAGTTGATTGAGGACAAATTCATCTTCTCTCCTGGGCCTGGTGCGTAATGGTTTTGAGGCACTGTCAGGACGCCTCACAGTTTATGACCAGAGGGCAGCTGGGCATCTGGTTGTAGATCTCAGACACGAGTTCTAGGCAGATACTCGGCTGTGGGACTTGCGGCTATGGGGTGGATGGAATTGTCCTGGACAGGTCTGTAACGTAGCGGGAGAGGCTGGCCCACACGGAGGACAGGGACACCAGCCCCCGCGGCAGTGGTCCACCCTCAAACTTCACTGTGCATCACAATTGCCCAAGGCAGCGCTTCCCAGCCTTTGTCACCTCATGGCATCCACCAAAATGACCCCATTGGGAGGAAACCTGGGATAAATGAATGAAGCCTTCCTGCGGGAAGACCACCAGCCCAGGGCCTTGTGGCTTCCTTTGCCACCGGCCACTAGAAAGCTCAGGGGATATCTGTATCTTGTTCAATTCATTGGTGGCATGCTGACTAGGAGGTTCTGATAGAAAATGTAAGCTGAAAATTCAGGTTCTCAGACCATCTCCCCAGTGATTCTGGTTCAGTAGGACCAGGGCTCCAGATTTTTAAGTAGCCCTTGCAATGATTCTGATCCAGGTGGGTCAGGATCTTCCTTTAAGAAACACAGTTCTAAGGGTCAGATGAAAGGGGAATGTTTAATTCTCTGAGAAGCAGTGTCCAGAAAAGGAAAAACAACAAAAAAACAAAAACAAGAGAGATGTGGTGTCGTAAAAGCCAAACAAATAGTGTTCGAAAACAGAAAGAGAGTCTGAGTCCTGACTGCTTCCAAGAAGCCAGGGAAGGTGCGAGCGGAAGGTGTGCGGTCAGTTACCAGCAAAGGTGGTGATGGTGGCTCTAGGGAGCCGAGGCGGCTCGAGCAGAAGGTGGGAAGCCGAGAAGTGGAGACGGGGTTGGAAAGCAAACCTTCCGTGGTTAAAACAAGCTTAGCTGCCTGCAGGAGGTGAGGGGTTCAGAAAAGATTTTTGTACCGTTTTTAAGGACGGACGACACTTGAACATCTGAAATGCTTGAGAAGGAACCAGTAAAGGAGAGGAGGTTATAATTTATGCGAACGGTGGGATAATTTGATCTCTAGAAGTCTCTGAGGGGATGGGAGATAGAGGAGGGTGAATGGGGCTTCCTCCAGAGGACAGCTACAATCATTTTAAAGCTGTGCTTTCCCAAATGCACAATCATCAGAATTACCAGGGAACGGAGAAATAAAATCAAATTTCTTCTTTTTAACCCCACCCCGGGAGAATCTAATTTAATAAATATGGAGATTGCAATATAATAAAAACACTGTAACCATATTATTTAAAAGCCCTCCAAGGAAGTCTAAGAATTAGTCAGGCTTTAAAACTATTGGCTTAACGTTCATTAGTGCATGAAAAAGCACTTTCCCAGAAAATGAACACTTAAATGCTTCCTTGGGGTGAAAACAGTATATTGTGGGACTGAGAGCAGGATCAGTGAACTTTTGTTCAAACACCTTTCAAAGACCCAGGCTGATCTATTTCCAAAGCACAGTAACAGCCTTCATTACCTTGGGGCGCCAGTGACCTGGATCACGCTTGTATTTTGTCACTTATGGTTGTGGGAGCAGAAGAGATTAGGGAAATCTGTTTAAGAGAGTTCAGCATGGGGATGGCCTAACCTTGATCTCACTGTAGAAACACAAATAGAGCCTGGCCTGGGGTGGGATGGTGACAAGAGGGAAATCAAATCCCAAAAGCTTTAGCACCTGGCACAACCAGGGCTGCAATGTGAGATCAGGGTCGATTTCCAGTGCTGCCTGTAGCTGTGCAGGTTATTAGCAGCCAGGCATCAGTTTTCTGATCTGTATAACTGCAGGTAGTAGTTCCAGTCCCTACCTGCCTTTTGGGACGGTCCTGGCATGAAAATGGCATCATAGATGCACTGGCATTTGGTACAAACATGCCATAGAGACACAATTATTGTGCTGGCCCATGGCCTCAGTGAAAAATTCATCACTCAGAATAGTTTGCAGAATTGGGCTGGACATCGTGAAGCAATTTGGCTTTCTAGATGACATGCCAATTCCCTCTACTTCCTATCAATGAAAATAATGCAGACGCATTTTCTGGCCCTTTAACAGTTTACTGGTTATGGTGATATGGGATGTATGTGACACAACGCTTTGCATAAAGCAGCAGCATTACCCTTATTTGGTTTCTTCAGCTATCAGTTTCCAGGATCCCTGGCTTCCTGATAGACATGGAACAAAAGGCTTTTCATAAGCCTTGAGTTTCAAATGAATATTAAATCTCCTTTTAACTCCCCTTCTCTTAATTGCCTCTTAAAACATATAAGATGGGTCTAAAATTGCTGTCTCGGCAACTACAGAGTCTCTTCTGTCTCAGCAGAGGGCCTCATCACCCTGCCTTCAGGCTTAAAGCAAAGAACCGACATTTATCCTTTTACCGCCTGGAACCTCACACCTTTTTCTCCTTCAATTCACTAGCTACCAATACATTGCATTCTCTTCCGTTGCTCCAACAAGCCTTTTCTTTCCTTTTTTATACTTCTAGGCTTTGAACTGATGTATTACATCAATGCTAAAGCACGTATTTTAACACATTTTCCTATCTCTGGAGTCAAAATGTGTTTTACCATCAATGGTGATTTACAGTGGTAATTACAATTTTTCTTTCTTTCTTAGAGGTATTATAACAGTGTCTTAAATCCAATGGGAAAACACCCAAACCCGCAGTGCCCGCTTCTTCCCGCAGGTCCTTGGGCAGCTGGCTCAGTCCCAGCTCCAGGTGGCTCGCTCCTGGCTCAGGTGGCCCTCTGGTGCCACTTGCTCTGAAGTTCCCTCCACCCCCACGTCACTACCACTTTATTTCTTTGATAACACTTTTGCAATTTAAAGACCCCATCTATTTATATGTTGAGTGTCTCCCCTACTGCGTGTTAGCGCCACAAACCAGGGCTTTCGGCTTGTTCTCATCCATGCCCCCAGATCTGGAGGGTGACCAGTGAGCATTTCTTGAAGGAATGGCACGGCAAGGGCATCTCTTCTGTAGATTCTGCCGCCCCCTCCACTCTCTGTGTCTGAGATGAGCAGCCCCAGCCGCCGTCCCCAAGCCCCCTCCCTCCACCACAGCGACTGATGTTTAAACCACCACCATCTAAACCACAGGAGGACTTCGGGTGTAGTGGGTAATATTATGAACAGAATTCCTACAGGAAAAGGCGTTTGGCGAAAAAACTTATCATTTGAACTATCTCTGTCCTTAAATCCATTGTTGGGATGAAGGTGAGGGAACTCAGCTCTGAGACTTGGGTAGCAATGGCTGAGAATAAATCTTCTCTAATTCTGTGGTGCGTTAGCTTGTGGTTGGTTGGCTTTACAAATCGGATGGAAGAAAGGTATCCTGGTGTACACATTTAGAAAGGTTGTTTCTTGGAGGCTGACTGATACAGAAACAAGTGGGCATCCAAAGACTGGGATTTGCCTGGCAGGAGTGCCCTCCCACGCCACCCCCTGAGCCCAGCCAGACACGTCCAGAATTCCTGGGGTTGCAGGGACAAGGCTACAGGATGACATCTGTCCAGACCCTGCAAGGTGCACGAAAAAGTCTCTTCCTCAAAGGAAAAGTCAGTTACCGAATTCCTTAGCGTGAGAGTTCCACGGAGACCAGATCACGTCCCTGTCCCTCCTTGATGCATTTTCATGTTAGTGTGAGTGTGTGCTCACCTATTTCTGGTGAGCACGTGGACAGCCCAGCACACCCCAGGCTGTGAGGGCTGCCTGAGCACAGAAACGCGTGCGCTCTGCAGGCCGCTGGGATGCTGGTTTCACTCCTTCCCTGGATGGCCTGTTTTTCTCTGAGTCACTCTGGAGTCCTATGAAATGTGAACCAATGGCACAATGGAAATGAAAATGCTCTGGGAAGCTCACGGCGTGTAAAGACAAGCAAACGGCACCATCCTGTGCCAGCAAGCCCAGAGCAGGTTCACCTGAGCTCGCCTGCCACCCTCTCCCACCACAGCCCCAACCCTGGGGCCTGGAGCTGGAAGTGCTCATTCTCACCCCAGGATCCCTGGGCCTCCGGCTCGCAGAGGTGGCCTAGCCTGGCTCATCCAGCAGAGGAAGCCACTCAGGCCTGTGATTATGTTGTTTTTAGGCCATGATGTGTTTTTTTTTTCTCTCGCCCCATGAGCTATTCTGTCTCTACTCTCAATCTCTACTCTCCTGTTGACTCTGACATTTAAATTCTGTCCAAACCAAACTGAGGCCCAGATGGAAAACCAAGGCAGTCATTTGTCCAAAGCTTCACTCAGGGTTGGTGGTGGTGTGACAGCTGCTCTGAGCTCTGGCTATTGACGCTGTGTATAAAATTGGATGAAAAGCCCATTCCTTGTAGCTGAGGCCCAGTGCCACTAATGGACACAGCTCGGAGTTTCACAGTGTTGGGAGGATGTACTGGTTCCTGTGGGACCCTCCGCTCTGCCCTTATCTCCATCGTCCATGCATCCAAACGGCTCTCCTATGGACTGCAGGTCCCACATTCCTATTAAGGGGCCAGCACTGCTGTAGCCCCCACACAGATCCTTCCCTTACATTCCCGACCCCATTGTCACGGTGCTCCCAGGACCCGGGAGCTGCTGGGAAGGACATTGTGAGCCCACCTGTGGTGCAGCTCTCAGGGGACAGGGAGCTGCTGAAGGCAGGCTCGCAGGCGTGGGTTCTGCCTGGTGGCACATTGACAAACTGTACATTTACAGTTTAGATTAAGTCATATCTGGGTGAGTCATTTCTCTACGAAACTCACCATTCCCTTATGTCAGCAAGGCAGAGGGCCAGCGGAGGGCTGAACACGGCCAGGTAACGCTATCTGATAAAGTGCTTTCTGTTTAATGACTAAGGTAGTCTGGAAAGTAAGTGCTACAATTGTCTGCACTCCCAGCCTGGCTGCATAATGTGGCCCCTAGACACCCCCACAGCCAGTCAGGGTGTCCTGGGGCATTCATTGCTATTCAGGCAACCGCTCTGCAGCTGTCACCAAGGTCACCCCCTGCACCATCACTAGATAGCCTGTGTCACTGGGAAAGGAAGTAGAAGCCCTGAACAAATCAATCCCGGGACTTCACCTCCTTGTTTGTTTTTCTTTTAAGATAGTCTCTAAGGTCAGGAGAATAGAGAAGCTGGAAGTCTGTAAGGGGAGGGTCTTACAGACCCAGGTGGGCCACTAACAGAGCTGTGGGGGTGCTTATATGGCCAGGCAGCTGACAAGGTCCCACAGACAGTGCAGGGAGCACTGAGCCACCCTCCTGCCCCGGGAGAATGGGCCCTGCTTTTGGTGACTTGTCACACACTGGCAGACCGTCACAGAGACCACAAATCTCATGGCCTTACAGGCGTACCCACCTGGAGTCAAGTGGAACAGGTAACCCCTGTGCACACGCAGGACAGCTGGCCCTCTGGCAGTGCTTCTGTCTGCAGCCCCGAGGACGATCCCACAGTTGTCCTTGGAACGGCCCATGAGGTGCCAGTTACTCTGCCTGGTGCACCGCAGACTAGACAATGCTCTCTGAAGGTCTTCTCTCTGACGCCCGTCCCTCCTAAGGAACAGAGTGAAGAAAGAAAATGGAGTCACTACCGTCAAGCTGCTAAATTACTAAAATCAAGGAAGTTGGGACATGAGGAGAAGATTCTGTTCTTGTTTTAACTAGCCTGGGAACTTATACTTTTGAATTTTCCTGTCCTGTATCAATGCCTGAATAATCATCAAACCTCCAGCTAATCTCATCATGCCCTGAGGGACTCCCATATCCGGGTTACCTGACGTCCATTATCAGGACCACCAGTGATAATAATCCTGGATTATGGTCTCGGATGAATCCAGAGGCTGAGAATGCAGAACTGATTCTCCTGAAGAATATACTTTTTATTGTAAGAACTCTTAGCTTTTTATTCTTCTTCAGAACATTCAAGGTGTCATCTCGTTGTGTTTCTAGATTGCAACTCCTAAGACCCTTGAACAAATCCTTATCATTTATTCCTAGGAAGCCTCCAGACTCCTTTTGAGTCCTTATTCCCTGATCTTTTCCACGCTGACCACCTTATGACCTTTCTAAAATGAAAATTTTAAGATGCCACTCTGGGGCTCTGCAATACCTGCCTGATAAAATCTGGGCACATAGCGCATGAAGCTTCTGAGAGTTCAATCTCCCCAGGCTCATCTGTACCAATTCTTTCCCAGGACCCTCTGCAAATCCCACTGCCCGCTTCCACCATAACCGCCATAACCACAGCTTGTGCCCAGCCACAGTAAAGGGACAGGACTGTCACTCTCTACGGATTCTCACACTGGGATGCAGAGGCCTCTGACGGTGGCTGCATCTGTGTTTGTGCCCAGGTGGACTGAGAGCCAGGATGACGCTGAGAGAGCCAAAAAAAAAAAAAAAAAAAGAAAAGAAAAAAATTATGAAAGGTCTTTTCTCCCCCTCTGTACTGGAAAACTTTTAATGCCTCTATTGTGGAAGGCTCAGTTTGCATAACAAACCCAGTCTCCCTTCTGAGCCCTTAGTTCCTGAAAAAATTTTCCCCACTGTCAAAAGAGGGGGGAAAAAATCCTTTCAAGAATTTTCCACATAGAAACACAGCATGAGGTGACTACTTCCTTACGTCCTAAAGAAATTACTGTTGCCTGTTTAGAAACACATCACTGGCGTCCCCCCAGTAATCATGTACCAATGAAATAATACTAGTTTTGGAAACAGTGCTGTAAACAGCACTCTTGCTCAAACCTGGTTCAGATAGAAAATTCTTCACTAAAACTGATTATATAAGTACAGAAAAAAATGTTTGATAAGGAAATATGATATAATTTTTAAATATATGTATATATGCATATATGATTTTAGCAAAGCTGCTAAATAGGAAAACTTTAATTCCATTTAAAAAACTTTTGGTCTAATTCCACCTTTAAATTTTTCAGAATTTTAAATTTCAATTTAATTTTAATCATAGATTTCATTTTTCAAAACAAAAAACCCAGATGTTTTTTGTTTAAGGTGTTTCCTGTTTCCTATTGCTTCAAAATTAAAACTTGAAAAATAATACACTAACATTGAAAACCCCCAAATGAATGTGTCTTGATGTTTTTAACATTGGACTCTCAACATTCACTAGGTAACTAGAAATTTCCTAGAATGTCCGATTTGATAAAGCAAAAGACATTTAAATAAAGCCTCAAAGAAATTGTAGTTTCCTATAAACATGAACAAATTCTGGAATTTGGAGTGGAGCTCAGCAGCTGGAGCACAGCAGCGATGCTGGACCATGAGGGGACACATATGACAAGGGGACAGCAGCCAGCTCAGGCTTTCTGACCACTGGTCTGTCCAAAGATTGCAGCCACTGTGGCGTGACCCTGAGGCCACCAATCAGGACATTGGCTTCCTAATTCTCCAGCCTCCTGACTGTGGCAGAGTTAGCAGTTATTTGCAGTGTAGTCTGAGGATCCTTCTAGCAATTCCTTAAGCACCTGCCCCCCTATCCTAAACCCCTTTTGATTAAAATACTTGGAGTGGTTTCTGGTATCTCATTCTGACTAATACAAAGCTAATCCTTCCTGTAATATTATAAAATAGATATTATTTGCCCCATTTTACATATGAAGAGTTTGAGGTATTCTGTTCATTCATTTTCAAAATTTATCCCTCTTCTCCGACCTTCTTTGCTCATGGAAAGGTGCTTATGACTATATGAGAAGTTATGGCTTAGAGCTGGGAGAAGTATGAAAAGTACTTAATCATGGATGAGAAAATATGTGGGACGCTTACTAAATAAATTGAAATTGGACTTAAAACAGACTGGGATCGGGACCTATAAATCACGCTAAGGAAGGTAAAATGGAGACATTCTGAAGGCTGGCCACAGAGAAAGAAGTGAACCCAGCGGGATGACAGTGTGTATTTAAATAGTACCAATGTTCCTTGGAAACGTGTTTTCTTTGTTAACCTGCATATTTGTGCATTTGTCAGACAATCGCCCCTGCCAAAGCCGTGCTGCGGGAATTGTTAGTGTTGCACATGAGGCAGAGGGTTATATATATACCGGGGGCCATGAGAATCACCTCACAGAACCCCAACCACAGGGCTTGTAATTGATCGGTGGCTGTGCCCAAATCATCGGTGCATTTGCCTGGAAGCTTGGGTTCTCTGCCCATGATTGAGAGCAGCAGGGACCATAATGCAGGCCCATTCCCGTGAGCCACCGGATGCCCCTGACATCCGATTTGGCCTGAGAACTCCCCGAACCTTCATCAGATGCCACTGGGCACTGCCATCTGGCATGGAGGCATCCACCCAACCTCCTCTCTCCTTCACTTGGTGTTGGAGGTCACAGAGCTTTCCTGGACTTCCGAAGCTGCCTCCCCATGTCCTCTCACAGGTGTACCTTCTAATACAGTCCTCGGTGTTTAATCCTGCTGCGGTACCTGCTCATCAGAGGACGTGGCCCAACACACACCCTGAGAACTGGGGTACTTCATCTCCTCTGCAGCTGTGCCCTGGGACTGAGGACCCACCTCGAACGTGGGCTGGATTTGAGGGCCGTACATCCCTGGGGCGCGCACCTTTAAAGGCCTGCCTGAGCCTCTCCTCTGTGCCAGACACTGGGATAAAAATGTTTTATACATTCATGGTGAGGTCATAATTTCACTAAGGCTGAAATTCAGATATGCAGAGTCTCTGTAAAAATTTTGTCTTCTTCTAGAGTCTTACCCACCAAGTAGAAATAAAAATTTGACTTTGTGTTTTAAATCATAGACAGATCTGAAAATTTATATAGTCCAATTAGTGCCTAATTTCTCTTGAATTAAAGCTGTTGTTTCTCTAATAGCTTCTCCAGCCTCTGGCTCCCTTCCTGAGGGGGGCCAGGCACATGGGAGGGGGTGGTAGGGCGACCTGCAGAGAAGGCAGAGGCTCGGGGTCCTTACCTCCTCATTGGCGGGTCGCTCACAACTTGTTCAGAATCCCGCAGGGCTAGTAGTGGTTACTCGGTCCTCACCCTGGTTCTTGCCACGTCTTGGTCACATCCTCCATCTGGCCCCTTAGCCTGGCCCCTTAACCTGCCATGAGGTCCCTTTGCCCTGCCACAGCTGGTGTCAGGGACAGATATCTGGGTCTCATCTCAGTATGAACACTCTGTGGGGACTAAGGATGCTGTGACCAGTTAATTGTCCCAAGGTGACATGGCCCTGTCCCAGTAGACAAAGAGGCGTGTGAGACATGATAACTTAGCAGAATTTCAGTGAGGGGCAGGGGACCAATACCTCCACCCCCGCCCTTGGTGTAAGCTCCCCTGTCTATGTCTCCCCACCCTCATCACACACACACACACACACACACACACACACACACACACACACACACACACACTGCTGTCCAAAGCCTGAGAGGAAAAATCGAGATGAATGTCTACCTGTGCTCTCCCTGTGCTTCCTTCTTCCCACCATTTCTCCAAGACTTCGGGAGGCAAGCTTTCTCTTATGTTCTATCCTGTTTCGGACTTCAAATGTCCCCCTAAGCCTTATGGAGAGCAGCGAGCCCTGCTTCAGACCTGTGTGTTGGGGGAGCAGGGTAGAGAGTGTGCATTTTGTGGGCACAGGTCTGGGCAGAGGTCGTGTGGTTTTGGAGCCTGTAGTTTCCAGTTCCTCAGACAACCTCCTGGTTCTACGGCTCCTTGTTGTGCTGGGACATGCATCACAGAGGCTCAGCTAGAGTCTATTCTTTGGCCAATGATTGTGTAAACCAGGTAACACCCTGAAATAAATTTCTTCCCACTTGAGATAGCAACAGTGGATTCTGAACACGGACCAAAGCAGCACCATATTGAAATTGTGTAGTCACCTGTCTTTCTCACTTCACTGAGCTCCTTGAAACAGGACGGCGCTTTCATTTCTGTAACCCCAGCAATGAGCAGTGCATTTGGGCCCTGGTGGGAACAGGAAAGAGCTCCTCCCCTGGGGGAGATAAGATGCCAAGGGGATATGGAGCAGAGTCAACTAGCAACTTTGTAACTTTTCACGCTTCCTTTAGCGCTACCTCCATCATCCCCCTTCCAGACATAGTTTACTTGAGCTCTGTATCATTCACTCTTTATTAGTCTTGTGGGTAAAAATCCAATAAACTGTGGTATTCGCGTAATATGTATTTGCTTATATTTCCTTAGATTGGTAAATTTGTGGTGCTTGTAAATAGATACTTTATTTCTCTTTATGAACTCATTTTGTCTTCTTTCAAGTGTCTTCTGTGGATTTGTTCAGTCTTCTAAAAAAAGAATGATTTTATTACAATTGTAGCAAATATTAACCTTATCCCCAGAATATCTTTAACTCACATTAACAAACATGTTAAGAATTTCATATGATGTAGATTTTTACAGAAACAGTCTGAAATCTTCTCTAAATAGTTACTATCAAATGAAATTGTCCTACAATTTTCTTGGGGGGACAGAATTGTTTTAGGGGAGCTCTAAAGATTTCCTCTTTGTTGGTGAGAGGCACAAAGGTCAGGCTTCTAAACGTCAGTTTAGTAGAATGTTTTAAAAAAATTTTTCTTGAAAAAACATGTATTTGTTATTATAAAGCAAAGCTTTATAATAATAATCCTCTAACTTTAAAAGTAACCTGAAATCACTAGCTTTTAATCAAGACAAACTCTCTGCCCACAAGGCAATAATATTAAACCTCCTTTCCTTCTGCAATCCCGGATTTCTCTATTGTGCTGTTAACTAAATCCATGTTACCATGCTAATGGATTTAAAGATTTGAGAAGAGGGAGAGGAAAAAGTATTACAAAATTATTAAAAACCTCTCGATCTCCCTGACGACACAATTCATGTTGCTGATCCCCAGACTACAAGAATAGTTTTGAAAATGATCGTGCTGGTACCAGCATAATGTCAAAGGAGGGTGACTGGGTTTGCTGTAGAGGAAACAGCGCTAGTCGTGAGTGTCCAGTTACACACAACATGCTTCACACACTCAGTTGTGGAACGTGCACTGCCGCCCCTACTTCTTCCCTCCCTCAGCTCCTCTCCCCTTCCCACTTTCTCTTCCTCGCTTTCTTCTTTTTCCTTTCTCTCCTACTTTTTATTACAAAATATAATTTTACTAAGCCTCTTTAGGGTCCTCAAACTAAGAATGGTAAGTTTTGTCCTCTTTATGATTTTGCCTACCTTCTGCCATTGATTAACAGAAAACTCTATGGAAAGGCGTGTTTGCATATATATTAAAAATTAACACTATAGAAGATACACAGCAAAACAATCCAACTCTTTCTCCATGTTCTATGACTCTCTCAGTATCACCAGAAATATCAAAAAAACTTAATAACCTTAATAAATACATACATATGTGTATAATACATATGTGTATACATATGTGATGATTAGGTACATATTTGTGAGTGTACGTAAGGATGACTTCGGAGGTTTTCGTATATAGATAGACAGTTAGCTATAAATATAGACGTAGCTTTATATACATGTAAATAAAGACAAATATATATTTTAAAGTTCATAATAGCTATTATTACATAGTCTTGATGTTTTCATCTAAAACTATATTTTGGACTTCATTCCATTCTTCATCATTGCTACATAGTATCATTGTATGGATATATAATAATATTGGCAGCTACTCTTTTTTTATTTTGTTTGTTCCATTTACAAGTCATTTATAATCATTATTGAAAATTTGGGAAATACAGGCAAGAATGATGAAGAAAATGAAACCCATCTACCATGGTGTGTCTGTACTTTAGAACCACCTGACAGGGTGCTCCCTGGAATGCTGTCTCTAAGGAAATTAATCACCAGCTTGGGGAAAGTATTCTTCCCGAGAGCCTTTCTCAAGGGCTCAGATGGGTGTCTGTACAGACACTATACTTCTGAATCCAGTACAAACTGTATAAGTGACAAATACCAAAAGGTGTTTTAAAAAGGCTTACAGGGGTGATCATTCTTTGGCTTAATCAGTAATTAATTTCCTACAGAGTACTTGGTTGACCTTGGAGTGGGAAGTATATGGAGGAGTGATTACCTGTTGGGCAAAGAAATTGTGTGATATAGCAAAGAATGTATCTGGCCTTCGTCCCTGACACAGAGCTTCAAACACCCTGGAATTTTCTGAGTGAAGGGAGAGTCCTTGTTATGCTAATGACCTGACTAGAGGTTGTGCCCTAGGTGGTTCAGGATGGGGTCTGGTCACTAGAAACATGAACCAGCTTGTCTATAGAGGGTTGAAAGTTTGGGCCAGCTTAACCTCCAGGAGACCTAGTCAGTCACGTGACTGACAACTTAGCCAACATGCTTATGTAATGAAATCCCATTTAAAGCTCTGGACGCTGAGGCTCATGCCCTCATGGCTTTGTCAACTGAAAAATCATGTCGACTAGGTGTTTCATCATCAGAAGGATTTATTCAGGAAAACGAATGGGTGGCAACCCAATCATGCAGCCATGGAAACCCATTTACACACTCTGGCCTGCATGCCAACATGGAGGGGGTATTTATAGAAGGGAAAAGGCAGTTAATGGAAGGAGAAGTGAGAACCATAGAGCTTTATTATGAACATAGAGGTCTTCCTGGAGGAGTCTCGCAATTACGTAGAGTGCAAGACTTTCCACAAGCCCTCCCTCCTCCCATAGACCCTCCGGACTGATGTTTGCTGCTTAAAGTTCCAGTTCATCTGTCACCTCGAAAGCAGAAGACCCAGAGTATGTATACTGGATTTCCCTGAAAATAAGACCGGGTCTTATATTAGTTTTTGCTCCAGAAGACACATTCGGGCTTATTTTCAGGGCTTGTCTTATTTTGTCATGTACAACAATCTACATTTATTCAAATACAGTTATGTCGTGTTTTTCTGGAACATCATTATGACGTACTAAATGCGTCCTTCTGGCTGACAATCTTAACTGGGGCTTCTTTACAGGGTAGGTCTTATTTTTGGGGAAACACGGTACAGGGTCTGACAATTAAATTCATGAACTCATCCTAGAAAAAGTGCTACCTACCTCACTGCTGAATATCACTATGGTCACCTTCCAAGTACTCCCCTTGGGAAGCTATGCACTGACGCCAGTGCCTAGTCCACCCTTCAAAGCAATGTTGGAACTCTTTTTCTGGAATGGCCATCAGAGCTGTCATCATATTACCCTTGATGTCCTGAATGTCATCAAAGTGTCTTCCTTTCAATATTTACTTTATCTTGTGGTAAAGAAAGAAGTCATTGGGGGCCAGATCAGGTGAGTAGGGAGGGTGTTCCAATACAGTTATTTGTTTACTGGCTAAAAACTCCCTCACAGACAGTGCCGTGTGAGCTGGTGCATTGTCGTGATGCAAGAGGCATGAATTGTTGGTGAAAAGGTCAGGTCATCTAACTTTCTCACGCAGCCTTTTCAGCACTTCCAAATAGTAAACTTGGTTAAGTGTCCAGTTGGTACAAATTTGTAATGAGTAATCACCCTGATATCAAAAAAGGTTAGCAGCATCATTGCAACAAGTTCACAAACTTAATTGTCAGACTTTGTCAGCTTTGCCTTATTCCTGAGATATTTAATATGGGCTCTTTACTGAATTTTTACAATGACATAACCCGTGTTATGTCCCCAAAATTACACTTCCTGGTAGTGTTAGTTACTAAGTACAGTGGAAGCAGCAGAACCAGTTTCCTGTTGTCTGTTTTTAACCAGCCTTGTGATCTGTGTAAGTCAGCTCACTTGACTCTGCCTTGGTTTCCTCATTCATAATCGAGGGAGCTCGTACAGTGAGGACTGAAGAACAAGATGAATGAGTGTGGGAAGTGCTTCAGTGTGTTAAAAACACTTCATCACTACACCCTTCATCTTCAGTATCCAGATTAGTCCAGGGCTGATTTACCACTCTCTCCGGTTTTTGTACTTGTATTAATTTCTTTCTGAATTTACATATCACGAAGGTTGATTGAATGCTTACTCTGTGCTAGCTAGGTGATTTGCTGGGGAATTTCTTTTAAAATTGTTATCTCAATTTTCACAATAGACCGTGAAATAGATGCTCTTATTGTTCTGAATTCACTGATGAGGAAAATGCAGTTTAGCAAGGAGAGAATTGAGCTGCTCAGGGGTGTCTAACAGAAAGTGATGGAAATGCAGTCTGTCAGCCTCCAGAAGTCTGTCCTTTGCCGGAACCCTCCCCACGTCCTAAAGACATGCCAGCATACCAGACCCCCAGTCCTGTAAAATGGGGAGACCAAGGCAAACAGGCTGCTGGTCACCCAGTCTGTTCTTACTCTTCAGTTTCCATGTTTGTTCCAGCAATAACATACTCTTTCAATAACATTGTTATTCCATTTTGCTCAAGTACCTGGAGGCTTATTTTTAAAAAGCTTTTCTTGAAGGAGCATTAGTCACCATATTAGCTACCAAATACCTTTATTTGAAAGTATCAGAATTATACTTAATTGCATTCATTGTTAATTAGTGCATAGGTTATATCATAGTTAATTGTCTCCTGCTATTTCTGAACTCCTGTGCAGAGATTACTCTTTTTTTTTTTTTATGCAAGGAACTGGATTGAATAGAAATGCTGTCATCTTGTCATCCGTTTAGTAAATAATTCCTATGCTATTAGCAAAATAAAACCTTTAATCCTATAACTATGCTATCTTAGAAATTATCCTTGATTTGTGAAAGATATTGTAGAGGCTGAAAGTATTCAACGTAAACATTTTTTTCAGTGTGTATGTTAACGTCTTTCAAATGGAAGAGACGCATTTTGAGAGCTTTGTGTTTTCTGTACAAACACGCAGTCTGCTGGGAGAGGAGCCCGGGGCTCTCAGGAGTTCCACAAGCACATCCAAAATGTCGCACTTCTTTTCCAACAGTGTCATTTGAAATAATAGAATCCTTTTATTTTTCTCCTAGACAATCTCAATTATCAGATATGGGAAAAAGGAATAAAGAGTTATTAAGAAGACGACAGGGTTTTCTGGGTTCCTGTATCAGTTTAGATAACGCAAGCTTCTGTACAAAGAACTGAAAATGCCAGAGGTTTCCAACGACAGATTTAATTTTTACGGATGTAACAGCCCAACGTGGGGAGCCGGTGGCTGTGACACAGTGACTAAAGATTTGACTCGTTCCATTTTGTGCCTGTCGGGTCTTCAGTTGCAGCCAGAAGATAACAATAGGATTCTGACGGATACCAAATTTTGTTTCAATGTCAACAGAAGCTGATCATCAGCAGGTTTCCTGGAGAAGAAAGAATGCAAACAAAAATGTCAATTATGTGACATGAATATTCAGTGTCCTCAGGCCCTGCTGTGTTCACCTCCACAGCAGAAGGGGGTAGAGCGTGCAGGAACGTGACTCTCCTTACAGACAGTGCTTGGGTGAACACTGAAGACTCTGAAACTCTCCTTTGTATTGCTTGCATTGCTAAATGGGCAAAGGACTTGAACAGGCATTTCTCCAGAGATTTACAAATGGCCAATAAGCACATGAAAAGATGCTCAACATCACTGATTACTAAGAAAATATCAATCAAACCCACAATGACATATCTCACACCCATTATGACGGCTACTATCAAAAATAAAAAATGGAAAACAGCAAGTGTTGGAAAGGACGTGGAGAAATTTGCGCCCTGTGGGTAGGTGGGAATATAAAATGGTGCAGCAACTATGGAAAGCAGTATAGTGGTTCCTCAAACAATTAAACATGGAGTAACTACATGACTCAGCTATTCCACTTCTGTATCTATACTCAAAATAATTAGAAGCATGGTGTCCAAAAGATATTTGTACACTCGTGTTCTCAGGAGCATTATTCACAACAGCCAAAAGGTGGAAGGGGCTCGAATGGCCATCACAATGACGGATAGAGAAACTGTGGTCCAACCACACAATGGAGCATTACTCAGCCTTAAGAAGGAAAGAAATTCTGACACACGGCACAACCTAGAAAACATGCTGAGTGAAGTAAGCCAGTCACAAAAGGACAGATACCGTATGATCACACTTACGTGAGGTCCCTCAGGTAAGCAAATTTACGGAGGCAGAGAGTGGAAGCGTAGTTGCCCAGGGCTGGAGGGAGGGGTGAAGGGGGAGTTATTGGATCATGGGACAGAGTTTCAGTTTTTCAAAATGAAAAGAGCTCTGGGGATGGACGGTGGCGATGGCTGCACAACAGTGAATGTACTTAATGTCACCTACCTGTACACTTACAAGTGGTTAAGATGGTACATTTTATGTTATGTGTGTTTTTGTTTTTTTTACCAAAATTTAAAAATAAATGTTTAAAAAGGTGGGGCGGAGAGGGAGAAGATAGAAAGCATGTTAAGTCCATTCACTTGGTGAACGACACATGAAGTACCCACAGTGAGTCAGATTGCAGAGATGTCGGCAGAAGCGGGCACATCCTCTGGGCAGACCCCGCCAGGCACCACCAGGCCGCAGGCCGTGCGGCCACACTGTGCACAAGCAGCTGTGCAGAAAACGCCTTTCTAAAGTCAAGCATGCTTCGACTTCTAGGATTGCCTCGTCCCAACCCAAGAGGGGAATCGACCCCAGTGATGTTTGGTGCTGCACCCACACGCATCCTTGTGTCCCGTGGTTTGCTTACCCGTGTCGTTCCTCTGGAGACAGAGGGCCCTGGCCCACCCGTGGCCTCCTCCCCATGGTCCCTCTTCTCCAGAGGCTTTTCCATTTCTGGACCCGGCTTGAGGAGGCGGAGTCTTTGGTAAAAATAGGAGCTCTCGGACTGGATCTCATTCCCCTGGAACCATTCACTCTTCCTAGAGGCCTCTTTCCCAGAGGACCTGGGGAAGGTCCTCATTGATCAAGAGACCTGCAGTTCTCCCTGCCTATTCCTTCGCTTCTCAGTGGCCCCAGGTACCGCTGGCAGCACTGGAGGCACCCCTGACTTCAGGCTGCTCTGGTTTGGCAATGTGCCCAAGCCTCTGAGCAAGAGACTGCACAGCCTGGCTGCTTACTGGACGTGGGGAGGAGGCGACAGGTATGGGAAGACAAACCAGTTACTTTTTACAATAAGGCATCTTGCCACGATGACCGGTGGACCCCAAAGCAGCAATGCTGGCTTCTTGTCAGAGCTGCCACCTTCCCTTAATCACCAAGCTCTCTGGAGAGTCAAGGTCTTGAGTCACAGGAAGAGTCGGTGACGACTCAGCTCTTAAGCAGTGTTGACAGCCCCTCCCGTGTTCTGTGACCCCCTCCCCAGGGGGAGCTCAGCAAGCTTCAGAGAGGTGGCAGGAGGAGCTGCTTTGTCAGCGGGATCCCTTTGGGTAGATTTTGACACCTGTCAGAGGAGCACAGCTGGCTGGGCTGCCGCCAGTGCTTCAGTGTCTACGCTTACGTCCAAGCAAATAGGCCTGTGCAGCGGGAAGTCCAAGTCCAAAAGCTCCACTTCTAAGAAGCCTTCCCAGTGGTATCATCACCAGAGTGTGGGTGAGGCCCCTTCCGTTAGTGACATGCGTGCTTGGCTGCTGCCTGGGCCTTTCCTGGGCTTGTCTTTGACGTTCAATATCTTGCCAAAGAACATTTGCACCACAAGAGTAGCTCTCCCAGTGCCTTTCGAACAGTCAGCACTGAGTATTCGTGGAGTGAATGAATGGCTGTCCTCAGGGTCCCGGAGTCGTAGTTATATCAGGCTGCTTATCCTGCTTCGCAGATGCCGTTTCCCCGAGGGATCATTAACTCCCTTGTCTGCTGTGATGTTCCTTCTGGAAGGTGCTAAGGACACTCAGCTGGCTCCGCCTTGCATGGGACACGGATCCCTCGGTGATATCTGCCCCGCCACCTGTGGTGACACACCAGCCACTCGGTGCTCTGGCCCAGGGCTCAGGTGAACGGCCAGATGGCGCCTGCCCTCTGACCTCCAGCACTGCTGGCATCAGACGCGTGACTCCTCCAGGGAAGTACTTGGCACATGCTTGTGAAACCTGCTCCAATTTATTGACACTTGGGCCATAGTCAGAAACCATGCAAACACCTGTCCCTTCCCTTCTGGCCGTCAGAAACACGGGAGCTGTGGCTTCCTCTGGCTCCAAGTTCTCTAGGAGGAGGGAAGCAGGCAATACCGAGCTATGGTTCAGCACGAGAGCCTGTCCTGTTCATGCAGAGAAGGGGACTGCCAGCCAAGCACATCCGGTAACCCAGCGCCCCAGAACCTGGCTGGGCTTGTCTGAGGGAGGCCAGGGCGCTCTGGGCAGCTGGCCCTGGTGTCTGCTCGTGGGTGAGCGCAGGAAAGCTCTACCCATCTGCCTGTCCCTGTCCACTCTGCACAACTGGGGGCTTTCAATTACCCCGAGCTCTGCATTTAAAACAACAGCTGCTTACCAGCCACTTATTAGATGCTGGGCACGTTCCTGAGACTTTACAGGCCGTCAATTCACTTAGTCTTCAGAACAGCCCTAGGAGTGAGCATTTTTGTTATGATTGCCTCTCTTTTCCGGATAAGGCATCACAGGTAAGTAACCTGCCCAGTGATGAGTGGTGCAGGTGGACTTGAACTGAGGGCTCCAGGCACCAGAACGTCTGTCTCCATGAAATTCGCCTTTCGTGTCTGTGTTTTTATCTGACTCACAGAGTACGTCTGTGCAAATGCCTTTGTACATGACTGAGAGCCATAATGCAGGCAGAGAAGCACGTAGCATGTATACACAGAATGATACGCAAGCCTGGTCTATCTGGCAACCATGCTGACACCGCACACTTCCTGGCCAGCTCGTTTCTGTGTCCTCGTGCCCGCATGGCCTGCTGGCTGGGACCCGAGGATGTGCGCCCCTCGGCTTCGAGCGGCAGCTTTCCTTGACTGTTGGGCAGGAGTCACGGGATAGGCTAGGAATAAAAGCTGTAAGTTGTGGAGAAATAGCTCCAGTTTCTGCTGTTACCTGAAGGGACGACCGGGTGATCCTGGATGACCCAGGCGGCTTCCGCCAGTGACAGTTCATTCTAAAGGCATCCAGGCAAATCAGTGCCATTGAGGACAATCTGCCCTTTCTTTGCGATGGCCTGTCATTTTGTCACAGAGTCCTTATTTCATGTGACAGTTCTCTTCTCATAGCAATACCCTCTTTCCTTGAGATGCTTTCATATAGGTGATATCCAGAGCAGTGGCTCTCAGGGCTCACTTTCGTTGTTTAAAAATCCAGCTCAGCCACTCCTGCCTGCTCCCAGGCTGCTGTGAACCTGATACAAATGGTTATCTGGCCGCCTGCGGGGAAATGATGCCACCGTGTCCATACTTAGCGGTGGTAATTTTTCATGGATATGTTATATTCTGATTTGTTGCATAATCTGTTTCAGTTCCATGTAGGTCCTGGAATCCTCACACAGTCCAGAAAAGGCTGGTCCATTGCCCTGGACAGTGACTGGCAGGTCTTTTCAGACACTCAGAGCAGCCAAGATTGCAGTTTTCAAAGTGCCCCTCTATATTTAGCAGGCCGAAATGCCAATGCTCACTCTCGCTCTGTACTTGCACCACCTTAAAAAGCTCACCTTCACATGCAAGGTCGCTCAGATTGGGCAAACGTTGATTCTGTTGCCTGTGGGACCCAGAATAACTCCATTATGCAAAACGAAGCCGTGCGGGACAACGGAAACAATGGATGCTGTTCCATCCCACTTTGGCAAGTGCAGAAACAGGAGAGAATGAATGTCAGTGAGGTTAGTGCACCTCTCAGGCCGAAAGGAAGTCTCAGGAGCAGAGGCTTTGGCAAAAGACCCTAAAGCTCCCACTCCCACTTCTCTAGCTCCAATTCTTACCTTTTGTCTTCTGTTATTGTTCTCTTCTTTTGTTCTCCCTTTCCCCTACCCCTCCCTCTTTTGTTTCTTTCCTCCCTCCTTCCTTTTCTCATTCATTAAGGTCTGACTGTATTTTGTGCAGTGTGTAATAACACACCAGTATTATTACCAAAGGTTATTAAACCAAAACTCACCATCCCTGTTAGAGCACTAGACACACAATCAGGCAGTTATAACATGGCATCATAATAGGATGTCATAGAGGGAGGAGCGGCACGCAGCTAGGCTGAGAGGTGCCAGGGAAGGCCAGGCAGTGAGGGTGACACAAAGCTGGCTTACTGTCCTCCCCAGCAGATGAATGTGGCCCAGTCCTAAACTACCAGGCGCCGAGGGGGCATTATCCTTACTTCCCCTCTGTAGGCTCTGTAAGCCAGGTCAGGAACCGTCACCCTGCTGAGCACGGGCCCAACTCTGTCTGATTCCTGCTCCTGGCTTCCTTCCCCTCCTCGTGTCCTGGCCTGTGGTGACAGAGCCCACACCTCTTCTTAGAGGCTAAGAGAAGGTCTAGGACTCAAAATAAAAAAAATACAAAAGGAAAATAGTCATACTCTGTTACACAAGACAAATATCTTAAAACTTATGACCTACATTTTCAAGGAGTGAGAACTCTGGGAGTTAATGATGTGTTTCTAGCTTCAATAAATCAAATATGAGCTGCTAAAGGAGGGAATAGAGATATCTAGAACTGAATAAGCTTTCTTAGTCCACAGTGAGTCTTTTAAATAAGAGTTTGCCCTTGGTTAAAAGCTGGCTAGAAAATTAGAAGAGGCTGTAGGGTACCGGGACACAGCCATGGGTTAGAGCCACTTGGGTAAGAATGACGTGGGACTGAGTTCTCCATTATCTTGTGATTCTGCTGGTGAATGATTAGTGAACGATTAGGTCTGTAGAGATGTAACTTTTTCTCTGAAAATGAATCTTACTGAGTTCTGAAGTCCCCACGGAATCATGCCTGCTCAAGGACATTTGGTTAGAAGTCCACCCTCTTTTCAGTCAATCCAGGCTTCACACTCCATGAAATCGAAGTTCACAGTCTCTGTGGCTTCTCTTCTGTCTCCCTCTGTCTCCCCGGATGGCATCTCATGCAGGGGCTCCTGTCTCGGTGCCGTCGCCTGGGTCCCACTGGCCCCACTGGCTGGATTATCACTCTTGATCTTTGTATGGCAGTCTCTAGTCCCACTTCACGTGCTGTGTGTCTCCCAGGGCCCACGTGGCCTCAGGTGGATGCCCGTACCTGCTGCTCTGGTTCCTGTCCCTGGCACACTCCACAATGTCCTCTTGCCAGCCCCAGGCCCGTTCAATGTCCAGCCCCCTCTACAGGCCTGTGACCCCACTGAACATGCGGGACACCCCCCAATGCAGGCCTCGGTTGCTGGGCCTTTGCTTTCTGCCACCCGCCCTTCTGCCATTTCTGTGCCACTGTCTCCACCCACCATAAGGCTAGGGTACCTTTTGAGGTGGTTTCCTTCCACAAGTGCCCAACAGGAAGTAGGAGGCAAGTCCCATCGAGTGTTCCTGAGCTACCGTGTGCCACCCCTTCCATGCTCACACCCACGCACATGTACAGGGTGCGGCGGGCGCTGGGGCCCAGCTCCAAATCTGTCCTGCATCCTTCTCCAGGCCACGAAGGGTTTCCATGTCTTCCTTTGAACCAGGGAACTTATCTTGCATTTTATCCTCATCCTCATACCTGTGGTTTGGTTTTTAAACCTAGGCACCATGAAACGTGGACTGACTGGGGTTTCCAAATTCCCCTTTCCACCCAAGAAGTCTAGCTCTAGCCTTTTGCAACTTATGTCCCCGAAAAGGGCTTCAAAAGTGATTTTGGAGTCACAGGTGACCATTAATTCCTTTGTCCTTGCTTGGATCTTGTCCTCCCCATGAAGCCAGAGGCTGTTCCTGTCTTAATGTGTGGACAGCCCCAGGACAGCCAAAGTGCCAGAATGGAAAATGCTCTCAGGTGTATTTCAAAATCTTAGTCAACTGCCTCCAGGCTCTCTGACCAGGTGCTAGTCCATGGCCTGCTGGCCCTGCCCCCGCGTCCCCAGACCCTTGCCACCTGGTCCATGGCTTCCTGGCCACAGGCAGCTCTCCACTAACGGGAGAAGTGGTGGCAAGTTGACTATTCCTGTTCTCAGCAGTACTTCCTCCATCAGAAGATGAAAGGGAGCGTCAGATTGTGTCACAGGTTTTATCTAGGTCAGAAGATAAATGGGCCTGCCATACGTTAAGGCAAAATTCAAATGAATAGATTTTTTTTATTCTTTTTTTTATTATTATTAGTTTCAGGTGTACAAGACAAGGTAATACTTAGACGTTCATCATTTATATCCCTCACACTGTAACCCCCCCTCCCCCCATCCACTATTCCTCTGACCTCGCACCGAGCCATCACATTATATATATAAAATTATAGTTGGCATTCATTAATGTTTAGCTTCTGGTGTACAATGCCATGATCAGGCATCCACATTATCTCTGAGGTGGTCTCCCAAATAGGACGCATGTCCATCGGATACCCAACAAAATCTTTACGACATTATTGAATAAGTTCCCCAAATTAATTTTCAGAAAACCCTGAGGCCATCTTGTGGTTACCAGCTGCTTCCTAATCCCTTCACCTTTCCCCTTACCCCCAATGCACCCCCCCCGCCCATCTAACAACTCTCGGTTTTTTCTTTGTGCCCTCAAAACTGTCTCTGATTAGTTCATTCACATATTCTTTTCTTTAGATTCCGCATATAAGTGAGATCATATGGTACTTGTCTTTCTCTTTCTGACTTATTTCACTTAACATAATGTTCTCTAGGTCCATCCATGTTGTTGCAAATGATAAGATTTCTTTCTTCTTTATGGCTGCGTAATGCTCCATTGTATAAATGTACCACAGCTTCTTAATCCAGTCATCTACCGATGGGCATTTCGGTTGTTTCCATGTCTTGGCTATTGTCTAAAGTGCTGCAATGAACATAGGAGTGCATGCAGATTTTTGAATTGGAGTTTTGGATTTCTCCGGGTAGATGCCTAGGAGTGGAATTACTGGATCATAGGGTAGTTCTATCTTCAGATTCCTGAGATACCTCCATACTGTTTTCCATAGTGGCTGCACTAATCTGCAATCCCACCAACAGTGCACTAGCGTTCCTTTTTCTCCACATCCACGCCAGCATTTGTTGTTTGTTGATTTATTGATGATAGCCATTTTGACTGGAGTGAGGTGGTATCTCATTGTGGTTTTTATTTGCATTTCTCTGATGGTTAGTGAGGTTGAGCATTTCTTCATATGTCTCCTTGCCTTCTGTATGTCCTTTTTAGAAAAATGCCTCCTCAAGTCCTCTGCCCATTTTTTAATTGGGTTGTTTGTTTTTTTGGAGTTGAGTTGAGTAAGTTCTTTATAGATTTGTGATATTAATCCCTTATCAGATATATCATTGGCAAATATCTTTTCCCATACAGTAGGATCCCTTTTTGTTTTATTGATGGTTTCCTTTGCTGTGAAAAAACTTTTTAGTTTGATGTAATCCCACATGTTTATTTTTTCTCTTACTTCCCTCGCGCGAGGGGATATATCAGTGAAAATCTTACTCCGGGTAATGTCCATGAAGTTTCTTCCTATATTTTCTTCTAGATATTTTATGGTTTCAGATCTTACATTTAAGTCTTTAAGCCATTTTGAATTTATTTTTGTATATGGTGTAAGGAGGTGGTCCAGCTTCATTTTCTTGCATGTGTCTGTCCAGGTTTCCCAACAGCACTTATTGAACAGACTGTCTTTACCCCATCGTACATTCTTGCTTCCATTGTTGTAGATTAGGTGGGCATATAGGCATGGAATTACTTCTGGAATCTCTATTCTGTTCCATTGATCTATGTGTCTATTTTTATGCCAGTACCATACTGTTTTGATTACTGTAGCCTTGTAGTATAGTTTGAAATCAGGTATCGTTATGCCTCCCACTTTGTTCTTATTTCTCAAGATTGCTGAGGCTATCCGGGGTCTTTTATGGTCCCATATAAATTTCAGGATTGTGTGTTCTATTTCTGTGAAAAACGTTGTTGGTAGTTTGATAGGAATTGCGTTGAATATGTATATTGCCTTAGGCAGTATGGACATTTTAACTATATTAATTCTTCCTGTCCATGAACATGGAATGTGTTTCCATCTATTTATGTCTTCTTTCATTTCTTTCTTCAGTGTCGTATAATTTTCTGAGTACAGATCTTTTACATCTTTGGTTAGATTTATTCCCAGATATTTTATAGTCTTTGGAGCAATTGTAAATGGAATTGTTTTTTTAATTTCTCCTTCTGATATTTTCTCATTGGTGTATACAAATGCAACTGATTTCTGAATATTAATTTTATATTCTGCTACTTTACTAAATTCATCTATCAGTTCTAATAGTTTCTTGGTGGAGTCTTTAGGGTTCTCTATATATAGTATCATATCATCTGCATGTAGTGATAATTTTACTTCCTCCTTACCAATTTGGATGCCTTTTATTTCTTTCTCTTGTCTGATTGCTGTGGCTAGAACTTCCAGCACTATGTTGAATAGAAGTGGAGAAAGTGGGCAACCTTGTCTTGTTCCTGATCTTAGGGGGAATGGTTTTAGCTTTTCCCCATTGAGTACGATGTTAGATGTGGGTTTGTCATATATGGCCTTTATTATGTTAAGATATGATCCCTCTATTCCCACTTTCTTAAGGGTTTTTATCATAAAAGGTTGCTGTATTTTATCAAATGCTTTTTCTGCATCTATTGATAGAATCATGTGATTTTTATTTTTCATTTTGTTAATGTGGTGTATCACATTAATTGATTTGCGGATGTTGAACCACCCCTGCATATTAGGGATGAATCCCACTTGATCATGGTGTATGATCTTTTTCATGTATTGCTGAATTCTGTTCGCTAATATTTTGTTGAGAATTTTTGCATCTATGTTCATTAGAGATATCGGCCTGTAGTTTTCTTTTTTTGTGGTGTCTTTGTCTGCTTTTGGGATCAGGGTGATAGTGGCTTCGTAAAAAGTTTTTGGGAGTCTTCCTTCCTTCTGGATTTTTTGGAAGAGCTTGAGGAGAATAGGTGATAGTTCTTTTTTGAACGTTTTGAAAAATTCACCTGTAAAGCCATCTGGTCCAGGGCTTTTGTTTGTTGGGAGATTATTGATTACTGATTCAATTTCCCTGGTGGTAATCAGACTGTTCAGGCTTTCTGTTTCTTTTTGAGTTAGCCTTGGAAGGTTGTGCGCCTCTAGAAAATTGTCCATTTCTTCCAGATTGCCAAATTTGTTGGCATATAGTTGCTCATAGTAATTTCTTAAAATTTTTTGTATTTCTGTGGTGTCTGTTGTCACTTCTCTTTCATTTCTGATTTTATTAATTTGGGTCCTCTCTCTCCTTTTTTTAATGAGTCTGGTTAAAGGTTTGTCAATTTTGTTTATCTTCTCTAAGAACCAACTCTTGGATTCATTGATCTTTTTTATTGTTTTTCTGGTTTCTATTTCATTTATTTCTGCTCTGATCTTTATTATCTCCTTCCTTGTGCTCCCTTTGGGTTTATTTTGCTGTTCTTTTTCCAGATCCCTTAAGTGTGAAGATAAACTGTTGATTAGTGATGTTTCTTGTTTCTTTAGGTAGGCCTGCAGTGCTATGAACTTCCCTCTTAGGACTGCTTTCGCAGCATCCCATAGATTTTGGGTCGTCGTGTTCTCATTCTCTCAAATGAATAGATTTGATAGGCAGTACCATGGCTTTACTGACTGAACGGTGAACCAAGAGGGAGACAAAACTGCTGTTGAGAAGTATATTTAAAAAATAGGGATTTATATATTCAGTTGACAAAAGAATGCCTAAATGAGACTTAAATTAGATACAAAGTCTTAAAACCTCTGGGAGTAACTTTTCTAACATTTATTAACATATGAGGTCCGACAATTAAGTTCACGAACTCATCCTAGAAAAAGTGCTGCATACCTCACTGCCAAATATCACCTTTGAAGTACACCCCTTGGGAAGCTATGCATCGATGCCAGTGCCTAGTCCACCCTTCAAAGCAATTTTGGAACTCTTTTTCTGGAATGGCCATCAGAGCTGTTGTCGTATTACCCTTGATGCCCCGAATGTCATCAAAATGTCTTCCTTTCAATATTCCCTTTATTTTCAGGTAAAGAAAGAAGTCATTGGGGGCCACATCAGGTGAGTTGGGTGGGTGTTCCAATACAGTTATTTGTTTACTGGCTAAAAACTCCCTCACAGACAGTGCCGTGTGAGCTGGTGCATTGTCGTGATGCAAGAGCCATGAATTGTTGGTGAAAAGTTCAGGTCGTCTAACATTTTCACGCAGCCTTTTCAGCACTTCCAAACAGTAAACTTGGTTGACTGTTTGTCCAATTGGTTCAAATTCATAATGAATAATCCCTCTGATATCCAAAGAGGTTAGTAACATCATTGCAACAAGTTTGCAAACTTAATTTTCAGACCTCATGTATCTTGTGTTTTCTTAACTGTTAAGCAGTAAGTGCTTCTGTCAACTACGACTTGGGAAGCAAATATCCAGTTACAATATAATGAAATTGCCACAGGCCTGTTAGATGATGATCAATTAACAAATAGCAAATCTCCATTTTCTTCAAAGAGGCTCAGTAGAAAATGTTCTACTATGCTATAGAAACTGAAGCAATATTAATTTTTCTTTTTTTTATAAGTTTAGGAAATATATATGTAAATATATTAGAGGAGAGCAGAGTTTGCCATCCAAAATATGCATTTTGGGGATATTGATTGTTTTAAGCTGGTTATTTTTAAGAAACAAAAGACTCAGGGAAGAACCTTTGACCTTCCCCCAGCTGCCTAAATTTAGATGGAGGACCTGCTCCAGGAAGGGAGCTCTCATCGTAGGTAACTATAGTTTAATAGGAATTAATAGTGATGAAATAAGTGTGATGAATGGGGAGGAACCAAGCACGGCCCCTTTGTTCACAGCCCTCTCTGTGTCCCCTCAGTAAAGACAGCCCAGCAAACATTTTTTTACCAAACAATTGCTTTTCCATCTCCATGGGAATTGCTTCCCTCCCCTTTGAAGTGGCATCTAAGCTTTAATTGCACAAGACCTGTCCTCTGACCCCATGTTCTTATGGAATCCCCATATGTACATACGTAATTAAATTTGGTTATTGCTCCTTATTAATCTGTCATATGTCATTTTAGTTATTTACCAGCCAGAAGAACTAAGAGAGGAAAGGGGAAAATGTCCCCTCCCTCACAGCATTTTATTTATATATACATATGTATATATATATGTATATATATATAATGTAAATATATTGTCTATATTTATACAGTTCCTTTCTTAGATATGTAGAGGCTAAATCTCCAAAAACATCATGAAACTTACTGTTGAAAAGCATGTTACAAGGAGACAGGTGTCATCACCCTTCTGACCCTGCATATCTCCAAAGGTGTCTTTCGATTGGTTCACCTTGAGATGACCGGGTGGTGGACACGGTCTGATTGTAATCCAGCTGTTCTTTTCCGACTGGAAAATGCTCCTTCTGCTCCAAGAATATTGGTTTAATGGGAGCGGCCTATCCTAAGAGAACAGACCTGGGAGCGGGGAGGAAGGCCGAGGGCACACGACCCACACTAGGTCGGAGTCCTTTTCCAAGACTCTCCAAACTGGAGCCGGAGAAAGAAAGTCAGTGTCTCTGGGGTGAAGTTAGGAATCCCAGTTTTACCATTTTTACCTGTGTGACCTTGACAACCTAACCTTTCTGTCTGTCTGTTTCCTGGTCTGTAAAATAGGGACCGTAATAGCACTTATCTGACAGGGTTGTGGTGCAGTATAATTAGCTAATACATCTACGGGGCTTAGAAGCGTGCGGGGCACATAATAAACTTGCAGTCAATTTTTGAAAGATGAGAGCTGTCAACACTCATGTTCCCTGCAGGTCTGAGAAAGACAGAACTGATGAAAGCTGCAGGTGAAGAACAGCAGGGGAGATGGAGGTAGGAGACCCCGAGCGCCTGAGGGCCTGGATCTGTTGCTCATTCCCGTCTTTCCCGGGGCTATGTTAGATCTCCTTTAAATTTCTGCTTTTGCCTGTGCGTTGCTCTTGTCGTTCTTCTACTTTTAACCTACTTTTAACTTTCAGCCACTTAAAATAAAGTGGGTCTCTCACAGACAGCATGTAGCTGGATCTTGCTTTTCTTAGCCAGTGACCATAATGATGATGACCATCTATTAATAATCGCTCTTTTATACTAAATTGCCACATGAGCTTATATACTTCCTCCTTCATTTGATGAGGAGACCAAGGCTCAGAATTTTCATGGCTCACTGAAGAACTTGCACTTAGCTTAGTGCAGCTAAGACGAGAACCCCGGAGCTAGAGATCCCATTTCTTCTTGTTTTCCCCCCAACAACATAGTTGTTCTAAAAGAAAAGGGATCAGAACCTTATAAAGCAAAAGTTAATAGGCAGAAACCAGTGGCAACTTTTCACGAAGAGTTTACTTCCATCAGGAAGAAAATTGCCAGTCATTTTTGGTCTCCATAGTTCTGTTCCACCCTTGGGAGAGCCATCTTCACGGGCTTCTACGTGTTAACTTTTGTTTTATCTGGATCCAACTTATATGTTAAACAATGGTCAAGTCACATCCACTGTGGAGCCTGTGGGGTGTTTTTGGTGTCATGCACGTGTCTGCCATATCCATCACCACTCCTGCTTCCTGGTGTCAGATGGACCCCCAGGAACTCCACCCAAGGAGGAATTAAACAAAGCTTTACAGGACTCCTCAACAAGTTAGCTATCTTTGGAAGTGCCCTTGCTCTGGATATTAAAACCATTCCAGGAAGATACTGGCATTTTGAATTTCAACTCTTGCTCTCTGTGACTTCTGTGAAAGTGACAATGTTTTCATCTATTTTTCTCACACATATTAATGGAACACTTGCTGCATACATTGCAAGCATGACAGATACGGTACCTGCCCTATGGACAAGCTTCTTGCCCCGTTGAACTGACTGCTCAATGAAGTATAGTTCACGCAGATGTATACTGAGTACATGGGGCCACGTATTGGTTTAAGGGCTGGGGATCCAGTAGTGGGCAGAGCAGACTCCTCCCCTCACAGGTGACAGCTCTGATAAGCAGAGAGGGCGCCCAGGACAGCACAGCACTTGTCTGGTCCCTGCTGTCCCCTGTTCTTCTCCTCCCACCTCCCCACACTATTGTAGGATGTCCTACTTAGGTTGAAATAAAATAATTCCCTCCAGGGCTCACACAGTCACCAAAAGGTTTTTACTGGGGTGGGAGGAGCATCTCAGAGAATATTTAACCCAACTCCTTCAGGCTGCATTTATAGAAACTGAGATTTACACAGGTTGTCACTTGGCCCCAAATCACTATTGTGTGACGCAGCCAACATGGAAAACTGGCTCCCGGATTCTGTCCCCGAATTCATTCTCCCTGGTCCACCGCTCATGTGAGAACAGCTGATGATGGATGTATTGGCCACAAATACTCAATGATTGACCTTTACGATAACAACAGACATGTTTTTCATATGAAACTGTGTGTTTGACTAGAAATTAATTCAACGTAAAAAGCAAACAAAAAAGATGTTTGCATCAGAAGGAAGCATTGTTATCGCTAGGGAATGTTAAGGATCAAATCTTAAACCTTGAAAATCGTCATGATTTACATTTGTCCCTTGTAATTGACACTTGGTTTGGGGCTTCTACGTATTCTAGAATTAGGTCATTGCCAATAAGCGATTAAGCCTAGCTTTAAACATTTGTAACCCCATGTTCTTGGGTTTGGAGGGAGGTTATTTATTATTTATCTACATATTTATTATTTTTATATTTGTTTACTTATTTATAATAATCTTTTCCAAGATGAACATGTCATACAATGCAGAGTTAATAAAGAAAATGCTGGAGCCTCCTTAGAGCCACCTAGTTAAAACAACAGACACCAAAATCCAGAATCATAGGTTACCTTGTAACTTGTAGAGGACATAAAAAGGCCTGGTGGGAGGTGGGAGATCAGATGTGCATTTCAGGGTCCAGCGCTGGTTTTTCTGTGACTTGGGGAAACTTCTTAGCAGAGTTTTGCCCTTCTTCGGAAATGCATACTATAATAAATAGAGCAACGCTGAGCTGCTGACTGGCAACTGAGAGGGTTAGCTGATTGATGGAAGTGTAGCGTGAGAATGTTCTGGAAGGCACTGGCCTCTCCTCTGAGCACCAACATATCTGTGCACTTCAGGGGTCAGCATCCTGTTTTCAAGGCATTGGATGCATTTATGCTGCAAGACAGGGACTGTGGCAGAAGCAACAGCTTTTATTAATTTAATTCTTATACACATAACATGTAAGGGTCAATCTGAAATATAACAAAGTGTAGCCATCTAAGTGTGGAGGCCAGTGAATTTTGACACAACTGCTGTCCTAGTGAAGACTGGAACATTCCACTACCCCAGGAAGTCCCCTCACTGTCCCTTGCAGTCAATCCCGTCACTCAAGTCAATTGCTGTGCCATTTTCTCAGTTTTGCCTGATCTGGAACTTTTTATAAATTGAATCAAACACGATGGACTGTTTTTTGCCTGGTTTCTTTCACACCACATAATGATTTTGAGATTCATCCATGTTGTGTTGGTAGTTCCTTCTTATCATTTTAGTAGAATTCCACATGAAATGCATTCTCTTGTTGACGTTCATTCAGATGGTTTCTATTTTGGGCTATTATAAACATTCTTCTACAACTCTTTTCAGGGACATGTCTTTTAATTTCTTTTGAAGAAATACAGAAGCTTGGAATTGCTGGGTTGCCGGGTAGATATATGTTTAACTTTTTTTTTTTCAAATTTACAATTTCAAAAATGGTTGTATTATTGTATGCCCAGCTAGTATGAGAATTCCATATGTTCTACATCCTGTGAGCATTTGGTATGACCAGGTTCTCGTTTGTTTGTTTCTTTCCCTTGCTGTTCTGGTGGTTAGGCAGTGGTATCTCATGCTGGTTTCACTTAGCGTCTTCATAACTCTTCTCATGCTTGTAGACATCTCCATATTTTTTGTGTATAAAATGTCTGTCCTTTTGCTCAATTTTTATTGGATTGTTTGCTTTTGTATATTGATTTATATATATTATATATTGATTTATATGTATATATATATGAGTTCTTTATATATATTCTGGTTACATATGTCATATATACCGGGAGTGCCAAAAAAAATGTATATAAGTGGACACTTTGGTCAGCATTGCGCAAGCAGTAGTTTGCTGTAATCAGAAATGTCTGGACGCTGATGGGAACCACTATGAGTGCCTCTTGTAATTGCAGAAGCCAAACATGACTTGCATTCATCTTTTGTTATTGGTATATATTGAGTGTTACAATTTTAATACAGTTTTCCTTTCTTAAAATGTATATACAATTTTTTGGCCCGTATAACACCTTAATTTTAGGTCTCTAGCTTCTAGAACTATGAGATAATAAACCTGTGTTTTAAAGTCAAAAAAAAAAATTATCGTTAAATTTTTACCTTTATTTTTAAATGTGGGCATTTAATGCTGTAATTTTTATTCCGAGCGCTGCTTTAATTGTATCTCACAAAATTTGATATATTGTATTTTCATTTTCATTCATTTCAAACGATCCAATCATAATTGTGTAATAGTTTCTTTCTCCCTTTGGTTCTGCGTAGCTCTCTAATTAGATACATAGACACATAGGTTTTTTTTTTTAATCTTAGTGAAGTCAACCTTTCATCATTATTAAAGGCCCTTCATTGTCTTGAATCCTACAATGTTTGGTATTACTACAACTATAAAATCTTTCTTATGCATGGTGCTTGCATGGTATATTTTTCAGATTTCCCTTGAGATTTCTTCTTTGACCCGTGGGCTTTTAAAAATGGTGTTGCTTAATTTCCAAATATTCCAAGATATGTTAGTTATCCTAATATTACTGGTTTCCAATTTGATTCTCTTGTAATCAGAGAATATATGATTTCAATCCTTTCAGATTGGGACTTGTTTTGTAGCCTAACATAGGGTCTATCTTGGTGATACACCCATAAAGACTCTTGATCTTGTGTAGACTCTTAGTTTTAGGTTTTGTAGAAAAGGTCTCTTTCTTTTTTCCCTTTAACGTTAAGGTAGGGGAAACTACTCTTGCGATGTGATCTTTACTCCTAAAGTGTGGCCCTTCTGGGGTCCAATGAAAAGCAAGGCATGTTTTCCACGTGTCTCTAACAGAGCTGAACACAAACCCAAATTTAGCCTCCTCAGTATGAGAAGTGCTGAAATCTCTATTTAGCCATCTCAGCCTTTCAGAGTAAATCCGTTGATTTACCCCACATCTGGGCAGTTCAGGAGCAGCCAAGGATTTACAGCTCCCTTTTCTCTATATATATTTTTTCCTATTCCAGGATTTCTCCCCTCAATTTCCATCTCTTAGAAATATGACTGGTTCTTTCTACTTGAGCTCTGTTAGAAGGTGTGCAGACTGGAAGTGTCCTCAGGGGAAAACTGTGTGAATGTGTGTCTCACAGATGTGGTGCCCATCTCTGAATGCATCCTCCTATTGTCAGCTTGCTTTCTTTGCTCTTCAGTGCCTTCTAGTAGCTATTTTCAGTATTTTATCCAGCACTGATAATTCTCGCTTATAGAAGGGAGTCAGATATAAGTTATTATTGGAAGTCTGAACCTGTGACTTAATTTAAGATGCAGAGGGAGTGCAGACTCCACATTTGGCACCTTGCTCTAGACGCCGGGATCTGTACCCTGGCCCTGTGTATTAAGCTGTGGGATCTATCTGGGCCAGTCTTTCTGAGCTCCAGTCTTCTCACCTGTAAAATGGGATTGACAACAGTTCCTAAATCTCAAGGTTGTTGTGAGAATAGAATGAGTTAGTACATGGAAAGCTCTTGGAACAGTATCTTATTCTGGCGTTTAACATTAGCCAATATCTATTTGGGACCCCATTTTTCCATTGTGAACAGAAATGGACTGAATTCTAGAATATGATTCCAGCTAATTAGGGTTATATTAATTTACATAACTTTTGCTAGTTGCTATTCTAGTATATTGCACTTGAGGTAAATGATATTCAATATATACTTTTCCTGCCAACAGAGCTCTTATTAATGATGTGGCATTCAATGAGTTCGTTATAGATGTTTCCCCTGAAAACTTAAGATTTACTTTTCAACTGAGGGCATATTTAATGTGCTTCTCTCTTCAAAATGCATATTGAAAAATCTTCAAAGCTGACAGTTTATAAGCAGCATGCCAGAAATAAAGGAACCATCATATTTTTGCTGCCTCCTTTACTTTTTCAAATAGAATCAAGGTAATGTTTTTGAACTCTGTTGTCGTGCTGCCAGATTGGGAGTTTTAATTTTTTATCTTCAAACAAGCACTTTTTTTCTTTTAGTCTAAGCTTATGTAGCAATGAATCACTACACTAATAAAAGCAAGTTCCAAATCCAGTCAGATAAGAAAACAAATTATACTAATGGGGTAGCATGTGAAGGGTAGCAGAATATCCACCCCAAAATATGACTGCAGGAGTTCAGGGCTTGTCACCCCAAACATGCAGCTTTGGTATATTGATTATTTTGAGCGGTAAGCACTTGAAAAACAGCCAGTGCTGGGAGAGGCTGGCTGTCTCTGAACTGCCCTCATCTGCCTGAAGACAAATCCTTCTAAAGGAACTCAATCATCATAGAGGCTCCCCTGGGGAGTTTCATCAACCAGGGAAGATTGGTTCTGATCACAGGGGAAGGGACTAGAAGTCAACAGCATGGCAGACAGACTCTGTCCAGACTCCCATTCCTCCCACCCATTCTTTTAAGGGTCCATCCATCTTTCCTAAACACCATTTCCTCTCCCCTAAGAGCCTACACCTCCCTTTTCCCGTTGAGATGGTATTGAAGCCTGAATTCTAAGCCCCCTTAGGGAGTTACTCATTTTCCCCTGGGTCCCACCCATGTTTACATAAGGTAGATGTGTTCATAAACTTCTGTTTGTTCTTCTCTTGTTAACCTGCCTTTTATTACAGGGGTCTCAGTCAAGAACTGACAGGGGTAGCGGGAAAGTGATTGTTTCTCCCAACATCTGTAAATCATGTCCAGCTAGAAATTATTGTGAAATGTCTCATACTTAGGGGAGAGCTGATTTGTCTTTTGACCTCTCACACTGGAAGAGGATATCAGGAAGGACAGAGAGGGAAGGCTGTGTAATCTAACAACCTACATGACTAGCACGTGGCAGATGGGAACTCATCTTTGCAGGGGTGAGTGTGGCGGAGGGACACAGCCCGGACTGGATGGTAGGAAGGAGTCTCTGATCTGATCTATAGCAACCTCAGGCTTGACAATGGAAATTAATGGTTGCAAAATAACTCTCCTAGGATCTTTGTGAGGAAAAACGGAAACAACAGATGCAAGACGTACTGGGAGGAAAGGAAAGCAGAGTACAGACGTAAGACAGTGCAGTTACTTGTATATTTAAAGCGGGAGTTTTCAGTTTAGGAATTATTCTGGTTTCACATCTTCACCACTGTCTTCCATTATAAATGTGTGTATAGCCAGCCATACCCTCATATCTGGGAAAATGTTAATTTTCCTGAGTTACATACAAAATTTGTAGCAGGATCAAATCTACCAGGTCTCTTTTTCTAATGTCTAATCCATGAAACAGAATTAATTTTTTTTCAGGATGTTCTCTCCTTCTGCCTATATTATTAGTATGATACAAATTTGGGCCTGTCCCCTCTTATTACTACATTAAATTTGTCACTGTCTTCATTCTGTGATACATTCCCAATGCCTGTATTTTGCTTCTCTCGGACTCTCCCCACTCACATATAGGGTTGCCAGATACAAAACAGGAGCCCCCTTTAAATTTGAAATTCAGATAAAAAATGAATAGTTGTTTAGCATCAGTATATCCCACGGAATATTTGGCCGTGGGTTTAATTTTCTATTATAAATCTAGCAGCCCTAATTTAGAAGCTTCGCGGGTCCTGAAGAGATGAATGAAGAGAGTTTCAGCATCAGGACCCTGAACACGAGAAGTCTAGATTTTGCTTCACAGACAATATTTACTGTAATTCTCTTAGTGGAAAAGGACAAACTATGAGAGTAACAATTTATAAAGACTGGATATCTATAAACAGAGCTTACTGTGTGAATAAAATAAAATTGTAGTTGAGTGAATGGGGCATAGACACTGGTATTCTACAATCCAGTAGTTGGAGTCTAGTGACCAATCATTTATCATAAAGGGAAATTGTTAATATTGCATTTACATAACGAATAAGTCATTTCTGCGTGTAGTGGGAAGAGATACCTTTTGAGAGAGGATAAGGGAGTGGAGGGAAGAGTCCTGGACCTCTGGGCTCTCACTACATAATTGTCGTTGCTATTCTGTGTCTCCATCTCCCACGGTCTGAACTCAATGAAGATGTGCTCCTGCTTTTCCTTAAGTCACATTGACTCTAAGATGACAGCAATTGACTTTCTATAATTCTACATATTTGGAAATGAAAGACCTTAAAAAAAAACCCTTAAAATAAGCTGGATCTTTGGAAATGGGGAGATAATTTGCCATCTTCTCACCCCTTGCAATGGTTGCAATTCCAGCTTTCTCTATATGCGTGCCTTATTGCTGTGTGACTGTGCGTCCAAGAGCTTCTTCCTCTACCCCTTGACCCTGGACTAGAGTTGTTTCTTGCTTTGACCTGTGAAAATGCAGCAGAACTGATATAGGGGTGCTAAGATCTGGAGAGGTCTTGCGGTGCCTGCTCCGTCGCTCTCATCGCGCCGCCCTGCTGCCGTGGGAACACGTGTGGGCTGGCTTGTTGGAGGGTGAGCGTCAGGGAACCCACCGGGGCCTTTTCGTGACCTGCCTTCACCGGTCACCTCCAGCTGAGCCAGCAGCTGAGCGGAGACACGTGAGCAAGCCCGGCGGGGACCGGCTGATCCCCAGAACTGCCTTGTCACCGCACAGACGCAGCAACGCAGGAAATGGTGGGTCCCCCACTCCGCGAATTTGGGTGGCGGTTTGTTGCATAGAAATACGTAACTAGCTGGTGCAAAAACGGGCACCGCCAGGGGAGGTGCTGCCGTAAACAAAAGTCTCCCACCCGAAGCATTGACTTGGAGCCTGAGTGACGGGCCCGTATCATCTTGTCACTCTGTTCTTGGAAACAGAAGAAACAAGGCCCAGGAAACAAGGGAAGTAAGTAGCCCCCTCCCCACCTGTATCTCTCAACAAAATCCTCTTCTAGCACTTACTGTGACCACAGTTCACCTATACTTCAAAGGAATCAACAGCCGGGAGCAGGCCAAAAAGGAAGGCCTTCTGGGGTCACCAAGTTTAGAAACAACTACGTTTTCAGGGCGGTGTGACGATGGGGTTCACAGGTAGTTTTCCTTACACGGAACATAAGGCTGCAGTGTGGCAGGTCGACCGTGTCTGGGAGGCTGTAGAGAAAGGAACGAAGACTGAAGAGCTGCGAGCAGCAGTGCTGCGCTGACCATGACTTAAGGAGGAAGGACTGGTTCGCCAGGTAGCGAGGGATCCAGGATGGAGCCTGTGTGCGCATGCGCAAAGGTGCACCCACCCCCACCCCCACCCCCCACAGGTAAGCCGCTTACCCAGGCGTTTTTCAAACCCCATCTGCTCTCTCTGCGCGATCTATCCTGGCTTATTCTGTCTAGAGTGGTGAGGTGACCATTATTGTGGAGCTGGACATGCGATATTACTTCACTGAAAGTCACCCAGAGAGGAACAGAAACCATGAGTCCAGGCATTTTGGGAGGTAGCCCTGCATTTGCACAGGTTGGCAGAATCTGTGAGAACAGGGGTTTCTTTTAAGAGGAGGTCATCAGAAATGCAGCATTTGCTCTAACAGCAAGAATTGCCTAGCTCTTCTAAAAATGATACCGTGGGAATCATTCTCTAAGCCACTTATTTGCTCTTCTTTGAGGTTTCCAAAAAAACCCTCTTCGTAATCCAGAAAAAAGTGCGACTCAACAATTTTGTGAAATGTGACCCAAATCATGCACTTGCAGAAACTATTTCTGTGAGAGGTACAGAAATAATCCCAGATGGAAGTCCTGAATGACTGACAATTTATTATGTCCATTTGCACCACAGCCCTTGAAGACAGGAAAAGAACTGCAATCTTCCTCTGAAACAGCGACAGCTAAGGGACAAGAGCGTCTAATCCCAGTCCGATACTTCATGTTTCTGGCTTCTGGGCACTGTTTTGCAGCAATCTCTGTTATGACCTCACTTCATCCTTTACTGGGCCGAAAGAAATTGGCTATTTCCAAGAGAGACTTTTAAGAACGAAGCTGTCCAGGTGTACCAGGCAGGGCTCTGCAGAAACGAGGTATTCTGCTCGTCTGTTTTTCTCTGACTGCGTTTTCAGTTACTTCCATTTTGCATCTAATCCAAGTGGAGAGGAGTGTAAATAAAATACAGATCTCACTATCATAGTTTTAGGCATTGGAAGAAATAGCAGCAGGCATCTGATTCTAGCTCCGTGTCTGTAGGAATAGCACATTCTCCCCGGAAGAGACATTGTGAAGTCTTTGACTCTCTAAAATAATAAATGATAATAACTTGGAGAAAAACTTAAGAGTTAAGCTCCACTACGCTTATGCTTCCTAAAGCATCAATGTGTCAGAGGAGAAGTTGTCAAATGGATTTAAAATCATAAAAAGCTATGTGGAAAAAAATGTAGTGCAATCTTATTATTTTAAATATACTTCTTTTGATGGACTTCTATACACACCATAGCCAAACCCACAAACCAGGCAAAGCCCAAAGTCATAGAATACACTTGTGTTTACAAATCTACTCTCATGCTAATGATGTCTGGTTTCTGGCATTTTTGAAACATAGAAGGTTTGATGCAGAGTTACCTTAATAATTTGCTCCTAATAATGGGAACAAATACAAGTTAAATTTATTATTCCAATACTATCTTAATATTTAACACCTTTATTGAGATATAATTTACATATCATACAATTCACCCATCTAAAGAGCACCATTCAGTGATTTTCAGTATATTCAGAATTGTGCAATCATAACTATTAGGTTGGTGCAACAGTAATTGCGGTTTAATAGCTTAAAAATAATTGCAAAAACCACAATTATTGTTGCACCAACCTAATACAATGTAATTTTTGAATATTTTCGTCAGCCCAAAAGAAACCCCATACCCATGCTCAATCAGTGCATAGTCTCCTTCCCAACCCTCTTCACTTCTAATCTAAGACAGCCATTAATCTGCTTTGTGTCTCCATATATTTGCCTATTCTAGATATTTCGTATAAATAGAATCATATAACAGGGTTGTTGTTTTTTGTGACCGGTTTCTTTCTCTTAGCATAATTTATTAAAGACTCCTCCATGTTATAGCATAAATCAGTACCTCATTCATTCCATTTTGTAGCTGAATAATTGACGTTGTGTGAATATATCATATTCTATGTGTCCATCAGTTGATGGACATTTGGGTTGCGTCCACTATTTGACTACTATAAATAAATGCTGTTATGGACATTTGCGTACCGGTTTTTGTTGGAACATAACGTTTTTAATTCTTTTGGGTATACACCTGGGAGTGTAATTTTGGATCTTATGGTTCTTCAGTTCTTCCATGTTTCACATTGTGAGGAACTGCCAATAACTGCCCCATCTCACATTCCCACCAGCAGTGTAGGAGGGATCTGATTTCCCCACATCCTGGCCAACACTATTGTCTGTCGTTTGGATTATCCATTCTAATGGGAGTAAAATGATATCTAATTGTGCTTTTGATTTGTAGTTCCCTAATGACTAATGATATTGAGCATTTTTTCATGTGCTTACTAAGCATTTGTATATCTTCTTCGGAAAAATGTCTGTTGAGATCTTTTACCCATTTTTAATTGGGTTATTTATTTTTTATTACTGAGTTTTACAAGTTCTTTACGTATTCTGACTACAAATTCCTTATCAGATATACAGTTTGTAAATATTGTCTTCCATTCTGTGGGTTATCCCTTTTACTTTCTTGATGATATCATTTACAGCACAAGTTTTTAATTTTTATAAAAGCTAATTTGTCTATTTTTTCTTTTATAACTTCTGCGTTTGGTTACTTGTGCTTTTGTCTAACCCAAGTTCTTGAAGATTTACTCTATATTTCTTGTAAGAGTTGATAGTTTTAACTCTTACATTGATGTCTGTGATCCATTTTGAGTTAATTTTTATGTATGGTGTGAGGTAGGGATCCAACTTCATTCTTTTGCATGTGGATATCCATTCATCTTAGCAGCATTTGTTTCAAAGCCTATTCTTTCTCCCACTGAATTTATTTGGCATCATTGTTGAAAATCAATCAACCATAAACAAAAGATTGTATTTCTGGACTCTCAATTGTATTATATTTGTCTGTATGTCTGTCCTTAGGCCACACTATATAACTGTAGCTTTGTAGTAAGTTTTGAAATCAGGAAGTGTGAGTCCTCCAAATTTGTTGTTTTTAAAGATAGTTTTGGCTTTTCAATGTTTCTTAAAATTCTACATGCATTTTATGAAGGTTTGTCAGTTTCTTCAAAAAAGACAATTCAGTTTTTTATAATTGCATCAAATCTGTAGATACATTGGGGAGTGTTGCAATCTTAAAAATATTGAGTATTTTGACCCATGCACATGGGATGTCTTTCCTTTTATTTAGCTCTTCTGTAATTTCTTTCAACAATTTGTAGTGTTTGATGTACAAATTTTATACTTCTCTTATTCATTCTTATATATTTCATTCTTTTGATGCTATTATAAATGCTAGAGTTTTCTTCATTTTATTTTCAGATTGTTCGTTGCAAGTATATAGAAATGAAATTGATTTTTTTTTTAAGATTTTATTGCAGAAGGGGAACAGGACTTTATTGGTGAACAGTGTGCACTTCCAGGACTTTTTTCCAAGTCAAGTTGTTGTCTTTCTGTCTTAGTTGTGGAGGGCGCAGCTCAGCTCCAGGTCCAGTTGCCATTGCTAGTTGCAGGGGGCGCAGCCCACCATCACTTGCGAGAGTCGAACCGGCAACCTTGTGGTGGAGAGGACGCACTCCAACCAACTGAGCCATCCGGGAGCTCAGTGGGCAGCTCAGCTCAAGGTGCCGTGTTCAATTTTAATTGCAGGGGGCGCTGCCCACCGTCCCTTGCAGGACTCGAGGAATTGAACTGGCGACCTTGTGGTTGAGAGCCCACTGGCTCATGTGGGAATCGAACCAGCAGCCTTCGGAGTTCCTAACTCCATGAGCCACTGAGCCAGCCCCTGCAATTGATTTTTATGTTTGTCTTATATCCTGCCACTTTTCTGAACTTGTTTATTCTAATGGACTTTTAGTAGATTCATAGATTCCTTAGGATTTTCTATTAACAAGGTCATGTCATCTGCAAATAGAAGTAGTTTTAATTCTTGCTCTCCAATCTGATACCTTTTAAATTCTTTTTGTTAGCTAATTGGCTTAGCTAGAATCTCCACTACAATATTAAATGGAAGTCATGAGGCAAACATCTTTGTTTTTTTCTGATATTGAGAAAAAAAAATATTTGGTTTTTCACTGTGGTTATGGGTCTTGTAGGTACCTTTAATCAGGTTGAGGAAGTTCTCTTTTATTCCTAGTTTGTTCAGTGGTTTCGTCATCAAGGGGCAAAAACTTGTGAAGCAATGTCCTTACCTTTTGCCTTTCCCCCTTCCTTCTTTCTGCCTGTAACGTAGATTCAATGCTGGCATTGCAGTAGCTATATTTTAATGATAATGACAAAGGCCCAAAGCTAATTTTAAAATTTTCATTGTTAAAAATAAATGAAGCCCAAATGTTTGATGTCATTACTGAACAGTTGCACTAGTCCTGAATGCCCACCTCTGAACTTTCTGCTATGAGTAAAAATCAACTTGAATCTGAAGCCCTTAATGAGGTTGCTTTTAAACAGCGTATTCTTTATTGACACAGTTGTGGTGTCTCAGAAAAGCTAATTAATCTCTCTGAATCTCAGTTTTTTCACTTTTAAATTAGGAACAATAACGTCTACTTCACAAGCCTATTGCCAGGCTTAGCAATGATACACATAAAGGTAATCACTAAATGGTAGCTGTTATGATATTTTATATGCATGCTTAAAATTAGAATAAATGGGTCAAACTGAAGATGTTCTCTAATTGCCTCAAAGATTAAGTGGAGACATAGACCCTACTTTTGAGATTTGAACGTATTGTTATTTAAAAATAGAGCCAGTGTTTGATTATCTGAGCTGATATGCTCCGTAGAGAGCACATAATATTATTTGCAGATATTCTGAAACGGATTTTAGCTGGAATGTTGCAAAGTTTACCACACCAAACCATAAATATATGCTGAATGCAGATGTTAAATTGGCAAGTTGGATATCACCATCTCTTGATAGAAAGAGGAACTCTCCAGAAAACAGTTGGGAAAATGGATGGAGGCTAGCTTCTACTTTATGTGCAGTTTGCACATTTATGATGGGATAGAAGAAGCAGTAGTGACTGTGGTTACTGTAAATTTTTCTTTACACCTTGAAGTTTTGTTTGTCAAGCCATAATTTATCCAATGTTTTCCTCTGTCCAGCCTTCAAGGCCTTCCACAATGTGCCTCATTAAATCTTTATTTGCCATTGTACAAACACATGAATGTATGTTCCAACCAACTGAGACTCTCTACTATTTTCCCAAATGCCCAACCATTACATATGATACTTTCATTCTCCAAATTCATACCTCTCTTTCCCATTAGTCTGTGAAACCATGAAATATTTAACTTTCATCCTGAAATACCTACTGTATTTCCCCGAGAATAAGACCTAGCCAGACTATCAGCTCTAATGCGTCTTTTGGAGCAAAAATTAATATAATAACCAGTCTTATTTTAATATAAGACTGGGTATAATATAATTTAATATAATACTAAGTCTTATATTAAGGTTTGCTCCAAAAGACGCATTAGAGATTTTTATCTGGTTGGGTCTTATTTTCAGGGAAACACAGTAGCAGAGTACATGGTGCATAACATATGTGTAATAGCCTCCTGTTAAATAAAAGAACAAATGAATGAGAGAGATTTCCATCTCTTTATTCATTGTCATTTTATTTTTCACATAATGTTTATATGGATAGATTTTTTAGTTAAAGGAAACCAATTCTAATTTGTTCAATCACATAGCAATTTATATTGCAGGTTAAGCGTAGATTAAATAATTTTATTAACAAAATCCCTTTTTACATTTTTATATCTGTTGAAGAGAGACTACAATACACTTGGAAAACACACTTTGGTTTGAAAATAATACAAAGAAATAACTTTGTCAAAATATTCTAAAGATATAAGGATTTCTTTTCTTTTTTTAACTATTATGCAGACAAGCATCAAATCCACAATTTAACATTCCACCTTAAGAAGCTAGAAAACGAAAAGCAATGTAAACCCAAAATATGTACAAGGAAAAGAATAATAAAGGTAACAGCAGTAATCCACATAACATAACGGAAGATCAAAAAAAATCAAGAAAGCCAAAAGATGTGTTTTTCAAAAGAGTAGCAAAATTGATAAATCCAAACAAAATTGATTTAAAAACAGAAAAAAAAAAAAAGAGAGCTAACACAAAGCACCAGTATCAGAAATGAAAGAAGAGTTATCACTACAGGTCATACAAACATTAAAAGAAGGTTAAAGAAGTAATATGAACAGTTTTAAGTTGACAATTTGACAAATTAGATGAAATGGGTAAATTCCTTGAAAACTAAAATTTGCCAAGATGAGAGAGAAAATCTAAATGGTACAATATCTATTAGAGAAATTGAATTATCAAAAAACCTTCCCACAAAAAAACTCCAGATCAAGAGGCTTTCACTAGTAAATTCTATCAAACATTTAAGGAGGAAATAATACTAATATTATAAAACTCAGAAAATAAAGGAAGTAATATTTTCCAACTCATTTTATGAGACTAGCATATGAATACCAAAATACCAAATTCCAAAGCTCAACAAACACGCCACAAAGAAAAGTAGAAAAGAAAAAGAAAATTACAGATCAATATCACTCAAGAACAGACATGGAAAATTCCCTTAAAGAAAAAATTAGCAAATCAAATCAGAACAGAAAAAGGATAATACATCATAACCATGTAAGGTTTATTTCAGGAATAAAAAAGTTGATTTAACATTAAAAAATTGATAAAATTCACCTATTAATAGAATAAAGGAGAAAAACCATATCATCATTTCAGTAGATATACTAAAAATAATTAGTAAAATTCAACATCCTTTCATGATGTAAGTCAAACTGGGAATGCAAGAGAACTTCCTCAATCTATTAAAGATCATCTATAAAAATGTAAGCTAACATCATATTTAACAATAAAACATTGAATTCTTTCCCCTCAGATCAGACACAAAAACAAGATGCCCTTTGATTACTTCTGTTCAATGTTGTATTATAGGTTCAAGCCAGTGTGATAATGTAAGAAAAAAAAAGACAGAAAGTTCAGAAAAGAACAAGCAAAACATTCTTTATTTTCTTATGGCATTGTTTACATAGAAGAGTCTCAGAAGTTTATAAAACAACTACTAGAACCAATAAATGAATTTAGTAAGGTTGCAGGATGTAAGGTTAAATGATGTATTATCCTTTTATGTTCTGAGTTGATTTGCTAACATCAATGTGTTGCCACTATGCACCCACCCAAATGGTTAGCATAAAACAACAACAAAAACCTAACTTTCATATATTGTTGTTGGGTGTGTAACATGGTACAAACTCTTTGGGTTTTTATAAAACTTAACATTTCCCAAATTTTACCCCTAGGTTTTATCCAAGAGAACTGAAACTATTTGTTCATAAAAAGGCTTGTATAAGAGTGTTAATTTTATTTAACATAGCTTTATTTAGAATAGCCCCAAACTGGAAACAGCTTCAGTGCCAAACAGGAGAACTGTTATCCATTCATACTATGGAATACTACTCAACAATAAAATGGAATGGGCTGTTGATACATGCGCAACACTATGGATGGATGTCAGGAAAATGCTGAGCGAAAGATTATATCCTGTATGATTCTATTTAAGTGAAATTCTATTTTCTATTCTATTTAGAAAAAAATCAGAACTTTGAGGAAATGGGGATGAAGAGTTACTGGGAAAGAGTACAAGGGCACTTTTGGAATAGAAGAAATGTATCTTGATAGAGGTTTGAAGTTACACTTAAAAGATTGTGTTTTACTTATTTCAATTTCACTCAAAAGAAAAAAATCTTTAAGCAAATATGACCTTCTAGTTAATGATATGCATGCTGAAGTTTTATGAGGAGGAGTGTCTGATGTCTTCAACTTATTTTGAAATGCATAAAAGTAAGATGGATTGTGGTTGAATAGAGTGATGGAGAGATGGATGGATATATCATAAGTACAGAAACTTTAATTGTTGAATGTAGGTATATGGGTTTTGAATGTAAGTATATGGGTGTTGAATGTAAAATTATTTCAACTTTTCTGTACTTGAAAAGTCTTATAACAAAATAGAAGACATTGGGGGATGGTATCACACCACTTTGGTATTTAGGCTCTACTGGGATGAGACGGAAGGGAATTTCAGGGCCTCACGCCCATCATGGTGCCATGGAGGGGTGGAGGCCGGGTTCTCCTTGGTGCCAGGCAGCCTTTTGCGCCAGGGAGTCATCCCTGATCTTATGCTGAAGGATTTTGCTTTGCAAGCACTAGTATCAGTTTTCACTCACATTGATAATTAGAGCTAATAATACTGCATGTTGCACACACATTTTCTTGTGGTTTTTTTTTATGAACAATATTTTGATAGGCAATACTTTTAGATGGCATGAGATTCAAAAGGTATGAAAAGGTATAGAGAAGATAACACCCCCTCAACTCTCTGGTCCTCCAGTTACATGATTCTCCCATCGGGGGCCCCATGCCAACAGTGTTTTGCGTACCCTTCCAGAGGTGTTGTTTGCACATATGTGTAATAGTTTTTACACAAATCATTGCAAACTATACACATTGTTCTGCACCTGGCTTTTTTCATGTATCAGTATAATTCAAACGTGACTCTGCATCAGGATCTGTGGAGCTGGTTTGCTCTTTTTAACAATTCCAGGGAATTTCGCTGGGTCTCTGAACTGTGACTCTCTTAACCCATTCTCTTTTGACAACTATTTAGGTTGTTTCACTTATTTTTCTATCATAACGCCATGATTAATATTCACATTGTCCGTGTGTGTGTGTGTGTGTGTGTGTGTGTGTGTGTTTGTGTGTGTTTGTGTGTGGTCATTTTGCACATGTGTCAGTATCTCTGAGAGAGCACGCACGTTCTGGCGAGTGGAGTTACTAGGTTAAAGGACACGTGACTTTGTAATTTTGAAAGTTTTTGCCATATGTTCCTTCAGGAGAGTGGCAATGTATGAGACTTCCTGTTGGCCCATCTTTACCTGCACAGTATATTACTGACATTTTCATCTTTGCTAGCCTGATAGGTGAAAACTGCTCTCAATCTGATTAATCTGTGTTTAAAGATACTCTTATAACCATCCACCTCTCTTAATGCACATCACTACCCTGTTAGTCAGGCACAATTTTGTTAATTTTGTCTATTGTACGGATGAGAAAGCTGAGATTAGAGAGGTTGGCTGATTTGCAGGTCACACAGTTAGAACATAAACGCAAGATGTTCTGCGTCCAGATGCAGCTCTTTCCACAGGAATTCGGCTGCCTTCAGTGGGTAACGTGCCGTGGCCCAGGGAGCAGGAGCTTTAGTGTTCTCTGGAAGGAAAGCCTAGAAGCCTCAGAGGAAAGCTAAGGCTATGAAACAGAAATGGGTTACTGGAAAGTGTCCTGAGATCTGGAGACTACCATAGTCCTCCTGACAGCCCCGCGAAACCCACATGTGGCGTCCATGGACATGCGTCAGGAGGAAACATGGCAGCACCTAGAGGCCAGCTGCTTCCTAGGGAGCCAGAGCTCTTCAGGAAGAGACCCTCTGAGGAAGCAAAGGGCTGGAGGGGACTGCACTTTCCACGAGTTCGGGTGCAGGAGGAGGCTGAGCTCCAACCATGTTCCCAAGCGAAGGGCCTTTGAGGAAAACAAATCTGCCACTGCAGCTGCTTGTGGGAGTGTCAGGTGCCACCCTGCAGCGCCTGAGAGCTCTGGGGGCTCCTGTGGTTTACTCATTCCTCGAGCAGACTGGCTGGAACATATGGTGGCTGTGAGAGAAGGACTAGTGCTCAGGGGTGGCTGGTCTTCATCCAGTTTCCTCCACAAGTGAACCCTGAGACAAGAGTGCAAGTTGTTTTCTTGGGAGATGCAGAGGAGACTAGGAAGGGACAGGGGAAGTGACACAGGGATGGGAAGATAGCCCGTAAGAGTGTGCTGTTACGCCAGTTACCACAGTGGGCTTTGGGGGCTTAACCCCCTGGAGGCGCTCTGGGAAGTGGTATAAAATGTACATCTCAGAATTATGCCAACCGAGGGTAAAAAAGCTGGATTATTTATACACCAACTCCCAGAGTCACTGGTTAAGGGCAGCTTCCAGGGGAGGTGACCTCCCTGGAACTTCAGGCTCACCATGCAGGAAAATGGAGAAGTTTCCTGTGACCCAGAAAAGGGCCCAGATATGCCAATCTTAGCAGATGCAAGATGGCGGTCTGTATGGAAATGACCCAGCATGAGGGACAAGGCAGGTCACAGACAGGACTGTGATGGCCAGACCCCTCAGAGTGGTCATTGGAATATGCCCAAGGCACTTGCAGGCAGTGACACGGGGGCAGGGAGCTGCACTGCGCTCTTCACTGCTGTCCTGCCCAGGAGTGAAGACAACTCTGTTACAGAACCTCTGTCTACACAGCACACCCACACCTCACCTCTACTGCAGACTCGACCACTCCTCATTACCAATGCTGAATGTCCGCACCCAGAAATTCGTGAATCACTGGAAAGTTCAAGGAAAGCTGAATTTCTCCCACAGATATAATATTTTGAATCTAATGGCGGAGGTTTCCCAGAAGGTCACCTGTGGACGCCTGGGAGGTCCCTTGGAGCCTCCGAGCTAGATGCGCCTTCTACCTGAGTGCCCTGCCGCCTTATTATGTTTCTCCGCGTCAAACACTCCTTCTTGTTCCTAACACTCATTACCAGATGGATTGAATTGCAAGGTGATCGTTTCGAAGGTTGTATTGCCTCGCTTTCACAGTATGAGTCTTTCTTTCCAAATTTCATTAGGGGAAATTAACAGCAGTTATGCAAATGTTCAGCCAGGAAATACATGACAGCTTGTAATCAGAGGTAGTCCTAGCAGTCAAAGACTTGAACTTAATTAGTGTTCTCCTGGTAGGAATTTGTATAATGTGCATTTGGACATCTTTTTCAAAACCTCGATGCTCTAATTGTGTCTTACTTGTATTAAGTTGGGTTTTTCTTTCGTGAATGTCACTAGTATTATTAACCAAGGTGCATGAACTGCTGATGCTCCAGGAATTTATTTACTGGAACAATACACTAATGCAAGAGTGTTACTGTGTGCGAATCATTGCTAGATTGCCATGATGACAGGCTGCAACTCAGTTTCTCCATGTCTCACCCTAGATGAGTAATGCTCACTCAACTCTCAGGAGAACTGATTAAATCACTGGTTAATTTCCAAACTGCACTTTCTGGCCAAATCAGAGAAAGTCTAATTTTGGGGGGAAAAAAACTAAATAATATAAAGTAAAACCTTAATCCTTTTCCATGTGATACATCGCTCCTGAAACTTGCCTTTTCATTGTTTTCTCTACAGAGCACGCTGGGAGTTACAGAGGAGACGAGGCAGAGACCAAAGGAACTGTGTAAAACACGGTAAGGCAAGACTGAGCTGAATGGAGTTCAGACCTCATTGTTGGGTGTGCCCTAGGAATACAGACTGAATACTGATATTAGTGATCTTACCATTTACAAGGTGGCCCTCTAAGGTGATGGCATAAAGCTGGGAGGACCATGCAGGTGTGTGTGACCGCACCACCAGTTAAAGCTCTGGCTGATACAACCCAGACTACATCAACAATTCCCACTCTCTACGCATACCCCCATCCCGGGTCCCAGGACTGGGAGGGTGGGAAAAAATATAATTGAGCATTTGTCTCACCGGACTACTTATTTAGGAATACAGAATCCTAGATTTTCCTATAACTTACATTTATTATTTTTATTTTATTTATTTATTTTTAAATAAAAAAAAAATTATTGGGGAAGGGGAACAGAACTTTATTGGGGAACAGTGTGTACTTTCAGGACTTTTCCAAGTCAGGTTGTTGTCCTTTCAATCTTAGTTGTAGAGGGCGCAGCTCAGCTCCAGGTCAAGTTGCTGTTGTTAGTTGCAGGGGGCACAGCCCACCATCCCTTGCAGGAGTCGAGGAGTTGAACGGGCAACCTTGTGATTGAGAGTCCACCCTCGAACCAACCGAGCCACCTAGTCAGCCGGGAGCTGAGCGGCCGCTCATTGACTTCATTCTGGTTGCGGAGGGCGCAGCTCGGTGGCCCATGTGGGCCCATGTTAGAGCTCACGCTCTAACCAACTTAGCCACCTGTCCGCCCCAACATTTATTGTTCAACTTTATGATATATCCTTTCTGGTACTACATAGCAGGTCACAATTTTTCCATGCCTTTATAGAGTTAAGTAATGCCAACAGTGATATAACTAAATGCAGAATGTATGTCTTCTAGCAACTTATGTATCACTAATGACATAATTAGCATAATTTGCGTAGTACAGTTGACTGGCTTCCACTTCACCTAAGTTTTCGAATTTATGAGCACATGCTTATCCACAGTATTCTCTTATTGGCCTTTTAATGTGTCTAGGGTCTGCAGTGATAACACTTTTTTTGTCCTGGTATTGGTAATGTGTACATTATTTTGTTATTATTTTATTACTTTGGTGAGTCTGATTGGTGATTTATCGATTTTATTGGTCTTGTTAAATAACTAACTTTCAGTTTTACTGATTTTCTCTATCGTTTTCCTGTTCTCAACGTTATTGATTTCTGCGCTTTAATTCGCTTGAGAACTTTTCCTCTCCTAACACAATCATACTGCTATGATGTGTTCTCGAAACATTGTTTAAGCAGTATTCCACAAATTTTAATATGTTGTGTTTTCATTGTCATTCAGATCAAAACGTTTTCTAATTTTCATCGATAATTTCTCTTTGAACTGTGAGTTATTCAGGAGTTTCTCGTTTACTTTTTAAATAGTTAAACATTTTCCAGGAATTTTGCAGTTACTAATTTCCAGTTTCATTTCATATGGTCAGAAAACATACTTTGAATGTTAATTATTTTAAATTTATGATTTCTTTTGTTGACCAGAATATGGCCTATTCTTGCAAATGTTCTGCACACCTTGAAAAGAATGTGTTCTGCTTCTGTACTGTCAGTTAGACTAAGAAGTTTGGTAATGCTGTTTGGGCTTTCTGTATCCTTGTCCATTTTCTGTCCACTTTTTCTATAAATTACTGTAAAATAAATGTATTCCCTTTTAAAATTATGAGTTAAACAAAAATTCCAGTCATCACCATTTGTATCCAATGTCAAATCAGAGGCATTAGGCAGTACAATAAGATAACAGTTAAGATGGTAAAGTAATTGGAATAGAAGGACCACAATTATAAATTATTCACTGATAAAAGGACTTTTTACATATAAAAGTCTTAAACATCTGTAGGCAAATTATTAGACTAAATAAAAGGCAAGCAATTTTGCTTAATGCTAGATCAATACAAAGAAATTGCATCCCATGTACCAATGACAATGATTTCAAAAAGATAACTTTTCAAAAGTTATAATCTACAATAGAAATGAAAATAGATGACATTGAGGAATAAACCTGACAGCAAATGTAGAGAAAATGATAAAACTTTATTGAAAGGTAGTAAAGACCTAAATAAATAACAACGTTATGCTCACGGATGAGAAGCAAAAATCACAGAGGCTTACTATTTCCAAACTAATTTGTAAATTTCCTGAAATTCCAATCCCAATCCCCAACAGATATCTGATAAGACCAGTTTTATCACCAGATTTCTTTTTCAAAATTGTCTGACTGTTCTTAGTCACTTGTTCTTCCACATAGGTTTTGAATCACGTGCCATGTTCAACACACACACATACACACATGCACAGTCTGTTGCCAAATCAGTGTGTATGTATAGATAGATATACACATATACATTCATGAACCATATTACTATAGTTTTTAACGTATACAAATATTAGTATTATTCTACACCTTGCTTTTCCCCCAACTTTGTATTTTTAAGATTTATTCTTGCTTAGATAATATAATTCTAGTTCACTCATTTTAACTGCTACGTACTGTACTGACCCCAATTTATATATTATTCTCTTGTTATTTTCAAGCAAAAGCATAAGAAACATTCATTCGCTTATTTACCCCATTCCATTACTGAGCAGTAGAGCCAGGCATACGGCTGAGAAGAAAACAATGAAGGTCTGCCCCAAGGTGACCTTATGTTTGGGAGAAAGTAAGAAACTTAATTTTTAAAAATTGTATGTTAAAATATAGTATCTAGCAGTTAAAAAATATACATGTGTATATTTATAATAAAAACATGTCTAAGGAATAATAAATACCAACTTGAAAGCATAGTTACCTCTGGCAGGTTAGGGAAAGAGGGGGGTTGAGGAGGGTTGACCGGAGAAGTTAACTACATTCACAGCAAATGTTCAGATCCGGGAGAGGTAAGTGTTGGCTACATGGGTATTTACATTTTTTAAAATTTTATTTCTTGATTAATAATATATTTTCACAGCTCATAATTCAAAATATGCAAGAAATTATACAGTAAAAGTTTTATCTTCATCTATTGTATATATGTGTATATATATATACCTGTCGGATAAATTTCTAGTAGTGGAATTGCCCCCCTTAAAAGGTATACATGTTTTGAATTTACAATTTGTAATTTATAATGTCTACAGATATGCCAAATTGCCCTTCATAGCAGATTAACCAATTTGGACTACCACTAGCAATCAGTGAGTGTCAGCTTCCCCATATCTTTGCTAACAGATTATTATCAAATTTTATAATATAAAGAAAAATTAAAGATTACTTTGGTTGAATTGTAGAAAATGAACTTGAGGGGAGAAAGGCTGGGAGGGCAAAGAAATTATTTAGTTATTGCTATCAATGAGAGAAATATGGAAGCAGCAAGAGGAATGGGGGGGAAAAGGATGTTTTTGAGAGGTAATTAATAGCTATAATTGACAAGAGTTGGTCACTTACTTTAATATATAAGTATTAATTTTGTCATCATTTGCAAAATCAAAAGAATGAAAATGATCTACATTTTCAAAAATAGGAAATGTTTTAAATAAATTATAGTATATTCCTATGATTTATGTTATGCAGCAATTAAAAATTAAGCTGATAATGAACATATCTGATAATGAGAAAATATTTTTAATATAATGTTAAACATAAAGCAATCAGATACAAAATTGAAAATAGAGTATCAGTCTTAAGTTTTCTAAGTTATGCCTATATCATTATTTTTCAAGGAAATACACCAGAATATTAACATTACTTTTTTTCGGAATGGTCAGATTGTAGATGATTTTAATTTTGCTTTATGTTTTTCTGAATATTCCTCCTTTCTTCACAAACATACTATAAGACAAAAAGCAGAACAACTGCATTACAAGAAGTGTATGATAAGAATCCTTTCCAGTTTGAGATCAGTGACTTATAAATCATGGGCGTCTTTACTTACCTTTCTTAAAAGCTAGTTTATCTTTAAGGATTTCAAACTGTGGTTGAATTGTGTTGCCTATGAAAAGGTGATTTTGGTACTTGTAAAATGCAAGACCTGAGACCTGTGTTGATGTACGTGATGGAAATAAGTTGTCCAATTACACATAAATACTCTAAAAGAGCTTTCCTAAAAGTCAGACTGTTTAACTCTTACTAATTGAACCAAAACCAGTTTTGGTTCTCATTATGTCTACAATTGTACAGTTATACCAGGAATCTGATTTATTGTCTAAGACACATGAGGTGAATGAAACATTCAGAAAAATATGCTTTATTTTTATAGTTTCTGCATTCATTTCCCCAAAGTTGTTGCACTGGATGTCTTTTTAGTAAATTTATATTCAAAAGAAAGAAAAGACAAATTAGATTATTTTGTCTATTGTGTCATTTTGAGGTAGGAAAATGTACTTTATAGACATGAATAGGTTAATTCTCTCAATTAGGCTATAACTGACTGTGGGCCCAAGGAAGTAAATAATCATAAAGAAGGAAGTTGACATAAAATAAGGGGCTAAGTTCAGTAATAATTTATCCTATTAATATTTTAAAACAAAATTTCTTTTTAAAAATCACTGTCTACCCTTAATAAAAGTTTTTACCCTTATTATGTTCTCCCAAAATGGAACTTTTAGTTCCAAATTATTAATCTTCATTGTTTAAGGCATCATAAAACACATGTTGTCCTACAACACACTGAGGTTTTCTTTTTTTAATAGCAAGTACTTAAGGTGCCCTTCTCCTAGCACCCGAAATCGAAGTGTGCTCTCCCTTTTTTCAATGCTTTGGCCCAATCACTGTTTTATCCACTTTGTCTCTGTTGTGATTTATGGAACAACAACTTTATGTCAGGAGTACTCTTCACTGCAGAAGAGAACAAAATAAAGCAACTGTGCACAGGAAGACACTTGAGGCCTTGGATTTATTGACATCTGTTAGCTACAGTGGAAGCCTGGGTGCTTCATAAACTATCGGTGACTCTGGAGGCACATCTGTATGTGTTTGCAGTTAGAAGACACGAGCCACCGCCAAAACAACAACAACAACAACAAAACTAGAGCCATAAAGCATTTCATTGGGCCTGAAAAGAGCACTGTTGTTCTTAACAAGATGTGACATTTGCAGCAAACCGTGTTAGCCAAATACAGTTGAAGTCTGCTAGCAGGCCAGACATTTGCCACCGTTACCATGGCTGTTCAACATTTTCATTCTGTTCTCCTTCCCTCTGGTAATACAAGGATTTCAGAAATCCCAGTAATACTATGCTTTTAAGGATATGCAGCAGATAATAATAACATTTCTAGAACTGAAATGTGTCTTTTATATATAAAAAAATAAAAGAATCGCCTGGTAGAATATACAATGTATTATCCCAAGAATTCGGTGGGTAGTATCCATAAAACTATATTAGGACAGAATGAAGCAATAGAAAAAGCATAGTTGTTAGCAGTCCCTTAAAATAGACCTCTCAGAATGTACTGAGCAGTTAGAAAAAAGCCTTGGTTGTTTGTCACTTTCAAAGGAACAGAATACCTTTCACTGTATAATATGAGGCTCAACAAAATTGTTAGGGAGGAAAATTTTTTAAATTGACTTAGTTTCAGTGCAGGAATACTGCTGAATATGTACCTTCTGTGCTGAAGTCTAAAGGGGAAAATAATAGGATAAACTTTACGCAAGCACGTGGTACATGCACTGAGTATCCTAAGACTTATGAAGTATTTATTTTCTTTGAAATTGTTAGTATTTTTTTAGGTGTGAAAATGGCATTGTGGTTAGGTTCTCTGTTTTTTTTAAAAAACAATCTTATCTTTTAGAAACATACACTGGAATATTGAAAGACGAATTAATACAATGTCTGAGATTTGCTTCAAAATAATGTGGACCAGGGGCAGGCAAAGTAGGTGGGGAACAGATAAAATAAGATTGGCCATGAGTTGATAATTGTCCAAGCTGAGAGATGTGTACATGGGGCTTCATTACACTGTTTTCTCTGCTTTTGTGTATGTTTGAAATTTTCCAATAAAAAGTTTTTAAAAAAAAAGTATTTTCCTTGAGATCCATAACTAGTGACAAGTAACATAAAGCACTTAGGAATGGCAAGCATTGTTCTAAGCACTTTACCTGCTTAATACTTATAGGAGCCTCGTGATATAAACACTGGTACTGATTACAGTTAATATTAGGGGAACTGGAGCACAGGGGGGTAACTATTTTGCCCGAGTGGCAAAATACAAAGTGGATGAGCAGACGCTGGAATCACGGAGGGTGTAGCTCCAAGGTCCGCGCACGTTAGCCACTGGTATAGCAGCCCCGCTCTCTTGGCCCAGACGCAGGCCAGTAGCCCAGAGCAGGAGACACTGTGTGCCATGCAACTCGATCCTGGCTCTGCTCGTGGGGTCCATTCCCGGACCCCTCCCGTGATAAACTAGTTGTAGTTTAAGAAACATTTTGAAGGACTCATTTCCAAGGGTTTTGTGTTTTTATGTTTTTCCTGATTATTTATTTTACCAAAGGCTTTTTGTTAAATCCGTCTTCTGTAGCTGTGGGTTTGTGTTTGGGCCGGTTCATTCTGATTTCCTGATTTGTGCTTTATCGTTCTTCCTTTGTGTTCGTATACAACTTTGCCATCTGTCCTATGTCTCCAGGATTCCTCATTTTTTTAAAGAATTTTGCCTTTTTGGTTATCACTCTCTGTTTTTGTCCTTGTATACGTTTAAAGTTATTTGCAAATTTTAAATTTCTTTTTCTTATTTTATTTCACTGTTTTCTTTTTCTTCCCTTTTCTGTTTAGGAGGTTTTACCATTCTTCTTTATTTTAACATTTTATTTATATATAAATAATATCTATTTTAAATTTCTTTATTAAAATAATATTTATTTTAAATTTTGCTTATTTAAAACAATATTTTAAATTTTATTCATTTTGACAATTTAGAAGACTCAGTTTTTTAATCTTTTTTTAAATGATTCTACTTTCTTAGTCATTTTATTGTTCTGGACATAATGGGAAACCAAAGTTTGCTAGCTTTCCCTGGATCTCAATGCTGAAGATGACAGAGTCAACAGAAATGTTTGTGCAGACCTGAGAAATTGATGGAGACACTGGAAGAACCGTCAAGGGCATAGGGGTTGTTTGGAGAGCTTTGTCCCCAAGGCCTTTGTTCTCTGACACTGAACGGAGAGGTGCACAGCCGCCCTGTCACTCGTCTACAGCTGCACCAGCCTCATACCAGTGGGCGGTGGGGACACGTGAGAACTGCCCACGTGTTTTCCTGTGACGAGCAGAATCACTGGCACAGGCAGCTGAGCCAGCCCCAAAGAGGCTGTAGCCTGGGCAGACCGTGAGTCTCATCGTTAGACCTACGTTTTCCTTCTTTTTGAGTCTGATTAGTATCCGAGGTGTAACTCTCCCAAGTCATGGCTGGAAAAGGTCTTAAAACAAAAGTCCCAGTTGTTGGTCTTTTAGATGTGAGGAAGGGTAGAGAGTTGTCGAAGATGGTTCTGAAGTCTGAAGTCTGGATGATAAAAGGAAATGCAGAAAGATTTCTAGAATAACCTAGGGTTTCTTTTGTTTTGTTCTGGTGGGGGAAGTGGTAATGTCTGAGCTCAGTATCAGAATTTGAGGAGATCCTGGCCCATCATGCGACCCAGAGTTGATGATGCAGTTTTGGAACTCAGCGGAGAACGTTCCAGACTATAGATACAGAGGATGGGGGTGAGGAAAAGGGTAACTTCAGCACAAGGGTGAGGGAAGGGCACAGATGAGGACAGATGGAGAGGGGAGCTTGGAAGCTAGGTTCAAACAGAAGGCAGAATGTATGCTACAGAGAGAGAGGCTGGTGGAAAGAGGACCACAAAGCGTGTCCGCGTCAGCTGACCTTCGTGATTTAGAAAATTGCAAATGGGAACCATCAGCTTAGAGGCAAAATTGACACACAGCTTGAAGGGTGGGGGACTTGTTTGGAGAAACCACTGTGGCAACTGCAGTATAAACAAGAAATAAATCTAAGAGAGCCACACAGAATGAGAGGTATGAGAGGTGAAAAGATCCTCAGAGAAATTGAGTTGAACTGAGAAAATGACTTTGCGAGTATCGGTCACAGCAGTGGTCACCCTCCTTTTAAACAGGGCTAATCTGTGGCTCTCCTTCCCCTGCCCAGCGTCTGATGAGATTTCACAGATGGTCTGCCTCTTTGTTTCTTTTCTCCGTTGTGCCTTGTGGTTTGAGTCAATTCAAAAACTCTGGTCTGATGATGTCCTCAGTTGGAGGCAGAATAATCACAACCTTTGCTCGCTGTCCTCCACACAAGTGCCTCTAGCCACATTTCTTCCTCTGGTGACCTCCCACCCTCACTTGCAGCCATCCCGAACTCTCAGCCTCCTCGAACGAGCCTCCTTAGGCTGGACAGAGTCTGGAGGAACCTGACAGATGCGAGTCTGAGAGATGCTGTTATTTCCGGTGACGTAAAGGAAGTGAAACACTTCACCGTGCCCAGGGTGGTTCCATAGCCATCATTTCACTTGCCCCACAAAGTGGTGGAAAGTGATGATGTCGCTGTAAATGAAGACACTGAGTGTCACAAAGCCCACCGTCACATAAGCGCCTAACACAGAGCAGAACCTGGAAATGCCTGGTCTCCTGCTGCTTGGGTAACAGCTTCGGCTTTTGTTGTCGTTATTTATTTTATGTTATTGTTACACAAAAAGAACCATTTGAATGAGAGGTAGAGTTATAATGTTCTCTAAAATTGTGGCTTCCAGAGCCAGCATTTAACATTTTTGACAGGATGAGCTTAATAGAAACTGTCTATTTTTACCCCAACGGGAAAGCTCAGATGGCCCGGAGCCCCACTGAAGCATGAACTCAGAGCTACAGAAGATGATAATATAAGACACAACACTGATTTGCATTTACACGGCGTCCCTATCCTCTGGGGACCTCAGAGCTGGTAACAAACATCCACTGACTGATTTCCACGTTGAGACAATGGCCCGTTTTCAAGGCGCCCAGAGCAGTTTGCATATAGTAATCTAGCCGGTCAGCTATTGTGGCATTTGTGGGAGTTAGAGAAATTGGGGGGAAGGTGGACTCTCAGGCTGCTCACGTTTCGGGGTCATCTGATCCTTGAACATGTGCAGACTCTGGAGCCAAATGTGCTGAGATTTTCCTAAGTGCTGTTAGTGAGACACAGTGTGGTGTCACTCACAGTGGCGTCAGGGGGCCACCATCTTAGAATTACCTGGATGCTGAGTAAAAATGCAGTTTCCTTGTCTCCACCTCAGTCCTACTGAGTCAGAATCTTAGAATGGCAGGGACCTGGAATCTGACTTTGAACAAGCTCCTTCGATCCTTGCGCTACTGAAATGTGAAAACCCCAGATGGAGTTTATCATAGTAAAGGTAATAACTGCCCAGAAAGGGGAAGAGGCCTGCCTGAGGTCACACAGCAGCTCATGGCAGAACTGCAGCTCCCCATCAGGACCCCAAGCCAGCCAAGCACATGCAAAGTCCTTCCTGAGCTGACGTGGCTGTGTCCCGCTGTTGTCATCAGAGGACATGTCGTCTGAGGGCCTCCATGGACATTCTTCACTTGACAAACAGTGTGCTTACTTTTCCAGGAAATTGACCCTCGTCATACTCCATATGAGGGTAAAAAAATTGGCAGTCAAGGTTTATTTGAACTGCTGGTAATTACATTGTTTACTGTTGAGAACTGCATACCACGTGGCCTGCACCGGGGTTATTCACTTTATAACGTGATCTCACTTGGGGCTGATAATAATCAGCACACGATATAGACGCCCTCCTTCCATGAACATTCCTAGCTGAGGATGGAGAAGGGGGTGACTTACCCCAGGCCATGCACCTACTCAGGGGCAGCCGAGGTTTACATTCAGAATGACGCCTCTAGTCCGTGGGACTCTTAGCATTACCCGGTAAGGGGCCTGATTCAAGGTCACACCTGACCACCCCATCAGCAGGATCTGTCATCGATGGTCACTGAGCACTTTTCTTCATCAAGGTCCTCCCTGTCCCATTAGCTGAAGCAGACACACACACACACACACACACACACACACACACACACACACACACACCATCCTCCTCGTTCCTGATTCCCTCCCTGTTTTATTGTCTTCAGGGAATCTGCCGCTAGCTGAAATGGATTCGCTTATCCCTGTGTCCTTGCCTATCTCCCACTGGCATTTAGGTGGCATTAGGGCAAGAATCTTGCCCGTCTTGTTCACCCTGTATCTTCTTCACCTACGACAGTGCCTCGCACATAGACGGTCCAGTGATGCTGGAATCTGTGTACTCTTTCTAGAAGGATGGATTTGGACCCACTTTCCATTGCTGACCCTCTAGGAGAAACCACTGGGCAGCATTTTAAAGAAGCCTGTGTGTGCCTGTGGTCCCTCCCATCTCCTAGCACTTCTGATTCCTGTCTTTCTGTCTCTTGGCGTCCTTGGATGAAATAGGTAAACTGTCCACTTGTCTCTTGTCCCTGTGTTGACAAGATCTACATGGGTCCCTGTGTTGACAAGATCTACCCATGTAATCTACATGGGTAGATTACAGCATCAGTGTCAGTGGCTCTGCAGCCACCTTTAGGTCCAGTAAGAGGAGCTCCTACCCTGGGCCCCAGAGTGGGGAGTCTGCAGGCCAGTGGGGCATGCTCACTAGCCTGTGCTACACCACACGTATGCAAAACCCGGGAATTCCCTGCCCAAAGTCCTCAACCCCACAGAAGTGTTGGGACCTGCAGGGGCCCCTGTCCTGGGACCATCCTCCTGAAAGTGTACTGTGTTGCTGTGTGCAGCCCTATGACCACCCAGGCCAAGGGGATGTTGATGGAACATGGCTGTATTGTTGGGGGGGTGTACACACATGCGCATGAGGACCTTGCAGACAGGATAGACCCAAAGGTGGAGAGAGCTCTTCCTGCCCCATCACCTTCCAGCCCAGGGCGCTGAGCATTCTCCAGACCCACCTGGTCTTCAGGCCATTATGAAGGTGTATGTGGTGAGGCAGGGTGAGGGAACACGCGCGGGCAAGGCTGCTGACGTGGCTTCTAACTTTTAACCGCTGTACTCACCTGCTCTGTAGCCTCTATCTGTGCCTTTGTCCTGGGCCCTGTAGTGATGGGACAAGCCTGAGTGACTTCTGCAAGTTCTGTTCGATTGTAGCAATATTTAAATATTCCATGTGTCTATCTTACCTGCCATCTGAATGTTTAGGTTTCTTATGTCTTTTCCTGTCTCGGTTATACCTCGCACATTAGTTTTTAACAACTGCTTCTGTGCACACGAGCAGATCAACGTCTGGATAAACAAGGGAGCCAAATCCGTGGCGGACCAGACATTGTCGCACCCCTGCCCGACCCCCAGCCCATCAGCATGACGTCAGGCACAAAACGCAGCATGCAGACCCAGCCGTGCGTATGTGTCCCTTACATCCCTGCTCGGAGGGAGCGCCCTTTGCAGCAAACACATTTCTTGTCCTAAAGTGTTCAGTCATTCTCATTATGTAAAAGGAAGTTATTTCAAGAATTCAGGTCTAACTGTGTATACAATCCCCTTAACATTTGTACTTATTTTTAAATGTCTTAAAGGATATTTTTGCTTTGGCAAATCAAGTAATTTAGGGAAGATCATGCACGTTTTATTTACAAATCCACAGATGCTAATACTGCTTGAAAGAAAAAAGTAACTATTCAGAGGGAGCCATGTCACCTCTAACTGAGGGCCACAATTGCTTTAGGAAGTTTAGTCTGGTGACTGATAGAGATTAAAATGTAAATAATCCAGTCTGCTCCCCCCCCCAAGTGTTACCACCGAAGTGGTTTGGGGGCCTGGCAAAACATTCTATGACCTTCAGATTTACAATGTCATAAAGATGTTATATTCTCTCTTGTTTAGTACTGCTCAGAAAAGTGAGACAAAAAGGGAGTTAAACATAGTCTCACAAACACAAAGATGCTGATTTCTCTCCTGGGATGAATAATCTGTCTTTCTTTGCCCAACCCACACCTGTGATTGGCTCCTTCTCAGCCTCTCTGGAATAGCTTGTTATTTCCCATTTAATTTTTGTAAAGGGCTGGTTAATATCCCAGAATATAAAAGCACAAATAATTGTTACCCTTTACATATGTAGAATCTCATCAACAGGAATTTAAAAATAACCACCAGAGCCTAGGTGATCGGCATGGATTCAGGACCTACAAAACAAATAAACTTCTGCCACGTCACCTTCTACCGTGCTTTCTCCAGATTTTTAGACAAGAGGCCAGGAACGGGCTATGTGTGAGTGCTGACCATAGGAGACTCGTGTGCAGTGAATTTACTGAGCCGATGCTCGCTATGACGGGCTCTGTGACACACGAATCTGCTGAGCACATCACACTTTCTCTATTTTTAGCAGCTTTATTGAGGTATGATTGACATACAACAATATTCACCTTTTTTAAGTGTTAAGAGCGATAAGTTTAGGAAATAGTGTCGTGTAATCACCCCCACAATTCAAATACACATTTCCAGCACCCCTAAAAGTCTCCTCATCCCTTTTGCTTTCCTGTTTTTGAAAGAGGCCAGGCGACAGATCCAACATCAGTGTGAAGGTTAAAACGGAGCCACAGACCTCCGCTGGTGGGATGGAAACACTGTTATGTACTCAGCCTTACCAACGAGAAGGAAAGATCACCTCTTTACACCTGAGATTTCATTCTCTTCTTTGAGAAAATAAACACCAAATGCCAGAAAGCCCGCGTTTCCTTGTGCGAGGATGTGCAGGTTTTTTCAGTGCTGTTGCTCAGCCCTCTGCGGAGCATACAGGGGTGAGGCTGGAGAGCCTGACCGACAACACACAGGCCTCGGATCAGAAGATCTGCGTTCCAGTCCAAGCTTTGCAGTTTTCTCACTATGTGACCTTGAGAAAGTTATTTAATTCGATGGTTTTCTCCTCTGTAAAGTAGTAATAAAAACGTCATCTCATAGGACGATTATGAGGGCTGCACACAAGGGGCCATGCCCATCTGCGGTGCAAGTTTCAGCAGGCCTACTGCAGACAATACCTGTTTGTTGGCTGAGCCTACTGCTGCCTCCACTATGAAGCCCACCACTGTACCATGTGGGGGCAGCAGCACTTGGAGCCCCATTGGTGCTTCAGGGAGGGCAAAGGAGCGGTCCTCATGCTGTGTTTCCACCCCATCAGCCATGTGTCATGAGGCCACCACTGTCCTGCTGAGCTCGTCTTCCCCATAAGCCTTCTCCAAGCCTCCCTATGTGCGGACGCCATGAGTCACACAGAGGTGACCTGGGGATGAAGCCTATTGTATGCCTGGTCTGTCCAGGAGTTTTCCACCTTGGTGTAAAAACCTACCATCCTTTTTTGGGGAAACAAAACCCAATTTTATTCATTTTTTTCTGATTTTAAAAACATACATTTTTATAGTCACATATGTGGAAATGTAGAGAAAAGCACACGTTAAGTGGCTCATTATCTCAAGACCCAGAGGAACCACTTTGACTTAGGGCACTCTTTTTACAGCCATTTTTTTTTTCCTAAGGCTATTTTTTAAAAATTATTTTTAAAATTTTGAAAAGCATTATAGATTCTTTTAAAGAAAACATGGTGGTTAATCAATTTAATAAATGGTTTTTCAGCCCTTGACTCTGTATTAAAAATGCAAAAGGACAGAAATAACCACAAGGCCCAGTCTTCCCTGCAAAAAAAGGTGGACTAGGTGGGAGGGAGAGATGGAGACAAGCAGAATGTGATCTGTGTTATAGCTGAGTGGGAAGGGCACAGGAAATGGAGATATTAATTACAAAGTGGTGACAGCGTGGGGAAATTGAGTAAGGATTCCTACAAGAGTTGACATTTGAGTTGAACCTCAAAGGTTGAGTAGAATCTCATCAGCAGTGATGGGGAAGAGGATGTGTTAGAAAAATAAAAGAGACGCGCAGAATAGAGGTGTGTATGCAGTCTGGGCAGGCTGGGCTTGGGGGTGCCACGTAGTCTGTGATGGTTAGCAGTGAGTGGGGTTCAGTAAGAGGCAAGGCTGCTAAAGAAAGATTAGGAGAGACCCCTTGGAGATGGAACTGTGTGATAGTTCTATGGGAAGTGTCACAAACATGAAAGTTCCGTGATTAAGAAAGTCACCTGAAGATGTGCATAGGTTTACATCATCAAATGGCAATGCCAGAAGAGATGCTCCAAAAAATATGTTGACCTGGGGTAATGCTGTGAGAATGTTTGCCTGTGAGGGTTGTTATGCGAACAGAGCTTGGTGACCCCTCACAGCTTGTCATTCACACTTCTGTGCATTCAATGGGGGAAGCATCATGGGAGCAGGCCAGCAAATGGGTGTCATGGGCAGGCACTGGGGGAGGTCGGTGTTGACATTCAGACCAATAATAACATAGAACTCCTGGTGGTGACTGCAGCATTCTAGCCCCACATGTGTCACCTACCCTGCATTTTTAATATCCCGTCAACTGACTGTTGGGACTGTACTACTCTATCACCAGCTGTGTCACCTAGCCTTCATTGTTCTGTTCTCAAATTATTGTTCTATTGCAGTGTTTCTCAACTTTTCCCCATTATTGCCCCCACTAAAGGGAAATAGAATTAAACTTAACTGTAATTACATATTTATTAATTTAATTTCTGTGTAATGTGAGAAATTAAATACTAATTAATAAGACTTTATAGGGTATTTGGAGGGCCACAAGCTATTATAATATCACAGATTCTTGTAACTCCACCCCCCTCCCCCCCAAAAAAAGCTGATATTCATCCCCCTGGTGATATCACCTCCACTGAGAGTGCATGTTCCATTGAGTATATATAATAAATAAATAAATAAATAAATAAATAAATACACACACTTTATCGTAAGCTATCCTAAGTTTTTCTAGAAATAAATTCTGTATAAATTATAAACTCCACTTAGGACATAAATGCAATAAGCTTCCACAAAGCCAAGACTGAATTGGAGATGCTAAACTTAGCCAGTGGGCTCATTGACAAAGAAACATTAGTCCATGAATGATTTAATACCCAACGGGCAATGTGAGCCTTTATTTTTTAATTGCTCCTATACAAAGTGTTCTGGGACTTCCAAAGAGCACCACATAAAAATAAAACTAAAAAACGGTAATGCCACTTTATTGAGAAATCACGAACGATGCGTGCAAGTGATACGGCAATATGAGCATTGACTCAAGACCTTGGCCCGAAATGCCGTAAAGTCAAAGGCAAAAATGAGGTGAGAAATCAGCACTTAACAAGAAATTCCAAGGCAATTTCAATCGGTGAAACTTTAGTTGGGATTGTTTAACTCCGGAAGAAGCAAAGGAAGCTTCTCCGCTGTGGGAAATCCTAGACGTAAATTAGTCCCAAGGCTCCTGGACACAAAGAAACTTGTGACCTGAACAACCTTGGTGAAGGGAGATTTTCTTTGCAGACTAAAGGAACTCGCTGCATTTATTTTCCTTTTCTTTTTTCGTAATTAATCTTCAGTTCTCTTTGAAAATTAGAAATAGAGCACACAGCCTCTGTAATTTTATGAAAAAGAATATTATGTATAAGAAACTTAGAAAGAATTTTGAATTGGTCCCTTACATACAACTGCTATGAAGATCTTGTCGGACTTCTTCCCTCTTCCTTCTTATATTTAAACGTATAGATATTTTTTTTATAAAACTGAGATAATGTTAGATAATGTAGAGTTTTATATAAGTGGGATACTGCTAGATAATGTAGACTTTAGAATCTATTTTAAACAATCATGTAAGCATTTCCCCATGGATTTGAATACTTTTTAAATCAGGATTTTTCAATGCCTGCATGGTAATCTATTATCTAGAAGTACAATACTTTATTTAACTGTAAGCCATCGTGTTGTATGTTTATTTTATTTCTAGTTTTTTATTAGGATACGTAACAATAAAAAAAATCCTTGCAAATAAGCATTTGTTCACATTTCTGATTATTTCCTCATAAATGGAATTACTAGGTTAAAAAAGTATGGATGAACATTAAGCAAATGTCTTTGATATGAGATAGAAATTAAACTTTATTCTTTCCAAGTTTTTAGACAATTGTTCCAATCTTCCTCCCCTATTCTCTCACATTTACACACACATGCATGTATATGTGTATATATATGTATATATGTACATACACACACATATGTACACACATACAAATTTTAGGTCCATCTTTTTTCCTTTTTATTTGGCTTCTCCCTTTCATCAACATTCATCTTCCCTTACCCTCTATGGACAGCAGAGTTTGCATTCTTCCATATTTTAGTGTAAATATTTTAACTATTCCAAATTTTCATTCAAAAATTTAAAACCAATTTAAGTGACTATTTCACTGGGTATCATATTTTAACTGGAGCTTCTTTTATGCTTAGTGAGTTCAAACATTTTTTCAGGTCACTAATTCTTTATATTACTCTTTTTTGTTAACAAATGCTCTATTCTTGTGTTAGCCCCATTTTTGCATCAGGATGCATTTCTTTATTATTTTTTAAAACGTCAAATAGGTTGCAAATGTTCTTTCTCAGTTATTTACATACATTTAAAGTTTGGCCAATTTTTTCTTATTGTGGTAAAATATATATAATATAAAATTTACTATCTTAACTATTTTAAGTGTGCAGTTCAGTGGCGTTAAGTACATTCATATTGTTGTGCAAACATCACCACCATCCATCTCCAGAACTCTTTTCATCTTGAAACACTGAAACTCTGTCCCCCATTTAATACCTCCCCATTCACCCTCTCCTCAGTCCCTGTAACCACCATGCTACTCTTTATGAGATATATATATGAATATCACATAATATATATGAATACCACATAATATATATATGAATATCACATAATATATATGAATATCACATTATATATATATGAATATCACATTATATATATATGAATATCACATAATATATATGAATATCACATAATATATATATGAATATCACATAATATATATATGAATATCACATAATATATATGAATATCACATAATATATATATATGAATATCACATAATATATATGAATATCACATAATATATATATGAATATCACATGATATATATATATGAATGTCACATAATATATATGAATATCACATAATATATATATGAATATCACATAATATATATGAATATCACATAATATATATATGAATATCACATATATTACATACAAGGGAGATCACGCAGTATTTGTCCTCTATGTCTGGCTTATTTCACTCAGTATAATGTCCTTCAGGTTTATCCATGTTGTCACAAATGGCAGGATTTCCTTTTTTTTTTAAGACTGAGTAACATTACACTATATATATATATATATATATATATATATATATATATATATTTATATATATATATATATATGTATATATACCACATTTTCTTTACCCATTTATCTGTCAACAGACATTTAGGTTGTTTCTGTATCTTGGCTATTGTGAATAATGCTACAATGAACATTGGGGTACAGATATTTCCTTGAGACAGTGATATTATTTCCTTTTGATCTATACCCAGAAGTGGAATTGCTAGTCATAAGGTAGATTTGTTTTTAATTTTTTGAGGAACCTCCATACTGTTTTCCATAGTCGCTGCACCAATCTGCAATCCCACCAACAGTACACAAGCGTTCCCTTTTCTCCACATCCTCACCAACACTTGTTATCTCTTGACTTTTTTATACTAGTCATTCTAACTGGTGTGAGGTGATATCTCGTTGTGTTTTTGACTTGCATTTCCCTGGTGATGAGTGATGCTGAGCACTTTTGCATGTGCCTCTTGGCCATGTGTATGTACTCTTTGAAAAAATGATCTTTTTTTCACCTAGAGAATTTACTTTTCATTCATTTTATTAATCTTTACCTTTATGCTTTCTTTACTCTAAGGTTGTTTATTTATATTTACTTTTTTCTCATATTTTCATTTTTAACAGTCAAATATTGACTTATTTTGAAATTAATTTTTTAAATTATATGAGCTGGGAGTCTAACTTTATATTATATTAAGGCATATACTTTCCCCAAGAATTAAAAAGTCTAAATATTATATTTCCCAACACTGCTCTTTCAATTTTTTAGCAATATTACCTCTGAATTGACTATTGGCTCCTAATTGAGTAAATTAAGTCACATGTAATGTTATACCTCTCCCATTTAAGACTCAAATTCCAGAAAATGGTTTAACCTAAGACTTAGAGGTCTTTTTTGTTTGGAATGACTTGCATAATTTTTCTCCAATTAAATTCCAATGAAGACAGCCTTGGTTTAACCAGTGGCCCATTTATTTCATCTTTGAAAGTCTTTCCAAGGGGTAGCTAATGAAAGACTATAGGAACGGCTCATCATTATACAGTCCTTCCAAGTTGTTGGGTTTCTTGAAATATCTTTCAGTACCAACTAATAATACATGAGATCCATGTGATTGGTGCACGTTTCTTAAATTCTCTGCACCTTAGTTTCTTGTATAATGGGGATAATAAGAAATGATATCTACCTTATATTGTGAGGACTAAATGTGTTAAGGTGCAGAAAGCATTTAGTACGAGGCCTGATTGTTAGCTATTATTATTATTAATGCTCATTAAATTTCAAAATTACCTATAGATTAATTTATGTTCTTAAAGCCTTTGTAATCTCTTGCTTGGCTTTGTGTCCCGGTCACACTAAGTTGCCCGCAGTGTCTCACGTGTGCTTATTCCCTCATGTCAGCACCTGTGGCCACACTCCACCCTTTGCCTGGAATGCCCCACCCACTGCCACACCATCTGCCCTGAGCCCCGCCTTCTAGGCTCCTTCAGGATCAGCTCAGGCCTCAACTTCCACAATCCCCCAGCGCCTCCTCTCCCCGCGCCACCCCCCACCTGGGTTCTGTGCCTTCTTTCCTGATTCCTCAGCACTGGTCCTTTCTCATGTCATAACTTTCACTCATTCATTCATTTAATAAACATTTACTGAGTGGCTACCGATTGCTAAACACTTCCTACACACTGTCCACCGACTCCTGGACGGCATGGTATCCAACCCACGTATAGTGAGAAAGCAATAAGTAATGACTAAATAAAGAAATGCCTTCTGATATGTATACTAACCCTTAAATAATCCACTCTGGGCTCCTTCCCGAAGCCATCAAAATCCTTTCGGGGAATTCTAAAGTACTCTGCAGTCTAATTAGAGCCTAAATAAGGAAAGCACCTCCTCACTGGAAAACAGATGAGAAAGTGATAACGTAACTTGGACATTCTATTTTCTTCTTGGGAGAAATAAATTACTTACAGTTCACCAAATGAGTGAGGACAGTATTTCCTATGAACCTAGTTAAAATAAAATAGAAAAGGCTTTCCTGCTGCTGTTCTCATTGGAAAACTCTTTCTGGGTATTAGGATTCGGGATTCAGATGTCTCCCAGCTCCTGATCTGGCAGGAGACGTAGGAGAGAGTTTGACCAGAGTCTGTCTCCTACACACACACACACACACACACACACACACACACACACACATACACACACCACCCCTCCTTCCATGGGTACTTGCCTGAATTCCTACGGGTCCCTCCCTCCAACCCAAACAAGTTGAGGCCTTCTTCAAGCTGGTGCACTTCTGGACACTCTTGTCAGAGCTCTTTAACCGGAATCAAGCTCCATACCCTCCTGTCCGCTCTGGGGGTGCCGGGAGTTTGACCCTCTGACGGTGAAACGCTGCTCCCCCAGTCTTATGATTGAGTTTGTTACAGTTCGCTCAGTATTTCTGCAGAACAGATACCACCATAGAAGTACTATGTCCTCCTAAGTGTAACTGTGAGTGTCCTCCAGGGCGCCAGGGCTCTGGGGACAGGGCCTGTTAGCTTGTGCCCCCTCTAGTGGCTTTGCTAGCGCACGACACAAGTGTTCAGACCGTGAAACAGGACATTTCACCTATTCTGAGCTTTGTTTTCCTTAAGAGTGAGGGCTGGGCATGTTTTACATTGTCATTTATTTCAAATTTTAGGAGCAATAGTAGTAAAATCCTACTCTGCAATTTAACATTAAAGAATTGTCAAATTTAGAGTTTACCCTTCCTCTTGTATCTTGTTAAAAAACTATTGCACTTAAAAAAAATTAAAGTTATAATTCGAATATATATTCATGGGAATGCAACCTTCTGACTCATACCCTTCTCTCAGAATTTCTAGTTGATCCCGAGCAGAGCAGAATATAACATGCTTATATGGCGTGCTCTTAAAGGAAGTGTGACCAGGTGGGAGGAAGCCGTGATTTTGCACCTTGTTTCGTGCTGTGATTTTCAGCACGGCAAACGACTGAGTGCACGTCCCATGTGAACAGAGAAGCTGCAATCTCTGCTCGTTAGAGCTGCTCTGACGCTCGGCATGTGCCGCGGGCGCGGACTCTGCGCAGTGAGGTGGCCCCCGGGATGGCTCCGGCCCTCCGCGCTGCCGTGTGAGTTATCCAGCTCCATAGACCGTGCGCTGCTAGCTCTTGGTATTACTTAGCAGAGGTTTGAAAATAAATAAACCCTTCCCGAGCCATTTGCCTCGACACAGATGGCTGGCCCAGTCCCACGTCCTTGGGTGGAGTTTGAGCAGTGCTGGCTCCACCCCCGTGATGGTGCCACCCTGAATGGGCTGAGGGATGCCCACATCGCGGGTCAAACATGACCTCTGGGGTGTCTGTGGGGGTGTTTTTGGGCGAGGTCAGCACTGGGATGGGCGTCCTTCCTTGAGGGCCCAGATAGAGCAAGAAGGCCGAGGAGGGTGAATTCTCCCTCTTCCTGAGCCGAGACATCCGTCTTCTGCCCTCGGACATCAGGGCTCCTCGTTCTCCGGCCTTCGGACGCAGACTGGGACTTACGCCTTTGGCTCCCCCGGGTCTCAGGCCTTTGGATCGGACTGAATTCTCCACCGGCTTCCCTGGGTCTCCAGCTTCCCGACAGCAAATGGTGGGACTTCTGGGCCTGTGTAGCCGTGGGAGCCGGTAACTATAACCAGTCTCCCCTCACGTGTATCTCGCTGTACATCTACCGGTTCATGGCCTCTGGAGAACCCAACACCACACCATCTGCGTTTGGTGTCCTGAGTCCTCCTCAAATGCCTGTGTTGGGGTCAGTTTTTTACGGCACTGTCTTAAGGAACGGAATCTTGTACCTAACTGGGCAAAGGCACTGGGCTATGTGACTGGTTTAACGAAAAGAATACATTAAAATTCAGTAATAACAACAGCTGTGGTTTTGAGAAATTGGACCTTAGATTGTGTCAGGGAGGGACAGTTTGGGGCAGCTAAAAGGACATTGGCGACTGAGATGAAGGGACCTGTCTCCACAGTTTTGAAATGCTAGAGCAATGGCCCATCCTTCCCCTGGCGCCTCGCACACGCTCAGCCCTCTCAGAAACAATGGACAGTGAGTGTTGTTTTACCTAATTATCAGCGTTGTCATTTTGATGTTAGCCAGCTTTTGTTCTCCAATACTCACCTCCAACGTGGGTGCCGCCTTTTCTGTGAACATAGTGGGGACACTGGGCACTGAGAGCCCAGACACAACCTAGGGTGTCCTAAGTATATAGAAGTGTTATATGATTTGTTAAACAGTTTCTTTACAAAGTGCAGTGACTTTAGTAATTGAGTTGAAGCCTTGGAAAAGATGGGTGTCACCTGTGGGAGAGGAAACTTAGACTCGCTAGGACTGGTGGTGTCCCTGCGCTCACATCAGGTCCCCGTGTGGAAGAGCCCACATAGTGGCAATCATATGAGCAGTGCTGACAGAGTGCTTCCTGTCTGCTAGACACAGCTTTCAGGGCTTGAAATGCATTAACTGGCTTTGTTCATAGGCCACCAGCTCAGTTCTGTGACTGTCATTCATTTCACAATGGTGAACCCAGAGCACGGAGAGTTTCGTTTCAAGGTCACACTGGTGGCGGTCTTGAGTTGTGAACAGAGCTGTCTGGTCCCAGATCCTATGCCCTGGCTTCACCCCTACCCCACCTCCCCCACATACACCCACGTCCTCTCACGGGACACGGCAGACATCACCGAGTCTGGTGCCAACAGGGAACGCTGGCCTTCAGGTCACTTTCTCAAAGATCAGGGCAGGGACAGTTTGCTCCCTAAAGTTGTCAAGTCTTGTTTATTGACCCCACCATTTGGGCTTCTGCAGTGTCTCTTCTTGATGTTGGTATTAGGATAATCTGAAGCGTTTCCAGCTCATCATGTCTTTTTTCACGTGTAGGAGAGAACTGTAGCTGTGTACTGGTACATACAGCTATTTAAATGCTTGGACAGGTCACAGTGTCCAGAGATCTGGGACGTCCCCTCTCGGTGCACAGCTCTCACCTCCCAGGTGCCGTAGACGCCATCAGCAGGCACAATGGCTGCATTTCTCTGTGAAGGAAAGAGCTGTAGGAGGCATGTTCTCAGAGGGAGAGGTAGCCTGAGAGAGTAAAAGGACTTGACGTTGGTCAGTTTTTGGTCCACATTTCAACTCTTCCATTTACTTAACTAGGTGTCCCCGGCAAAGTCGCTAACTTTTCTGAACCTAGGTGTCCTCAGAGCCATGCGGTGCTCTGCCCATTGTTACCCGTATAGCCCAGGCCTCATACAGGACAGGTGCTTAGTGAATATTTGTATAGTGAATAAATGAATGAATGAATGAATGAATGATCAACATAAGAAGCCTGGCAAGCATAGGGTGCAGTCAGTAGGTGACGGTTACCTTCAGTTTTCTTCATCCCCATTCTTTGGTGTCATCATCCCCAGGTATCTGAGACCTCCTGCACATTTCAGGAGTTCATGGAGCCTGCACAGACGTTCAGAGATGATCTTTCTTACTGAACAGGTGAGCTGTATACAAAGACTCATCGTCCTCACAGAGAGGCCAAGTACAGCTGCTCCAGTTTGCGTCTTTCTAAATGCCACACAGGCTCCTGGTTCAGGAGAGCAGATGAAATCCTTTCCTGAGTTGCTGTTAGGCGTGTTTCCCAACAAGGATACTGAGAGGCGTGTCTTCCTACCCTTCTGTGAACTGGCCTAGGAGAGCATGCTTGTACTCAGTCCAGTGAAGGTGGGGGAGCAGCCTTCATGCTCTATCCACAGCTCCTGCTCCCCCAGCACCAGCCCCATTAGCTTTGTTCAGTGGGATGACGCCCATGCCGACACCCACCTGCCCTGGGATGGCTTCCAAGGCTACTGCCACCTTTGGGAAATGCAAATCCATTCTGTCTTCCTTCCCGACATGCTTCATGGTCACAAGCACACAGAGCTCGGCCAGGCCCGTGGCTGGTGTGGAGGAAACACTGAGAATGAATGGTCAGTGAGTCAGGATTCCTGATTCCCCCACCTCTTTGCATCAAACTCACAGGGCAGAGTGTCCACATTGAAAAATGAAAAATAATAATAGTTGCCCCAGCTTGCTTTTGTGTCTGAAGGCATATTAGAGAGATACTACTTGCAAAATACTTAGGCTGCTTTAGAGAAATGTACTCGGGACTCTTCCAACATTAACATTTATGATTTTGGAGAATTTATTTTAGCCATGCAAATTTAAACTGGCCCACAGCTCTGGGACCAATAAGAAGCTAGAGGAGACTCAGACAAAAATCATTAAAATGCAGATTAAAATGCCTCCCCGGTTCTTCTCAGAGTTCTATCGCCCTTTCTGCCACATTCCTCTTCAATACTCTCTCCTTAGGGCCACCACTGGTGACAGCTGCTGCCGAGGTGGGGGTCCCACTGGCTGTAGAGTGGGAAATCACAGCCATGTTCCTGTAACCAGATCCCAAGTCGCTTCCTGGCTTTGTCCTTCCTCCTTTCAAGCTTCCCTTTCTCACTTGCATCAAAGAAAATGTCACTTTCTCTGCTTTGAAAACACTTCTCTCCTTAATATAGTCTCTCCTTCACTGCCCCTCTTTTTCCCGAGGAGCTGCAATCACCCTAAAGGGCAAGCCTGTCTGCGTGTCGCTTTGCCAGGTAAGCAGCACTAGTTCACGGTGAAAGGCTACAGGCCTGCTAGTGAGAGTCTGTGTTCCCATTGAGGGATGTAGAGAAGGCGTGGCAGATGGACAGAATCCCATCGCGGCCATTCCTGTGTCTTCAAATGCGTGGCTTTCTAGGAATGCTGAAAGCTGGTTCAGGACCCCACCCTCTTCTTGCCATGTGTCCGCCATGTTGCATGGGCTCCTCAGAGCCTCTGAAGTTTGACACCAAGCCCCATACTCTGGCTAATAATTGTTATCCACTGTGGTGTCCTAAAACCACAACAGCCAGGGGTGTAAAAAAGCCTTGAGTAGCTCTATGTAATCTGGTGACACCAGGTAAGACAAGAACGAGGCTTTTTTAAACCCTTGAGAGTCTAAAAGAATTGTGCTGAACTGGGTGTCACCCAATCTGTACCCAGAGTGGAGCTGCTCAGGCTATTTCTGGCCTGGGGGCATGTGTGGAGGTTTGGTTATTGCATGGCTGTTTTGTAGGAACAATAGGGACAGTCCATAGCCTTTAAGCGTAGGCTCAGTTTTCTTGAAAAGGATGATTTCATCATTCCTTCTGGAAAGAGGTCACTGTTGTGCCAGAAATTGAGGACTCAAGAGGCCAGTCTTAAACGAAAGGAAAGACGTCTTCCTTTATATGGATCCAAGTCACGGAGATACAAGGAGCCTTTCCAGCAATAGAGGAGTGAGCCTCCCCCGTCAGAGGAAGGCAAGTGAAAGTGGAGCATAGGTTAGTCCAGGAGGGACCCTGAGCTCGTGGTCCTGTGTAGCGTTTGTAGACTTATCTTTGCACTGTACTTGTCTTCAGCTTTTTCTTCTTAGAGGTTAAAGCCTGACAGCCCCAGTGAATGAAAGACAAGGCCTTCGTCCTGTGTAAAGCTGTCCTAATGGCTCTCTTGTGGGGACGGGGCAGGGGAATGTAACTCTGATTTAGGATAGGAAAAAGCTCTGATTTGTATTATTTGCCAATTTCTCTGGTGTAAATACTCCCAATCTGGCCTATTTCAAGCTACCAATGGTTTAACGTCTCACTTCAAAACTTCTCATTAGTTAATAATGTGTCCCGTGAGCCAGCAGAAGCTGAGCCGGTCACCTCCCCCTGGCCTCCCTTTCCCCTTTCCGGGCCAGAGTAGACACAGCAGGAGCACAGGTAGGGGACAGGTATGTCCAGAGAGGTAGCAGAGTCTGTCTGGGATGAGGCAGCTGGAACAGGTCAAGATTCAGGCAGCAAAGCTGCTGGGTGTTCATGACCCTGAAATCTGGGCCATGCTCAGTGGTGAGCTGGAGCTGGCTCATTTGGTCCTCAGTGCTGATGGTCACAAGTTTTCAGGAGTCCTGCCAGCTTGTGCACTTTCCTTTGCTAGCTTGAAATCAGCCATGGTTGGAGTACTAGGAAATCAGCAAAAGCCAGAAATCAATGCCTTTTTTCCCTGGAAACAGTTTTTCCCAGCAAAGCACAGTCTACTGGGCAGGTCCAGTGGACAGGAAATATAATTTCCCAGGTGTCACAGCGAGAGAAATAGAAGATGAACAAAGCATCTTTGCATAGGCGCCGCGTTACACTTCCGTTCTCTCCTTTAATCTTGCAGCCATCTTGGCAGACACTTGGAGAAAATAATTATTTTCCCCATTTTACCATACAAATGACTAAGGAAATGGGAGAAGAAAAAAGAAGAAAAATTTCAGAGACTATTTGTCAACTTTATAAAGGAGAGTCTAGAGTTCAAGTGATGAGAGGGAAATAATTCTTACAGAGCTGGTGACAAGCAGTGAGGATGGCAGCGGATGGGATGGGAAGTGGTTCACCGGGAGCAGCTCTACATGAGATAAAGCGAAGCGTTGCTGTGAAGAGCTGTGGAGCCACGTTGGAGCCCCGCACTTGAGCTCCGCAATGCGCTGGAGACGCACACCAGCCACAGTGAGCTTACAGTGAGCGAGTCTCTTTCATCTCCTTTTGCTTAGAGGGCCCTGCACTGATTTCCTGGGAGCAGACCTGGTGTGGAGACAGAGCCAGAAGTGCAGTTTCCAGGCTCTCAGCCTCACATAGAAAGGTGCTGGCTCAGGTAGTAAATTGCCATCAACTGTGATTGGATGGCCACCATCTGTGGCTAGTTGGCCGTCAGCTGTAACCAGTGAGGCACTGGCCACTAATATAACTGCTGTGACTACGCTAGCAGAAAATGGGAGCTAGCAAGAAGGTGGTGGCTGAGCTAGCAAGAGCGGATTGCAGTTAGCAAGTGAAGTTGGTTGGCAGAGACAAGTGGACGGCGGGTTGCGGATTGTGTGGCTCCTGCTTCCTGTGTCTCCAGCCCAGCAGCGAGCGAGACTAGAGTGGTATGACTCCCCTATCTATGGCTCTGTGGGTGTTCCTTTTTGGTCTCACCATGTCCTGCGTTCTTATGTGGGGAGCGGGACCAGAGACACGCTCTGACACCCGCATGACACCCCGCCTGACACCTAGTGTCTTCTCTAGACCTCCGTGTGGTCACAGGAGCAGCAGGAGAGACCTGGAGAAGTGGTGATATGATTGCCCTGAGACTGGGGCTAAGACACATTTACTAGTCCACCGAATTTTGCAAATTGTCCTAAAGCTTCGTTCTTTCAGACGCACTGATCTTGAACTGTAGGATAATTCAGCCAGACTAACTGAGATTTGCTTTATCCCACATGACTTTAAGGAAGTGGGTGACATCGTGAGCGGGAAGTTTAGCTTGAGAATATGCTTTAAAGAATGTCAGCAATGCACATGCCCTAAAAACAAGAACATTCAAACTTCACCTTCTTTTAAAACAGACTCAGCAACCCGAATGTGTCATAAGCTCCTGCTATGATAGATAAGGAAGAAAACTTCTGTTGGAAACAGTCTGCAATTCAAATTCTCCCAACTTCTAACTGGCCGTTTCCATCTTGCTCCGACTTGATTCAATTTAATAATTGGATACTAGAGACAAGAGCCACCAACAGAAGCTGACAAACAAGGATGCCTTCATGAGCCCTTGACCTCTACTGATCTGAACACGTCTCAGACTCTTCTCAGTCATGTATATGAGATTCGTTTTCCCCCAAGTATCTTTAATTTTTCATTTGTAAAATAGGAAAAATGATGTATAGTTAAGGAAAACATCGTAATTAAAGGAAAAAAATGCACAGCATATCTGGTATCAGAAGAGAATTTTAATCTATGAAAGTGCTAATTATAGATAACAGGAAAACAAACCTTTCTCTCCCTCAGAGAGACCTCTCGAGGCAAACATGTACTGAGTGACGTCTGATCTCTTGTCAGCTCCTGAGGGAATGGAACGAAAAGAGAATTTATCTTTATTCATAAACCTCTTGCTCTGAAGGGGAAAAAAAGAATGTTAGATGAACGGAAATGGTTTCTGTCTTTTTGGAATGTTTCAGTGCAATGAAGTGGGACAGCAACTATTACTCTGAGCACCGAGGCTCTGTTGCCATAAAAGTACTATCGTCTCTACCTGGAGGGAACATGAGCCAGTGGGCCAGACGTTTATGGAAGGAGCCCTTATTATGGAAGATAATTCTCCTTCACAGCAGTTCAGAATCAGAGCAGTGGTTGGTAAGTGGGCCTGGGCATTAAAGACAAAAAGGACCACAGTCTGGTAAATCTGACAGTCAACCCACCTGCAGGGTCCATCCAATGCCCCGTCCGTCCTAACTGATCACCCTGGTGGTGCAGAAGCTGCAAGGAATGGAATGTGCACACAATCTTCCTGGCCTCACAGCCTCTGGTGTCACCAGACCTACCAAGGGGAAGCTCATTGCATCCCAATTCATGGTTCAGACGGAGCAGTGCTTACTTCTTCAGGCTCCAACCCCACCATCAAACATTTCTGGTGGGAACAGGGACTGCTGGCCGCTTCACTAAATTGTTTGCAGCAGAGTTCCTTAGGATTCTTGCTTTCTGGATGACACACATTCCATGGGGGTTCATGTGCCACCAGAGAGCAGTTCTCTCACAAAGATGCTCTCTGAGGTTTTTGTTTTCTGATTTAAGTGAGAAATTAAGGACACAGTATCTCGTTGGTAGTGAGAATTGCTGGGCTCTATGAGAGATTCACCTCTTCCTCCAACACCCACAGCACACCTGTGCATTGTATCCCATCTGCTCTCACAGTTACGTGGCCACTGCTCAGCAGAAGAGCCGTGCCTCATTTTGGGACCTTCCACGTGATTCTGGAAGAGTTGTCTCTGGGCACTCTGGCAGAGCTATACCGCTTCCCAGGTCTCATGGCCCAGTCTTGGACTATGAATGATTAAGACTCAGCCAGCTAAGTTTCACCTGTGTGTGGAAAACAAGAAGCATGAAACAGAGGCCACTGAAATACTTAGTGTCCAATCACTATCTTATTTTTTAAATAATAATTGCATGTAAAAAATGTGGGGTGGTCTCTGTCTTAAACTGGTCTGTTTAATCTGGTCAACCAGGTTCAGTTAAGGAACATATATAAATGCTGAGAATGTATTGCTGTACATTGCATCTTAAAAGGAAAATATAATTATGGATATGTGATAGGTTTTCAAGCATTGAAACTGGAAACTCTCTTGTGGTTGGTTTTTTCCCCCCCTAGATCTTTTATTTTTTATAAGCATTTTTTCACCCCACCCCCTTTGAAAACAATCAAGTTGTTTTCTATATCTATGGGTTTATTTCTGTTTTGTTTTGTTAGATTCTATACATAAGTGACATGAGACTGTATTTGTCTTTCTTTTTCTGACTCAATTCACTTGGCATATTGCCTTCTAGGTCCATGCGTATTGTCAGAAACGGCAAGATTTCTTTTTAATTGCTAAGTAATATTCCATTGTATGTGTGTATATCTCATCTTTATCCATTCATCACCATCTTATATCAAAGAGTGCTCAGTCAGTATTTTCACCCCGTGGGAGAGGAGGAGAATGAGAGAGTGTGAAGCCCCTGAGGGTGAGCTGGAGTGACTCCTGCTCACGGGGAGGAATATTCTCACTTTTGACAGCTGTGATTGCTCCATTCCCCAGATTATCAATTATTGTGTTTGCAAATGTAGATTCTGGGAGATTAGGGCAAGTAGTGGGTATGGTTTCACCAAATTAAATAAACTTCCTTTGCACCTATTTTGTTGAAATAAAGAATTAAGGACAGATTGGAGAAACTTGGATTGAAAATGGGAAATCAGTAGAGAAAATCAACAAAACCAAAATATGTTTCTTTGAAAAGATCAATAAAATGTATAAACTTCTAGCCACGTCTTATCTAAGGAAAAACAAAACAAAACAAAACAACAAAAATAAAGACAAATTACTCATCTCTAAAAGGAAAGATGGGCCAAAGCTACTGATCCTGTGGACATTAAAAGGATACTAAAGGAATATTATTAATAACTCTATGCTACAGATTTAATAACTGAGATGAAATGGACCAATTTCTTGAAAGGCAAAATCTACCAAAAAGATATATAAAGATAAGTAGGTAATCTGAACAGGCTTATATCTATTAAAGAAATTGAATCAATAGTTAATAACCTGCTAAAACAAAAAGCACCAAACCAGATGGATTCACTGTTGAATTCTGCTGAACATTTAAGAAGGAAATTATACCAGTTTTCTACAATCTATTCCAAAAATAGAAGCAGAGGTTAACTTTAACTCATTCTGAGGCCAGTATTACCATAATGCCAAAACTGGAGAAAGGCATTGCAAGAAAGAAAAACTACAGACAAATATATCTCATAAACAAAGATTCCAAATTCTCCACAAAATATTAGTAAATCAAATCCAATAATTTATAAAAATCATTAATACCATGATCAAGTGGGATTTATCCTAGGAATGCAAGGTTAGTTTAACATTTGAAAAGCAATCCGTGTTACCAAGCACAGCAACAAGCTAAAGAAGAAAAATCACGTTATCAAATCAATAGAGGCAGAAAGAGCATTGACAAAATACAATGCCTATTCATTAGTTTAAAAACTCTCAGAAAACTATTATTAAAGGAAAGCTTTCTCAAGGTGATAAAGAACACCTACAGAAAAACCTCTGGCTAATATCATAGTTAATTATGAAACTAGATGCTTTCCCTCTAAGGTCAGGAACAAGGATGTCTCCTCTCACTGTTCCTTTCAACATCATACTAGAAAGCCTTGCTACTGCAATAAGGTAAGAAAAGGAAATAAAAGGCATATAGATTGGGGAAGACAAATAAAATTGTCTTTGTTCATAGATGACATGACTGTCCATGTAACAAATGCCAAAGAATCAACACAAAGATTCTTGGAACCAGTAAGTGATTATAGACAGGCGTCAGGATACAAGATTAATATACAGGAGTAAATTTCTTTCTTATATACCAACCATGAACAATTGGAATATGAAATTAAAAATGTAATACCACTTATATTAGCAACAAAAAATGAAATTCTTAGATATAAATCTAACAAAATATGAGTGAGGTTTATATGAGGAAAACTATAAAATTCTGCTGAAAGAAATCAAATAGAGGGATATCCCATGTACATAGATGGGAAGATGAAACATCTAGATATCAGTTCTTCCCAACTTGGCCTATAGACTCAGTACAATCCCAATCAAAATCCCAGAAAATTAGTTTGTAGATGTGGAGAAACACATTTTAAAGTTATATGGAAAAACAAAAGATCCAGAATAGCCTACACAATATTGAAGGAGATGAGTGAAGTTGAAGGACTGACACTACCAAATTTCAAGGCTTACTATGAGCTGTCAATCAAGACAGTGCATATCAGTGAGAGAATAGACAAATACATCATAGGAACAAAATAGAAGTCCATAAATAGAGTCACACAAATAAAAGTAACTGATCTTTGACACAGGAGCACAGGAACTGCAGAAAGCACAGTCTTTTTAAAAATGGGGCTAGAACAACTGGCTGTGTACATGCAAAAATATGAATCTAGACTCAGACATTATACCTCTCCCAAAAACTAATTCAAAGTGAATTACAGACTTAAATGTAAAATGTAAACCCATAGAACTCCTAGAAGGTAACATAGAAGAAAATCTCAATGAGCTTGGGTTTAGCAATGACTTTTTAGATATAATACCAAAAGTACAATCCATGAAAAAAATCATTGGTAAGTTGGACTTCATTAAAATTAAAAACTTACCTTTGTTTTGTTTTTTTAGTTGAGAGGATCATATTTCTTTCTTTTTTTTTACATTGAAGTTTATTGGAGTGATAATGGTTAGTAAAGTTATATAGGTTTCAGGTGTTCTGTAATACATCAGCTACATATCACAAACAGAAATAATTTAAAACTTCTTGAAAGAGTATTAAAAGACTTCACATTGGGTGAGTTAGGCAGTTTCTTACAAAACTGAATATACTCAATATACAATCCAGCAATTGTCCTCCTTAGTACTTACCCAACGGAGTTGAAAACTAATATCCACACAAAAATATGCACACAAACATTTATAACAACTATTTATAACAATTTTTAATAATTGCCAAAAGTTGGAAGTAACTAAGATGTCCTTCAGTACCTGAATGGATAAATAAACTGTGGCACATACATACAATGGAATATTATTAGGCAATAAAAAGAAATGACGTATCAAGTTCACAAAAAGACATATAAGAACTTTAAATGCACACAACTAAGTGAAACAAGGCAATCTGAAAAGGCTACCTATTGTAGGATTCTCACTAACATGTTTCCCCGAAAATCAGACCTACCTGGACAATCTGCTCTAATGCGTCTTTTGGAACAAAAATTAATATAAGACCTGGTCTTATATTATGTAAGACCCGGTTTTATATTATATAAAACCCGGTATTATATTATGTTGTATTATATTATATTATATTATATTATATTATATTATATTATATTATATTATACCCAGTCGTATAGTAAAATAAGACTGGGTCTTATAATAATTTTTGCTCCAAAAGATGCATTAGAGCTGATTTGCCCGGCTAGGTCTTATTTTCGAGGAAACATGGTATATGACTTTCTGGAAGACGCAAAATTAGGCAGACAGCAAGAAGATCAGTGGATGCTAGAAGCTCAGAAGTCCGAGGTGGAAGGGATGAATGGGGGAGCACAGAGAATTTCCAGGGCAGTGAAACTACTCCGTATGATACTGTAATGGTACATACATGTCATTGTATGTTTGTCAGGACCCACAGAATGTACATCACCAAGAGTGGGCCCTAATGTATCTATGGACTTTAGTTAAGAATATTGTACCACTATTGGTTCATCTGTTGTAACAAATGTCCCACACTAATGCTTGGTATTAATAATATGGGAAACTTGGAGGAGGGCAGAAGCAGCATGTGGGAACTCCCCATACTTTCCATGCAATTATTCTGAAAACCCAAAACTTCCCCCCAAAAAATAGTCTATGAAGAGAGATTTGTTTCCTAGTCCTTATATATGTGATTAAGGAAATCCATGAACACTTAATTTTATTTCTTTTTTAATCGTTTCTGAAGACGTAGGCACAATCCTTCTTACTGAAAGCATGCTGCTGACGCCATTTTTTACTGATTGTAATGGCATTTCCAATGAAATGAGCAAGCCAGCGGAGGTCATTTTCTTGTGCTCCGTTAGGCATGAAGACTGTATTCCCTAAGTACCCCCACCATGAGTTCTTTTTGTAATCACGGCAGTGTCTCCTTCCCAGATGTCCAAGACAAACATTTTGTTTCTAGGACCATGTTTCTGAACTTCCTGGTCTTGTAGCTTAGGTCAAAACTATGAATGTTGCCATTCTCTGTGCTGTGGGGACTTAAGCAGCATCTTACGTCCCCTTAGCGGGGAGTCTGGCTGGAGTGTGCTAACCGATAGTCCTGTGCTTATTTGAGTTCATTCCCAAGAAAGTGACTAATTTCTGCCTTATATGTGATCTCTTTACGTGTCTGTGGCTATATTTAACCCTTGTTATAAATTAATACCTGACTTCCTTTTTTCCTCTGCCTATAGAAGACCCTTCTTTAAAGATCAGTCCTGAAATGACTGAATCTTACAGCCGAAAAAGGGTAGAGATTCTTTTCATAAAGTCCCTTTCCAGAGATGAAACACAGTTTTTGGTTTTTGCTTTGTTTTTTTGTTTTGTTTTGGGTTTTTGTTGCTGTTGTTGTTTCCCTTCACTTCCCCTTCCTTAGAGCAGAAGATGGTAGATTGACATCTTGCTTGTCACCGTAGGGATGAAATTTGGAGGAATTTGACATACAAAATGGTGCAAGAAGAGGTTAGACAACAGCACTTAGAAAGTACACATCTATACAAAAATCGTACTGTTTTCCCATTGATGCAAATAGAAATATCAAGGAAAATCTTGCTCTTCAAAATAGCATAATGAAAGGCAAAAGATCCTAGAGAAAACACAGCGGGAAATGATTATCTACAGAGGGACAAAAAAACGTATGCTGTAGAGTAAAGCCCGTGAGACTCTTTCTCTAAAGTTCTGCTGCATTTCTGTTCCATCTGATTTGGGGACTTAGTGCACGCTATTTCATTCTTAATTGTCTTTCATCCAAGAGACATGATCAGTCAATTCTTGAGTGAGAACCTTGTCAATGCTTCCAATATATTCCTAAAACACTGGGCAGGTAGCTTCTTGACTGACACACTGTCTCTTCTGTCTTAAAGCCACGTCTTCACTGCCTGCTTCCAAGGGCAGAATACCTCTGTGAAGAAGGGACAGTGACACAGTTGTTTGGTAGTAGTACCATGTCCCTCTTCAGGGAATTTCCCACCTGTCCTTCAAAATACACCGAAACTGTAACCTTCTCTGTGCAACCTTCCCATACCCCCAAGCAAAGAATTTTCTTCACACCTCTGTTCTCAAATGCAACTGTGCTCTAGTGCTCTTAAGAATGTGTTGAAATTATTTTGTTCAAGTCACTCTCCCTCAAAGGTGAATTGTTCATCTGCATAGCCCTACCAGCGTGGCACAAGTAAAACCTCACTAAAAGTCTTAAATGAATGAATAAAATAGTGCAAATTATCGTCAGGGTCTAGGTAACAGATTTTTATCCTCATGTGACCAGTTCTCTTTTCTCTAATCCTCAGTTACAGCCTCTAACCCCGGTCACCTAAGTCTAACCTGAGTCACGTTCCAATTTGTGGTAATAAGAGAATATGAGCCTTCCACTGAGCAGCTGTCATCATTGCTAAAATAACAACAACTCAACAACAGACAACAATAACCACAAAACCCAATAACAATAGCAACAACGAAGATGCCACATGAATGTCCTAATAGATCACAGTGCCATCTTTACACAAGCAGAGGAATCGGTTCCATTATTCATTTAAACGATCAACACTATCTTGGAAGTCTGAGTGGTCCCCTGAGACCTCCACAGCAAACCCTTGCAGGGCCACCCTCACTGCCCCTGCATGAACCATCCTGCCTTTGTCCCTGGTCCCACCGAGCCCCCAGGAAGAAGACTCCTTGACTGCCTGCTCCCCTCTCTCCACAAGGCTCATGAACTAGTTCCTAAAAGGGTTTGGGCCAAGCATGGGGAGACATATGTCCTCTCCAGGTCCCTCACACCTCTGCCAACGGGACCTCATTTACATCCCTCATCTTGACAAGACTTCTAATGCTAAACATTAAAAAATTAAAAATTGACAGATGTATTCTGGCAGCTGTGATACCTGAATCTGAATGGGGTCTCCATAAGGACCTCTGTGACAAACAGGAAGTTTGTTATGTCTTTACGTTGGAACGCATGGATTTGATACTCTTAGATACCATAACGCACGTGGAAGCAGCAGAACCCTGGACTCTGGCTCTGGCTTTGAGGCTGGTCCCTTGTGTTGTAGCACCAGAAGGTGCTCAGACTTCAGCACAGCACTGAAAACAAATTTTTACGTATGGTTGCTTCATGAGAGGTGAAGAGAGTGTTTGCACATCACGCAACAAGACTTCCAGGAAATCCACTTGTCAACCCATGTCTGGGGAAGAGGAAGAGAGCCGCCCAGTGGAGAGCAGGTCTCTGAACAAGCTCACGTGCTTTGGCATCAGCAAGTTAGGGGTACTGAATTCCTCCTGTGAGAAAACCTTGGTAAAACTATCCTCTTAAAATCATGAACGTGTTTCCAAAAACCCCACTACTGAAGTGGAAAGCTGCTGAACATTTTTTAATCCTAAATTTCAATAACAGGAAATATAGTGCATTCCACCCCCATCCAAGACACCCAAATGAGTGTCACTTATATCAAATATAAATTAACGTAAGTTTACATACTAATCCTGAGTAGATGTCCTGGGAAAAACACACCATGGAAGGTTCCAGGGGTGCCGTGGGTGTCATTCCCTGGTCCCAGAGCCCAAGAGTTCTGCTAGAGGAGAAATTTGGGGTCCTCACAGAGTTCTTTCCTCATGGGCACAACCTGCCACCAGATGTTTCTTGTCACCAAAACCACGCCGGATGCAAGGATGTCATCATTGTCCCAAGTCCTTGGTGGTGCTGGGCTCTCACTAGGCAGACGCCCGGAGTTCTCGAGTTCTGGGTCTAGACTTAGGGCTCCGGATTCGTGAGCCCCTCCATCACCTGGAAGCCAATCAGAGGCATCATGTGTGATCCAATCCAGATGGCTCATGGTGGGGTGGGGGAGGCACTGATTGAGACTGGGAAACACTTATTACCACCCACAAGGGCCTTATTGGTCAAGGCTCTGCCCTCAGCAGGCTGAAGCAGACATGTGCCCTCTGCCCAGGTCTACACTGCCGATTTGGTGCCAGTGTTGTTATTTGGTATGTTTTCAGAACACAAGCGATGCCATCTCCATCTAAATTAGTTTTGCCAGTGTCTAGAACTCATATGGCTTTTGGAGCCGTTCGACCTTTTTAAGGAGCTCCCAGCCGCAGACAGCTTCTGCAGGGATGGAATGCAGCCACGTCCAGCCCTCCACAGCGGTTCTGAACCTATGGACTCTGTGACCAGCTGGGCAGCCTGGGCAACGGTCCTGAATGGAGCCCCGCACCTTTCCCCTTCCTACGAACTGTCCAAATTCTATGGAATCGGGCCTCCCCAGAATTGGGGCCAAATACTAATTTCCAGCCTATAAACTTGTGCGGAATTTTCTTAGATTGTGCCAGAGAGTGACAGGTCCATGAAATGTTGGGTTCCTATGTGGTGTATGTAGACACTCATAGCACTTTCTCCCCAAAACTGTAATTCTGAGCCTAGAGTAGTTTCCTTTACTGTGTTCAACTTTGAGGGGGGCTCCAAAAGTCATCACAGATTGTGCTTGTGGCTCCCCAAGCCCCTCACACCATTAGTCCGGTACCTTGGCAGTTGGGGTGAATTACTCTGTCGACCCAGTTCAAGGTTGCGATTTAAACCGAGGGGTGGTTCTATACCTAGACCCCAACCCTGCTTAGCGGTCCATTGAACAAACAAAAAATCAGGCCTCTTTGCTCCAGCCTAGAAGGAACATCAGCATGACACAGCATCCAGAAGACAGGAAATGCAACAGCAGAAAAACAATGAAAAACAATGTAGGTCTTTTCTGTAGGGAGCAGGAGGGTGAGGTGGGGGTTTATATCCTAGGACACAGAGAGAAATTAGCAGAACATCTGTGTTAGGTACTCTTTTCTCCCAGAGTGTCACTTACCATAAGGACTGCCCCAGCTCAGCTGTCTCTGCCTCCCACACATTCCCAAGTCACTTCACTGTTTCCTCCCTCTTACTTTGTACTTGGCCAAGCCTCTTGCCAAGACCCTTCCAGTTGATGATGATGATGATGATGATGATGGTAATGATGATGGTGGTTTGATCCAGGACTGTGTTTTTTATTGACTATAGTTGACATATGACATTATATTAGTTTCAGGTGCACAAAACAACATAATAATTCAATATTTGCATGTATCCAGGACCTTTTCTTATGCAGACCAGGTCAGCCTCTCTCATTTTCTCCAAGCCCTTGTCTCCACCTCTAACACTATGAGGGAGAACAAGACCAGGTGGCTGAGTGGGAAACAGTGGGTTCTCCTCTGAAAGACTGGTTGGGGGCCAGGGATGAAGCCGCAGAAGACCAGCATTTCCGCCAGTCACACTGAGTTAAGCTGCACTTGGGAGGCTCAGCGATGGCTGGTGAACTTGTCTTCTGTGTAGGCCACTCAGTCGCGCCTGCCCAGCTGATGAGGGAGAATGTCCCCCACCGAGGGACGTGGCTTTGCAGGCCCTGATGCTGGGCAGCTGGCAGTTGCTTTCTGCCTCCCTCATTTCCTGCAAACAAAGGATGTAATCAAGTGGTTGGGTTGAGAGATGGACTCTCAAAACTCCTTGTCATGCAGGGTGTCATGCGGGGTCTCTGGTCCCGCTCCCCACATAAGAACGCAGGACATGGTGAGGCCAAAAAGGAACACCCATGGAGCCATAGGTAGGGGAGTCACATACCATTATAGTCTCGCTGGCGCCTGGGTTGGAGACACAGGAAGCAGGAGCCACGTGATCTGCAATCTACCATCCATTTCTCTCTGACAGCCAACCTCACTTGCTAACTGCAATCCACCGTGCTAACTGCAATCCCCCCTTGCTAGCTCAGCCACCATCTTCTTGCTAGCTCCCATTTTCTGCTAGCATAGCCACAGCAGTTATATTAGTGGCCAGTGGCTCACTGGTTACAGCTGACGGCCAACTAGCCACAGCTGATGGCCATGCAATCACAGTTGATGGCCATTTACTACCTGAGCCAGCACCTTTCCACATGAGGCCAAGAACCTGGAAACTGCTCTTCTGGCTCCGTCCCCACACTCCTTCCTCTCCACTTTGCACAGGGATGTGAAGAGGACAGAGGAATCAGAAACAGGGCTCCTGGAGAAGCAGAACTGATGACGCCCTATGGGAGTTGAGATGAGAGTGGCGCTCACAGTCCGTGGGCCAGAGTCCAGGTAAGAACTGTACGTACGCAGAGAATCACACGCAGTGCCACTGAGTGCTGAAAGGACCCCTTTAATAAGGGCCCCTGGGACTCGTTTGGGTACCTTCGTGAGATATGCTTTGATCCCGATTTGAAAGAAAGCAAGGTCGTGTTTTTAAAGACGAGGCAGAAAGTGGGTTTCAGGGCTGGATGGCCCCCAGGAAGGCTTTGTGTGAAACCTCCGCTCTCAGAGTGACTGACATGCGGCAGGTACAGGAGATGGTCATTCAGGAAGCGGCAAGCACCTGGGGGGACATGTGGGTGCTGAGCGTTCAGACCTGCTCCTGGAGCTGCCAGCATCCATGAGGGAGACGGGGTCAACCAGTACCGGGACAAATGAGACATTCGAGGAGGAGCTTTGGAAACTGCCACTGGGTCCACTCCATCATCGACGGAACTTCTAAATTAAACGTATCACCTGCTTATTTCACCTCAGAGGGAGATGGATACTTCCTTGCCCTAGTTCGTAACCACGGGATTCTTAATTTTCTGGATTTCAAGGCACTTAAAAGCGATAATGTTTAAGAGGTACATAACAAATGGAAGAAAGTGAAAGATGGTGGAGGTGGTGGGGTTGGGTGGGGCGTAAGCTCGGTGGGAATCACGTAAGGAAGCCCCTATCGCCCACTGAGAAGCTCAGCATTACAAGTAGCTGCTCACACGTTTCCTCCTGGCTCTCTAGAATTTTAGTGCTAGTGCCCTATGAATACAGCTACTAGTTTATAAAGAGAACACAAGTAGAATGTTGATTTACATCATTGCTGTCAGTCTTGACTTCCTTTGCCATATTCCAATATCTGGAATATTTCAAGTATTGAAAAGGTGGTTGATAATATTCACATTTCATTGTATGTACTAACTTTAGATACAATTCTAAAGGATCTTGGGATTGCCTGTGGGTAAGGAAGAAGAAAATAAAGGATATATTTCTGGACATTAAAATAGAATCTCTCTGTGTGTGTGTGTGTGTGTGTGTGTGTGTGTGTATGTGTGTAGATTGTAAATACACATATAAATCAGCCGCTGTGTGGCCAGTTTTCAACAAGAAATATTATTGCTGTGGTTAGAGTTGTCAGTTACTGGTTTGCCTTTTCTTTCTACTTTCCTACTCACTTATTATCTAATGGGATAAAACCCTTTTCCCTGAATGTGATATTCCTCCCCCCACCTAATCCTTTACACCGGAAAAAGATATGTATACCTATTCCTCTGTTTCTCTCTATAGCTATCCTTGCTACCGTGCCTCACCATAATAACTTTTGAAAATACTAGTTTTGTCTTTGCAAATTTCTAAAAAAATAACTATCCAGAACCAATAATCTTGCCCTGCCTCACCCCTTTCAAACAAATTTAGCTTTTTATTTTTCATTGTCAACGGCATTCCCAGAAAAGAACTAAGAAGACCAAACCTGGAGACAAAAGCTTCAGGCTATGAATTGCAGCCTAAGGATCTGAATGGCAGTGTGGAGATAAAGGAAGACCCACCAAATGAGAAAAGCAAAGGCTGTTATTATTCAGAGCCCCCGGTAGCAAGGGAGTCAGTCTCCATCACTTGTGTGTTGGCAGAGACTCAGAGACAACCAGAGGAGTGGGGAAGCTTCCTGGTGTGAAGGTTCTCGGTGTGCTCTGATTGGGGCTGTTAGCTTGGGGAAGCTGGAGGTGGTTGACTAGTGCCTCCCATGTGATTGGTTAGGGGCGTGTGTTTGGCTTTCTCTGGTTGGTCCTAAGTTGGAAGCAGGAAAAGAAATTAAGGAAGCTGTCAGTTATTAATCAAGTCCTAGTCATTTTGGGATGATTGTTACAGAAGTGATGTTTAGCTCGATTGTCACTGAAGACAGCAGTCTGATTTCCTACAAGTCTGCCTTACAGCCTGGTGGCTTCATGGGCTGGTTATTATACAGAAGGAAGGGGTTTCCTGGGAAAGTTGCTACAGGCTTTGGGCCAGAGTTTTATTTTTTTGTGCACGGTCTGGCCATTGTCCATTTGTCCATCCAGCCTCTCAGCAACGTTGGGAGTCGCTAGAAGCATAGCTTAGCTCTAAAGCCAGCAGCAGAGAGCTGAAATTTCTGAAGGCACAGAAGCTCAGGCTGGATTCTGTGCCAGTTTACATCCCTTCCTGTGTCAGCAACCAAAGGGTGTTGGGACCAAGCCCTCCTGCTGACTCCCTGGTCCAGGCAATGGCTGGTGATAATTCGGGCAAGGGTGGACCTTCTCTCTGAGCCCCACTCCCACGCCGTGGTCGGACAGCTTCTGAGCCACTGTGGTGCTCAGTAAGGTGGAGGGAACACTCCTCCCCCGGCTGCAATTGCTCTGTAATTTATTCAGCAAGAGCACTGTGTACTCGCAATGCCAGGCAGAAGCATCTGAAAAATATCTGCAGACAGTGAGCATTTTACGTGGGGCTCCCAATCTCCCTTTCCATCTGAATGAGGCTGGCCTGACAACCCAATCCCCTGAAAATGAGACAGCAAGCTGGGAAGTTGTTTTCCTCTTTCCTTACTCATCTGGCCTACATCTTCTCCTATGTCAAACTCTGGGGTTCCAAGGTTTTGATACTCAGAGCAAAACTCTTGGTGCTAGAGACTGAGTAACTGATCAGATGGCTAATTAAAGAGCAATTGCAAGATGATTGATTTAAAGATTCATGTAATAAATGACTGAATGAAAAACAGGTGAATAAATGATCTAGTTAAAACCCCACCTTAGACTTCACTGCATCCAAAGCCCTGGTCTGAGCAGTGCCCATGGCCTCTGGCTCTTGGCCCTCGTACCCCATGTGAAAGGACTTGCCTGGTAACTGGCGATGGTGTCCCTGTCACATTCTTCCTTTACTCTGTGAGCAACTTGGGGGCAAGGACTCCCCAACACCTATCCCTATACCTGCGCAGAGCACAGATCCATTCACTGTTCACTGGAGAGCATGGTAGTGAATATGCCACAAGAAAAAGGATGGCCGTTTGGGGATACTGAACAGAATGTCCCCAGTGCCATCATTCGTGTCTTCTTGTCCTTTAAACATTAGCCAAATGGTTTTTTAAATCTTGGTCCACCATGCATGAATTGCTCATAAAAGGTCGCCAAATGACATACTATTATTACTGCATCCCCGGGAGGTAGTTGGATCTGAGCACAGAAACAGGCTAGGGTGATAGATTCAAGCAAAAACAATTTGTGCCCAGGAAGTTCCTGCATGAAGAAGTGGTTGTCAGGGAGTGAAACGGTTGAATGGGGTAGATGAAAGGGAGGGTTTCTAGCTGGGCCATCATGGTGCCATCATCTGAGGGAACAGTGAACAAGGTTATGGGGGTTGAGCACGAGGGACAACCTTGGACGTGATGCATTGCAGGTGCCCATCAGCCCCCTTAGGGGGTGCACAGGGGAAAGGTTCATGCTAGGAACATGGATTTGGGAGTCAGTATTAGCACAGAAATGGCCACTGAAATCACGGTGCAAATGCTTTTGTCTGGGTGCAGTGAACCATGGTCGAGAAAAAGCAGAAAGCCTAGGACTGTGTCCTGAGAAACCCACATGTAAAGGACAACAAAAGGGACCGGCCAAGAACACAGAGTAGTACCCAGAAAAGTGGGAGGTCCAGGAGGAGGAACCCAGGAGATGGAATGTTTAGAGATTGTGAAGGAAAACACGTGGACTTGTGATTGCCCCCAAACAAAAAGGTCGGAGGTCAACCCGACCTTTATGAAGAGCTGCATAGATAGCTGTTTTCTATAGGAAAGAGAAATAAATGAACGTCTTCCATTTCTAAGCCAGAAGACTTTCCCAAAAGCCCAGCTGACTGAACAATATCAAGATAGTTTTAAAAATACAGATAGGCATATACAAGTTTTCTTGGCTAGCCAAATAAATAATAGTAATAGCAATCACCAATATTTACAAGATAACCGGTCAGTGAAATAAGATCCTGTTTCCATTTAAGCCAGAAACAATAGTACAAAATAACTTGTACCATTCCTATAAAACATGCTCAATCCAGACATTTTGTAAGATTCCAGCGGCTCGTAATGACACCCACACTGCCTATAAAAATTGTTTCCTCAGTTTGATTCAGAGACTGGGTCATATTTGCATGGAAAAAGGCTCTAGAATAAAAGCCTGTGGACTGATGTTTCCTGCTCTGTGACAAGACAGCCACCCAGGAGGCAGGTGGCTGGCGACACTGGTGGAGGTAGAACGTCGTCTGCTATGGCAGCAAGAAGGACGAATACAAGGGAAAGTGCAGATGAGATTGCTGGTAAGAAGTTCAGGGATATTTTGTTTCCCCTGATAGCTTCTATTTTCTCTGAAGTAGAAGGTGAGGTAATTTACTGACAGTGAGAATGGGGAAGCATACATGAAGAGAATACAAAAGGTTTGAATTTTTGGTTTTGCTTTGTGCTTTGATGAAGAACAGACAAGAAGGTTGACTAGGGAATACAGGATCTCCACCTCGTTAATTTGGAGTGGCACCAGCCTTAGAATTTCCTTTTCAGAACAAAGCTATTCTAACCCCTTCTGTCTGAAGGAGCTAAATTTAATCTCCCTTTCTTGCAAATAATATTCATGTGTGCTTTCCTTTGTTTAAAAATGGCCCTTCTGCCAGGCACCTGTGGCTTAAAGGAGCTGGCTTCCTTCAATGGTTCATGGTGCTTCTCTTATTTTGAGCAGCTACCCTGACGTGTGGGCCTCCATCCTGCTGCAGAGCTGGGGCGTCTCCTCTCGCCGGACTTCTCAGCTCACAGTCCCAGGGATGGTGCCTATAATCTGTACCCCACAAACAATGCACCAGCACCTCCTCCAGCTTTGGGGACATCAATTACTGTCATGATTTCCCTTCACTGTAACATATCTGCTACTTGTCTTTGGCGTATGTATCCCGAATGAACTCTTAACACATCAAGAGAATCCCATTCTTAGCCAAGAACCCTATCGCTCCGTCGTGACTCCTTTCTCAAAGACACTCAATAGTCTTGGGCCCCATGGGCTGTTCTGCTGGCTTCTGTCTGGGTCACATTGCAATGTGTGTGGTTTGCCTATCCTTTGTGACCCAGAGAATCATTCAAGTGTGACAGGTCTGGTCAGTAAGGCCACACTTCCCATGTGTTATTGCTTAAATTAAAATCAATAATCATCACCCATCTTTCACCTGGTTAAAAAGTACACTATATCCAACAGCAGAGATCACCTTATCACCTGAAGACATAACTCAGCGCTCTTCAGTACTGTCCTTTCAGCTACTGACCAGGAGTCGGTGACCTTGACCACTGTAGATTCTCCCTCAGTGTCTTCACTTTGGGCCTGATCAGAAGAAGGAGGGGCATTCTTACATGACGTAGCATATACTCCAAACTTCAATGACTGCTGGGGATGTCACCTTCATCCTTTTCCAGGTCCCTCCTTTGGCAGTAAGAGAATGAGGTGTTTTGTGCAAATCTGGCACATAGGAAACAACAGCCAATGAGGACCAAGTGCTCACACATGTGTTGATGTGCACAGTCTCTTTTCATCCATTAAGCGAACACGTGGCGAGCCTGCATTGACACTGTAGCCAAAGAAGGAGAGGAATGAGGTCTGTCCCTCACCATGCTCCCATTCTGAAGGGGGGATGCCTTCTCCACACTGTCTGTCCCATTTGGCAAGTGTCAGAATAGCACAATTGTCCTTGGCTTCAGAGTGAAAGGACAGCATCACAATGTAGGGGAGGGGACTGGGCTTGGCCACGAAGAGTTCAGAAGGGTTTAGGACAAAGGGAAGGACCAACTGTGGGCTCCAGGGGCAGTGGACGGAGTAGAGGGATGTACAGAGTGAAGCATCAGGAGATGAGTCCGGCAAGCTGCGGAGGTTACGTTTTTTAGTGGCTTGAACTTCCTGTTAAGGAATTTGGTACTTTCTGTTAGGTTGGTGCAAAAGTAATTGCGGTTTAAAAGGTTAAAATTAATTGCAAAAACTGCAATTACTTTTGCACCAACCCAATATAAGCAAATGAGTATCACTTCGATAGTTTTGAAGCTGAAAGTGATAAAACTTAGATTTGTGTTGATAACACCATGGTTCTTCTATGCTTTCCTGGTGTTTATGAACTTCAGTGCTGCCTGCATTATATCTTGGCAGCAGGAGCTGCGTTGGGTGTTTTGATTTATTCAGGGCTTAGAACAGGCCGAGCACTGATGTGTACTTTATTAGTATCCTCCGGTGAATACTTCTAGAACTGGATGATCTCTAAGGTTTCTTTCAGCTCTTAAATTCTGTAAGTCTCAGAGATGAACAGTTCACTACTATATTAGTCAGGGTTTTCCAGAAAAACAGAACGAATGGAAGATATATGAAGATCTGACAATTAAGTTCGCGAACTTGTTGCAGCGATGTTGCTAACCTTTTTTGGTATCAGAGGGATTGTTCGTTATGAATTTGTACCAATTGGACAAACAGTTAACCAAGTTTACTATTTGGAAGTGCTGAAAAGGCTGCATGAAGAAGTTAGACAACCTGAACTTTTCACCCACAATTCATGGCTCTTGCATCACGACAATGCACCAGCTCACACAGCACTGTCTGTGAGGGAGTTTTCAGCCAGGAAACAAATAACTGTATTGGAACACCCTCCCTACTCACCTGATCTGGCCCCCAATGACTTCTTTCTTTACCCAAAGATAAAGGAAATATTGAAAGGAAGACATTTTGATGACATTCAGGACATCAAGGGTAATACGACAACAGCTCTGATGGCCATTCCAGGAAAAGAGTTCCAAAATTGCTTTGAAGGGTGGACTAGGCACTAGCATCGGGGCATAGCTTCCCAACGGGAGTACTTCGAAGGTGACCATAGTGATATTCAGCAATGAGGTGTGTAGCACTTTTTCTAGGATGAGTTCACGAACTTAATTGTCAGACCTTGCAGTTAGGTAGAATAGATAGATATAGGTATCTATAGGTAGATAGTAGATAGGTAGGTAGATTTATTTTAAGGAATTGGCTCATGGGATTGTGGAGACTAGCATGTCCAAAATCTGCAGGATGGGCCAGCGGCCTGGAAACCTAAAGAATTGATGATTCTGCAGTTCAAGTCCAAAGGCTGTCTTCTGGCCTTATTTGGGAGGTCAGTCTTCTCTTCTGTTCAAACCTTCAACTGATTAGATGAGGCCCACTCACATCATGAAGGGCAATCTGCTTTACTCAGTCTACCAATCTAAATGTAAATCTCATCCAAAAACATCCTCACAGAAACACCTAGAATAATTTTGACCAAATATCTGGGCACTGGAATCCAGCCAAATTGACACATAAAATTAACTGTCACAACTATTCACTGTGAAGAACAGCAATACTAGGTTGATTTCATTTTATGTAAAAGTTAAAACATATATTTTGAGATTTAACTGGAGACTTTGCTAGTATATTGCTCATGTCTATTTAATATTGTAGATGAATGAAATCTGTAGGTGTGGGTATTTTAATAATATTGAATTTCCTGACGTTATAAAACCTTGCATTTCTTTTGTGTTGATTTCATCCACAGAGTTCCCAATTTAAAAACCTACTACAAAGCTACAATAATTAAGTAGCTTATTAATTAATTAAGTACTTATTAATTAAGTAATAATTAAGTGTGGCGCGGGTAGTGTGGCATATGTAGATCAATATAATAGACCTGAGCGTCCAGAAATAAACCCATCCATCTACGGTCAATTGATTCTCCACTATGGAGAAAGAACAGACTCTTCAACAAATGGCTGAGATAACAGGGTATCCACACACGAAAGAATGGAATTGGTCTCCTACGTCCCACCATATGCAAAATCAATTCACAAGGGATGAATGATCTAAATGTAAATGCTAAAACCGTAGAACTCTCAGAAGAAAACAAGGGTAAATATTCATGACCTTGGATTTGGCAATAGATTCTTTAAAATGGTACCAAAAAACAAGCCACAAAGGAAAAAAACAGATAAATTGCATTTCATCTGAATTACAAACTTTTGTGTATCGCAGCACATTATCAAGAAAGTGAAATACGGCCTGTAGAACGAGAGGAAATATGTGCAAATCACATATATTTGATAACAATTCAGTATCCAGAATGTACAGCATAAAGAACTCTTACAACTCAACAACAAAAAGATAAATCAGCTCAAGTCTCCTAGGAGACCCCCAAAAAATTAAAAAGAAAAAAGATAAAGTGTTGACAAGGAAGTGGAGAAGTTGGAACCCTTGTGCATTGCTGTGGTGTAAATGTAAAACGGTATAGTCGCAGGTTGGCCGTTCCTTAAATATTTAACCGTAAACTTACCATATGATCCAACAATTCTTAGGTATCTGTTGAAGAGAAATACTGCATATTTCATACAATATATATTCATACAATGACTTACAGACAAATTTTCTTAGCAGTTTCTTCCAAGGCAGTGATGGAGGTAAACTGCTAGTTAGATGGAGACTTGTGTAACGTAAGTAGTTGCCATTCCATTGGGATGTGCCATTCCATTTTACCTTGGCCGTATTCCATTAGTTAGAAGCACGTTGCTGGCTCTGCTAACATGCAAGGGAAGAGGATTAGACAAGGGTGTGAACACCAGAAGGCAGGGTCATTGGGGCTCACCTTTGTGTCTGCTGCAGGTTTCCTTCTCAGAAAAATAATTCCCTTTTTATTACTTCACTCCTATCTTCTCCCATTCCTATCGGTCTCTGTCCCCTCATCTATGTTTTTTCCCCATAGTACTTACCAGTCACTACCTGACATTATTGGACATATTTATATGATCATTCCCTTTCTCGCCAGGCTGGAATGTAAGCTCCATGGGACAAGGACCTTTTCAGCTTACTGTTGTATTCCTAACACCTGTAAAAGTCTTGCTAATAAAATTGTATTAGGAATGTCAGACATGTACTAGGTGCTAATTAGTTACGAATGAATGAATGAATGAATGAATGAATGAATGAATGAATGAATCAGGATATTTTTTAAAGAAGTATGGCCGTGTGTGAGCTCTAATCAGGGAAGATTTATTTAGCTACCTGGTTGGGAAAGAGGAAAGCCTGAGGCGGGGAGATCAGCTAGGCGTCCATCTGGCATCCAAGTGCCAAAAGCCAGGGGTTTGAAGTGAGCGGGCGCCTGGGAAAGGTGGTAGACCAGGGACATAGCAGGAGAAGCAGACATTCATGGAAGTGCATGGTGAGGGGGACACACACAGCAGGAGGGGGACAGGCCTGGTGTTCTCAGAGGCTCTCAGATTCTCTGTCTTTGCCCTCCACTCCGCCCCCTCCTCGAACCCATTCTTCCCAGCACAGCAGCTGGTCAGGCTACCTGCCGCACTTGGCTGTAGGGAGATGGAAGTGGTCATGGTAGGTGAGGGCCCCATGTCACACAGGAAGGGGCCTGGCTACATCCTGCCCCTTCTGAAGACAGTGACGGAATGGCATCCTTTTACAGGAAAGAGCGTCGGTATGACAAAACCTCTTTCAAAGCAAATCTTGACTGAAGCCTGCAACCAGCTAGAGAGCACCACAGCTTCCTGAAGGTGTCAGACAGGTGGCAGTGATGAAGTCACGTTCAGCAGGCTGTGTGCATTCAGCAGTGGGTATTTGTCCCATTTACAGGAAAGGACCAAAAGCACCAGATTTTTATTAGTGGGACTTGATTTTGTACGAATGGATATGTGGTGACCTCTTGATTTGAAACCATGGGAGTGACCCAGCACTCAGCAGCCTTCAGGCCATTTGGGGTCACTTCCTGCTGAAGCCTCAGTGGCCCAGAAAGGTGGGTGAACAGGCCCGGGAGTACCAGTCTGGCAGAGAGAAAAGAGGTGCCAGAGGAGGCCGGCTAGGTGCCAAGGGGTTCCGGGACTCTGCCATTCAAAGGCCCACCCTGCCCAGGACTCAAAGCCCTGAGCCTTTGATCTTTTCACATGGTGAGTACCCTTTCTCCACATTATCCAGCACCGTGACCACAGAACAGAGTGCTACAAAACACTGGAAGAGCTTGACCAAGGGAAGGTGCAGGGCACTTTGAGGGGTATGAGCACACACTCGACGGCTTATCGGACCTGCCTATTTACCTGTGGCTAAAGGTGGGTGTGTGAGTAAGAGGCCCTGCTGGAAGATGGGCTTTTGCAGAAGAAAAAAGAACCAGAGTCTGGAGTCAGCCTAGCTGGTTTGAATCTCAGCTCTGCTGTTGATGAGTTGCATGGCCTTGGACAAGTTACTCAGTTTCCCTTGGCTTCAGTGAGGTTTTGTGTGTTTTTTTAACTTCAAAATGGAAATGATAATAATAATTACAACTTAGGAGAGTTGTGAGGACCAAGTGCTTACTGAGACTAGGGCACCTTCTTAGGTGTTTGTAAGTGCGTAGAACTACACCTGGCGCATAGGAAAACAAGTGTTGGTTATTTTCTTAAAAGGGTCTACATCACTGTATATATTCTAGAATTGAAAAGAAAGAGCTGGATTAGGCACTGTACTCATGTCACGGTATTCGCACAAAATTTAGGGATGACAGTCTGGCTACGCCCACTCCTTCCTTATAATAGATCCCCGTCCTACACACAGCGGGTCAAAGAGACCCCTAAGCCCAGTCCTGGCCATGGCTCTGTCTTCTGTCCTAACAGAGTCATTCTCACCATTTCTTTCCTGTCTGCTGAGAACATCCTAGACGTGACTTTGCTGCCTGCCTTTGCTCTCACATTCTCTCTGGACATGTCCCTCTGATGTACTGTTCTTTCCTTCTTGAGAACTGACACGTATTGTCTTCTGTTGCTCCACACATCACAGTGTCAGGTGAGCGGTGCTTTGCCCTATGGGACAGAGAATGCAGCCAGCCTCCTTCCAATGGGGGAAGAGTGGACAGGTGGAGGCTTGAGGCTGTTCCTGTTAAGAGGAAGCTGAAAGCCAACTTCCTATTGCCTTCCATTTTTTAAGACATTGAAAGACAACCAATATATATCAATAAAAGGGAGAATGTATTAAACAGTTTTATAAAGATTACTCTAGAGAAGATTATATGTAAGAGTTTGTAAGCCTAACTGGTGGAAAGTATGCATTATTAATTTTTTCAAATCCTCTATTTTCTCATTCACTTTTTGATCTAGTGTTGTCCAAGACTGATGATGGTAAGGCCTTCCCTTAAACTTTTTAAGTTGGGACCGAACCACAATGCAAGCTTGTGCACAGCACAAAGACAAGGCCAGCCGAGGACTCAGACCCTCCTAAGTATCTGAAATGTCACACATCAAGGAAACCGACTGTCAAATATGTTTCATGCTTCTGCATTGACAGCGACACCTTTCTTATGACTTGAAAGGCCAGTAGAACTTAGATGGAGCCCCACACTGGAATGCGGCCATTTTGGAAGGTCTGTCCCACATCTCTTCCCCACTGTGGCTGCGTCCAGCACCACAGAGAAGCTCACAAGCACACAAGTTACTAGGCACTCCCTACACATGTCTAAGCATCCTTTACAACTCCCCAGGCAGCTCCCCGGGCCACCTCTCAGGCTTGGGTGCACATCCTGCCGGACAGGGCCTCTCCTCAGGAGAACAGACGTGGGAAAGAAACCTATCCAAGGAAATATGCTTTGGCAATATGCGTTGGGCCTGTTGAGCCAGGAATTCCTCGCTCCTAAGTCCCAGAGTGTGATGTAGGTCTGGGCCTCAGGTAGACTGGTACCTTGGTCTGGCCATCTCTTCACCGCAGGACTAAAGGGGCAGGGACAGGCAGGGTCCAGATTGTGTGAGACAAGGGAAGAGCCCACTTAGAGATGGGTGCTGGGGTAAGAAGTCCTCTAACCCAGGTGTAAACGAACACCCAAGTGGTATATTAACAATTACGCATATTTCTCTTTCCAGTTTGTCCTTGCATTTCTAAGAAAAAAAAAAGTTTATGTATTTTAAGCTGTGATTTAAATACTTAAACATTTATTTCAATTATATCATATTTTTAATGAAAATGACAGGGTCTTCTGCTTCATAAAAAAGAAAAGAAGTAAGTAAACTGATTTGATTTTGAAATCCCAAGTGTGAATATAAAATGCTGGATAGAGATTATCTCTAAATCTGTTTTGTAATTCTAGATGATAAAGATGTAGAATTATTTTGCACTTGCCAGTATTAATATTATTACTAGGAAACTGAAACATGTAAAGACTACATGAAAATAGAAGACTAGCCCTCCCTGCTCACCCACACGTAAATTCTATTAGTGGCGGACATTTGTTTTTACATTTGCTAGCGATAATGAGGTGACACCTTTTTTTTTTCTCTATTGGAGTGGTATCAGAACAATAACAACAACAACAAAAGAAAACAAAAAACAAAAAAATACCCAAGCTAAAACAGAGGTTTAAATAAGATTCAGAGTCTCAGAGCATAATGAGAAAGTGTTCTGGTTTCCAAAGATCTCTCATCATACCAAGAGCCAGTAAGATCTTAAGCTGAATGAAAAAAGATACCAATTAGAAGACAGAGATAGGTTGAGTGGGTTTAGAAAACGTAACCCAATTAAATGTTGTTTATAAGAAACACTTCAAATATATCAGTACAGGCAGGTTGAAAGTAAAATAATAGAAAAAAGATATATTACACAAACATGAACCAAGACAAACCATGAGTGGCTATGTTAATATCAGATAAAATTGACTTCAGAGCAAAGAGTAGTACATTCCATAAAGATAAAAGGGTCAATCCACCATGAAAATACAACCATCCTGAGTGTGTATGCGCCAAACCACCAAGCTGCAAAATATGTGAAGTGAAAATTGGTAGAAACTATAAGGACAGATGGATGAATCCATAATTATAGTTGGAAACTTTAACATCTCCCTCTCAACAATTGACAGAACAGCTAAAAGAAAGTCAGCAAGATACAGAAGAACTCGACAACACACTCAACCCAAAGGATCTAACTGACATTCACAGAACACTCCACCCAGCAACAGCAGAATTTGTCTTCGTTTCAACCAGTCTGTCAGTAGGATGAAAATATAGGCTACAGACTAGGAGAAAATATTTGCAAACTGTATGTCTAACAAAGGACTACATCTAGAATATATGAAAAACTCTCAAAAATCACACAATCCAAAACAATCCAATTAGAAAATGGGCAAAAGTCTCAAAAAGACATTTCACTGAGGAGGTGGTGAAGAAGCACATGAAAACATGCTCAGAATCATTCACCATCAGGGCCCAGTGTGCATGAAACCACATGTGACATAACTACACACCTGTGTAAATGGAATAAAATAAAAAAATAGTAAAATCACCAAATGTTGCCAAGGATGTAAAGAAACTGAATCACTCATACATTGTTGGTGGGAATATAAAACGGTTCAGACATCCCAGAAAACAATTTGGCAGGTTCTTAAGACACATGTAACTACATATAATCCCGTAACTGTTTTCTTGGGAATTCATCCCAGGGAAAGGAAGACATACTTGTATAACAATCTGTACACAAACATTTATAGCAGTTGTATTTGTAATAACAAGAAACTGAAAACAATTCAGATGTGCTTCCATGGGTGAGGTTTAAACAAACGGTGGTCCCTCTGTGCCATGAGGTTCCCCTCAGCAGAAGAGACCTGTTAGTACATACAGCAGCTTGGGTGAACTCCAGAGAGACATACTGGTGAGAAAAAAGGCCAGTTCCTAAAGGTTGTGTGCTACGTTTAGGTGACATTCCTGCAATGGCAACATTCTAGAACTGGAAAAAACAGTAGTAGTTGCTAAGGGGTAAGTTGGGTGTGGAGGTAGGAAGGAAGTGTATGTGCCTACAAAAGGGCAACTGGAAGGATCCTTGTGTTGCTGGAATGTTCTATATTTTGATCGGAACAATGTCAGTATCTTGGAGTGAAAGGTACTCTAGTTCTGTAAAACGTCATCATTAGGAGAAACTGAGGAAAGATACATAGGTCACTTTGTATTACTTTTTTACAGCTGCATCTCAAACTACAATCGTTTTCAAAATAAAAAGTTTAATTAAAAATATGGGCTGGTCCAGCAAGGTCCAGCCAAGATATCCTAGGCCCTACATAATTCACCTTGAAATAGAGGCAGGAGTTTGGGAGGAGAGATGTAAAGGCTATTTTTAGTAATTATTTTATTTTTTCCTTGTAATTTTATTTTTGAACACACAGAATTGACTATTTCTTCATTTTTATTCAATTGATTTAAACTAACAAACCACTTCACTCATTTCTCTTACCCCGCACCCCTGTCTCTGGCTATATAGATTAGATTCCACATATAAGTGAGATCACATGGCGCATATATGTGTATGTATATATATATATATATATATATATATATATATATATATATATCCCATATATCTCCCATATATATCTTCCATATATATATTTATATATATATATATATCCCCTATATATGTGTCCCACATATATATATATGTGTGTGTGTGTGTATATATATGTGTGTGTGTGTATATATATATATATATATATATATATATCCCATTTTCTTTATTCATTCATCCATCAATGGACGGATGAACCTAGATTGTTTACATATCTTGGCCATTTAATGCTGCAATGATCGTGGCGGAGAATACATCTTTTCAAGTTAGTGTTTTTGTTTTCTTCGAATAAATACCCAGAAGTGGAATTACTGATTCATATGGTAGTTCTATTTTTAATTTTTTGAGGCACCTCCATACTGTTTTCCATAGTAGTGGCACCAATTTACATTCCCACCAACAGCGCACAAGGATTTTCTTTCCTTCTTTTTAATATTAGCCTTCTTTATAATAACCATTGATATTTTGATAATAGCCATTTTATTTTTGATGAGCACTCTAACAGGTGTGAGGTGATATCTCATTTTGGTTCTGATTTGCATTTCTTTGATGATGAGTGATGTCGAGCATCTTTTCATGTACCAGTTGGCCAGCTGTATGTCCTTTTTGGAAAAGTGTCTATTCAGATTCTCTGCCCATTTTTTAATCAAATTGTTTGTTTGTTTTGCTACCATATTTCCCCAAAAAGAAGACTGGATCTTTTGCTCCAAAAGATGCATTAGGGCTTATTTTCAGGGGGTGTCTTATTTTTTTAATATACCACAATGTACATTTATTCAAATACAGTCATGTCATCTTCTGGAACATCGTCATAATTCTCCAAACCCCTAATTCCGGCTTGGATTTCTTGCAACTCCATTTCCTGCAGAAACATTGGCCTCAATCTCTCATGTCCAGCAATAGAGCTCTCCTTAAAGGAGAACTTCTTGTCCGTGTAGCCTTCTCGTAGTGCATTGGCAACACAGCTGTCAGTGATTTTATCCCATGAATTCTTCACCCAAGTCACGACCTCTTGCAGGCCAGGCTTCACAAAGTTTCCACACTGATTTCTCTTCATTCTATTTTCAATGTGGTCACTGATTTCCATTCACAAATGGTCCTTGAATGGCTTGTTTGTTGCCATATCAGGAGTCTGGAGATAGGCAGTCATTCTTGCGGGAATCATTATTTGATCTATTCTTTTCTCTGCAAGGAAGTTCTTCATGTCTTTAGTGTGAGTGCTGGCTGAATCCCAGACTAGCAGACCTCTTTGGCCACCTCGCAAAACAAGTGGCAGCATTAATCAACCCATTTCCTTATAACTACTTGTGTGCACCAGACTTTTTCGCTTTCAAGAACATAAACGCATGAAATACGTTCAACCTTATCTTTCTTGCCCTTAGTGATGATTAGAGGTGGGGCTTTCTTTCCATTCAGATGAATTGCCAAAATACAAGTAACAATTGCACTTTTGTAACCAGTGGAAGGAATGACGAGGCACCCCTCTGATCAATTGTCGTTTGAGATCCTTGGCCCATAAACACTGCAGTTTCATCCATATTAATCATGTTGGAGGGTTGGTATTTAGAAAAAGTCGATGCCATCAACAAAGGACTTGAATGCCAGTGCACATTTAATAACTTCAGTATCTTCCAGCTTGAACAGTGTGGTCAATCTTAGAGACAGTTCATATCGCTGAAGGAAACCATCCAGCCGGTGTTGTGATCTTTTGAATTCTTCTGGGGTGTTTCTAATTGCATTGCCATTGCAAGGGCAAATGCTTGAATATCAGCCCTGGGTGCAACTAAAACTTTTGCTCTCCTGTTAGCAATCCATTCACAGACGATGTCTTCCAGCTCAGGAAATACTGGTTGCCGACCTGATCCACACTTGCACTTCTTAGCATTTCCCTCATCCACCTGTTGACTGAGGTTATCGTACTCTGCTTACCATTTTTGGACCGTTCAGAGATCCAACTTCTTTTTGCAGCAAGACGTAAGATTATTGCCCCGGGAGTCCGCCACAATTCCTTTCTTGTACTCGATGAATAGCTCTTTCTTTTTGCACTCATCTTATCTAGGAGTCAAAATAATATTCCCTTTAAATCTACCATTAAATCAAGTGTTAATTGAAGACTTACAAGATAGGAGTGGCAACAAAAATGATGACAGTTAAGAATGATGGTCCCAGAGAAATGCAAATAAAAACCACAATGAGATACCACCTCACTCCAGTCAAAATGGCTATCATCAATAAATCAACAAACAACAAATGCTGGCGTGGATGTGGAGAAAAGGGAACGCTAGTGCACTGTTGGTGGGATTGCAGATTAGTGCAGCCACTATGGAAAACAGTATGGAGGTATCTCAGGAATCTGAAAATGGAACTACCCTATGATCCAGTAATTCCACTCCTAGGCATCTACCCGGAGAAATCCAAAACTCCAATTCAAAAATCTGTATGCACTCCTATGTTTATTGCAGCACTTTACACAATAGCCAAGATATGGAAACAACCGAAATGCCCATCGGTAGATGACTGGATTAAGAAGCTGTGGTACATTTATACAATGGAGTATTACACAGCCATAAAGAAGAAAGAAATCTTATCATTTGCAGCAACATGGATGGATCTAGAGAACATTATGTTAAGTGAAATAAGTCAGAAAGAGAAAGACAAGTACCATATGATCTCACTTATATATGGAATCTAAAGAAAAGACTATGTGAATGAACTAATCAGAAACAGTTTTGGGGACACAAAGAAAAAACCGAGAGTTGTTAGATGGGTGTGGGGGGGGGATTGGGGATAAGGGGAAAGGTGAAGGGATTTGGAAGCAGCTGGTAACCACAAGATGGCCTCAGGGTTCTTTTTGAAAATTAATTTGGGGAAGGTATTCAATAATGTTGTAAAGATTTTGTTGGGTATCCGATGGACATGCGTCCTATTTGGGAGACCACCTCAGGGATACTGTGGATACCTGATCATGGCATTGTACACCAGAAGCTAAACATTAATGAATGCCAACTATAATTTTATATATATAATGTGATGGTTCAGTGTGAGGTCGGAGGGATAGTGGATGGGGGGAGGGGGGTTCACAGTGTGAGGGATATAAATGATGAACGTCTAAGTATTACCTTGTCTTGTACACCTGAAACTAATAAATAAAAATAAATAAAAAATGATGGTCCATACAAAAGCGTCGAAAAATGGCAGGCACCCAAATTCAGAAAACATTTCTTTATTTCACATGAGTGCATTAAGTACGTCCATTACAATACAAGACATATTGAATTATGAAGATTCATGTTAGACACAACCGCATCCGTTTGTTATCAAGTGCGCATGTTATTCGAGCGTTGTGTCTTTACTCCTATTAGTCATCCGGCAATAAGTCCCAAATTCATCTGTTTACATAGGTGTTTACCTCTCATCCAAAGGTGCCTGTTTGGGTATTTACAAATACTTAATTATAATTTATATGATCATTTATCTTAAGTATTAATGTCAATAACATTATTTATATTTAATTATATTAATATTATTGTTTTATAATTCAATACGTCCCCCCTATGTTGCAACGGATGTACTAAATGCGTCTATCTGGCTGATGATCTTAACTGGGGCTTATTTTTGGGGTAGGGCTTATATTATGAGCATCCTGAAAAATCATGCTAGGGCTTATTTTCTGGTAGGTCTTATTTTCGGGAAAATATGGTATTGAGTTGTATGAGATCTTTACATATTTTGGATATTAGCTCCTTATCAGATATATGACTTGCAAATATTTTCAGTAGGTTGTCTTTTCATTTTGCTGTGCAGAAGTTTTTTTGTTTTTTTTTTTGCTTTGATGTGGTCACACTTGTTTATTTTTGCTTTTGTTGCTTTTGCTTTTGGTATCAGAGTCATAAAATCATCACCAAGACCATTGTCAAGGAGATTACTGCCTATACTTTCTTCTAGGAGTTTAATGGTTTCAGATCTTATGTCGAAGTCTTTAGTCCATTTTGAGTTGATTTTTGTGTGTGGTGTAAATAGTGGCCCATTCTTTTACATGTGGCTGTCCAGTTTTCCTAGCACCATTTATTGAAGAGACTATCCTTTCCTCATGTGTATTCTTGGCTCCTTTGTCATAAACTAATGACCATATTGCTTGAGTCTCTTTCTGGACTTTCTGTTCTGTTCCATTAATCCATATGTATGGTTTTATGCCAATACCATACTGTTTGATTACTATAACTTTGTAATAGCTTTTGAAATCAGGGGACGTGATTGATGCCTCTGGCTTTGTTCTTCTTTTTCAAGATTGCTGTGGCTATTTGCATTTTCTTTTATTTTTGTAAATTTAGTGATTATTTTTAATGACTTTTTAAGTGATTTTCCCCCTGTGGAGCACAGAAAGCCATAGGTGATTTTTAAAAATTAAAAGAGCTTTACAAATACAGATATCCTACCCCAAGCCTCTTGTTAGAACACCATCCTTGAAATCTTGTCTTTATATCATAAATAATATTTTGCAACCCATGGTTTTTAATTATCTAGTGATTGAAATGATATGCAAACTATGTATGTATTTATTTTTCTCTTTTACATAGATTAAGAAACTAAAAGCTGGCCATCTTTCTTCTGACTTTAGTACTCTGGACATGAAAACAAACAGCTGTTCCTGGCAGATATTAAAGAATTCCTTCGGATATGAATATTAAATGTTTTGCTTCTCATCCTTCTTTCATATTATGGCCACTTATAATGACCATCAAAGGCAATATCCTCATTTATTTTGCTCATTGAACATTTTAATACCTTCACTTGACCCTGTACTGACTCAATTGAATGATTTAGCTTATTTCTTTTTCTCCCAGTTCAAAGCCCTGTTAAATTGCCTGTACTTAATAAGCCCATAATGGCAGAAAAATTGTATCTTGAATTCATACACTGGGCAGAAAGTCGTCTTGCCAACCAACAAAGATGGCTTGTCCTGGGTTTTCCATACCTTCAGTAACAATTGCAGTTTTCTGCAGTCTGTGTCATTATCTCACTGCGCAGTTTGTGTTCATTAAAAATGCCTTCATATAGAGATAAAGTAGTGAAACTCAGGAAGGAATGACTATGGCCCAGATCTCCTTATGACTTTGCAGACAGCTACTGAAAAAAAAAAACATTAAAATATTGATAAGTCATATATCTGGCAGAAAAGAATGTTTGTTCCCTAGGGTCATGAGTTCTTGATAAGTAGTTTTTCCATTTCTCCCTGAAACTCAGAACAGGAGAAGCATATTGACAAGATACGGGCGTATCACTAATTTAATAAAAATTAAATATAAAAAAATCCCATAGGTCCTTTCCTTTATTCTCACAGTTAGAATGCTCTTTATTTTGTGATTGATTAATAAGGCTTTGGATCTTAAAACAGAGGCAGTTTTAGAGTTAGTATTCTCTTTGATCAGAAATGTGATCAATTATAAATAAGGAATAGGAAATGTGCAACTGGCTTCCCAGATACTTTAGAATTTCCCCAAATTTGTAGTTCTTGACATGGCTTTAGACAGATACATGTGTTTACGTACACACATGTGTAAGTGTGTAATATTGAACAAAGCTTACCATGTAATTGCTCATCCCCAAATTTCCTCATTGAGAAGCAGTATTATGAAAGGCATTAAAATAATTAAAATGTGTTTCCTGAAAAGGTACTTTGAATATTAAGTACATACTTTGAATGTAAGTATTACATACCTGAAGTCCTTCAATAAATGGTTATTGACTAAATTGCAGAGTAAAATGTAGCAACATAGGCAATAATTTCAAAGTTCATGAACACATTCATTGTTGTAATAGACCTTTCTACCAGGAGTTCCCATAATGCTCATGGTAAACTTGACATTTTGTGAACTGTGTGATGCAAGGGACTAGGTCTCTATTGACAAATATGTACCCAAGGCCTAGCCCTCTGTCTGGTTACTCAGTAGACATTTGTGGAAATGAATAAGGTAAGTGTCCAGCATGACTCCCAGGTTTCTTGTTTGGGAGTCTAATTATATGGTGATGACAGTAACTAATAAAAACTGTGGAGTAGAAACAGAAAAAGTGAGGAAAAGATAATGAACTTAAAACAGCCATGGGAATTTGAAGATGAATGGAGTGTTCCATAGTGTTGAATGCTGCCAAGAGAGTAAATATACAAGGACTAAAATTCAAGGTCATCGTGGCTGATCAGAATGTTGTTGGTTATCATGAGAACAATTTCAGAGGAGAGATGGAACAGAATCCAGCATCATACCCTCCTGTTAAATCCTGGCACAACCTATGTGGCCTAGCAAGGTGTGCTTTTCTCCATAGCATTTATCACCTCCTAACACACTATATGCGTTCTTAGTTATTTGTCCCTTTATGGAGTCCAGCAGAACTGTCCAGTGAATGGCTATGTGAACTAGCTCTGCCTTTCCTGGCAACGAGCCAGCTGGGATTATGGGCTACTCATTCCCCCAGTCAGAGAGGCAACACCTGAACTCAAGTTGCTAGGGGACAGGAGGTCCCAAAGTCTTGAAGTGCTGAGTAACTGGTGTTTTCTAGTAGTCACCTAAATAGCTGGCATCGAAGCTTACCCTGCATGGTGTCTGGACCAGAGATGTTTACTCGCCCATGCAAGGGTACTCGCATTTCTTCCTGATAAATGGGAGACCAACAAGGGCCATAGTGTCTCTGCTGGAGGACTGTCACACAGCACATCAGCTCTTGTCTACCCAGGCTGCCTGGCTGTGGGATGCTGTGAGCAAGACGGGCAGGTGTGCCTGTGGTCTCTGCCTATGGGTTCACACGGTGATGACCCAGTCACTGCGTGACAGAAAGACTGCGGAAGTGAGGCAGAGGCCACGTCTGCCCCACCCCCAGAGCCTGGCCGAAGACCACCTGGGCCACCTTGACATGGAAGACATCACACTGGCAGCAAGAAGAGGTCACTCGGAAAGCCAGTTATTGGAGGGGCCTCTCATCATCCATGTCCATGGGCTCTCCTGACCACGCCTGGTGACATGGTTGCCATGGGCCACTAGGGTCTGGGAGTGAAGAGGTCACCTGCTGACCAGAAGTCCCTAGTGACCTGGTCTCAGAGGGGCTGCTCATGAAATGAAGTGACCACCACGCCAAGGGCCACTGAAGCCCCAGAGTCAGGGAGCTGGTGGCCAGGTCCGTGGACCACTAAAGCCCCAAAGCAGGTGACCCCTCAGAGATGTCAGAGCACCAGATTGTCCCTGGAGAAGGAGTCTGCGCTGACAACGAGATTGGCCATCAGGAGGGGAGGGTGTGCCGAGCCTGCTCCTGAATCGGGTGGAAGGGACCTTGAGTCCACCATGAACAAGGAAGGGAGACTTCCACAAGGTCCTGACCACAAGGGGAAGCCCTTCTACAGAGCCTGTACTGGGGGTGCCCCTGCTGTTCACCTTGAGCCTATGGCAAGACGCTCAGAACATTAGCTCCAGGACGACAGTGGGGATGTGTCCTTGTTTCACTGCTGTATCTCCAGTGCTGAGAACAGCTCCTGGCGCATGGTAACTGCCTAAGAAATATTTGTTGAAGGAAATGAATGAATGAATTTTTGAGTTTAAAACCAAACGAGGATGAGAGAGGTGAAACTGCAGAGATATTCTGCTCCTGCGTCAGAAGAGCAACAACTTCTCTTGATGACACTCCATGATGGGTTTAGTGATTGGATGGAAAGGTGTGTAGCATGTGGATATCATTCAACAGTGTTACACTGTGGTTCCCTGTTACAGTTCCCTTCTCTTCCTTTTATGACCTGACCTTACAGAATTGAGTTGATTGCCCCTTACTCCTCGCAAGGTCCTCACTTCCTTCTTTATTACCTGTTCAGCCCTCACGCCTTCCCCAGCAGACCCACTTGACTGTATTGCACATGTGCCTTCACTATACATGTTCTAGGTGTTCATTTTACATGTATCTGGGCTGGCATGCAGTTGGCACACAGGGGCACAATAGCTCAGGAGAAGCCAGTTTTGATGCATTCGTGCCCATGCCACGTCTGTTGTTAAGAATTTTAAATAGTGCCCCTGGGTATGGCCTTGAAAAATATATAGTGCTCATTGAAATATGTTTTAATTTATATTAGTAATATTGGGAAATATATATCGTTGTTTCCCATTTTTCTTTATTCCACTTTGTTTTCTTTTGCAAACCATCCGCATTGCCTTCATTTCTTCTGGCGACTACGGAACGTTCCGTCGCAGGCATATGACATTTTCCTTATGGAGTCCTCCTTGCACAGACACCAAGGTGCCGCTGTCTCTGTGCTGCCACCAGCACCACCTTTAGGGATATCCTGCTAGCTATGTCTTTACGGAGCAGCACGCTAATTTCTCCGAGGTCTATAGCAAGATGGAGTTTCTAGATAGAGTGGTGTACGTGTCCAATTTCACATGAGCTAATCATTATTCTCTATGCAGGCCATATCCATTTACACTGTCTCCAGCAGGGATGAGATTCCTGTGTCCTCTGATCCTCTCTAGAACTTGGTAGTATCTACCTTGACAAATATTGAGTATAGTGGATTGCAGTGGTTTTAATTTCTGTATCTCTAATTTCGAGTGAATATGAGCCTGTCTTAAAATACTTGTTAGCGAGTCAGCTTTTTAGGTCTATGATTTGCTTATTCTTACCCTTTGTCAATATTCCAAAGGGCTTCCTGTTGTTTTTTTTCTTTTTCTATTTATTCTCACGAGTTTCTTAAATGTGCCAGACATGAACCCCTTGTAAGTTGTGGGAGACTGAAGACTATTTGTCATCTTTTAGTATCACTTTGTATGCGACTCGGGTCAGTGGCTGGTTGGCTGTCCTTGAACAAGACACGTGAGCTCTCTCAGCCCCACTTCTTCATCCACAGATCAGAGACTTGTACTGTTTCCTGGCTTCTGTCTAGGCCCCAGGTTTTCACACCGTGCTCTCCGGGCCCGAGCGAGAGGAGGATGAGCCCAGAGACCTGGGTTCTTCCTCTGCTTCCCCTAGGGATTAGTCCCCATCACATCCTGCCCTCATGCAGTGTTTGGGGGCTGAAATGGAAAAAACAAAGATTGCAAGCCATCAGTGTGCGCATGTCCAAGGAACCCTCAGTTCTGATGATGCAGGCGCCTTTAAGGGATTCTGCAGAGAACAGGGCGGAGGGACGCTAGATGGTCGGAGGGAAACTCCAAGAAGGAAGCACATATTGACACGGACCATCCCATTCTACCATAGAACACTTACTTGCTCCTCTTTCCCACGAGCTTTAGTTTCCTCTTGTGGGTGTAATAGGATGTGTTTCTCTTCCATGCAGTGAAGTATTTTGCCCAAAAAAAAGTGCACTGGGAAGGCTAATGAAGTTTTATAGGTGGCAGACTTGGGGGTAGAGACTGAGCAGAGAGATTTACAGGCATCCCAGGGCAGAGCTTAACCACAGACAGGCATTTTTCTAGATGGCATTTCTGTGTCCTGGCTATTGAATGCTCTGCTGTCCCCAAATATGACAGGCCTCTTCACTGCCAAAATTTCTTTCTTGTTTTATGCGTTCAATACATTTTCGTGAGCTAGAACTCAGTTTCACAACCCTGGACCCACATTACAATTTCCTGGGAGCTTTTAAATAATATGACTCTAAGGCCTCATTCCTCAGGGTTGCGATTTGCTGGGTGTGAGATGAGGCGCAGGCATTAGACAATATGTAGAAACTTCTGTTTTTTCTAATGTGCAGCCACTGCTGAGAACCACATAAGATGTGGGCAGGCCTATCCTGGGTACAGAGGAGGGACTGCCAACCTGCTCAGTGTGTCACATCTACTCTGCCATCCCTCTTACCTCCCTCCAGACAAAGGACAATAGCCTCTGCTCAGGGCTGAGTCTGTTGCAACAATGGCAGTGAGTTCCGTTTCCTCCCTACGCTGACATCGTTGTCCCCTCACTCACTTCTATCATCATATCCTCTCCTGACTGTTCCATGTACAGACGAGCATGCTGACAATGGACCCCGTCTAATAGTCTCTTTTGACCCTACGTCCAGCTCCAACCACGGCCCAAGGTCTCGGCTGCCTCTTAGATCAAAGTTCAAGGGTTCTCTGTACATGAGGCTCACACATCTCTACTGCCAGTCTCTTTCCATTCTGTTATATTTTACACTGATAAAAGAATCAATGCAACATAGGTGTCATTTAGGAAACCTCATAATAAAATGAATATCCGAGATCCTGCCGTCACACTTAAGTTTATGGTGTTAATACACCATGTTTGCTTCCCATTCACTCTTTTTTATTTTCATTTTTCAATGACTTTTAAAGAAGTTGAGTAGGTACAAAAGATTGTCTATGGTATTTGTGCTGGGTGGTAAGATATAAAGAATAACAAGAAAGGGAATGCCCATGTATGCCATGTAAGCCGTCCCTCCTTCCCCTTCGGTCACCTGCTTGGGGACACCCCCATCCCCCTTGTGTGCCCCCATCCAGGTAAATACTCTGCTGCAGTTTGTATTCAGTGTTCACTTGCTTTCCATAATAACTTTGTGACGGCTGCATCCTACAGCAATGTGTAGTTTGGCATGGTTTTGCAATTTATCCAAGCAGCTCTTTACTTCCTCTAATCAGGCTTTCATTACAGTCACCAACGTGCCAAATCCAAACTAACCTTCGGGTCCGACTTATGCTCCCAGTTTCCCAGCTCCCATGGACACCTTTGATTCCTCTCTCCTTGAAAACACAGGATGTGCACTTTCCTGGGGAGTTAAAAAAACCCACCCAGTTTTCCACTTTCTGTGTCGGGAAAAGCCCAGTTCTTCTCTACTACGTGTCTCCTTTACTATTACATAGAACACGTCACTTCTGACACTTCTGGTCACCAAATGTGTGGAGGTTTCCCCCACACCACGCAATTCTCTGTGACACCAGCTGGGTGTCCTATAATACAACTTGATTTTGGCATTATCTACGGGACATGACATCAAATCCCACAGGTTAAGGGGTCAGTCCCACAACACTGCCCTTCCCCCCCTTCAGATGCCACTCCAAATTCAGGTTGTCACCTGAGCTTCTGACCCATCAGCTATAAATCAGAGGTTCTCATGACCCCTCCTTGGGCTGGATTAATTTGCTGGGGTGGCTCACAGAACTTAGGACAGTTTACTTCTGTTTACCATTTTATTATAGAAGGACATGATAAAGGGTACAGACAGCCAGATGGCAGAGACGCACAGGCCAAGGTGTGAGGGGAGAGGTGTGGCGCTTGCATGCCCTCTCTGGATACCACTGTCCTCACACCTCCACCTGTCTACCCACCTGGAAGCTCCCCCAAACCCCACACTATTGGGATTTTATGGACACTCCCTCACACAGACATGGCCAATGATTAACTCCATTTCCAGCCCCTTTCCCCTCTCTGGAGAAATGAAGGGTGTGCAGGACCAAAATTCCCAAGCTTCTGATCATGGCTTGGTCTTTCTGGTGACCTGCCACCATCCAGGAGCCATCCAGGAGCCTACCCAAAATCACCTCAATAGAATAAAAGATGATGTTAGTGCTTTTATTACAAGGGTTTTAGGAGCGCTGTGCCAGGAACTGGGGACAGAGAGTAGTGCACATATTTTCTCATACCTGGACTTCCACCCACCTCACATGTGCTCCTTCTCAGTTTGCTTTCGTGGATGCTTCTCTCCATGTTCTGCATATTGGACTACCTGGAAGTCACTTGTCAGACCTCTGCTCCTGCTAAACTCATTCTCTGGTGACTTCAGTCAGTTCGATACTTAGAAGAGCCAGCTGTACGCTGATAACCCTAAATCTTCTCTGCTCTGAGCTCCAGTGTGTCTCCAACAGCCTCCTGGACATCTCCACTTGGAGGTCTAATGTAATTAGCCTGTGAAAATATGACTCATTTTCTTTACCAAACTGCTTCTCTCCGAGTCTTTCCTGTCTCAGTAAATGGCAACTGCATTCTGCCAGTGACTTAGGCAAAAATTCTTGGAGTCATTCTCAAGTCCCCTGCTTCTCTCAAACATCACCTCTAACCCATGCCAAGTCCTGTGCGCTCTGTCTTTGGAACCCATCCTGAATCAGCCCACTTGTCACTTCCTCCACCGTGGTCATGTCAGTGACAGTCCCCTTCATGTCTTGCCTGGATGCTGCAAGAGCAGCCAGTCTGGTCTCTTTCCTTCCATCTCGCTTATTCCCCCTCCGTCAAATTCTCAACTCTCTGCTCCCATAGAGAATGACCATTGTAGAGCGTCAGTCAGACAATGGGCTGTCCTTCTCCCAGCACACGGAGATCCAAACCCACCCCCACTCCCTGCCTCCCTTCTCCTTGCTCACTCCACCCAGCCACGCCAGCTTCTGGTCCTCCAGTGCCACACACACACCCATCTAGTGCCTTTACGTCTCCTATTGCATTTGCCTGTGACTGCAGTGTTGATTTCCTAACCCTTGCCAGGTTTCTACTCAATATCTCCTTCTCAGAGAGGCCACCCTGTCTATGGTAACATGTGCTATAAGCATTTAGACATCTATTCACTATTGTGTTAGGCTTCTACACCAGTATTTGGTACATAATAGGTGCGTAATAGATATTAGTTGGATGGATGGATGGATGGATGGATGGATGGATGGATGGATGAATGAATGAGATATGTTTCCTTGCTGTCAAGGTTTTGCAGTGAAGTTGGGGGGGGAGTGCCACACACTTATTCTACTAATTAGGAGTTTTGTTTCAAAGTAACATGAATAAATTGGAGCTTACACAGAGAAGAGGAATTCATCACAGATGTAGGAATATATCACTGAAGCTGATAGTAAAACTGCACGTGGGTCTCCCAGGGAGAGAGACCGAGTTCAGGAACTGGGGTGCTGTCTACGCCCACCTGTCACCTCTGCCACCCACGCTCTGACCGATTCTGCCCATTCCACAACCCCAGAGAGGCAGGGCATGTGTTTTCTTGTTTTTGACCCCTTAATCCAGTTTCTAAGGCAGACATTTTTTAAAATGCTGTTATGATTGTGAATTTGCCAGATTTCTTTTAATTTTTATCAATTTTGTTGTATATATGTCTGTGCTGTGTTAAATCTTCATTGAATGAAATTTCTCTCGAATGAAATTAGTTTTTTGGTTCCATTTAATGCTTTGTGTTTTAATTGTATTTTGTTTATTATAGGTACTTTTAAAAATAGTTTTCATGGCATAGTTTTCCCCCCAATACCTATATTTCAATGATTCTATCTTTATAGTTTTTTGAATATATTTATTTTGAAATATATCTTATAAATAGGGTATACCTGTACCTTGCTTGATTTTTAACCCAGTTTTTTTTAATATGAACACTTAATTTTTAATATATATTTTTATTACTGATATGCTTCAACTTAATCCTCTCAATTTTATTTTTTCCTATTTTCTTACCTCTTCTTTGTTCCTTTCCTATCTTTTAAAGGTTTTTAATTTAATTGTGGTTTTATTGTTTTTTATTCTTGGAAGACATGTTTTCTATTTTCTAATCTTCTTGCCTTTTAAGCACAACTATTTAGATACAATGTATTTTCAGTAGCTAAATAAATCAGAACCTTCATCCTGCCTATTAATATAAAAGGAAAAGAATTGTAGCGTGATTTAACTTATCTCATCCCTCTCTCCTTCTGCTACTTCTTCTATGATAGCACCTATGATTTTAACATCACCTTGGGATTAATTTGTTTTAAACACGATGATTAATACCTATGTTAACTCAACTTTGACTGTTTGTAACTCTTTCTTATATCCCACTACTTCCTCTTTCTTGAAAACATTAATTGGCCTAGAGTATGTTTTCCAATAACTTTTCAGAGAGAATCCGTGGTTAATAAACTCTATTCTTTCCATGTGCAATATCAGCTATATTTCAGCCTTGCATTTGACTAATAATTTAGCTGGTTAGAGAATTCCAGGTTTAAAATCCTTTTCCTCCAATCTCTGAATTATTTCTTCTGTCACCAGTGTTCCTGCTGAGGTCTGCTACCCATCTAATGGTCATCCTTCTGTAGGGAGGTGCACCCTATTAACTACCCTCTAGGATCCACTCTACCCTCCCTTCTTCATGTGACTCAGATTTCCTTCGGGATATCTACCTTTCTCCCTCATACGCCATGTATTTGAGAGAAAGCTGAATCTCTCCCCCATCCCTGTCCATTATCATAGCTTCAAGGTCCTAGGTTGGCTTTAGCCAATGAACACTCTGCCCTCCTGCAGGCTCCATAATTGTTCCAGATGTGAGCACGTATGTTAAAGAGCTGTACGAGGGCCGGGCTCAGGATTCTTGGTTAGAATCCTGAGATTCTAAAACAAAGTCTTGCTCTCTCTCCCTTTTCATAAACAAGGAACATAGCTCCAACTGAGACGAGCAGTCAATATTTAAGCCAGTTTTAGAAAAAACCCAATTCTCTTTATAGCAGAACAGAAATGGAAAGAAAATGGCTCCTTTGTGACATCATTGAGCTACCAAATCAATCAGCCCTTGAAAGTCGTCCCATTACTAACTAGATTATCCTCATAGGTGCCATTGCGGCCCTTTATTCCTTAAGACTCTTTGAGTTGTGTTTTCCATTATTTTTCAGTAGATAAAGTGAACAACATGTTCTAAGAAAATAAGTTGTTTCTTTCTCCCTGGAAGTTTTAGAAATATATCTTTATCTTTAGAGTTATGAAATACCATCACATAATGATTAGATCTCTTTCTTCCATCCAACTAGAACCAGGTGACCCTTTTTATTCTCGTGATTAATCCATTCCTTTAGTCTTTAACAAGTTTTATTAAACACTGTGCCAGGTAGTTTTAACGGGGCAATACGGATGCAGCAGTGAATAGGATAGTCGCCGTTCTCATGGAGAAACAATACACAAATAAATGTATTCTATAATATACATGTCTTAAAATTTCAGCTACTTGTAAGTGCTTTGGATTGAAGTAAAGAAGGTAAGAAAATAGATTGTGACTGGAGTAAGTGCATGGCTACTTGGGTGCTTAGAGAAGACCTCTCCAAAGAGGTGACATTTGAGCAGAGACCTAAATGTCATGAGAATAGTCATTTCCGATGTCTGAAAAGAGCAGTCTTAGCAAAGTAAATGCAAGATTTAGGCTGGAGTCGGCTTTGTACGTTCAAGGAAGAAAAAAAGAACTAGTGTGATCAAAGCAAAGGGCGTGGGAGAAATTGGTAGGAGACATTGAACATGTAACCGGAGGTCAGATGATTAAGGAGTTTAAATGTTACCATGAGCCTAATGAGGAGCCATGGGAGCAGAAGGGAGCCTGGAAATGACAAAGTCTAACTTTAGGAAAACACACCATTGTCATCTGTATGAACTGTGTTAGTGCTACTGACTGGGAAAAATGGAAACAAGAAGTAGGCGGTTCCCGTGGGTGGAAAATGGGGAGGGTTTGGATTTGTATGACAGTAGGGGAGGATTAAGGGGGACAATCTAGATGCACATAAAATAGAACTCCGGGAACTCATTGTGGCCGGTAAATTTTGTGTGAGCTGTAAATATGCTCAGGGTTTCTAGTTAACTCATGACGCACTTTTTTTTTTTTATCACCTCTGTTTATGGGTTTTTGTCTCCTTTTTATAGATATCTTTTGGCATTTTAAAGAATTTCAGGTGGTGCAGATGATATGTGCCTATGTCAGCCTGCCATTTTCATCCAATCTTAAGATCTATTTTCTGAAGAAAAGAAAAAAAGAAAAAACAACCCCACAAACTTATCTTGTACTCAAGCAGAACACTTATAATATGATTTAGTAAGATGTTAACTAATTCATAACAATTAACATATATTTTGATAGAAAATTCAATTAACTTTCCATAATGAAAGTTCAGGCTTTGCATAACAATTAAATTTTCTTTGATTTTCTCCAGCTCCCTTATTTCATGAACTGCTTTAAACTCTTCTTCTGTCTCAACCCATTGGAGATCTCCATGGTAAGAAAGCAAAGAAGGAACCTCCTAATCCTTATCCCAGGAAAAGCATGAAGCTGAAGTCACTGCATTATCTTCCTTTCTCGGGCCATCAGCAGGTGGATGTGTGGCTAATCGCTGTCTTAAGGTTAATGCTATGAGCAGTCGAGTTAAATCAGAGAGATCCCAGGGTTAGGATCAGAGCGGGCTGTGCCCTGACCTCTGCCCTGCCCACATTTCACCCTGTGCCTCAGGCCACTGCAGGAGCTTTCTGCTCTCAAATACTTTTTCAATAACCCATAGAATCAAAGAAACCTAACTCCACAGGTGTGCACAAATTTAAATGAGCTGTTCAGGTGAAGAATGCTTTTATTTCCCGGCTATAACTGCCTTTATCAAGTTCTAAACTCAGGCACACGATGAATTTCTCTTCTGTAAACTGACAGGGTTTTGTCAAGTTTCGGTTGGGATCTCCCGCGATGCCACAGGCTCATCTGGGTGTCATCTGAATGCAGCCTTGGAAGAGAGACACCGGTGTGTCAGGGAGGGGCTGTAGGTTTTATGGTGGGAGGGAAACGCTAGGAGTTTGATTTTCTTTCTTTTTTTTGGACATGCTAACTTTGCAATACCCCTTAGACATTCATGCAGAGATGGCCATTGGAGCGAGAAGTTTGAGCTGCAGGTACATATGTTGGAATGTCAGATAGGTGACAGCTCTACCCAATGGTCACTCCTTTCAGAAGGGAGATTATGGTTTTCCTTTTCTCAAGTTTAAATCTACACACCAGAATCCCCTTTCCACCCTGCCACCCTGACCCCAAATGTAAGCCTCAGCTTTTCTATGATTAAGAAGAGTTAGCAAGGTTTATGTTATATCATCTTTGTCCATCCTGAGTATTGGGTGCTCCTGTTTCCTGCACCCAGGATGAACATCTAGTCACAATCTTCCCAGGTGTGTCTCATGCATGAACCCTAAAGAGTTACTTGCTCTGCACCAGCAGTAACTACAAGCAGACAACTTTTCCTTTGTAGCCTGAGAAGCAGAGAAGGAGGGAGAGGAGCAGAGACATGTGGCAACATTGAACTGTAGACTTCCGCTGATGGAAGCATTGACTTCACAGCACAGGAAATCACATCCACTTCACAGTGAAGTGAGGTGAGTCGAGTGAGACAATATATGTGGCCGTGTCTTATAAACTCTGGCACAAATGTGACGGAGCACGTATCTTGTGATTTAACTCTTTTTACTGATGTTCTAAGGAACCAAATGACTCGAATAAGGTCTCAAAGCTATTTAGTTGCAGTGGAATCCCAGTGCCAACCTCTGGCTTTTGGTCCCATGCTCCTTCTTCAACCTCACATGGAAAGGTTCAGTGTGCACGGTAGCACTTGGACCTTTGGTTTGGGCATACGTAAGGGCCTGTTGCTGCCTGTCAGGGTACAAATGAGTAACTATTTATCAGAACAAGGAATCCATATTGAATTTTGCTAAAGTTAAGACAATTCGCCAAGTAGACAGCTGGCGTGTTCAAATAAATTCATGAGTAAGAAATGTCAAATGAATGTTTTCGTTTGACACAAAGAAGAGGTTTGAAGACGTTGGGAAGGACGCTATGATGACACAGTGCTGACTGAAGTAAACGTGTCTTCATTCTTACACAGTAACAAATGTCAACACTTGGGTTGGTTCAAATATCGTATGAATTGTGAACAATGATGCCCAAAGCAATAAAAGTAAATAAAGATGCAGATCCATCATTCAGGAAACATCAATGGTGTGGGAAGTATGCCAGGATGGGCTGAGAAAAGGATGCTGTCTCAGGAGCTCAAAAACTTTGTTCTACAATTAGTTTCTCATCCTGCACAGCTGAGTGACTTGGGTTTCCCTAGTCCTCTGTGAAAAACAGTGAGTTGCATAAGGTGATACATAAAGCGTGGACATTCTATGATGCTATGAGGATGGGACCTGCTTAGACTGTGCCCTTCTTTTGGATAGTGGTGAGAAAATGTGAGATAGTGTGTTGTGATGGTTCATTTTATGTGTCAACTTGGCTGTACATGGGGTTCCCAGATATTTGGTCAAACATTATTCTGGGTGTTTCTATGAGGGTTTTTTGGATGAGTCTAGCATTTAAATTGGGAGACTGAGTAAAGCAGATTGCCCTCCATGATGTGGGTGGGCCCCATCCAATCAATTGAAGGACTCCGCAGAACAAAAGACTAGTCGTCCATCTAGTAAGGGAGAATTCTTCAGCCTGCTGGCCTTGGGACTCACACTAGGACATCATCTCTGCAGAGTCTGTGTTTCCCCAAAAATAAGACCTAGCTGGACGATCAGCTCTAATGTGTCTTTTGGAGCAAAAATTAATACAAGACCCAGTATTTTATATTATATTATATTATATTATATTATTATATTATATTATATTATTATATTATATTATTATATTATATTAAAGACCCAGTCTTATAATAAAAAAAGACTGGATCTTATATTAATTTTTGCTCCAAAAGATGCTTTAGAGCTGATGGTCCGGCTAGGTCTTATTTTGGGGGAAACACAGTTTTAGACTTATCAGCTCCATAATTACAGGAATCAATTTCTTACATGTCCCACAAACTCAAGGAAATGCTCAGAGATGACGCAAGAGGATTTTTGACTTATTTTATTATTTTGAATATGATCTGAAAGTTAAAACTAAATTAGCAATAGAAAAATGCCAATGTCTTGGAGATTCCAGTAGACATATGGCAAAATTGTGAAATAAATGTTGATTTGTTTTGTTGACATTATACATTGTTTATGTAGATTGTACCCTCTACCATCAAATCATCCAGGGGAATTATTATGCTAAAACTGAAGCATGGGAGAGATTCTATGCAAAGGAGAAAGGCTGTCTCATACCCACTGATTTGCTTCTGTCTCCTCACAATTCTGCAAATGAATGATTACTTGGGAAAAAAAAACTGAATTGATTTTACTTCTTTACAGCTTAATCAATCACATTTTAGCCAGAGTTTGTTTCAAATGACTCTTGGCTCTTTTCCAAACCCAAAGACACTTTCCATGAATAAGATATTCCACACAAGATATTGAAGAATTAGTGCTATAGATTCTCAATGCCATTTTAAAAGCAGAGTTCTGAAAAATGTTTTCTCAGAAATAAAAGTAGGATTGAATTGAGGGGAAAAAACCAGGCTGACACTGAAGAAAATAGCACCTATTTAAGTATATATGCTATGAATATACTAGGGGTGCCAAAAAAAATGTATACAAGTGGACACTTTGGTCAATGTTGCTCAAGCAACAGTTTGCCGTAATCAGAAGTGTCTGGACACTGATGGTAACCACTTTGAGCACCTCTTGTAATTGCAGAAGTCAAATGTGACTTGTATTCATCTTTTGTTATCAGTATATATTGAATATTACAATTTTAATTGTTTTCCTTTCTTAAACTGTGTATACATTTTTTGGCACCCTCTGTATGTGTGTGTGTGAGAGTGTATGTGTGTGTATGTACACACACATACACTCTCACACACACAGAGTTATGCCCCTTATCTGTGGTTTTGTTTTCCATAGTTTCAGTTTCCCACAGTCAACCAAGGTCCAAAAATATTAAGTGGAAAAATCCAGAAATGCATAATTCATAAGTTTTCAGTTGCACACCATTCTAAGTAGCGTGATGGAATCTTGTAGTGTCCTGCTCTAACCCAGAGGTGAATCACCCCTTTGTCCAGCGTCTCCATGCGGTACAGGCTCCCCTCACCCCCTTTGTCACCTGGTAGCCATCTGAGTTATCAGATTGACTGTCATGGTTTCACAGTGCTTGTGTTCAAGTCACCCTGATTTTACTGAATCATGGCCCCCAAGCGCAAGAGCAGTGATGCTGGTAACTCAGGTATGCCAAAGCGGAGCTATAAAGTGCTTCCTGTGAGTGAAAAGATGTGTATGCATAGAAAAAAATATATATTTATATAGTTTGGTACTATCCATGGTTTCAGGCATCCACTGGAGGTCCTGGAACTCATCCCCCACAGATAAGGGGGGACGACTGTATATCTACGTAAAGCCTCTCTATATGTGGCTTTAAGTCACATGTGCTTTCATTGTCATGGCTGTTTTATAGCGAAATCAGACCTGAGGCTCTAGAGCGATGGGTAGAAATAATGGAGATTGGATGTTCGTGCAATGCTCATACTGTTGGGCATGAAACAGCCAGACCCCAGGGAGGCCGTTGCCAATTCTGTGCAGCTCCAAGCAGCTTCACCGAAGTCCCTCAACCTTTTATTAATTCTGAAATAAGATCTCACAGCATTAGCTCAGTTCCCGTGGCCAGAGCCCAGGATGGAGCATTTAACGTTGCAATGTGAGTGTAAATGACTTCTAAGTAGTGGAGGAAATTTTTTCAGGTGCCACTCAAGTTATACCCTCTTCTCTTTCCACTAGCAGTCATGGGACTTACAGTCTGCTTCCTGTAGAGAGAGGGAGAAAGGTTTATTGCAGAAAACTGGGTCAGATAAAGGAACAGAAATAAATGAGAACCTAGAAATGCAATTAACAACCAGAGGCTCAGTACTTGAAAGTCTAAACTTTCAGCAATTGCACAAAACCTCCCAGGAATCTAATTAATGAGCGTCCTGGCGATGACAGCTGAGTGGAGGCTGACTGGTGGGGATCACCAGGAAATGTGGACAGGAGTGGGGTCCAGAAAAGGATCTTGAACCAGGTGACGAAGAGGAGGGCAGTTGGGTGGAATCATTTCCCTGGACACCCTTGGCTAAGGGTTTCATTAATTCCTCATAATACACAACACAGGGTATAGCGTATAACATTTTAACTTGTTGCACAGGTATAAATATGCATTGATGTATATTTATATCCTTAAATTAACTGTTATGTCATTCTCAACCTATCCTTCTTCTCCTTGCCTTGATAAGATCTAGAATAACAAGAACCCCTTTTGCTTTTATTAGATGTTCCAGACCCGTGACGATGGCAGGAGGATGGAGGTGGCTGGGCGAGCAGCGCCCTTTGTGGCCAAGCTCATTGGCACACAAAGAGGGCCGCCTGGGGCACGATTAGGAGCTCCTCCTGTTTTCATTAGCTGGGACCTCAGGACTCAGAGGTGACACAGCTGCTAGTCAGGGGGACCGAGGCATGAGGACGAAGTGGTCTGTCTGTTATCGATTCTGTTTTCAGAAGTCAGAACCAGGAATTACAGGACCTCTGTGGCCTTACCTAGGTGCTACCCTGCTTAGGGACACTGTTGCTTGTAAAGCAACTTTCATAACATTCTCTGGGATGCTTCTAACTGTAAATCCCGCTCCAGGGTATCTTCCTTTCCAGAACTGGCTCCTCTCCTCCACCTCTCTTACATTTGCACTCTAATGTGTGAGCCTGCCGGTTGGCAGGATGAAGCCTTGCCGTTGCCAATTCTCTGCAGCTCCAAACAGCTTCACCGAAGTCCCTTGACCTTTTATTAATTCTGAAATAAGCTCTCGCAGCATTAACTCTACAGCCAGTGTCACCCAAAGGCCATGCCGTTGTTAGAAGAAAGCCACTCTAATACCATTAAGCGCTGCTTCCATACAGCTGAGAAGCTGCGTGAGCAAGAATGAGACACCGACCCAGCCCCGGGCTCGCCTACATCCCATTGGTGTAAATTCACATCCTTCACTTTGGTTGACTTCTGCTCCTCAGCCCTTCCATCCCAGACCCCATACAGACACGTTACATAAAAATCAGTTAATGTTTCTGACGATAGTTAATGAAATTAAAGGTTTGGCTCAATGTCTGTGAATTCCACTTCTAGTTCTGCTGGTAAGGCGTGATCTCCCCTAGCCAAGGTGTTTACCCTCCCAAATTAGTCTTTTTCTGTATGGGGTAATAGGGTTGTTCTGTTTATCGAAAGATCATGATTATTCAGAAGCTAATTATTCTGCCTCTGCGATGTCTTGGTTCTTCTTCCTCGTGGCTGCCTCTTTCTGACAGTCTTCTCCCTGATGATTTATAGAGTAGGTCACAAATTTTCCACTCTGCCCTCGGTGGTGCAAAGAAAATTGGCTTTTTTAATCACCTACCCTCCTTTCCAACTTATGTAGAGAAACTTAAACTTCCCATTAACAGTATACCTGCCTCTCAGAGTTTAAACAGTCTCCTTTTGTGTTAAAACGATTGCTCTCAGAGTTCTGTACCTTCTCCTCCTCCTCTAAGGAAGAATCTGTGGCAGTGGTGGCAGTTACTGATGTGTGCAGGGTTCTCTGGATCCCTCTGTTCGCTGTTGCAGAATAGTGGGCAGGGCTGCCCTGAGCCCAGCATCTTCCGAGGGCAGCTGGCCCATCTGGCCTTTCTGAGTGTGATGACATCCGTCACCACTGACCACTGACCTTGCCTTGCCTCTGGTCATTGAGAGTCCCATCTGCACAGGCCTTGTCTTGCAGACCTTAGGACCCCAGGGGCTTCTCAGCATCGGACCTGTGGCCAGCACTGAGCAGGAAGAAGCTATGCTCTCTCTTTCTCTCTCTTTCTCCCTCTCCTTTAGCTGGAAGTGCCTTCCAATGGAAGTCGCATACGTAACATCTACCTGCATTCTCACTGGCTGCCAGAAGTACCCAAGGCATGCTGTCTCCTACATTAGAAATCTACAGTCTTCCTTTCTTATGCCCAGGGACAGCGGCCGCAAGCCCTGATGTTCTTGGTGCCCCCTCTACTTACCAAGAAGTTTCTATAGGTGACCCACCCTTGGGGATGTAGCCTCAAATCTGGTGAGAAATAGAAAACTTGACCTTCAACTTCTTTGCTCTACTTTGGTGTGTCTCTAGTCTCCCAAAGTTCAAATGGCGGCTCCCTCTTCTTTCCATTTAAACAAGACCTCCCTGACAGCACTCCCTCCTCCTTCCCGAGGTGACATCAGCCCTCGCTCCTCTGGAGCTCTAGCAGAATGGCTGCCGGAGAAGAGTCATTTATTGATTTATTGATGGGCAGGGTAATAAGGTGATGAGACAAGTAGAGAGTTCACAGGAGCGAGTTTGTAAGCTGGCAGGAATGAGCTTAAACATAAACCGCTTGGCTCTAAATTGCCTGGCTAGCACTTCACCTGCAGACTGACAAGCACCTTACATTCATCATAGATGGGAACAGAACAGTTCCAAATCACAACAGCAACCCCCTGCAAACTAACAAACACCCATCATGGATGGGAACAAAATAATTCCCAATTACAACAGCAACCCCCTGTGAGCTGACATCCATCATAGATGGGAACAGGACAGTTCCCAGGAGAAGACAATTGTAACAGCAGCCCCCCCGCAAGCTGACCAGCACCCTACATCCTCATGGAAAAATATAAAACCCCAGTACTCCTTCTCATCAGGGCAGCTGTCCCGATTGGGCTCTGTCCTGGCAAAACTTCACTTTGCCAGAACTCTCTTTGACTTTCAATAAATCTTTACTTATTCTTGTAGAGTCTCATAAATTCTTTTCACATTCTGCAAACGACCAGGGGTTAATTCTACACCAAGGCTCAAGACACAGTGGTTAAAATTATAAAAGGGCTACCGACTGTGCTTTCTAATCCCCTCACCTTCCCCCTTATCCCGACCACCGCCATCTAACTACCCGGTTTTTCCTCTATGTCTCTGAGACTGTTTCTGATTAGTTCATTCATTTATTCTTTTCTTTAGATTCCACATATAAGTGAGATCATATGGTATGTGTCTTTCTCTGTCTGACTGATTTCACTTAGCATAATGTTCTGAACAATAATGAATGTCAACTACAATTTTATATATATATATATATTCCACAAGAAGTGGAGTACAGCATTAGGAATAGAGACAGTGGAAGTGTATGGCTGTCTGCGATGTCAGAGGAGTAGTAGATGGGGGGAAGGGGGTTACCACTGTGTGAGGGATAGAAATGATAAATGCCTGACTATTGCATTGTTTTGTACACCTGAAACCAATAAAGAAATCTTTATGAAAGCAATTTTCACCCAAAAAAATTATAAAAGGGCAGTCTTTCCTGCATCAGCTCTCCGTCAGGTGGACAAGGGAAGAGCAAAAGAGAGGAGATCCAAACCTTTTGACTTGGTTATTTACCAGCTGACTGATCTGACGGGATATTCGTTAAAGCTGGTAATTTAAATGCAGTTTTAAATAATAGGAGAATCCCATTCTGTTTACACTGTCTCGTTCCTCTGGATCACTGCGAGTTGGTTAGCACTGGCATTGTATCAAATCACTAGTAAAATAGATCCTGGGAGCCTAGTACCTGAAAGATGACTCATCAGTAATGGCAGCAGGCGTGGAGAGGAGGGGGTTTTGCTGATCCAGTTGCTGGCTTTTAAGTGGATTCGACCCACTGAGAACATGCTGCTGGGACCCCAGAAAACCTTGTCTTGAAGACGCTCATAATTCCTGTTATTTGCCCAGACACACCCTTGCTTTTCTGTTTGAACCCACTGACATTTGACTCTCTGAACTTATGGTTCTACGTTCCAACTTCTGAAATCTGCTTCAGTTCTCTTCACCAGTACCGAATCTCTTCATCATTTGACCCTCTTCTCTAACTCTGATAGTCAGAACCTTTTCAAAACACTTGGGGTGTGATTTTGCTTTCACCCACCTAAAATTGTACAAGCGAAGGGTCTCCTCCTTGGTCTACGCTGGCTGGACCAGCGCCTGGCCCTCCTGCACTGGCAGAGTGGGAAACAATGTGAAGCCACATGTCCATGTCCCCTACAGTGACAAACCCCTTCAGTGAAAAACAATTCACACATTCTCGCCAGCCAGGCTCCTAACTACGCAGAAACTTTGAATAAGCAAGTAGAAAACAAATGCGAAATTCAAATGGCTTTGCATTGAATCATAAAAGGAAAATGGAATAGACCTTAAAATCCTCTAGTACAATGTTCTGTTTTGTTGACAGGGATACCGAGGCATTTAGGAGGTTAATGGAGTTACCACTGAAGATTGTCTCGTAATCTGTCACCGACAGTTCCACGCCTAACATGTGCGTCTCATTATCATCATCCTTAGAGGGAGGCAAGGACACTGATGGTGAAAGGTCAGATGTAATAGGCTTGCTATTGCAGGAGTTTGTCACACAGTCTGCAGGGGTCACAGCTGAGCTCTTTAAATTGCAACTCCATCTCGTCTCAGCAGGAGCACATTTTAGCAATGGTTCCACATAAGATCCAGCGCTGCTAAAATTCAGTGTGTCTGTTCCCCTCTGATGATGTGTTCCTCTGGGTAGGGGCAGTGCTTCCTCGCGTCTGACTAATGACCCCTGCTGTGTTTGACCAGACTTGGGGCTCAATAAGTTCTTGGTAATTGGAGGTGAATGAACAGTCAGTCACTCCGTCTTGCTGTAAAGCTCCGATTCTTAATCTGAGGTTCATAGATCATCCTCAGAAGAGTGAATTTCTTGAAACAGTACTCAAAATTGTATGTCTGAGTGGTATGCACTCATAGGCGGCCCCCGGGTTCCCCAGGGAGATATTTTAATTTTTGGCAGCAGGATCTCATAGGGATTAAAGGATCAGTGTGACAGAGGGAGACTGCTGCGTTGAGCAGCTTTGCCAGCAGTTGCCCCTGAAGCCTGAGGGACACGTGGGCCTGAGCAGATAGAAACTGCAAACGCTCCACACAGAAACCTTGGCATGACCAAGGAGACTGCCACGGTGTCTGGTGCCCATGATGGAGTGGGTGTCACTGTCTGGGACCTGCTGGGTGACAAAGCAATCATAAATCACCAGCAAGGCCAAGAACAGGACGCACCAGGGTCTGACGCCTCCATCCCTGAGCAGACGGGCTGTGAACAAACACAGGAATGAGCTTCTCTCATTCCTTCTTTCTCTACGTAGGCATTTGTTTCTCTCGACTCCACATAAAAATCGTTTCTGAATGAATCAGCGAAAAATGACTAGGAAAAAACAAGCTGAATAGAGCTCGAAATGGAAGTGATTATCTGCTTAAGCTTATAAAAAAATGAATGCGTTGTCTGTCAGCAGGAAAAGCTTTTTCGGAAGGCCCAAGAGCCTGGACACAGGGAGGGGATGGGGGGTGAGTAGTGGGGAGGCAGAGACTGGGTTTCTCCGTGGTACACAAGTCACGGAAGAATGTTCTCATTGAAAAGGCAGTAGGAGAAGCTGGTGATGCCAAGTCTCTCTCGAAAACTTAAATTTATGGAATTGCTTGCTAGGAACCTGACACTGATTCCTGGTATATGTGGAGGGCCAAGACACAAAGTATGTAAGACTGAAAAACTTGTATTTGTTTGTGGGCTTTGTTTTCGAAGTCAGTTTTCTGCACCTGCTGATATTTGTGTTGGTTGTAACCAGATGTGGTTTAATTCCCAGAACCCACGCACACTGACGGGAGCTGACAGTGCTGGGTGGTGTGCAGGCAGCAGCCTGGCATTTAAAATGAAGTGGCTGTTTCATGGAGCAGACCAAGTCCATGTCCAGGTGATAATCTATTAGGAGTGGAGGTGGGGTCTACTCAGAACTTTTTAAAAATTAAGGTCATAGGTTTATTCACATTTAATTTGCAATACAGGAAGTAATCACTTCCTCCTCTAAATTCTTATAGGACATTCTCTATCTAATGTACACACCCTGCACCTTTTACCTCTTCTTTTAGTCATTTGTGCCTGTGACTTGCCTCCTACTGCTTTGCAATTCTATGAGGGCGTAGCTTTCAGCTTTACACCATTCAGAGCACCTGAAAATCTTGAAAGGGTACAAGTGGGTTATGTGTCTCCTGAACATATTTTAGTTTTCTGTGATTAAACCGATACCAGATGCAAGAACTATACAGCTCAGAGGGAAGACGTGCAAACTGTGTGCTGGCACACTGTAGCCGCCAGGGAGAGTGAGTCAAGACGTTTCTGTGCTTCAGTGACAGAGAAACTGAAACGTCAGTGGCTCCACGCACACATAAAGTCCGTTTTGATTTTTAATGCACTTAGAGTTTTGCTTTTTGCTCCTGAAGTGCCCACAAAGGGTGTTCCTGGTTGGGTGGCTCTCCTCCAAGTGGAGACTCAGTGACCCTGGCTCCTTCTGCCTGTGACGTCATCATTCCCTAGCAGCAAAGCGAAGCGAGGACGTGGACGGTGCTTCTCAGGAAGTATTGGGGATCAAGTAGAAGCAGCACACATAACACATCAGCAAGAGCACATCATATGGCATCGCTCTGAAGGGAGGTTGAGCTGTATGACCTTTCTAGATGCCCCAGTTATGGCATACAGGACACGTGACATAGGTTTGGCAAACGCATGCACCGTGTCTGCCACATTGACCAGATATCCATTTTATCACCATATGAGCATATAAAACACGCTCACCCCTTCCCTTAAGAAGACTACACAAAGTCCCACTGCATTGCTCATAGTCCAGGATCGCTAGTGATGCGTAAATTTTTCAAGTTTCCTCTTCCTCAAATCCAAATGTGACTATTCAAAGCAATCTTTGGTTAAAAAGACAAGTTATCTGGTTCCCTACAGACACTTGGGGTCCAAGAGTGGGATAGATGAGAGCAACACACTTCCTGGAGCAAGGGAAAGGGTGAGTGATGAGAGAAGTCATTGGTCCAGAGCTATGATGAAATCCTGTGAGGGAGGCGTTAGGATGGCTCCCTACCCTGCAGGCAGGTAAACTTCTTTGAGATTCTGCTCTTGGAGAGGGAATCCCTTGTCTATTGTTCCCGTAGTCCTCAGCCCAGCACTCTGGGAAGTTCATCCTTTTCAAATATCCTCCCTGGCTACAGTTGGGATCAGATGTTTTCCCAGAGTCTGTAAAGCTTTTCTAGCCTGCTTCCTGTTCTTTAGTCTGGGCCCCAAGATTGTAGGAGGTGTCTAAGCATCAAAGGCATTTTTAATTGGGATCGTGCTTTCTTGGAGTATACGTTTGTCTTAAAAGCTGAGCTGCTGGCTTCCAGTTGGTGCGATGTGTCATTAACTATGCCCAGGACACTTTCCTAAACAGTGTTTACGTCCCCTGGTTTTCCTGCTTCCTCATCCACATCATTCTCTCTCTGTCTCAATTTAATGGCAATGGCCCTGAGTCTATTAGGGTTGCGAATTCCACATATATTAATCTGAGAAGATCTACTTGATCTTCCTTTTTTAGAGTCTTAGAAGTCTAATTTCTTACGCTTTGGCCTCTAGAAGCAACCGGCTTTCCCAATTCTGCAAGTTTCCACATTTCTAGACTCGTTTTATTTCTTTTTTTCTTAAAAATGGACATTCTCTTTTTAATCTCTTTCATATAATGCCTTGCCAAACACAGATGATTGTACCGTGGCTAACACAGAGGAATACTTTGAAACACATTGCACTGACTTTGCTTGGTCAAAATGTCATAATTTTGTCTGAGGATGTTTGTCTGAGCTGATCTGATCAATGTCCACAGGATTAGAGCAAAGACTTCCTTCTTACTGCACATTGCACATTAGAGATCTACCTCTCTGCTTGCCATTGGCTAATCCAACAACAGTGTTCACTTAGTCATTGAATGCTGGAGGAGCTAGAAAAAAGTGGAAAGCAGAGTCCCTAAATAAAAGGATATTACCATTTATCAAGGTAAGATAAAACAAATACAGTGAATGTGGGTATCCGTCCGTCCATCCATCCATCATCTTTATCTATCTAGTGATTTATCTATCTATCTATCTATCTATCTATCTATCTATCTATCTATCTATCTATCTATCATCTATCTATCTATCTATCTATCATCTATCTATCTATCTATCTATCTATCTATCTATCTATCTATCTATCATCTATCTATCTATCTATCTGTGACCTACATATCTTCCATAAGCATGTCAGAGACATATATCACAGTGACTAAATTTTCTGAATCCCAAATTGGGACATATTCTTTAACAATAGGAGCTTACTTTTTGAGAACAATGGAACAGAATATTTAAAATCAAGACTAACTCTGAAAATCCAGGTCATTTTATTGCTAGACATACTATCTAGGTTGAAAAATTATGATAGCGGAAAGGCTGAAAGTTAGAGCACCATAACGGATAGACAGGAGAGAATTAGTTGTAGAAATCACTCCCCTGGCAACTTCGTAATCTCACCTTAACCTAGAAATGGGAACTGACAGGCACGAAAAATGAAAATAGATTTTGCAATACATTCCTTACATATCTTATTGTTTAATTGTAGTCTTATTCATTCATTTTTATTTTCATTTTCTTATTCATTTAACAAATCTTTTTTCAGCAGAAATTAACCAAGCATTATGTTGGATATAAGGGTCATAATGAGAGCAAAACAACCTCTACCTCATATAACTTTTAGGGGGTACCTCATATAACTTTTAGGGGGAGGCAGGTTTTAATCGAGTAATCTTATAAATTAATATTTAAGAAAGCTCTGAGAGTTGTAAAGGCAATTGCAGAGTATTATAGGGTTGCATATGAAAGGCCTAATCCAGTTTGGGGAGGGTTAGAAAAGGCTTCTTGGAGGGAGAAAGTCTCAGCAATAGATGTGAGGTGGTTAAAGGGATTGACAAGGTGGAGGTAGAAGGTGGATGGGCTTTTCAGGCAGGGAGGGTGTCTTATGCAATATCCTGCAGGCAAAAGCAAGTAAGACATTCCATGGGCTCTAAGACGCTCTTTGGTGTGGAGAGAAAACAGATACAGCGTGCAAGGCAAGAAATAGCTGGGTGGGCCAGATTAAGGATTTGGGTCTCTAACTTAAAGA